>NC_136426.1:317554789-318949775 GCF_052849685.1 Lactuca virosa | reverse complement strand
AAAGCTTCCTCCTGAGCTTTCTTTATACTTTCCACAATTGTCGAGACAACTTCAATTCTCAATGCTCTTGGCCTTTTCTTTTCAAGGTTCACCTTCCGACTGAGAGCATCAGCAACAACATTTGCTTTACCAGGGTGGTAAAGTATCTCACAGTCGTAATCCTTGAGTAACTCTAGCCAGCGCCGTTGCCTCATGTTCAATTCCTTCTGATTAAAGAGATATTGAAGACTCTTATGATCAGTGAAAAGTTTGCATTTAGTACCATAAAGATAGTGCCTCCATATCTTTAAGGCGAATACTACCGCTGCCAACTCCAGATCATGAGTGGGGTAGTTCTTTTCATGCTCTTTCAACTGCCTCGATGCATACGCTATCACTTTATCCCTTTGGGTCAGAACACAACCTAACCCAACTCCAGAGGCATCACTATAGACTGCGAAGTCATCAACTCCTTCAGGTAACGAAAGAATTGGTGCTTCACACAATCTCTTCTTCAACTTCTCAAAGGCTTCCTTATGCTTCTCATTCCAATCATAAGTAGCTCCTTTGTGGGTCAAAGCTGTTAATGGAGTAGCAATCGAAGAAAAGCCTTGGATAAATCTTCGATAATATCCAGCTAATCCTAAAAAGCTTCTAATCTCCGTAGGACTTTTTGGTTGTTCCCACTTCATCACATCTTCAATCTTTTCTGGGTCAACCATTATTCCTTCTTGGTTAACCACATGACCTAAAAATTGGACTTCTTAAATCCAAAATTCACATTTGGAGAACTTTGCATATAGCTTCTCCTTCTTCAGGACTTCTAGCACCTCACACAGATGCTTTTCATGCTCCTACTTGCTTTTCGAATAAATCAAGATATCGTCTATGAATACTATCACGGATTTCTCAAGGTATGGTTTACAAACCCTGTTCATCAAATCCATGAAAGCTGCTGGGGCATTGGTTAATCCGAACGACATAACCAAAAATTCATAGTGTCCATATCTTGTTCTGAACGTAGTCTTTTTGATATCCTGCTCTATCACCTTCAGTTGATGGTATCCCGACCTAAGATCGATCTTAGAGAAATAGCTCGAACCTTGCAATTGGTCGAACAGGTCATCGATCCTCGACAACGGGTACTTGTTCTTTATCGTCGCTTTATTCAGCTCTCTGTAATCGATGCACATTCTCATGCTCCCGTCTTTCTTCTTTACAAACAACACAGGGGCTCCCCGGGGTGATGAACTAGGTCGAATGAAACCTTTGTCCAATAACTCCTGAAGTTGTGTCATAAGTTCTTTCATCTCTGTTGGTGCTAATCGATATGGTGCTTTTGCTATCGGCGTCGTTCCTGGTAACAAGTCGATACGAAATTCTACTTGTCGATCAGGGGGCAATCTGGGAAGATCTTCGGGAAAGACTTCCGGATAATCACACACCACCGGAATATTCTGCACCTACTTCTTCTCCTTCTTAGCATCGATCACGAACGCTAGATATGATGTACATCCCTTGGTCAAACACTTTCTGGCTTTCATTAGGGAAATGATTCCAGAGTTTACTCTGCGTTTGTTTCTGTACACCATAAACGACTCTTGCCCTGGCGGGTTTACTTTTACTGTTTTCTTCCTACACAATATTTCGGCATCATTGGCGCTAAGCCAATCCATTCCTAAAACTATGTCGAATCCATTTAACTCGATAGACAATAATTCCTCGTGGAACTTATTCCCATCCAAGTCAATGAGGATGTTTTTCATACGATGGCTAACAGGTACAAACTTGCCACTAGCAATCTCGACTAATAAGGCATTAACTAGTCTATCTACAGGCAAAGCTAGTTTTCTACCAAATTCATGCGGTATAAAGGAGTAATTGGCTCCAGAATCAAACAAAATTTGGGCAGGCAATTAATTTACGAGAAAGGTACCTGAAGCGACATCGACTTTTTCTTTTGCAGCTTCAAGGGTCATCTGAAAGGCTCTCGCCTTCGGCTTTGGTGGAAGATTGGGCTTTGCTGCATCCTTCCTCTTCGGACAGTCTTTAAAAACATGCCCTTCTTCATGGCACTCAAAACATACCCTCTTGTCGGACGGACACACATTGGCGTAATGCCCAATCTTTCCACATTTGAAGCAAGTCACCCCCTCGCTACATTTCCCAGAGTGCTTTTTCTTGTACTTCTCACACCACTTTACTTCACCTCCTCCTCCAAACTTCTTGGACTTAGAAAATTTGCTTTTCTTGTTGGAACCTGAAGTTCCTTCAAATTTTCTCTTTTCACCAACTTCTGCCCTCTCCAGACCCTTCTCTCTTATATGAACCTCAACATTCTTAGCAGCCCAGATGGCGGCTTTCAAAGTGGTTGCTTGTTTAACCATCGGACCAAAGTCCGCTGGTAATCCGAGGGCAAACTTGTTAACCTTAGAGAGTTCAGTTGGAACTAGATGAGGAACGAGCTTCATCTTTTCCGTATAACTAGCAGCATATTCAGTAACGCTCATCTTTCCCTTCTTTAAATTCTGGAACTTATTATTAATTTCCAGAAGATCATGCTCTGAGCAGTATTGTAATTTCAGCTGTACCATAAAATCTTCCCAAGACATCTTGCTAGCTTCTCCCTTGGGCATCGAATCAGCTAGTAACTTCCACCAGCTCAGTACACCAGACTTTAACAAAGGAATTGCAAGTGCGGTCTTTTGTTTGTTGCTGCACTCACAGCTTTCAAACATCGTCTCCATTTCGGAGATCCAATTCATGACTTCCACCGGTGTCGGACTTCCAGATAGACACGGTGGTTTAGAGGCCATGAAATCTTTGTATTTGCATCCGCGTCCGTCAACTCCTCCATCCTGGTTGTTTTGTCTAACTATCGGTGGGTTGGCTTGACCAAGAGTCCCACTATAGTTCCCTCCTACTAATTGCCCTTCATTCAATACGGGCTGTTCAACAGGTATCATAGTTTCTTCCCTATTCTGTTGTAGTAATCGCCTTCTCTCCTCCATCTGGTGATCTAACATCATCTGCATCATTGCTTGTACCCCAGCCATCGTAATTGGCTCAGGTGCAGCTCCTACAACAGGTACTTGCTCAACTACTTGAGGTTGAGGCTGTTGATCCCTGTTTCCGTTTGCATTTGCAACTCCACTACAAGTTCTTGCCATTACAATCTATATACCGAATAAGGCGAATTTAGGTCTTTATCCTCGATAGGTATTTAAATTCCCTTATCACTCCGAAACGTTTACATGTTAGTTCTAATGTCGTAATCGTACGCTTAGAATCCTACACACATAAGGTTTCCAGATCCGGTCGGCAACAGACCATAGATCCGAGCAATTAATGGCATATATGGCAAACATATAGCATTTAGCACATAAGGGCATTTTAGGCATCTGTCCTAAAATAAACTAGTGCCTGTGTCTAAAATATGGTAGACACTCATCTCACAATCATCACTTAGCATTCTAAGTTTAAGTCTAGAAATCCTACAATTTCTTAGTTCGCTTAAACTAATGCTCTGATACCAACGGTGACATCCCCTAATTTCTCGGCCAGAAAAGACCGATTTAATTTATGCTTTTTAAAATAAAATCAGATAAATCTTTTTAAAAGATGTTGCGGAATTGGTCCCCAAAAAAAATATGATAAAAGTTTATCAAAACCTTTCTTTAAGAAATATATAATTTCATTTCATATCAAAACCTCGGGATGTCATGTTCCGATACAGATCAAAAGCATAAACAAGACATTATAAGCCTTTCAACAGTTATTTACAACTACTGGCCTATAATCCAAAAATCTCTCATCGTCCTCCGACTATGCTCGGGGTCCACTACCTGTAACATAAAAAGCTGAGTGGGTCAGGCTTGGGAGCCTGGTGAGCATATAGGGTTTTCAACCCAGAGTAATAATAAACTTATTAAGTTCATCAATCAACAATAACCCTGATTACCCGTTCCCGTTATCCTCACTTTACGTCCCTAAACACTTATCACAAGTGACCTAGCCTAAAGAATATCATCGGGATGGACACTACTGCTAAGGGGTTTCCTCAGCCATACATGTCCTAAAGGCAACCATGAGGGGGATAGAGTACAACGAATGAACACTCTAGTTCATTACACCAACAGGTTGCGGGCCTGCCATTGTTCCACTAGACTGTTTAGAAAGTCCGTGGTCGTCATCAAACTCCGCTAGATGACTGGATCTCAAATCACGTCGAGGCCTCTCATCACTTTTATTTTATCACACATCACTATCTACCCATGTTTTACCCAACATATTTGTAGATAAAAATACATATACAGTTTAAAACTTGTATAAAACATCAACTCAACAGTCACCTCAAATAAACAATTAATATATTTACACATAGCACGTATTTTAAGGTAAATACTTCATATCTATGTGTAAGGTGAAAGTAACTACACACTCACTTGATTTGATGAAAATCGGGCAGCAATTCGTTTCCTAAAACGTTCGTTTCTAATAAAACCGGGAGTTTTATATAGACAAGGGTCGGGCTTCGAAACCGAAAAGATAAATTTTCCGGGCTTCTCGGGCTCTTCGTGGCGTATTCCGGGGGTTATAATCGATACCGAGGCTTTGGGGAATGTTAAGATGAAGAAAATAGGAAGAAAGGGGCTAAAAGTGGCAAAATTCTAAAACTAACCGAGAAGGCTCGCATACCCTTCTATTTATAGGGTTCCGAAGTCGGCTTAAGGAGGAGAGGAGTCAGCATGCGAGGGTAGGTGGCATCAGGAGCGAAGGCCACGCGGCAGCAGCTGGGCGAGGGTGCACAGGTGGCTCGCACGTGATCTGCACATGCGAGGGGCTCGCTGTCCTCTTCTAAGGGGACCGAGGTCTAGTCCGAAGTAGGGTGGGTTCGTGGCTCATTGCGAGGCTCGGACACGTGATAAAGGGCACGCGTCGGACAGACATTGGACAACTTCGGATGACTCACGAGATTGGATGACTCAGCAGCTCGGATGACTCAGCAGTATTTCGGACACGTGGCATGCTCTAAGCGAAGGTGACGTGGCTGAAGCTACCTATGCGAAATTTCTTAGTTTTCGCGCCAAAACTTCTAAAATCCATAACGTTCGCATACGAGCTCCGTTTTTGACGTTCTTTATATGCACGTGTAGGTAAAATTACGCTCTACAACTTTCGTTTAGACTTCGTCGGCTAATTTTGACTGTAATTTTCATATTATTATTTTTAACAGACCGGGACAGGAAATCCGTTAAAAATTCATAACTTCTTCATCCGACGTCCGTTTTCGTCTGCCTTTTTACCGTTTTGCTACAAATGACGAGACATTCGATTCTCGTTTAGGTCGTGTCGGCTAAAAATCACTCGATCTAAAATTCGAGTTTTTAGCTGTCTACAGCTAAGCTGAAACTTCGAAAAATCATAACTTCCTCATACGAAGTCAGATTTGGGCGTTTTTCTTTTTATACCTACTCTCGGTTTAACGAACACTACGAGTTTCGTTTAGATCACTAAGGCTAAAAAGTAGTTTATCAAAAACTCACTTTTTACGACATTCGGCCCCGTCCGGTTTTGTCGCGAAACTTCGACAGGTCATAACTTCTTCGTTATAACTCGGATTTCGGCATTCTTTATATATCCGTAATCCTTGTCATGCCCACTACAAGTTTCTTAATAGATATCGGCTTTATCTAATATTTAATTTTGACGCTCATTTTTATTCTTAATTAATTAAATCCTAACAATTAAGTATAAAACACATAATTCACATAATATTCACATAATTCCTTTTCATTTCTTCAAAATGAGTTACAAAGGTTAACCTAGACTATAATGTCAATATTAATGCCTAGCCTAGAAACACGGGCATTACAGTTAGCCACAAATTCAAACAATTATTAAAACAAACTCCCCAATCACTAAAAGATACATACGTCGTAGAAATGGCGAATGGAAAAACAGAAAGCACTAACTACATATACTCAGGGTGTAACCTCACTCTAGACAATCAATAATTCAAAATCGATCTATTGTCGGTTTCAATAAAAAGCTTTGACATCATCATTGGCATGGATTGGTTAAGCTCAAATCGTGCTGACATTCTATGTTACCAAAGGGCCGTTCGCCTTAATCTGCCGAGTGGCGAAACTCTCGTCGTCTACGGCGACAAACCTAGTGCAAACCTACAAATCATCTCTTACGCCAAAGCCCAAAAGTATCTCCGCAAGGAATACCACGCCTTCTTAGCCCACTTAGTGGATAAGAAACAAGAGGTGAAGAACGTCAAGGACATTTCGGAGGTCTGTAATTTCCCTGACGTATTTGTTGGATTAATGTCTAAGTCCATAACTATATTTGGTATGCACTTGACCCGACCCGGCATGGTCCATTTGGGTTGCACTTCACCGGCACAATTTATATGGATAGTCTTTTGAGAATAGTATATTTATGATTTATATTAATATATTATAAGTTCTAATATATTAATATGGAATCATATTATTTAATTAGTATTGATCAAGAATTAATTTAGAATTAATTAAGTGATCAAAAAGAATTAATTAAATATGGACTCTTATATATATAGAATGGGTCAAGTTCATTTAGGTTGGGCTAAGCTTTCATGGATGGTCCATGGAGCTTTTAACCCATGGATCCTATGTAAATGAAAGGTCATGGGTATTAGGGTTTACATGGATCTAACCCTAATCCTCCATAATATATAAAGGGGTCCTTCGCTCACAAAATTGGCACAAGTGTGTGAAAATAAGAGTGGGCCGATTTTATTGTGCATACATATTCTCTCAAGTTCTTCCAAGGTGTTTTGGTGATTTGTAATTCCATTTGAGGCTTCCACACTATTGGGGCTAAGCTCTTAAAGCTTGAAGACATTAATCTACATCAAAAGGTATGTCATCTAACTAGAACTTTGTAGTATAGGTGCTTCATAATATGCTAGTTAGGATGAAACCTTGGAATAGTTAATATTTGCATGTATAATAGAGAAAACATAGATCCAAGGTTTATAGGGTTGCATGTACACCATAGGAGTGTTAGAATGCTCAAAACCCAACAGTGGTATCAGAGCCAGGTTGTTTTCTGTTATATTGATGCAAATGTTTTATTTTCAAGTTGAAAAAAAAGGAAAAAAAACATGACGTTTGTCAAATTTTAAGATAATTACTTGTTTTGTGAAAAACGAATTATTTGTAAAATTTGACTCATTTGTTATATGAGTTGAATTAGGTCAAATTGAGTAAAAGATAAAATGATATGATTATTTTATTAGTTTTAAAAGTTTGATCTAAATGTTTTAAGGAGTTACATATTTTGTCATAAAATTTTGGAGCTCAAAAGTTTTTTTTAAAGTTGTGATCTTAAGGGTTTTTGAAACTTCCATAAGTTATGGATATGAAAGTTTTTTTTAAAAAAAAAAATTTGATTCAAAGTTTTTATGGAGTTACAAAATTTGGTGTTAATGTTTTAAAGAATTCCATAACTTGTTCTTAAGTTATGGAACATGGAAAGTTTCATCATAAAACACCATTAATTCCATAATTTATGGAATCCAAAGGTTTTCAAGAATTACAAAACTTGCCCTCAAGTTTTGGAATTTGAGAAAAGTTTTTTATGAAAAAAAGAATTGAATTCTAAAACTCTTGGGTTCATAACTTAAACAATTAATTAAATGGTTTTAATTTTGAGTTTAATAATTGGAATTATGATGTTATGTTGAATAGTTTAAATTAACTCTTATTGACTTTATTAATAGTTAATTAAAGCGTTTAATTAAAAGAGTATTATTAATCCATAAATATATGGTTTGAGTTTAATTAAATTAAAAGTCTTGTTTAATTAATAGATTAAACCACCAAGTATTTTAAATGTCTAAAATATACCCTTATACTATTATAATATTAAAAGTTTAATATATTATATGTATAAGAGCAAGTCGTCTTACCATTAGTAGGCCTCATTCACGAAGCCGGTCTATAAGGGGGGTATAAGGTTACTGCCTATAAAATGGCAGTTTAATGGGTGTCCACTCTCACTCACCGCTTCCTTGACCGGTGGAGGGTCGTTAGCCGAACAGGTAGGACAAGGACTATAATTCTCCCTTCATTATAAGTATAATGATAAATACTAAGTAACTAAACACTTATAAATTCCCAATCTTAGTTACTTAGGAAAATGTGAATAAGGTGTTAATCCATGAAATTACACTTTGCACTTTGTTTAAGCTGTTAGTGGAGCGTGTGTGGTTAGCCGGCACACTAACCTGGACTTAACAAGGTAGGCAAAGGGTAACTTAATGTTTATCATAGTATCGTTGGAGCGTGTGTGGTTAACCGGCACATCGATTGAGGGGTAAATATTAAGGGTACCAAGTATATTTGCATGGTTACTTCACACCTTGTTTTGTGATCCTCGGCATCCCAGTCACAAAACCTGAAGGGCACACTCGAGATTGAAACATGCCATTGAAAAGTTCAATGAATCTCAAAATAATCTAGGAGTTTCAAAACCAATTAAAACCTAATAATACATTTCGTTTATCTTGGTGGAAATTGGTGAATCGTCATTCACCTACCTTCAAATATTTTATAGCTTGGATTACGGCATCCCTCTTCCAAGTTATAAAATAGTTTGTTAGGTCCTAGCCTTAATATATCATACTGGGTGTTATATTAAGGACTTAAATCAACTTTACGTGAATTTCTCCCATTGTTGATGTCTGGTTTAGACAACAATGATCTTCCCAAACCAAGCTTTCCTAATGAATATGACTTCCCGAGTTTGGCTCATGGAAGTCATACTTCTCTTCCTCCACCTCCTCCAATTATTCTCCCTAACCCACAAGTTCAAGGTCACTCAAGCCCTAATGGCAAGCAAGGTCTATGTGTGATCACATCTTAGAGATGAAGTCACATATTGACAAGCCAGGAGAGTTGGGTGTCAAAGTCTTGAGAAAGTTGGATGTTCAATCACTTTCTAAGTCACATAATGAGTTCCTTTGGGACTACTATGAAACAGACTATGACATGAACCTTAATGATCATATCTATTTGCTTGGTGCTGTTGAATCAGCAATGATTTGGAACGATAGTAAAGAAAATTTGATTAGAAGATCAACTTCCCAAAAACTTTATGGACAGTGACAATGGTGACACTGGAAATCCAGAAAAAGCATTCTCTTCCCAATGGAAAGGGATTGGCCATAGTCAACCCGGTTGACCAAATGGTAAAGAGAAAGTCTAAGTCTGAGATAGTCCCATTACCAAAGGGTCCATATGTTTATTTTGCCAAAGGAAGGGGCGTTGATTGCAAAGCTGCCAAATTTACCTAAGGATGTTAAAATCAATAAGTTTGACTCTACATCAGGTAGAGCCCATTATCTAACTCTGTTAAGTTCTATTCTGAGATCCTCATTACATGATGTGACTGAGTCACATGTTGATGTTTTAATAATCAAAGAATAGAGAGAAATCTTAAAGGAAGTATATGCTGATTCTGATCGCGAAGGTGGATTTCGATCGCATCAGATTTTTAGCAGTTGCTTAAGAAGTTATGATATATTGCTAAGGAATAGATAACAACAATTTTCCATGTGGATTGTAAGGATAAGTTTTTCCGCAAAGTTTTAAAATAATAGAAAATTGTTTAATTTTATTTATTTGAAGTATCCTTACAATGGCATTTGTGGAAAATTGTTGCTTATATGATTCCACTGACAGCAATATTGGAAAATGGATTTGATTCTTTCATTTGTGGTAGTGTCTAAATTTACCAAATCAGGAAAGTTCCTCATCACCCAAGTTTCAATTGGACCGAAACTTGGAATCATGCAAGTTGAATAGTATGATGAATGAGAACTTTCAAGCATTGGAAAATCAAGACTAATTACTTGTTCACATGGATGTGTGAGTCAAGTGAAGGACTAAAGGGCTCGAGTACACATTCTTGTGCAATGGTCATATCCACCACAAAGCTCGTTAAGACTATTTGATTTACTAAAGTTTAGTAAATATGGTTATACTTACAAGTTTAAGTATAATTCTGAAACATTGGAAAAGTCTCAATGTATGGCAGAACGAATGGGAAGAATCAAATTAGGCAGAAAGATAAAAGTTTCTCAAATCTAAAAAGATGGGAGAGTACTTTAGTATCATGTTTGTGATCATCTTAATGATTTAGAAATCATATCACAATTAGTCCTCTAAAGGTCATCTTAGTGCATTCTTATGACTTAGAAGAGGAGTCATGAATTGTTGAAATGGTTAGATCAGGAAGATAAGTGATACTTCGTTCCAAAACAATTCTTAGAGTCATACTCCAAGATTGTAACTTGAGTGACATATCTTTAAGAAAGGTTTAAAACACTTGTCAAATGTAAGAGTAAAAGTGTCCTACTCTTGTACATTTGAAATTGGTAAGTTGTGATGTTTTGGATAAAACAAAGACCAACTAAGGCCAATTGTGTGAAGTGTTTGTCTTGATAAAGAATCCGCACTATCTCTTGAATATCTGGCAAGATAGTCTTATATGTCAAGAGGATAGTGGGAGTCTTAAAGATCCTAAAAAGAATTTCAAGAACTAATAAAGAATAAAACCTGAGGTTCTTCACTAGCACACGACTTGAGGTTTATAACCTATCGTGTTGACATATTCTGTGCCCATTCCAGTTAAAGTTGGCTTTGCATATGAGTTCTGAAAGTTCTCAATTGGTTGCATAACAACTTGGAAGCAATGGCAGGCCCTGTACTGCCAGGTGGCAAGAAGTTAAGATTGCATAAGTTCAGTCCATATGAGTTTGGATTTGTTATTATCCTTGTCTTGTGACTATGGTTTTGACGATTCACATGGATAAGAACACATACACCATAAAATCTAAGGGTCATAAGGTTTCTCTCCGATTCATGAAAATGATGGTGAGGAAACACTTCCACCAAGTAGATTTGAAGCATATGGCAAAAGGTCTAAACAATTGAGACTATGATTACGGCATCCTTTTTCATAGTTCTAAAATTGTTTAGACACACATGCATGCTATCTAAGGAAAGGTGTATGATTTTGATAAAGTTTTATCAAAGCATCTCCTATCAGAAATCTGAACTTTGGTAAGAAAGTCAATAAAGTATTGATTTCTAGAAGTCCAGCTGATTTCTGAATGTCAAAGCTAGTGGGAGCATAAGTGTTATGCTAATAATCATCATGTTAGTGGGAGCATGATAATTATTGTTAGTGTTGCAAGTTAGCAATGTTAATTATAGAAAACAAAAGTTTCAATTCGTGAGGCTGTAGGGATTGAAAAAGTTGTTTTGCTATAATTAAGGGAGAGGATATACTTCATTTCAGTTCTAAAGGCTTAGATTGAGACCTTAATCATCTTTAGTCAAGAATATATATATGAATTTCATGTTGGATTGGTTCAACTTAAGGAAATTCTATATATTGCGTTCTCAAAATTCGATTATGATTACGACATCCCTCTTCATAGTCAAATTTTGAAAACATGGCAAATAAAAATATTGTAGCAAAAGACTGGTCTAGAATCATGTCTTTATGTGAGACATCATGAATCGTGTACCATTTGCTTTGGGTACAGGATTGATTGCATGTGCTATAATATTTGTCATTTCTAAATTTTTCCAAATGCCCAAAGGCATTAAGAAGGGAAAAGGTCTAGAATTGGATATGACTAAAATGATTAAGCAATTGTCGAAGACAATCTGAGGTTTACCAAAGATTGGTTGCTCAGGGACAGTTGGAAGTATAGTGCTAATTTTGGAAGGACCATATTGACATATTCTGAAAAGAGGCATCTCTTATTCAGAAGTGATAGTCAAAATGAGAATATGGAGTTGTCTCCATAGGTGGAAGTTATTTGTGTAAGATTAGAAAACTTAATGCAAGAAGCATGTCCAAAGCAATGTACTTTGAATATGAGACTTAATTTCCATGAAGTTGATCTTCATTGGAATACCTTATAATGACTGTTGACAAGTCTTTGTGACTTTGTACATATTCATTACAGGAGGGTCAGTGCATATAAGTTTAAAATCTAAACAGATTTCAATAAATGATAGGAATTTGAAATTCTCACATTTGTCGATAAGGATTTGGGAGTGTGAAATTAGAATCATTGAAATTATGTTCAATTGGTTTATTTCACAAAGTAAGGATCATAGACAAACATAGAGTGCACACTTGGTGTATGGCAAAGCTATTGTTTAAGAAAAACATAGTGTACATGCTTGGAGCATGGGACAACTAGTGTTTTTAATTCAAGTATAAAGTTGATAAAACCGAAACAATGAATAATGAGTAATCAGTATGGTGATAAATAAAAGTGTTTATTTATATTCATAGGGTTTGATACCATATTTGATTCATTTATTCTTGTGTTTCACTTTGCATGTTTTGACTTCCAGAATAACTAAGTCGCTCTTCCTGAATGATTAAGTTATTCAAACCATCCACAGTCGGTCATATGTTGGAAGTAGATATGAATCAAGACTGTCATGGGTTGGTTTGTAGAGGTCCAAGTTGGTGGACAAAGTGGTGCTACAACACTCATGAGTGCTCATGAGTTTTGAGTATTGGATTTAACCCGCGCTCATTTGAATCACTTCATGGATTTTATCACGAGTGATCATGAGACGATAATATCTTATATTCTTCAAACCTAGAGATATGAGTTGTTACTATGAGTTGGTTATACATTGATTGCACGAAAACGCATTTGGTAACTCGATGTTATAAAACGTGCCTTTGTGTATGATTCAACAAGTAGTAGAACAAGCCATATGAGTCGAAGTTTATCCATTCCTTTTACCTTCGGGATAAAAGCGATATATGTGGGCCCCTCGATGATTTAGTGATGACACATGTGAGTGCTTGGCCAAGCCAGGACTGATTTGATTTGTTCAATCAGTCAGTCATCATAAATCGAAAATCAGGAAACAACAAATGGACATAGAGAATGATTATAATCCATGTCTCAGTCCATATGATATCTAGAATGGAGGAATATATGATCCCTTATCTAATGGACAAGTCATTGACAAGGTCAGAGTTCGACAGCGGCTTTAAGAGCTACGATTGCCAATTAGGTTTTGAAGTCATACTCAATAATAGTTTTAGACTTATCCAAGTGGGAGACTGTTGGATTAATGTCTAAGTCCATAACTATATTTGGTATGTACTTGACCCGACCCGGCATGGTCCATTTGGGTTGCACTTCACCGGCACAATTTATATGGATAGTCTTTTGAGAATAGTATATTTATGATTTATATTAATATATTATAAGTTCTAATATATTAATATGGAATCATATTATTTAATTAGTATTGATCAAGAATTAATTTAGAATTAATTAAGTGATCAAAAAGAACTAATTAAATATGGACTCTTATATATATGAAATGGGCCAAGTTTATTTAGGTTGGGCTAAGCTTTCATGGATGGTCCATGGAGCTTTTAACCCATGGATCCTATGTAAATGAAAGGTCATGGGTATTAGGGTTTACATGAATGTAACCCTAATCCTCCATAATATATAAAGGGGTCCTTGGCTCACAAAATTGGCACAAGTGTGTGAAAATAAGAGTGGGCCGATTTTAGTGTGCATACATATTCTCTCAAGTTCTTCCAAGGTGTTTTGGTGATTTGTGATTCCATTTGAGGCTTCCACACTATTGGGGCTAAGCTCTTAATGCTTGAAGACATCAAGCTACTTCAAAAGGTATCTCATCTAACTAGAACTTTGTAGTATAGGTGCTTCATAATATGCTAGTTAGGATGAAACCTTGGAATAGTTAATATTTGCATGTATAATAGAGAAAACATAGATCCAAGGGTTATAGGGTTGCATGTACACCATAGGATTGTTAGAATGCCCAAAACCCAACAGTATTCCGAGAAGACCTTCCAGGAGTTCCACCCGCACGACAAGTCGAATTCCGAATCGACCTAATTCCCGAAGCTACCCCCGTAGCCAAAGCGCCTCACCGTCTAGCGCCAGCCGAGATGCAAGAATTATCCAGCCAACTAAACGAACTGCTGAGCAAAGGGTTCATTAGACCCAGCTTCTCGCCTTGGGGAGCACCGGTTCTGTTTGTGAAAAAGAAGGGTGGATCATTTCGCATGTGCATCGACTACCGCTAGCTAAATAAGCTTACCATCAAAAACCGATACCCTTTACCCCGAATCGACGACCTATTTGACCAACTCCAAGGAGCATCTTACTTCTCAAAGATCGATCTGAGATCGGGATACCATCAATTACAGGTTCTGGAGGAGGATGTTCCTAAAACAACGTTCAGAACTCGGTACGGTCACTACGAGTTTGTAGTAATGCCCTTTGGGTTAGCAAACGCACCCGCAGTGTTCATGGATCTAATGAATCGGGTGTGCCGGCCTTACCTAGACAAGTTCGTGATTGTCTTCATAGACGACATCCTAGTCTATTCAAGGAGTAAGGAAGAGCATAGCCAACATCTACGACATGTATTGGAGATACTAAGGGCGCAAAAATTATATGCAAATCTTTCGAAGTGTGAATTTTGCATCCGAGAAGTGGACTTCCTCGGCCATGTGGTTAGCGAGAAAGGGATACACGTGGATCCCTCCAAAATCAAGGCGATCGAGAGCTGGTCAGTGTTGGGTTTTGAGCATTCTAACACTCCTATGGTGTACATGCAACCCTATAAACCTTGGATCTATGTTTTCTCTATTATACATGCAAATATTAACTATTCCAAGGTTTCATCCTAACTAGCATATTATGAAGCACCTATACTATAAAGTTCTAGTTAGATGACATACCTTTTGATGTAGCTTGATGTCTTCAAGCTTTAAGAGCTTAGCCCCAATAGTGTGGAAGCCTCAAATGGAATCACAAATCACCAAAACACCTTGGAAGAACTTGAGAGAATATGTATGCACACTAAAATCGGCCCACTCTTATTTTCACACACTTGTACCAATTTTGTGAGCCAAGGACCCCTTTATATATTATGGAGGATTAGGGTTACATCCATGTAAACCCTAATACCCATGACCTTTCATTTACATAGGATCCATGGGATAAAAGCTCCATGGACCATCCATGAAAGCTTAGCCCAACCTAAATGAACTTGGCCCATTCCATATATATAAGAGTCCATATTTAATTAGTTCTTTTTGATCACTTAATTAATTCTAAATTAATTCTTGATCAATACTAATTAAATAATATGATTCCATATTAATATATTAGAACTTATAATATATTAATATAAATCATAAATATACTATTCTCAAAAGACTATCCATATAAATTGTGCCGGTGAAGTGCAACCCAAATGGACCATGCCGGGTCAGGTCAAGTACATACCAAATATAGTTATGGACTTAGACATTAATCCAACAGTCAGCACCAAGGACGCCTATAGAAATCTGCCAATTCTTAGGCCTTGCTGGCTACTACCGGAGGTTCATCCAAAACTTCTCCAAGATTGCCAAACCACTTACCACCCTAACCCAAAAGAGTGTGACATTCAGCTGGGGAGAGAAACAAGAAACCGCTTTCCAAACACTAAAGCAGGCCCTGTGCAGCGCCCCGATCTTATCCCTACCAGAGGGAACCAAAGACTTTGTGGTCTACTACGACGCATCCAAACCAGGGCCTTGGATGTGTGTTAATGCAACGAGGAAAGGTCATTGCCTACGCATCGAGGCAATTAAAAACTCACGAGGTCAATTACGCCGCACATGACCTCGAATTGGGGGCAGTAGTATTCTCCTTAAAGATCTGGAGGCACTACCTTTACGGAACAAAGTGTACTATCTTTACCGATCACAAAAGCCTTCAGCACATCCTCAATCAAAAAGAGCTCAACATGAGGCAGAGACGATGGGTAGAATTACTGAATGATTACGAGTGTGAGATTCGTTATCACCCAGGTAAAGCCAACTTGGTAGCTGACACCTTAAGTCGAAAAGAATACTCGGGTCGCCGAGTAAAGTCATTAACCATGACAATCCATTCGCACCTGTCCATACAAATCAAAGAGGCCCAGCTGGAGGCTTTGAAGCCTGAGAATGTGATAGGTGAGCATTAAGAGGAATGGATAAGAATCTAGAAGTCAAGGACGACGGAGCTTGTTATCTCATAACCGAATTTGGACACCGAAATTCAGTAGGTTCATGGACGTCGTCCTGAACGAAGCACACAAAACTCGATACTCCGTACATCCCGGTTCGGACAAGATGTACATGGACCTGAAGAAACTCTACTGGTGGCCGAAGATGAAAGCCGAAATCGCTACCTACGTGAGCAAGTGTCTGACTTGCGCCAAAGTTAAGGTAGAGTACCAAAAGCTTTCGGGTCTACTGCAGGAACCCGCGATACCCAAATGGAAGTGGGAAGAAATAACCATGGACTTCATAACCAAACTGCCTAAGACAACGGGTGGTCTTGATACCAATTGCGTGATCGTTGACAGGTTGACCAAGTCCGCACACTTCCTACCGATGAAGGAGACCGACAAAATGGAGAAGCTGACCAAAATGTACATCAAGGAAATCGTGAGGTTGCATGGGGTGCCAAAGTCCATTATCTCAGACAGGGATAGTCGATTTACCTCGCGATTCTGGCAGTCACTTAGAAAATCCTTGGGAACTAGGATGGACATGAGTACGGCCTATCACCCACAAACTGACGGGCAAAGTGAGAGGACCATTCAGACGCTAGAAAACATGCTTAGGGTGTGTGTGATAGACTTTGGTAAAGCTTGGGATACCCATTTACCACTTGTCGAATTCTCGTACAATAACAGTTATCACACTAGCATAAAGGTTGCACCCTTCGAAGCCCTCTACGGCTGCAAGTGTAGATCACCTATGTGCTGGGCTGAAGTGGGTGACACACAACTAGCTAAGGGACAAGTCCCTAACAGCACCCTCACTGGCCCAGAGATCATAAGAGAAACTACATAGAAGACTGTCTAAATCCGAGAGCGACTAAAGGCTTCCAGAGACAGACATAAAAGCAACACGGATAACAGGCGAAAGCCTTTGGAATTCCAGGTTGGAGATCGAGTGCTGTTAAAATTCTCACCCTGGAAAGGATTGATACGTTTCGGTAAGCGGGGAAAGCTGAACCCAAGATACATCGTACCATTCGAGATCCTCGCTAGGATTGGCCCGGTAGCATACAAGCTTCGGCTACCGCAAGAACTCAAAAATGTACATCCTACCTTCCATGTGTCCAACTTGAAGAAGTGCTTGTCCGACGAGACTCTCGTTATTCCTCTTGACGAGATTGAAATCAACAAGAGTCTCCACTTCGTGGAAGAACCGGTAGAAATCATGGATCGAGAGATCAAGAGAACAAAACAGAGTCGCATCCCTATTGTGAAGGTCCGTTGGAATGCTAAACGAGGACCCGAGTTCACCTGGGAATGCGAAGATCAGATAAAACAAAAATACCCACACCTCTTCCCCAACGCCTGAAGTCCCAGTCGAAACACTAATTTCGGGACGAAATTCCTTCTAACGGGGGATGATGTGACAACCATCAATTTCTGGTCAAGTCAAAGTCAAATAAAGTCAACAAGTCAAACCGGTCAACTCAATTAACCTTCGTATATTAGGGTTTACATTATGCTTACTATTGTACAACTCACTATCTTAATGCAAAGTATCACTTAGGGTTCTCCCATGGTTGGAAAAATCTAAACCCTAATGTAACGCCCCGATTCTCAGGTATCAAATAAATAAGAGTTATTGGATGAAGCTCTACTCGACGAGTCGGTTGACCTACTCGTCGAGTAGCAGCGGGGTGAGATCGCGTGTTAAGTGACCTACTCGACGAGTCCATATTGGGACTCGGCGAGTAGGAGCTGGCAGATGAAACCCTAAATCCCGGGGTTTTACACCCTATTTAAGGAAGCATAAGCCTCCTTTGGCCTCTTTGCAGTCCTTGAGAGCTCAGAAAAACCCTAATTCGTGTGGTGTTCATTCTTGTGTGTGTAAAGCTTTGGAAAGGAGATCTTTTGAGGAGAGAAGCTTGGGGAAACAAAAGGCTAGGAGCAAGGAAGTGTGGGAGATCGGAAATCTACCTAAAATAGCATCATTTGGAGGTATCAAGTCGTTACCTTTTCTCCTTTTTCTTTCTAGATCTCTTTTGGTTGAGATCTAGGGTTTTTATGGTTTGGTTGAGATGGTAATGTGGGATATGAGCTAGATCTGAAGTTGTAACTTCAGATCTGTAACCTTCTTGGGTTCTAGAGTCATAAAGCTCTGATTTTGGTCGAGAATGAGGCCCTCCTTGTACATAAATCCCCATTAAGAACTTAGTTTTAGCATTAAGAGCCTTATTAGTCATGTATGCACGTAAAGTTTGCAACTTTACGTGAAAAGCATGCCCTAGAAGCTTGGATCTGTGATTTGGAGCCGCTGCATGGCTCAAAACAAGTCTGTATGGAAAAAGGACTGAATGGACTCGGCGAGTCGCAAGGTTGACTCGGCGAGTCACATGAAGATGGCCGTGAACTCGACGAGTTGGATGAACAAATCGGCGAGTCGGATGAAGATCACCATAAGACTCGACGAGTTGAAGAACAACTCGGCGAGTCGGATGAGATTTCCCTAGGATATGTATGCGTGTGTACCCGTCGAGTGGCAAGGAGGGAACTCGACGGGTGGCCTTAGAGTTTGATCGGGAATCGAAGGAACTCGACGAGTCACCCCGATGACTCGGCGAGTGGAATGTGCTTCGAGGAACTTGGCGAGTAGCCAAGGGTACTCGGCGAGTTGGGGGTCAACATGGACTGTTGACCTCGACTGAGGACTTTGACTTTGACCAGGGGTTGACTGGTGGGTTATGGAGTACCTTATAGAGTTAAGGACTTATGAGTATATTGTACTATGGTCATAGGTAGTGGAGCCTGTGACAAGTGATCCGAGAATTGGAGTTTACCTTTCGAGTCGGCATCTGCGAGGTGAGTCATCCTCGCTATATCGATAGGGTCTACGGCACCAAGGCCGGCCCTTTTGTTGTTATTGTTATGGTATGCTACATATGGCTTGGTCTGCTAGATCGGAATCAGGGTAGACAGTATGCTATGCTTTATGATCCGTAAGGAATATGTTAGTGACCTGCTAGGTCGGTACTCTCGTTACGAGAGGATTCTATGATTGATGATCAGTATGATAGATATGTTTGATGTTGTATATGCCAGTATATGATAGTTATGTGAACTTGGTTATTTGCTTATTGGTTGGGTTGAGGCGGTCCTGCTTTGTGTTGAAGGCCAACATACCCTATGAGCGGTCCGGGGAGACTGCAGGCCATGAGGCGGACCAGTCATGCCGAAGGCTCGGGATAGATTCAGATAGACTGTAGGCCCAGTAGGGTGGTCCAATTAGGCCGATGGCCCAGTATGCATGAATAGATTCAGTTAGACTGTAGGCCCGGTAGGGCGGACCAGTCAGGCCGATGGCCCAGTATGCATGATTGATTGATTGGTTGTTACTGATATGGTATTGTCAGTGTGGTATTGGTATTTTGGGGGTAGCTCACTAAGCCCTCGGGCTTACAGTTTCAGTTTATTGTTTCAGGTACTTTAGGAGATCGTGGCAAGGCGAAGGCGTGACCGTACCGCTCCTCATCCTTATGATATGATTTTGGGACACTCTGATGGATATTGATTTGAAAACATTTTGTAAACAATACTATTTGACTTTTATTTATGGTTGAAAAAGTTTGAATTTGGCGTAAAATTTACGGACGTTACACCTAATCAGGGTAAATGATGTAACTACTCGATAAAATACTATTACCTACCCTACAGGGGCGTATAACACTCATAACAAGGTTTAACGGGGCTGACGAACCTTGTATTTCGAGGATAAACACTCGCAAAGGTCACAAACAAAGCCTCTCTAAATCTCTCTCACTTTATCTCTCTCTCTCTCTCTCTCTCTCTCTCTCTCTCTATCTCCCAAATCTCTCTCGAAATCTCTTTCAACTTTTTATAATCACCCGGGGCATCCCGACCCTTAACTTAGTCAAAAATCACTTGAAACGAGAAGTTTATTTGAAAATCAGCCATATGGAACCGAAACTAGCTTTAAGGACCAAAACCCTAATAGAACCGAACCCTCTTAAAGAACCGAAACCTCCTAGACCCGAAACCACTTAGAACCGAACTCCCCTTTGAGGACCGAACTCACTTTCAGTTCGGATCAAGTCCCTTCGGACCGAAGCTCCGCCTACTCTCGGTCCATTTCGCTTTCGGTCCATTTCGCTTCCAATACGCCTTCGGTTCCTACTCGAGCAATTTCGCACACGAGTCTTCTCGGACCGAAACTACTTTCGGTTCCCAGCCCATAGACCGAACCTACCTTCGGTTCTAAGCTCCAAGGACCGAACCCTCACCTCAGAGCTCGCAGGTTTGCCTCTTGATCCCGGTTTTCGAGTAGTTTCGCGTTTTAAGCTCATTTTTCATGATTTTAACATGAGATTTTTACCCAAACTTATATTTTGGCATTTAAGACCTTATATATTCATATTTTAATCACATTTTGGGGGGAAAACCTTCATCTAAAAATAATATCTTTTGTGTAAGATATGGATGTAGAGTGTTGACTTTTCATAACGTTGACACAAGTTATCCCCCATACCTACTTATGACAACCTCCAATCACTATTCCTCCCTACCTAGTCAACTATTTGTCCTCTCACACTCCCCTCCAACAAGTTATCTTGATCAAAAGCTGGAAAACCCTCATCTCTCCTTCCAGTTTACTCACTCTCTCAGCAAAAAGCAAACACCTCTCTCTCTCTCACTTTCTCTCTCTAAAAACTCGAGACTCCAAGGCTGATATTGAGCTTTTCACTCACTTTTGGTAAGTATTTTCATCCTACATTTGAACATTCTTCACACCTTCACTCAAATTATGGATCTCTCATAACAAATATCGCCATATTTGTTCTTAGATCTTCAACTCTCCAAGCATTTACCAAGTGTTCTTGACTTGGAAACCTCTTCTCTCTAGCATTCATCTAAGGAAATCACTCAAGGTGAGTTCATACCCCTACATTTTCATGTTTTTCTTCAAGTTTTAGGGGGGGAATACAAGTTAACACACCCTAATATAACTCAAACTCATACTTCAGCTTTTCACAGAAAAGTTGAGTCCTATTCACGGACTGTTTTGACCATCTTAAACTTAATATCTTTAAAACCTATGTAATATGCAAGTAGTTCAGGTTTATACCTTTCTAATGACTACTTGCACATCTGCATAAGATTTTTCTACAATTTATGGTGATTTTTATACAACTCTCTATCATTTCAGAAACGAATTCGGACCAGTCTGTGAATATGAACATTTTGACACAAGTTAGAGACTTCTAAAAATCATAATAAAAATTATGAATAAACTAGACCCATTTTATAAACTCTTAGTGTTTACGAATTCAGTTTTCAACTTCGTATGATTTTTCTATGATTTTTCTAAAACAATGCAGAAAGGGTAAAAACTAGTTAACAGATTTCAACTTTCATAACACTTTGTAACATGTTGAGCAAAGTGTTTATCTTTGATGACTTTATATTTTACATGTTTTTCTGTTAAGTTACATTTAAATAACAGAAATTACTCACTGAATTATAAGAGTCCTTTATCATTACAAACATACAAGATGAAACATAAGAAGTATTGTTATGCTTTGCTAAACATACTACTTACACAAAAAAAGGTTTTATTGTCAATATAAACGAGTTTTCGTTTACCACACGATATATTATAGTAAGTGTAGTTTATGGATTGTGCATTTCAAACATACTACATAAAAAGGGGATTTATTTCCATCACAGAAAAGGTTTTACATTCAAACCACACGTAAACTCGTTAACGTAAGTTGTGAGACAATTCTTCAATTGTACTCTTAGAGTACGGGTTAGAAATTCATGTAAGTTATAACCAGAGTCTCTTGTAGGGAGAGTGTGATAATTGTGTATAGATCTATATTGGGATTGACACCCCACACCTAGCTGCTAGCTATAGCGGGGCCTGCAGGTCTACGGGTGACAAAAGTCATAACAATTCTAACGTCTGAAAAATGTTGTATCAGGTCATCCAGTTGTAGTATAGTTATAGCGACTCACATAGGGAGTTAACAATACTTAAAGTTTACGGGAAATTCTACTTTAAAAAGGGTTTTATCTATTTAAAACTGCATTCTTCGTTACAACTACGAAACACACTCATACATTCGGTCTTGGGATTTAAGACTACATAACATTTTATAAGGAAAATATTGGATTTTTCTTATGCATACATTATATTTACAAACAAGGGTTTTCCAAAACTACATCCAAAAGCTTATGAACTCACCAACTTAATTGTTGACACTTTTTCGAAATTACTTGTATTCTCAGGAAATCAGTGAAATAGGAAATTAACAACTTTTGAGGATGGGACGTTAAATCGTCAAACATTTCGTTTTTGTCATCATAGTGTAATTGATTTTGAAACATGTAAACTCATACTACGGTGTAAGTTTTTCAATTATAATTATGATGGTTGCATTTACTATGAGCACTATTAAACTCGTCGTTATGATACTATACATGAAGTCCGCCACCCCCGGACGTTTCCGCCATCCTTGGTTTGGTGTGACACAAGTAGAACACAATTTAATTGTGTTAACTCTTACATGTGAAAACAAAACAAACGAAGGATTTCTTATGCTTATAAATATTGTAAAAATCATTTCAAAAAAACTCTTTTAGACTAGTTTAGATTTCTGTGTATATCAAAATCATATTCGTTTGTATATTTATGTATAATCATGCTTTAACGGACTTAGGACTATTGCTAAATACCGTTACTCCTATTCCTTGTTTGGCTGTGGGCTTAGGGTATGAACCCTAGTCCAACTGTCGGCTATATCATAATTATACATGCTAAATATATACATGAATATTAAATCTCATTTTCAAATACATACTCAACTCAGTTGCATATGTTAGGCAATTGAGTCTTTTCTCCAAATCATTTACAGTTTAAACAAACATACTAGTAAACTATAATAGGTATAGTTTAGAGAATCAATTCATACTATTTTCTAGATCAGAGAAACAATACATGAATCAATACATACATACTACTACATGTCATTACAAAGTATACTATTCATTTACAAGAACAAGAAGGAACTTACATACTATACGTGAACAAGTTAACTAGAATGTGAAATACTATTTCATGGCATAGCAATATTCTTGCTAAGTCATGTTTTGTAACCAGAGTCTCCTGGAGGGAGAGCGCGAGTTTGTGTATAGATCTATACGGGATTGACCATCCCACACCTTGCTGCTAGCTACAGTGGGACCTGCAGGTCTACGGGTGACAAATGTCATATCATTTTCGACGCCTGAAGAACGTCGTGTTTTATACTAGTCAATCAAGCATGGTAATAACCTTAATCACATTAAAACCTTAAAATAACTAGTTCGGTTACAAGGCAATTAATTCATCAGTAGTGTATTTAATACAATACTACTGTAAATCTTCATTTTCCATTACATTCATACAGTGATATTCTTACATGAGCAATGCATACTATTTTTCTAGTAAAGATAGTTTACAAATATGGAAAACATACATTTTATACTATTTCAAGTACAAACATACATTTTACACCATTACAAGAGAACAAACATACAAACAGTTGGGTCTTGGGTAAGAGACTACTTTTCATGATTAAAGTAGAAAAAATAGGATTTTCTGGGAAGTACACTAACATTTTCATGAAGCAAATACAAACATTTTGACACTAAAAACTTATGAATTCACCAACATTAAATGTTGATACTCTCTTTCAAAATAACTTGTATTCTCAGGGAACAAGTAGACAGGTACACTGGATCAGGTTTTGAGAAGACGGAGCATGTTCAAGACTCGTCTTTTATTTTTGCTATACATTTTTGGTGTCTTATAACTATACAAAGAACACACATGTATTAAATATATTATTAATGCAATGGATGTTGTTGTTTGTTTTACTATTGTGCATTGTTATGATACTGTACATGACGTCCTCCGCCACCGAATGTTTCCGCCATCTCGGTTTATAGGTGTGACATATCTCATTTTCCTATATAAGGAGTGTTTAATGACAATAATACATGACAAATTGTTGCTCCAAATATAGTTATATTCACATTTACTTCACTTTCACCTTTCTCTCTAATCAAACTCTTTCAAACATTCTACTTGTTCATTTATTGTCTTTACCTTGATTATACTCATAGTTCCATATTTAATACTTGAAGTACTTTGGTGATTCACATCTTCAGTCTCGACTGGTCTTGCTAGACTTGACTGGAACACTTAATCAGAAGCAAACGTTGATCTTAAGCATTAACTCAAGGTTTGAGTTTTCAAACCTTGTCCCTGCCCAATCAGATCTTTGTTCTCACAATTGGTATCAGAGCTTGAGTGGTTGTCCTTTGAATCAATAAGAACAAATTATAGTTGATTCGAGATTAACTTGGTATTTCGATCAATTCTGTGTTCAGGATAAAAGTTCTTCTATATACCACTTTTGCTCAAGATATCTTAACTTCAATGGCTGCTTCTAATTCTTAACAAATGTATTCAATGCAAATAGAAAATAGCATGGGTTGCCCTACTCGTTCCCCACTGCTAGTTGTTAAAGAGTATAATCACTGGAAAGTCAGAATGGAAAGATTTTTATTTGGAAAAGAAAAAGGTGAAGCTATTTGGAGATCCGTTAAAAAAAGTGTCACACCCCGCTAAAGCGGAAACACGAGGCGTGGCAGTATAAAGGGTTTCATAGTAAAAGTTAAAAGACAACACCAACCATAGTATTAAAAATGATTACAAATTTACAATGGGTTTGAACAACTTTTAAAAGAAATTACAATGTAAATTGAAATACAACACATGCGAATACTCCTATAAGTGATGTGTCCCTAAGTGCTAGTTACTCGATGATTCCTGAAAAAGCATGTAAAACGAGCGTCAACTATAAAAATAGTTGGTGAGTACTCACAAGTTTAAAAATAATATTGGTTTCATGAATCAAAATCAAAATTTCGATATAAGTTTCCATAGATAAAAATATATTGCTAAAACGAGTAAATAAGTTTGTGTAAACAAAGTTCGTTGTCATCATGAGAAATAAAGTATGTTGCCCAAAAGAGATGCAACGTTCATATCCTCATGGGAAATAAAGTTTGTTACTAAAATGAGTAATCAAGTTTCACTGCTACAAGGAGCAAACAAGTTTGTTACTACAGGAAGTAACCAAGTTTGTTGCTAAAACAAGTAAATAAATATTTAGTAACAAAAGTTCGTTGTTATAATGAGATACAAAGTTTATTGCTATAATAAGTAACGAGTTTGTATGTGTATGAGCAAACAATGAGTTCTCAACCAAGCCTATGACTGAAGCCCTATCAAGATCTATGCTTATCGTTCCATAGATTATATGGTATCATGCACTCCAGCAATCGGGCGAGTGAGGAGTTGTCAATTCCTAATAGCGCTATCCACAATGACCATTGGCTCAAAGAGTTAACGGTTAGAGAAAAGTGTAAGGGAAGGGCCTTAAGACGATAAGTTCTCATGTTCCGTGTTGCATAGACATACATAGAGAGATATAGCAATAAAATAGCAATCATGTTTGATACAAATCAATTTAAATACAACGAACAAATAATAGTTTTTCGGGACATGCTTTTCCACCCCAAAACATAAAAACTGAAAATAGGGGAGTGCGTGAATACTCACAATGCATTGAGATGATGCAAATGATGCCTTGAACTACGTTCCACGTGTACCACTACCGATTCCTACAATAATGGTATTCGCTAGTGAGTCTCTAATCGAAATCTAACACTAGTATACTTACTACTACAATAGAATTATGTCAATATTGTGTGAAAATTTAATATTGATAAGTTACAAATATTTTTCTGAAATGGTGAAATTTTATAGCTCATGTGATTAAGACAATTTTGGATATTAATTTCCAGATTTTTGTAATATTAATTGAGGGTATTTCAACACAATTAAATGTGTTTTAAGCTCTTAAAAAGCCAAAATATTATCAAAAAATTTCCAAAAATTCTCAAACTTTGCATTTTCATTCTAAACACAGTAGAGGTCTTCCAGAAATTTTCCCTTGAATTTTTGATGTGATTAACTATTTTTCCCAATTTTTAAGCCTTCATAACAATATAAATTCGTGAAAAATAGGATCCAGATGATAAAAATTCCCAAACATTTTATAATACTCCCATTAGACATAGTTAAGCTGGGAAAAATATAAAAATGGATTTCCAACCTATTTAACCCAATTTTATGATTTTTGAGCATTTATTCTAATAAAAATTGAAATAAATAGAAAACAGTTTCCAAAATTTCCCAAACTTTTTCTATTACTGTTATTGAACATTATTAAGCTGGGAAAAATATACAAACGGATTTCTAAACTGTTTAACCCAATTTTATGATTTTTTTGTGCATTTATTCTAATAAAAAATGAAATAAATAGAAAGTTGTTTCCAACATTACCCAAACTTTTTCTATTACAGTTAGTAAACATTATTAAGCTGGGAAAAATATAAAAATGAATTTCCAAACTATTTAACCCAATTTTATGATTTTTGAGCATTTATTCTAATAAAAATTGAAATAAATAGAAAACAGTTTCCAAAAATACCCAAAAATTTTGTAACACTTTTATTACACATGTAGAAGATGTGAAAAATATAAAAGATATTTTTCAATTAGTCTTTCTATTTTTCTTTGTTTTATCCTCTTAAATAATCATTAATTGGAGAATAATTATTAAAAATTTAAAGTAAATTACAAAAATTTATGTAAAGTTCATTTACAGTGTAAGTAATCTGGGAAAAATCCCAAAGGTGGTTTTCATCTACTGAAATCCGATTTTGTGTATTTAAGTGTATTTAATCTTAGAAAATAGGAGAAAACTAGTATACAGATAAGAAAAATCATCAAAATTTTTATGTAGCCTCCTAATGTACTACAAGGTGTTCTGGTAAATTGTCATGAATTTTGGATGAGCAGAACTAGTTTTTCTATTTTTAGGCCATTATAAATACAAAAATCGGGGAAAAATAGGAATGCATAATGAAAAATTCTGAAAATATTCTTCTAAGTCTTATACCTCTGGTAGCAACTGCGAAAATTGTTATATATCATTTTCACATTCTCTAAAGTGGTTTTATGATTTATTGGAGCCAAACAAAAAGAAAATTCAAAACCATATTAAACAGTAACAAAAACCGATGAAATTTAATGTGGGGTCGTTATTTAGCATAGGGGTCATTTACGAATGTACCTAGGATTTATAGACCTCAGAAAGTATTTTATATGATTTATTTCTCTATTTTATTGCATTAATTATAATAATTCGAGAAAAATGAATTATTCTTTGGAAATTTACAGATCATCTTATCTTGTTGATGAGAATCTGGGAAAAATCGGATTTGGTCAGCAAAGGAGTTTTTGATATTTATTTGGAAATAAATCCTTCATGAACATATTTGAAAGCTTTTAACAACATACTTTGATGATCTAGCTTCTAAGCTTGAAGATCATCACATGCATGTTTGTTTGAAGTTCATTCATGAGTTTGAAATGTTTAAAATTCGTTTTTGAAAGAAAACTTTGGATGCATGTGGTGATTTTCCACCAAAACGTGTAGAAAAGTGCATTTCCATGGTTTTGACTTAGGTTTAGGTCATGGATCTTCACCATTTTGTAACATGCAAGATGTTTTTGGTGAAAATCTACCACCATAATCATCAAAACTGAAGTGAATGAACATTTACACAAATTTTCTAAGAGAATGGTGTAGAAGAACAAGGAAATGCAAGAAAAACCTTTAAAACTAGAAAGAAAAGTGAAGGAGATTGAAGGATTTTCGTGATTACCATGAAGAACAACCCTAGAAGATGAAGATTTGAAGGTTAAGAGATGTTCTTGGCTAGAGAATCTCGTGGTTTTAGAGAGGGAAAGAGAGAGTTTGAGTGTGATAAATGGTGGAGTGTGAGAGAGAGTGTAGAGAGAGAGAGAGAAGTGAAGGAGATGAAGTGTGAGAGAGGAGTGATTATGTGTTTTGGGAAGAGGGGAAGCATCTTGGGAAGAGGGTGGACGGTTTTGAGTGTAAAATGCCCTCCCTCTCTTTTAATTTTATAAAAAAATTCAATTCTTTTATAAAAATATCAAACTTTTTATAAAATATACACCCTAACCAAGTTTTTGCTCATGAAACCTTGATTTTTGACTTATAAATTTAGGGCAATTGTTAATGACTTCAATTTTATTTTCCTTAAATGCATTTTCATAATTTTAATTATTATAAGATCATATTATAAGTTTCATAATTATTTTTATAGAATTTTTAAGGTTAAAGTTTATAAATATGAGTTTTTATGGCTTTTAGGGTCTTGAGATTTTGTAAATCTTTGGATATCAAAATAAATAGAATATTTGAGACTTTAAATTATCTTATGGTATTATAACTCTTTTATAGTTATAAATAATGTTTGTAACTTATTTTATCGGCTTATTGGCATTCTATGTAGTGGTTTCGAGATTCAAGCAAAATTGAGGAAATCAAGTATACTAGTCCTAGTTTTCAACTTTGACTCAAGTTTCTATAAGATTATGACCTAATTTCTACTACTAGGTCAAGTGCAAGATGGGTGTATATGATTCATGAAATGGTGTTCAAGTCAAGGAATGACCCGAATGTGGATAGTCATTAAAGTTAAGTAGTTGTAGAATTCACATAACCATGTGAAATCTAAGTACAGTATCATTCGATTCTACTTGTTTCCAAGTTTCTAGTAGGTTATAACTTAGCTTTTAGTTACTAAGTCTAGTATGTGTCGTGTCTATACGTTCAACTAAGTTTAGTCAAATCTAGAACCGACTCGAATTTTGACGGTTGTCACAGTCTCCCCCGGTTGAAAGAATTTCGCCCCGAAATTCAGTTCGTGACGTATTCTATTAGAACTCAGCCGAATACAATTGTATAGCTGGAGAGGTGGTGACTTCAAGTGTTCTTTGATTATTTTGGGTTTATTTCCTCAAAGGAAGAAATAGTCAAATTAGTGTTTCCTTAATTCGAGTTCTTTCGTCTAGATTATGGAAAATTTGGTTCATGGAATCATGATCCAACCATGGCGACCTAGTCGAAAAGGATCATCTAGTTAGATATTATCTGAATTAAGAGAGCGGTATAAGTTTTGCTGAAGCACCAACTGCACTGAGCGTTAAATTCGCATTGATCCTTAAGTTGCATTCTAAATTAGCACTAAGTGTAAATTCGCCGCCTAATGAAGAAGAGATTAGAAACAATTTGTTCACTTCCGGGTTGGCTATTACCTCTGGAAAAGATATATTTTGAAATAAGAAGGGGTAGCACGAATGAAAGGGAAGCGATCGAGGGTAAGTTCCTAAAAATACGTACTAAGGGTAGGCAACGACGTTTTGGTACATCTCAAATGTAAAGGCTATTTAAGTGTCGTCTACAAAATAAATTACGAAATGATTGAGGATCTCCAAGGCTATAATTACTACTACGGTTACTCTTACAATAATAGAACTATATTCGAAGAGTATATATAATTGGAGAGTCATTGTTTCTAATGAAGGCGGTGAAAGTTTATGATAAATTAAATCACATTGTGTAGATAGCATTTTAAGTGCTTAGAAGTGATAAAAATGTCACTGTTATCAAAATGTGTGTTTAGAAATGATAATTAATCTCACTATTATCAAAATGTGTAATAATTCCAAGATAATGAAGATACATGTGTGGCGATCCAACAAAGTAGTAAAATCATATAAATATTAATTAAGGTTACATGTTTAAGTCATCAATAAGGGAATTTATACAAAAATATTTTGATTACTCTTTTGAAAAATTGTCTAATTGTCTAAGTGAGGACAAATTCAATCTTAGAGTCAGAATATTTATGAAAACAAAGTTGAGAGTTTAGGAACTCACTGAAAATTACAAAGTAGAATGTTATTTTAAGAAATGTGTAAAATATCGATCATTGAAAATAGTGCATTCTTAATTTAGTGTTTCTACAAAAACAATCATTTAGAGAATAGATCATAGTAAAATTCAAGACTTTTGATGTATTTAAAGAAAACAAGAAGCATAAGAAAATGTATTCTTTCACATATATTTTACGGATTTAGAAAAATGATAAGAACAATGGTATTCATCTTGTGTATTAATTGTAAGAAAAATACAATGAAAATTACATTTTAAATCAAGTTTCCGAATTCAGAACGAAAGAGAAAATGTAAATAAGGATCACTTGTTTATAGTAGATTTCAAAATAAAAGCAAGATGTATATGATAAAATGCGTAATTGAATATAACAAAGTTAACTAAATCAAAATTATGTCTCACGACTATACACGTATTAATCGCTCAAAACGAAAGTGTAGACTTCTAGTCTTTATGTGTACGAACATGATACAACGAGAAGCAAAATAGACAGAAACAAAGTTACACAATGTATTATGTTACTATCATGGGCGTGCGAGATCTAAAATCAGAAGGAGAGCAAGAAATCAAGTTCGGAGGAAAGAAAAAGGAAGGTAGCGGCGACAATGATTGTTATTGTTAAAATTTTAAGAACAATACATATAGGTAGATTTAAAACCAGGTTGAGATATATTTCGAACTTTAATATTTGATGTATATTGATGGTTACATAGACATGTGGGAGTTTTAAAGTGTTTGCTAAGGATTGCTAAAAATTCATAAGTTATCTATTAAGTTAAAATCCATTTGTGGGAAAAAAAAAAGAAGCCCTACAAATGGCAATTGAAAATCTGACAATTTTGACTTTTTAGACTGAAGTCCAACAATGATTAAAATGGATAAGGTAAAGAATCAATATATTTAGAAGAATAATTATTCATTGTTGAGAGTGTATCACTGGAAATTTAAAAGTGAACACTAAGTTTTCAAATGCTATAAATTTTAAAAACTTTATAGATTATAAAACCATATTGAAGCAAAGTACACAAATAAGGTATGTTTTGAAATACAAGCATTAGAGATTTCTTATAAACATGTTTGAAGTAGAAATTTACATAAATATCATGTTGGGTTTCGAGAAAACACATTAACGTAAATTACAATGTCTAAATGAGAAAGCTGTTAAAAGTGTCAAAACAAAAGTGTTTTGAAGATTCGATGAAACTTTTTCACATATTAAGAACTTCAATATCATATGTTTAATTTTTATAGCATAGATTTTAAACACTTTTATAAAAGAAAATGTTTCTAAGTTTTTCGAAAACGTGTCAAAATGGTAAGCAAGGATTAAAATGGTTTACATGCCCTTAAAAGCACATCTATCCATTGAAATGGATTTGAAATGAAATTAAAATAGCAAGGTTAAAACAAATATTGGTTAAATTGAGTTTTGAAGAAAAGTGTTAAGTTAAAGCAAGTTGTCAAAAGATTTTTAGCGAGAATATGGCTTACATTGTTAGGAAATGTCTACTAAGTTGAATGAAGTGGTTATAAAATATTTTATCGATGATAAATAAAACCGATGAAGCGAAATAATTTTTTGATGGAAGATTAAGAAGTAAGGAGAAAATATGTTAGTGTAGTTGATCGTACCTAAATACTAAGGCGAGTACAAAAAGAGTATAAGGCGAGTGCCGATGTCTTTTCCCCAAAATAAAGGACAAGAAAAATTGTTTGAAAAACATTTTTAATATAGAGGCCAAAGGGATATCCTATGTTAAGTTTTAAGCTCAAGGTGGAAATAACCTAAAGCTAAATTCGTAGCGTAGTAGAGAAGTCTCACGTATGGGTTAAACCTCCGTGTCTCCTCATGAGTCGAACCCGGAATGCCTGCCAATGGTATCCAAGTGATTACTTAGTGGCGACTCATCTACCTCCTTACGTGATGCTCCAGTTTTCATCTGTGTCGGTATCGGAAAGCTTTCCTAGTTGTAACTATGGTACAAAGACGATGAAGAGGTACTGAGGTATAATTGGTATAGGTTTCGACTAAAGATTATTACTAGTGTGTATCTAGCTACTAACCTTACATCTAAAGTCAACAGCTACCGAGGAATACTCATTCTCAGTACTAAGTGCATTGCTCCTAGAGTGGCTAGTGATATAACCTAAGTGGTTAACCTAGCACTTGATAAGGGATAAGATTATTTCTAAATAAAGGCATTGTTATAAAAGTGCACTTAGTTTCTAAGTGTATCTAGATGAATGCCTATAATATGAAATGCCCGTACGCACACAGAAAAACTTTGTTTTTCAAAAGTTCAAGCTGAAAATCGTTTTGAACATAATTCTACTATAACCGTTTCTAGCCTCGCATTAATTTTCCTTAATTAAGCATAGTTGGTCAGGCTATACTTAATTAAAGTCCAATAATACGTACTCGAATTAGTTATACCAGTAGTGTGTTCAGTATTTTAAAAACATTTTGAAATTTTTTGGCTATAGTTGTGGTTCTCCAAAGGAAAACCGGTATTCTCTATAACCTTCGGCTCTGATACCATTTTCTGTCACACCCCGCTAAAGCGGAAACACGAGGCGTGGCAGTATAAAGGGTTTCATAGCAAAAGTTAAAAGACAACACCAACCATAGTATTAAAAATCATTACAAATTTACAATGGGTTTGAACAACTTTTAAAAGAAATTACAATGTAAATTGAAATACAACAAATGCGAATGCTCCTATAAGTGATGTTTCCCTAAGTGCCACTTACTCGATGATTCCTGAAAAAGCGTGTAAAATGAGCGTCAACTATAAAAATAGTTGGTGAGTACTCACAAGTTTAAAAATAATATTGGTTTCATGAATCGAAATCAAAATTTCGATATAAGTTTCCATAGATAAAAATATATTGCTAAAATGAGTAAATAAGTTTGTGTAAACAAAGTTCGTTGTCATCATGAGAAATAAAGTATGTTGCCCAAAAGAGATGCAACGTTCATATCCTCATGGGAAATAAAGTTTGTTACTAAAATGAGTAATCAAGTTTCACTGCTACAAGGAGCAAATAAGTTTGTTACTATAGGAAGTAACCAAGTTTGTTGCTAAAACAAGTAAATAAATATTTAGTAACAAAAGTTCGTTGTTATAATGAGATACAAAGTTTATTGCTATAATAAGTAACGAGTTTGTATGTGTATGAGCAAACAATGAGTTCTCAACCAAGACTATGACTGAAGCCCTATCAAGATCTATGCTTATCGTTCCATAGATTATATGGTATCATGCACTCCAACAATCGGGCGAGTGAGGAGTTGTCAATTCCTAATAGCGCTATCCACAATGACCATTGGCTCAAAGAGTTAATGGTTAGAGAAAAGTGTAAGGGAAGGGCCTTAAGACGATAAGTTCTCATGTTCCGTGTTGCATAGACATACATAGAGAGATATAGCAATAAAATAGCAATCATGTTTGATACAAATCAATTTAAATACAACGAACAAATAATAGTTTTTCGGGACATGCTTTTCCACCCCAAAACATAAAAACTGAAAATAGGGGAGTGCGTGAATACTCACAATGCATTGAGATGATGCAAATGATGCCTTGAACTACGTTCCACGTGTACCACTACCGATTCCTACAATAATAATATTCGCTAGTGAGTCTCTAATCGAAATCTAACACTGGTATACTTACTACTACAATAGAATTATGCCAATATTGCGTGAAAATTTAATATTGATAAGTTACAAATATTTTTCTGAAATGGTGAAATTTTATAGCTCATGTGATTAAGACAATTTTGGATATTAATTTCAAGATTTTTGTAATATTAATTGAGGGTATTTCAACACATTTAAATGTGTTTTAAGCTCTTAAAAAGCCAAAATATTATCAAAAAATTTCCAAAAATTCTCAAACTTTGCATTTTCATTCTAAACACAGTAGCGGTCTTCCAGAAATTTTCCTCTGAAGTTTTGATATGATTAACTATTTTTCCCAATTTTTAAGCCTTCATAACAATATAAATTCGTGAAAAATAGGATCCAGATGATAAAAATTCCCAAGCATTTTATAATACTGCCATTAGACATAGTTAAGCTGGGAAAAATATAAAAATGGATTTCCAAACTATTTAACCCAATTTTATGATTTTTGAGCATTTATTCTAATACAAATTGAAATAAATAGAAAATAGTTTCCAAAATTTCCCAAACTTTTTCTATTACTGTAATTAAACATTATTAAGCTGGGAAAAATATAAAAATGGATTTCTAAACTGTTTAACCCAATTTTATGATTTTTTTGTGCATTTATTCTAATAAAAAATGAAATAAATAGAAAGTTGTTTCCAACATTACCCAAACTTTTTCTATTACTGTTAGTAAACATAATTAAGCTGGGAAAAATATAAAAATGAATTTACAAACTATTTAACCCAATTTTATGATTTTTGAGCATTTATTCTAATAAAAATTGAAATAAATAGAAAACAGTTTCCGAAAATGCCCAAAATTTTTGTAACACTTTTATTACACATGTAGAAGCTGTGAAAAATATAAAAGATATTTTTCAGTTAGTCTTTCTATTTTTCTTTGTTTTATCCTCTTAAATAATCATTAATTGGAGAATAATTATTAAAAATTTAAAGTAAATTACCAAAATTTATGTAAAGTTCATTTACAGTGTAAGTAATCTGGGAAAAATCCCAAATGTGGTTTTTATCTACTGGAATCTGATTTTGTGTATTTAAGTGTATTTAATCTTAGAAAATAGGAGACAAATAGTATACAGATAAGAAAAATCATCAAAATTGTTATGTAGCCTCCTAATGTACTACAAGGTGTTCTAGTAAATTTTCATGAATTTTGGATGAGCAGAACTAGTTTTTCTATTTTTAGGCCATTATAAATACAAAAATCGGGGAAAAATAGGAATGCAAAATGAAAAATTCTGAAAATATTTTTCTAAGTCTTATACCTCTGGTAGCAACTGCGAAAATTGTTATATATCATTTTCACATTCTCTAAAGTGGTTTTATGATTTATTGGAGCCAAACAAAAAGAAAATTCAAAACCATATTAAACAGTAACAAAAACCGATGAAATTTAATGTGGGGTCATTATTTAGAATAGGGGTCATTCACGAATTACCTAGGATTTATAGACCTAAGAAAGTAGTTTATATGATTTATTGCTCTATTTTATTGCATTAATTATAGTAATTCGAGAAAAATGAACTATTCTCTGGAAATTTACAGATCATCTTATCTTGTTGATGGGAATTGGGGAAAAATCGGATTTGGTCAGAAAAGGAGTTTTTTGTATTTATTTGGAAATAAATCCTTCATGAACATATTTGAAAGCTTATAACAACATACTTTGATGATCTAGCTTCTAAGCTTGAAGATCATCACATGCATGTTTGTTTGAAGTTCATTCATGAGTTTGAAATGTTTAAAATTCGTTTTTGAAAGAAAACTTTGGATGCATGTGGTAGTTTTCCACCAAAACGTGTAGAAAAGTGCATTTCCATGGTTTTGACTTAGGTTTAGGTCATGGATCTTCACCATTTTGTAACATGCAAGATGTTTTTGGTGAAAATCTACCACCATAATCATCAAAACTGAAGTGAATGAACATTCACACAAATTTTCTAAGAGAACAAGGAAATGCAAGAAAAACCTTTAAAACTAGAAAGAAAAGTGAAGGAGATTGAAGGATTTTCGTGATTACCATGAAGAACAACCCTAGAAGATGAAGATTTGAAGGTTAAGAGATGTTCTTGGCTGGAGAATTTCGTGGTTTTAGAGAGGGAAAGAGAGAGTTTGAGTGTGGTAAATGGTGGAGTGTGAGAGAGAGTGTAGAGAGAGAGAGAGAGAGAGAGAGAAGTGAAGGAGATGGAGTGTGAGAGAGGTGTGATTATGTGTTTTGGGAAGAGGGGAAGCATCTTGGGAAGAGGATGGACGGTTTTGAGTGTAAACTGCCCTCCCTCTCTTTTAATTTTATAAAAAAATTCAATTCTTTTATAAAAATATCAAACTTTTTATAAAATATACACCCTAACCAAGTTTTTGCTCATGAAACCTTGATTTTTGACTTATAAATTTAGGGCAATTGTTAATGACTTCAATTTTATTTTCCTTAAATGCATTTTCATAATTTTAATTATTATAAGATCATATTATAAGTTTCATAATTATTTTTATAGAATTTTTAAGGTTAAAGTTTATAAATATGAGTTTTTATGGCTTTTAGGGTCTTGAGATTTTGTAAATCTTTGGATATCAAAATAAATAGAATATTTGAGACTTTAAATTATCTTATGGTATTATAACTCTTTTATAGTTATAAATAATGTTTGTAACTTATTTTATCGGCTTATTGGCATTCTATGTAGTGGTTTCGAGATTCAAGTGAAATTGAGGAAATCAAGTATACTAGTCCTAGTTTTCAACTTTGACTCAAGTTTCTATGAGATTATGACCTAATTTCTACTACTAGGTCAAGTGCAAGATGGGTGTATATGATTCATGAAATGGTGTTCAAGTCAAGGAATGACCCGAATGTGGATAGTCATTAAAGTTAAGTAGTTGTAGAATTCACATAACCAAGTGAAATCTAAGTACACTTTCATTCGATTCTACTTGTTTCCAAGTTTCTAGTAGGTTATAACTTAGCTTCTAGTTACTAAGTCTAGTATGTGTCGTGCCTATACATGCAACTAAGTTTAGTCAAATCTAGAACCGACTCGAATTTTGACGGTTGTCACAGAAAGTCCACATGTCCCAATTCGAACAATTGTTAGAGATGCTGCTGCAACTCTCATGGGACAGGATGAACAACGTCAAGCACCTCTCACTACTGATGACCTCAAAAAGTTGCATGCAGAGAACGTTGCCTTTTTCGGAAATGGTGTTTGGTGTTCCACCTTCTCCCTTTGAGCACATTAAACTGCGGAAGTCTGCTAAAGAAATTTGGGACACACTTCAAGACTTGTTCGAGGGATCTGAAAACATGAAGGATAAGCGTCTGACCTCCGTTGTCAACGAATTCGGCACTTTCACTACAACTCCTGGTGAATCTGTTGCCTCAGACTCAAACAGATATCGAATTGTCGTCAACAACATGACAACTCATGGGATAGTCCAAACCCCACTTGAATACAACCTCAAGTTAATTAACAGTCTCGGAAAGGGCTAGGGAAATGTGAAATCATGTCTTCAGAGTAATGGATCTCTGAAAAAGTTGAATCTCTACCAACTTTTCAATGAGCTTCAAGGTCATGAATCAAATGTTGCACAAACTCTACGAGAACTTACAGGAGGTCCGTTAGCTCTTGTTAGTTCTTACGATCCTCAGATTCCGAACCCCGCTGTCTCGGACCCCTTCACTGCTGTTGTTCCATATATCCCACCTGTTAAACCCTCACCTCCAACCATAGCAACTCCTACCAATAAAAACTATCAATTAAATGGTGACCTTAACCCTGAATATATGGACTCCGAACTCCGCTTCCAACAAGAGTTTTCTTTGCTTTCCATGAAATACAATCGTCCTTTTAACAAGCCATATCACAACCGTTTCCGGGCTCCTTATCAAAATAACCCTCAACCATTCAAAAAACCTTCAGAAAACCCACCAGCATACAAACCTAACCTTCCTACACCAAATCACACCTCAGAATCTTCACATACTCCGAAGTCTGACAAACCTAAGATTGTATGTCACAAATGTGGTCATGCGAACCACTTTGCCAAAGATTGTTTAGCTGAAGTCCCACAAAAACCAAAGATCAAGGACTCTTCTTACAATGCACGTCTAGCTCAAGAACTGGCAGAGAGCGAAAAAGCCTTTGTTACCACTGTATCAAGATATGTGGAAGGGCATTGGTCTTCTGGAGATGATGATGACATAAGTACCAGTAGAAACATGTGTCTAGTTGCTAGACAAACATTGGAATGTGATGAAGGCTACTGGTCATCTGGATCGGAGGAAGATTATGAAGATGTTGAACCAAACTACTGCTACATGGCTACTAACGATCCACCTGGCAGAAACATCGTTCTGTTGGATTAGTGTCTAAGTCCATAACTATAATTGGTATGTACTTGACCCGACTTGGCATGGTCCATTTGGGTTGCATGGCATCAGAACATTTGGATAGACCGTTTATGAGGAAATGACATTTTGTGACATATTAATATATTATAAGTTCTAATATATTAATATGAAATCATGTTATTTAATTAGTATTGATCAAGAATTAATTTGGACTTAATTTAGTGATCAAAAAGAGACTAATTAAATATATGGGGATTGATTGTGTAAATCATTCATTCTTATATATGTGGGCTTATGTTCCAAGATTCCTTTATGTTGGGTTTAACCCATGTGGTGATCCATGGATACTCCATGGAGGTTAAAACCCATGGAGCATAAGGAATGGGTAAAGTCATGAGTTACATGGTGTAACCCTAATAGCCACACTATATAAGAACCCCTTTAGTTCAAGAAATTGGCACTAGTGATATATATTTTGAGGGCTAGCCAATTTGAACATGTATGTCTTCTTCTCATGGTTATTCCAAGAGTTCATGATGTTGTGTGAACCATTTGAGGTGTCACACTTGGGGCACTAGGCTCTCAAGCTTTATGGAGTCAAGCAACAACAACAAGGTATGTATTCTATCTATTTTATTATCCTAGTATCAATGTTTTGGTATGCTAGTTAGGATAATACCTTGGATAATCATATTTGCATGTATAATAGAGAAATCATAGATCCAAGGTATTTAGGGTTGCATGTACACTTAGGAGTGTTAGAATGCTTAAAACCCATCAGTGGTATCAGAGCCTAGGCTTGTTTTCAATTATACTTGATGCAAATTGCTGAAAAATGCTGAAAAAGTCGAATTTCGGGAATTCTGGGCACTGGACTCGCCGAGTCCACTGATGAACTCGCCGAGTCCATGAAGAAAATCATCCTACTCGACGAGTAGGTTGATACACTCGACGAGTAGGAGCCCCTGACAGCATATCTTCGAGTTTTTTGGCTAGAAATGGACTAGGAACATTACCATAAGCTCTTTTTGAACCTATAATCCTGTTTTTGATGTGGTAATGTTCATACTAATCCAATTTCAAAGATAATTGTCAATAGATTCATGTTTTGTATTAGTTTAGTGATTAGGCTAATTACATGAAAAAGTTTGATTAAATTATCTTGTTCTTATGAGTTGCTTAGATTAATAGAAAAATTAATTGATTATGTGTTTTCAATCCATTTTAATCTAAGAGTTTATTCTAAAATGTGTTTTTGTAACTTGTCCTCAAGTTATATGAAAAGTCACATTTAAGTTTCATAAAACTCATAAAAGTTGGTAATGGTTACAAAAATGAAGAGTCTTGTCCTCAAGTTATGGAGGTTCAAGAGTCACTTCATTAAGTAATAAAATGTGTAACCTTAATTAATTCCATAAATTACAAAATAAAGAAAAGTTACATTCTTTTATTAGTTTAAAGTCTTCCATAACTTGTCCTCAAGTTATGGAACTTGAAGAGTTTTTTTAATTAAAACTACTTTAAACACATACGTTATGGAATTAATTAGTTTTGTATAGTTTCAAAACTTGCCCTCAAGTTTTGAAATTTGAAAAGTTTTCTCTTATGAATACTTTAATTCCAAGTTAGCCCTTAGAATTTTAAAAGTTAAAATTCAAACCCTTATACTATTATTATAATTTTAATTATATAGATATGTATAAGATAAAGTCAATCTTACCGTTAGTAGGCCTCATTCACGAAGCCGGTCTATAAGGGGGGTATAAGGTTACTGCCTATAAAATGGCAGTTTAATGGGTGTCCACTCTCACCCACCGCTTCCTTGACTGGTGGAGGGTCGTTAGCCGAACGGGTAGGAAAGGACTATAATTCTCCCTTCATTGAAAGTATTAATGATAAATACTAAGTAACTAAACACTTGTACATTCCCAATCTTAGTTACTTAGGAAAATGTGAAAAGGTGCTAACCCATGAAATTACACTTTGTACCTTACCAAGTCATTAGTGGAGCGTGTGTGGTTAACCGGCACACTAATAAGTACTAGTAAGAGTGGCAAAGGGTAACTTGACTCTATTATAGATCGGTGGAGCGTGTGTGGTTAACCGGCACATCGATTAGGTGATAAAGTTAAGGGTACCAAGTCAATTTGCATGGTTATTCACACCTTGTTTGTGATCCTCGGCATCCCAGTCACAAACTTGAGAGGGCACAATCGAGATTCACACATGCCATTGAAAGTTCAATGTATCTGAAAAGATCTAGGAGTTTCAAATCCAATTAAAACTTAATTATATTTCGTTTTTCATGGTGGAAATTGGTAAATCGTCATTTACCTACCTTCAACTATTTTATAACTTGGATTACGGCATCCCTCTTCCAGTTATAAATAGGTTGTTGGGTCCTAGCCTTAATATTTCATATTGGGTGTTATATTAAGGACTTTAAATCAACTCTCTTCAATATCTCCCAAAATATGATCTTCCCAAATCTCTTGAAACAAGCTTTCCTAAATGAAGATGATGTCCCATGGAAATCATACTTCTTTCACCTCCTCCAATTATTCTCCCTAACCCACAAGTTCCTGAAAAGTTTAAGGTCACTCAAGCAAAGGTCTATATGTGATCACATCTTGGAGATGTAGTCAGATATTGACAAGCCGGGAGAGTTGGGTGTCAAAGTCTTGAGGAAGTTGGTGACTCAACTATTTTCTAAGTCACATAGTGAGTTCCTTTGGGACTCCTATGAAACAGACTATGACAAGACCCTTAATGATCTTATCTATTTGCTAAGATCAACTTCCTAAAACTTTATGGACATTGTCAATGATGACATTGGATATCCAGTAAAGCTCTCTCTTCCCAATGGAAAGAGATCGACCATAGTCAACTCGGTTGACCAAATGGTAAAGAGAACGGCTAAGTCTGAGATAGTCCCATTATCAAGGGTCTATTGCCAAAGAAAGGGGCATTGGTTGCGAAGCTGCCAAATTTACCTAAGGATATTAAAGTCAATAAGTTTGACTCTACTTCGGGTAAAGTCCACTATCTAACTCTACTAAGTTTCTATTCTGAGATTCTTGATACATGATGTGACTGGGTCACATGTTGATGTTTTAAGAATCAAAGAAAAAAGTGAAGAAACTTAAAGAAAGATTATGCCGAATCTGATCGCGTAGATGGATTTCTATCGCATAGTTTGAAGATCGGATTCTTAAGCTACATCTTAGGAGTTATGATATATTGCATAGGATTAGATAACAACAAAGTTTTCATGTGCTTTTGCATTGTAAGGATAGTTTTTCCGCAAAGTTTTAAAATAAAAGAAATTTTTTTTTTTGATTTTATTTATTTTAAAATATCCTTACAATGGCATTTGTGAAAACTTTTGTTGCTTATAAGATTCCATTAAGAGTAAGAGTGGAAATATGAATTTGATTCTTTCATTTGTGGTAGTGTCTAAATTTACCAAATAAGGAAAGATTCTCATCACCTAAGTTTCAGTTGGATAGAAACTTGGAATCATGCAAGTTGTATAGCATGATGAATAAGAACTTTCAAGCATTGGAAAAATTAAGACTAACTACTTGTTCACATGGATGTGTGAGTCAAGTAAAGGATCGAGTACACATTCTTGTGCACTGATCAAGCCCACCACAAATAATCGTTAAGACTATTCGTCATTATTTACTAAAATTCAGTAAATATGGTTATACTTACAAGCTTAAGTGTAATTCTGAGACATTGGAAAAGGTTTCAATGTATGGCAGAGCGAATAAGAAGAATCAACTTAGGCAGAAAGATAAAAGTTTCTCAAATCTGAAAAGATGGGAGAGTACTTTAGTATCATGTTATGTAATCATCTTAATGATTAAGAGACCTTATCACAATTCATCCTCTAAGTGCATTCTGGTAGCTAAGAAGATGAGCTATGAATTGTTGAAGTGGTTAAATCAAGAAGATGATTTATACTTCGTTCCAAAAACAATTCTTAGAGTTATACTCTAAGATTGTAACTTGAGTGACATGTCTTAAAGATGGTTTAAAACACTTGTCAAATGTAAGAGTAAAAGTTTTCTACTCTTGTACATTTGAAATTGGTAAGTTGTGATGTTTTGGATAAAACAAAGACCAACTAAGGCTAATTGTGTGAAGTGTTTGTCTTGATTAGAATCCACACTATCTCTTGAATATCTGACAAGAAAGTCTTATATGTCAAGAGGACAGTGGGAGTCTTAAAGGTCTTGAAAGTCTCAAGAACTAATCAAGAATAAAACATGAAGTTCTTCACTAGCACACGACTTGAGGTTTATAACCTATCGTGTCGACATGTCTGTGCCTATTCAAGTTGGCTTTGCATAGGAGTTCTGAGAGTTCTCAATTGGTTGCACAACTACTTGGAAGCAATGGCAGGCCCTTGAGCTGCCAAATGGCAAGAATTTAAGATTGCACAAGTTTAATCCATATAAGTATGGATTTGTCAGTAACCTTGTCTTGTGATTATGGTTTTGACAAAATTCATATGGATAGGAACTCATACACCATAAAATCTAAGTGTCATAAGGTTTCTCTCCGATTCATGAAAATGATGGTGAGGAAACACTTTCACTAAGTAGATTTTAGCTAGATAGCAATTGTAATATTTGCATTCTCAAAGTCGTTAGTGGAGCGTGTGTGGTTAACCAGCACACTAACATGGACTTGTGAGAAGTGGTAAAGGTCTAAACAGTCGAGACTATGATTACGACATCCCTTTTCATAGTTCTTAAAATTGTTTAGACACACCTGTGAGTTATCTAAGATAAGGTGTATGATATTGATAAAGTTTTATCAAAGCAATCTAGTATCAGAAATCTGAACTTTGGTAAGAAAGTCAATAAAGTATTGATTTCTAGAAGTCCAGCTGATTTCTGATTACATGTCAAAGCTAGTGGGAGCATGAGTGTTATGCTAATAATCATCATGTTAGTGGGAGCATGATAATTATGATAAAGATTGCAAGTTAGCAATGTTAATTATAGAAAACAAAAGTTTCAATTCGTGAGGCTGCAGGGGTTGAAAAAGTTGTTTTGCTATAATTAAGGGAGAGGAAATTATACTTCATTTCAATTCTAAAAGCTTAGATAGAGGTTTTAAGTCGTATTTAGTCAAGGATATATATATGAATTTCATGTTGGAATGACTCAACATAAGGAAATTCTATATATGGGTCCATTATTTGCGTTCTAAAATTCGATTATGATTACGGCATCCCTTTTCATAATCTGAATTATGAGAACTTGGCAAATAGAAATGGAAATGTTATAGCAAAAGACTGGTTTAGTCTTTATGTGAGACATCATGACTCGTGTCCTATATGCTTCGGATATAGGATCGATTACATGTGCTATATTTATCCTTTCTAAAATTTTCCAAATGCCTGGGGCATTAAGAAGGGAAAAGGTCTAGAACTGGATATGACTAAAAGGATTAAGCAATTGTCGAGGACAATCTAAGGTTTACCAAAGATTGGTTGCTCAAGGACAGTTGGAAGTATAGTGATAATTCTGGAAGGACCATATTGACATAATCTGTAAGGAGGCAACTCTTGTTCAGAAGTGATAGTCAAAATGGAATCTGGAAATGTTTTAAAGTTAGAAATTATTCAATCTGTGTAAGATTAGGAAACTTAATGCAAGAAGGATATTTCCAAGGAGCTGATCTCCTTTGGAATGCTCTGTAATGGTTGTTGTCAAGTCTTTCTGACTCTGTGCATAATCATTACAGGAGGATCAATGCATATAAGTTTAGAATCTAACAGAATTCAGTAAATGGCATGAATTTGGAATTCTTGCATTTGCAGTAAGGATTTGGGACTGTGAAAGAGGATCATTGGAGTTATGTTCAATTGATCTAATTCACAAAGTGAATATCATAGACAAACATAGTATGCATACTTGGTGTATGGCATGACTAGTGTTTAGAAAACATAGTGTACATGCTTGGAGCATGGGATAACTATTGTTTTAAATTCAAGAATAAAGTTGATAGCTGAAACAGTATACAATGAATAATGTGTAATCATATGGTGATAAATAAAAGGTGTTTTATTTATGTTCATAGGTTTTGATACCATATTAGATTCTATTATTATTGTGTTTCATTTTGCATGTTTTGACTTCCAGAATAACTAGGTCGTTCTTCCTGATTGACTAAGTTATTCAAACTATCCACAGTCAGTCATATGTTGGAAGTAGATATGAATCAAGACTGTCATGTGTTGGCTTGTAGAGGTCTAAGATGTTGGACAAGGGGCTACAACACTCATGAGTGCTCATAAGTTCTGAGTATTGGATTCAACCCGCGCTCATTGGAATCACTTCATGGATTTTATCACGAGTGATCATGAGACGATAATATGTTATATTCTTCAAACCTAGAGATATGAGTTGTTACTATGAGTTGGTTGTACATTGATTGCACGAAAACGCATTCGGTAACTCGGTGTTATAAAACGTGCCTTTGTGTATGATTCAACAATTAGTAGAACAAGCCATATGAGTCGAAGTTTATCCATTCCTTTTACCTTCGGGATAAAAGCGATATCTGTGGGCCCCTCGATGATTTGGTGATGACAAATGGAAGTGCTCGGCCGAGCCAGGACTGATTTGATTTGTTTAATTAGTCAGTCGTCATAAATCGGAAATCGGGAAACAACAAATGGACAGAGAGAATGATTATAATCCATGTCTCAGTCCATATGATATCTAGAATGGAGGAATATATGGTCCCTTATCTAATGGACAAGTCATTGACAAAGGTCAGAGTTCATCAACAAGGTCAGAGTTCGACAGCGGCTTTTGAGAGCTACGATTGCTAGTTGGTTCCTGAAGTCATACGCAATAATAGTTTTAGACTTATCCAAGTGGGAGACTGTTGGATTAGTGTCTAAGTCCATAACTATAATTGGTATGTACTTGACCCGACTCGGCATGGTCCATTTGGGTTGCATGGCATCGGAACAATTGGATAGACCGTTTATGAGGAAAAGACATTTTGTGACATATTAATATATTATAAGTTCTAATATATTAATATGAAATCATGTTATTTAATTAGTATTGATCAAGAATTAATTTGGACTTAATTTAGTGATCAAAAAGAGACTAATTAAATATATGGGAATTGATTGTGTAAATCATTCATTCTTATATATGTGGGCTTATGATCCAAGATTCCTTTATGTTGGGTTTAACCCATGTGGTGATCCATGGATACTCCATGGAGGTTAAACCCCATGGAGCATAAGGAATGGGTAAAGTCATGAGTTACATGGTGTAACCCTAATAGCCACACTATATAAGAACCCCTTTAGTTCAAGAAATTGGCACTAGTGATACATATTTTGAGGGCTAGCCGATTTGAACATGTATGTCTTCTTCTCATGGTTATTCCAAGAGTTCATGATGTTGTGTGAACCATTTGAGGTGTCACACTTGGGGCACTAGGCTCTCAAGCTTTATGGAGTCAAGCAACAACAACAAGGTATGTATTTTATCTATTTTATTATCCTAGTATCAATGTTTTGGTATGCTAGTTAGGATAATACCTTGGATAATCATATTTGCATGTATAATAGAGAAAACATAGATCCAAGGTATTTAGGGTTGCATGTACACTTAGGAGTGTTAGAATGCTCAAAACCCATCACGTTCAACAGGTAAAATTTATGATTAATGATAATAATTTTGATCTATCCCTCTGTGAACCTTATCTAACTCAGATCCAATCATATATGAACATCATTTACAAAGCCTATGAGTTAGCAATAGAAGCCAGTGAAAAGAAGAATGAATTAAGTCGTCTTAGGTTACGTTTCGAGGATAAGAAATTGAAAATAGAGTCTTTAGAATGAGAGCTTGTAATGTCACAAGATGAATGTATCATTCTTAAAGACAAATGTGAAATCACTTATTCTGAAAGAAATTTTTTAATTTCTGACAACAAACGTCTCAATGCCAAAATAGATGTTTTGCATAATTCCATTGACATTCTTGAAGCAAATGAACGGATGACTCATAATTTTCATCATCTTTGGTCAAAAGCTTCTGGTCTCAGAAGTGAGTTTCCGAAACCTATTGCTCTTCCCTTGAAGGAGTTGCAAAACCTAACTTTTATGGGAGACGTTCCGAACATCAAACATTCGGACACCCTTGTTTCACCTTTGTCACCTCTTCCTGAGACTTCTGACCAATTTGCATCACTTATTCCTGAGTTTCAGCCTATAGTTATTAAGTGTCCTGATTCCACACCTCTTCCGCCTCTAGTATTCCAGGCACTGTTTTTCAAACTCCGAACCACAGTCCTCCTAACAACTGTGTTGTTGAAGAAATCATTCTAGATACAACTGAACCTGATACTTCTGAGTTTGTATAGGCATCATTAGATAGTGACGTTGATAATTCATCTAATTCATGTGAGTCGGATTCACAAGTGGTCTTCAAAACCAAAATTGTGCCAATCAAACCTGTGTTTGACAACCCCTCTGTTGGCCAAACTTCCAAATCTTCTTTCAACTCCAAAATGAAACCCATGTTGAATAGGAAGTTGTTGTTGATCCTAAGGTAGAAGCCAAAAATGATCTAAAAAATGAAATTAAGTCGAGACAAAATTCAAGATTCCTTGAGAACTCCAAAAAGAGTGTATCTCGGACTACCATTCCACCAACTAGGAGTCATAACACCTTCGCACCCACTAAGATTCTCAAAAGGCCTTCTAATCCTTCCAATCAGGTAGAACATAAGCAAGTGGTCAGTCCTACCTCGAAAAAGCCCATTGTCGATACTCAATCTGTCAGAACTAACCCTCCTCGGTCTGTTTCATCTGTTTTTTTAGCCAAATATGATGGTATAATTTTCAAACCACAATAGCTTTCAAAACCAAATGTATCATCAACCAAAGAACGAGTTTTTAAGAAAACAGTTTCACAAAAATCTTCAAAACAAAATCTTGTATGGAAAGTAAAAAATCTCAAAAATGAAACTGCAACATCGAGAGACTTAATGATTACCACTGCTCCGGAAGCTGCTTCTTCGAGAAAGGTTGTTCCGAACCCTCATGTCATTGAGTATGATTATTGGATAGATGAAAGAACCATGGCCTTCAGTTTGTTTCCAAAAGAATCTCATAACAAACCTTCCAAAACATCTATTGCTCAAAAGTCACAACCAAAGTCCAAAACTCGTGCCTTTGTCCCAAAACCTAACTCGGAGCCTAAAAACTCCACAACTCACTAATTTTGCAGACACTCTGTGCTTCAGAGCAAGAAACAATATGGTATATTGATAGTGCTTGCTCCATGCACATGACGGGGTAGAAGAACTTTTTGCGAGATCTCAAACTTTCACCAAATGCTGGCTACGTAACGTATGGCAACAACTCAAACTCTCAGATAAGAGGTTATGGCATCCTTACAAATGACAACTTCTCCATTTCAAACGTGGCATATGTAGCTAATTTAAAGCATAATTTCATAAGTGTGGCACAACTCACTGATACGAATCGACGAGTGGAATTCTGCAAGAAACATAGCTATGTCATGTCAGAAGACCGGAAGGAATGTTTAATCAAATCAAATCACAACAAGAACATGTATCCTCTTGACATCAACATGATCATTGGCAAGCCCCAACTCCGCTTACTCTCAAAAGTTGTTCCTGACGTCACTTGGTTATGGCATAAAAGGCTTGCTCATCTGAACTTTAGATATATGAATGGTCTTGTTTCCGGTGAGATGGTAAGAGGTTTTCCACACCTCAAGTTCGAAAATGATCATTTATGTGCTATATGTGAGTGTGGAAAGCAATCCAAGAAGGGTCATCCTGTTATCATTGAAAAATACATCTTAGAGCCGTTAGAACTTATGAATATTGACTTGTGTGGACCCTCAACAGTAGAGAGTCTACATAAAAAAAAATACATTCTTGTGATTGTGGATGATTTTACTAGGTTCACCTGGGTCTTCTTCCTAAGGCTCAAGTCAGAAACCGACTCCGAACTCATCAACTTCATCAAAGGAATAAAAGTTCTCATCAAACTTCCGGTAAGGCGAATCCGAAGTGATAATGGTTTGGAATTCACCAATGCCTCCATAGAGAACTTTCTCACCGAGAAGGGTATTGACCACAACTTCTCTGCTCCATACACTCCACAACGAAATGGTGTAGTCGAACGAGGCAACATAACACTTTTTGAAGCTGGTCGATCCATGCTTAACTTTGCCAATATTCCACTCTATCTTTGGGCTAAAGCTGTCTCAACTGCATGCTTCACTCAGAATAGGAGTATTATCAATCAACGCCTCAACATGACATGTATGAATCAATGAACGGTCGAAAGCAAAGTATTTCCTTTCTTCATGTTTTTGGATGTCGATGCTTCATCAAAAACAACCGTGATCTGCTTACAAAGTTTCAACCCAAAGCTGATGAAGCCATTTTTCTTGGTTATTCTGCAAAATCAAAATCTTATCGAGTTCTTAATCAACGTACTCGAGTTATAGAAGAAAGATTTGATTTCACCTTTGATGACAACTTCGTTCGGAATTCTGGCCCAACCCATGTCACAACCCATATCTTGGAGTCTGATGCTCCACAGCCAGGATGTACGAACCAGCAAACAATTTATGAAGTTGACTTTGAAACCTTATTCAGACCTTCAGAAACAGCTCTTGATTCGGAACTCAAACAAGACAAAACTCATCAAACGAAGCTCCGGTTTCCCAAAATGTTTCAGGACCCACACCCAATTTTCCTCCATTTGATTCCGAACCATTTCAACCTTCTCAAGTTGTGGGGGAGAATGGTTAAACTTCCCTTGAATCAAATGTGGATGGATTCCAAGATGTAGCTGCTGAATTTGATTCTAATCCGATCAACAACGATGATGATCCAAATTTCTTCGATTTCCCATCTGATGACGATATCAACCAATCCGGTTCAGAAGTTTAGGGCGAGCATCATCCATAATTTCCAACTATTCAGGGGGAGCAACACAACCCCATTGTTGATATTGGATCTTCTGCTGCATAAGAGCTTCCGAGATTACATATATAGACCAAGGATCATCCTCCGAACAAAGTTATTAGAAATCCAAACGCTGGTGTACAAACTCGATCTGCCACAAGTGTTCAAAATGAATGTCATTTCTTGGCATTTATCTCAATGGTTGAACCCAAATCCATCAAAGAAGCATTAAAATATGCTGATTGGATTACAACCATGCAGGAAGAATTGGCAAAATTCGATAGAAATGATGTCTGGACTCTTGTCCCTCCTCCTTAGAACCATCCCATTATTGGTACTAGATGGGTGTTTCAGAACAAACTAGATGACGCAGGAGTTATCATTCAGAACAAAGCAAGATTGGTGGCCAAAGGATTCACACAGATCGAAGGGCTTGACTATGATGAGACCTTTGTTCCTGTTGCTCGTCTTGAAGCCATCAGAATCCTCCTTGCTTATGCTGCTCACAAGGCTTTAAGGTTTACCAGATGGACGTCAAAAGTGCTTTCCTAAACGGTGAAATTGATACTGAAGTATATCTCCAACAGCCTCCCAATTTTGTCAGTCTCTCATATCCGAATTACTGCTACAAACTCCAAAAAGTTGTTTATGGCCGCAAGCAAGCTCCTCGCGCCTGGTACGAGACTCTCACCGACTTCCTCAAACGTTCAGGTTTTCAAAGAGGTATTCTCGATTCTACCCTTTTCCAAAGGGAAAATAGAAAACATCTCATGTTTATCCAAATTTATGTTGACGATATCATTTTTGGATCTATGGATTCATCAATGGTTGCTGATTTTGCCAAACTGATGATCAATCGTTTTCAAATGAGTATGAATCATGATTTGAGTTTTTTCCTCAGTATTTAAATCAAACAAACCAATCGAGGAATCTTTATTCACCAAGAAAAGTACATCTCAGAACTTCTCAAGAAATATTCAATGGACGCCTGTGTCTCAACAAAGGTACCTATGGGTTTCGGACACAAGATATTCTTGGACCCTTTGGGTGTTGCTGTTGATGAAAAGAAGCACAGAGGAATGATTGGATCACTACTCTCCCTTACAGCAAGTCTTCTGGACATCATGTTTTCAACATGTTTGTGTGCCAGATTTCAAGTCAATCCAAAGATGTCTCATCTCTTGGCCGTTAAGCAAATATTCCGATACCTCAAAGGTACAAAGAATCTCGAAATCTGGTACCCAAAAAATGAGAGTTTCCTCCTTCAAGCATATTCCGATTCGAACTATGGCGGTCTTCAATTGGACAGGAAAAGAACATCTGGTGGCTGTCAATTTTTAGGTGGTGGATTGGTTAGCTGGTCATCTAAGAAACAGAACTGTATTGCACTCTCAACAGCTGAAGCATAATACATTTGTAACGCCCCGATTCTCAGGTATTGATTTTTGGTATGAATCCTTCTTGGTCTTTGGGTCGACTCGACGAGTTGGTTGCCGTACTCGTCGAGTAGCAGCGGGTTGGTCCACGTATTTTAGTGACCTACTCGCCGAGTCCAAGAAGGGACTCGACGAGTAGGAGCTGGCAGATGAAACCCTAAATCCTGGGGCATTGCAACCTATTTAAAGGATCATTGGCCTCCCCCAGCCTCCCTTTTACTGCTTCTTGTCCCTCTCAGACCCTAAATCGAGTGTGTGCGCTCTTTTGGTGTGTTCAAGCTTGGAGGAGGAATTTTGGAGGAGAAAACACTTTGGGAAGCAAGGAAATCAAGGCTAGGAACTCGTAGGGAGCTAAGAGATTCATCAGTTGTCACTCTCTGGAAGGTATTAAGCTGCTTCTTTGGCTCATCTCTCTTTTAACCTCTTTTGCATGAGTTTTAAGTAAGTTTTCTTGTGCTTAAGCCAAGATCTGAAGTTGTAACTTCATAACTGGACTCCCCTTGACCTCTAGATTCATAAAGTCATCAACTTTGCCTAGTATGAGCCTTCCCTCAAGTGTGTAACTTCATTGTAAGCTTAGTTTTGTTATTTTAGGGTCTTAAATGCCTTGCATGCACGTAAAGTTTGCAACTTTACGTGATAAGCATGCCTAAGGAAGTTGGATCTGCAATTTGGAGCCTTGGCATGACTTAAAAAGTGTCTGTATGGTTGAAGGACTGAAGGGACTCGGCGAGTCGCATGGTCGACTCGGCGAGTCATATGAAGATGGGCATGGACCCGACGAGTTGGATGAACAACTCGGCGAGCCCGATGAAGATTGTCGTAGACTCGACGAGTTGGATGAACAACTCGGCGAGTCAGTTAGGGTTTCCCAATTAATGGATGCGTGTGGACTTGTCGAGTGCTAGAAGGAAACCCGACGAGTGGCCGTGGAGCTTTGATCACGAGCCTTAGGTGTTGGATTAATATCTAAGTCCATAACTATAATTGGTAAGACTTGACCCGACCCGGCATGGTCCATTTGGGTTGCATGGCATCATGCATTTGGATAGACTATAATGAGAGAAATAACACTTAAGGTTGGTTAATATATTATAAGTTCTAATATATTAATAAGGTTATTTAATTAGTATTGATCAAGAATTAATTTGGAATTAATTAAGTGATCAAAAGGAGACTAATTAAATATATGGGTTGATTATGTAAATCATTCATTCTTATATATGTGGGCTTGTGATCCAAGATTCCTTATGTTGGACTAAGTCCATGGGGTGACCCATGGATACTCCATGGAGGTTAAAATCCATGGAGCATAAGGAATGGGTAAAGTTATGAGTTACATGGTGTAACCCTAATAGCCACCATATAAAAGAATCCCATGGCTCAAGAAATCGTGCACTAATGTTTGAGTGTGAGGGCTAGACGATTTCAAGGAGTGTTCAAGTTTCTCTCAAGTTATTCCAAGTGTATTTGGCGTTGTGTGAACCATTTGAGGTGTCACACTTGGGGCACTAGGCACTCAAGCTTCATGAAGACATTCTACATCAAAGAGGTATGTATTCTATCTTGTTATATTTATTATTTTGTATGCTAGATTAGGATAGTACCTTGGATGTTCATAATTGTATGTATAATAGAGAAAACATAGATCCAAGGTATTTAGGGTTGCATGTACACTTAGGAGTGTTAGAATGCTCATAACCCAACAGTGGTATCAGAGCCTAGACTTGTTTTCTTGTTATACTTGCAAAAGTAGTTGAAAAATCGAGTTGGATGCATATATTCGATTGTTTTGGCTGGAATTAGACTAGGAACATTACCCTAAGATGTTTTTGGACTTATAAACTTGTTTTTGATGTGGTAATGTTCATGCTAATCCAATTTCTAAGATAATTGTCATAATTTCAAGATTTGTATTAGTTTGTATGTTCATGCTAATTTCTTGAAGATTGGTGATTTGAATTATCTTGTTCTTATGAGGTTCTTAGATTAATAGAAACGTTGTGTGAAATAGTTGTTTTCAATCCATTTTAATCTAAGAGTTGATTCCAAAGTGTGTTTTTGTAACTTGTCCTCAAGTTATATGAAAAGTCACATTTAAGAATCATAAAACTCATAAAAGTTGGAAAAGGTTACAAAATGAAGAGTCTCTTCAATAAATTAAAAAAAAAGTGTAACCTTAATTAGTTCCATAAGTTACAATAAAAAAAAGGTTATTTTTTTTATTAATTAGTTTAAAGTCTTCCATAACTTGTCCTCAAGTTGTGAAACTTGAAGAGTTTTTTTTTTAATTAAAACTACTTTAAACTCATAAGTTATGGAATTAATTAGTTTTGAATAGTTTCAAAACTTGCCCTCAAGTTTTGGAATTTGAAAAGTTTTCACTTATGAATACTTTAATTCCAAGTTAGCCCTTAGAATTTTAAAAGTTAAAATTCAACCCTTATACTTTATAATATTATAAGTTAATAATATTTATATATATGTATAAGAGTAAAGTCAGTCTTACCGTTAGTAGGCCTCATTCACGAAGCCGGTCTATAAGGGGGGGTATAAGGTTACTGCCTATAAAATGGCAGTTTAATGGGTGTCCACTCTCATCCACCGCTTCCTTGACTGGTGGAGGGTCGTTAGCCGAACGGGTAGGACAAGGACTATAATTCTCCTTTCATTAAAAGTATTAATGATAAATACTAAGTAACTAAACTCTTATTAATACCCAATCTTAGTTACTTAGGAAAATGTGAATTTGGTGCTAACCCATGAAATTACACTTTGCACTTTGCTTAAGTCGTTAGTGGAGCGTGTGTGGTTAACCGGCACACTAACCTGGACTTAACAAGGTAGGCAAAGGGTAACTTAATATTTATCATAGTATCGGTGGAGCGTGTGTGGTTAACCGGCACACTGATTAAGGGGTAAATATTAAGGGTACCAAGTATATTTGCATGGTTATTCACACCTTGTTTTGTGATCCTCGGCATCCCAGTCACAAAACCTGAAGGGCACACTCGAGATTGAAACATGCCTTTGAACAGTTCAATGAATCTCAAAGATCTAGGACTTTCAAATCCAATTAAAACCTAATAAATTATTTCGTTTTTCATGGTGGAAATTGGTGAATCGTCATTCACCTACCTTCAAATATTTTATAGCTTGGATTACGGCATCCCTCTTCTAAGTTATAAAATAGTTTGGTGGGTCCTAGACTTAATATTTCATATTGGGTGTCATATTAAGGACTTTAAATCAACTATCTTGAATATCTCCCAAAAAGATGTCTGGTCTAGACATTTATGATCTTCCTAAATCTCTTGAAACAAGCTTTCCTAAATGAAGATGATGTCCCATGGATATCATACTTCTTTCACCTCCTCCAATTATTCTCCCTAACCCACAAGTTCCTAAAAAGTTTAAGGTCACTCAAGCCCTATTGGCAAGGCAAGGTCTAGGTGTGATCACATCTTGGAGATGTAGTCACATATTGACAAGCCGGGAGAGTTGGGTGTCAAAGTCTTGAGAAAGTTGGTGGCTCAACTACTTTCTAAGTCACATAGTGAGTTCTTTTGGGAATCCTATGAAACAGACTAATACAAGACCCTTAATGATCTTATCTATTTGCTAAGATCAACTTCCTAAAACGCTATGGACATTGACAATGATGCCATTGGATATCCAGTAAAGCTCTCTCTTCCCAATGGAAAGGGATCAGCCATAGTCAACTCTGTTGACCCAATGGTAAAGAGAGAGGCGAAGTCTGAGATAGTCCCATTATCAAGGATCCATAGGTAACTATTGCCAAAGGAAGGGGCATTGGTTACGAAGCTGCCAAATTTACCTAAGGATGTTAAAGTCAATAAGTTTGGCTCTACTTCAGGTAAAGTCCATTGTCTAACTCTATTAAGTACATGCTGATTCTGATCGCGAAGATGGATTTCAATCGCATGGTTCGGTGATCAGAATTTTGGGCTATTACTTAAGAGTTATGATATTTATATTGCTTAGGAATAGATAACAACAAGGTTTTCATATGGATTGTAAGGATAAGTTTTTCCGCAAAGTTTTAAAATAAAAGAAAAAAGGTTTTGATTTTATTTATTTTAAGTATCCTTACAATGGCATTTGTGAAAAGTTGTTGCTTATAAGATTCCATTGATAGCAATATTGGAAAAATGGATTTGATTCTTTCGGTTGTGGTAGTGTCTAATATTACCAAATAAGGAAAGATTCTCATCACCCAAGGTTCAATTGGACCGAAACTTGGAATCATGCAAGTTGTATAGTATGATGAATGAGAACTTTCAGCTTGGAAAATTAAGACTAATTCCTTATGTGAATAAGGAAAGGACTAAGGGATCGAGTACACATTCTTGTGCACTGGTCAAGTCCACCACAAAAGATCAAGAAGACTATTCGTCATGATTTACTTAAGTTCAGTAAATATGGTTATACTTATAAGTTTAAGTATAAGTCTGTAGCATTGGAGAAGTTTCAATGTGAGACAGAACGAATAAGAAGAATCAAAGTATGACAGAAAGATAAAAGTTTCTCAAATCTGAAAAGATGGGAGAGTACTTTAGTATCATGTTTATGATCATCTTAATGATTAAGATACCATATCACAATTGGTCCTCTAAAGTCAAGAAGAGGAGTCATGAATTGTTGAAATGGTTAAATCAAAAAGATGAGTCATACTTCGTTCCAAAACAATACTTAGAGTCATACTCCAAGATTGTAACTTGAGTGACATATCTTAAGGAGGGTTTGTTAACACTAGTCAAATGTAAGAGTAAAAGGTTATCTACTCTTGTACATTTGAAATTGGTAAGTTGTGATGTTTTGGATAAAACAGAGACCAACTTAGGCCAATTGTGTAAAGTGTTAGTCTTGATAAAGAATCCGCACTATCTCTTGAATATTTGACAAGGGAGTCTTATATGTCAAGAGGACAGTGGGAGTCTTCAAGCTCTTGAAAGTTTCAAGACTTAATCAAGAATAAAACGTAAAGTCCTTCACTAGCACACGACTTGAGGTTTATAACCTATCGTGTTGAAATTTTTGTGCCTATTCAAGTTGGCTTTGCATAGGAGTTCTGAGAATTCTCAATTGGTTGCACAACTACTTGGAAGCAATGGCAGGCACCTGAGCTGCCAAATAGCAAGAATTTAAGATTGCACAAGTTTAATCAATATGAGTTTGGATTTGTCACTAACCTTGTCTTGTGATTATGGTTTTGACAAATTCACATGGATAAGAACACATACACTATTAAATCTAAGTGTCATAAGGTTTCTCTCCGATTCATGAAAATGATGGTGAGGAAACACTTTCACTAAGTAGATTTTAGCTAGATAGCAATTGTGATATTTGCATTCTCAAAGTCGTTAGTGGAGCGTGTGTGGTTTACCGGCACACTAACATGGACTTGTGAGAAGTGGCAAAGGTCTAAACAATTGAGACTACGATTACGGCATCCCTTTTCATAGTTCTAAAATTGTTTAGACACACATGTGAGCTATCTAAGAGAGGTGTATGATTTTGATAAAGTTTTATCAAAACAATCTAGTATCAGAAATCTGAACTTTGGTAAGAAAGTCAGCTGATTTCTGAGTACATGTCAAAGCTAGTGGGAGCATAAGTGTTATGCTAATAATCATCATGTTAGTGGGAGCATGATAATTATGACAAAGGTTGCAAGTTAGCAATGTTAATTATAGAAAACAAAAGTTTCAATTCGTGAGGTTGCAGGGGTTGAAAAAGTTGTTTTGCTATAATTAAGGGAGAGGAAATTATACTTCATTTCAATTCTAAAAAGCTTAGATTGAGATTTTAATCGTATTTAATCAAGGATATATATATATGAATTTCATGTTGGAATGGCTCAACATAAGGAAATTCTATATATGGGTCCATTATTTGCGTTCTAAAATTCGATTATGATTACGGCATCCCTTTTCATAATCTGAATTTTGAGAACTTGGCAAATTGAAATGGAAATATTATAGCAAAAGACTGGTTTAGTCTTTATGTGAGACATCATGAATCGTGTCCCATATGCTTCGGATATAGGATCGATTACATGTGCTATATTCATCCTTTTTAAAATTTTCCAAATGCCTGGGGCATTATGAAGGGAAAAGGTCTAGAATTGGATATGACTAAAATGATTAAGCAATTGTCGAGGACAATCTAAGGTTTACCAAATATTGGTTGCTCAATGACAGTTGGAAGTATAATGTTAATTCTGGAAGGACCATATTGACATAATCTGTAAGGAGGCAACTCTTGTTCAGAAGTGATAGTCAAAATGGAATATGCAAATGTTTCAAAGTTAGAAATTATTCAATCTGTGTAAGATTAGGAAACTTAATGAAAGAAGGATGTTTCCAAGGAGCTGATCTCCTTTGGAATGCTCTGTAATGATTGTTGTCAAGTCTTTCTGACTTTGTGCATAATCATTAAGAGGATCAATGCATATAAGTTTAGAATCTAACAGATTTCAGTAAATGGCATGAATTTGGAATTCTTGCATTTGCAGTAAGGATTTGGGACTGTGAAAAGAGGATCATTGGAGTGATGTTCAATTGATCTATTTTACAAAGTAAAGATTATAGAAAAACAAAGTATGCATACTTGGTGTATGGCATGACTAGTGTTTAGAAAACATAGTGTACAAGCTTGGAGCATGGGACAACTATTGTTTTAAATTCAAGTATAAAGTTGATAAAACTGAAACAATGAATAATGAGTAATCAGTATGGTGATAAATAAAAGTGTTTATTTATATTCATAGGGTTTGATACCATACTTGATTCATTTATTCTTGTGTTTCACTTTGCATGTTTTGACTTCCAGAATAACTAAGTCGCTCTTCCTGAATGATTAAGTTATTCAAACCATCCACAGTCGGTCATATGTTGGAAGTAGATATGAATCAAGACTGTCATGGATTGGTTTGTAGAGGTCCAAGTTGGTGGACAAAGTGGTGCTACAACACTGATGAGTGCTCATAAGTTCTGAGTATTGGATTCAACCCGCGCTCATTTGAATCACTTCATGGATTTTATCACGAGTGATCATGAGACGATAATATCTTATATTCTTCAAACCTAGAGGTATGAGTTGTTACTATGAGTTGGTTATACATTGATTGCACGAAAACGCATTGGTAACTCGATGTTATAAAACGTGCCTTTGTGTATGATTCAACAAGTAGTAGAACAAGCCATATGAGTCGAAGTTTATCCATTCCTTTTACCTTCGGGATAAAAGCGATATCTGTGGGCCCCTCGATGATTTAAAGATGATACATGTGAGTGCTTAGCCAAGCCAGGACTGATTTGATTTGTTCAATCAGTCAGTCATCATGAATCGGAAATCGGGAAACAACAAATGGACAGAGAGAATGATTGATAATCCATGTCTCAGTCCATATGATATCTAGAATGGAGGAATATATGATCCCTTATCTAATGGACAAATCATTGACAAAGGTCAGAGTTCATCGACAAGGTCAGAGTTCGACAGAAGCTTTTGAGAGCTGCGATTGCTGATCGGTTCCTGAAGTCATACGCAATAATAGTTTTAGACTTATCCAAGTGGGAGACTATTGGATTAATGTCTAAGTCCATAACTATAATTGGTAAGACTTGACCTGACCCGGCATGGTCCATTTGGGTTGCATGGCATCATGCATTTGGATAGACTATAATGAGAGAAATAACACTTAAGGTTGGTTAATATATTATAAGTTCTAATATATTAATAAGGTTATTTAATTAGTATTGATTGAGAATTAATTTGGAGTTAATTAAGTGATCAAAAGGAGACTAATTAAATATATGGGTTGATTGTGTAAATCATTCATTCTTATATATGTGGGCTTGTGATCCAAGATTCCTTATGTTGGACTAAGTCCATGGGGTGACCCATAGATACTCCATGGAGGTTAAAATCCATGGAGCATAAGGAATGGGTAAAGTTATGAGTTACATGGTGTAACCCTAATAGCCACCATATAAAAGAATCCCATGGCTCAAGAAATCGTGCACTAATGTGTGAGTGTGAGGGCTAGACGATTTCAAGGAGTGTTCAAGTTTCTCTCAAGTTATTCCAAGTGTATTTGGTGTTGTGTGAACCATTTGAGGTGTCACACTTGAGGCACTAGGCACTCAAGCATCATGAAGACATTCTACATCAAAGAGGTATGTATTCTATCTTGTTATATTTATTATTTTGTATGCTAGATTAGGATAATACCTTGGATGTTCATAATTGTATGTATAATAGAGAAAACATAGATCCAAGGTATTTAGGGTTGCATGTACACTTAGGAGTGTTAGAATGCTCATAACCCAACATTAGGAACTCGACGAGTCACTCTGGTGACTTGGCGAGCGGACAAGTATTGCAAGAAAGTCGGCGAGTAGCTGAGGGTACTCGACGAGTTGAGGTCAACATGGACTGTTGACCTTGACAGTTGACTTTGACTTTGACCAAGGGTTGACCAGTTGACTTATGGGGTATTCAGGAATTTATAAACCTTATGATGTGATGGGTATAGGTGGTGGGGTTCGTGGCGGCGATTCGAGAGTTGAGCTTTCTATTTCCAGTCGGCAGTCGGAAGGTGAGTTATCCTCACTATACTAAGGGGTCTAAGGCACCAAGGCTGGCCCATTGGATATGTTATCCTAGCAGTGTTATATGTTGAGTATGAGTTAGTGTTGCATGCTAGTGGTTATGGCAGTTAGGTAGACCTGTAGGACTACCTGTGATGTTATATGATTATAGCATGCTCAGTGGTTATGTTATATGTTATGTGGGATGGGTTGAGGTTGTACTGCTCCGTGCGGTAGCCAACAAACCCTAGGAGCATTCCAGTTACGGGCTAAGGGAGACTCGTACTGTGGGCTCAAGAGCATTCCAATTACGGGCTAAGGGAGACTCGTACTGTGGGCTCGGTGGCAATCCAGATGTGAGCTGTGGGCCTGGTAGGCAATCCAGACTCACACTGTGGGCCCAGGGGTAATCCAGTCTGTAAAGCTGTGGACCCGTTATATGTTGTTTCAGTTTGTTACGTTATGATATTGCTGACATGGATATGTGGACTGTATGTGTATCGGTATTTTGGGGGTAACTCACTAAGCTTTCGGGCTTACAGTTTAAGTTTATTGTTTCAGGTACATCAGGGGATCGTGGCAAGGCAAAGGCGTGATCGTACAGCTCCTCACTTTTCATGAGTTTGTTTCTGGGATACTCTGATATAATACATTTTGAAAACAAATTTGTAATAGTTAATGAATTTGAAATGTTTTTAAAAGTTTAAATTGGCTTGAATTTTCGGGTGTTACAAGTTGGTATCTGAGCCTTGGTTTGAGTGAATTGGAGGAACACTCGTGTAACTCTATTCTCAGATCAAGGAAAGGATTTTTAAAATGATTTTTCAAAAAGTTGTCAAAATAAGTAAAGGAGGATGCAGGGTGTACGATCAGCCGGAGCTAGTAAGTAGACCCCAAAATACCATATAGTTATTTGATAATGTGATATGTTAGAACAGCATGCTAGTACTAGGCTATGGATCTTCAGGAATTACATGATAGAATTGCCTGATTACTTGATGCCTGCTAGCCTAGGGTTTCCATTATATGAGATTGACATCATTACTATAGTTGCTTAGTGTATGCATCACAATTATGCATAATTAAGATCTTATAGCTTGAGAATGTTTGATTTGGCCTTATGTTCTGTTCTTGTTTGATTGGGAGCTTAGAGTAGGATTGGATATTCGAAAGTCTATAGGGTCTAGCGTTATGTATGGCTACCATACACTAGTGCTTCAGGGTTGGTGGAAGTTTTATGGATGGGTGGATTGTGTGAGACCGGTAGATCAGTGGTGAGACAATTAGTCTTCCTCTAGGAGTGAGGATTGAGCGCTTTCCAGGTCATGAATACGGTTAGGGTGTTGTGGTGATACTTGAGACAAATATGTGTAGGTGTGGAAGGTAGTATGGGCCCGTACTACTGAAAGCACAGGACCCATACGCGTATCAAGGAAGTCACAACCCCTAGGGTTAGTCGGGAGTTGGCTCCCAGTTATTTATGTGGATTATCTGACATCTTGTGGTATGTTTCAGAATAGTGATGACGAGACGCTTTGTGGCTGGATCCGGTTCGGGGTCAGGATCAGGAGACAGAGGCCAGGAGGGGCCAACAGCACCTGAGCCGGTGGTGCAGATGAGTACACAGGAGTTGGATGCCTGGATTCGAGAGATCCTACATGATGAGGTTGCTGTTGCGTTCCGGTCACAGCTGCCGGAGATGTTCGGGTCGATTAAGACAGCCATGGTGGAGTATTTTGATGAGCGCTACGCAGCCCTTGCAGAGACAGCTGTCGCAGCAGCTGCATTAGTTGTATCCACGATAAGGGGAGGAGTTGGTAGGGGTTTTCAGTACAGGGACTTCGATAACACGAAGCCCCCTACTTTTGATGGGACGCAGGATCCCATCAAGGCTATGAGGTGGATCTCAAATGTGGAGGGGTGTTTCTTCACCTTCTCGTGTCCTATTGACCAGAAGGTCAGGTGTGCTCTGAACCTGCTAAGGTCCGGGGCCAAGGACTGGTGGAGACTTGCGACTGGGTCATACACTGATGATCAGAGAACTGCTGTTACTTGGGAGCAGTTCAGGGACATGTTCCACGCCCGTTACATTCCGCGGGTCGAGCGGGAACGTTTGGCACAGGAGTTTCTGAGTTTGAGACAGGATGGGGAGTCGGTGACGGAGATCACCCGTATGTTCATGGAGAGAGCGATGTTTTTCCCGGAGTTTGCTTCCGAGCAGGCCCAGATGACCCGTTATCTGAGCATGCTCAAGACGGATATCCGTCAGTTTGTGTCTACCCAGCGATGTGATACTCTTCTGGAGTTGCAGGAGGCAGCCAGACGGTGTGAGTTGGAGATTGAGCTGCAGTTGAGTGAGCAGCGGCAGGCCCCGGCACAGTCTCAGCCGGCGCCGAAGAGGTCTTAGACCGCTGATACTAGGACCGGGGTTCAGCGGATCCACACTTGTGGGAAGTGTGGCAAGGGTCATTCTAGTGTGTGTCGAGTTGGTAGTGGGTGCCACAGGTGTGGCAAAGAGGGGCATTACGCGCAAGACTGTCGCCAAGCAATCCCAATTCAGGGTATGAGGTTATGTTATCAATGCGATCAGGTTGGCCACGTTAAGGCCAACTGTCCGTTACTTGCCGCTAAGCCGGCGCAGACTACCGTGCCGGCTACACTGAGGATTACCGATGGGAGGCAGGGTAGGGCAGAGCCCCCGAAGGCTCAGGGGCGTGCCTTTCAGCTTACGGCCGAGGAGGCCAAGGCAGCACCAGATGTGGTTGCCGGTACGTTTCTGGTGAACTCCTTACCTGCATTGGTTTTATTTGACTCGGGGGCGAGTCGGTCTTTTGTATCTCAGACATTTAGTAGGAGTTCAGAGTGCCAGTAGGCGAGCTAGAGTGTCTGTTGCGAGTCTCTATCGCCAACGAACATGGGGTTTCTGCTACTTCGATCTACCGAGGGTGTGAGATGGAGATCTTTGGGGTACCTTTTCTGATAGACTTGATTCCGATCCCCATGGGGGATGTATGAGTGATTGTGGGGATGGACTGGCTCAGTCATTTCGGTGCCATGATTGATTGCGAGGGTCGGCGAGTAGTGGTTCGAACCCCAAGTGGGGGAGAGTTGATTGTATATGGTGAGGGAACCAGAGTGGGATCAAAGTTTTGTTCAGCCGCCAGGGCTCGGCGGTATATTCAGCACGGGGGTGCAGATTATCTAGAGTATGTATTAGATACGCGAGCCAGGGATCAGATTTCGGTTTCCGATGTTCCTGTGGTCAGGGAGTTTGTAGATGTGTTTCCGGAGGAGTTGCCAGGGATAACTCTGAAGAGGCAGGTCGAGTTTCAGATCGACCTGGTGCCTGGTGCGGCCCCTATCGCCAAGGCGTCGTACCGTTTGGCGCCACCCGAGATGCAGGAGCTGTCATCACAGCTGCAGGAACTGTTGGGCAAGCAGTTCATCCGACCTAGCAGTTCTCCATGGGGAGCATCGATTCTTTTTGTCCGGAATAAGGAAGGTTCTCACCGAATGTGTATCGACTACCGGGAGTTGAACAAGTTAACGGTGAAGAACCGTTACCCACTCCCGAGGATAGATGAGCTTTTTGATCAGTTGCAGGGCGCATCTTGGTTTTCCAAGATCGATCTGAGATCCGGGTATCACCAGGTTAGATTGAGGGAGGAGGACGTGCAGAAGACCGCGTTTCGGATGTGTTATGGACATTACGAGTTCGTGGTGATGCCGTTTGGGCTCACCAACGCGCCATCAGTATTTATGGATCTGATGAACCGGGTCTGCAGACCGATGCTCGATCGTTCGGTCATTGTGTTTATAGATGATATCTTGGTGTATTCCAAGACCCGAGAGCAGCATGAGGAGCATCTACGGGAGTTATTGGGAGTCTTGAGGCCAGAACAGATCTATGCCAAGTTCTCGAAGTGCGAGTGTTGGTTACGAGAAGTCCAGTTCCTTGGACACCTCGTTAACCAGGAGGGGATTTTGGTCGATCCGGCCAAAATCGAGAAGGTCATGTAGTGGGAGGTTCCAAAATCTCCCTCGGACATCAGGAGCTTTTTGGGATTAGCAGGGTACTATCGGAGATTCATTCAGGATTTCTCCAAGATTGCAGTACCCCTTACTCATCTGACGAGGAAGGGGGTGGATTTCTGGTGGGGCCCTGAGCAGCAGAGGGCGTTTCAGACCCTCCGTCAGCGGTTGTGTGAGGCTCCAGTTTCGACACTCCCAGAGGGAGTTGAGGATTTCGTGGTGTTCTGTGATGCATCCATCACAGGTTTAGGGGCAGTCCTCATGAAGTGGGGACGAGTGATAGCTTATGTGTCACGGCAGTTGAAGCCGCATGAGACGAGATACCCTACGCATGATTTGGAGCTGGGAGCAGTGGTGTTCGCTCTCAAGATATGGAGACATTACCTTTATGGGGTCCGTTGTACCGTTTACACGGATCACAAGAGCTTGAGACATATCATGGATCAGCCGAACATGAACATGAGGCAGCACAGGTGGCTGGATGTAGTCAAGGACTACGATTGCGAGATCCTTTACCACCCTGGTAAAGCGAACGTGGTTGCGGATGCTTTGAGCCGCAAGTCAGCTCGGTCGTCTACCCCAGCGGTATGTATGAGGCTAGCAGTGGATTCTCCGCTTGTGAGCTTGATGAGAGATGCCCAGGTTGAGGGCATGCGACCGGAGAATTGGAAGCTGGAGAGGATCAAGGGTGAGAATACCCGGTTTGTGTAGGATAGTTGGGGATTATTGAACCGATGCGGTCGGGTTTGGGTTCCGATGTCTGGTGGGGTCAGGCAGACGGTCATGGAAGAGGCTCACAAGTCTCATTTTTCTATTCACCCGGGGGCCACCAAGATGTACAGAGACCTGAGTTTGAGTTACTGGTAGCCATGTATGAAGCGAGAAATCGCTTGGTATGTCGAGAGGTGCTTGACCTGCAGGATGGTCAAGGCCGAACATCAGAGGCCGCATGGTAAGCTGTAGCCTTTAGAGATTCCCATGTGGAAATGGGAACAGATCACGATGAATTTCATTACCAAGTTGTCGAGGACGGCGAAGGGATTTGATGCTATATGGATCATCGTGGATCGATTGACCAAGAGTGCCCATTTCTTGGCGATTCGGGAGAGTTCGTCGGCCGAGAAGTTGGCCGACATGTACGTTCATGAGATCGTGTCTCGCCATGGGGTTCCCGTCTCCATTGTCTCCGATCGGGATGTCAGGTTTACCTCCCGTTTCTGGCAGAAGTTCCATGAGGAGCTGGGCACGCGGTTGCACTTTAGCACGACATTCCATTTGCAGACTGACGGTCAGAGCGAGCGGACCATTCAGACCCTCGAGGATATGTTGAGGGCGTGTGTCATTGATTTCGGTGGGAGCTGGGATTCCCACCTACCGCTTGCAGAGTTCGCCTACAACAACAACTATCATTCCAGCATTGGCGCCCCGCCTTTCGAGCTGTTGTATGGGCGGAGATGTCGCACCCTGGTTTGTTGGGGTGAAGTGGGACACAGGGTGATGGGGCGGACGGAAGTAGTCTTGCAGACTACTGAGAAGATTCAGCAGATTAGGCAGCGATTGCAGACTGCTCAGAGTCGGCAGAAGAGTTACGCCGACAGGCATCAGTCTGAGTTAGAGTTCCAGGTGGTGACATGGTACTCCTAAAGGTCTCACCCTGGAAGGGTGTGATCCGCTTCAGGAAAAGGGGGAAATTGGGTCCCCGTTACATTGGGCCGTTCAGGATCATTGCCAGGGTTGGCAAGGTGGCTTACAGGCTAGAGCTACCGGAGGAGCTTAGCCGAATACATAGCACTTTCCACGTTTCGCAGTTGCGAAAGTGTGTTTTGGATCAGGAGGCAGTAGTGTCGTTGGATGATATTCAGGTCGATGAGCGCCTGAATGATGTGGAGAGGCCTGTGGCCATTCTGGAGAGGAAGATGAAAGTTCTGCGGAACAAGGAAATACCTTTGGTGAAGGTGCAGTGGGAGCATCGGAGGGGATCCGAGTATACGTGGGAGCCGGAGGCGGAGATGCGAGAGCATTACCTGACATTGTTTACCTCAGCAGACTTCGAGGGCGAAGTCTAGTTCAAGTAGGGGAGAATTGTAATGCCCCGATTCTCAGGTATTGATTTTTGGTATGAATCCTTCTTGGTCTTTGGGTCTACTCGACGAGTTGGTTGCCCTACTCTTCGAGTAGCAGCGGGTTGGTCCACGTATTTTAGTGACCTACTCTCCGAGTCCAAGAAGGGACTTGACGAGTAGGAGCTGGCAGATGAAACCCTAAATCCCGGGGCATTGCACCCTATTTAAAGGATCATTGGCCTCCCCCAGCCTCCCCTTTACTACTTCTTGTCCCTCTCAGACCCTAAATCGAGTGTGTGTGTTCTTTTGGTGTGTTCAAGCTTTGAGGAGGAATTTTGGAGGAGAAAACACTTTGGGAAGCAAGGAAATCAAGGCTAGGAACTCGTGGGGAGCTAAGATATTCATCAGTTGTCACTCTCTGAAGGTATTAAGCTGCTTCTTTGGCTCATCTCTCTTTTAACCTATTTTGCATGAGTTTTAAGAAAGGTTACTTGTGCTTAAGCCAAGATCTAAAGTTGTAACTTCAGATCTGGACTCCCCTTGACCTCTAGATTCATAAAGTCATTAGCTTTGCCTAGTATGAGCCTTCCCTCAAGTGTGTAACTTCATTGCAAGCTTAGTTTTGTTATTTTAGGGTCTTAAAAGCCTTGCATGAACGTAAAGTTTGCAACTTTACGTGATAAGCATGCCTAAGGAAGTTGGATCTGCAATTTGGAGCCTTGGCATGGCTTAAAAAGTGTCTGTATGGTTGAAGGACTGAAGGGACTCGGCGAGTCATATGAAGATGGGCATGGACCCGACGAGTTGGATGAACAACTCGGTTAGCCCGATGAAGATTGCCGTAGACTCGACGAGTTGGATGAACAACTCGGCGAGTCAGTTAGGGTTTCCTAATTAATGGATGCGTGTGGACTTGTCGAGTGTAAGAAGGAAACCCGACGAGTAGCTGTGGAGCTTCGACCACGAGCCTTAGGAACTCGACGAGTCACTCTGGTGACTCGGCGAGCAGACAAGTATTGCAAGAAACTCGGCGAGTAGCTGAGGGTACTCGACGAGTTGAGGTCAACATGGACTGTTGACCTTGACAGTTGACTTTGACTTTGACTAAGGGTTGACCAGTTGACTTCTGGGGTATTCAGGAATTTATAAACCTTATGATGTGCTGGGTATAGGTGGTGGGGTTCGTGACGGCTATTCGAGAGTTGAGCTTTCTATTTGCAGTCGGTAGTCGCAAGGTGAGTTATCCTCACTATACTAAGGCGTCTAAGGCACCAAGGCCGGCCCATTGGATATGTTATCCTAGCAGTGTTAGATGTTGAGTATGAGTTAGTGTTGCATGCTAGTGGTTATGGCAGTTAGGTAGACCTGTAGGACTACGTGTGATGTTATATGATTATTTCATGCTCAGTGGTTATGTTATATGTTATATGTTATGTGGGATGGTTTGAGGTTGTACTGCTCCGTGCGGTAGCCAACAAACCCTAGGAACATTCCATTTATGGGCTAAGGGAGACTCGTACTGTAGGCTCGAGAGCATTCCAGTTACGGGCTAAGGGAGACTCGTACTGTGGGCTCGATGGCAATCCAGATGTGAGTTGTGGGCCCGGTAAGCAATCCCGACTCACACTGTGAGCCCAGGGGTAATACAGTCTGTAAAGCTGTGGAACCGTTATATGCTGTTTCAGTTTGTTATGTTATGATATTGTTGACATGGTTATGTGGACTGTATGTGTATCGGTATTTTGGGGGTAACTTACTAAGCTTTCGGGCTTACAGTTTCACTTTATTGTTTCAGGTACATCAGGGGATCGTGGCAAGGCAGAGGCGTGATCGTACAACTCCTCACTTTTCATGACTTTGTTTCTGGGATACTCTGATATAATACATTTTGAAAACAAATTTGTAATAGTTAGTGAATTTGAAATGTTTTTAAAAGTTTAAATTGGCTTGAATCTTCGGGTGTTACAACATTGCTGCTGCTAGCTGCACATCTCAAGTTCTTTGGATGAAATCACAACTCTTGGATTATGGTTACCAGTTGCAACAAATCCCAATCTATTGTGATTCACAAAGTGCCATTGCAATTTCACATAATCCAATCCAACACTCAATGACGAAGCACATCGACATACGGTACCATTTTATTAAAATCATGTTTTAAATGGTAACATCGAACTTATTTTTGTTCCATATGACAATGAAATTGCTGATGTCTTTACTAAGGCATTAGACGAAACCAAATTCAATGGTTTTCTGAATACAATGGGTATGATGATGCCTGATCCTCAGTTCTGTCAAGAGGTTTGCACCCTCTGATGGCAATATCAGAAAGTAGAATGTTTCAGAGTCAAATTTTCTCTCATCTTGGAACTATTGCCTCTCGGAATAAATAGGGTCATTTTACGTGTCTTTTTATCTAACCACTTCTTGTAGTTTTATGTTGTACAGCTCATTTCATCATATGGATTCCATGAACAATATAGTCACATTGGTATCAATCTCACCTCTAAACTTACTTCATAAGATCATCCCGGAATTCCAGTCTGGAACGGTATTGAACTCTCTTCTCTTATCTTGTCCGAGATCAGATCTCGGAGTTTATCAAAAAATTCACTCCGGACCCTTGACTCCGGAATCTCTTCAAAAATTCACTCTGGACGTTATGGCTCATATGTTTTCATTCCGGACCCTATCTCGGACCTTTTTGATGTTCCGAGATCATTCAATTTTTTTTTCGAACTCTTCGTGGTCAGAAACTGTTTTCAAAACATTCCGGAACCTCACGGCTCCGAAATCAAATCACATGATAAAGTCCAAAAGGTTTTCATATGAAACGTTTTTTAAAGGTTACTTTTTAATGATGATTATATTTTCACCCTCGAAACTCGCTCCATGTTGCACACGTCTCTGTAAAGTAAACATCACATCAACAAAGTGACGGTTTCTGTTTTACACAACAAGCCATTGGCATCTTTTGTCATTGTAGGTCAACTCATCCAAAAACGGAAACATAATAAATGACATCCATTTCCATTTCCGGGTTTCATCATTACCCTTTCTAGACCCGAACCATTTTCACTCTAATCCTATATAAACCCCTCTCCATACCCTTTTTCACTTTTACGCTCTCAAATTCATCTCTCCTCTCTGCAATTTTAACCGTGTTCATCAAGCTTTCATCTCCTGCAAAAATGGCTTCATCTCAATCCATCCCAAAAGCTCCCAAATCGGCTCCCAAAATGAAATCATCCAAAGGATCTTCATCATCTCAGTCCAACGAACCCTTTCTTAGGGATACGACGCAACTGTTTTCCCTAGACCCCATGGACTACGACGAGTCCATCAGTTTCATGATTGAGTTTATTGCTCATCATCCCATCGCAATTCCCCTCACCAAGATTCCAGAACCTCCACTTCCTCTTCGTCTTCTTCACACAACTATTGATCTGATAAAAATCGAGAATGATGTTCTTGAAACCAGAATAACAGGTGATCGCATTGTACCTGTTCACAAATCCACGTTTCTGAATGCGATTGGAGTAGACGAGAACCCTACAGACTTCAAGGTCCAAGAACCAACAGCAGATGAATTCCAACAGTTTCTCACTCACATCGGTTATGGCGAAGAATATAAAGCCAAGAAATTCAAGAAATTAGTTGTTTCAGGCCTTTGGACAGTCCTGATGCATTTCGTTATCAGGGGTCTGTCAGGGAAACATGGAGGTACAGACACTCTCAGCAAAGATTGGTTATATGTGGTTTACAACATCTTCTACGGCAAGAGCAACGTTGTAGATCTTCCTGAAGTCTTGTGGCAAGACGTTTGGAAGTTTTCCATCAACAGGAAGCACAGCGATATTTCCAGTCAAGGGTTTTGGGCCCTGACGATCCAACAACTTTCTGAGAGAGGTATTTTTTCTTTCAAAACTATTAGAAATTACCGCATTCCAGACCAAACGTCCTTCGGACCCATTATACGATTACCGGAACATATGTTGGCCATCTTACATTTCGGATCAATTCATTTGAAACATCACAAGGAGACCTTGATTGTGTATAGCCCTACCCAATCTACCCCGGTCCCTATTGAGCCCACTCCATAAGTGGCCAAGCCTATTCCCTCAGGCGGTAAGAAAAAGAAGTCAGCTAAGCGAAAGACTTCTCCCTCTCAGCCCAAGGCTAAAAAGAGAACCAAAGTCGGTTCTTCCTCTTAACAGGAAAGAACCGAAGACATTTCGGCTGACTCTGGCCATCCACTTACCCCACCTTCCCACTCTTCTGAAGTACCCTTTGGAATTTCAATATCAATAGCACACACACACACGAGGAGTCTCCACATAATCCAACCTCACCTTCTCAACAAGGTGTTGCTGGTGTTGAACAAAGTTCCTTGCTCCCCCTGTCTCGAACCCCAAGCATTCCCAGGCTGGAGTTATCCCTCTAACCTTAGGTGCCACAACTGGTCTGATACCTGGTATGGGTACATGACGACCAGGTGATAATGATCCTTTGTGGGAAGATTTTATTGACAGGGCTTATACGAGGCATCCAGAACTCACCAGGCCTCAATTCGAAGAAACTCGCATCTTAATGAGAAATAGGGCCATCCAAAGTATCTTGCCCTTCGTTGCTCCAACTGATGATATCATAGATTTGGAGTCTGCTTCAGGAGAAATGCCAAAGAATCATCACCATTATGCTATGCATTCCGATCCAAATGAAGAACTTTCCGATGAAGTTATGTTCGATGATGAAGGTGCTTCCATTGCTACTACTCCGATATTCTCCTCATTTCTCTTCCCTTCAAAGCCATCCTCATCAAGGCCGGATCTTGATTTCGGAATTTGATCCTCCTCTTCGGAGCCGGTTGATGAGGAAATCAAAATTGATGATCAAGCTAAACCGCATCTCGGAGATGAAACAAAATCTACTCCCACGCAATTCAATGCAGATACAACCCAGCCTGGCCCTTCCGAACCGCTAGTAAACCAAGGTGATGACAAAAACAAGTCCCATACTTCCACTTCGGACACATGATCATCCGCTGGAAATTTCGTTGATCCTTTTGCCCTTTTGGAACTCCGAGACAATGTCTCTGATATAATGAAGAAGGTTGATGCAATAGAAACTTCTATGGCTGGACTGAATACAAAGCTTGATGAAAAGGTTTCCAGACTGGATTCTAAGCTTGATGCAATCCTTAACTCCTTGTCCGAAGCCATCAAGTCTGGACCCACTGCTGCTGAAAGGGAAGCCTAGTTTCATCAGCTCATCTCCCTCCGACTCAGGCACACTATCGAGGAGGTAGAAAAGAAGTATGATGCCTCTCTCGGTCACTATCTTGACACCATCACCAAAATGCTAAATGTACATGATGACTTAATCGGTTCCACCAATGAACTCATCAAACAAACTCATGTACGCCATGAGAAACAGATTCAGAGGTTAGAGAATGAGATCTGGAAGAAAGATGAAATGAACCTGATCATGCAACAAGTCCTTATCACGCTTCTCAGAGCATCTTGGAACATCGTCAATGTTCTGAACCACAAATTTGACGATATGCTCTCGGTCCTTGGCAACCTCTTCGATCACCTCAAATCTCAGGCTCCAACGGCTGAAGCCTATGATGCCTCGACTTTGCAAATCAAAACAAGCTTTTAGAAGATGTTCAAATGATTCTTGGAACTTAAGGAAACTTCGTTGCTTGCACCGGTTGCAAGATCCTCCGTTGCAAGAGGGGGAGAAGGACCTAGCTGGAGAACTCAACCCTGGATGCCTGTCTCGGAGTTCAGACTCCGAGATGAAAATTATGATGATTCCTTGCAAATTCTATTAGGTCTTTTTGGTGGTAATGATGATGATGATGATGAAGATGATGATGAAGATAAGTATGTTACTAATGCCATCATAGGGCTCCCAGCCCCGAAAAAGTTTCCAGCAAAGGTGCTCTCCGAGGAAGAGCAAAGGATTTGGTCAGCTGTATCATGGCCATCAACTCTGACCGATGTACTTCAAAAGAGTCGAGAAATGGTAAAGGCTAAAACCCAACTAACGGTTGATGCCTTACGAGCCACCACATCAATGCTGCCTCCGATTTCTTCGCCCAAGATTGCTCCTATCGATGAAGGCTCACCACTCCGGAAGTCGGATGATATTCCGGAAGAGACCCTGCCTTCCTCTCCTCCAAAATTTGTTGTTGATGAAAACATGCAACACATTCTCTCTGTCCTTAATAAGCATCAAGACAAGGGAAAGAAGCCCATCTCGAAACTTCCCTACCACGAACCTCCATTGAAAGAGAGAAGTGGTTGGTCCCAAAAAGAGATAAACCAAGCTCTTGAGGAAAGCATCCGAATTCAAGCCCCCAATGACAATCCTAATCCGATGATAGGGCTTTCTCCTCTTTGCAACGAAGAGATCATTCATGATCTGGACATAGTGCCTTTCATGTACTATGATCTTCCCAACCAAGACTCGGACCCGATCGATCTGCCTCTCTCTCCTTACATCAAGTTCTATACAAAGTTCGCTCCTCTCCACCCGGAATATGATCCATAAATGATCATCAGAACAGAACGTGAAATATTGAAGACCTTTACTCAAAGAACGCACTTCCTCAAAAAGAAGTATGATCTCGGAAAAAGATCACTAAAATTTATGGGTTCCGAAGGAAAGTCTTAACCAAGTTCGAACTGAACTGTGTGCTGTTCCGATATCACATCTTTCGAAACAAACCAACATAAAAGACCATCACTGACGCCGACTTCCATGCACTAAATCCAAACGACATCCTGACCATTGCAGCATACTCCAGAACTCACCATATCGATCATCTTAGCATGGGATCTTACCATGCTGCCCTGAGCATTCTCAAAGATTAAGTTGCTGAATTTGTCGTTGCAATTTTGAATTGGCCCATCTGTTCGGAACCGAGAAATATTTGGCCAAGATTGACTTCAAGCTACCAGAAGCTGAGATATTGGCAGAAGGACCCATTGATGAACCAGTGCTAGGATTTGTCTATCTTCAAATAAAAAAGAAACAAGAAGGACTTTTCCGAGTCCTCAACAAACATCTGGTTCCCACCAAGGCGCTTCGGAAGTTTATCAGTCGTGCATCAAAGTCTGAAGCACCAGAGCATGTGAAGACAAAATTCATAAGTCAGCTGTAGTGGTACATCGAAGTCATAGATTGGTTATACAGGGCGTATGTCTTCATCAAAGAAGATTCGAGCTAGAAGACTGGATTGCTAAGTTCACTTAGGGGGAGATTGTTAGTTCCTGAAAGTGAACCTCTAGCAATCATTCAATAAGAAGATCCGAAATCAGTCTCTGGTACGAAATGGAGTGGTGGTCCGGAATGCTTACTAGTGCGAAATGGAGATGATGTATGAGATGGAGGTAAGTCTGAAATGAAGAATAGTTCCGTGAGGAAGTGTCTGTCACTGTTTTAATTATTCTTGTCGTTTTGCTTGATGTAACTTTACATAGGACTAAGTCTTTTTGTCAAAATGGATAATCAAAGTGTCCGGAGTTATACTTTTATCTAGTCCTTTGTATACATCTTGGTATGTACGTTGTATCTCCTTTCATATATAAGGAGTGCTTAATGACAAGAATACATGCCAGATTGTTGCTCCAAAGATAGTTATATTCACATTTACTTCACTTTCACCTTTCTCGCTAATCAAACTATTTCAAACAGTCTACTTGTTCATTTATTGTCTTTACCTTGATTATACTCATAGTTCCATGTTTAATACTTGAAGTACTTTGTTGATTCACATCTTCAGTCTCGACTGGTCCTGCCAGACTTGACTGGAACATTTAATCAGAAGCATACATTGATCTTAAGCATTAATTCAAGGTTTGAGTTTTCAAAACTTGACCCTGCACAATTAGATCTTTGTTCTCACATTAATCACCAACTCTCCCCCACTTGGGGTCCTAACTTGCACTAGCTGCCGCTTGCAGTCGATCACTGCCCCATTGGGGTTTAATTAGTCCATACCCACGATGACCTTATTCCCTCACAGGGGAATAGGGACTAAATCCACAAAATACTGCTCATCGAACAACTGCAGTGTACATCCCCGGTGAACCCTCGCGACCCGAATGGTCCTATCATCCGCAATCTCTATATCAAGGGGACAGTCCATCTCCCCTGGAGCTCCAACAAATTGATTGCTAAGCCTGAGCGATACAAAGGATCGGTTAGCCCCCGAGTCAAATAATACCAGCATTGGGATATCGTTCACATGGAACAATCCTAAAATAAGATACATGGAATATAAATATCAAAACTAACATATAATAAAAACTAGGGAGAAGAAACATACCAGTCGCCACATCTGGTGCGACACGCGCCTCCTTGGCGGTCAGCTGGAAGGCTCGACTACTCACCACAGGAGCATCTGACTTGCCCTGGTGGCCATCTGTGATCCGCAGGGTCGCTAGAGCTGGCGCCGCCACTAGCGCTCCTGATACCAATCTCGGGCAGTGGGCCTTTTTATGGCCTAGCTGATTGCAATGAAAACAAAGCATGTCTGATGTCTGAATGGTGGGGGCAGGGGCAGTATAGTCCCTGCTAAAGTGCCCCAACTTTCCGCACTTATAGCAGCCCGATCCTCCTACTCTGCAAACTCCCTCATGCATCTTGCCGCATTTCCCAGAGCGGCTCCGGCCCTGTTGGCCCTTCGACCTCGAGTCGAATCCCTTGGGTTTCTTCACCGAAACCCCAGTCGTCTTCCCAGTCTCCGTCTTCCTCTTCCTAATGTGCTCTATATCAATCTCCCTCTCTCGTGCCCAGACTACCATATCATCCAAAGTCTGGCACACTAAATAGTTTACATATTTCCGAATGTCAGCTCTTAACATATCATGGTACCGGGTTTTCTTCATCTCCTCATCACCCGCTTACTGGGGCACTAACAAGGCCGTCTCCCTGAACTTGGCAGTAATCCCCTCCACCATCTCAGTAGTCAGTCTCATATCATAAAACTCCCTGGCCAGCTGCTGAACCTCCATAGCTGGCGCAAACTCCACCCGAAACCTGAACACAAAATCTGACCAGGTCATGGCCTCAATGGCTGGGGCTCCCAATGTATCACCGAATGCCTCCCACCAGTCTCTAGCTTGATCCCTCAAACACCCAGTAGCAAATCTGACCTTCGACCCCTCAGGGCAGAACCTCATCACCTGTGCAGACTCAATGTCTGCGATCCATCGCCTAGCCACAATGGGGTATTTCACCCCGCAGAAGTCTGGTGCTCCACATCCCCTTAAAGCCTTGAAGGATAGCGTATGAGTCCCCGACTGGCCACATGACATGTCACTCCTGAATGCCCTAAGGTGATCCTCCATCAGCTCAATGATACCCTCCTTGATCAAGCCGAAAATCACCGGGGTCGACTCAAGGATGCCTCTCATAATCTCGGAAGCAATGAACTCACGCAATCCATCATCAACTGGCTCGGAACCCATACCCGAACCAGACCCAGACCCTGAGCCTCCTGCTCCATGACGTGTCACCACCATCTGAAACAAACCACATAATCGTCAGGGTCATACATAATCATTGAGAGGTCTCACACTCTGCCACCCCTGGTTCTCCGCAACTCTCCACGAGTCAAGTATGGATCCTCTGCTTTCAGTAGTATGTGCCCATACTACCTTCCACATCTATCCGTACTTTCCTCTTACGTCGCCTTGGATTACCAAAGACGCTTCCTATCCATGAATACAATTCTTAATCAAATAGCTCCCATCACTAATCTCTTCCTAGGCTTGCCCTAGCGTAATCTCCGACCCACTCTTCACCATCAACTGCATAAGAAGTCCCTGCTACCTCTCCCTAAATAGCTCGCGAATACCATTACATATCACTAAGACCAGATAATTCTTCGAATGAGAGGTCCTACCCTACAACGGTTGGACTCAGACAAGACTGCGAAATAGGGCTAGACCTAACCTTCTGAAATTATTTAGTCCTCGTAATATGTAACTTAACGTATTTGTCTACTAGTTAATTAAAGGTGAATTGAACTCCTAAAAGCACAAAGCAAGCAACATTTGAGCATTAAGTAACCAAAACCAGGCATATCCTAAACATGCCATCATATCACTGGCTAATCAGTACTAGCATGCAGTTCAATAAGCACATACAGTAGGCATACAAGGCATCCTTCCAAGATCCTTAGCCCTAATCTAGCATGCACTTCACATATTCACACTTCATATCATAATATAACATGTATGGGTATCTTCGGGAAAACTTACTTGAGCTCGGACGATTGCACGCATCACACTCCTTGTTATTTATAGAAACTCTTAATCTTAATTTTAGAAAAAATATTTTTCTTGTAACATCCCAAAATTCATGACCAAAAATTTCATTTTTAATTACATAATTATAAAAACTAGTAGTTTGAAAAATCGTTAGTGTCATCCAATATCATAATCAAAACCAATATCTCAATAATCAAAAAATGTCATAAGAAAACAACATCAGAGTACAAATCCCAAAGATCTCATATGCGGAAAATCATAGTGTGATCCGTTGCGATCATGCCGACTCCTTTCCTTTCGAAGTAGAAGTACCTGAAAACAAAACTGAAAACCATAAGCACGAAGCTTAGTGAGTTCCCCCATCATACCACATACCATACAATAAACATACTGCCTAGCATATCCAGGTGCTGTCCTACCCTTTCGGTCTCTTTCAATCGGTCACTACTAGCATATCAGGGTGTTGGCCTACCTCTTCGGTCTCTTTCAACCGGTAACTGCCTACCATCTCTAGGTGCTGACCTACCCCTTCGGTCCCTTTCAAGCGGTAACTGCCTAGCATATTTGGGTGCTGTCCTACCCCTTCAGTCTCTTTCAACCGGTTACGGGGTCTATTTCACCCCTTATTACTACCACATAATATCCTAGCATATAAACACATAAATCATATATTGCCTAGCATATCTGGGTGTTGGCCTACTCCTTCGGTTTCTTTCGACCGGTTACGGGGTCTACTTCACCCCTACCACTACCACGTAATAACATAGCACACAAGCACAAAAATCTCAACAGATAGTAATAAACTAGAAAATTATCACAAAGACAATCATCTCTACTGTAAATAACTACTAGTGGGCCGACATTTGAGCGTTCGACCCACTTATACCGGGAAGGTAACTCACCTCGAAATTTGGAAGTAGCTGAACAGTGCCCAGCTTCGAATATCAACCCAACTCAATCCGCTACACATAAAACATTTCCTTAATTACCCTTTCATACTCATAATACCCTTAAGGGCCAGTTTTCGTCCAAGTCAAAGTCAAAGTCAAAGTCAACGCTCCGAGTTGACTCAACTCGTCGAGTTTGCCCTTCAACTCGCCGAGTTTTCATGAATTACAAAATCATGATATTGCGATCCAACTAGTCGAGTTATCTTCCAACTCGGCGAGTTTCCATAACTCACAGAATCACGATATCCCGGGTAGACTCATTGAGTTTTCCCCCAACTCGCCGAGTTCTTCCTTTACAATAAAACCGTGACTTCTCAATACAACTCGTCGAGTCCTTCTGTGAACTCGTCGAGTTCTTCAGTCTGTTAACCCTTCTTAATGCATTAAGCCCTTATTCTTCAGATCTACACCCTATACTCCAGATCTAGACTGGAAATGCCTCTAGAAGGGTACAGTTTCCAACTTTACCCATTAATACCTTTCCTAAAGGGATTAAGCTCAAACCCTAACCCAAAAGGCCAAGGTCTTCATCCAAAAACCACCAAAACTGCAAGATAGACGATGATGTCATAGATCTAGACTCTAGGGAAATAAAGATCACGTAAAGTCCTAGCTTTCTCTACATGCATGGCCATTAGAAGCTCCAAAAGGCCAAAATGATGGTCTAAAGGTTGCATGGGACTTCCATGGCCATAAAGTTGGCACCTTTATGCCATAAAAACCCCTCTAGACCCTAGATCTGAAGTCTTAACCCATTTGGGACGTCCAACTCCCAAGGACCATGATATTTGGGCCAAAACCAAGCAAAATAACCCCAAAAGAAGATCTAAAAAACTACAAGGCAAGATTCAAGCTTTATACTAGAAAAGGTTCATGGATGAGGCAAGGATTCTGGATCTATAAGCTCCTTCTTGACTCTTCAAGCTTTTCCTTCTTCCAATGGCTTCAACACACACTAAAAACACCCAAAATGGCTCACAATCACTCAGAGCAACTTTAGGGTTTCGAGATTTAGGGTTAGGACAGTGGAGGCTGGGAAATGAGGCCAACATGAAAGGTTTAAGGTGTTTAAATAGGGTGCAAAACCCTGAATGTAGGGTTTCATTTCACCCAACGAACTCGTCGAGTTGATTCCTCCCAACTCGTCGAGTTGGTCACCAAAACGCGCGGTCCAAAACATCTCTACTCGACAAGTCTGGGGCCTCCAACTCGTCGAGTTGCTCTACAAAAATGAATAATTTATAAGTTAAATACATACCAGGAACCAGGCGTTACAACCCAATATATTTATATGTATAAAAAAACATATACAGTTTAAATCAAGTAAAACGTGTATAAATCGTTCATCCAACATAGATATCAAGAACACAGATAATTGTCACATATAGCACATAATTTATATTAAATACTTATCTATGTGTAAGATGAAAGTTAGTAGGATCTCACTTGTTAAATTGATGACTCCAAACTCGGGCAGCGCTTCGCTTCTAACAATTTTATTTTCCTTCGACGAAACCTAGTATCATTATCACTAGATTTTAGTCTAATATTTATCGCGACTAATTATTAGTCTAGATTTATCATTAACTCAAGGTTTACGAGCAATATTGTTTTTCTTGTATTATATAAGTGTTAAACAATACTTTTCAACTACTATGTACAGACAGGGGTTATACATGAAACACCGGAGGGCAGGACCATTTTGGCATTAAAACTGTTCTGAAATCCAACAACCCTATGCGGCCCTTCAAACCAGATTCCCCGTACCGCGAGCAGTTAAAAGGTATTATAATAACACTTTGTATAATTTATATTTTATTATACTTAGCACATATATTTATTATAGGTTCATAATAACGATAACGAACTTAAACATAAGTTTTACTTAAAGTAGGGTAAGCATACCTCACTTACAAGGGGGTTTAGCTAGGAGCCGTGTTATGCGGGGACAGAACTCCTGAGCCGAAAGCTCTTCTTCTCAGAGCCTTCTGGCGCTCCGAGACTCACCTATAACGCTTGTGAAGTGCTAGGGAATGTGAAGGGCTAAGAAAAGTATTTGAGAGAGAAAGAATGGGAAAGGCGTGAAAAAAATGGAATAATTGCGCATCTATTTATCGGCTGGAGCCTCGGAGTATGCTGGGCGTAACTTCAGAGTACATTGGGCGTGCTCAGTACGCAAGGCGTCTGAAGCCTTACATTGTGTGTACGCAGGGCAAGTGTCATCATCGCAAGCGAAGCCGTGGAGAGAAAGGGAGGGTTCAGATCTTGCCACGTGTTAGCCTCACATCATCCCATAATTTAATTAAATTCTAAATTTCGTAACTTTCACATACGAGCTCTGTTTTTGACGTTCTTTATATCCACACGTATGTAGTGACGTGATCTACAACTTTCGTTTAGACTCCGTCGACTAATTTTGACTTTATTTTTAAAGTTATGTTTTCACAGGCTTAGGCATATAAAGTCCGTTAAAAATTCATAACTTTGTCATCCGACGTCTGTTTTCGTCTGTCTTTATATCGTTGAGTTCATATTAACGAGATCTTCGATTATCGTTTAGATTGTGTCGGCTAAAAATCAATCGATCTAAAATCCGATTTCCGGGCTGCATACTGCTATGCCGAATCTTAGAAAAATCATAACTTCCTCTAACAAAGTTAAATTTGGACGTTCTGTATATGCACGATCTCGGTTTAAAGTATACTACTCGTTTAGATCACTAAGGCTAAAAAGTATTTTATCGCAAACTCACTTTTTACGACACACACGGTGATAACTTCTTCGTTATAAGTCGGATTTCTGCGTTCTTTATATGTATGGAATCCCTGTGACATATACTATAACTTGGTTAAGATTATTTATCCTAAATAATATTCTATCAAAAAGTCATTTTCAATGCTTATTATCTTTAAATTGACTAGCCCAAATCTGTGGGCGTTACACTCTGAATCCATCCTCAGAAAACTTTCTTAACCTCAAGGTATTTTTGGTTAAACCCCCAAGCATACATATGGAAAAATAAACTAGAAAATAAAAATACTATAAATAACTTGAAAAATTCCGCCTTATGCTTAATTTTCTCAATAAATAACTTAATAAATAACCTCAAGGTATTTTTTGGTGAAACCCCCAAACTTACTTTATTTTCTCACTTTTTTTTCGCTCAAAAACTAAAAATCCTAAATACATATGCTTAAGCAAAGGAACTTAAGTTCAACCCTTATTGGTTAGGGATATTAGTCTAATGTGCAATGACTACATAAGCTCTCATGGATATATTTCTGGTACACGATGCTAAACATATTGCGCCCCTAAAGCTAAGCAATGTTGTGTTTTTTTCGATGATTTCATTAGGATAGGGAAGCCACAAATACACTATACCATATATTGACTCAAATAAACATTGAAACTCGCATCGGATCGTCTCACACAATGCTAGAAACCTAGATCTCAACACAACATTTGTTTCACTAGATTCAATTTGAGATTTTTGTTTCAAATCTTTCTAATAATTTTTAAATCCTAGTCATTTTTCAAAATTTTAATTTATCAGTAAGCTTGTATTCCTATATTTGACCCCCTACCCCACACTTATTTGATGAAATGTCCCAATAGCATGCTAAAAAATTAAACAACATAAAATTATAGAGATATAGTTGGAACAGACTCCCCTAGGGTAGTAGTGGCGAGATCGAATGGGGATGCTAAAAGTTGCTCCAAAAATTGACGGGAGACTAGAAACTGGAATATTGCTTCTGAATATGCTGGAAGACTTGGAAATCTCGTATAATGGTTGGAAACAGTACTTCTGGGCTCTTCTCGCATGAATGAAAATGTGCCGAATCAAAATAAACCAAAGAACCATCTTCAAAAAGTGTGTTGGTCCTCATCCACGACGTGGGAAGCAACGCCACGTCATGGTGTCGAGTGAGGAGTCGTGATGATTATGAAAAATAAGAATGAAACGATGTAGTCTAATGGTTCCACGTCATGGTGACTTCTCAAAATGTCTTTAAGAGCCAAAATAATGCATCTTTTCTTCTTAAGGGCTTAGAACCATTCCCGAACTCTTCTTTCTATAGAATTCCTTCAAAACTCTTCTCTTCATCAAGTAGGGAACCCTATACTTATTCAAAAATATGGTCTTCAATTGTAATCTTCAAAAATCGCAGGGATTTTTCTCTGGTGACAAATCAACATTCGACCCCAATTGTTGAAATTTCTGAAAGCATCCGCAGGGTAAAAATTCTGAAAAGATCTGAAACATCAAGAGCATCGACGTGGAAAACAAAATTTAAACAAACTAAAAATAAAAATAAAAGGTCACTAAAATAACTAAAAATAGCAAACCAAAATAACTAAAAAGGATTTCACGATCACTCATCTTCGTCGAAATCAAGCTACAATTGTTGATTAACTCCCTTGCATGCAAGAGGTGGTTTGTGAAAACAAAAACGTTCGGGACGTGTCAGACTATTTCCTTTGTTTTCTTTGCCCCATTAACTAATAAGGAGAACCAAGAGTTTGGTCTTCCGCTTTACCACCTCGATACACCTTGCTATACTATGCCTCGAGGATTGAGTTGGAAAAATCAACAAAGTAGTCGATTAAACAAGTCAAGAATTCCCTAATCGCTTGCAATCTTGAAACCCATGCAAAAAGTAAAACCAAGAAATGCGTATGATCACGAATTCTTGCAAATAACAACAAAACCCTTCCCGATAAGTGACACGATATCAACGAAAATAAAATAAAAATATAATAAAACTAAAAAAAACTAAAAATAAATAACGATTAATCAAATAAAATAAATTAATTGAAAACCGTTCTCCGGCAACGACGCCAAAAACTGGATGTGTGATATATATATATATATATATATATATATATATATATATATTAATTTCTCATGTTTTAAATTTATAAAACTGATTTTATCGCAACCAGACTAACACACACACACTAGGCAGTGAACCCAATCGTGTAACAGTATAGCTGTGGTAAGAACACGTGTCGAAAACAAGGGGAATGGTGGTGAATTAATTTGGAGTTTTTATTATAGGTTATACTAAACACACGAAAGTAGTAAAGAAGTGTTTTATGGAATTAAATCTCAAACAAACGACTAAACAACAAATCTCGATAAACTGACCAAAGACAAATCTCTTTAGGTACTTTAGTTTAGACACAAATTTATTTATTCTTGTTCACCGATTCCTAAAATGACTAGCTCTAGTTCTAGATAACTAATCCTTTGATTTTAACACAACTATTAATCCATTGATCAAGTGAACACAAAATCATGAAAATCAGTATTTAGTTCGTAGGAATTAAATCATGAATAGATTGGTCGTCTACTCATGCATACATTTTAAAGTTCATCACTTTATTTCCTAACCCTAGGTTTTCGTCAAAACTCTAGTGGACAACTTTGATTCAAATTAACACAGTCAGATGGTCATCTAAACTCTATTAATTCAGAAATAAGGAATAAAGTAACAATCTTTACACATATGGATCTTGCAATCAAACTTGATAAAATAAATTAAACACGAATAAACAATCTAAATGGCAATGAATCCCAAATTCAAGGATTCATTCAATCATAAACCCAAAGCAAAGGGTTTTAACACCCAAATTAGAAAGTAAATGCATAACAAAATCATATTAGAACGATAATCATGGTCAGAACAATGAAAAAAATTATTTCTGGCATGAATCCGCTCTCTAATCCTTTAGGTCTTCGCTCGTGTCAGCTTAACGCCCTTCCGAACGCCTTCTAGATCCTCAAAACCGCTTCTTGGGGGTTTATTATCGCAGGAATCGATCTAGGGTTGAAGATATATCATTAGGGATAATTATTGGCTCTATTTATAGGTTTCAACATCACCATGACATGGTTGGACACCACCACGTCGTGGTCCTCATAGAAATCCCGTATTTTCCAAGTCACCATTAAGAATCGCGAAGTTTCCATTCACCACACCGTAGTTGTAAGGAATCAGCATTTTCTCAGAACACAAAATTCGTCCGAAATATTGTCTAGTTTTCATATCATTTTGAATCTCATCAATCGGAGTTACGAGTAATGAGATAAGGCCAAAACACTGTCCAGCAACATCCTTTTTGTGTCTTTTTAGCTCCTTTCTTCTCCTTTTGCATTCCAACTCCCATTTTAACTGTAATTGAATATTTCAAAGCATATTAAGTATATTTTAATTATGTATAACATAAAACATAGTACAAAGTAATAAGAAAATGTCATAAATATATGCATAAAATAGACGTTATCAGAAATAATAATAACAACAGTAAGGATCCTCACATGTATTTAGGGATCTTTATATATCTTCGAGATCTGGGATCCTGAATAGGATTAAGGATCTTGGCCCTAACAATTGCCCCCAAATTATACATGTGAAATATTTAACTTAATTTCGAATATTTAAAGGTATAATTCATTTAAACGGAGATAAGGTTTTTGAAAATCAAACCCTAACATATAGAATTTTATCCGTTTGATCCTCATGATGGAACGGCCAAATAAATCCTATCTCTCCTGTTACCTAGATAAATAGGGGTAAATAGGGAGATATTTCTTCTTCACTTGCTCTTGTTTTCTTCCGATCATCACCGGCTATCTCCAAAGGTATCCTTCTTTTTCCCTCTCTTTAGTTTTTGGAATCTTTCAATCATGGGCAAGAAGATCATCCACTCTCGTCCCAGTATTATTGCCCCTTTTGAAAACGACTTCATTGATCAAAAGCTCTTCAACTATAGTGAGACTTGGTCTTTCGACTTTGAGGATATCGGGTCCCTGAAAGCCAGTGGGGCTTTTCCCACGTATACAATTTTTAGGTCTTATGATGCTTCAGTTCAACCAGATTTTGTTTCATTATCTTGGGTATGCTTTCTCGAATACCCATTTTCTTTGGGTTTGAAATATCCTTTTTCTGGAATCATCTCTAAGTTTTTTGAAACCACAAAGATCTCATACATCCAAGGCATTCCTGTCATATGGAGGATCTTGTTCCAGATCAGTCGGTTGAACCATTCCAATGATCTAGGCATAGGCTTAGTTGAATTGGCTCATGTTTATGATCTTTCTACCTTTAGGAACTCCAGCTTTTGCTCAAGCTCAAACCCAAAAAATCTCCTCTCATTCGGAAATCAAAACACAATGACGGAGCTTGGAAAGAGAAGTACTTTTTTATGAGGCGTGACTCTATTCTCCGCGGGGATCTCCTACCAAAGACTTGGGTCAAAAAGGGTAGGATTTACTTTTACTTGCAAGGATCCTGAAATTCACTTTCTTATTTTGCTTATTGTGATGCAAGGTTCAAATTTGAAGAAATTGCTCCGGACGCTGAGGATACTGAAGACAATGTTGTAAACTTCCTCACTCTATCTACAGCTGATAGATCTTTCAAGCTCGAACACTACAGTCTTCAATAAGGCTCTTCCACCACTGTTTTAATGGCTACCAGTAAGGATCATGCTTTCTTCTTATTACCTTCTTTATTTTTGGGATCATGAACAAATGGGGATCCTTCGTTACATACAGGATCCAAAGCTACTCGCTCCAGTGCTCAATTTGGCCTGTCTGGTCTAGAAGATGACATGTCTAGTGGTTTGATTGTGGTTAAGAAGGAAAAAGTTGCCTCCTCTCTTCATTCGAAGAGGGCTCATATTGATCTTACTATTAAGACCCCAAGTTCCCAGAAGAGGAAAACTGATGAGGTCACAGATCGGATCCTGAAAAACCTTGATGGTTTTCTAGGTTATCAAAAAAATCATGTGGCAGAAAACACACTTCAACTCTTAAGTTCACATGCAACCTAGAAAGGATCTATGTTTTCTCTATTGATAGAAATGAGCTATGAACATCAACAAACCCTAGTGAGAGGCTATGAAAATCGAAATTAACATAAAGAATAGGGTTACATATATTCTGATTATTATAGAATATAATCAAATCAAATCCTCTTGAGGTTCCTTGGAAAGAAAGCACCAAAACGATGATGCCTCTAATGGCTCACACCTAAAACCAGAAGCCCTAAAATGAGGAGGTGAAAGGAGATATAAAGGGAATTTCGTTCCTATACCTTTAAGTAATGTGGTCAACAAAATATACAAGCAAAGGGCTTCTATTTATCGTTTAGGTAACTTGCAAGCAAAACAAGTTTTGAATTACTTAAATAATAGATTTAATCGTAATTCAAATCCTTTGCTTTTATGCAACCAGGAGGCTTCCAGAAACCCTAGGAAGCCCTCCAAAACCATCCATACCATGGAGGGTTCTAGAATTGCTTCTTTTGTTCAACTATATAACAATTACAATTCACCCCTTGCATCTTTAACTAATTCTAATTAATCCCAAATTAATTACAGATTAATTTTGATTAATAATTAATCAATTCTATTTGATTTTATATTAATCTATTAACCATATAAATTAACAAATCAATTATTTTAACAACTGATCTCATATTAATTTATTTATCATATAATAAATTAATAAACCAACTGTGTATTTTCAATTAATATATTAATCATATAATATATTAATAATTTTTTTCCTTATTATTTCCAATTAGTTTATTAATTATATAATAATCGAATAAACCATCTTCTCTCTATAAATATCATTCTAATCAAGTTCTAAATTGAGGGCAACCCAAAAAAGACTTTGCTTCTAATAACAAGAATATACCAATTTAGTTACTGGCTTAGACACCATTATCCAACAAACCTTGGAGCTGAGGAGGCACTCATGAAGCTGGTCTCTTTTTCTCATGCAGTAAGTATTTCTCGAATTATGGTCCATGTTTTTGTTGGATTAAGGTGTCTAAGGTATTAACTAAATTGGTATAATATTTATGAATAAGACTAAAGTCCTTTTTGGGTTGCCCTCATAACCAATAAATTGTTTAGATTTATTTAAGAGAGAGATAATTGATTTATTAATATATTATATGATTAATATATTAATCAGAAATATTTATAAATAATTTTGAATTAATTAGAGTTAAACTGATATTAATTATGGGTTAATTAGAATTAATTATAAGTTGAAAGACTATAGCTGTAATTGTTCAAAAGTTGAGCAGAGGACAGGTTCTAGAACCCTCCTGCTAGGGACGGTTTTAGAGGCTCTTTAGGAGCCTTCTAGAAGCCTTCATGAGGATAAACTAGAAACCAGATAATTACCTTATTTAAATAATATTATCTTATGTTCAAATTAAGGTTTCTAGGTGTTTCCTAATATGCTATAAATAGGGTCTTGGACTTGTAAAGTTTCGGCCATGCTCTTCCAAGAGAGAAAATCTGAAAGTTGATACCTCTCCCCTCTCTCCTAAATTTTCTTGGGTTCTTGTGTTGTGGGTGTGAACCATTAAAGGCTTGCACATAAATGAAGCTAGTTTCTCAAGAAGCTATTCGATTGTCCAAAGGGTTTGTTTACAATAACACACCAAAGGTATGTGTTTTCGATTTTACTAGGTTTAATTTTGTTGTTCAATGGTTTTTTGTTTCAATAGAGTAATGACATAGATCAAACTAGGTTGTATGTACCCTTAAGAGTTTAAGATGTTTTTTTCTGCATTGCTACATGTAAAACCCATCAGTTTTTATGGTTTCATCTTTACTGATGTTGTTCTTGTTTCAGGTCTCCGACCACATCTCTTGGTCCACAGCCGACTTGAAGGTCTGGGCTGAGAAGACTGAGCTAGCTTTAAAGGAGCAGGAGAAGGTATTAAAGGCCACAAACAAGGATCTCCTAATGATGGTGGAGCTTCTGAGTAAAGAGAGGGCTGAGAAAGAGGAGGAGCAAACTGTGGAGATGGCGGAGGTGATTGATGAGGTGAAGGATAACGTTATTGTGGTTGTTTAGGAAGCTAAAATCAAACTTGTAGAGGATGTGGCTAATGCGGGATCCTAGAATGTTGCTGGTTGGCGTGAAGTCCTAACCAAATTGATTGGTGAACCTGTTAACACTGGTCAGGATCCTGCAGGGCAGCTGAAGGTGGGAGGATAGGAGGAAGAAGTAGAGAAGGTTCCAGGAGGTGATGATTAAACCGTGGTTTAGGTTTGATTAGTTAAAATAATTTTAATATTTTGGTGTAAAAAACAATTTTTTTTGGGGGTTGGTGGGCAACCCATTTTATGTGATGCCATGGTTGCTTACATCTTATTGCATGGTTGATATGGTTGTAGTAGTAGGTCTTCTAAGGATCCCTGGTTGATTAGGATCCTAAAGAGTTCAGGTTTTACAAGAACTCTTGGGATTTTAATAATCTGAAACGGCTAGTCATCTGCTTAGGACTTTAAAATAGTTAGGATCCTTAGAAAGATAAACCTTTAGTTATAACATAGAAAGATAGTTTTTAAAAAACAAGGATACATAGAACCTGATGACCCATAGGTTTAGTTCTAACCTTTTGAAGCCTTTTAACTTAGGAGAAATTTCGTATTGTAAGTCCTTTAGTTCCCTAGGATCTTGGAACTTGTATAAGGAAGGATCCCTCTCACAATAATCCAACTTAGGAATTTGCTATGGAAAATCCCTATTTAGCTTCAGCTGGGATAAATCCAATATTTAAGAAATACTGGGGAAAATCCTAACTTAGAAAAGTAACTAGGGAAAATCCCAACTTAAGAAATTTTGGGGAGGATCCCAACTTAAGATATTTACTAGGTAAAATCCCAACTTAAGATAACATGTGAATTTTATAAACCGTAGATCAAACTTTAGGATCTTAACATATGTTCATAAATAAGAGGGTTGCCAAGTCACTAAGCGTGAAATGATCCCCTTACTTACATCCCATAGTAAGATATCATGCGTCAAAGAAGGTGTAGGAACTTAGACTTGTTAGAAAGAGGTTACTAACTCTTTAAACCTTAGAGGGGATTAAGCACCCTTAGTTGGAGGATAGATGATCAGTCTCTATTCGTAGCGACTAGGATCCTTCAATTTCTGAGAATTGCAAACGCTAGCTTGGGATGGGCATTAGCCCAACTAACGCCCCTCCGATGCTTAAGTCAGTAATGGTCTTTTTAAGAAAAAATAAAAAAAATAATTTAGACAAAAGTAAAGGGTAAAGAATGTGTACCTTGAATCTAAAATGAAAGATTTACCTTGCATGAAATATGGTTTTAGGTGCATGGAATTCCAGGATCTTGGAAAGATGTCTACTTCTAAGGTAGCCAACCAATATGCCCCCTTTCCTGCTTTTGAATCGATAAGATATGGCCCTTCCCATTTGGGTGCCAACTTGCCTACATTAGGTCCTTGGTATTTGGAATGCTTTCCTAAGGACCAAGTCACCTACCTGGAATCTCCTGACTTTGATGTTTTTATTGTATGCTTTGGCGATCCTTTGTTGATGAGCAACAATGCGGATACTAGAAGCATCCCTAAGTTCATCAATAGTGTTAAGATCCTGTGTTGGGATCTCATCGTCGTTCTCCTGATTTTGGAGTTGGTATCTTTCCATATGGATCACCACTTTAGTTAGGATCACACCCTCTGTTCAAAACACCAAAGAATATGGAGTTTGACTTGTGGCTGTTTTTGATGTAGTCCTATCCGCATATAGAATGAAAGGAAGTTCCTCAGCCCATCTACCTTTCTTTTCATCTAGCCTTTTCTTTAAATTGTTTACTATGATCTTGTTGCTAGATTCTGCTTGACCATTGGCTTGAGGATGAACAGGAGTAAATGTTATCATTTTAATTCCTCACCTGGCACAAAAGTCTCTAGTCCTTTTTCTTATAAATTGGGACCCGTTATCACATATGATTTCGACCGGGATCCCGAACCTAGTCAGGATATTATGTTTAATGAATGATACTACCCCCTTGTCTCTTACTTGAACAAAGGCTTCAGCCTCTATCTATTTTGAGAAATAGTCTGTCATTACTAGCATGCAGACCTTTCCACCAGGAGCCTTTGGTAACTTTCCAACTATATCCATTCCCCATTCGATGAATGGCCAAGAGGAGATGATAGGGTGTAGAGGTTATGGCGATTGATGAAGGATTTTGATATGTAGTTGATAAGCATCACATTTTTATGCATGTAAGAAGGCATCATTTTTCATTGTTGGCCAGTAGTACCCCGTCCTTAGTATTTTGGAGCATAAGGATCTGCCCCCAGTATGGTTTCCATAATCTCCTCCATGTATGTCTTTTAGGACTTCTACAACTTCATGATCTTTCAAACATCTTAGGTATGGAACTGCCACAGACTTCTTGTATAATTTCCCTTGGATCATCATAAAGCGTGAGACCCTCATCTTTAATGCTTTGTGGCTTCTTTCCTCTTTTGGGACCGTGCCATGTTGGAGGTATTCTACAATGGGTTTGATCCAGGATCTCGTAGGATCCTGATTATTTAGTTCAAGATCCTGATCGTTAGGATCCTGGAGAGCGGGTTGAGGACTAGGATCCTCAATTGTTGCAATATTTGCTGTCTGGTGATGGTCGTCAGGATCTTTTGGTGTTTTGGCGGGATCCTCAATTGTCGGGATCATTACATGGATTATTGGGATCCTAGTTACTGGTGGGATCCTAAGGGAAGATCCTAGATTGGCTAATGCATCTGCTTCAACATTATCATCCCAGGGAACTTGGTTTAGGCTAAAAGCATCGAATTTGGAGGCTATATTTTTAAGAAATCAAAGGTATGATGCTAGCCTTTCGCATTTAACCACATAGGATCCATTAAAGTGGTTTGTAATTAATAACGAATCGACGTATACCTAAAGATCCTTGATTTGAAGATCCTTGGCTAGTTGCAGTCCCATTACTAGTGCCTTATATTCCGCTTCGTTTTTTGGTTGTGTCAAACTCACAGATAACGGTATGGGGTAGTATGTCCCCTTGTGGCGATTTTAGTATGATCCCAAGGATGATTCCTTTTTGGTTGGATGCTCTGTCCATGAAGAGGGTCCATCTTCCCATGTTTTATTCTTCTAGAAGTTGTCGAGTTTCCATTTCCACTTTGACTTGTAGATCATCGCTAAAGTCAACCACAAAGTTTGCTAGTGGTTGCGACTTTATTGAGGATCTTGGCTCATATTATATGTCAAATGTGTTGAGCTTCACTGACCACTTAGCCATCCTTCCTGACATCTCTGGTTTTCTCATAACATTCTTAATGGGATAATTAGTTTTTGCATGTATGACACGAGTCTCAAAATAATGTCTTAACTTAGTAGAAGCTGTAACTAATGCAAGTATTACCTTTTCAAGATGAGAATACCTAGTCGCAACATCTAGGAGACTTTTACTTACGTAGTAAATGGGATGTCGGTCCTCATCAAGATCCTTGGCCAACACTGCACTTACAACATTTGAGGGTACTGAAAGGTATAGGAGGATCAGTTCTCCATCTAATAGTTTTACTAATAGGGATGTTAAACATAAGTATTTTTTAAGATCTTAGAAGGCATTTTCATGCTCCTCGTTATATTTTTGTGCATGTAAAAGGCATCCTTAGTACTTTTGGGAATAAGGATCTACCCCTGGTATGGTTGCCACAATCTCCTCCATGTATGTCTTTTAGGACTTCTGCAACTTCGTGATCTTCCAAGCATCTTAGGTTTGGACTTGCCATGGACATCACGTATAATTTCTCTTGGATCATTATGAAGTGTGAGACCCTCATCTTAAATGCTTTGCCGCTTCTTTTCTCTTTTGGGACCGTTCCATCTTCGAGGTATTCTATATTGGGTTTGATCCAGGATCTCGGATAATCCCAATTATTTGGATCAAGATCCTGATCGTTTGGATCCTGGAGAGCGAGTTGAGGACTATGATCCTCAATTACTACAATATTAGCTGTCTGGTCACGGTCGTCAGGATCTTTTGGTCTTCTGGTGGGATCCTCAATCGCCGGGATCATTAAATGGATGATTGGGATCCATGTTTTTGGTGGGATCCTAAGGGAAGATCCTGGATTGGCTAATGTACCTGCTTCGACGTTATCTTCCCTGTGAACTTGGTTTAGGTTAAAAGCTTCGAATTCGGAGGCTAATGTTTTAAGAATTTGAAGGTAAATTGCTAGCCTTTTGTATTTAATTGCATATGATCCATTAAAGTGGTTAGTAATTAATAATGAATCGACGTATACCTGAAGATCCTTCATTTGAAGATCCTTGGATAGTTGCAGTCCCATGATTAGTACTTTTGTATTCCGCTTCGTTTTTGGTTGCGTCGAACTCACAGCTAAGGGTGTGGGGTAGTATGTCCCCATGTGGCGATTTTAGTATGATCCCAAGGCCGGTTCCTTTTTTATTGGATGCTCCATCCGTGAAGAGCACCCATCTTCCCATGTTTTCTTCTTCTAGAAGTTGTCGAGTTTCCATTTCCACTTCGACTTATAGATCATCACTAAAGTCGACCACAAAGTCTGCTAGTGATTCCGACTTTATTGAGGATCTTGGCTCATACTTTATGTGAAATGTGCTGATCTTCACCGACCAGTTAGACATCCTTCCATACATCTCTGGTTTCCTCATAACATTCTTAATTGGATAATTAGATTTTACGTGTATCGTGTGAGTCTCAAAATAATGTCTTAACTTAGTAGAAGTTGTAACTAGTGGAAGTATTACCTTTTCGAGATGAGAATACCTAGTCTCGGCGTCTAGGAGACTTTTACTTACATAGTAAATAGGATGTTGGTCCCCATCAAGATCCTTGGCCAGGACTACAGTTACAAAATTTGAGGATACTGAAAGGTATAGGAGGAGTGGTTCTCCATCTTATGGTTTTACTAATAGGGTTGTTGACCTAAAGTATTTTTTATGTTGTTGGAAGGCGTTTTCGTGCTCCTCATTACATTTGGGTGCATGTAAGAAGGCATCTTTTTTCATTTGGGTGCATGTAAGAAGGTATAGGAGGAGTTGTTCTCCATCTTAGTACCCCGTCCTTAGTATTTTGGAGCATAAGGATCTGCCCCCAGTATGGTTTCCATAATGTCCTCCATGTATGTCTTTTAGGACTTCTACAACTTCATGATCTTTCAAACATCTTAGGTATGGAACTGCCACAAACTTCTTGTAGAATTTCCCTTGGATCATCACGAAGGGTGAGACCCTCATCTTAAATGATTTGTGGCTTTTTTCCTATTTTGGAACCGTGCCATGTTGGAGGTATTCTATAATGGGTTTGATCCAGGATCTCGTAGGATCCTGATTATTTAGATCAAGATCCCGGTCGTTAGGATCTTGGAGAGCGGGTTGAGGACTAGGATCCTCAATTGTTGCAATATTGGTTGTCTGGTGATGGTCGTCGGGATCTTTTGGTGTTTTGGCGGGATCCTCAATCGTCGGGATCATTAATGGGATCCTAAGGGAAGATCCTAGACTGGCTAATGCATCTATTGGATTAGGTGTCTAATTTCAAAACTATAATTGGTATGTACTTGAATTGATAGTAGCACAATACTTATTGGTTGCCTTCATACTAGCAACTTGACATGATGACTTTTGGAGAGAGAGGCTGAAGTTATTATTTGGAATAATAAATTAGTATATTAAATGACTCATTAATATGTTATGAAAATAATATATTAATTAGAAATCATATTATTTAATCAGAAATTAATTTGGAATTAATTTTGGGATTAAATGAATTAATTAAAAGTACAAGGGCTGTTTAGAAATCAATTAATAGTTGTGGATTTAGGCTCTTGGACCATCCTAGAAGGGATGGAAGAAAACTTCTTGGTAGGCCCTAGAATTTTCGTCCATGGCCTAAGGGATGGGGAGTCTATGGACTGCTTAGGCCTTAAGCTGGAAATTAGGGTTTCCTCCAGCAAACCCTAGCTTTGGCACTAAGCAACCAACAACTATATAAAGAGCCCCAACCCCTTGAGATTTCAGCCACATGCTTCCAAACCCTAGAAGAGTGGAGTTCTAGTGCTTCCTCCTCCTCTCTCCTCTCATCCTCTTGCTTGGTATGTTTGTGAGTCAGTAGAGGTGTTACACTTGTGACACTTCCTCTTAAAGTTCAAGATATTCAAGGAAACAATTGTTCTTACTACATAACAATAAAAGTATGTATCCTAACCCTAGAATAATGTCAGTTTTGAAAATTTTAGCATGCCTCCTAGTATTTCTAGTTTTGCGTTCAATGCTTGTATATCTAATAGAGAAAACATAAATCCAACATATTAGGGTTGCATGCACACATAGGATTGTTTTCTATGCTCAAAACCCATCAGTGCTATTGAGCCTATGTTTTGTTTTCCAGATTGTATTGATTGCAAATTGGTATTTTGATCAAGCAACAAAATCGTTTTTTTGTTGGAAAAACTGCTCCTCACGATGTGAGCAATATGGCTCACGACGTGATCTCGGTACAGATCCGAAAATCTGTATAAAATCTGCCTAATTTTGTTAAAAAGAGATAATTGCTTGTTATGTTTATCTTCCAAATCTGTTTTTGATTAGTATCTGGCAAGGTTCTAAAAAGCTTGCCATGGCTCCGCCATGGCGCGCCACGGCTCCAAGGCTTGCACTTGCCGCCAAGCTTTGCTAAAACGCCGCCTTAACTCATATATGTGTATAAAAATGAATAATGGTTGAAAATACATATAAAAATATTAATTATATAGAAGATTGCCACCTTAAGTCACGCCTTACAAACGCCATGACTCGCCAAGGCTTGGAAAAGCTTGAGGCTTGACATTGCCGCCAAGTCACGCCTTACGTTATTTAGAACCTTGATATTTGGTGATAAATGGAATGCCATAAAATTAGGAGATAAATATTTGACTAAATTAATTACTTTGTGATTAATATAATTAATATTTATGTTAAAAAATTATTAATTTGATTATTAAATGTACTTAATAATTATTGTCAAATATTTGTTGGGATTCATTTGTTAAATTAAATTAAAATGTTTTAATTTCAAAATTTAAATAATTAATAACCCTAGTATTTTGAAATGTTTAAAATACAACTTATACTATATGTACAATTAAAAGTTTAATATTTATTATATGTATAAGACAAGTCGGTCGAACAGTTAGTACGCCTCATTCACGAAGCCGATCTTTAAGGGGGTATAAAGACGACAGTTGAATGGGTGTCCACTCTCACCCACCGCTTCCTTGATTGGTGGAGGATCGTTAGCCGAACGGGTTTGATATGACACTTAATTCTCATTAATAAGTATAATAGAATAAATAAAGTAACTAAATGTTTTATTAAATACCCAATCTTAGTTACTTTAGGAAAAATGTGAATTTGATGTCAATCCATGAAATTGCACATTATATAAGTCGTTAGTGGAGCGTGTGTGGTTAACTGACACACTAATATGGACTAATAAAGGGTGGCAATAGGTATCTCGTAAATTATCATTGATTGATGGAGCGTGTGTGGCTAACCGACACATTAATTAGATGATAAATGGCATCGAGAGAACCAAGCTAATTTGCATGTTTATTCACATCTTATTTGTGATCCTCGGTATCCCAGTCACAAATGGAAGAGCATAATCGAGATTAAACATGCCATTAAATAGTTTAATGAATCTCAAAAGATCTAGGAATTTTACTTAAAACTTAATTCGTTTAAAATTTCGTTTTTGTGGTGAAATTGGTAAATCGTCATTTACCTACCTTTATTTATTTCACGATAGATTACGGCGTCTCTTTTCCATGTTGTGAAAATATCTAGTTGGATCCTAGCCTTAATATTTCATTTGGATGTTATATTAAGGATTATTCATATCTAATCAAAACTTTTCCTTCTTCTTTTTCAGACGTCAACTTCAAACAATGCTTCTGGTTCCTCAAACAACAACAACTCCTCCAACAACTTCTCGCTCTTGAGCATCTTCTAAAAAGTCACTTTTGATGGCACCAATTATAATGATTGGATGCGAAACATCAAGATAGATTTACGCTCCGAGGACAAGGAATATGTGCTCGAAAAAGAGCTAAACGAGATTGATGAAACAAAAGCTACTCCTGAACAAATGGTTGAGTACAAGAGACATTGCAATGATGCTACCAAAGTGGCATGCATCATGGTGGCTACTATGACTCTTGAACTACAACAATTCTATGAGGATTATTGGCCGTACAAGATGAACAAGGACTTGATGGAAAAGTACCATCAACGAGCTCGTCAAAAAAAATATGAGGTAGTGAAGTCCCTCATTACGAGCAAGATGAAGGACGAAAAGTCCGTCACGAGCCACTTGCAACGTATGTAAAGATATGTGGATCGCTTACTAAAGCTTAATGTGAACTTCGATGAGGAATTGGCTATTGACATAGTCTTGCACTCATTGCCTAGCTGTTATGATCAGTTCATCCCGACTTATCATTTGAACAGCCTGTTGGATAAGGTGTCTAAGTCCATAACTATATTTGGTATGTACTTGACCTGATTTAGCATGGTCCCTTTGGGTTGCACTTCACCAGAACAATTTGGACTTTTGAGAAGAGGATATGCATGATTTATTAATATATTATAAGTTATAATATATTAATATGAAATCATATTATTTAATTAGTATTGATCAAGAATTAATTTAGAATTAATTTTGTGGTCAAAAGAGACTAATTAAATATATAGGGATTGATTGTATAAATCATTCATTCTTATAATGTGGGCTAATGATCCATGATTCCTTATCTTGGGCTTAACCTATGTGGTGACCCATGGATACTCCATGGGGGTTAAAACCCATGGATCATGAGGAATGTGGAAAGTCATTAGGGTTTACATGGTGTAACCCTAATGTAACCACGCTATATAAGAAGCCCTTTGGTTCAAGAAATTGGCACCTAGAGTTTTTGCAAGAGTGTGGCCGATTTTGTGAGCTAAAGAGTTATCTTCCAAGTTTCCTAGTGTTAGTAGTGATTTGTGATTCCACTTGAGGCATTCACATTATTGGTGCTAGGCTCTTGAAACTCCAAGAAACAAGCTACAACAAAAGGTATGTTATCTAACTTGTTTTATTACCCAAGTATCAAAGTTTTGTATGCAAGTTAGGGTAATACCTTGGAAAAGGAAAGTTTGCATGTATAATAGAGAAAACATAGATCCAAGGTATTTATGGTTGCATAAACACCTTAGGAGTGTTAGAATGATCAAAACCCATTAGTGGTATCAGAGCCTAGGCTTGTTTTCAATTACACTTGATGCTACTTGCTTGAAAATGCTTTAAAAATCAAAAATTTGCTGTCTGGACAGTGGACTCGCCGAGTCCACTGGGGGACTCGCTGAGTCTCTTCACAAAACAGGCTAACTCGCCGAGTTTGTTCATACACTCGACGAGTTGGAGACCCTGAGTGCATATTTTCGAGTTTTAAGGCTGGAATTGGACTAGGATCATTACCCTAAACTGTTTTTGAACTTATAAACCTGTTTTTTGTGTGGTAATGATAATGCTTATCCAATTCAAAAGATAATTGTCAAAATTTCATGTTTTGTATTAGTTTATATGATTAGTCTAATTACATGAAATTTTTTTGATTTGAATTGTCTTATTCATATGAGTTTAATCTAGAACTTGAACATGCTTGTTAGTTAATTGATGATTTTGATGGACTCCATAACTTGTCCTCAAGTTATGTAATTCCAAAAGTTTTTCATTTAAATGAAACATTAAAAATCATAGGTTATAGAAAAATGAAGAGTCTCATTTTAAAAGGAATTAAACTCATATGTTATGAATTTAAAAAGTTTTGAAGAGTTTCAAAACTTGCCCTCAAGTTTTGGAATTTGTAAAGTCACACACAATTAATAATTTAAATCCAAACCCTAGAATTTTAAAAGTTTGAAATTCAACCCTTATACTATTATAATATTATAAGTTTAATATATATATATATATATATATATATATATATATATATGTGTGTGTGTGTGTGTGTGTGTGTGTGTATAAAAACAAGTCAGTCTTACCGTTAGTAGGCCTCATTCACGAAGCCGGTCTATAAGGGGGGTATAAGGTTACTGCCTATAAAATGGTGGTTTAATGGGTGTCCACTCTCACCCACCTCTTCCTTGACCGGTGGAGGGTCGTTAGCCGAATGGGTAGGATAGGACATTAATTCTCATTAAGTATAATGATAATTATTAAGTAACTAAATATTTTATAAATTCCCAATCTTAGTTACTTGAGGAAAATGTGAAATTGATGCTAACCCATGAAATTACACTTTGCACCTTACCAAGTCATTAGTGGAGCGTGTGTGGTTAACCGGCACACTAACATGGACTAGTAAGGGTAGAAAAGGGTAGCTTAATGTTTGTCATAGATTGATGGAGCGTGTGTGGTTAACCGACACATCAATTAGGTGATAAATGACATTAAGAGTACCAAGTATATTTGCATGGTTATTCACACCTTGTTTGTGATCCTCAATATCCTAGTCACAAACTTGAAGGGTATAATCGAGATTTAAACATGCCATTGAAAAGTTCAATGCGTCTCAAAAGAATCTAGGAATTTCAATTCATCTAAAACCTAATAAATCAATTTTATTTTTCATGGTGGAAATTGGTAAATCCTCATTTACCTACCTTCAAATATTTTGCAGCTTGGATTACGGCATCCCTCTTCCAAATTGTGAAATATTGTGTTGGGTCCTAGCCTTAATATTTCATTTTAGGTGTTATATTAAGGACTCTATATCTAATCTAAACTTTTTCTTTCTTCTTTTCAGATGTCTTCCAACAATGCTTTTGGCTTAAACCCTACCGACTCCTTCTCTTTCATGAGCCTTTGTGGGAGAGTCATCTTCGATGGAACTAATTTCAATGATTGGATTAGGAACATCAGGATGGTTACACGCTATGAGGACAAGGAATATGTCCTTGACAATGAGCTTAAGGTCATTGATGAGTCTTCTGCTACTCCCGAGGAGATTGCTGAGTACACTACCCATGAGAAGGATGCCACAAAGGTATCTTGTATCATGCTGGCGACTATGACAGCAGAACTCCAAAAGTCCTATGAGGACTTTTACCCTTTTGAGATGCACCAAGACCTAATGGAAAGATACCATCAGAGTGCACGTCAAGAGAGGTATGAAATCATCACCTCCATGATAACAACTAAGATGAAGGATGGAGAGCCGATCACGGCCCACTTGCAGGAAATGCAAAGATTTGTGGACCGTTTGCTTAAGTTAAATGTGAACTTTGATGAGGAGCTGACTATATATATCATTCTCCACTCCTTACCTCCATGTTATGATCAGTTCCACATGACCTATCATATGAACAAGGAGGAGGTCACACTTAGCAAACTTCAGGGACATTTGAGGACTACTGAAACTAGTCTCAAAGGTAAGAATGTTGTTACCACTCCTACTACTGCCCCAGTCCTGGCAATCGGTCAAGGCAAGGGAAAAAAGAGCAAGACCCCTTCCAAGGGTCACAAGGGAAAAACCCTTTATGGGTCCTCTTCAAGCAAGACTAAAGCCAATCCTGCTACTCCCTCCTCTAACCCAAAAGAAGCAGAGTGCTTCTATTGTCATGATAAGGGATACTAGAAGCGAAGCTGCCCTAAGTACTTGCAAGATGTTAAGGATGGGAAAGTAAAACCCACCCATGCAGGTATTTACACTATATTGTCTAATAACTCACCACATACTAATTCTTGGGTTCTTGACACAGGTTGTGGAATTCACATATGTTCTGATGTGCAGGGCCTAAAAGGAAGTAAGGATGTGGAGCACGGGAAGATAAACTTGATCGTGGGGAATAGGAAGGTTTCACCTGTCACCAAGATTGGAGTTTACTCTTTATTGCTTAGTAGTGGGTTAGAGTTAGATTTGAATAATTGTTACTACTCGACTGAAATGGCGAGAAATGTTATTTCATTTCATGGTTTGTACAAACAAGGTTTCACATTTTCGTTTGATAATGAAATTGGTGAAATAAATGCTTATTATAATGATGTTTTTTATTTTAGAGCATTACCTTGTAATGGTGTATATGAAACTATGATGGTTGTAGACAACTTAGGAAATAATGTGTTGCATATCGATTCTTCTAATGATCTGGATAAGGCATCCTTGTGGCATTGTCGTCTTGGATTTGTTAACAAGAAGCACATAGGCCAACTCCAGAAGGTTGGAGTTTTGGAGTCATTCGACTTAAGGTCGGATGACACTTGCGAGTCTTGTTTACTTGGAAAAAAGACTAACTGTTTGTTTTTTTGAAAACTGCAGACCAAAAAATGTCTGTGTGCCCTATTCTTGGCGCAGATGTGGACCAGAGTCTTCTAGCATCTTCAGACATCTTCTAGCCTAAAAAAACACATATATCTTTATTTTTTAAAAGTGTTTTTTAATTAATATTTTTTCCAACTTTATTAAGGATAAACAATTTGAAAAAAAATTACAAAACTTAAAAAAAAAATGTTCGACGATACAAACATGATATTTTTGACAAATTTATAAATAAATATTTATTACAATAATAGCCGTTGAAGTTGTTTATATAAATATGAAAAAAAAATCTATAAATTTTTATATTTTTTTGCCAAATTTTGTAAAACATTATTTAATACAGTATCGTCAATTTCTCGAGAAAATATTTATGGTACGTTTTTAATGGATTTAATTGAAAAAATCGAAGTTTATTTCCATTTATTTATGTATCAAATTCTTTGATTCTAAATTATAATGTTTAGTTATAACTTTGCAACCAAAGTTGTTGGTTTTTATCAAATATATACGTTAATTCATAGTATTTTTATTTTTATCTTTTATACAATAATACATAAAAGTTGATCTAGATTTGTTAATTATTTATAACTAAGTCATAAAAATATTAAAAAATCACTTTGAAGTTTAAAAAAATCAGTTTCTTTAGATTTCAGTTTATTTTAGTAGCCCGCAGATGTTAAAAAAACAAACAGTCTTCTTTTTTCAGACTGCAGACGTTTGGTCCACCTCTTCTACTGCAGATGTTTACAGATGTGGTCCGCAGACTGCAGACATATTGCCTCAGAAAAAACAAACAGCACCTAAGTCACCCTTCACTGGTACTTGTGAGAGGGGTGAGGGTTTGTTGGATCTCATACACACCGATGTGTGTGGGCCCTTCAGAACCGCCACAAGGGATGCTAACCGCTTTTATGTGACTTTTACTGATGATTATAGTAGATATGGCTATGTCTACTTAATCAAGCATAAGTCAGAAACCTTTCAAAGATTCAAAGAATTTAAGCAAGAAGTGGAGAATCAGCTGGGCAGGAAGATGAAGATGCTCCGATCCGATCGAGGTGGAGAGTATCTTAGTATCGACTTCCTAGACTATCTTAAGGAATGTGGAAGTGTTTCACAATTGACACCTCCTAGGACACCACAACTTAATGTTATGGCTGAGAAGCACAATCGAACCTTGTTGGACATGGTTTGTTCCATGATGAGTCGAGCTTCGTAACCTATCTCATTTTGGGGGTATGCCTTAGAGACTGCCGCCCATATCCTTAACCGAGTCCCAACTAAAGAGGTTGCCAAAACACCTCACGAGATGTGGAAAGGGAAGGTCCCTCGTTGGCTTACATCAACGTTTGGGGTTGCGAGGCTTTCATGAGACGCGGGACTCATCACAAGCTTGAACCTTGGAGTGATCGGTGTATTTTCATCGGCTACCTACAAAAATCCTTTGGTTATCTCTTCTACAGACCGAGTGACAATGTTGTCTTCGTTACGAGGAGAGGAGTCTTTCGTGAGAGAGAATTTCTAAGCCAAGGAAAGGGTGGGAGGCAAATTAACCTTGAAGAGCTTCAGGAGTCAAGCGGTGAAGGAACCTCAAACACTAGCGATCAACCTGAGGGAAACTCCTGTTGGGCCGATTGACGAATTTGTACCTCTGAGGCGTTCCACAAGAGTTAGGAATACACCTGAGTTTTTTGGTTTCCATATTACTACAAAAGGTGATACATTTATCAGTGATAGCACACTGGTAAATTTGGAAGAACCTAACAGCTATAAGGAAGCCATGGTAGGCTCTGAGTCTGCAAAGTGGAAAGAGGCAATGGACAGCGAGATTCAGTCCATGTATGACAATCAAGTTTGGAACTTGGTTGACAATGTACTGGGTCATACGACAGTCATGTGCAAATGGATCTTCAAGAAGAAGACCAACATAGATGGGAAAGTACACACTTATAAGGCGCGACTGGTTGCTGAGGGCTTTACTCAAACTCTGGGAGTTGACTATGATGAGACCTTCTCACCAGTAGCTAAGATTAAGTCTATTAGGGTTATGCTAGCCATAGCTGCATTTCATGATTATGAAATATTGCAAATGGATGTCAAAACCGCTTTCCTTAATGCAGAGTACCGTAATAGAGTGTGTAAGCTTGAGAAATCCATATATGGATTGAAACAAGCATCTCGTAGATGGAATCTTTATTTCGATGAGAAAGTCAAAGAGTTTGGCTTTTCGAGAAGCGAGAATGAGTCCTGTGTATATGTCAGAGCTAGTGGTATTGCAGTAAGCTTTTTGGTACTGTATGTGGATGAAATACTACTAATAGGAAATGACATCCCAACCTTGCAGGAGGTTAAGTCCTGTCTTGGGAAGTGTTTCTGTATGAAGGACCTTGGAGAAGCTGACTATATCCTAGGGATAAGGATATTGAGAGACAGGAGTAAGAGACTAATTGGACTTAGTCAAAGTATCTACTTGGAGAAGGTGTTGAAGAGGTTCAACATGCAGAATTCCAAGAAAGGTGACTTACCGATCCAAAGCAATGCCAAACTGAGTAAGACTCAGAGTCCGAGTATAGAGGCTGAAATAGCTGAGATGAGTCGATTACCATATGCTTCCGCGGTTGGCTCGATCATGTATGTAATGACTTGTACTCGCCCAGATGTGGCCTTTGCTTTGAGAATGGTCAGCAGATATCAGGGGAACCCTGGTAAGGCTCACTGGACTGCGGTAAAGAATATTCTCAAGTACCTGCGAAGGACTAAGGACTGGGATCTAATCCTCGGTGGGAGTGATGACTTGAGAGTGACAGGGTATAGTGACGCCAGCTTTCAGGACAACAGAGATAATTTTCGCTCTCAGTCTGGCTGGGTATTTACCCTGAATGGAGGAGCATTTACTTGGAAAAGTTCCAAGCAGGAGACTATAGTTGATTCAACGTGCGAATCAGAGTACATAGCAGCAAGCGAAGCGGCGAAGGAGGCGATATGGCTGAAGAACTTCATTGGAGACCTTGGAGTTGTACCAGCTATAAAGGAGCCTATGGAGATTTTCTGTGGCAGCGACAGTGCGGTTGCCTAAACCAAGGAACCAAGGGATCATGGCAGATCCATGCACATTGACAGAAAATATCACTTCATAAGATACAAGATAGAAGAAGGACTCCTCGTAGCAAAGAGGGTATCATCAGAAGAGAACCCGACAGATCCCTCACGAAGGGACTGAATAGGGTTAAGGATTTGCAGCATGCGAGGCACATCGGGCTGAAATACGATATTAGTTTTAAGATTAGATAGCTATTTCTGAAACTTGTAATAGATAAAATGTAATTGACATTTGATGAATAAATAAAAGTTGTTGTTTATTTATGAGTAAAGTTATTATCTTGTGTCACTTATTTACTATTGTTTCAATTTTGCATGTTTTGACTTCCAGAATAATAAGATTATTCAAACTGTCCACAATCGATCATACTTTGGAAGTAGGTATTGAATCAAGAATGTCATGAATTTGGATTGTAGATTGTTAGACATTGCTACAACATTCATGAGTGCTCATAAGTTCTGAGTATTGGATTAAACCCACGCTCACTTGTATCACTTCATGGAATTTATCTCGAGTGATCGTGAAACGATAATATCATATAAGTTTTCAAACCAAGAGATATGAGTTGTTGACTGTGAGTTGGTTGTGCATTGATAGTACGAAAACACATCAGTAACTTGATGTTATAAAACGTGCTGTTGTGTATGATTTGGCGAAGAGTTAGTACAAGCATATGAGTCGAAGTTTATCTATCCCTTTTAGTCCTTAGAGGATTAAAAGTGATATCTTGGGCCCCTCGATGATTTTGTTTTGACTTATGCGTCGGGCCCGGTCAGAACTCAATTGATGTGTTCGATTAAGTTCTATGTCATACAAATCGGAAATCGGGAAACAAACTGCTGGACAATAAGTATGACGTTGTTCCATGTATTTGTTTGGCTGATATCTTGAGAACAGAGGATTATATGATCACTTGTCTAAAATGGTGCGTTCTAGTTCAACAAAGTTTTAAGAGCTACGATTGCTGGTCGGTTCCTGAAGTCGTACTTGCAACTATAGTTATTAGACTTATCCAAGTGGGAGACTGTTGGGCAAGGTGTCTAAGTCCATAACTATATTTGGTATTTACTTGACCCGATTTAGCATGGTCCATTTGGGTTGCACTTCACCAGAACAATTTGGACTTTTGAGAAGAGGATATGTATGATTTATTATCATATTATAAGTTATAATATATTAATATGAAATCATATTATTTTATTAGTATTGATCAAGAATTAATTTGGAATTAATTTTGTGGTCAAAGGAGACTAATTAAATATATAGGGATTGATTGTGTAAATCATTCATTCTTATAATGTGGGCTAATGATCCATGATTCCTTATGTTGGGCTTAACCCATGTGGTGACTCGTGGATACTCCATGGGGGTTAAAACCTATGGATCATGAGGAATGTGGAAAGTTATTAGGGTTTACATAGTGTAACCCTAATGTAACCACACTATATAAGAAGCCCTTTGGTTCAAGAAATTGGCACCTAGAGTTTTTGCAAGTGTGTGGCCGATTTTGTGAGCTAAAGAGTTCTCTTCCAAGTTTCCAAGTGTTAGTGGTGATTTGTGATTCCACTTGAGGCATTCACATTATTGGTGCTAGGCTCTTGAAACTCCAAGCAACAAGCTACAACAAAAGGTATGTTATCTAACTTGTTTTATTACCCAAGAATCAAAGTTTTGTATGCTAGTTAGGGTAATACCTTGGAAGAGGAAAGTTTGCATGTATAATAGAGAAAACATAGATCCAAGGTATCTAGGGTTGCATGAACACCTTAGGAGTGTTAGAATGCTTAAAACCCATCACAGCCAAGAGACCACATTGGCTCAACTTCAAAGCTTGTTGAGAACTGACAAAAGTGGAATGAAGGGAAGAAGTGTTGCCTCCACCCCTACTGATGTTGCTCCTGTCTTGGCTATAGGGAAAGGAAAGGGGAAGAAGACGAATGGTCCTCCCAAACAGAATTGGAAAGGAAAGTCTCAAGCCGGGTCCTCAAGCAGTGGAACCAAAGGAAATGCCAGCTCTGATGCTCCTCCCACCACTGACCCTAAAGAGGCTACTTGTTTTTACTGCCATGAAAAGGGGCATTGGAAACGAAGCTGCCCCCAAGTACTTGCAAGGCATAAAGGATGGCAAGTTCAAGACAACCTCAGTAGGTATTTACACTATTCTATCTAAAAACTCGTCACATTCTAATTCTTGGGTCCTTGATACATGATGTGTTTTTCACATTTTCTCTGACTTGCAGGGACTAAAAAGAAGTGAGGATGTGGAGCATGTGTAGATGAACCTGATTATGGGCAATAGGAGATCGTCTCCTGTTACCAAGATTGGTGTTTATTATTTAGTGCTTAGTAATGGGTCGTGTTTGGATTTAAACAATTGTTGCTATTCATTAGAAATGACGAGGAATATTATTTCTTTACATGGTTTATACAGACAAGGTTTTAGATATTCTTTTGATAATGAGAATGGATCTATTTATGCTTATTATAATGGTGTATTTTATTTTGAAGGATTACCTTGTGATGGCGTGTATGAAACTGTGATGGTTGTAAACAGTTTAGGTAATAGTGTGTTGCAAATGGATTCATCTAATGGTTTAGACAAAGCATGCTTGTGGCATTGTCGTCTTGGACATGTCAACAAGAAACGCATTGCCCAACTCCAAAAGGATGGAGTGTTGGAATCATTTGACTTATGGTCAGATTATACATGCGAGTCTTGTTTGCTTGGAAAGATGACTAAATCACCTTTCACTGGTTCTTGTGAAAGAGGTGAAGGATTGTTGGATCTCATACACACAGATGTGTGTGGCCCTTCAAATCCACCACAAGGGACGCAAATTAATTTTATGTGACTTTCACTAATGATTATAGCAGTTATGGATATATCTACTTGATCAAGCATAAGTCAGAAACCTTTGAACAGTTCAAATATTTCAAACAAGAAGTTCATAATCAATTGGGTAGGAAGATCAAGATGCTCAGATGTGATAGAGGTGGTGAGTATCTTAGTATCGAGTTCCACGACTACCTCAAGGAATGTGGAATTGTTTTACAATTAACACCTCCTAGGACACCACAACTTAATGGTGTGGTTGAGAGGTGTAATGGAAGCTTATGGGACATGGTTTGTTCCATGATGAGTCGAGCTTCACTTCCGAACGCATTCTGGGGGTATGCCTTATAGACGGCTGCCCACATGCTTAATCTTGTCCCAACAAAGAAGGTTGCCAAAACACCTCACGAGATGTGGACAGGGAAGGTTCCCTCGTTGGCACATATCAAGGTATGGGGTTGTGAAGCTTTCGTTAGACGAGAGACTCACGACACTCTTGAACCTCGAAGTGAGAGATGTATATTCATCTGCTACCCTCAAAATTCCTTTGGATACTTGTTCTACAGACCTAGTGAAAACGTGGTCTTCGTAGCACGAAGGGGAGTCTTTCGCGAGCGAGAGCTCATATGCAAAGAGTACAGTGGGAGTACAATTGATCTTTAATAAATTCAAGAGTCAAACAATGAAGTAACCTCGAACACTAGTGCTCAACTTGAGGAAGAAATTGTTGTTGAACCAGTTGACGAGTTATTGACTCTTAGGCGTTCTAGTAGAGTTAGCGTTCCGCCTGTGATGTATGGTTTCCATATAACTACAGAAAGTGATATGTTTATCAGTGATAGCACACTGGTAAATTTGGTTGAACCTGCTAACTACAAGGAAGCAATGACGGGCCCTGAGTTTGCCAAGTGGAAAGATGCAATGGAAAGCGAGATCAAGTCCATGTATGACGACCAAGTTTGGAATTTGGTTGATAATGTATCAGGTCGTAAGACAGCTGGGTGCAAATGGATCTTCAAGAAGAAGACCGACATGCATGGAAAGGTACAAACTTTCAAGGATCGACTGGTTGCGAAGGGCTTTACTCAAACCCCAGGGGTTGACTATGATGAGACCTTCTCACCAGTGGCTAAGATTAAATCTATTAAGGTTATGCTAGCCATAACTGCATTTCATGATTATGAAATTTTGCAGATGAATGTCAAAACCCCTTTCCTTAATGGAAAGTTGGCTGAGGATGTTTACATGAGTCATCCAGAGGGTTTTGTGGATGCTAAGTACCCCAATAGAGTGTGTAAGGTTGAGAAATCAATCTATGGATTAAAACATGCTTCTCGCAGATGGAATCTTTGCTTTGACGACAAAGTTAAAGAGTTTGGCTTCTTAGGAAGTGAAGATGAATCTTGTGTATATGTCAAAGCTAGTGGGAGTATAGTCACCTTCCTGGTATTATATGTTGATGACATACTACTCATAGGAAACAACATTGCAACTTTGCAAGAGGTTAAGTCTTGGCTTGGAAAGTGTTTCGCTATGAAAGATATGGGAGAGGCTGCTTATATTCTGGGAATAAGGATTTTGAGGAATAGGAGTAGAAGACAAATTGGACTTAGTCAAAGTACATATTTGGGTAAGGTGCTGAAATGTTTTAGCATGGAAAATTCCAAAAAAGGAGAGTTGCCTATCCAGAGTAATACCAAACTGAGTAAGACTAAGACTCCGAGTACCGATGTAGAGAAAGAAAAAGTGAGTCGAGTTCCATATGCTTCCACCGTTGGATCGATCATGTATAGTATGACATGTACTCGCCCTGACATGGCTTTTGCTTTGAGCATGGTTAGTCGATGTCAGGGAAATACAGGTAAAGCTCATTGGATAGCCGTCAAGATCATTCTTAAGTATCTGGGAAGAACTAAGGACTGGTTCCATGTGCTTGGTGGCAGTGTTGACTTAAGAGTTACTGGGTATAGTTATGCCAGTTTTCAGACAGACGGAGATAACTTTCGTTCTCAGTCTAGTTGGGTGTTCACCCTCAATGGAGGAGCGTTGACTTGGAAAAGTTCCATGCAGGAAATGGTGGATGATTCAACCTGTGAATCAGAGTACATTATAGCAAGCGAAGCAACGAAAGAGGCTATATGGTTGAAGAACGTCATTGGAGACCTTGAAGTTGTGCCAGCCATTAAGGAGCCGATGGAGATTTTCTGTGATAATGAAGGAGCGGTTGCCTTAACCAATGAACCCAGAGATCATTGCAGATCTAGACATATAAAAAGAAAATACCTCTTTATCAAACATCAAGTAGAAGAAGGACACCTCGTCGTAAATAGGGTATCATCTAAAGAGAATCCTCCCAGTCCCCTCACAAAGGTTCTCGGTAGGGTTAAGCGTGTTCAGCATGCGAGGAGCATTGGTCTGAAGGATGATAGTAGTTTTAGTGATTAGATAGATATTTAGAAGCTTGTAACAAATAAATGTAACTGACATTTGATGATTAAATAAATGGAGATTTGTTTATAAGTATTGTTTACTATCTTTTGTCAATTGTTTATCATTGTGTTTCACTTTTGCATGTTTTACTTCCAGAATAATTAGATTATTCAAATATCCGCATTCGATCATACTTTGGAAGTAAGTAGTGAATTAAGGCCGTCATGAATTGGTTTGTAGATTGTCTAAGCGATATATTCGGCCCCTTGATGATTTGGTGTTGACTTATGTGTCGGGCCCGGTCATGACTGAATCGATGTGTTCAATTAAGTTCTTTGTCATTACAAATCAGAAATCACGAAACAAACTATTGGACAATGAGAATCACTCTCTTCCATGTCATTTGTCCACATGATATCTTGCAGGACGGAGGGTTATATGATCACTTATCTTAGGACACATTAATGAATGTGTCAGATTTCGAAAGCGGCTTTGAGAGCTACAATTTGCTAGTCAAATATTGAAGTTATACTTGTAATTATAGTTATTAGACTTATCCAAGTGGGAGACTGTTGGATTAGGTGTCTAAGCCCATAACTATAATTGGTATGTACTTGAATTGATATTAGCATAGTCCTTTTGGGTTGCCTTCATACTAGCAACTTAACAGGATGACTTTTGGAGAGAGAGGTTGAATTTATTATTTGGAATAATAAATTAGTATGTAAAATGATTTATTAATATGTTATGAAAATAATATATTAATTAGAAATCATGTTATTTAATTAATATTTAATCAGAAATTAATTTGGAATTAATTTTGGTATTAAGATAGTTAAATAAAAGTACATGGGCTGTTTAGCAATTAATTAATAGTTGTGGATTTGGGCTCTTGAACCATCCTAGAAGGGATAGATGAAACATATAGGGAGGCCCTAGAATTTTCGTCCATGGCCTAAGGGATGGGGAGTCCATGGGCTGCTTAGGCGTTAAGCTGTAAATTAGGGTTTCCTCCAGCAAACCCTAATTTTGGCTCTAAGCAACCAATAGTTATATAAAGAGCCCCAACCCCTAGAGATTTCAGCCACATGCTTCCAAAACCTAGAAGAGCCGAATTCTAGTGCTTCCTCCTCCTCTCTCCTCTCATCCTCTTGCTTGGTGTGTTTGTGCGCCATTAGAGGTGTTACACTTGTGACACTTGCTCTCAAAGTTCAAGATCTTCAAGGAAACCATTGTTATTACTACATAAAAATAAAGATATGTATCCTAACCCTACTATAATGTCAATTTCGAAAATTATAGCATGCCTCCTAGGGTTTTTAGTTTTGTGTTCAATGCTTGTATGTATAATAGACAAAACATAGATCCAACATATTAGGGTTCCATGCACACATAGGATTGTTTGCTTTGCTCAAAACCCATCAGCATCTGCTTCGACATTATCTTCTGTGTGAACTTGTTTTAGGCTAAAAGCTTTGAATTTCGTGGCTAATTTTTTAAGAATTTGAAGGTATGATGCTATCCTTTCGCATTTAACTGCATAGGATCTATTATAGTGGTTAACAATTAATAACGAATTGACGTATACCTAGAGATCCTTGATTTGAAAATCTTTGGCTAGTTGGAGTCCCATGATTAGTGCTTCGTATTTCGCTACGTTTTGTGTTGCGTCGAACTCACTGCTAAGGGTGTGAGGTAGTATGTCCCCTTGTGGCGATTTTAGTATGATCCCAAGGATGGTTCCGTTTTTGCTGCATGCTCCGTCTGTGAAGGGCGTCCATATGCCCGTGTTTTCTTCTTCTAGAATTTGTCGAGTTTCCATTTCCATTTCGGCTTGTAGATTATCACTAAAGTCATTTACAAGTTTTGCTAGTGCTTGGGACTTTATTGTGGATCTTGGCTCATACTTTATGTCAAATGTGATGATCTTCACTAACCACTTAGCCATCCCTCCTGACATCTATAGTTTTCTCATGACATTTTTAATTATATAATTAGATTTTACATGTATTGTATGAGTCTCAAAATAATGTCTGAACTTAGTAGAAGCTTTACCTAGTGGAAGTATTAACTTTTCAAGATGTGAATACCTGGTCTCGGCATCTAGGAGACTTTTACTTATGTAGTAAATGGGATGATTGTCCCTGTCAAGATCCTTGGCCAGGACAACTCTTACAAAATTTGAGGATACTAAAAGGTATAGTAGGAGCGGTTCTCGATCTAATGGTTTTACTAGCAGGGGTGCAGAACTAAAGTATTTTTTAAGTTCTTGGAAGGCGTTTTCGTGTTCCTCGTTGCATTTTGGTGTATGTAAGAAGGCACCCTGTTTCATTGTTGCCCAGTAGTACCCCGTCTTTAATATTTTGGAGCATAAGGATATGCCCCCAGTATGGTTTCCACAATCTCCTACATATATGTATTTTAGGACTTCTGCAGCTTCATGATCTTCCAAACATCTTAGGTATAGACCTGCTATGGACTTCTTGTATAATTTCCCTAAGATCATCATGAAGCGTGAGACCCTCATCTTAAATTCTTTGTCGCTTCTTTCCTCTTTTGGGATCATGCCATCTTGGAGGTATTATTGTTGGATAAGGTGTTTAAGTCCATAACTATTTCTGGTATGTACTTGACCCGACCCGGCATGGTCCATTTGGGTTGCATGGCACCATGCAATTGGATAAACTAAAATGAGAGAAATAACACTTATGGTTTATTAATATATTATAAGTTCTAATATATTAATAATATTATTTAATTAGTTTGATCAAGAATTAATTTAGAATTAATTAAGTGATCAAAAGATGACTAATTAAATATATGGGTAGATTATGTAAATCTTCCATATCTTATATAGTGGGCTAAGAGGCTCCATGGATTATCAAGTTGGGTTCCACCCATAGGATGCTCCATGGAGGCTCCATGGGAGTTAAAAACCCATGGGTCATGGAAATGAAGAGTCACGCCACATTAGGGTTTACATGGTGTAACCCTAGATGTGAAACACTATATAAGAAACCCATTCTCCACCAAAATCGGACACTAAGAAACAAGAGGGCTAGAGCCGATTTTTGTGACATCCGCCTAAAATGGATTCGGGTCAACCCAACCCAATTGGAAATTTAATAAACCCTACTCAAGATTACTTGACGCTAATAGGATCAAAACCCATACAATACGATATAACTTGACGTTAATAGCAACATAGTATTGTACAACGTTATAACTATAATCAAAGTAAATTATGATACCATATTAAAATCAAATCAAAGTATAATGCTCTAATTAAATTAAAAGAATCAAACTTGAATTCTCTAATTAAACTTCAAATCAAAGTAGATTGTTATAATCAAATAATAACCTATCTTTTATAAAACTCCATTTTTATAAACTTTACATTAAATTTTATAAAACTCTATTTTTTATAAACTTTACTTTAAATTTTATAAAACTCTTATATTAATTATGTAAAAGATGCTTGTGTTAGTGGGAAATTATGAAGACCACCAAAAGCAAAAAGATTATTCCCATGGTCTCCCACTCACACCTCCCATCCACTTTCCTTTCCTTTTTCTCCCAACACATTATTCTCTTCACCACTTAAATCTTCTCTATTCTTTCTCTCACTCTCAATCTCGAAATTTCCTCCAAGAATACTCATATTCCATCCAAGAACAATCTATTATACTCAAATTTTCATCCCTCTTGAAGCATTCATCAAGGTATGTTGTTAAAAGTTTCAAATTCATACAAGAAACAAATTAAATCCACCAAAATATCTAAAACTCATTTTTTTGCATAAACCTGATTTTTCTCAGAATACCATCAATAAAATAAGAAGTTCTGTAAATTTTCAGAAAATAACTTATTTTTATTGAATTATCATAATTATTGCAATAAAGTAGGGTAATAATTCACATAAAATACTTGTTTCATTCAATAAATTCTGAGAAAATTCTGGGATGACCTGTATACTGATTAAACATGATATATGAAGTTTCATGCATTTATATTACTGTTTACTATTATTTATGATTTTATTGATTAATTAATAATGAAATATGTAAAAAATACTCCCCATAGTCACAAATATCTGAAACTTATACACTGGGCTCTACATCATGTTATAAAACTATGGTTATTTTTACAGATTTTTTGAGAATCATTTACTATTTTTCCCGAATTTTGTGTTGTTTAATAATTAAAATATTAAATAAATACTAAAACAGTTCAGAAAAATATACAAATTTTACAGTAATTCATATTGTATGAAATAAAGATTTCCTAATAATTTCATAATTTTTCAATACTGTTTACTATTTAAAACTATTTTCCTAAGTATTTAAGCATGTAAAAATGCATTTTAATGATTATTTCATATAAATAATTGTTAAAATCTGTAAATAATTATAATTGGGCAAGTTATTATTTTAATAAGAAATTATTAAAATCTGGCCTAAATTGAAAATATAAATTAATTATGCAAAGTAAGTAATTCAATTTAAAATTCATTTAACAAATAAATACCTTAATATTATAATCAAAATGAATTATTGTTAATTCATCTAATATAAGAATATGTGTCTAATTATTTGTATTAATACTCCATTCTCGTTTAGCAGTTCCTAAACCAAAACTATTAATTATATTAGGTTCTACGCCATTTTGACCCGAATCGTCTATCGTACGACACACACATTTCGTTTTGGGACTAATGTGAGTAATCTACCCCATATTTTATAATTTTCAATACTTTTGGGGTGTATCATGTGGTTCTAATATGTTCCAACTTCATTTTATTGTTTTATCACAATTGAGACATTGTTGGGACATTTATACGTGAGTCATTAATTGTATAACTATTGTTCGTTTACGCTACATGTACTTGTAGTGCATTATCATTTTTAGTCTAATCTCCATGACTATGCTCGTATTCTTGAGGTACGTTATGGACAATAATGGCGCTATTGGGTTGACCACCCCGCCTTGGGACGCTAAGGTGATTGATCACACGTGGTTGAGTGTGTATGATGATTAGATGCTCCATCCTATATATATTTATATATATACATATGTATATATATAGGGTGAGGACTTATTGTTGTTGTTATCAATTGTTAATCAATTTTTGATTTATAAACCGTTATCTCAAATACAATTGTTTGGCGACTTCAAAAGAAAACAGATTTCAAATTATAAATGTTTCAACTTCACAATCTTCTCTACTAAAATTTGATTACTCACCAACTCTCGTAGTTGACCTGTTTTTACCCATGATGTAGATTTGAAGAATGAAGAATGATGAAAAATAGGTTGTGCCTTAGAAATCCACAAGACAATTTAAATTTGATGTAATAAATGTGGTTTGCATTTGTATTTGTACTTGTATGTTGTGGATCTTGTTTGCATACTTAGTACTTAATTGAATCTAATCACATTATAACCTAGTTGTCATGAGACTTTGAACAATATATCACGCCTTGATCGATTCCAACAAGGATCGGGGTGTGACAGATTGGTATCAGAGCCCTTGACTATAAGGAATTAGGTTAATTGCCTTGACCTAGTCTATAGCCTCTAGGGTCCTCTCGTATGCTAGTTTATAAAATGCACACACAACTGTATGCAATTCGCACTTAGAAAATCCTAGGAATACCTTTGTGTGTTAATTGCTCCCTTATGTGCATACGTATTACTCCTGACACTTATATGTGTGCATACACTTGTGAATATTCTCCACTTTCTCTGAAAATCACACACATACTCAAGTTGTTTAACAAAATGTATATACATATATGTATTCCTTAGAGCTCATAGGAAATTCAAAGTCATCCACTCTAGTTGGGTAGGATCATAGTAATGGACGCGTAGTAACTGGAAGGGGGAGGTGCCGGTAGCCCGAAAGTCCTGACTAGGTAAGCATTCGTATACATCCCAATCAACCGAGGGACCAGTTTGCTTATCTGGGGACCAAAGGCGAGAGTTCCCAAATCTATAGGCCAAAGCGCGTCATTCACATTACTTTTGAGCCATCAAAATACCCGACCTTATCAAACGTATCCGAAAGGATACACTCCAAAATGGCCAACTCATTGGACTATTAAGTTCCCTAATGGGCCTAGAAGTGGGAAAGAAATGTGAAAACTTAGTTTTGTGGGGGCCCACGCAAGTGCTACATGTTTCACATTTAGTAACCATGGAAAGCCCAAAAGGTGCCCAACACTCCTAACCATGGCCCAACAAGTGTTTTACAATTATTTTACCCAACAATGTCTAAAAACTTTATTTCCATAATTACAAATAACTCACAAGTCCATATGCGTGTTTCTCGTAGATGGCATTACGACCCCCATACGCTGCTCGCAACAACAGAAGGCTAGCTGCCCTGGTCGCCAAGGAGGTAGCAAACGTCATCCCAACAATTGCAACCCAACTTCATTCTCTTCAGCCACAAGCTCCAACAACAACTCCTCGTTGCTCGTTCAAGCACTTTCGTAACTGCAATCCGCCTTACTTCAAAGGCACCGATGGTGCCACCGCACTCCTCACATGGATTGAAGAAATGGAGAGTACTTTCATCCATAGCGAGTGTCCTGAGGACCTGATGGTCCGTCATGCTACAGGGTGCCTCCTAGGTCATGCTCTCACATGGTGGAACCTAGAAAAACAAGCAAAGGGAGAGGCTGTTGCCTTGGGAATGACCTGGTCAAAACTAAAAGAACGCATGATGGAGAAGTTCTGCCCTGACAGCGAATTGCAAACTCTCGAGGATGAATTCTGGAATCTGAAACAGGAGGGAGGCGACAACGCGACCTACACCAATATATTCCATGATCTCTCGAGACTCCTACCTCACATGGTTCAACCTATGAAAACTACATTACGCCGCTACATCAAAGGGTTACCACACCAGATCCGTGATTCGGTGACCAGCAGCAGGCCATCTACCCTAGAATCCGCCATTGAATTAGCACGTCAACTCAACGAGGACAATGTGAACGATGGTGTCCTCCCACGCAAGGGTTCAAAGATGTCAACTGAAAAGTCGACCCCTGAGACCCCCCTAATTGTCAAGTCCGAGTCCTCCCACCGACATGACAAAAAGAAGCGGAAAAGTCATCACCACAACCATGCTGTTATTACCCCTGCTACTCCTATCACCCAAGTCACCCCACCAGCCCAACCAAATAAAAAGCCGTATACCGGACCTCACCCCCTCTGTAACCACTGTAACTATCACCATATGACCACCAGCCCGTGTCGCATCTGTACGAATTGTGGTCGCTATGGCCACTTGGCGGACACATGTCGTGCACCAAAAACTCAGCGACCACTCTATCTACCCTCAAATCAGCAAACACAAACCCGATATCCAACTGGAACATGCTTCAACTGTGGTGACCCCACCCATTTCAAAAACGCGTGTCCTAGGTTAGTCAATATCATCAACACCCAAGCCCAGGCAAATCCAACAATGCAGGTTCCAGCTCCCAAAGGCCGAGCCTTTGTCATTACCGCAACCCAAGCAAAGACCGATAACAAGGTCGTAAATGGTACGTTTCTCATAAATAACTGCTACGCGTCAGTACTTTTTCATTCAGGTGCCGATAAAAGTTTTGTGTCTTTGGAATTTGAGCCCATACTTCACACACCTCGCACGATTCTTAATGAGTACTTTACCGTAGAAGTCGCCGATGGAAAATACGTTTCACTCAATGCAGTCATCCAAGATTGCACTTTCGATTTTTCCGGTCATAAATTTTCTGTCAATTTAGTTCCTATAGAACTTGGTAGCTTCGACATCATCGTAGGAATGGATTGGCTATCCCAAAACCATGCTGAAATAGTATGTTACAATAAGTTCATTCGTATTCCTCTCGCCGACGGTCAAAGTCTTCGTATTTATGGCGAGACTCATTCGAAAAAGCTTAGTCTTATGTCATGTACTCAAGCTCGATCATATCTACGAAAAGAATACATGGCTTTCTTAGCCCATGTGGTGGAAACAAAGGTCAAAGAAAAGAAGATTGAAGATATTCCGATAGTACGAGACTTTCCCGACATCTTTCCCGATGACGTATCTGGACTCCCTCCAGTACGTGAGCTAGAGTTCCGCATCGATCTTGTCCTGAGGCTACTCTCATAGCCAAGTCTCCACATCGGTTGGCTCCAACCGAGATGCAAGAATTGGCAAGTCAGCTCCAAGAACTAACCGATAAGGGATTTATCCGCCCTAGTACTTCACCCTGGGGAGCCCCGGTTCTCTTCATCAAAAAGAAAGATGGTTCGTTTCGTATGTGTATCGATTATCGGGAGTTAAATAAATTAACCATCAAGAACCGATATCCGTTACCTCGGATCGATGACCTTTTTGATCAGCTTCAAGGAGCTTCATGCTTCTCAAAAATTGACCTTCGCTCGGGTTATCACCAACTTCGAGTACGGGAAGAAGACATCCCCAAAACCGCTTTCCGAACTCGCTATGGTCATTACGAGTTCACCGTTATGCCTTTCGGCCTAACAAATGCCCTGCCGTATTCATGGACTTGATAAATCGGGTATTTAAACCTTATCTCGACCGTTTTGTTATCGTCTTTATTGATGACATCCTCATTTACTCCAAGACAAGGGCAGAGCATGAAAGACACCTTCGCCTAACTCTCCAAACGTTGCAAGGACATCGGCTCTACGCCAAATTTTCGAAATGTGAGTTTTGGTTAAATGAGGTACAATTCCTTGGTCATATTGTAAGTGATAAGGGTATTTTAGTCGATCCCGCAAAAGTTGAAGCAGTCCAGAATTGGAAAGCCCCCCGTACCCCCAAGGAAATTCGGTCCTTCCTTGGTTTAGCCGGCTATTACCGGCGTTTCATTTCAAATTTCTCAAAGATTGCTTTACCGCTTACTTCTCTCACTTGCAAGGGTACACCATTTGATTGGGGACCCAAGCAAGAATACGCTTTCCAAACCCTTAAACAAAGTTTGTGTGACGCTCTGATTCGTACACTCCCTGAAGGATCCGAAGATTTCGTGGTATTCTGCGATGCCTCCAATCTCGGTCTAGGTTGTGTTTTGATGCAAAGGGGAAAGGTTATAGCTTACGCATCACGACAACTCAAAATCCACGAAAGGAATTATACGACTCATGATTTGGAGCTCGGTGCCGTGATTTTCGCTCTTAAAATTTGGAGGCATTACCTTTACGGCACTAAATGCGTAATTTTCACCGACCACAAGAGCTTGCAACATATTCTTAATCAAAAGGAACTCAATATGAGGCAAAGACGATGGGTCGAGCTCCTAAATGATTACGAGTGTGAAATACGCTATCATCCGGGCAAGGCAAACGTCGTAGCCGACGCGTTAAGCCGAAAAGAACATGCACATGCGTTTCATCTAATATGTTCTCCTATCTTGTCCAATCTCAGGGACCGAATTCGAGGAGCCCAACACTTGGCAATTACCGAAAATGACATGCCCACGGGAATTGATGGGGAGTTGGAAACCAAATCTGATGGTATTTTCTATTATCAAGATCGCATCTGGATCCCAGATCGTGACAATCTTCGCATATTCCTGATGGAAGAAATCCATAAAACCCGATATTCCATTCATCCGGGCACTGACAAGATGTATCATGGCCTGAGAACCAATTATTGGTGGTCGGGAATGAAAAAGGATATTGCTTTATTCGTGGCCAAATGTCTTACATGTTCCAGGGTCAAAGTAGAACATCAACGACCCTCTGGACTATTGGTCCAACCAGAAATCCCCAGGTGGAAATGGGAAGCGATCGCCATGGATTTCGTAACCAAACTTCCCCGTACCACAAAAGGACGTGACAGCATTTGGATAATCATTGACCGTTTGACCAAATCCGCTCATTTCCTTCCCATCCAGGAAAATTTCAAAGTCGAAAAACTTGCTCGGATTTACATCAACGAGATAGTTAGTCGACATGGCATTCCTCTCAGCATCATTTCAGATCGTCATGGGAGATTTCTCTCTCGGTTTTGGCAATCACTTTAAACAGCAATGGGAACCCGCCTCGATCTCAGTACCGCCTATCATCCTCAGACCGATGGTCAATCTGAGAGGACAATTCAAACACTCGAAGATATGTTGAGGGCGTGTGTCTTGGATTTCGGAGGAAACTGGGACTCTCATTTACCGTTGGTGGAACTCTCCTATAATAACAGTTATCATTCTAGCATCAAGATGCCACCATTTGAGGCATTGTATGGCCGTAAATGCCGATCTCCTATTTGCTGGCATGAAATCGGTGAGTCCCACGTGATTCGCGCAACAGTGGATTCTCCAATCGTTGGTCCTGAGCTTATCCAGGAAACAACCGACAAAATCACTCAGATTCGCGATAACCTTCTCGCAGCTCGTAGCCGACAAAAGAGTTATGCCGACAAGCGACGGAAACCGCTTGAATTTACTGTAGGTGACATGGTCATGTTAAAAGTGTCCCCATGGAAAGGTGTGGTTCGATTTGGACGCAAGGGTAAATTGGCACCACGCTACGTAGGCCCGTTTAAGATCATAAAAAAGATCGGACCAGTAGCCTACGAGTTGGATCTACCAACAGAGCTTAAGAAAGTTCACCCGGTATTTCATATAGCCAACCTCAAGAAGTGTTTAGCAGACGAGAACCTTCATGTTCCTCTCGAGGATATCCAAATCGACAAGACAATGCAATTTATCGAGAAACCCTTGGAAATTGCTGACCGAAAGGAAAAGCAACTCAAAAGAAGTCGCATTCCCCTGGTTAAGGTCAGGTGGCAGTCGGCACGTGGACCTGAGTATACATGGGAGCGTGAGGATCATATGCGTACCAAATACCCACAACTTTTCGGGTCAACCCAACCCAATTGGAAATTTAATAAACCCTACTCAAGATTACTTGACACTAATAGGATCAAAACCCATACAATACGATATAACTTGACGTTAATAGCAACATAGTATTGTACAACGTTATAACTATAATCAAAGTAAATTATGATACCATATTAAAATCAAATCAAAGTATAATGCTCTAATTAAATTAAAAGAATCAAACTTGAATTCTCTAATTAAACTTCAAATCAAAGTAGATTGTTATAATCAAATAATAACCTATCTTTTATAAAACTCCATTTTTATAAACTTTACATTAAATTTTATAAAACTCTATTTTTTATAAACTTTACTTTAAATTTTATAAAACTCTTATATTAATTATGTAAAAGATGCTTGTGTTAATGGGAAATTATGAAGACCACCAAAAGGAAAAAGATTATTCCCATGGTCTCCCACTCACACCTCCCATCCACTTTCCTTTCCTTTTTCTCCCAACACATTATTCTCTTCACCACTTAAATCTTCTCTATTCTTTCTCTCACTCTCAATATCGAAATTTCCTCCAAGAATACTCATATTCCATCCAAGAACAATCTATTATACTCAAATCTTCATCCTTCTTGAAGCATTCATCAAGGTATGTTGTTAAAAATTTCAAATTCATACAAGAAACAAATTAAATCCACCAAAATATCTAAAACTCATTTTTTTGCATAAACCTGATTTTTCTCAGAATACCATCAATAAAATAAGAAGTTCTGGAAATTTTCAGAAAATAACTTATTTTTATTGAATTATCATAATTATTGCAATAAAGTAGGGCAATAATTCACATAAAATACTTGTTGCATTCAATAAATTCTGAGAAAATTCTGGGATGACGTGTATAATGATTAAACATGATATATGAAGTTTCATGCATTTATATTACTGTTTACTATTATTTATAATTTTATTGATTAATTAATAATGAAATATATAAAAAATACTTCCCATAGTCACAAATATCTGAAACTTATACACTGGGCTCTACATCATGTTATAAAACTATGGTTAATTTTACAGATATTTTGAGAATCATTTACTATTTTTCCCGAATTTTGTGTTGTTTAATCATTAAAATATTAAATAAATACTAAAATAGTTCAGAAAAATCTGGCCTATTTAAAACTGTTTACTATTTAAAACTATTTTCCTAAGTATTTAAGCATGTAAACTGTTTACAGTAATTCATATTGTATGAGATAATGATTTCCTAATAATTTCATAATTTTTCAATACTGTTTACTATTTAAAACTATTTTCCTAAGTATTTAAGCATGTAAAAATGCATTTTAATGATTATTTCATATAAATAATTGTTAAAATCTGTAAATAATTATAATTGGGCAAGTTATTATTTTAATAAGAAATTATTAAAATCTGGCCTAAATTGAAAATATAAATTAATTATGCAAAGTAAGTAATTCAATTTAAAATTCATTTAACAAATAAATACCTTAATATTATAATCAAAATGAATTATTGTTAATTCATCTAATATAAGAATATGTGTCTAATTATTTGTATTAATACTCCATTCTCGTTTAGCAGTTCCTAAACCAAAACTATTAATTATATTAGGTTCTACGCCATTTTGACCCGAATCGTCTATCGTACGACACACACATTTCGTTTTGGGACTAATGTGAGTAATCTACCCCATATTTTATAATCTTCAATACTTTTGGGGTGTATCATGTGGTTCTAATATGTTCCAACTTCATTTTATTGTTTTATCACAATTGAGACATTGTTGGGACATTTATACGTGAGTCATTAATTGTATAACTATTGTTCGTTTACGCTACATGTACTTGTAGTGCATTATCATTTTTAGTCTAATCTCCATGACTATGCCCGTATTCTTGAGGTACGTTATGGACAATAATAGCGCTATTGGGTTGACCACCCCGCCTTGGGACGCTAAGGTGATTGATCACACGTGGTTGAGTGTGTATGATGATTAGATGCTCCATCCTATATATATTTATATATATACATATGTATATATATAGGGTGAGGACTTATTGTTGTTGTTATCAATTGTTAATCAATTTTTGATTTATAAACCGTTATCTCAAATATAATTGTTTGGCGACTTCAAAAGAAAACAGATTTCAAATTATAAATATTTCAACTTCACAATTTTCTCTACTAAAATTTGATTACTCACCAACTCTCGTAGTTGACCTGTTTTTACCCATGATGCAGATTTGAAGAATGAAGAATGATGAAAAATAGGTTGTGCCTTAGAAATCCACAAGACAATTTAAATTTGATGTAATAAATGTGGTTTGCATTTGTATTTGTACTTGTATGTTGTGGATCTTGTTTGCATACTTAGTACTTAATTGAATCTAATCACATTATAACCTAGTTGTCATGAGACTTTGAACAATATATCACGCCTTGATCGATTCCAACAAGGATCGGGGTGTGACAATTTTGCAAGTGTAAGATTCTCTCAAAGTTTACTCCTTTGCATTTGGTGTTGTGTGAAGCATTTGAGGCATCACACTTGGGGTGCTAGGCTCACAAGGTTTCAAGGATCATAATCAACAACAAGGTAAGTTATTCTATCTTTCATTCAAGTTAAAAATGTTCCCCATGTATGCTAGATAGGAATATAACCTTGGAATTCAACTTTGCATGATTATTAGACAAACATAGATCCAAGGTTATTAGGGTTGCATGTACACTTAGGAAGTGTTAGAATGCTCAAAACCCATCAGTGGTATCAGAGCCAGGTTCCTTTGTTGTTTTTTTTTTGTGTGCAAACAGCTTGAAAAAAATCGTTTTTCTGTTTTCTGCTCGTATGAAAGTTTCCACATTTGTTGCTGGAAATGGACTAGAAACATTACCCTAAACTGTTTTGATGTTTTAAAGCTTGTTTTAGATGGTGTAATGTTTATGCTAATCCATTTACAATGGCAATTATTAAAATTACAAGTTTTTTTTAAGTGTAATTTTTGATTCTTGAAAGTGTTCATATTCATGTTCTTGAACTTATGAAGATTAGATGATCATAGGAATTGTTTGTAACCTTCATGGTAGTTTAATTCATGATCATAATGTGTTTTAATGGAGTCCATAACTTGTCCTCAAGTTATGGAAAACCAAAAGTCTCACTTTTATTAAAGCCATTAAAAGAACACAAGAGTTATAAAAATGAAGAGTCTTCATTTTTATTACTCAATTAATTCATAAGTTATAAGAAATGAAAAGTTTTGGAAGTTTACAAAACTTGCCCTCAAGTTTTGGACATGTAAAGTCTTGATTAAAACTTTAGTTCCAACCCTTAGAATTTTAAAAGTTAAAATTCAACCCTTATACTTTATAATATTATAAGTTACTAATATATATATGTATAACGTCAAGTCGTCTTACCGCTAGTACGCCTCATTCACGAAGCCGGTCTATAAGGGGGGTATAAGGTTGTTGCCTATAAAATGGCAACTTAATGGGTGTCCACTCTCACCCACCGCTTCCTTGATCGGTGGAGGGTCGTTAGCCGAACGGGTAAGACAAGGACTTATAAATTCTCATTAAAAGTATGATGAATATTATAAAGTAACTAAATGCTTTTATTAAATTCCCAATCTTAGTTACTTTAGGAAAATGTGAATAAGGTGCTAATCCATGAAATTACACTTTACACTTTTTTTAAGTCGTTGGTGGAGCGTGTGTGGTTAACCGGCACACTAACTTGGACTTAACAAGGTAGGTAAAGGGTGACTTAAGGTTTACCATAGCATCGGTGGAGCGTGTGTGGTTTACTGGCACATCGATTGAGTGATAAACCTTGAGGGTACCAAGTGATTTGCATGGTTACTTCACACCTCGTTTTGTGATCCTCGGTATCCCAGCCACAAAACTTGGAGGGCACACTCGAGATTGAAACATGCCTTTGAAAAGTTCATTGAATCTCAAAAGAATCTAGGAATTTCTAAGAACCAATTAAAAACCTAATATTTATATTTCGTTTTTCATGGTGGAAATTGGTGAATCGTCATTCACCTACCTTTCAAATATGTTATAGCTTGGATTACGGCATACCTCTTCTAAGTTATAATATATTGTGATTGGATCCTAGCCTTAATATTACATTTGGGTGTTTTATTAAGGACTCTCTTAATATCTAAACTAATCTTGTTCTCTTCTTTCAGATGTCTTCAAATAATGCTGCTTCTGGCTCTAATCCTAATGGCTCCTTTACCCTTATGAACTTGTGTGGGAAAGTCACTTTTGATGGATCCAACTTCAATGAATGGATCAGAAACATCAGGATGATTACCCGCTACGAGGACAAAGAATATGTCCTTGACAAGGAGCTTAAGGAGATTGATGAGACCACTGCAACTCCCCAGGAGATCGCTGACTTCCGGGCACATGAAAGGGATGCTACAAAAGTGGCATGCATCATGTTGGCCACCATGACAGCGGAACTCCAAAAGTCCTATGAGGACTTCTACCCTTTTGAAATGCACCAAGATCTGATGGAAAGATACCATCAAAGTGCACGACAAGAGAGGTATGAAATCATCTGCTCTATCATAACAACCATGATGAAGGACGGGGAATCCGTCACGAGCCACATGCAGAAAATGTAAAGGTATGTGGATCGGTTGCTGAAGCTTAATGTGAACTTCCCTGAGGAGCTTGCAATAGATATCATTTTGCACTCCTTACCATCGTGCTATGATCAAATCCGCATGCCATATCACATGAATAAGGAAGAGGTCACACTCAGCAAACTTCAGGGACTCCTCAAGACCGCAGAAACAGGTCTTAAGGGTAAGTCAGTTGTTAACACTCCTACTCCAAACTCCGCCCCGATTTTGGCAATCGGGAAAGGTAGAGGGAAGAAGAAGAAGAGCTCTTCGAAGGGTACCAAGGCTAGGACCCTTGATGGCTCTTCTTCAAGTGGAACCAAGAAAGGTTTTGTCACTCCTTCTTCTGACCCTAAAGAGGCTGAATGCTTCTATTGCCATGAAAAGTCACATTGGAAGCGGAACTGCCCAAAGTACCAGCAAGATGTGAAGGATGGGAAAGTTAAACCCAACCATGTAGGTATTTACACTATCTTATCTAATAACTCACTCCATTCTAACTCTTGGGTCCTTGATACCGGTTGTGGTATTCATATATGTTCTGATTTGCAGGGACTAAGAAGAAGTGAGAATGTGGAGCATGGAAGAATAAACTTAATCATGGGGAATAGGAAAGCTTTACCTGTCACCAAGATTGGAGTTTATACTTTATCGCTAAGTAGTGGGTTAGTTTAGATTTGAATAAATGTTGTTATTCGCCAGAAATGGCAAGAAATATTATTTCCTTTCATGCATTGTATAAACAAGGTTTCACCTTTTCATTTGATAACGAAGTTGGTTCAATTAATGCTTTCTTTAATAATGTTCTTTATTTTAAAGCATTACCTTGTGATAGTGTGTATGAAACTGTATCTGTGGTTGATAACTTAGGAAATAATGTATTGTGTATTGATTCTGTTAATGATAATTGTTGGGTTATGAGCATTCTAACACTCCTAAGTGTACATGCAACCCTAAATACCTTGGATCTATGTTTTCTCTATTATACATACAATTATGAACATCCAAGGTATTATCCTAATCTAGCATACAAAATAATAAATATAACAAGATAGAATACATACCTCTTTGATGTAGAATGTCTTCATGAAGCTTGAGTGCCTAGTGCCCCAAGTGTGACACCTCAAATGGTTCACACAACACCAAATACACTTGGAATAACTTGAGAGAAACTTGAACACTCCTTGAAATCCTCTAGCCCTCACACTCACACATTAGTGCACTATTTCTTGAGCCATGGGATTCTTTTATATGGTGGCTATTAGGGTTACACCATGTAACTCATAACTTTACCCATTCCTTATGCTCCATGGATTTTAACCTCCATGGAGTATCCATGGGTCACCCCATGGACTTAGTCCAACATAAGGAATCTTGGATCACAAGCCCACATATATAAGAATGAATGATTTACACAATCAACCCATATATTTAATTAGTCTCCTTTTGATCACTTAATTAATTCCAAATTAATTCTTGATCAATACTAATTAAATAACCTTATTAATATATTAGAACTTATAATATATTAACCAACCTTAAGTGTTATTTCTCTCATTATAGTCTATCCAAATGCATGATGCCATGCAACCCAAATGGACCATGCCGGGTCGGGTCAAGTCTTACCAATTATAGTTATGGACTTAGACATTAATCCAACAGTCTCCCACTTAGATAAGTCTACAACTATTATTGCGTATGACTTCAGGAACCGATCAGCAATCGTAGCTCTCAAAAGCTTCTGTCGAACTCTGACCTTGTCGATGAACTCTGACCTTTTTCAATGACTTGTCCATTAGATAAGGGATCATATATTCCTCCATTCTAGATATCATATGGACTGATACATGGATTATCAATCATTCTCTCTGTCCATTTGTTGTTTCCCGATTTCCGATTCATGATGACTGACTGATTGAACAAATCAAATCAGTCCTGGCTTGGCCAAGCACTCACATGTATCATCTTTAAATCATCGAGGGGCCCACAGATATCGCTTTTATCCCGAAGGTAAAAGGAATGGATAAACTTCGACTCATATGGCTTGTTCTACTACTTGTGGAATCATACACAAAGGCACGTTTTATAACATCGAGTTACCAATGCGTTTTCGTGCAATCAATGTATAACCAACTCATAGTAACAACTCATATCTCTAGGTTTGAAGAATATAAGATATTATCGTCTCATGATCACTCGTGATAAAATCCATGAAGTGATTCAAATGAGCGCGGGTTGAATCCAATACTCATAACTTATGAGCACTCATGAGTGTTGTAGCACCACTTTGTCCACCAACTTGGACCTCTACAAACCAACCCATGACAGTCTTGATTCATATCTACTTCCAACATATGACCGAATGTGGATGGTTTGAATAACTTAATCATTCAGGAAGAACGACTTAGTTATTCTGGAAGTCAAAACATGCAAAGTGAAACACAAGAATAAATGAATCAAATATGGTATCAAACCCTATGAATATAAATAAACACTTTTATTTATCACCATACTAATTACTCATTATTCATTGTTTCGGTTTTATCAACTTTATACTTGAATTTAAAACAATAGTTGTCCCATGCTCCAAGCATGTACACTATGTTTTCTAAACACTAGTCATGCCATACACCAAGTATGCATACTATGTTTGTCTATGATCTTTACTTTGTTAAATAGATTAATTGAACATCACTCCAATGATCCTCTTTTCACAGTCCCAAATCCTTACAACAATCATTACAGAGCATTCCAAAGGAGATCAGCTCCTTGGAAACATCCTTCTTTCATTAAGTTTCCTAATCTTACACAGATTGAATAATTTCTAACTTTGAAACATTTCCATATTCCATTTTGACTATCACTTCTGAACAAGAGTTGCCTCCTTACAGATTATGTCAATATGGTCCTTCCAGAATTAACATTATACTTCCAACTGTCCTTGAGCAACCAATCTTTGGTAAACCTTAGATTGTCCTCGACAATTGCTTAATCATTTTAGTCATATCCAATTCTAGACCTTTTCCCTTCATAATGCCCAGGCATTTGGAAAATTTTAGAAAGGATGAATATAGCACATGTAATTGATCCTATATCCGAAGCATATGGGACACGATTCATGATGTGTCACATAAAGACTAAACCAGTCTTTTGCTATAATATTTCCATTTTAATTTGCCAAGTTCTCAAAATTCATATTATGAAAAGGGATGTCGTAATCATAATCGAATTTTAGAACGCAAATAATGGACCCATATATAGAATTTCCTTATGTTGAGCCATTCCAACATGAAATTCATATATATATCCTTGATTAAATACGATTAAAATCTCAATCTAAGCTTTTAGAATTGAAATGAAGTATAATTTCCTCTCCCTTAATTATAGCAAAACAACTTTTTCAACCCCTGCAACCTCACGAATTGAAACTTTTGTTTTCTATAATTAACATTGCTAACTTGCAACCTTTTTCATAATTATCATGCTCCCACTAACATGATGATTATTAGCATAACACTTATGCTCCCACTAGCTTTGACATGTACTCAGAAATCAGCTGACTTTCTTACCAAAGTTCAGATTTCTGATACTAGATTGTTTTGATAAAACTTTATCAAAATCATACACCTCTCTTAGATAGCTCACATGTGTGTCTAAACAATTTTAGAACTATGAAAAGGGATGCCGTAATCATAGGCTCAATTGTTTAGACCTTTGCCACTTCTCACAAGTCCATGTTAGTGTGCCGGTAAACCACACACGCTCCACTAACGACTTTGAGAATGCAAATATCACAGTTGCTATCTAGCTAAAATCTACTTAGTGAAAGTGTTTCCTCACCATCATTTTCATGAATCGGAGAGAAACCTTATGACACTTAGATTTAATAGTGTATGTGTTCTTATCCATGTGAATTTGTCAAAACCATAATCACAAGACAAGGTTAGTGACAAATCCAAACTCATATTGATTAAACTTGCGCAATCTTAAATTCTTGCCATTTGGCAGCTCAGGTGCCTGCCATTGCTTCCAAGTAGTTGTGCAACCAATTGAGAACTCTCAGAACTCCTATGCAAAGCCAACTTGAATAGGCACAAAAATTTCAACACGATAGGTTATAAACCTCAAGTCGTGTGCTAGTGAAGGACTTTAGGTTTTATTCTTGATTAAGTCTTGAAACTTTCAAGAGCTTTAAGACTCCCACTGTCCTCTTGACATATAAGACTCCCTTGTCAAATATTCAAGAGATAGTGCGGATTCTTTATCAAGACTAACACTTTACACAATTGGCCTAAGTTGGTCTCTGTTTTATCGAAAACATCACAACTTACCAATTTCAAATGTACAAGAGTAGATAACCTTTTACTCTTACATTTGACAAGTGTTAACAAACCCTCTTTAAGATATGTCACTCAAGTTACAATCTTGGAGTATGACTCTAAGAATTATTTTGGAACGAAGTATGACTCATCTTTTTGATTTAACCATTTCAACAATTCATGACTCCTCTTCTTAGTCATAAGAATGCACTAAGATGACTTTAGAGGACCAATTGTGATATGGTATCTTAATCATTAAGATGATCATAAACATGATACTAAAGTACTCTCCCATCTTTTCAGATTTGAGAAACTTTTATCTTTCTGCCATACTTTGATTCTTCTTATTCGTTCTGTCTCACATTGAAACTTCTCCAATGCTACAGACTTATACTTAAACTTATAAGTATAACCATATTTACTGAACTTAAGTAAATCATGACGAATAGTCTTCTTGATCTTTTGTGGTGGACTTGACCAGTGCACAAGAATGTGTACTCGATCCCTTAGTCCTTTCCTTATTCACATAAGGAATTAGTCTTAATTTTCCAAGCTGAAAGTTCTCATTCATCATACTATACAACTTGCATGATTCCAAGTTTCGGTCCAATTGAACCTTGGGTGATGAGAATCTTTCCTTATTTGGTAATATTAGACACTACCACAACCGAAAGAATCAAATCCATTTTTCCAATATTGCTATCAGTGGAATCTTATAAGCAACAACTTTTCACATATTCCATTGTAAGGATACTTAAAATAAATAAAATCAAAACCTTTTTCTTTTATTTTAAAACTTTGCGGAAAAACTTATCCTTACAATCCATATGAAAACCTTGTTGTTATCTATTCCTAAGCAATATAAATATCATAACTCTTAAGTAATAGCCCAAAATTCTGATCACCGAACCATGCGATTGAAATCCATCTTCGCGATCAGAATCAGCATGTACTTAATAGAGTTAGACAATGGACTTTACCTGAAGTAGAGCCAAACTTATTGACTTTAACATCCTTAGGTAAATTTGGCAGCTTCGTAACCAATGCCCCTTCCTTTGGCAATAGTTACCTATGGACCCTTGATAATGGGACTATCTCAGACTTCGCCTCTCTCTTTACCATTGGGTCAACCGAGTTGACTATGGCCGATCCCTTTCCATTGGGAAGAGAGAGCTTTACTGGATATCCAATGTCATCGTTGTCAATGTCCATAGCGTTTTAGGAAGTTGATCTTAGCAAATAGATAAGATCATTAAGGGTCTTGTCTTAGTCTGTTTTAATAGGATTCCCAAAAGAACTCACTATGTGACTTAGAAAGTAGTTGAGCCACCAACTTTCTCAAGACTTTGACACCCAACTCTCCCGGCTTGTCAATATGTGACTACATCTCCAAGATGTGATCACACCTAGACCTTGCCTTGCCAATAGGGCTTGAGTGACCTTAAACTTTTTAGGAACTTGTGGGTTTGGGAGAATAATTGGAGGAGGTGAAAGAAGTATGATATCCATGGGACATCATCTTCATTTAGGAAAGCTTGTTTCAAGAGATTTGGGAAGATCATAAATGTCTAGACCAGACATCTTTTTGGGAGATATTCAAGATAGTTGATTTAAAGTCCTTAATATGACACCCAATATGAAATATTAAGGCTAGGACCCAACAAACTATTTTATAACTTAGAAGAGGGATGCCGTAATCCAAGCTATAAAATATTTGAAGGTAGGTAAATGACGATTCACCAATTTCCACCATGAAAAACGAAATAATTTATTAGGTTTTAATTGGATTTGAAAGTCCTAGATCTTTGAGATTCATTGAACTGTTCAAAGGCATGTTTCAATCTCGAGTGTGCCCTTCAGGTTTTGTGACTGGGATGCCGAGGATCACAAAACAAGGTGTGAATAACCATGCAAATATACTTGGTACCCTTAATATTTACCCCTTAATCAGTGTGCCGGTTAACCACACACGCTCCACCGATACTATGATAAATATTAAGTTACCCTTTGCCTACCTTGTTAAGTCCAGGTTAGTGTGCCGGTTAACCACACACGCTCCACTAACGACTTAAGCAAAGTGCAAAGTGTAATTTCATGGGTTAGCACCAAATTCACATTTTCCTAAGTAATTAAGATTGGGTATTAATAAGAGTTTAGTTACTTAGTATTTATCATTAATACTTTTAATGAAAGGAGAATTATAGTCCTTGTCCTACCCGTTCGGCTAACGACCCTCCACCAGTCAAGGAAGCGGTGGGTGAGAGTGGACACCCATTAAACTGACATTTTATAGGCAGTAAACTTATACCCCCCTTATAGACCGGCTTCGTGAATGAGGCCTACTAACGGTAAGACTGACTTTACTCTTATACATATATATAAATATTATTAACTTATAATATTATAAAGTATAAGGGTTGAATTTTAACTTTTAAAATTCTTAGGGCTAACTTGGAATTAAAGTATTCATAAGTGAAAACTTTTCAAATTCCAAAACTTGAGGGCAAGTTTTGAAACTATTCAAAACTAATTAATTCCATAACTTATGAGTTTAAAGTAGTTTTAATTAAAAAAAAAAAAAACTCTTCAAGTTCCATAACTTGAGGACAAGTTATGGAAGACTTTAAACTAATTAATAAAAAATAACTTTTTTTTATTGCAACTTATGGAACTAATTAAGGTTACACTTTTTTTTTTAATTTAATGAAGAGACTCTTGAACCTCCATAACTTGAGGACAAGTTATGGAGTCATAAAACCATTTAATTAGAACTAGACTATTCATTTTGTAACCTTTGCCAACTTTTATGAGTTTTATGATTCTTAAATGTGACTTTTCATATAACTTGAGGACAAGTTACAAAAACACACTTTGGAATCAACTCTTAGATTAAAATGGATTGAAAACAACTATTTCACACAACTTTTCTATTAATCTAAGAACCTCATAAGAACAAGATAATTCAAATCATCCATCTTCAAGAAATTAGCATGAACATACAAACTAATACAAATCTTGAAATTATGACAATTATCTTAGAAATTGGATTAGCATGAACATTACCACATCAAAAACAAGTTTATAAGTCCAAAAACATCTTAGGGTAATGTTCCTAGTCCAATTCCAGCCAAAACAATCGAATATATGCATCCAACTCGATTTTTCAGCTACTTTTGCAAGAATAACAAGAAAACAAAACCAGGCTCTGATACCACTGTTGGGTTATGAGCATTCTAACACTCCTAAGTGTATATGCAACCCTAAATACCTTGGATCTATGTTTTCTCTATTATACATACAATTATGAACATCCACGGTATTATCCTAATCTAGCATACAAAATAATAAATATAACAAGATAGAATACATACATCTTTGATGTAGAATGTCTTCATGAAGCTTGAGTGCCTAGTGCCCCAAGTGTGACACCTCAAATGGTTCACACAACACCAAATACACTTGGAATAACTTGAGAGAAACTTGAACACTCCTTGAAATCGTCTAGCCCTCACACTCACACATTAGTGCACGATTTCTTGAGCCATGAGATTCTTTTATATGGTGGCTATTAGGGTTACACCATGTAACTCATAACTTTACCCATTCCTTATGCTCCATGGATTTTAACCTCCATGGAGTATCCATGGGTCACCCCATGGACTTTGTCCAACATAAGGAATCTTGGATCACAAGCCCATATATATAAGAATGAATGATTTACACAATCAACCCATATATTTAATTAGTCTCCTTTTGATCACTTAATTAATTCCAAATTAATTCTTGATCAATACTAATTAAATAACCTTATTAGTATATTAGAACTTATAATATATTAACCAACCTTAAGTGTTATTTCTCTCATTATAGTCTATTCAAATGCATGATGCCATGCAACCCAAATGGACCATGCCGGGTCGGGTCAAGTCTTACCAATTATAGTTATGGACTTAGACATTAATCCAACAATAATAACTTGGATAAAGCATCATTATGGCATTGTCGTCTTGGACATATAAGCAAGAAACGCATAGGCCAACTCCAAAAGGATGGAGTATTGGAGTCATTTGACCTAAAGTCAGATGATAGTTGCGAATCATGCTTACTTGGAAAAATGACAAAGTCACCCTTCATAGGTTCTTGTGAGAGAGGTGAAGGTTTGTTGGATCTTATACACACGGATGTGTGTGGGCCCTTCAAACATGCCACAAGGGATGGTAATCGTTATTATTTGATTTTTACTGATGATTACAGTAGATATGGATATGTCTACTTAATCAAGCATAAGTCAGAGACTTTTGAGAGGTTTAAAGAGTTTAAACAGGAAGTCGAGAATCAATTGGGCAGGAACATTAAGATGCTTCGATCCGATCGAGGTGGTGAGTATCTTAGTTCAGAGTTCCTCGACTATCTTAGGGAATGTGATATTTGTCTCACAATTGACACCTCCCAGGACACCGCAGTTGAATGGTGTAGCTGAGAGGCGTAATCGAACCTTGTTGGATATGGTTCGTTCCATGATGAGTCGAGCTTCGCTACCAATCTCATTTTGGGGGTATGCCTTAGAGACTGCCGCCCATATCCTTAATCTAGTTCCCACAAAGAAAGTTGCCAAAACTCCTCATGAGACGTGGACTGGTAAAGTACCTAAACTAGACCACATTAAGATTTGGGGTTGCGAGGCTTTCGTGAGACGCGAGACTCATGATAAGCTCGAACCTCGAAGTGAGAGGTGTATTTTCATCGGCTACCCACAGAAATCCTTTGGTTACCTCTTCTACAGACCTAGTGAGAATGTGGTCTTTGTAGCTAGGAGGGCTTTCTTTCGAGAGAGAGAGTTCATAAGCCAAGGAGACAGTGGGAGGCAAGTTGACCTTGAAGAAATTCAAGAGTCAAGTGGTGAAGGAACTTCAAACCATAGCACTCAACTTGAGGAGGAAACTTCTGTTGAGCCAATTGACAAGTCTGTACCTCTGAGGCGTTCCACAAGGGTTAGGAATGCACCTGAGCATTACTATGGATTCCATATTACTGCGGAAGGTGATACACTTATCAGTGATGAGACACTGATAGGTCTCGATGAACCTAATAGTTACGCGGAAGCCATGGCAGGCCCTGAGTCAGCCAAGTGGAAAGAGGCAATGGATAGCGAGATACAGTCCATGTACGACAATCAAGTTTGGAACTTGGTTGAGAATGTACCAGGTCGTAAGACTGTAGGGTGCAAATGGATCTTCAAGAAGAAGACCGACATGGATGGTAATGTACACACTTATAAGGCACGACTGGTTGCAAAGGGTTTCTCACAAACTCCGGGAGTTGATTATGATGAGACCTTTTCTCCAGTGGCCAAGATTAAGTCTATTAGGGTTCTGTTAGCCATAGCTGCATTTCATGACTATGAAATATGGCAAATGGATGTCAAAACCGCTTTCCTTAATGGAAAGTTGGCTGAGGATGCTTACATGAGTCAGCCAGAGGGTTTTGTCAATATAGAGTATGTGACAACCGTCAAAATTGAGTCAAGTCAAAGTCAAACAAAGTCAACAAGTCAAAACCAATCGACTCAATTAACCCTTGTATATTAGGGTTTACACTATGTAATTACTGTACAATGCAATATTTTAATGAGAGAAACATTATTTGGAAAGTTCGTGTGTTGAATTTCCTAAGTCTCAAATGCAGTAAACATTGAAGCAAAACGATAAAAAAATTATTGCACACTCATCGGGAGTGTGTACGACACTAAAACACGATTTAACGGGGTTTACGAACCTTGCGTTGTGTAGCCGGACACTCAAATTAATCACAAACGAAACCTCTCTAAATCGTTTTCACTCTATCTCTTTTTATTTGAAATCTCTCCCAAATCTCTCTCAAAAGTTACTTTAACTTTTTGTAATCATTCGGGCCATCCCGACCCTTAACCGGGTCAAAAACCACTTGAAACGGGGTAAAAACGGGTAAAATAACCTTAAGGAACCAAAACCCTCCTATTAGAAGCGAAAACTCTAATGAGAAGCCTCTCAGGACCGAAGCCTCTCAGGACCGAAGCCTCTCATGAGAAGCCTCTCAGGACCGAAGCCTCTCATTAGAAGCCCTCTCAGGACAGAAGCCTCGCATGAGAAGCCTCTCAGACAGCCCATGCGAGAGGTCTCGCAGACGGCCCCTTTTTACCGTTTTTCGACTACGACTTCGTTTTAACTCCGTTTTTCATTATTTTAACGTGGGATTTTCACCCAAAACTTTATTTTATAAACTAAGGCCCCAAAATATATAAATCCCCAGGGTTTTTATAAAAATATATTAAAAGAATTAGTGGTTGAACTAATTATTGAGGGAATATTTGCTTTTCCTTATTTTATGACAAAAGCAAACCACCACCACCTCACTCTATGATCAGCCACTCTTTCCCACTACCCCTTGTGTCCTTGGGGGACCTTTACACCCTATCTCCAGCTCTTCCCACGTTCTAAGAGCTGGAGGATTGGTCCTCTCTCCTCATTCTCCTTAAAAGCCCTTTCATTCTACACTTAGCAACCAAGAACACTCTCCAAAATTCTCACATCTTTTCTCTCAACTTCAAGAACTTCAAGGCTTTCTCCAGGGATTTCTTTCTTCAATTAGTAAGTATCTTCATCATTCACATAATTATTAAACTCCATTCTACTCAAATCATTGATATCTTACACAAATTCCATCTTATTCGGTGTTAGATTCTCGAATCATCAAGACATCTTCTTAGTGTTCTTGGGTTGAACACTTCCTCTATCTCACTTTCATCTACTGAAATCACATAAGGTGAGTTCATACCCCTACATTTACATGTTTTTCTTAAGTTTTAAGGGGGGAATACAAGTAAAATCATCAAGAACACAATTAAACTTTTTCTATCAGATTACATCAGAAAAGATGAACTTCGATCACTGACTGTTTTGGTCAACTTAAATATTTTAGTTTTCAAAACTGTTCCAGGTGCAAGTAGTTCAAACTCTTAGCTTTAAAATGGCTACTTGCACATCTCCATATGATTTTTCTACAATTTATGGTGATTTTTACAAAACTGCTTATCATTTCAGAGGTAAACCCGGACCAGTCTGTGATTATGAACATTTTCACCTCTGTTAGAGATCACTAAAAATCATGATAAAATTTACGAACAAATTAGACTCATATTCCAAACTCTCAGAATTTGCAGATTTGGATTTAGAGCTTTGATGATTTTCTATAAATTTTCTAAGAACAGTAACAGAAACTGTATACAACAAAAAGTTGCTGTCAATTTCATTTCACCTTGTAACATGTTGAGCAAGGTGTATATCTTTATGTGATTATATGTTATTGCAATATATGACATTTTATCTTAATATTTAGACACACATCAGTTTACAAATGGAATTGGAAAAATAAAATATAAAGAATAACAAGTGATTATAATCAAAGTACAACCGATACATTCAAACATTTAATAAACTATTTTGAATATAGTTTGCATACATTACTACGTACTACCCTTGGTTGATAAACTATAATAGGTATAGTTTATGATAAATTACATAATACATACATTTAAAAAGGGTACATTTATACAGACGATATTTTCATTAAGCAAGGTACGGCCATACGGTACCAAGTTTTCATAACACGTAATTCCGTTAATGACTTTATGAAACATTACATAACACATACATTTAAAAAGGGTACATTTATACAAAGGATATTTTTATTAAGCAAGGTACGGCCATACGGTACCAAGTTTTCATTACACTACACGTAAATTCGTTAATGACTTCTGTGCGACATTCGATTCAATTTACAAATAAGTCCTGTATTATAACCAGAGTCTCCTCGAGGGAGAGCGTGATACTTGTGTATAGATCTATATTGGGTCTGACAAACCCACACCTTAGCTGCATGCAACAGCTAGACCGACAGGTCTGGGGTGACAAATGTCATAACATTTCCGACGCCTGAAGAACGTCGTTTCAGGCCAACTAGGTCATAGCATGGTTATAATAACTCACATGTGGTATTAACAAACATAGAATTTACGGGGATTTCACTAAAATCAAACGAGTTTATGTCGATTTAAACTTGCATTGTTTTACTATAAGGAACGAACACTACTTGTACATTTCGGTCTTTGGGTTTTAAGACTACATTTACACATTAAGGAAATATTGGATTTTCTGGAATGAACACTACTTTTACAAGAAAAGGCTTTAATAAACTCACATAAAGTATTAATGAATATTGGAATTTACGGGAACTTCGTTAAAATTAAACGAGTTTATGTCGATTTAAACTTACATTATTTATTATAAGTAAGAAAAGTTACTTATACATTTCGGTCTTTGGATTTAAGACTACATATACATTTTAAGGAAAATATTGGATTTTTCTAAAACAAATACTACTTTTACAAACGAAAGGCTTTTAATAATACCAAACAAAAGCTTATGAACTCACCAACCTTTGTGTTGACACTTTTTCAAACAACTTGTATTCTCAGGAAATCATTAAACAGGTAACCAAGTGCTTTTGAGGATGGGACGCTAAGGCGTCTACTATTTCATATTTTGTCAACATATTGTAATTGATTCGTAAACATGTAATTCATACAATGATGTAACTTTTTCAATTATATATATGTTGGTTGTGTTTGCTTGAATTACTATTACAATTGTTGTTATGATACTATACATGAAGTCCTCCACCCCCGGACATTTCCGCCATCCTTGGTTTGGGGGTGTGACAGATTGGTATCGGAGCACAATTTATAGTGAATTAAGTATATCAAACCACATAAGATATAAAAACTATAAACACAATTGGGACTAATAGTCTCTGATTTGTGCATTTTTCAAATAAATATACTTTTAGAAAATAAATGATTTTCTTGATTAAAGTATACATACATACATTACATGCTCGCATGGTATCATAACTAGCGAAAACATAAAGCAAAAGAAGAAGAGTTGAACATTTTGAGTATGCCTTAGTATATGTAGATTAAGTCTGGGAAGGATATAGCCTGATCAACTATATCTGTCCGGGAATTGACTTGCATATACCGGGGGATGGTCAGGATGGGCAACAAATCTAACAAACCTAATAGCACACTACAAAGGATACTTTAAGAACTCAAAACTAAACATTTACAAATACTATAGGAGTATTTTGTGTTACTATAATAAATTATCTGAGAATTAAATAGGTCTTTATTTATAGATCAATAGCTGCTAAGTGGATGCGCTAAGGTCATATGTAACTAAGATTCTATAGACTTAGAATTTATGTATCTTTGTTTCACTTCCTGTCCTTGTTTGGTTGTGGTCTTGGAGTTAGGGTCATCTATTCCAAGGACTATTATATCTTAATCACATATGACTGGTATGCACTTTGCAACTAATGAAGTAACCGATAAAGATCTTTTTAAAACATAAATATATTAATTATGTCCCGACTAAATTAGTATGTGTGAAACTTTTACAAACGGTCATATACTTGGAAACAAGAAGCTGCTTTCCAAATGTTAAAACAAGCCCTATGCAGAGCACCGATGTTGTCTCTCCCAGAGGGAACCGAAGACTTCGTAGTGTACTGTGATGCTTCGAATCAAGGCCTCGGATGTGTGCTCATGCAGAGAGGGAAGGTTATCGCGTATGCATCAAGACAGCTTAAGACGCACGAGGTTAATTATACTACGCACGACCTGGAATTAGGAGCAGTAGTATTCGCTTTGAAGATCTGGAGACACTACCTCTAAGGCACGAAATGCACTATCTTCACTGATCACAAAAGTCTTCAGCATATCCTCAATCAGAAAGAGCTCAACATGCGACAGAGGAGATGGGTAGAGTTGCTGAATGACTACGAGTGCGAAATTCGTTATCATCCGGGCAAGGCCAATGTAGTGGCCGATGCTCTAAGCAGGAAGGAGTACTCGGGCCGCCGAGTAAAATCCTTAACAATGACAATCCATTCCCACCTAACCATACAAATCAAGGAAGCTCAACTGGAAGCTTTGAAAGCAGAAAAGGTGGCAGGAGAGACATTAAGGGGAATGAATAAAAACTTAGAAGTCAAGGATGATGGAGCACGTTATATCATGAACCGGATTTGGACACCGAAGTTCGGTGGACTCCGAGACGTCGTCATGAATGAAGCACACAAGACTCGATACTCCATCCATCCCGGGTCGGATAAGATGTATCTAGACCTCAAGAAATTATACTGGTGGCCGAACATGAAAGCTTAGATTGCTACCTATGTGAGCAAGTGCCTGACTTGCACCAAGGTCAAAATCGAATACCAGAAACCATCCGGGCTATTACAAAAGCCGGATATACCTGAGTGGAAGTGGGAACGAATAACCATGGAGTTCATAACCAAGCTGCCTAAGACATCGGGCGGGCTTGACACCATATGGGTAATCGTAGACAGATTGACCAAATCAGCACACTTGCTACCGATAAAAGAAACCGACAAGATGGAGAAGCTGACTAGAACGTACATCAAAGAGATTGTACGACTCCATGGTGTGCCGATATCCATTATCTCCGATAGAGATAGTAGATTTACCTCACGGTTTTGGCAGTCTCTACAAAAATCCTTGGGAACTAGGCTTGACATGAGTACGGCCTACCACCCACAAACCGACGGACAGAGCGAACGAACCATTCAAACGTTGGAAGACATGTTAAGAGCTTGTGTGATAGACTTCGGTAAAGCATGGGATACCCATCTACCGCTTAACGAATTCTCCTACAATAACAGCTATCATACTAGCATCAAAGTCGCTCCATTCGAAGCTCTTTACGGTCGCAAATGCAGATCACCCCTGTGTTGGGCTGAGGTGGGGGATACACAGCTAGCTAGAGGACAAGTCTCTAATAGCACCCTCACTGGCCCTGAAATCATAAGGGAAAAGAGTCTCGAGATCGGCAAAAGAGTTACGCAGACAAACAACGCAAACCCTTGGAATTCCAGGTGGGTGATCGTGTACTAATAATCGTTTCCCTTGGAAAGGAATGATACGATTCGGCAAACGCGGGAAACTAAATCCAAGGTACATCGGGCCATTCGAAATCCTTGCTAGGATTGGGCCAGTAGCATACAAACTTCGATTACCTCAGGAACTCGACAAAGTACATCCCACATTTCACGTGTCGAACCTAAAGAAGTGTTTGTCTGGTGAGACACTCGTAATACCACTCGACGAAATCGAAGTTAACAAAAATCTCCACTTCATGGAGGAACCAGTCAAAATCATGGATCGGGAAATCAAACGAACGAAACAAAGTCGTATTCCCATCGTGAAGGTCCGTTGGAACGCTAAACGAGGGCCTGAGTTCACCTGGGAACGCGAAGATCAAATGAAACAAAAATACCCACATCTTTTCCCAAACTCTTGATGTCCCAGTCAAATGCAAATTTCGGGACGAAATTCCTTCTAACGGGGGGATGATGTGACAACCGTCAAAATTCAGTCAAGTCAAAGTCAAACAAAGTCAACAAGTCAAAACCAATCGACTCAATTAACCCTTGTATATTAGGGTTTACACTATGTAATTACTGTACAATGCAATATTTTAATGAGAGAAACATTATTTGGAAAGTTCGTGTGTTGAATTTCCTAAGTCTCAAATACAGTAAACATTGAACCAAAACGATAAAAAAATTATTGCACACTCATCGGGAGTGTGTACGACACTAAAACACGGTTTAACGGGGTTTACGAACCTTGCGTTGTGAAGCCGGACACTCAAATTAATCACAAACGAAACCTTTCTAAATCGTTTTCACTCTATCTCTTTCTATTTGAAATCTCTCCCAAATCTCTCTCAAAAGTTACTTTAACTTTTTGTAATCATTCGGGCCATCCCGACCCTTAACCGGGTCAAAAACCACTTGAAACGGGGTAAAAACTGGTAAAATAACCTTAAGGAACCAAAACCCTCCTATTAGAAGCGAAAACTCTAATGAGAAGCCTCTCAGGACCGAAGCCTCTCAGGACCGAAGCCTCTCATGAGAAGCCTCTCAGGACCGAAGCCTCTCATTAGAAGCCCTCTCAGGACAGAAGCCTCGCATGAGAAGCCTCTCAGACAGCCCATGCGAGAGGTCTCGCAGACGGCCCCTTTTTACCGGTTTTTCGACTACGACTTCGTTTTAACTCCGTTTTTCATTATTTTAACGTGGGATTTTCACCCAAAACTTTATTTTATAAACTAAGGCCCCAAAATATATAAATCCCCAGGGTTTTTATAAAAATATATTAAAAGAATTAGTGGTTGAACTAATTATTGAGGGAATATTTGCTTTTCCTTATTTTATGACAAAAGCAAACCACCACCACCTCACTCTATGATCAGCCACTCTTTCCCACTACCCCTTGTGTCCTTGGGGGACCTTTACACCCTATCTCCAGCTCTTCCCACGTTCTAAGAGCTGGAGGATTGGTCCTCTCTCCTCATTCTCCTTAAAAGCCCTTTCATTCTACACTTAGCAACCAAGAACACTCTCCAAAATTCTCTCATCTTTTCTCTCAACTTCAAGAACTTCAAGGCTTTCTCCAGGGATTTCTTTCTTCAGTTAGTAAGTATCTTCATCATTCACATAATTATTAAACTCCATTCTACTCAAATCATTGATATCTTACACAAATTCCATCTTATTCGGTGTTAGATTCTCGAATCATCAAGACATCTTCTTAGTGTTCTTGGGTTGAACACTTCCTTTATCTCACTTTCATCTACTGAAATCACATAAGGTGAGTTCATACCCCTACATTTACATGTTTTTCTTAAGTTTTAAGGGGGGAATACAAGTAAAATCATCAAGAACACAATTAAACTTTTTCTATCAGATTACATCAGAAAAGATGAACTTCGATCACGGACTGTTTTGGTCAACTTAAATATTTTAGTTTTCAAAACTGTTCCAGGTGCAAGTAGTTCAAACTCTTAGCTTTAAAATGGCTACTTGCACATCTCCATATGATTTTTCTACAATTTATGGTGATTTTTACAAAACTGCCTATCATTTCAGAGGTAAACCCGGACCAGTCTGTGATTATGAACATTTTCACCTCTGTTAGAGATCACTAAAAATCATGATAAAATTTACGAACAAATTAGACTCATATTCCAAACTCTCAGAATTTGCGGATTTGGATTTAGAGCTTTGATGATTTTCTATAAATTTTCTAAGAACAGTAACAGAAACTGTATACAACAAAAAGTTGCTGTCAATTTCATTTCACCTTGTAACATGTTGAGCAACGTGTATATCTTTATGTGATTATATGTTATTGCAATATATGACATTTTATCTTAATATTTAGACACACATCAGTTTACAAATGGATTTGGACATATAAAATATAAAGAATAACAAGTGATTATAATCAAAGTACAACCGATACATTCAAACATTTAATAAACTATTTTGAATATAGTTTGCATACATTACTACGTACTACCCTTGGTTGATAAACTATAATAGGTATAGTTTATGATAAATTACATAATACATACATTTAAAAAGGGTACATTTATACAGAGGATATTTTCATTAAGCAAGCTACGGCCATACGGTACCAAGTTTTCATAACACGTAATTCCGTTAATGACTTTATGAAACATTACATAACACATACATTTAAAAAGGGTACATTTATACAAAGGATATTTTCATTAAGCAAGGTACGGCCATACGGTACCAAGTTTTCATTACACTACACGTAAATTCGTTAATGACTTCTGTGCGACATTAGATTCAATTTACAAATAAGTCCTGTATTATAACCAGAGTCTCCTCGAGGGAGAGCGTGATACTTGTGTATAGATCTATATTGGGTCTGACAAACCCACACCTTAGCTGCATGCAACAGCTAGACCGACAGGTCTGGGGTGACAAATGTCATAACATTTCCGACGCCTGAAGAACGTCGTTTCAGGCCAACTAGGTCATAGCATGGTTATAATAACTCACATGTGGTATTAACAAACATAGAATTTACGGGGATTTCACTAAAATCAAACGAGTTTATGTCGATTTAAACTTGCATTGTTTTACTATAAGGAACGAACACTACTTGTACATTTCGGTCTTTGGGTTTTAAGACTACATTTACACATTAAGGAAATATTGGATTTTCTGGAATGAACACTACTTTTACAAGAAAAGGCTTTAATAAACTCACATAAAGTATTAATGAATATTGGAATTTACGGGAACTTCGTTAAAATTAAACGAGTTTATGTCGATTTAAACTTACATTATTTATTATAAGTAAGAAAAGTTACTTATACATTTCGGTCTTTGGATTTAAGACTACATATACATTTTAAGGAAAATATTGGATTTTTCTAAAACAAATACTACTTTTACAAACGAAAGGCTTTTAATAATACCAAACAAAAGCTTATGAGCTCACCAACCTTTGTGTTGACACTTTTTCAAACAACTTGTATTCTCAGGAAATCATTAAACAGGTAACCAAGTGCTTTTGAGGATGGGACGCTAAGGCGTCTACTATTTCATATTTTGTCAACATATTGTAATTGATTCGTAAACATGTAATTCATACAATGATGTAACTTTTTCAATTATATATATGTTGGTTGTGTTTGCTTGAATTACTATTACAATTGTTGTTATGATACTATACATGAAGTCCTCCACCCCCGGACATTTCCGCCATCCTTGGTTTGGGGGTGTGACAGATTGGTATCGGAGCACAATTTATAGTGAATTAAGTATATCAAACCACATAAGATATAAAAACTATAAACACAATTGGGACTAATAGTCTCTGATTTGTGCATTTTTCAAATAAATATACTTTTAGAAAATAAATGATTTTCTTGATTAAAGTATACATACATACATTACATGCTCGCATGGTATCATAACTAGCGAAAACATAAAGCAAAAGAAGAAGAGTTGAACATTTTGAGTATGCCTTAGTATATGTAGATTAAGTCTGGGAAGGATATAGCCTGATCAACTATATCTGTCCGGGAATTGACTTGCATATACCGGGGGATGGTCAGGATGGGCAACAAATCTAACAAACCTAATAACACACTACAAAGGATACTTTAAGAACTCAAAACTAAACATTTACAAATACTATAGGAGTATTTTGTGTTACTATAATAAATTATCTGAGAATTAAATAGGTCTTTATTTATAGATCAATAGCTGCTAAGTGGATGCGCTAAGGTCATATGTAACTAAGATTCTATAGACTTAGAATTTATGTATCTTTGTTTCACTTCCTGTCCTTGTTTGGTTGTGGTCTTGGAGTTAGGGTCATCTATTCCAAGGACTATTATATCTTAATCACATATGACTGGTATGCACTTTGCAATTAATGAAGTAACCGATAAAGATCTTTTTAAAACATAAATATATTAATTATGTCCCGACTAAATTAGTATGTGTGAAACTTTTACAAACGGTCATATACTTGGAAACAAGAAGCTGCTTTCCAAATGTTAAAACAAGCCCTATGCAGAGCACCGATGTTGTCTCTCCCAGAGGGAACCGAAGACTTCGTAGTGTACTGTGATGCTTCGAATCAAGGCCTCGGATGTGTGCTCATGCAGAGAGGGAAGGTTATCGCGTATGCATCAAGACAGCTTAAGACGCACGAGGTTAATTATACTACGCACGACCTGGAATTAGGAGCAGTAGTATTCGCTTTGAAGATCTGGAGACACTACCTCTAAAGCACGAAATGCACTATCTTCACTGATCACAAAAGTCTTCAGCATATCCTCAATCAGAAAGAGCTCAACATGCGACAAAGGAGATGGGTAGAGTTGCTGAATGACTACGAGTGCGAAATTCGTTATCATCCGGGCAAGGCCAATGTAGTGGCCGATGCTCTAAGCAGGAAGGAGTACTCGGGCCGCCGAGTAAAATCCTTAACAATGACAATCCATTCCCACCTAACCATACAAATCAAGGAAGCTCAACTGGAAGCTTTGAAAGCAGAAAAGGTGGCAGGAGAGACATTAAGGGGAATGAATAAAAACTTAGAAGTCAAGGATGATGGAGCACGTTATATCATGAACCGGATTTGGACACCGAAGTTCGGTGGACTCCGAGACGTCGTCATGAATGAAGCACACAAGACTCGATACTCCATCCATCCCGGGTCGGATAAGATGTATCTAGACCTCAAGAAATTATACTGGTGGCCGAACATGAAAGCTGAGATTGCTACCTATGTGAGCAAGTGCCTGACTTGCGCCAAGGTCAAAATCGAATACCAGAAACCATCCGGGCTATTACAAAAGCCGGATATACCTGAGTGGAAGTGGGAACGAATAACCATGGAGTTCATAACCAAGCTGCCTAAGACATCGGGCGGGCTTGACACCATATGGGTAATCGTAGACAGATTGACCAAATCAGCACACTTGCTACCGATAAAAGAAACCGACAAGATGGAGAAGCTGACTAGAACGTACATCAAAGAGATTGTACGACTCCATGGTGTGCCGATATCCATTATCTCCGATAGAGATAGTAGATTTACCTCACGGTTTTGGCAGTCTCTACAAAAATCCTTGGGAACTAGGCTTGACATGAGTACGGCCTACCACCCACAAACCGACGGATAGAGCGAACGAACCATTCAAACGTTGGAAGACATGTTAAGAGCTTGTGTGATAGACTTTGGTAAAGCATGGGATACCCATCTACCGCTTATCAAATTCTCCTACAATAACAGCTATCATACTAGCATCAAAGTCGCTCCATTCGAAGCTTTTTACGGTCGCAAATGCAGATCACCCCTGTGTTGGGCTGAGGTGGGGGATACACAACTAGCTAGAGGACAAGTCTCTAATTGCACCCTCACTGGCCATGAAATCATAAGGGAAAAGAGTCTCGAGATCGGCAAAAGAGTTACGCAGACAAACAACGCAAACCCTTGGAATTCCAGGTGGGTGATCGTGTACTACTAAACGTTTCCCCTTGGAAAGGAATGATACGATTCGGCAAACGCGGGAAACTAAATCCTAGGTACATCGGGCCATTCGAAATCCTTGCTAGGATTGGGCCAGTAGCATACAAACTTCGATTACCTCAGGAACTCGACAAAGTACATCCCACATTTCATGTGTCGAACCTAAAGAAGTGTTTGTCTGGTGAGACACTCGTAATACCACTCGACGAAATCAAAGTTAACAAAAATCTCCACTTCATGGAGGAACCAGTCAAAATCATGGATCGGGAAATCAAACGAACGAAACAAAGTCGTATTCCCATCGTGAAGGTCCGTTGGAACGCTAAACGAGGGCCTGAGTTCACCTGGGAACGCGAAGATCAAATGAAACAAAAATACCCACATCTTTTCCCAAACTCTTGATGTCCCAGTCAAATGCAAATTTCGGGACGAAATTCCTTCTAACGGGGGGATGATGTGACAATCGTCAAAATTGAGTCAAGTCAAAGTCAAACAAAGTCAACAAGTCAAAACCAATCGACTCAATTAACCCTTGTATATTAGGGTTTACACTATGTAATTACTGTACAATGCAATATTTTAATGAGAGAAACATTATTTGGAAAGTTCGTGTGTTGAATTTCCTAAGTCTCAAATGCAGTAAACATTGAACCAAAACGATAAAAAAATTATTGCACACTCATCGGGAGTGTGTACGACACTAAAACACGATTTAACGGGGTTTACGAACCTTGCGTTGTGAAGCCGGACACTCAAATTAATCACAAACGAAACCTCTCTAAATCGTTTTCACTCTATCTCTTTCTATTTGAAATCTCTCCCAAATCTCTCTCAAAAGTTACTTTAACTTTTTGTAATCATTCGGGCCATCCCGACCCTTAACCGGGTCAAAAACCACTTGAAACGGGGTAAAAACGGGTAAAATAACCTTAAGGAACCAAAACCCTCCTATTAGAAGCGAAAACTCTCATGAGAAGCCTCTCAGGACCGAAGCCTCTCAGGACCGAAGCCTCTCATGAGAAGCCTCTCAGGACCGAAGCCTCTCATTAGAAGCCTCTCAGGACAGAAGCCTCGCATGAGAAGCCTCTCAGACAGCCCATGCGAGAGGTCTCGCAGACGGCCCCTTTTTACCGGTTTTTCGACTACGACTTCGTTTTAACTCCGTTTTTCATTATTTTAATGTGGGATTTTCACCCAAAACTTTATTTTATAAACTAAGGCCCCAAAATATATAAATCCCCAGGGTTTTTATAAAAATATATTAAAAGAATTAGTGGTTGAACTAATTATTGAGGGAATATTTGCTTTTCCTTATTTTATGACAAAAGCAAACCACCACCACCTCACTCTATGATCAGCCACTCTTTCCCACTACCCCTTGTCTCCTTGGGGTACCTTTACACCCTATCTCCAGCTCTTCCCACATTCTAAGAGCTGGAGGATTGGTCCTCTCTCCTCATTCTCCTTAAAAGCCCTTTCATTCTACACTTAGCAACCAAGAACACTCTCCAAAATTCTCTCATCTTTTCTCTCAACTTCAAGAACTTCAAGGCTTTCTCCAGGGATTTCTTTCTTCAATTAGTAAGTATCTTCATCATTCACATAATTATTAAACTCCATTCTACTCAAATCATTGATATCTTACACAAATTTCATCTTATTCGGTGTTAGATTCTCGAATCATCAAGACATCTTCTTAGTGTTCTTGGGTTGAACACTTCCTCTATCTCACTTTCATCTACTGAAATCACATAAGGTGAGTTCATACCCCTACATTTACATGTTTTTCTTAAGTTTTAAGGGGGGAATACAAGTAAAATCATCAAGAACACAATTAAACTTTTTCTATCAGATTACATCAGAAAAGATGAACTTTGATCACGGACTGTTTTGGTCAACTTAAATATTTTAGTTTTCAAAACTGTTGCAGGTGCAAGTAAGTCAAACTCTTAGCTTTAAAATGGCTACTTGCACATCTCCATATGATTTTTCTACAATTTATGGTGATTTTTACAAAACTGCCTATCATTTCAGAGGCAAACCCGGACCAGTCTGTGATTATGAACATTTTCACCTCTGTTAGAGATCACTAAAAATCATGATAAAATTTACGAACAAACTAGACTCATATTCCAAACTCTCAGAATTTGCGGATTTGGATTTAGATCTTTGATGATTTTTCTATAAATTTTCTAAGAACAGTAACAGAAACTGTATACAACAAAAAGTTGCTGTCAATTTAATTTCACCTTGTAACATGTTGAGCAAGGTGTATATCTTTATGTGATTATATGTTATTGCAATATATGACATTTTATCTTAATATTTAGACACACATCAGTTTACAAATGGATTTGGACATATAAAATATAAAGAATAACAAGTGATTATAATCAAAGTACAACCGATACATTCAAACATTTAATAAACTATTTTGAATATAGTTTGCATACATTACTACGTACTACCCTTGGTTGATAAACTATAATAGGTATAGTTTATGATACATTACATAATACATACATTTAAAAAGGGTACATTTATACAAAGGATATTTTCATTAAGCAAGGTACGGCCATACGGTACCAAGTTTTCATAACACGTAATTCCGTTAATGACTTTATGAAACATTACATAACACATACATTTAAAAAGGGTACATTTATACAAATGATATTTTCATTAAGCAAGGTACGGCCATACGGTAACAAGTTTTCATTACACTACACATAAATTCGTTAATGACTTCTGTGAGACATTCGATTCCATTTACAAATAAGTCCTGTATTATAACCAGAGTCTCCTCGAGGGAGAGCGTGATACTTGTGTATAGATCTATATTGGGTCTGACAAACCCACACCTTAGCTGCATGCAACAGCTAGACCGAACCCTAATAAAGTGTGTAAGCTTGAGAAATCCATTTATGGGTTAAAGCAAGCACCTCACAGATGGAATCTTTGCTTTGATGAGAAAGTCAAAGAATTTGGCTTTTCTAGGAGTGAAGATGAATCTTGTGTATATGTCAAGGCTAGTGGGAGTATAGTTAGCTTTTTGGTATTGTATGTGGATGACATACTACTCATAGGAAATGACATCCCAACTCTGCAGGAAGTTAAGTCCTGGCTTGGGAAGTATTTCTCTATGAAGGACCTAGGAGAAGCTGCCTATATTCTAGGGATAAGGATCTTGAGAGACTGGAGTAAAAGACTAATTGGACTTAGTCAGAGTACTTACTTGGATAAGGTGTTGAAGAGATTCGGCATGCAGGACTCCAAGAAAGGAGAGTTACCCATCCAGAGTAATGCCAGATTGAGTAAGACACAAAGCCCTAGTACTGAGGCTGAGATAGCAGAAATGAGTCGAATACCTTATGCTTCGGCCGTAGGATCGATCATGTATGCTATGACGTGTACTCGACCTGATGTAGCCTTTTCTTTGAGCATGGTTAGCAGGTATCAGGGGAACCCTGGCAAGGCACACTTGACTGCGGTAAAGAATATCCTCAAGTACCTACGGAGGACTAAGGACTGGGTCCTTACCCTCGGTGGGAGTGAAGACTTGAGAGTTGTAGGGTATAGTGATGCTAGCTTTCAAACTGATAGGGATAATTTCCGCTCTCAGTCAGGCTGGGTCTTTACCTTAAATGGAGGAGCAATTTCTTGGAAGAGTTCCAAGCAAGAGACAGTGGCTGATTCAACTTGTGAATCAGAGTATATAGCAGCTAGCGAGGCAGCAAAGGAGGCGATATGGCTGAAGAACTTCATTGGAGAACTTGGAGTTGTACCAGCTATTAAAGAGCCAATGGAAATTTTCTGTGATAGTGAAAGTGCAGTTGCCTTAGCCAAGGAACCAAGGGATCACGGGAGATCCAGACACATCGACAGAAAATACCATTTCATCAGACATCGAATAGAAGAAGGACTCCTCGTGGCAAAGAGGGTATCATCGGATGAGAATCCAGCAGATCCCCTCACGAAGGGACTGACTCGGGTTAAGCATCTCCAGCATGCTCGGAGCATAGGGCTGAAGGATGATATTAGATTTAGTAGTTAGATAACCTTGAAATTTGTAAAGTGTAATTGACATTAGATGATGAATAAAATGTGTTTTATTTATGAGTAAAGTGTTGCTATCTCTTGTCGATCGTTTACTATATTTCTTTTGCATGTTTTGACTTCCAGAATAATTATGTTTGGTATATCATATTATTCGAACCTCCACAGTCGGTCATATATCGGAAGTAGGTATGAATCAAGACTATCATGATTGGTTGCAGAGGTCTAAGTTGTTGGACATGGCTACAACACTCATGAGTGCTCATAAGTTCTGAGCATTGGACTCAACCCACGCTCACTGGAATCACTTCATGGAATTTATCTCGAGTGACCGTGAGACGGTAATATCATATAAGTCTTCAAACCTAGAGATATGATTTGTTACTTATGAGTTGGTTATGCATTGATTGTACGTTAATGCATTGGTAACTCGATGTTATAAAACGTGTTTTTGTGTATAATTCAATGAGTGTTAGAACAAACATATGAGTCGAAGTTTATCTGTTCCTTCTTGGATTAGAAGATGATATCTGGGCCCCTCGATGATTTTGTTTTGACCTATGTACCGGGCCCGGTCAGAACTAAGTTGATGTGTTCAATTAAGTTCTTTGTCAAACAAATCGGAAATCGGTAAACAAACTGCTGGACAATAAGTAAGACATTGTTCCATGTATTTGTCTGGCTGATATCTAGAACAGAGGATTATATGATCACTTATCTGAAATGACGTATCATCATCTTCTCAGTTCCGAGAGACCTTGAAAGAGCTACGATTCCCGATCGGTTCCTAAAGTATTGCAGTTATAGTTATTAGACTTATCCAAGTGGGAGACTGTTGGATAAGGTGTCTAAGTCCATAACTATTGCTGGTATGTACTTGACCCGACCCGGCATGGTCCATTTGGGTTGCATGGCACCATGCAATTGGATAAACTAAAATGAGAGAAATAACACTTATGGTTTATTAATATATTATAAGTTCTAATATATTAATAATATTATTTAATTAGTTTGATCAAGAATTAATTTAGAATTAATAAAGTGATCAAAAGATAACTAATTAAATATATGGGTAAATTATGTAAATCTTACATATCTTATATAGTGGGCTAAGAGGCTCCATGGATTATCAAGTTGGGTTCCACCCATAGGATGCTCCATGGAGGCTCCATGGGAGTTACAAACCCATGGGTCATGGAAATGAAGAGTCATGCCACATTAGGGTTTACATGGTGTAACCCTAGATGTGAAACACTATATAAGAAACCCATTCTCCACCAAAATCGGACACTAAGAAACAAGAGGGCTAGAGCCGATTTTGCAAGTGTAAGATTCTCTCAAAGTTTACTCCTTTGCATTTGGTGTTGTGTGAAGCATTTGAGGCATCACACTTGGGGTGCTAGGCTCACAAGGTTTCAAGGATCATAATCAACAACAAGGTAAGTTATTCTATCTTTCATTCAAGTTAAAAATGTTCCCCATGTATGCTAGATAGGAATATAACCTTGGAATTCAACTTTGCATGATTATTAGACAAACATAGATCCAAGGTTATTAGGGTTGCATGTACACTTAGGAAGTGTTAGAATGCTCAAAACCCATCAATTATATGATGATTTTGATCTAGGATCTCAAAGGATCCCAATTATTTGGATCAAGATCCTGATAAGTAGGATCCTGGAGATTAGGTTGAGGAATAGGAGGCTCAATTGTCGCAATATTGGTTGTCTGGTCACGGTCGTCAGGATATTTTGGTCTTTTGGTGGGATCCTCAATCTCCGGGATCATTGCATGGATTATTGAGATCCTAGTTTCTGGTGGGTTCCTAAGGGAAGATCCTGGAATGGCTAATGCATCTGCTTCAATATTATCTTCCTTGTGAATTTGGTTTAGGCTAAAAGCTTTGAATCCGTAGGATTATTTATTAAGAATTCGAAGGTATATTGCTATCCTTTTGCATTTAACTACATATGATGAATTACGGTGGTTAGTAATTAATAACGAATCGATGTATACCTGAAGATCCTTGGCTAGTTGCAATCCCATGATAGGTGCTTCATATTCCGCTTCGTTTTTGGTTGCGTCGAACATACAACTAAGGGTGTAGGGTAGTATGTCCCCCTGTGGCGATTTTATTATGATCCCAAGGCTGGTTCCTTTTTTGTTGGATGCTCCGTCCATGAAGAGCGTCCATCTTCCCATGTTTTCTTCTTCTAGAAGTTGTCGAGTTTCCATTTCCACTTTGGCTTGTAGATCATCATAAAATGCAGCCACAAAGTCTTCTAGTGCTTGTGACATTATTGCGGATCTTGAATCATACTTTATGTTAAATGTGTTGATCTTCACCAACCACTTAGCCATCCTTCCTGACATCTCTGGTTTTCTCATAACATTCTTAATTAGATAATTATATTTTACATGTATCGTATGAGTCTCAAAATAGTGTCTTAACTTAGTCGAAGCTCTAACTAGTGGAAGTATTACCTTTTCGAGATGAGAATACATGGTCTCGGCATCTAGGAGACTTTTGCTTACGTAGTAAATGGGATGTTGGTCCCCGTCAAGATCCTTGGCCATGACTACACTTACCTAATTTGAGGATACTGAAAGGTATACGAGGAGCGGTTCTCCATCTAATGGTTTTACTAATAGGGGTGCTGAAGTGATGTATTTTTTAACTTCTTGGAAGGCGTTTTTGTGATCCTCGTTACATTTTGGTGCGTGTAAGAAGGCATTTTTTTCATTATTTTCCATTAGTTTCCCGTCATTAGTATTTTGGATCATAAGGATTTGCCCCCAGTATGGTTGCCACATTCTCCTCCATGTATGTCTTTTAGAACTTCTGCAGCTTCGTGATCTTCCAAACATCTTAGGTATGGACTTGCCACGAACTTCTTGTATAATTTCCCTTAGATCATCACGAAGCGTGAGACCCTCATCTTAAATGCTTTGTTGCTTCTTTCCTCTTTTGGGATCGTTCCATCTTGGAGGTATTATCTAATGGGTTTGATCCAGGATCTTAAAGGATCCAAATTATTTGGATCAAGATCCTGATAATTAGGATCCTGGAGAGGGGGTTGAGGACTAGGATCGTCAATTGTTGCAATATAAGTTGTCTGATCACGGTCGCCAGGATCTTTTGGACTTTTGGCGGGATCCTCAATTGTCGGGATTATTACATGGATTAATGAGATCCTAGTTTCCGGTGGGATCCTAAGCGAAAATTGTAGATTGGCTAATGCATCTACTTCGACATTATCTTCCGTGTGAACTTGGTTTATGCAAAAAGCTTCGAATTCGGAGGCTAATTCTTTAAGAATTTGAAGTTATGATGCTAGCCTTTCGCATTTAACTGCATAGAATCCATTAAGGTAGTTAGTAATTAATAACGAATCGACGTATACCTAGATATCCTTGATTTAAAGATCATTGGCTAGTTGTAGCCCATGATTAGTGCTTCGTATTTCTCTTTGTTTTTTGGTTGCGTCGAACACATAGCTAAGGGTGTGGGGTACTGTAACACCGAAAATTTTCAAACAAATTTTTCGTTTTAAAATCACATAATTCTCATAACACATTTCACAAAAATCCCAATTATTTAATTAACAAAATGCAACTCCATAATTGATTGATTAATAATCCAGGATCCTCAAAACATAACTCTTTCTCTTCTGTGTACAATCAAGCCGGCACCTTCCCGCGATCCTGAGAATTACCTGAAACACATATCACATAACACGATAAGCACGAAGCTTAGTGAGTTCCCTAAAATACCACACATATGTCATTAACCTCTCATGGCTATACTCAGATAAGACCCTCCGGTCAATGTGCCTCAGTGGGACCCTCCGGTCCCACAACTCGGGTGGACCCTCCGGTCCTAACTCAATAAGCTCAGAATAACACACATCATAAATCACAAAGACATAATGCAGGATATCACAATACTCAATATAAGCACATAAGACCCTCAGGTCACATTAAGGTTACCACTCTAGGTAAAGTATAATGAGAAGACTCACCTCGAATGATGAACAACTCCTATAGATGCTGCTGCTGCACCGGCCTCTAACACTGGACCAAAATCCACAATCACCCAATTAAGATCTAAGTCCAAACCCTCACTCTTTAGGTCTAAAGGTAGTCCACTAACTAGCCCATCAATAACCTAAAACTCATTGGGCCCACCAAGGCCCAATAATGAATGGGTTCTCCTGAGGCCCAACTCTCAAGTCCAAGCGACAAGCCCAACACAAGGGCCCAAGGCACATATATATATAATATTTCTCTGTTCAAAATCTCTAAAACACAAGCCCAAAGATCCAGGCCCAAGCCTTAAGGCCCAATATAAGATTTAGACCAAAAAGCCTACAACGAGGTTACGCGGTGCGTACCTCCCTTGGTACGCTCAGCGTACACAAGCATGCACAAATCCTGATCGGGGACACCAGCCCAGTACGCGGGGCGTACTAGGATTACGCACGGCGTACGTCCAATATGGCTTTTCTCACTCTTTTGGTCTTAACTCGTTAAGACCTTAGCTCATATCACAGATCTGGACGACCTAGAGGCTCTTACTCCATAAAGTCTATGAATTTAAGGCTTTGCATGGCTGATAAAGTCACAAACACCCAAAACTCTCATTCTCTTATCTCAAAATGCTCATATCTCATGCATGGGTTGAATCAAACGTCCAATTCTCGATTTTTATGACTCTACACCACTAAAGACACTCAAAGAAGCTGATAATAATCTTTGGAGCTCAATATCTCATAAAGCATCCAACTTTGGGACCAAAACCCTAAACTGAACTAGAATGATGCACAAATCAAAAGAGTGAGAAAGATTTGAGCTTTATACCTCAAAATGAAGCTCCAAACTCAAATAAGCTCAGATCCAAGGCCTGGAATCCCACTCCTTCTTCTTCAAGGCTCCTTCCTCACTCCAAAGAAACACAAGATCACTCAATAGCTCACAAATGGACACACAAGCTCAATGGACAAGTATTTAGGGTTTGAGAGGGTTGATTGTCTGAGGATGGTGGCCAGGCATGAGGCCATCTTATTATTTATATAGGGACACCCCGTCATTTAGGGTTTTCATTATGTGCCTAGTACGCCCAGCGTACTAGGTGGCTCCACTTCAATTTCACGCACTTGAGTACGCTAAGCATACACACACGTACGCCCATCGTACTTAGCTGCAACCTTTCTCAAATAAGGGACTTATCCTTCCAAAACTTCAAACTGTCATACCTTCGTCATTATATGTCTGTTTCCAAAGAACCTCATATCCACGGAAAGGTGACGGGAAGCGCTACGCTTCTAGCAACTCGTCGCAGCCCTGAGGTGTAATGCCCGTGTTTCTAGGCTAGGCATTAATATTGATGTGATAGTCTACGTTAACCTTTGTAACTCATTTTGAAGAAATGAAAAGGAATTATGTGAATATTATGTGTTTTATGCTTAATTACTAGGAGTTAAATAATTAAGAATAAAAATGAGCGTCGAAAATAAATATTAGATAAAGCCGATATCTATTAAGAAAGTTGTAGTGGTCGTGACAAGGATTACGAATATATAAAGAATACCGAAATCCGAGTTATAACGAAGAAGTTATGATTTGTCGAAGTTTCGCGACAAAACCGACACGGTGCCGAATGCCGTAAAAAGTGAGTTTTTGATAAACTACTTTTTAGCCTTAGTGATCTTGACGAAAGTCGTAGTGCTCGTCAAACCGAGAGTATGTATATAAAGAACGCCCAAATCTGACTTCGTATGAGGAAGTTATGATTTTTCGAAGTTTCAGCTTAGTAGTAGACAGCTAAAAACTCGAATTTTAGATCGAGTGATTTTTAGCCGACAGGACCTAAACGACAATCGAAGGTCTCGTCAATAGTAGCACAACAGTAAAAAGACAGACGAAAACGGACGTCGGATGAAGAAGTTATGAATTTTTAACGGATTTCCTGTCCCTGTCTGTTAAAAATAATAATATAAAAATTAAAGTCAAAATTATCCGACGAAGTCAAAACGAAAGTTGTCGAGCGTAATTTTACCTACGCGTGCATATAAAGAATGTCAAAAACGGAGCTCGTATGCGAAAGTTATGGATTTTTGAAGTTATGGCGCGAAAATCGAGAAATATTGTCAAAACCGAGAAATCTCGCATACGTGGACTTCGACAACGTGTCCTCGCCTCGCATCCGACGCGTGTCCGAAATATTGCTGAGTCATCCGAACCGGAGAGCTAATCCGAAGTGGTCCAATTAAGCTGCGACGCGTGCCCCTTTCCTTGTGCATCCGAGCTTCGCATGGTGCCACGGAACCCCCCATCGGACACGGACTTCGGTCCAATCAGAACATGCCACCGAGCCCTTCGCATGTGCAGCCGACGTACGAGCCACCTGCGAGCCTTCGCATCTGCTGACGCGTGGAGGCTTCTCAGCCCTTGGATCAGCAGCCTCGGCCCCTATAAATAGGAGGGTGCGAGACCTCCCGGGTATATTTTGGAAACTTGTCACTTTTAGCCCGTAAACCCATATTTCTTTCATTCGAACATCCCCCAAAGCCCCTGTACCAATTACAACCCCCGGAATACGCCACGAAGTGCCCGAGAAGCTCGGAAAATTTATCTTTTTGGTTTCGAAGCCCGACCTTCGCAGAGCCCGGTTTCTCAATAAAACTCTCGGTTTTATTAGAAACGAACGTTTTAAGAAACGAATTGCTGCCCGATTTTCATCCAATCATGTGAGTGTGTAGTCACTTTCATCTTACACCTAGATATGCAGTATTTTCTATAAAATACTGTAACGTCCGAAAAATACCAGCTAAACATTTCATTTTTAAATTAGGTTAATACATAAAACATCGTTATAAAACGTTCATAACAAAATATTCAGAGTACATCCCAGAAAATCCACAGTGCGGAAAACATGAGAGTGTGTGATATGCCGCTACCGCGCCGGCTCCTTTCCCCTAGCTGAAGAGGTACCTGAAAACAAAACTATAAAACGTAAGCACGAAGCTTAGTGAGTTCCCCCATAATGCCACATACCATGCAATCATATAATGAACAGCTAAGAGATACGGGCCTCGCCCACACCCATAGAGATACGGGCCTCGCCCACACTCTACTAGCTAGGAGATACGGGCCTCGCCCATACTCTGCTATCCATGGAGATACGGGCCTCGCCCACACTCCGCTACTAAACCATAACATACAAGTATCACACAGACAACAAGTATAAGCAATTCTATCATACTGGCATATATCACAATCAAACTCAACTATGAGATACGGGCTTCGCCCACACTCCGATACTAACATATCGTCTATACGGGCCGGCCTTGGTGCCTTAGACCCGTCCCTAATGGAAGCAAACTCACCTCGAGAGTAGCTGCCAAAAACCTGCTCAGACTACGCCTGGCTGCCGCACCGGTAATCCCTCCGGCTATAAATCCGTAAACATGGATTAGGTACTCATAAATACCCCTAAGGTCAAATGACCGGTCAAAGTCAACTCCTTGGTCAAAGTCAACCTTCTGATTGACTGGACTCGCCGAGTCCATATGGCGACTCGCCGAGTCCTTCTATGTCTAGCCCGACTCTGACTCATCGGGTCCCTGTTCCCACTCACTGAGTCAGCCTGACTCGCTAGACGGGGACAACTAACAAACCCGCGACTGGACTCGCCGAGTCCGAGGGGGTGACTCGCCGAGTCCGACGAACAGATCTCACAAATCGCTCCAATCTTCCATCAGAACATCAACCTTGGAGATTTGGAGATTCTGGGACTATAGCTACACGTTAAATTGCTAATTCCACGTGCGACTACGGAGGGTTGGACCTCCTACACTTAAACCCTTCTTATCCTAGTGACTGATCATATGACTCGCCGAGTTGGAAGAACAACTCGTCGAGTTCAAGGCTATATTCAAGGGACTCGCCGAGTTTGAAGAACGACTCGCCGAGTACCAGGCAATCTTCATAGGACTCGCCGAGTTGTTTATCCAACTCGCCGAGTCTAAGGCCATCTTCTTGGAACTCGCCGAGTGCACTTTGCCACTCGCCGAGTACCCTTCGACTCTTCACTCATTCTGGCCAAAACTGAGACACGCAATGGTTCCAAACCATAAATCTAAGCTCCTAGGGTATAAACACACGGAGTTTGGGAGGTTTAAGGTCTTGAAATCCACATATAAGGGACAAAAAAGGGAATCTATTATACTAAAGATTAAGAAGCAGCTTTCTTACCTGGTTAGGAGCTTCTCCCAGGGTAGATTTCGGATCTACCACACTTCCTTGCACCCTCCAACTTCCTCCTTCTTCGCTTAAGCTTCAAACTTCCTTCACCAAGCCAAAATCACTCTCAAGGATCAAAATGGGCTAGGGTTTCGCTCTCCAGTTCTTCTGGAAGAGAATGGGACGAAATGGGTGTTTTAGAATGGGTAAAATAGGGTGCAATGTCTGAAAATAGAGTTTCATCCAGACAGGTGGACTCGCCGAGTCCATGCATCGACTCGCCGAGTTCACCGCTCAAATCCCGTGTCCACCCTGCTGCTACTCGGCAAGTCGGGACGCAGACTCGCCGAGTTCGTGGCAAAATTAAGATACAAACTTAAATAAAATCATACCATGAACCCGGTGTTACAAATCTCCCCCACTTATTTTAGACTTCGTCCTCGAAGTCTGCCGCTCCCTTCCGGAACAGCTCTGGATAATGCTCCATCATCTCATTCGCGGGCTCCCAAGTCCATTCTGAGCCCTTCCGATGCTACCATGGCACCTTCACCAGCTCCACCCTTTTGTTCCTCAGTTCCTTCGACTTCCGGTCTAGGATAGCCACAGGCCGCTCGATATAATTCAGGCTGTCATCAACCTGGATGTCCTCCAAAGGTACCACTGCTGAATCGTCCACCATGCACTTCCGCAGCTAGGAGACGTGGAAAATGCTGTGGATCTGACTGAGTTCGGCTGGCAGGTCCAGCTGATATGCCACCTTGCCCACCCGGGCTGCAACCCTAAACGGTCCAATATACCTGGGACCCAACTTGCCCCGTTTCCTGAATCGGATGACGCCCTTCCACGGTGACACTTTCAGGAGAACCATATCCCCGACCTGGAACTCCAGGTCTGATCGGCGCCTATCGGCATAACTCTTTTGCCGACTCTGAGCAGTCTAAAGCCTGCTCCGGACCTGCTGAATCTTCTCTGTCGTCTTGAGCACTACTTCGGTGCTCCCCATGACTCTCTGTTCAACCTCGCCCCAACATATCGGGGTCCTGCACTTCCTCCCGTACAACATCTCGAAGGGAGGACAGTCAATACTCGCGTGATAGCTGTTATTGTATGAAAACTCGGCTAAAGGAAGATAGGTATCCCAGCTACCACCGAAGTCTAAAACACACGCCCGCAGCATGTCCTCTAGAGTCTGGATGGTCCGCTCGCTCTGGCCATCCGTCTGCGGGTGAAAGACTGTACTAAAATGCCGACGAGTACCCAGCTCGTCATGAAACTTCTTCCAGAACCTGGAAGTGAACCGCACATCCCTATCCGAAATCACTGAAACTGGCACCCCGTGCCGTGCCACCACCTCTCTGATGTAGATATCGGCCAATTTCTCGGCCGAGATGCTCTCCTGAATCGGGATAAAGTGGGCGCTCTTGGTCAATCGATCGACGATGACCCATATCGAATCCACTCCCCGCGCGGTCCTGGGAAGCTTGGTGATGAAATCCATCGTGATGTCTTCCCATTTCCACAGCGGGATATCCAACGGCTGCATCTTGCCGTGTGGTCTCTGGTGTTCGGCCTTGACCTTCCTGCAGGTCAGGCACCGCTCAACGTACCATGCTACATCCCGCTTCATGCAGGGCCACCAATAGTCCAGACGAAGATCTCTATACATCTTCGTTGCCCCTGGATAAATGGAGAATGGGGATTTGTGCGCCTCCTCCATCAGAACCTGGCGCACGCCTCCGAGATATGGAACCCACACCCTGTGGTGTAATGTCAATAATCCCCTGCTGTCATGGTCGAAGCAGGAAACCTGTCCCACAATCCGCTCACTCTTCCGATGTTCCTCCTTTATAGCCTCCTGCTGAGCCTCCCGAATCCGCTCCAAAAGCGGAGTCACCACTGTCATCTGCATGCAAATATCCCTGATCGGCGCCGCCTTGCGGCTAAGCGCATCGGCCACCACGTTGGCCTTCCCCACGTGATAAAGGATTTCACAATCATAATCCTTTACCACATCAAGCCACCGACGCTGCCTCATATTCAGATTTGGCTGGTCCATGAGGTACCTCAAACTCTTGTGGTCCGTGTAAATCGTACAGCGAACCCCATAGAGGTAATGACGCCAAATCTTGAGGGCGAACACAATAACCCCCAACTCCAAATCATGCGTCGGGTAGTTCGCCTCGTGAGGCTTCAGCTGCCTCGACGCATAGGCGATGACATGCCCTCTCTGCATCAATACCGTGCCCAAACCTGAGATGGACGCATCGCAGTATACAACAAAATCCTCCATACCCTCTGGCAAGCCTAAGATTGGCGCCTCGCACAATCTCTATCTCAGTGTCTCGAATGCTGCCTGCTGCTCAGGCCCCCAACGAAAGACCACAGCCTTCCTCGTTAACCTGGTCAGGGGTAATGCTATCTTGGAGAAATCCTGAATGAATCTCCGATAGTAGCCAGCTAATCCTAGGAAACTCCGAATCTCAGATGGAGACTTCGGAACCTCCCATCTCATCACGTCCTCCACCTTGGTCGGATCCACCGAAATCCCGTTCTGGTTGACAAGGTGCCCAAGAAACTGCACCTCGCGCAACCAGAACTCACACTTGGAGAACTTAGCATACAAGTTCTCCCTTCTCAAGGTCTCCAAAACCTCCCGCAAATGCTCCTCATGCTGCTCTCGCGTCCTGGAGTAAACCAAGATATCATCAATAAATACTATCACCGACAAGTCTAACATCGGTCTACACACGCGGTTCATGAGGTCCATGAACGCGGCAGGAGCATTGGTGAGCCCGAAAGGCATCACCACGAACTCATAGTGGCCATAACGTGTCCGAAATGCCGTCTTCTGCACATCCTCCTCTCTGACCCTCACCTGGTGATACCCTGAACGCAAGTCTATCTTGGAGAACCAAGATGCTCCCTGAAGCTGGTCAAAGAGGTCGTCAATCCTCGGGAGTGGGTAGCGGTTCTTCACCGTTACCTTATTCAGCTCCCTATAATCGATACACATCCGATGCGACCCGTCCTTCTTCTTCACAAACAGAATCGGGGCTCCCCAGGGTGAACTGCTCGGTCTAATGAAACCCTTGTCTAACAGCTCCTGAAGCTGTGTAGACAACTCCTGCATCTCAGGAGGAGCCAACCGATACGGTGCCTTGGCTATCGGAGCCGCACCAGGGACTAGGTCGATCCTGAACTCCACCTGTCGCTCTGGAGGTATCCCATGCAGCTCCTCGGGGAATACATTCGCGAACTCTCGTACTACGGGCACATCGCCCACCGTCGCCTTACCCGCCTCCCGGGTGTCCATGACATATGTGACATATCCTGCGCAACCCTGCTGAAGGTAACGCCTTGCCCTCGCTGCTGAAACAGAAGGCTGGCCCTCGCTGTGATCTCTCACCCTGAATTACTAACTCTCCCCCACTTGGGGCTTTGACTCGTACTAACTGTTGCGCGCAATCTATCACTGCCCCATTGGGACTCAGCCAATCCATACCAATAATGACCTTGTTTCCCTGCAATGGAATGGGAACTAGGTCAACCAAATACCGCTCTTCGAACAACCTTAACACACAATCTCGGAAGACTTCTGATGCTCGCACCGATCGGTCGTCCGCAATCTCGACCTCTAAAGGGCAATCCAACATGCCCGAGGACTCAGGAAACTTCTTGCTAAGTGCAAGAGAAACAAAGGATCGGGTAGCCCCCGAATCAAACAACACCTGGACTGGAATACCGTTCACATGGAACGATCCTAAACGTATATACACAGAGCACATATCAATATCATAAATCTCATATAAATAGGTCAGAGGGAAAGAATCATACCCGTCACCACATCGGGTGCAGCGCGTGCCTCCTCGGCTGTCAGCTGAAATGCCCGGCTCCTCACCACCGGAGCCTCTGCCTTGCCCTGCCGGCCATCTGTAATCCGCAGGGACGCTGGAGCTGGCGCCTGTACTGGCGCTGCTGCTGTCAACTGGGGGCAGTTGGCCCTCTTGTGGCCCCTCTGGTTGCAGTGGAAACACAGCAACTCAGATGTCTGAATAACCAGAGCAGGGGCAGTACAATCCCTGCTGAAGTGTCCCGTCTTGCCGCACCTGTAGCAGCCTGTCGATCCTAATCTACACGCTCCCTCGTGCGACCTGCCGCACTTCCTACAGCGGCCCGGTTCTGAATGGCCTTTCGGCCTACCATCTGATCCCTTGGGCTTCTTTCCCGAAGCCCCTATCGTCTGTCCCTCCTCTGCCTTCCTCTTCCGGATGTGCTCCAGATCTATTTCCCTCTCCCTCGCCCTAGCAATCATAGAATCTAGGGTAGGGCAAGCTGAAAAACTGACATGCTCCCGAATGTCGGCTCGCAGCATGTCGTGGTAGCGGGTCCTCCTCATATCCTCATCACCTGCATACTGGGGCACCAGTAATGCCCTCTCCCGGAACTTGGCAGTGATCTCCGCCACTGTCTCTGTCGTCTGCCTCATATCCAAGAACTCCCGTGCCAACTGGTGGAGCTCCACCGCAGGCGCGAACTCCGCCCTGAATCGTGTCACAAAGTCCGGCCATGTCATAGCCTCAATGGCCGCGGCTCCCAAAGAGTCACAAACCGACTCCCACCAATCTCTAGCTCTGTCACGTAGGCACCCTGCTGCAAATCGTACCTTCGACCCCTCGGGACAGAAGCTGATCAGCTGTGCAGACTCAAGGTCTGCAATCCATCGTCTGGCAACAATGGGGTCCTTTGCCCCATGGAAATCTGATGCACCACTGCCCCTAAAGTCCTTAAAGGACAGTGTGCGTGGTCCTGACTGGCTAGCCGCCATATCACTCCTGAACGCCCTGAGACGATCCTCCATCAACTCTACAATACCCTCCTTGATCGACCCGAAGATGATGGGAGTCGACTCAAGGATGCCCCTGGTAATCTCTGACGCAATGAACTCGCGTAGACCCTCATCAACTGGTTCGGACCCTGAACCTGAACCCGATCCTGATCCTGAGCCTCCCGCTCCCTGTCGTGTGGTCACCATGCTGCAAAACATAGCATAACCACCATCATACTATATTCCACTAACGAGGCTCACATTCATATCACAAGTCCCCGGTCTCGTCTAGGCCCTTTTTGAATCGAGTACGGATCCTCCGCTTTCAGTAGTACGGGCCCATACCACCTTCCATGTCTATCCGTACTTTCCTCAAGAATTGCCTCAACTCAACCAAGTCCTTTCTACTAATACTACGGTTCTCGTGCTACTCTCGCCCTAGGCTTGCCCTAAGTAATCACCATCCCACTCTCTGCCATCAGCTGCACAAGAAGTCCCTGCTTTCTTTCCCTAACTAGCTCGCGAATACTATTACATATTACTCAGACTAGATAATTCTTCGAATGAGAGGTCCTACCCTACAACGGTTGGACTCAAACAAGAGCTGCGAAATAGGGCTAGTCCCAACCTTCTGAAATTATTTAATCCTTGCAATATGTAACTTAGCATATTCGTTCACTAGTTAGTGAAAGACGACTAGAACTCCTAATAGCACAAAGCAAGCAGCATTCGGGCATTGAGTACGCATAATCGAGTATATACTACTCTGGCTATCATACTGACTGATCTGTACTAGCATGCAATTCTCAAAAAGCCGAAACACATAAAACAGGCACATAAGGCATCATTCCTAGATCCTTAGTCCTATTCTAGCATGCTGTTCTACTGAAACTGAAACTGATAATCATAACGTAAACTTGTATGGGTAGTTTGGGGAAAACTTACTTGAGCTCGGCCGGTCACGCACATAACACACTTTTTTCTTTTTAGAAACCCCTTTTACTTAGTCTTTAGAAAATCATTTTTTTTTTATAAAAATCTTTTAATCCCTCGATTTGAGTCCAGACACCCCCGAAGGTGTGTCTGAATCCCTCAAACCAGGGCTCTGATACCAACTTGTAACGTCCGAAAAATACCAGCTAAACATTTCATTTTTAAATTAGGTTAATACATAAAACATCGTTATAAAACGTTCATAACAAAATATTCAGAGTACATCCCAGAAAATCCACAGTGCGGAAAACATGAGAGTGTGTGATATGTCGCTACCGCGCCGACTCCTTTCCCCTAGCTGAAGAGGTACCTGAAAACAAAACTATAAAACGTAAGCACGAAGCTTAGTGAGTTCCCCCATAATGCCACATACCATGCAATCATATAATGAACAGCTAAGAGATACGGGCCTCGCCCACACCCATAGAGATACGGGCCTCGCCCACACTCTACTAGCTAGGAGATACGGGCCTCGCCCACACTCTGCTATCCATGGAGATACGGGCCTCGCCCACACTCCGCTACTAAACCATAACATACAAGTATCACAAAGACAACAAGTATAAGCAATTCTATCATACTGGAATATATCACAATCAAACTCAGCTATGAGATACGGGCTCCGCCCACACTCCGATACTAACATATCGTCTATACGGGCCGGCCTTGGTGCCTTAGACCCGTCCCTAATGGAAGGAAACTCACCTCGAGAGTAGCTGCCGAAAACCTGCTCAGACTACGCCTGGCTGCCGCACCGGTAATCCCTCCGGCTATAAATCCGTAAACATGGATTAGGTACTCATAAATACCCCTAAGGTCAAATGACCGGTCAAAGTCAACTCCTTGGTCAAAGTCAACCTTCTGATTGACTGGACTCGCCGAGTCCATATGGCGACTCGCCGAGTCCTTCTATGTCTAGCCCGACTCTGACTCATCGGGTCCCTGTTCCCACTCACTGAGTCAGCCTGACTCGCTAGACGGGGACAACTAACAAACCCGCGACTGGACTCGCCGAGTCCAAGGGGGTGACTCGCCGAGTCCGACGAACAGATCTCACAAATCGCTCCAATCTTCCATCAGAACATCAACCTTGGAGATTTGGAGATTCTGGGACTATAGCTACACGTTAAATTGCTAATTCCACGTGCGACTACGGAGGGTTGGACCTCCTACACTTAAACCCTTCTTATCCTAGTGACTGATCATATGACTCGCCGAGTTGGAAGAACAACTCGTTGAGTTCAAGGCTATATTCAAGGGACTCGCCGAGTTTGAAGAACGACTCGCCGAGTACCAGGCAATCTTCATAGGACTCGCCGAGTTGTTTATCCAACTCGCTGAGTCTAAGGCCATCTTCTTGGAACTCGCCGAGTGCACTTTTGCACTCGCCGAGTACCCTTCGACTCTTCACTCATTCTGGCCAAAACTGAGACATGCAATGGTTCCAAACCATTAATCTAAGCTCCTAGGGTATAAACACACGGAGTTTAGGAGGTTTAAGGTCTTGAAATCCACATATAAGGGACAAAAAAGGGAATCTATTATACTAAAGATTAAGAAGGAGCTTTCTTACCTGGTTAGGAGCTTCTCCCAGGGTAGATTTCGGATCTACCACACTTCCTTGCACCCTCCAACTTCCTCCTTCTTCTCTTAAGCTTCAAACTTCCTTCACCAAGCCAAAATCACTCTCAAGGATCAAAATGGGCTAGGGTTTCGCTCTCCAGTTCTTCTGGAAGAGAATGGGACGAAATGGGTGTTTTAGAATGGGTAAAATAGGGTGCAATGTCTGAAAATAGAGTTTCATCCAGACAGGTGGACTCGCCGAGTCCATGCATCGACTCGCCGAGTTCACCGCTCAAATCCCGTGTCCACCCTGCTGCTACTCGGCGAGTCGGGACGCAGACTCGCCGAGTTCATGGCAAAATTAAGATAAAAACTTAAATAAAATCATACCATGAACCCGGTGTTACAAATACGTGCTATGTGTAATTATATTAAGTGTTTATTTGAGGTGACTGTTGTACAGATGTTTTATACAAGTTTTAAACTGTATATGTATTTTATCTACAAATATGTTGGGTAGAACATGGGTAGACGAAATAGTCGATGTGTGTTAAAATGGTGAGAGGCCTCGATGTTGTTGTTGTTGTTGTTGTAGTCGTCTAACGGAGTATAGATGACGACCACAGACTTTTCTAGACAGTCCAGTGGCACACTAGCAGGTTCGCAACTTGTAGGTGTTGACGAACTAAATGTTCATTGGCGTACTCCACCCCCCTTATGGTTGCCTTTAGGACATGTATGGCTGAGGAGACCCCTTAGCAGTAGTGTCCATCCCGATGATATTCCTTAGGCTAGGTCCCTTGTGATAGGTGTTTAGGGACGTAAAGTGAGGACAACGGGAATGGGTAATCAGGGTTATTGTTGATTGGTGAACTTAATAAGTTTATTATTATTGTGGGTTGAAAACCCTATATGCTCACCAGGCTCCCAAGCCTGACCCACTCAGCTTTTTATGTTACAGGTAGTGGACCCCGAGCATAGTCGGAGGATGATGAGAGATTTTTGGATTATAGGCCAGTAGTTGTAAATAACTGTTGAAAGGCTTATAATGTCTTGTTTATGCTTTTGATCTGTATCGGAACATGACATCCTGAGGTTTTGATATGAAATGAAACTATACATTTCTTAAAGAAAGGTTTTGATAAACTTTTATCATGTTTTGTTTTGGGGACCAATTCCGCAACATCTTTTAAAAAGATTTCTCTGATTTTATTTTAAAAAGCATAAATTAAATCGGTCTTTTCTGGCCGAGAAATTATGGGATGTCACAGTTGGTATCTGAGCATTAGTTTAAGCGAACTAAGAAATTGTAGGATTTCTAGAATTAAACTTAGAATGGTAAGTGATGATTGTGAGATGAGTGTCTACCATATTTTAGACACGAGCACTAGTTTATTTTAGGAAAGGTGCCTAAAATGCTTTTATGTGCCAAATGCTATATGTTTGCCATATATGCCATTATTTGTTCGGATCTATGGTCTGTTGCCGACCGGATCTGGAAACCTTATGTGTGTAGGATTCTAAGCGTATGATTATGAGATTAGAACTAACATGTAAACGTTTCGGAGTGATAAGGGAATTAAAATATCTAACAAGGATAAAGACCTAAATTCGCCTTATTCGGTATATAGATTATAATGGCAAGAACTAGAAGTGGAGCGGGAAATGCAAACAGAAACCAACAACCTCAACCTCAAGTGGTGGAACAGGTGCCTATAGTAGGAGCTGCACCCGAACCCATCACCATGGCTGGAGTACGAGCTGTGATTCAGACCATGATGGCTGAACAGAGGGAGGAATTGAGGCAAATGTTGCTGAACAACAGGGATGAACCTTCAGTTCTTGTTGAACAACGTCAATTGAATGATGATCGATCTGAAGAAGGAAACAACAGTAGATCTGTTGGTCATAGTGAACCGCTTGTGGTTGGGAGAAATAACCACGAGGATAGAGTGGAGAGAAATGGGTGCAAGTATAAGGACTTTATGACTTGCAAGCGATCGACCTTCACTGGAAAAGAAGATCATGTCGGAGTAATGGATTGGATCTCAGAAATGGAATTGGCTTTCATGACTTGTGGTTGCCAAGGCAAGTTACAAACCACATTTGCAGTACGTCAGTTCAGGGGTAGTGCTGCTCGTTGGTGGAACACTTTGGGGAAAACCCTAAGCCCTAATGAGCCACTGCAACTGACTTGGGCAGAGTTCTTGGTGCACTTCAAGCACAAGTACTGCTCGGCCCAAAACGTGCTTGAGTTAGAAAACTAATTTCTAACATTAAAGAAGGGGAGTATGACCGTTGACGAATATACGAATAACTTCACAGACAAAATGGAGTTTGCCTTGCGTATTGTCCCAGATGAGCTGGCAAAAATTGACAGGTATGCAAAGGGACTTCCATGGGAGTATGCTGTGCCAGTACGTCAGGCACTTACCTTGGAGGCAGCTATCTGGGCTGCCAAGTCTATTGAAGATATGATAAAGGGGAGAGCCTCCATCAAGGTTGAAGTTGGCGAAAAGAGAAAGTTTGAAGGAACTTCAGGTTCCAATAAAAAGAACAAGTTCTGGAAGACTGGTTCGAGAAAATTCGGAGGAGAAGCCGAAGCCAAGTGGTGTGACAGGTGCAAGAAGAAACATGCTGGGAAATGCAGCGTGGAACTCACTTGTTACAAATGTGGAAAGCTAGGGCATTATGCCAATAAATGCACCTTCACTAATAACGTCTGTCATGGGTGCCATGAAGAAGGGTATATTTTGAGGGATTGCCCGAAGAAGAAGGATGTAGCAAAGCCCAATCTTCCACCAAAGCCGAAGGCGAGAGCCTTTCAGATGACACTTGAAGCTACGAAAGAAGAAGCCGATGTCGCTTCAGGTACCTTTCTCGTAAACGAATTGTCTGCCCAAATTTTGTTTGATTCTGGAGCCAATTACTCCTTTATATCGCATGAATTTGGTAGAAAACTAGCTTTGCCTGTAGATAGACTAGTTAATGCTATAATAGTCGATATTGCTATTGGCAAGTTTGTACCTGTTAGCCATCGTATGAAAAACATCCTCATTGACTTGGATGGGAATAAGTTCCACGAGGAATTATTGCCTATCGAGTTAAATGGATTCGACATAGTTTTAGGAATGGATTGGCTTAGTGCCAATGATGCCGAAATATTGTGTAGGAAGAAGATAGTAAAAGTAAACCCGCCAGGGAAAGAGTCGTTTATGGTGTACGGAGACAAACACAGAGTAATCTCTGGAATCATTTCCCTAATGAAAGCCAGAAAGTGTTTGGCCAAGGGATGTACATCATATCTAGCGTTCGTGATCGATTCTAAGAAGGAAAAGAAGGAGGTGCAGAATATTCCGGTGGTGTGTGACTATCCGGAAGTCTTTCCCGAAGATCTTCCCGGATTGCCCCCTGATCGACAAGTAGAATTTCGTATCGACTTGTTACCAGGAACGACGCCGATAGAAAAAGCACCATATCGATTAGCACCAACAGAAATGAAAGAACTTATGACACAACTTCAGGAGTTATTGGACAAAGGTTTCATTCAACCTAGTTCATCAACCTGGGGAGCCCCTGTGTTATTTGTAAATAAGAAAGATAGGAGCATGATAATGTGCATCGATTACAGAGAGCTGAATAAAACAACAATAAAGAACAAGTACCCTGTTGGGTTTTGAGCATTCTAACACTCCTATGGTGTACATGCAACCCTATAAACCTTGGATCTATGTTTTCTCTATTATACATGCAAATATTAACTATTCCAAGGTTTCATCCTAACTAGCATATTATGAAGCACCTATACTACAAAGTTCTAGTTAGATGACATACCTTTTGATGTAGCTTGATGTCTTCAAGCTTTAAGAGCTTAGCCCCAATAGTGTGGAAGCCTCAAATGGAATCACAAATCACCAAAACACCTTGGAAGAACTTGAGAGAATATGTATGCACACTAAAATCGGCCCACTCTTATTTTCACACACTTGTGCCAATTTTGTGAGCCAAGGACCCCTTTATATATTATGGAGGATTAGGGTTACATCCATGTAAACCCTAATACCCATGACCTTTCATTTACATAGGATCCATGGGTTAAAAGCTCCATGGACCATCCATGAAAGCTTAGCCCAACCTAAATGAACTTGGCCCATTCCATATATATAAGAGTCCATATTTAATTAGTTCTTTTTTATCACTTAATTAATTCTAAATTAATTCTTGATCAATACTAATTAAATAATATGATTCCATATTAATATATTAGAACTTATAATATATTAATATAAATCATAAATATACTATTCTCAAAAGACTATCCATATAAATTGTGCCGGTGAAGTGCAACCCAAATGGACCATGCCGGGTCGGGTCAAGTACATACCAAATATAGTTATAGACTTAGACATTAATCCAACAGTCTCCCACTTGGATAAGTCTAAAACTATTATTGAGTATGACTTCAAAACCTAACTGGCAATCGTAGCTCTTAAAGCCGCTGTCGAACTCTGACCTTGTCAATGACTTGTCCATTAGATAGGGGATCATATATTCCTCCATTCTAGATATCATATGGACTGAGACATGGATTATAATCATTCTCTCTGTCCATTTGTTGTTTCCCGATTTTTGATTTATGATGACAGACTGATTAAACAAATCAAATCAGTCCTGGCTTGGCCAAGCACTCACATGTGTCATCGCAAAATCATCGAGGCGCCCACATATATCGCTTTTATCCAGAAGGTAAAAGGAATGGATAAACTTCGACTCATATGGCTTGTTCTACTACTTGTTGAATCATACACAAAGGCACATTTTATAACATCGAGTTACCAATGCGTTTTCGTGCAATCAATGTATAACCAACTCATGGTAACAACTCATATCTCTAGGTTTTAAGAATATAAGATATTATCGTCTCATGATCACTCGTGATAAAATCCATGAATTGATTCAAATGAGCGTGGGTTGAATCCAATACTCAGAACTTATGAGCACTCATGAGTGTTGTAGCACCACTTTGTCCACCAACTTGGACCTCTACAAACCAACCCATGACAGTCTTGATTCATATCTTCTTCCAACATATGACCGACTGTGGACGGTTTGAATAACTTAATCATTCAGGAAGAGCGACTTAGTTATTCTGGAAGTCAAAACATGCAAAGTGAAACACAAGAATAAATGAATCAAATATGGTATCAAACCCTATGAATATAAATAAACACTTTTATTTATCACCATACTGATTACTCATTATTCATTGTTTCGGTTTTATCAACTTTATACTTGAATTAAAAACACTAGTTGTCCCATGCTCCAAGCATGTACACTATGTTTTTCTTAAACAATAGCTTTGCCATACACCAAGTATGCACTCTATGTTTGTCTATGATCCTTACTTTGTGAAATAAGCCAATTGAACATAATTTCAACGACTCTAATTTCACACTCCTAAATCCTTATAGAAAAATGTGAGAATTTCAAATTCCTATCATTTATCGAAATCTGTTTAGATTTTAAACTTATATGCACTGACCCTCCTGTAATGAATATGTACAAAGTCACAAAGACTTGTCAACAATCATTATAAGGTATTCCACTGGAGATCAACTCCATGGAAACTAAGTCTCATATTCAAAGTACACTGCTTTGGACATGCTTCTTGCATTAAGTTTTCTAATCTTACACAGATAACTTCCACCTATGGAGATGACTCCATATTCTCATTTTGACTATCACTTCTGAATAAGAGATGCCTCTTTTCAGAATATGTCAATATGGTCCTTCCAAAATTAGCACTATACTTCCAACAGTCCCTGAGCAACCAATCTTTGGTAAACCTCAGATTGTCCTCGACAATTGCTTAATCATTTTAGTCATATCCAATTCTAGACCTTTTCCCTTCTTAATGCCTCTGGGCATTTGGAAAAATTTAGAAATGACAAATATTATAGCACATGCAATCGATCCAATTCTAGACCTTTTCCCTTCATAATCGAATTTTGAGAACGCAATATATAGAATTTCCTTAAGTTGAACCAATCCAACATGAAATTCATATATATATTCTTGACTAAAGATGATTAATGAAGTATATCCTCTCCCTTAATTATAGCAAAACAACTTTTTCAATCCCTGCAGCCTCACGAATTGAAACTTTTGTTTTCTATAATTAACATTGCTAACTTGCAACACTAACAATAATTATCATGCTCCCACTAACATGATGATTATTAGCATAACACTTATGCTCCCACTAGCTTTGACATGTACTCAGAAATTAGCTGGACTTCTAGAAATCAATACTTTATTGACTTTCTTACCAAAGTTTAGATTTCTGATACGAGATGCTTTGATAAAACTTTATCAAAATCATACACCTTTCCTTAGATAACATGCATGTGTGTATAAACAATTTCAGAACTATGAAAAGGGATGCCGTAATCATAGTCTCAATTGTTTAGACCTTTTGCCATTTGCTTCAAATCTACTTGGTGGAAGTGTTTCCTCACCATCATTTTCATGAATCGGAGAGAAACCTTATAACCCTTAGATTTTATGGTGTATGTGTTCTTATCCATGTGAATCGTCAAAACCATAGTCACAAGACAAGGATAATGACAAATCCAAACTCATATGGACTGAACTTATGCAATCTTAACTTCTTGCCACCTGGCAGTACAGGGCCTGCCCTTGCTTCCAAGTTGTTATGCAACCAATTGAGAACTTTTAGAACTCCTATTCAAAGCCAACTTTAACTAGAATGGGCACAGAATATGTCAACACGATAGGTTATAAACCTCAAGTCGTGTGCTAGTGAAGAACCTTAGGTTTTATTCTTGATTAGTTCTTGAAATTCTTTTTAGGATCTTTAAGACTCCCACTATCCTCTTGACATATAAGACTATCTTGCCAAATATTCAAGAGATAGTGCGGATTCTTTATCAAGACAAACACTTCACACAATTGGCCTTAGTTGGTCTTTGTTTTATCCAAAACATCACAACTTACCAATTTCAAATGTACAAGAGTAGGACACTTTTACTCTTACATTTGACAAGTGTTTTAAACCTTTCTTTAAGATATGTCACTCAAGTTACAATCTTGGAGTATGACTCTAAGAATTGTTTTGGAACGAAGTATGACTCATCTTCCTGATCTAACCATTTCAACAATTCATGACTCCTCTTCTTAGTCATAAGAATGCACTAAGATGACCTTTAGAGGATTAATTGTGATATGATTTCTAAATCATTAAGATGATCACAAACATGATACTAAAGTAGTCTCCCATCTTTTCAGATTTGAGTAACTTTTATCTTTCTGCCTAATTTGATTCTTCCCATTCGTTCTGCCATACATTGAGACTTTTCCAATGTTTCAGAATTATACTTAAACTTGTAAGTATAACCATATTTACTAAACTTTAGTAAATCAAATAGTCTTAACGAGCTTTGTGGTGGACATGACCAGTGCACAAGAATGTGTACACGATCCCTTTACTCCTTCACTTGACTCACACATCCATGTGAACAAGTAATTAGTCTTGATTTTCCAATGCTTGAAAGTTCTCATTCATCATACTATTCAACTTGCATGATTCCAAGTTTCGGTCCAATTGAAACTTGGGTGATGAGGAACTTTCCTGATTTGGTAAATTTAGACACTACCACAAATGAAAGAATCAAATCCATTTTCCAATATTGCTGTCAGTGGAATCATATAAGCAACAATTTTCCACAAATGTCATTGTAAGGATACTTCAAATAAATAAAATTAAACAATTTTCTTTTATTTTAAAACTTTGCGGAAAAACTTATCCTTACAATCCACATGGAAAAGTGTTGTTATCTATTCCTTAGCAATATATCATAACTTCTTAAGCAACTGCTTAAAATTATGATGCGATCGAAATCCACCTTCGCGATCAGAATCAACATATACTTCCTTTAAGATTTCTGTCTATTCTTTGATTCTTAAAACATCAACATGTGACCCAGTCACATCATGTAATGAGGATCTCAGAATAGAACTTAACAGAGTTAGATAATGGGCTCTACCTGATGTAGAGTCAAACTTATTGACTTTAACATCCTTAGGTAAATTTGGCAGCTTTGCAATCAACGCCCCTTCCTTTGGCAAAATAAACATATGGACCCTTTAGTAATGGGACTATCTCAGACTTAGCCTTTCTCTTTACCATTTGGTCAACCGGGTTGACTATGGCCAATCCCTTTCCATTGGGAAGAGAATGCTTTTTCTGGATTTCCAGTGTCACCATTGTCACTATCCATAAAGTTTTTGGGAAGTTGATCTTCTAATCAAATTTGCTTTACTATCGTTTCAAATCATTGTTGATTCAGCAGCACCAAGCAAATAGATATGATCATTAAGGCTCATGTCATAGTCTGTTTCATAGTAGTCCCAAAGGAACTCACTATGTGACTTAGAAAGTGATTGAACATCCAACTTTCTCAAGACTTTGACACCCAACTCTCCCGGCTTGTCAATATGTGACTTCATCTCTAAGATGTGATCACACATAGACCTTGCTTGCCATTAGGGCTTGAGTGACCTTGAACTTGTGGGTTAGGGAGAATAATTGGAGGAGGTGGAGGAAGAGAAGTATGACTTCCATGAGCCAAACTCGGGAAGTCATATTCATTAGGAAAGCTTGGTTTGGGAAGATCATTGTTGTCTAAACCAGACATCAACAATGGGAGAAATTCACGTAAAGTTGATTTAAGTCCTTAATATAACACCCAATATGAGATATTAAGGATAGGACCCAACAAACTATTTTATAACTTGGAAGAGGGATGTCGTAATCCAAGCTATAAAATATTTGAAGGTAGGTGAATGACGATTCACCAATTTCCACCAAGATAAACGAAATATATTATTAGGTTTTAATTGGTTTTGAAACTCCTAGATTCTTTTGAGATTCATTGAACTTTTCAATGGCATGTTTCAATCTCGAGTGTGCCCTTCAGGTTTTGTGACTGGGATGCCGAGGATCACAAAACAAGGTGTGAAGTAACCATGCAAATATACTTGGTACCCTTAATATTTACCCCTCAATCGATGTGCCGGTTAACCACTCACACTCCAACGATACTGTGATAAACATTAAGTTACCCTTTGCTTACCTTGTTAAGTCCAGGTTAGTGTGCCGGTTAACCACACACGCTCCACTAACAGCTTAAACAAAGTGCAAAATGTAATTTCATGGATTAGCACCTTATTCACATTTTCCTAAGTAACTAAGATTGGGAATTTATAAGTGTTTAGTTACTTAGTATTTATCATTATACTTATAATGAAGGGAGAATTATAGTCCTTGTCCTACCTGTTCGGCTAACGACCCTCCACCAGTCAAGGAAGCGGTGGGTGAGAGTGGACACCCATTAAACTGCCATTTTATAGGCAGTAACCTTATACCCCCTTATAGACCGGCTTCGTGAATGAGGCCTACTAATGGTAAGAGGACTTGCTCTTATACATATAATATATTAAACTTTTAATATTATAATAGTATAAGGGTGTATTTTAGACATTTAAATACTTGGTGGTTTAATCTATTAATCAACTATACTCTTAATTTAATTAAATTTAAACCATGTCATTATGGAATTATTAATTCTCTTTTAATTAAACACTTTAATTATCTATTAATAAAGTCCATAAGAGTTAATTGAATTATTCAATAAAAACATCATAATTCCAATTATTAAATTCAAAATTAAAATCATTTAATTAATTGTTTAAGTTATGAACCCAAGAGTTTTAGAATTCAATTCTTTTATTTTTATCATAAAAAACTTTTTCCAAATTCCAAAACTTGAGGGCAAGTTTTGTAACTCTTGAAAACTTTTGGATTCCATAACTTATGAAGTTAGATACTTGTTTTATGATGAAACCTTTCATGTTCCATAACTTAAGAACAAGTTATGGAATTCTTTAAAACATTAAGACCAAGTTTTGTAACTCCATAAAAAACTTTGAATCAATTTTTTTAAAAACCTTTTCATATCCATAACTTATGGAGGTTTCAAAAAACTCTTTAGATCAAACTTTTAAAACTAATAAAATAATCATATCATTTTATCTTTTACTAAATTTGACCTAATTCAACTCATATAGCAAATGATTCAAATTTTACAAATAATTCGTTTTTCACAAAACAAGTAATTATCTTAAAATTTGACAAACATCATGTTTTTTTTTCTTTTTTTTTTCAACTTGAAAATAAAACATTTGCATCAATATAACAGAAAACAACCCATGGCTCTGATACCACTGTTGGGTTTTGAGCATTCTAACACTCCTATGGTGTACATGCAACCCTATAAACCTTGGATCTATGTTTTCTCTATTATACATGCAAATATTAACTATTCCAAGGTTTCATCCTAACTAGCATATTATGAAGCACCTATACTACAAAGTTCTAGTTAGATGACATACCTTTTGATGTAGCTTGATGTCTTCAAGCTTTAAGAGCTTAGCCCCAATAGTGTGGAAGCCTCAAATGGAATCACAAATCACCAAAACACCTTGGAAGAACTTGAGAGAATATGTATGCACACTAAAATCGGCGCACTCTTATTTTCACACACTTGTGCCAATTTTGTGAGCCAAGGACCCCTTTATATATTATGGAGGATTAGGGTTAAATCCATGTAAACCCTAATACCCATGACCTTTCATTTACATAGGATCCATGGGTTAAAAGCTCCATGGACCATCCATGAAAGCTTAGCCCAACCTAAATGAACTTGGCCCATTCGATATATATAAGAGTCCATATTTAATTAGTTCTTTTTTATCACTTAATTAGCTCTAAATTAATTCTTGATTAATACTAATTAAATAATATGATTCCATATTAATATATTAGAACTTATAATATATTAATATAAATCATAAATATACTATTCTCAAAAGACTATCCATATAAATTGTGCCGGTGAAGTGCAACCCAAATGGACCATGACGGGTCGGGTCAAGTACATACCAAATATAGTTATGGACTTAGACATTAATCCAACATACCCGTTGCCGAGGATCGATGACCTGTTCAACCAGTTGCAAGGTTCGAGCTATTTCTCGAAGATCGACCTTAGGTCAGGATACCATCAACTAAAGGTGAGAGAGCAGGATATCGAGAAGACTGCGTTTAGAACAAGATATGGACACTATGAATTTTTGGTTACGTCATTTGGACTAACCAATGCCCCAGCAGCTTTCATGGATTTGATGAACAGGGGTTGTAAGCCATACCTTGATAGATCCGTGATAGTATTCATAGACGATATCTTGATTTATTCGAAAAGCAAGCAGGAGCATGAAAAGCATCTGCGGGAAGTGCTAGAAGTTCTGAAAAAGGAGAAGTTGTATGTAAAGTTCTGCAAATGTGAATTTTGGATTCAAGAAGTCCAATTTTTGGGTCATGTGGTTAACCAAGAAGGAATAATGGTTGACCCAGCAAAGATTGAAGCTGTGATGAAGTGGGAACAACCAAAAAGTCCTACGGAGATTCGAAGCTTTTTAGGATTAGCCGGATGTTATCGTCGATTTATCCAAGGCTTTTGTTCGATTGCTACTCCATTAACAGCTTTGACCCATAAAGGAGCTACTTATGCTTGGAATGAGAAGCATAAGGAAGCCTTTGAAAAGTTAAAGAAGAGATTGTGTGAACAACCGATTCTTTCGTTACCTGAAGGAGATGATGACTTCGCAGTCTATAGTGATGCCTCTGGAGTTGGGTTAGGATGTGTTCTGAACCAAAGGGATAAAGTGATAGTGTATGAATCGAGGCAATTGAAAGAGCATGAAAAGAACTACCCCACTCATGATCTGGAGTTGGCAGCGGTAGTATTCTCCTTAAAGATATGGAGGCACTATCTGTACGGTACTAAGTGCAAACTTTTCACTGATCATAAGAGTCTTCAATATCTCTTTAATCAGAAGGAATTGAACATGAGGCAACGGCACTGGCTAGAGTTACTCAAGGACTACGACTGCGAGATACTTTACCACCCTGGTAAAGCAAATGTTGTTGCCGATGCTCTCAGTCGGAAGGTAAATCTTGAAAAGAAAAGGCCAAGAGCGTTGAGAATTGAAGTTGTCTCTACAATTGTGGAAAGTATAGAGAAAGCTTAAGAGGAAGCTTTAGAGAAAATTGACCGGAAGGAGGAACGTTTGGGGAAAATGTTGGTGTTTGATACAAACGGTCAAGGACTGAAGGTATTCAAAGATAGGATTTGGGTACCTAAGACGGGAGGAGTAAGAGATCTTCTGATGGAAGAAGCTCACAAAACCATGTACTCGATTCATCCCGGCAGTACGAAAATGTATAGGGATCTAAAACCCTACTACTGGTGGCCGACGATGAAGCTCGATGTTGCTAAGTATGTGGCCGAGTGTGTAACTTATGCTAGGGTTAAGGCACAACATCAGAAACCGTATGGGAGTTTAGAACCTTTACCTGTACCCATGGGTAAATGGGAAGATATCCCCATGGATTTTGTGACTAAACTGCCCAGAACAAGGAACAGTCACGACATGATTTGGGTGGTCGTTGATCGCTTCACTAAGAGTGCGCATTTCACAGCAGCCAAAGAGAAATGGTCTATGGATAAACTTGCGAATTCTTACGTGAAGGAAATTGTGAGGCTTCACGGTGTTCCGTTAACGATTGTATCCGATCGTGACAGCCGTTTTACCTCAAGGTTTTGGAGGAGTCTACAAGAGGAATTGGGTACCAAGTTGTGTTTGAGTACAGCTTACCATCCGCAAACTGATGGTCAGAGCAAACGAACAATTCAAACATTGGAGGATATGCTGAGAGCATGTACCCTAGAATTCCAAGGTAACTGGGATGAACACTTACCTCTAGTAGAATTTTCCTATAATAATAGTTTCCACTCAAGCATCAAGATGGCACCTTATCACGCTTTGTATGGATAAAAGTGTCGAACGTCGTCATGTTGGCTGAAGCTGGGGAAAAGCAGTTTATGGGACCTGAAATAGTCCATCAGACTGCTGAAAAGTTGAAAATAATTAGGGAGAGGATGTTAGCTGCTCAAGATCGACAAAAGAGTTATGCTGACAAGAAAAGACAACCGATATCCTTCGAAGTTGGAGATTCGGTTTTACTTAAAGTCTCGCCGTGGAAGGGACTTATAAGATTTGGTAAAAGGGGAAAAATGAGTCCAAGTTTTATTGGACCATTTAAAGTTCTTCAGAGGATCGGGAATCAAGCTTACAAGCTAGAATTACCGGAAGAACTGGAGGGTATTCATAACACCTTTCATGTGTGTTATTTGAGAAAATTCACGGGAGATGTGCCCGACATCATTCCCATTTCTGAATTAAGGTTGGATGAAAACAAGAGGTTGATTGAAGAACCTGAGGCAATCGTTGACCGTAAGACTAAGAAGTTATGACGCAAGATGGTCGATTTAGTGCTTGTGCGTTGGAAACATACGAATGGGCCAAATCTCACCTGGGAAACGGAGAGTGACATGATGAGTCGCTACCCGCAGTTGTTTGTTGATGTGTGATTCCGGGGACGGAATCATCCTAAGGGGGCGAGAATTGTAATGCCCATGTTTCTAGGCTAGGCATTAATATTGATGTGATAGTCTAGGTTAACCTTTGTAACTCATTTTGAAGAAATGAAAAGGAATTATGAGAATATTATGTGTTTTATGTGTTTTATGCTTAATTACTAGGAGTTAAATAATTAAGAATGAAAATGAGCGTCGAAAATAAATATTAGATAAAGCCGATATCTATTAAGAAAGTTGTAGTGGTCGTGACAAGGATTACGAATATATAAAGAATACCGAAATCCGAGTTATAACGAAGAAGTTATGACATGTCGAAGTTTCGCGACAAAACCGACACGGTGCCGAATGCCGTAAAAAGTGAGTTTTTGATAAACTACTTTTTAGCCTTAGTGATCTAAACGAAAGTCGTAGTGCTCGTTAAACCAAGAGTATGTATAAAAAGAACGCCCAAATCTGACTTCGTATGAGGAAGTTATGATTTTTCGAAGTTTCAGCTTAGTAGTAGACAACTAAAAACTCGAATTTTAGATCGAGTAATTTTTAGCCGACAGGACCTAAACGAGAATCGAAGGTCTCGTCAATAGTAGCACAACGGTAAAAAGACAGACGAAAACGGACGTCGGATGAAGAATTTATGAATTTTTAACGGATTTCCTATCCCGGTCTGTTAAAAATAATAATATAAAAATTAAAATCAAAATTAGCCGACAAAGTCTAAACAAAAGTTGTAGAGCGTAATTTTACATACGCGTGCATATAAAGAACGTCAAAAACGGAGCTCGTATGCGAAAGTTATGGATTTTAGAAGTTATGGCGCAAAAATCGAGAAATATTATCAAAACTGAGAAATCTCGCATACGTGGACTTCGGCCACGTGTCCTCGCCTCGCATCCGACGCGTGTCCGAAATATTGCTGAGTCATCCGAACCGGAGAGCTAATCTGAAGTGGTCCAATGAAGCTGCGACGCGTGCCCCTTTCCTCGTGCATCCGAGCTTCGCATGGTGCCACGGACCCCCCCTCATCGGACCTGGACTTCGGTCCAATCAGAACATGCCACCGAGCCCCTCGCATGCGCAGCCCACGTGCGAGCCACCTGCGAGTCTTCGGATCTGCTGACGCGTGGAGGCTTCTCAGCCCTTGGATCAGCAGCCTCGGCCCCTATAAATAGTAGGGTGCGAGACCTCCCGGGTATATTTTGGAAACTTGTCACTTTTAGCCCCTAAACCCATATTTCTTTCATTCTGACATCCACCAAATCCCCGGTATCAATTACAACCCCCGGAATACACCACGAAGTGCCCGAGAAGCCCGAAAAATTTATCTTTTCGGTTTCGAAGCCCGACCTTCGCAGAGCCCGGTTTCTCAATAAAACACCCGGTTTTATTAGAAACGAACGTTTTAAGAAACGAATTGCTGCCCGATTTTCATCAAATCATGTGAGTGTGTAGTCACTTTCATCTTACACCTAGATATGAAGTATTTTCTTTAAAATATGCGCTATGTGTAATTATATTAAGTGTTTATTTGAGGTGACTATTGAACAGATGTTTTATACAAGTTTTAATCTGTATATGTATTTTATCTACAAATATGTTGGGTAGAACATGGGTAGACGAAATAGTCGATGTGTGTTAAAATGGTGAGAGGCATCTATGTTGTAGTTGTTGTTGTTGTAGTCGTCTAACGGAGTATAGATGACGACCACAGACTTTTCTAGACAGTGCAGTGGCACACTAGCAGGTTCGCAACTTATAGGTGTTGATGAACTAAATGTTTCATTGGCGTAGTCCATCACCCTCATGGTTGCCTTTAGGACATGTATGGCTGAGGAGACCCCTTAGCAGTAGTGTCCATCCTGATGATATTCCTTAGGCTAGGTCCCTTGTGATAGGTGTTTAGGGACGTAAAATGAGGACAACGGGAATGGGTAATCATGGTTATTGTTGATTGGTAAACTTAATAAGTTTATTATTATTGTGGGTTGAAAACCCTATATGCTCACCAGGCTCCCAAGCCTGACCCACTCAGCTTTTTATGTTACAGGTAGTGGACCTCGAGCATAGTCGGAGGACGATGAGAGATTTTTGGATTATAGGCCAGTAGTTGTAAATAACTGTTGAAAGGCTTATAATGTCTTGTTTATGCTTTTGATCTGTATCGGAACATGACATCCCGAGGTTTTGATATGAAATGAAACTATACATTTCTTAAAGAAAGGTTTTGATAAACGTTTATCATGTTTTGTTTTGGGGACCAATTCCGCAACATCTTTTAAAAAGATTTCTCTGATTTTATTTTAAAAAGCATAAATTAAATCGGTCTTTTCTGGCCGAGAAATTAGAGGATGTCACACGAGGCTTCCTCATGCCCGGGTTGCAGCCCACGAACCCTAAATCACGGGCGATCTGAAACAAGATGTTAGAATTCTCCCCCACTTGAATTAGATTTCGCCCCCGAAATCGCTCCTTATCAATCAAAGATCGAACCCATTAACCCGAGAAGTACCACCGAAAGGACCTCATATCATCCAACAATCTCTTCCAAAGACACTTGAACCCACACCGAAACTCTTAATCCTGAAAAGGACAGACTCATCTGCCGCTGCGGTAGTCGTTCTGTTTCTCCAGAACTTTAAAACTCTTGTGGTCTGTCTCCCTGACAGACCGTCCTCGCAAGAGATCATCATGTTAATCGCTCATCGAATAACAGACTCTAAGAACACTCTACCAATTCTGATTCTCTAATCGATCACAGGCGTAACTCAAAAGGAACAGAAGGGTCATATCCCACCAAGGACCCACCACCTAAATAGCTATCAGAACTCTTCTGAAGGAATGACCCTCAAAATCTGTCCTTAAACACAAGAAAACGATCATGTCAGCTCGGAACGATCCTCTAACACCCATACTCTTAAGCCCCAGTTCCTCTCAAATGTTCCTTCCGACACTGAACACCAGGTCAACTCCCGACCCAACAGTTGGACCTTCAAGGGCTACTCATTTCCCATCCATCAGTCAACTTTATAATTCCTTTTCGCAATAGCTATCTCAGCCCATCATGTGACCCGCGAAGTCACATGTTCGCCATACCTCAAGCGAACTCTACAGTCCCCTTCAGAAGTTGCCTCACCTCCGACCCCTGTCGTCTACTACTTGCTAGTTCCATGCATCTCGTGGTCCTTCCCAAACCAACGAACTGGCCCACTCAAGTCTAAAACACCAGACGGAAACACATCCCTCTCAGAATGAGATCCACCCGAAATCCCAAACTGCTCGTCCTCCACACAAATAGAGCCAAACTCACCCATCAGAGTCTGGTCTGACACAAAATTGGAACCACTCGCCCCAATCTAGTGCTCAACTCATGACCCATATTCCATGATTATACGTATGCATTACACCTCGATTCGTCCGATTCGCGATAGCCCCTCTCTAACTCAAAACACAATGAGTTCCGACCACTGCCGAGACCCCAGTCTCGCCCTTGGTTCGGCCAACAGGCCCTCACAGACTCCTCTGGTAAGGCTACCCAGGCCTAAGAGCCCCTCTACGTCACCCTTGACTAGTAAGGCTGCGGCTTCTACAGTTATACAACACTCTCTCACTGACTAACAAGTGTTACGGCTCCCCGTAGTCCTATCACACTCTCTAATTGCCTCATGAATGCTACGGCTCCCGGTAATTCTATGATACTCTCTCTCTCTCTCTGACTCACATATGTTACGGCTCCCCGTGATCATATGATACTCTCTCTCTGACTCGTGTATGTTACGGCTCTCCATAATCATACGACTCTCTCTCTCTCTCTCTGACTCATGTATGCTGCGGCTCCCCGTAATCATACTACTCTCTCTCTCTAACTCATGTATGCTACGACTCCCCATAATCATACTCTCTCTCTCTCTTACTCTCCATGGGCTCTCTCCATGGTCTTCCCTGACAGTCCTAAGTGATTACTCTCACTCGGATCTGTTCACTCTCTTATCACCCCACATTCTCATCCTGAAGTCGTCACCCTACTGAGTCCACTAGCTCATGCTTTGTGGTCCAACCATAAATAGGTTCACACACCCATCCAGATTAAACATCTCTACTTCTGATGACAATTGCCACAACAAGACACTTTCTCCTGCTACAATTCACATTTGGATAGTCCCGTCATATTACAATTAGCTGAAGGGTTCCCACTGGAACAATAGTCGCTCGGTACTCCACTTGTCATCTCACAACTCAAGTCTCAAAATAATCCTAAAAGTTTGGGGCGTCATACTCATATACCCCGGTACACCATCACAGAACTTCACGATGTCTTCTCTCATCCAGGGATCTTCCACTCACGGCATGATACTCAGTTACCGCAATACACCCTCTCATAATCTCATCATGTCTTGCCTCGATTACTGATCTTCCACTCGCACAACTCACAACCTCGAAATACTCCAACTCACAACTTGAAATACAGAGGAATCATCAATGGCCAAGAACACGCTGACGACAATCCGAAATCCCATCCCCTACTACTCAAAACCCATGCGAGAATACTCATACCGATAATAAAGTTGATTGCCAAACAACTGTTGCCCTTCCTAGAGTGCATATAATAACCCATACATCAAACTAGAAATTCTCAACAGTCGAAACTGGACCTCAACGAGCCAACTGGCTCGAATCTCAACCACTACAACTTGAAGAGTTCCTAACCACAATAAGGTCCCTAGCCAACGGCTACTTACTGTGGTTTCATTTTCTCACTCTACACCTTGTCTCATCCACCAATGACCCAAGTCTCATATTTCCGTACCGCAGATCTCCATAATCAGTTTCTCTAACCGCACTAGAACAAATCTCTGATCCTCTTAATAAAATACTCAGTTCTCCTCCACTAAGGGTTCGAACCATCACCAATTAGCATACCAACAGTCTACTCCGCAGACTGTTTCACCAGGTACATCACACATGACTCTTGGAACGTACTACGTAATCACTCGATGATCTTCCAGATGGAGACCAAGCAACTCCAACTATCCCGAATCTCAGATGAAATCCTTGGTATCCTCCCAATGTGACTGTCTCTAGTCATCCCGAAATCTCGTACCGACACAACGTCAGGTATCCTAACTATCCCAAATTAGTCATGGATCTCAATCCAGGATTAATGAAATATCACACACCTCGTCTCCGATCCCTCATCCAACATTCCAGCATGTGGATCATCATAGAAACAATAGACTTCACTCTCACAGTCGATACAAAAAGCAAGCAACGAGCGCCACTGCCCCAGTATACTCCTCTTAATCTCCTGGAACTGCTGCTAAAAGCATACCTCACTCATTAAGGCAACTTCCTTGTTCTCTTCCATCTCAGTCCCCACTAATGACTCCTTCATAGTATAAGGAATACCTCACAGCAGACATACTGCCCAAATACTCTGGTGAAAAGGTCACCACCATATGCTACCCCACGGGGTTTGCCTCCAACTCTGAAACCGAAAGCTCGTTATCTCTTTTGCTTCTCCCAGGAAACAGGGACAACGCAACTATTGTCACAGAAGGTGACATCTCATCTATCGGCTGATTGTTCAATTGAGTCTGCGATCCTCCATAAAGCATCATCTCTACTCATCCCTGGGTCTTACGACTCCAACTGACATCTCACCCATAAAATCTCTCGAAAACTAACTCAATTTCCCTCTCAAGGTATGCTCTATTGAAATTCATTCAACATGGCCCTCTGGCCCCTCACTCCATCATATATGTTCTCAGTCTAATCAACCACAACGGGATAACTGGTAAAATTAGAAGCACTAACCGCCACGAATCATGGTACTCGAACCATGTTATCACTTCTCAATCTGTTGCGAATCATGGTACTCGAACCAGGTTATATCCTCACAATCTGCCTCGAATCATGGTACTCGAACCATGTTATCACCTCTCAATCTGATGCTTAGAACCTCTGGAATTCTCCCTGTTTCGAGTACGGGTCCTCTACTTTCAGTAGTACGGGCCCATACTACCTGCCACATCTACCCATACTTTCCACACGGATCGTCCCAGATTTCCTAAGTAGCTACTCAACCTTCTCGATTACCAATCCTGCTATACCTGGTCACTTCCCAGCGAATACTCTCCTCTATCAGCTTACTCTTTTGACTAAATTCACTCCCTAGGCTCTTCCTAGGTTCTCACACTTCTCTGCCATCAGCTGCTAAAGAACGGCTTATGATGCCTGCCATCTACCTCCTGAATATTGTCATATTCACTTAGTAGCTGACTCCCATCATGAAGAGTTCCACAAATCACAAAGCAAGCAGCATTCGGGCATCAAATAATCTCCACCAACACGTAAAACCACTCTAGGTTACAACTCCACTTGCTCTATTCACACTCAAAATGTATCACCAAACTCAAGCAACCCTACCTCTCGCGGGTATCTAACTACTGTCTCAGTAGGTTCCTCCAATGCTCATCTAGGTATCTCTCCTAGATTACTCCTCTACTCAAAGTTCTCTCTAAAATATTCCTGCTGGATACTCTTACACCGCACATACTCAAAGCACATCACAGATAGAAACAATTCCTAGGCTAAGGCATCACAAATTAGGTAACTCTTGCCCTAAAATATGAAATACCTAGCATATCTTCTAGCATGCATCACTAATATCTCAATAATAACTCATAACACAAATAAGTAAGGGTATTTCAGGAAATCACCGTTCGGGCTCTGGCTGATTGTACACACTGCTCCTTCTTGTTTTCTCTTAGAAATTCTTGCTCGTTTTATAAAAATCATTTCTTTTGAAAAATTTGCTCAAATCCTCAGTTTGAGTCCAGACATACCCGAAGGTGCATCCGAATCGCTCAAACCAAGGCTTTGATACCAACTTGTAACACCAAAAATTTTCAAACAAATTTTTCGTTTTAAAATCACATAATTCTCATAACACATTTCACCAAAATCCCAATTATTGAATTAACAAAATGCAACTCTATAATTGTTTGATTAATAATCCAGGGTCCTCAAAACATAACTCTTTCTCTTGTGTGTACAATCAAGCCGACACCTCCCGCGATCCTGAAAAGTACCTGAAACACATATAACATAACACGGTAACCACGAAGCTTATTGAGTTCCCCAAAATACCACACATATCTCATTAGCCTCTCATGGCTATACTCAGATAAGACCCTCCGGTCAATGTATCTCAGTGGGACCCTTCGGTCCCACAACTCGGGTGGACCCTACGATCCTAACTCAGTAAGATCAGAATAATACACAACATAAATCACAAAGACATAATGTAGGATATCACAATACTCAATATAAGCACATAATACCCTCAGGTCACACAAAGGTTACCACTCTAGGTAAATTATAGTGAGAAGACTCACATCGGATGATGAACAGCTCCTATAGATGTTGTTGTTGCACCGGCCTCTAACACTGGACCAAAATCCACAATTACCCAATTAAGATCTAAGTCCAAACCCTCATTCTTTAGTTCTAAAGGTAGTCCACTAACTAGTCCATCAATAACCTAAAACTCGTTGGGCCCACCAAGGCCCAATAATGAATGGGCTCTCCCGAGGCCCAACTCTCAAGTCCTAGCGACAAGCCCAACACAAGGGCCCAAGGCACACACACACACACACACACACACACATATATATATATATATATATATATATATATATATATATATATATATATATATATATATATCTATATATATATAATATTTATCTATTCAAAATCTCTAGAACACAAGCCCAAAGATCCAGGCCCAAGCCTTAAGGCCCAATATAAGATTTAGCCCAAAAAGCCCACAACGAGGTTACACGGGGCGTACCTTCCTTGGTACGCTCAGCGTACACAAGCATGCACGAATCCTGATCGGGGACGCCAACCCAGTACGCGGGGTGTACTAGGATTACGCTCGGCGTACGTCCAATATGGCTTTTTTCACTCTCTTGGTCTTAACACGTTAAGACCTTAGCTCATATCACAGATCTGGACTCCCTAGAGGCTCTTACTCCATAAAGTTTGTGGCTTTAAGCCTTTGTATGGCTGATAAAGTCACAAACACCCAAAACTCTGATTTTCTTATCTCAAAATGCTCATATCTCATGCATGGGTTGATTCAAACATCCAAGTCTTGATTTTTATGACTCTACACCACTAAAGACACTCAAAGAAGTTGATAATAATCTTTGGATCTCAATATCTCATAAAACATCCAACTTTGGGACCAAACCCCTAAAATGAACTAGAATGATGCACAAATCAAAAGAGTTAGAAAGCTTTGAGCTTTATACCTCAAAATGAAGCTCCAAAGTCAGATAAGCTCTGATCCAAGGCCTGGAATCCCACTCCTTCTTCTTCAAGGCTCCTTCTTCACTCCAAAGAAACACAAGATCACTCAATTGCTCACAACTGGACACACAAGCTCAATGGACGATTATTTAGGGTTTGAGAGGGTTCATTGTCTGAGGATGGTGGCCAGGAATGAGGCCATCTTATTCTTTATATACGGACACCCCCTTATTTAGGGTTTTCATTATCTGCCTAGTACGCCCAGCGTACCCTCTGGTAGGCCCAGCGTACTAGGTGGCTCCGCTTCAATTTCACGCACATGAGTACGCTAAGCGTACACACACGTACGCCCAGCGTACTCAACAGCCACCTTTCTCAAATAAGGGACTTATCCTGCCAAAACTTCAAACTGTCATAACTCCCTCGTTATATGTCCGTTTCCAAAGAGCTCATATCCACGGAAAGGTGAAGGGAAGCCCTATGCTTCTAGCAACTCGTTGCAACCCCGAGGCTTCCTCATGCCCGGGTTGCAGCCCACGAACACTAAATCACGGACGATCCGAAACATGATGTTACAGGTAGTATGTCGCCCTGTGGCGATTTTAGTATGATCCCAAGGCCGATTCCTTGCTTGTTTGATGCTCCGTCTGTGAAGAGTGTCCTTCTTCCCATGTTTTCTTCTTCTAGAAGTTGTCGATTGTCCATTTCCACTTTGGCTTGTAGATCATCACTAAAGTCAGCCACACAGTATGCTAGTGCTTGCGACTTTATTGCGGATCTCGGCTCATACTTTATGTCAAATGTGCTTATCTTTATCGACCGAATAGCCGTCCTTCCTGACATCTCTGGTTTTCTCACAACACTCTTCATTGGATAATTAGATATTACAAGTATCATATGAGTCTCAAAATAATGTCTTAACTTAGTAGAAGCTCTAAGTAGTTGAAGTATTACCTTTGATGAGAATACTTGGTCTCAGAACCTAGGAGACTTTACTTACGTAGTAAATAGGATGTTGGTCCCCATCAATATCCTTGGCCAGGACTACACTTACAAATTTTGAGGATACTGAAAGGTATACGAGGAGCGGTTCTCCATCTAATGGTTTTACTAAGAGGGGGTGTTAAACTAAAGTATTTTTAAAGTTCTTGGAAGGCGTTTTCGTGCTCATCATTACATTTTTGTGTATGTAAGAAGGCATCCTTTTACATTTTTGGCCAGTAGTTTCCCATACTTACTATTTTGGAGCATAAGGATCTGCCCCCAGTATGGTTGCCACAATCTCCTCCATGTATGTCTTTTAGGACTTCTGCAGCTTTGTGATCTTTGACACATCTTAGGTATGGTGTTGGGTTTTGAGCATTCTAACACTCCTATGGTGTACATGCAACCCTAGAAAACTTGGATCTATGTTTTCTCTAAAATACATGCAAATTTGATTTTCCAAGGTTTACTTCCTAACTAGCATGTTATGGGGAACTTGTAATACAAAACTCAAGTAGAATAACATACCTTTTAGTAGCTTGGATTCCTTGATGACTTTGTGAGCCTAGCACCCCAAATGTGATGCCTCAAATGCTTCAAATAAAACCACAATACTTGGAAGAACCTTGAGAGAATTTCACTAACACCTCAAAATCAGCTAGCCCTCTTTGTTGCTTTTATATGTGCCGATTTTGCTAGACAAGGGGTGTTTATATAGTTGTGACACAAGTAGGGTTACACCATGTAAACCCTAATTGTCATGGCTTTCTATATTCCATGATCCATGGGTTTGTAACCTCCATGGACTACCCATGGAGCACCTTATGGGTTTTAGCCCAATCCATACAAACCATGGATCATTAGCCCACTATACAAGAATAGATTATTTACACAATCAACCCCATATATTTAATTAGTCTCTTTTTGATCACTTAATTAATTTCAGATTAATTCTTTGATCAATACTAATTAAATAATATTATTAATATATTAGTACTTATAATATATTAATAAACCTTAAGTGTCCTTTCTCTCATTTTGGTCTATCCAAGTATTGCAATGTCGTGCAACCCAAATGGATCATGCCGGGTCGGGTCAAGTACATACCAAATATAGTTATGGAATTAGACACTATATCCAATAGTCTCCCACTTGGGTAAGTCTAATAACTATAGTTGCAGATATGACTTCAGAATCCGACTAGCAATCGTAGCTCTTTCAAAGTCTATCGGAACTGAGATGATGATGATACGCCATTTAAGATAAGTGATCATATAATTTTCTGCTCTCAAGATATCAGCCGGACAAATACATGGAACATGGTCTTACTTATTTTCCAGCATTTGTTTCTCGATCTCTGATCTGTTTGACATAGAACTAAATTGAACACATCAATTAGGTTCTGATCGGGCCCGATACATAGGTTAAACCAAAATCATCGAGGGGCCCAGATATCGCTTCTAGTCCTAGAAGGAACAAATAAACTTCGACTCATATGCTTGTACTGACTACTTATTGAATTATGCACAAAAGCACGTTTTATAATATCGAGTTACCAATGCGTTTTCGTACAATCAATGTATAACCAACTCATAGTCAACAACTCATATCTCTAGGTTTGAAGATTTATATGATATTACCGTCTCATGATCACTCGAGATAAATTCCATGAAGTGATACAAGTGAGCGTGGGTTAAGTCCAATACTCAGACCTTATGAGCACTCATGAATGTTGCAGTAACAATTGCTATGTCTAATACACCTTAGACAATCTACAAACCCAATTCATGACAGTCTTAATTCAATACCTACTTCCAAAGTATGAATGACTGTGGAGAGTTTGAATAATATAATTATTCTGGAAGTCAAAACATGCAAAATTGAAACAATAGTAAACGATTAACATAAGATAGTAACACTTTACTCATAAATAAAGAACAACTTTTATTTAATCATCAAATGTCAATTACATTTTACAAGTTTCAAAACCTATCTAATTATTAAAACTAATATCATCCTTCAGCCTGATGCGCCTTGCATGCTGTAAATGCTTAACCTTACTCAGTCCCTTCGTGAGGGGATCTGCTGGGTTCTCATCTGATGATACCCTCTTTGCCACGATGAGTCCTTCTTCTATTCGATGTCTAATGAAATGGTATTTTCTGTTAATGTGTCTGGATCTCCCGTGATCCCTTGGTTCCTTAGCTAAGGCAACCACACTTTCGTTGTCACAGAAAGTTTCCATTGGCTCTTTTAAATCTGGTACCACTCCAAGGTGTCCAATGAAGTTCTTTAGCCATATCGCCTCCTTTGCTGCCTCGCTTGCTGCTATATACTCTGATTCGCAAGTTGAATCAGCTACCGTCTCCTGCTTGGAACTTTTCCAAGTAATTGCTCCTCCATTCAGGATAAAGACCCAGCCTGAATGAGAGCGGAAATTATCCCTATCAATCTGAAAGCTAGCATCGCTATATCCTACCACTCTCAAGTCATCAATGCCACCAAGGGTAAGGACCCAGTCCTTAGTCCTTCGCAGATACTTGAGAATGTTCTTTACCACAGTCCAATGAGCCTTGCCAGGGTTCCCTTGATATCTACTGACCATGCTCAAAGCAAAGGCCACACCAGGGCGAGTACAAGTCATAGCATACATGATTGATCCCACAGCAGAAGCATATGGTACATGACTCATCTCAGCTATCTCAGCCTCTGTACTCGGACTCTGAGTCTTACTCAGTTTGGCGTTACTCTGAATTGGTAATTCCCCTTTCTTGGAATCCTGCATACTGAACCTCTTCAGTACCTTATCCAAGTAAGTACTCTGACTAAGTCCAATTAGTCTCTTACTCATGTCTCTAAATATCTTTATCCCTAGGATATAGGCAGCTTCCCCAAGTTCCTTCATAGCGAAACACTTCCCAAGCCAGGACTTAACCTCCTGCAAGGTTGGGATGTCATTTCCTATGAGTAGTATTTCATCCACATACAACACCAAAAAGCTAACTATACTCCCACTAGCCCTAACATATACACATGACTCATCCTCATTCCTCGAAAAACCAAACATTTTGACTTTCTCATCGAAACAAAGATTCCATCTGCGAGGTGCTTGTTTCAATCCATAGATGGATTTCTCAAGCTAACACACCTTATTAGAGTACTATGTACTAACAAAACCCTCTGGCTGACTCATGTAAACATCCTCAGCCAACTTTCCATTAAGGAAAGCGGTTTTTACATCCATTTTCCATATTTCATAGTCATAAAATGCAACAATGGCCAACATAACCCTAATAGACTTAATCTTTGCTACTGGTGAAAAGGTCTCATCATAATCAACTCCCGGAGTTTGAGAATAGCCCTTTGCAACCAGTCGCGCCTTATAAGTGTGTACATTACCATCCATGTCAGTCTTCTTCTTGAAGATCCATTTGCACCCGACAGACTTACGACCTGGTACATTGTCAACCAAGTTCCAAACATGATTGTCATACATGGACTGTATCTCGCTGTCCGTAGCCTCTTTCCATTTAGCAGCCTCAGGGCCTGCCATGGCCTCCGTGTAGCTGTTAGGTTCATCCAGACTTACCAGTGTACTATCACTGATAAACGTATCACCTTCCGCAGTAATATGGAAACGATAGTAATGCTCAGGTGCATTCGTAACTCTTGTGGAACGCCTCGGAGGTATGGGCTCGTCAGTCGGATCAACAGGAGTTTCCTTGGCTTATAAACTCTCTCTCACGAAAGACTCCTCTTCTAGCTACAAAGACCACATTCTCACTAGGTCTGTAGAAGAGATAACCAAAGGATCTTTGTCGGTAGCCGATGAAAATACACCTCTCACTTCGAGGTTCGAGCTTATCATGAAACTCACGCCTCACGAAGGCCTCGCAACACCAAATCTTGATTTGGTCCAAATTGGGAACTTTCCCAGTCCACATCTCATGAGGTGTTTTGGCAAACTTTTTAGTAGGGACTAGATTTAGGATATGGGCGGCAGTCTCTAAGGCATACCCCCAGAATGAGATTGGTAATGAAGCTCAACTCATCATGGAACGAACCATGTCCAACAAGGTTCGATTACGCCTATCTGCCACACCATTCAGCTATGGTGTCCTAGGAGGTGTCAATTGTGAGACAATCCCACATTCCTTAAGATAGTCAAGGAACTCGATACTAAGATACTATCTTCCCCGATCGGATCAGAGCATCTTGATGTTCCTGACCAGTTGATTCTCCACTTCCTGCTTAAACTCTTTCAATTTCTCAAAGGTTTCTGACTTATGCTTGATTAAGTAGATATATCCATATCTACTATAATCATCAGTAAAAGTCACATAATAGCGATTAGCATCCATTGTGGCAGTTTTGAAGGGTCCACACACATTAGTGTGTATGAGGTCCAACAAACCCTCACCCCTCTCACAAGAACCAGTGAAGGGTGAGTTTGTCATTTTTCCAAGTAAACAAGACTCGCAACTATCATCCGACTTGAGGTCAAATGATTCCAAAAGTCCAGCCTTTTGGAGTTGGCCCATGCGCTTCTTGTTAACATGTCCAATACGACAATGCCACAAGTATGCTTTGTCTAAACTATTTGAGAATCAATACACAACACATTATTTCCTCGATTATCTACAACATTCACAACTTCATATACACCATCACAAGGTAATGCTTTAAAGTAAAATACATCATTGTAATAAAAATTAATAGCACCATTATCATTATCAAATGAAAAAGTAAACCCTTGTTTGTACAAGCCATGAAAGGAAATAATATTTCTCGCTATTTCAGACAAGTAACAACATTTATTCAAATCTAACATTAACCCATTATTAAGCAATAAAGAGTAAACTCCTATCTTGGTAACAGGTGATGCTTTCCTATTTCCCATGATTAAGTTTATCTTCCCGTGCTCCACTTTCTCACTTCTTCTTAGGCCCTGCAAATCAGTACAAATGTGAATACCACAACCTGTATCAAGCACCCAAGAGTTAGTATGCAATGAGTTATTAGACAATGTAGTGTAAATACCTCCATGGGTGGGTTTAACTTTCCCATACTTTACATCCTGCAAGTATTTGGGGCAGCGTCGCTTCCAGTGCCCCTTTTCCTGGCAGTAGAAGCATTGTGCTTCCTTTGGGTTTGAAGAAGGAGGAATGGAACCTTTCTTGGTTCCACTTGAAGAGGATCCATCAAGAGACTTTCCCTTGGTACCCTTCGAAGGGGTCTTTCTCTTCTTTCCCTTTCCCTGCCCAATTGCCAAGACAGGAGCAGTAGTAGGAGTAGGAGTAACAGTTGATTTACTTTTAAGGCCACTTTTAGCCGTCCTTAAAAGTCCTTGAAACTTACTTAGTGTGACTTCCTCCTTGTTCATATGATAAGTCATACGAAACTGATCATAACTTGGAGGTAAGGAATGAAGAATGATGTCAATCGCCATGTCCTCAGGGAAATCCACATTAAGCTTCAATAATCGGTCCACGAACCTTTGCATTTTCTGCAAGTGACCGGTGAGGGATTCTCCCTCTTTCATCCTAGCTGTTATCATGGAGGAAATGATTTCATACCTCTCCTTACGAGCACTCTGATGGTACCTATCCATCATATCCTGGTGCATCTCAAAAGGGTAGAAATCTTTATAGGATTTCTGGAGTTCTGCTGTCATTGTGGCCAGCATGATGCAAGACACCTTAGTCGTATCTTTCTCATCGGTAGTGATGTAACATCCGGATTTCCAGGTATTATGTTTGATCATTTATTTATGAGTAAAAGAGAGGGACTCGACGAGTTGAGGCATAGACTCGTCGCGTAGGACCGCGATTGCTGACTGGATTAATGAACAGACTTGACGAGTCGAAAAGGGTGGACTCGACGAGTCCGCGCTGTAAATTGAAACCCTAATTCTCGGGGTTTGTGCCCTATTTAAAGGCCTTTATCGCCTCCATTTGTGGCCACATCACCCTTGAGAAACCCTAGAGAGCAGAGAGATCGTTTGTGGTGCAAGAGGAAGGCTAATTCACCATTTCTTGTGTGTTTTAACAAGAAGGAAGGAGGTAGAACAAGCTAGGCGGGTTGAGGAGCTTGGATCCACTTCTATTTGATCAGAGGAAGCTATTGGAGGTAACAATCTGTGCCATTCTCATGTTTATTATAATTGTAGTGAAATCTAGGGTTTTCTTTATGCCTCTTTTAGTTAAATCTTGAGTATGTGAGGTCCCAAGGCGAGTTGGTTCATAGATCTGGACCTTAAGAGGTCCAGAGAGTCCTTACCACTCTGCTTTATGCCATACCTTTTGAGTTATGAGCCTAGGAAGCCATTTTAGAGGTTATTTCACCAAAAGAAGCTTTGGGTGTGTTGCATGTGTACCAAGATTCGACTTTTACGTGTTTATCATGCTTGGGAAGGTCAGATCTATAGATTAGAGAAGCATATCTGACCTCAGAAGGTCATTTGAGTGTGAGCATGGAAGCAACTCGCCGAGTTCCTAAGTGGACTCGACGAGTCGAGTCGGGGTTGCCCCGCGATTCGTGACAGGAGGAACCCGTCGAGTGGAGGGATGACTCGACGTGCCAAGAGAGGCTGGAAGGATTTAGAGGACCCGCATGGACTCGCCGAGTCGCCCATGTGCACTCGACGAGTCGGGTCAAAGTTTGACCGTTGACTTTCGTTGACCTTAGGGTTCTGGTCAAGACTGATTCAAGAGAGTTCAGAGAAGGGTAGAATGGCCTTCTACCCAATCTTTAGAGATGAGACTATGAGAGAATATTGATCGGGGATGTTATTTGAATGATAGGAGGAGGCTAGGTCGGGACGTTGAGCACGAGAGTTTATCCGACTTCATTGAGGTGAGTCTTCTCATTATACTGTACCTGGAAGGGTACCTATGTGTGACCGGAAGGTCTTATATGCTATGAGATGTATGTGCTGTATGTCGTTATGTGATATGTATGTGCTATGTATGTTATGTATGATAAGGACCGGAAGGTCAAGATGATATGGACCGGAAGGTCAAGAGGTTACGGACCGGAAGGTCGATACGGGTAGGGCTGGAAGGTCTACCGGGATTTGGGACGGAAGTCCCCTGAGACACTTGAACCGGAAGGTCCCACAGAGTTATGGCCTGGAAAGGCGTATGTGTTGTATGTGGTATATTGGGGAACTCGGGAAGGCGGGAAGGCGGGAAGGCGGGAAGGTCCCACAGTTGTTATGTTATGTGTTTCAGGTACTAGCGAGGATCGCGGGAAGGCGCCGGCATGATCCGTACACACTTATGGAGTTTATATTTGAGATTCTGGGATATGTTTTGTTATGATAACATTGGATACATTATGTTTTGATATTACCCTATGCATAAAAGTATGTTTTAAAAATGAAAATTTGTCTTGGAAATTTACGTTGTTACAAGTTGGTATTAGAGCCTTGGTTTGAGGGATTCGGACGCACCTTCGGGTGTATCTGAACTCAAACTGAGGATTTAAGAAAGTTTTTCATAAAGGAAACGATTTTCTAAAAAGTAAAAGAATTTGAGAAAAGCATAAGAAAGCAGTGTGTACGATCAGCCAGCGCCTGAACGGTGATTTCCCAAAATACCCTTACATTATGTGTTTTGAGATATGTTATGATATGTTACGCATGATAGAGTAGGATAGGTATTCATATCAGGACTAGTGTGGGCTGATTTGTGATGCCTTAGCCTAGGAAGATTTCTGCTGCTATGAGATGTTTGGGAGTGAGTAGGTAGCAATGAGGAGCTTATGAGAGGTCTACCAAAGGGTAGCCTATGCTAGCGAGATGTAGAGTACTTGTGATCTGGGATCCTAGGAGGAGGACTTGGGGTGAATACTGATGCGGTGTGGACGGTAGTATTGGGCCCGTACTACTGAAGACACCGGATCAGTGCGCAGTCCAAGTAAGAATCCTTAGGGTACTAGGGAGCAAGTAGGGTTGAGTTATCGAGTACGAGTATGCTCGAGCAAGTCTCTGATATTTTTATGTTGTATTTCAGAGACATCATGGTTGGGACGCGCCACAGACCTGGTACGAGCGGCGTGAGTGACGAGGAGCTTCGTTAGATGATCCACGATGAGGTGGCTGCGGCGATCCGAGCCGAGATTCCGGAGATGTTTGGGTCTATCAAGACCACATTGATTGAGACTTTTGATGAGCGGTATGCAGCGGTGACTGAGGCTGCAGCCGCTGTAGCTACTGCAGCTGTGGCTGCTGCCAGGCCTCAGGGAGGTGACTCGTTGTTGTTTCGGGAGTTCAGCAACACGAAGCCACCAGAGTTTGACAGGACGCAAGATCCGATCACTGCGATGAGATGGATTTCTGATATCGAGGGATGCTTCTACACGTGTTCATGTCCGGAGCACCTGAGGGTACGGTTCGCGCTGAACTAGCTTCGCTTGGGAGCGAAGGACTGGTGGAAGTTCGTGACGGCGAGCTTCATTCTTGCAGAGATTTCAGAGGTGACCTGGGAGAGGTTCAACACCATGTTCAGAGACGAGTATGTTCCACCGGTGGAGAGGGAGCGGCTGGCTCAGGAGTTCTTGTCCCTCAAGCAGGGCACTGATTCTGTTACTGTGATCACCAGGAAGTTTCATGAGAGGGTGATGTTCTGCCCTGAGTAGGTGTCTACCGAGCAGGCACGCATGAGCCGGTACTTGAGCGTTCTGAGGAGGGATATTCAGGAGTTCGTATCGAAATCGATTTACCGGACATTTACTGAGCTCCAGGAAAATGCCCGGAAGAGGGAGATTGAGTTGGAGACTCAGGCCAGGGAGGAGGCCGAGTCTCAGGGGATGGATCGGCGGCCGGAACAGTCTCAGCCGGCAGCCAAGCGGGTAAAGCCCGCCAATTCGAGATCTGGAGTCCAGAAGGGAGCACTTGTGGGAAGTGCGGCAAGGGACATGATGGGGTTTGTCGATCGGGTTCTTGTTATAAATGTGGCAAGGAGGGGCACATAGCCAAGGATTGCCCCAAGGGGTTCATGGTTTGCTTTCATTGCAACCAAACTGGACACCGGAAGGCCGAGTGTCCGCAGTTGCGGGGGACAACACAGGGAGCACCGCAGGGATCTGCCCCTGCTGCCGTGCGAGCCACTGAGGTTCGGCCGATGATGGCCGAGGCACCGAAGGCTCGCAGGAGAGCCTTCCAGTTGACAGCGAAGGAGGTCCACGCAGTGCCCGATGTTGTGGCTGGTATGTATTCTTTCATTTATTTATGCTGAGTTTGGGGTATTGTGCATATATTATGATATGCGTAGGTACTTTTCTTGTGAGTTCTGTACCGGCTTTGGTGTTATTTGACTCGGGTGCGAGTCGGTCGTTTGTGTCTTTAGCGTTTAGTTAGCACATCAGTATCCAACGGGAGGCGTTGAGTCGACTTCTACGAGTTTCCATAGCTGACGAGCGAGCGGTGTATGCTATGGATGTGATTCGAGGATGTGTACTCGAGATCTTCGGGGTTGAGTTTCCGATAGATCTAGTCCCGATTGCGATGGGGGACATGTGTGTCATAGTGGGCATGGATTGGTTAAGCCGATTTGGGGCTGTTATAGACTGCGAGCGACAGTTGGTGACGATACGAGACCCTAGTGGGGGAGTGCTTACGGTGTACGGCGAGGGTACCCGATCTGGGTCGGCGTTCTGTTCGGCAGCTAGAGCGAGACAGAGTCTACAGTAGGGCTGCAGTGGGTTTGTAGCTTATGTGATGGATACATGAGTGGCCTCGGGGAGGCCGAGTTCAGTTGATGATGTGCTGATAGTGCGTGAGTTCCCGGATGTTTTCCCCAAGGAGTTGTCGGGTGTGCCTCCCGAGAGGCAAGTGGAGTTTCGCATCGATTTGGTTCCGGGAGCGGCGTCTATCGCCAAGGCACCCTATCGCCTTGCGCCACCAGAGATGCAGGAGTTATCCTCACAGCTTCAGGAGCTGTTGGGGAAAGGATTCATCAGGCCGAGTAGCTCACCTTGGGGAGCGCCGATCCTTTTTGTCAAGATAAGGATGGTTCACACCGGATGTGCATTGATTACCAGGAGTTGAACAAGTTAACGGTCAAGAACCGTTACCCACTACCAAGGATTGATGATCTGTTCGATCAGTTGGAGGGAGCATCTTGGTTCTCCAAGATAGATTTGAGGTCTGGATATCACCAGATGAGAGTGCGAGATGAGGATATCCAGAAGACGGCGTTCAGGACTCGTTATGGGCACTACGAGTTCGTGGTGATGCCTTTTGGGCTCACCAACGCACCGGCAGCGTTCATGGATCTCATGAATAGGGTGTGCAAACCGATGTTGGATCGTTCGGTGATCGTGTTCATCGATGATATACTGGTGTACTCGAGATCCAGAGAACAGCATGAGGAGCATTTGAGAGAGATCCTCAGAGTATTGAGGTCGGAGAGGCTTTACGCCAAATTCTCCAAGTGCGATTTCTGGTTACGGGAGGTCCAGTTCTTGGGGCATCTCGTTAACCAGAATGAGATATTGGTCGATCCGGCCAAGATTGAGGCTGTGATGAGTTGGGAGGTGCCGAGATCCCCCACCGAAATCAGGAGTTTTCTGTGATTGGCCGGCTACTATCAGAGATTTATCAATGATTTCTCCAAGATTGTCGTGCCCCTCACCAAGTTGACCCGGAAGGGCGTTGCTTTCTCATGGTGTCCGGAGCAGCAGACCTCGTTTGAGACACTTCACCAGAGGTTGTGCGAAGCCCCGATGTTATCCCTTCCAGAGGGAATGGAGGATTTTGTGGTGTACTGTGATGCATCGATATCGGGATTGGGTGATGTGCTTATGCAGAGAGGGCATGTGATAGCGTATGCATCGAGGCAGCTGAAGCCTCATGAGACGGGGTATCCCACCCACGATCTGGAGTTAGGGGCGGTGGTGTTCGCTCTCAAAATCTGGCGTCACTATCTGTATGGGGTTCGGTGTACCATATACACGGACCACAAGAGTTTGAAGTATTTGATGGATCAGCCCAACCTAAATATGCGCCAGAGGAGATGGTGAGATGTGGTGAAGGATTACGATTGTGAGATCCTATACCACCCGGGCAAAGCTAATGTTGTAGCCGATGCTTTGAGCCGAAGGGCAGAGAGTGCTCCGATTCGAGACACTTGTATGCGATTGACGGTGATGACTCCGGTGTTGGACATCATTCGGGAGGCCCAAGAAGAGGCTGTAATACCAGATAATCGCAAGAGGGAGCGGGTGATCGGGCAGGTGTCTGAGTTCGTTACCGATAGCCGAGGGCCGATGACCTTTCAGGGACGGATTTGGGTGCCGTATGCAGGAGGGGCACGTACCATTTTGATGGAAGAGGCGCATAGATCTAGGTTCTCGATCCATCCCGGAGCCACTAAGATGTATTTGGATTTGAAGAAGACTATTGGTGGCCCTCTATGAAGAGGGATGTTGCATGGTTCGTTGAGAGGTGCTTGACCTGTTGTCGGGTTAAGGCCGAGCACCAGCGGCCGCATGGCAAGTTGCAGCCACTTGAGGTTCCCCAGTGGAAGTGGGAACAGATTTCCATGGATTTTATCACCAAATTGCCAAGGACCGCGAGGGGTGTCGATGCATTTTGGGTGATTGTTGACCGGCTGACGAAGAGTGCTCACTTCCTTGCTATCAGTGAGAGCTCTTCCGCAGAGAGGTTGGCCGAGTGGTATGTGAGAGAGGTGGTATCGTGTCATGGTGTACCGATCTCGATTGTGTCAGATCGAGATGTACGTTTCACTTCCAGGTTCTGGAAGAAGTTCCATGAGGAGTTGGGTACGAGGTTGCATTTCAGTACCGCCTACCACCCACAGACTGACGGGCAGAGTGAGCGGACGATGCAGACGCTCGAGGACATGCTTAGAGCATGTGTGTTGGACTTCGGGGGAAGTTGGGACACGTATTTGCCGTTGGCTGAGTTCTCCTATAAGAACAACCACCATTCGAGTATTGGTATGCCTCCCTTCGAGTTGTTGTACGGTAGGAGATGTCGGACTCCCATTTGTTGGGGAGAGGTAGGACAACGCGTGATGGGTAGCACTGAGATAGTGCTTCAGATGACTGAGCAGATACAACAGGTCACACAGAGGTTGTTGACAGCTCAGAGTCGCCAGAAGAGTTATGCGGATAGGCGACGATCCGAGCTTGAGTTTCAGGTGGAAGACTTCGTACTCCTGAAGGTGTCTCCTTGGAAATGTGTGATCCGATTCAGGAAGAGGGGCAAGCTGGGGCCCCGGTACATCGGTCCGTTCAGAGTGACCGCGAGGGTGGGCAGGGTAGCGTATCGTTTGTAGCTACCTGCAGAGTTGAGCCAGATTCATGATACCTTCCACGTGTCTCAGTTGAGGAAGTGTATAGCCGACGAGTCGGCGGTAGTGCCGCTGGAGGATATTCAGGTGGATGCGAGCCTGAATTATGCTGAGAGGCCAATCGCGATCCGGGATCAGAAGATCAAGGTTCTGAGGAACAAGGAGGTTTCCCTGGTTCAGGTCCAGTGGCAACATCGGAGAGGGTCCGAGCTGACTTGGGAGCCGGAATTGGAGATGCGGGAGCAGCATCCAGAGTTGTTTGCGGAGCAAGACTTCGAGGGCGAAGTGTGATTCTAGTGGGGGAGAATTGTAACATCCGGATTTCCAGGTATTATGTTTGATCATTTATTTATGAGTAAAAGAGAGGGACTCGACGAGTTGAGGCGTAGACTCGTCGAGTAGGACTGCGATTGCTGACTTTATTAATGAACAGACTCGACGAGTCGGAAGGGGTGGACTCGACGAGTCCGCGCTGTAAATTGAAATCCTAATTCTCGGGGTCTGTGCCCTATTTAAAGGCCTTTATGGCCTCCATTTGTGGCCACTTCACCCCTGAGAAACCCTAGAGATCAGAGAGATCGTTTGTGGTGCAAGAGAAAGGCTAATTCACCATTTCTTGTGTGTTTTAGCAAGAAGGAAGGAGGTAGAACAAGCTAGGCGGGTTGAGGAGCTTGGATCCACTTCTATTTGATCAGAGGAAGCTGTTGGAGGTAACAATTTGTGCCATTCTCGTGTTTATTATGATTCTAGTGAAATCTAGGGTTTTCTTTATGCCTCTTTTAGTTAAATCTGTTGGGTTTTGAGCATTCTAACACTCCTATGGTGTACATGCAACCCTATAAACCTTGGATCTATGTTTTCTCTATTATACATGCAAATATTAACTATTCCAAGGTTTCATCCTAACTAGCATATTATGAAGCACCTATACTACAAAGTTCTAGTTAGATGACATACCTTTTGATGTAGCTTGATGTCTTCAACCTTTAAGAGCTTTGCTCTAATAGTGTGGAAGCCTCAAATGGAATCACAAATCAACCAAACACCTTGGAAGAACTTGAGAGAATATGTATGCACACTAAAATCCGCCCACTCTCATTTTCACACACTTGTGCCAATTTTGTGAGCCAAGGACCCCTTTATATATTATGGAGGATTAGGGTTACATCCATGTAAACCCTAATACCCATGACCTTTCATTTACATAGGATCCATGGGTTAAAAGCTCCATGGACCATCCATGAAAGCTTAGCCCAACCTAAATGAAATTGGCCCATTCCATATATATAAGAGTCCATATTTAATTAGTTCTTTTTGATCACTTAATCTTCAGCAGCACTTCAAGCTTCTCTTCCGTCTACCGATCCGCGGTTTGCCATAAATAGCGCTTTCTTTTTTAACTTCGGGTATAGATAGTATCGAATTGCTATAGGCATGTGGGCTTTAAGAGCCCTTAATTCTAAATTAATTCTTGATCAATACTAATTAAATAATATGATTCCATATTAATATATTAGAACTTATAATATATTAATATAAATCATAAATATACTATTCTCAAAAGACTATCCATATAAATTGTGCCGGTGAAGTGCAACCCAAATGGACCATGCCGGGTCGGGTCAAGTACATACCAAATATAGTTATGGACTTAGACATTAATCCAACAGTCTCCCACTTGGATAAGTCTAAAACTATTATTGAGTATGACTTCAAAACCTAACTGGCAATCGTAGCTCTTAAAGCCGCTGTCGAACTATGACCGTGTCAATGACTTGTCAATTAGATAAGGGATCATATATTCCTTCATTCTAGATATCATATGGACTGAGACATGGATTATAATCATTCTCTCTGTCCATTTGTTGTTTCCCGATTTTCGATTTATGATGACTGACTGATTGAACAAATCAAATCAGTCCCGGCTTGGCCAAGCACTCACATGTGTCATCGCTAAATCATCGAGGGGCCCACATATATCGCTTTTATCCCGAAGGTAAAAGGAATGGATAAACTTCGACTCATATGGCATGTTCTACTACTTGTTGAATCATACACAAAGTCACGTTTTATAACATCGAGTTACCAAATGCGTTTTCGTGCAATCAATGTATAACCAACTCATAGTAACAATTCATATCTCTAGGTTTGAAGAATATAAGATATTATCGTCTCATGATCACTCGTGATAAAATCCATGAAGTGATTCAAATGAGCGCGGGTTGAATCCAATACTCAGAACTTATGAGCACTCATGAGTGTTGTAGCACCACTTTGTCCACTAACTTGGACCTCTACAAACCAACCCATGACAGTCTTGATTCATATCTACTTCCAACATATGACCGACTGTGGATGGTTTGAATAACTTAATCATTCAGGAAGAGCGACTTAGTTATTCTGGAAGTCAAAACATGCAAAGTGAAACACAAGAATAAATGAATCAAATATGGTATCAAACCCTATGAATATAAATAAACACTTTTATTTATCACCATACTGATTACTCATTATTCATTGTTTCGGTTTTATCAACTTTATACTTGAATTAAAAACACTAGTTGTCCCATGCTCCAAGCATGTACACTATGTTTTTCTTAAACAATAGCTTTGCCATACACCAAGTATGCACTCTATGTTTGTCTATGATCCTTACTTTGTGAAATAAACCAATGGAACATAATTTCAATGATTCTAATTTCACACTCCCAAATCCTTATCGAAAAATGTGAGAATTTCAAATTCCTATCATTTATCGAAATCTGTTTAGATTTTAAACTTATATGCACTGACCCTCCTGTAATGAATATGTACAAAGTCACAAAGACTTGTCAACAGTCTTTATAAGGTATTCCAATGGAGATCAACTCCATGGAAACTAAGTCTCATATTTAAAGTACATTGCTTTGGACATGCTTCTTGCATTAAGTTTTCTAATCTTACACAGATAACTTCCACCTATGGAGACAACTCCATATTCTCATTTTGACTATCACTTCTGAATAAGAGATGCCTCTTTTCAGAATATGTCAATATGGTCCTTCCAAAATTAGCACTATACTTCCAACTGTCCCTGAGCAACCAATCTTTGGTAAACCTCAGATTGTCCTCGACAATTGCTTAATCATTTTAGTCATATCCAATTCTAGACCTTTTCCGTTCTTAATGCCTCTGGGCATTTGGAAAAATTTAGAAATGACAATTACTATAGCACATGCAATCGATCCTGTACCCAAAGCAAATGGTACACGATTCATGATGTCTCACATAAAGACATGATTCTAGACCAATCTTTTGCTACAATATTTTTATTTGCCATGTTTTCAAAATTTCACTATGAAGAGGGATGCCGTAATCATAATCGAATTTTGAGAACGCAATATATAGAATTTCCTTAAGTTGAACCAATCCAACATGAAATTCATATATATATTCTTGACTAAAGATGATTAAGGTCTCAATCTAAGCCTTTAGAACTAAAATGAAGTATATCCTCTCCCTTAATTATAGCAAAACAACATTTTCAATCCCTGCAGCCTCACGAATTGAAACTTTTTGTTTTCTATAATTAACATTGCTAACTTGCAACGCTAACAATAATTATCATGCTCCCACTTACATGATGATTATTAGCATAACACTTATGCTCCCACTAGCTTTGACATGTACTCAGAAATCAGCTGGACTTCTAGAAATCAATACTTTATTGACTTTCTTACCAAAGTTCAGATTTCTGATACGAGATGCTTTGATAAAACTTTATCAAAATCATACACCTTTCCTTATATAGCATGCATGTGTGTCTAAACAATTTCAGAACTATGAAAAAGGATGCCGTAATCATAGTCTCAATTGTTTAGACCTTTTGCCATCTGCTTCAAATCTACTTGGTGGAAGTGTTTCCTCACCATCATTTTCATGAATCGGAGAGAAACCTTATGAGCCTTAGATTTTATGGTGTATGTGTTCTTATCCATGTGAATCGTCAAAACCATAGTCACAACACAAGGATAATGACAAATCCAAACTCATATGGACTGGACTTATGCAATCTTAACTTCTTGCCACATGGCAGTAGGGCTTGCCATTGCTTGCAAGTTGTTATGCAACCAATTGAGAACTTTCAGAACTCCTATGCAAAGCCAACTTTAACTGGAATGGGCACAAAATATGTCAACACGATAGGTTATAAACCTCAAGTCGTGTGCTAGTGAAGAACCTCAGGTTTTATTCTTGATTAGTTCTTAAAATTCTTTTTAGGATCTTTAAGACTCCCACTATCCTCTTGACATATAAGACTATCTTGCCAGATATTCAAGAGATAGTGCAGATTCTTTATCAAGACAAACACTTCACACAATTGGCCTTAGTTGGTCTTTGTTTTATCCAAAACATCACAACTTACCAATTTCAAATGTACAAGAGTAGGACACTTTTACTCTTACATTTGACAAGTGTTTTAAACCTTTCTTTAAGATATGTCACTCAAGTTACAATCTTGGAGTATGACTCTAAGAATTGTTTTGGAACGAAGTATGACTCATCTTCCTGATCTAACCATTTCAACAATTCATGAATCCTCTTCTTAGTCATAAGAATGCACTAAGATGACCTTTAGAGGACTAATTGTGATATGATTTCTAAATCATTAATATGATCACAAACATGATACTAAAGTACTCTCCCATCTTTTCAGATTTGAGAAACTTTTATCTTTCTGCCTAATTTGATTCTTCCCATTCGTTCTGCCATACATTGAGACTTTTCCAATGTTTCAGAATTATACTTAAACTTGTAAGTATAACCATATTTACTAAACTTTAGTAAATCAAATAGTCTTAACGAGATTTGTGGTGGACATGACCAGTGCACAAGAATGTGTACTCGATCCCTTTAGTCCTTCACTTGACTCACACATCCATGTGAACAAGTAATTAGTCTTGATTTTCCAATGCTTGAAAGTTCTCATTCATCATACTATTCAACATGCATGATTCCAAGTTTCGGTCCAATTGAAACTTGGGTGATGAGGAACTTTCCTGATTTGGTAAATTTAGACACTACTAAAAATGAAAGAATCAAATCCATTTTCCAATATTGCTGTCAGTGGAATCATATAAACAACAATTTTCCACAAATTCCATTGTAAGGATACTTCAAATAAATAAAATTAAACAATTTTCTTTTATTTTAAAACTTTGCGGAAAAACTTATCCTTACAATCCACATGGAAAATTGTTGTTATCTATTCCTTAGCAATATATCATAACTTCTTAAGCAACTGCTCAAAATTCTGATGCGATCGAAATCCACCTTCGCGATCAAAATCAGCATATACTTCCTTTAAGATTTCTCTCTATTCTTTGATTCTTAAAACATCAACATGTGACCAAGTCACATCATGTAATGAGGATCTCAGAATAGAACTTAACAGAGTTAGATAATGGGCTCTACCTGATGTAGAGTCAAACTTATTGACTTTAACATCCTTAGGTAAATTTGGCAGCTTTGCAATCAACGCCCCTTCCTTTGGCAAAATAAACATATGGACCCTTTGGTAATGGGACTATCTCAGACTTAGCCTTTCTCTTTATCATTTGGTCAACCGGGTTGACTATGGCCAATCCCTTTCCATTGGGAAGAGAATGCTTTTTCTGGATTTCCAGTGTCACCATTGTCACTGTCCATAAAGTTTTTGGGAAGTTGATCTTCTAATAAAATTTGCTTTACTATCGTTCCAAATCATTGTTGATTCAGCAGCACCAAGCAAATAGATATGATCATTAAGGTTCATGTCATAGTCTGTTTCATAGCAGTCCCAAAGGAACTCACTATGTGACTTAGAAAGTGATTGAACATCCAACTTTCTCAAGACTTTGACACCCAACTCTCCCGGCTTGTCAATATGTGACTTCATCTCTAAGATGTGATCACACATAGACCTTGCTTGCCATTAGGGCTTGAGTGACCTTGAACTTGTGGGTTAGGGAGAATAATTAGAGGAGGTGGAGGAAGAGAAGTATGACTTCCATGAGCCAAACTCGGGAAGTCATATTCATTAGGAAAGGTTGGTTTGAGAAGATCATTGTTGTCTAAACCAGACATCAACAATGGGAGAAATTCACGTAAAGTTGATTTAAGTCCTTAATATAACACCCAATATGATATATTAAGGCTAGGACCCAACAAACTATTTTATAACTTGGAAGAGGGATGCCGTAATCCAAGCTATAAAATATTTGAAGGTAGGTGAATGACGATTCACCAATTTCCACCAAGATAAACGAAATGTATTATTAGGTTTTAATTGGTTTTGAAACTCCTAGATTCTTTTGAGATTCATTGAACTTTTCAATGGCATGTTTCAATCTTGAGTGTGCCCTTCAGGTTTTGTGACTGGGATGCCGAGGATCACAAAACAAGGTGTGAAGTAACCATGCAAATATACTTGGTACCCTTAATATTTACCCCTCAATCGATGTGCTGGTTAACCACACACGGTCCAACGATACTATGATAAACATTAAGTTACCCTTTGCCTACCTTGTTAAGTCCAGGTTAGTGTGCCGGTTAACCACACACGCTCCACTAACAGCTTAAACAAAGTGCAAAGTGTAATTTCATGGATTAGCACCTTATTCACATTTTCCTAAGTAACTAAGATTGGGAATTTATAAGTGTTTAGTTACTTAGTATTTATCATTATACTTATAATGAAGGGAGAATTATAGTCATTGTCCTACCTGTTCGGCTAACGACCCTCCACCGGTTAAGGAAGCGGTGAGTGAGAGTGGACACCGATTAAACTGCCATTTTATAGGCAGTAACCTTATACCCCCCTTATAGACCGGCTTCGTGAATGAGGCCTACTAATGGTAATACGACTTGCTCTTATACATATAATATATTAAACTTTTAATATTATAATAGTATAAGGGTGTATTTTAGACATTGAAAATACTTGGTGGTTTAATCTATTAATTAAACTAGACTTTTAATTTAATTAAACTCAAACCATATATTTATGGATTTAATAATACTCTTTTAATTAAACGCTTTAATTAACTATTAATAAAGTCCATAAGAGTTAATTTGAACTACTCAACAAAACATCATAATTCCAATTATTAAACTCAAAATTAAAACCATTTAATTAATTGTTTAAGTTATGAACCCAAGAGTTTTAGAATTCAATTCTTTTTTTCATAAAAAACTTTTCTCAATTTCCAAAACTTGAGGGCAAGTTTTGTAATTCTTGAAAACCTTTGGATTCCATAACTTATGGAATTAATGGTGTTTTATGATGAAACTTTCCATGTTCCATAACTTATGAACAAGTTATGGAATTCTTTAAAACATTAACACCAAATTTTGTAACTCCATAAAAACTTTGAATCAAATTTTTTTTTAAAAAAAAAAAACCTTTCATATCCATAACTTATGAAAGTTTCAAAAACCCTTAAGATCACAACTTTAAAAAAAAACTTTTGAGCTCCAAAATTTTATGACAAAATATGTAACTCCTTAAAACATTTAGATCAAACTTTTAAAACTAATAAAATAATCATATCATTTTATCTTTTACTAAATTTGACCTAATTCAACTCATATAACAAATTATTCAAATTTTACAAATAACTCGTTTTTCACAAAACAAGTAATTATCTTAAAATATGACAAACGTCATGTTTTTTTTTCATTTTTTTTCAACTTGAAAATAAAACATTTGCATCAATATAACAGAAAACAACCCATGGCTCTGATACCACTGTTGAGTTTTGAGCATTCTAACACTCCTATGGTGTACATGCAACCCTATAAACCTTGGATCTATGTTTTCTCTATTATACATCCAAATATTAACTATTCCAAGGTTTCATCCTAACTAGCATATTATGAAGCACCTATACTACAAAGTTCTAGTTAGATGGCATACCTTTTGATGTAGCTTGATGTCTTCAAGCTTTAAGAGATTAGCCCCAATAGTGTGGAAGCCTCAAATGGAATCAAAAATCACCAAAACACCTTGGAAGAACTTGAGAGAATATGTATGCACACTAAAATCGGCCCACTCTCATTTTCACACACTTGTGCCAATTTTGTGAGCCAAGGACCCCTTTATATATTATGGAGGATTAGGGTCACATCCATGTAAACCCTAATACCCATGACCTTTCATTTACATAGGATCCATGGGTTAAAAGCTCCATGGACCATCCATGAAAGCTTAGCCCAACCTAAATGAACTTGACCCATTCCATATATATAAAAGTCCATATTTAATTAGTTCTTTTTGATCACTTAATTAATTCTAAATTAATTCTTGATCAATACTAATTAAATAATATGATTCCATATTAATATATTAGAACTTATAATATATTAATATAAATTATAAATATACTATTCTCAAAAGACTATCCATATACATTGTGCCGGTGAAGTGCAACCCAAATGGACCATGCCGGGTCGGGTCAAGTACATACCAAATATAGTTATGGACTTAGACATTAATCCAACAGTCTCCCACTTGGATAAGTCTAAAACTATTATTGAGTATGACTTCAAAACCTAACTGGCAATCGTAGCTCTTAAAGCCGCTGTCGAACTCTGACCCTGTCAATGACTTGTCCATTAGATAAGGGATCATATATTCTTCCATTCTAGATATCATATGGACTGAGACATGGATTATAATCATTCTCTCTGTCCATTTGTTGTTTCCCGATTTTCGATTTATGATGACTGACTGATTGAAGAAATCAAATCAGTCTTGGCTTGGCCAAGCACTCACATGTGTCATCGCTAAATCATCGAGGGGCCCATAGATATCGCTTTTATCCCGAAGGAAAAAGGAATGGATAAACTTCAACTCATATGGCTTGTTCTACTACTTGTTGAATCATACACAAAGGCACGTTTTATAACATCGAGTTAACAAATGCGTTTTCGTGCAATCAATGTATAACCAACTCATAGTAACAACTCATATCTCTAGGTTTGAAGAATATAAGATATTATCGTCTCATGATCACTCGTGATAAAATCCATGAAGTGATTCTAATGAGCGCGGGTTGAATCCAATACTCAGAACTTATGAGCACTCATGTAGCACCACTTTGTCCACCAACTTGGACATCTACAAACCAACCCATGACAGTATTGATTCATATCTACTTCCAACATATGACCGACTGTGGATGGTTTGAATAACTTAATCATTCAGGAAGACCGACTTAGTTATTCTGGAAGTCAAAACATGCAAAGTGAAACACAAGAATAAATGAATCAAATATGGTATCAAACCCTATGAATATAAATAAACACTTTTATTTATCACCATACTGATTACTCATTATTCATTGTTTCGGTTTTATCAACTTTATACTTGAATTAAAAACACTAGTTGTCCCATGCTCCAAGCATGTACACTATGTTTTTCTTAAACAATAGCTTTGCCATACACCAATTATGCACTCTATGATTGTCTATGATCCTTACTTTGTGAAATAAACCAATTGAACATAATTTCAATGATAGTAGGAGGCTAGGTTGGGACGTTGAGCAGGAGAGTTTATCCGACTTCATTGAGGTGAGCCTTCTCACTATACTGTACCTGTAAGGGTACCTATGTGTGACCGGAAGGTCTTATATGTTATGAGATGTATGTGTTGTATTTCGTTATGTGATATGTATGTGCTATGTATGTTATGTATGATAAGGACCGGAAGGTCAAGATGATATGGACCGGAAGGTCAAGAGGTTACAGACCGGAAGGTCGATACGGGTAGGGCTGGAAGGTCTACCGGGATTTGGGACGGAAGTCCCCTGAGACACTTGGACCGGAAGGTCCCACAGAGTTATGGCCTGGAAAGGCGTATGTGTTGTATGTGGTATATTGGGGAACTCACTAAGCATTTATGCTTACAGTTGTTGTGTTATGTGTTTCAGGTACTAGCGAGGATCGCGGGAAGGCGCCGACATGATCCGTATACACTTATGGAGTTTATATTTGAGATTCTGGGATATGTTTTGTTATGATAACATTGGATAGATTATGTTTTGATATTACCCTATGAATAAAAGTATGTTTTAAAAATGAAAAATTGTCTTGGAAATTTACGTTGTTACAAGTGAACTCAACAATCTCCTCAGGAGTAGCAGTCGACTCATCGATAACCTTTAGCTCCTTATCGAGGACATACTCTTTGCCCTCATAGCGAGTAATCATTCTGATGTTCCTAATCCATTCATTGAAATTGGAACCATCAAAAGTGACTTTCCCACACAAGTTCATTAAGGAAAAGGAGTATGTAGGGTTTGAGCCAGTAGCAGTGTTGGAAGACATCTGAATAGAAAGAAAGACAAGTTTTATTAGATAAAGATTCCTTAATAAGTCACCCAAATGAAGTATTAAGGCTAGGACCCAACAAAGTATTTATAGTTGGAAGAGGGATGTCGTAATCCAAGCTATAAAATATTTGAAGGTAGGTAAATGACGATTTACCAATGTCCACCACGAAAACGTAATAGATTATTAAGTTTTATTGGATTTGTAATTCCTAGATCTTTTGAGATACATTGAACTTTCAATGGCATGTTTGAATCTCGATTGTGTCCTCTCAAGTTTGTGACTGGGATGCCGAGGATCACAAACAAGGTGTGAATAACCATGCAAATTGACTTGGTACCCTTAACTTTTATCACCTAATCGATGTGCCGGTTAACCACACGCGCTCCACCGATCTATGATAAAATTAATTTACCCTTTTCCACTCTTACTAGTCCTTGTTAGTATGCCGGTTAACCACACGCGCTCCACTAACGACTTGGTAAGGTACAAAGTGTAATTTCATGGGTTAGCACCTATTTCACATTTTCCTAAAGTAACTAAGATTGGAAATTATTAAAGTATAGTTACTTTATAATTTTAATTAGGATTTAAAGTCCTTGTCCTATCCGTTCGACTAACGACCCTCCACCAGTCAAGGAAGCGGTGGGTGAGAGTGGACACCCATTAAGCTGCCATTTTATAGGCAACAACCTTATACCCCCCCTTATAGACCGGCTTCGTGAATGAGGCCTACTAATGCTAAGACTGACTTATACTTATACATATATATATATATATATATATATATATTTAAACTTTTACTATAATAATAGTATAAGGGTTGAATTTTAAACTTTTAAAATTCTAGGGTTCAATTTGGAAATTAAAGTATTAGGGTGTAAGACTTTACAAATTCCAAAACTTGAGGGCAATTATTAAAACTATTCAAGACTTTTCATTTCATAACTTATGAGTTTAATGGTCCATTAAAATGAAGACTCTTCATTTTATGTAACCTCTTATTCTTTAATGACACTTTTAAAGAAGCGACTTTTGGTTATCCATATCTTGAGGACAAGTTATGGACTCCATCATTAGCCATTAAGATCAAGAATCATACTTACAATCAAGTTACACATAATTCCTATGATCTTCTAAAACTCACAAGAACATGAACATTCATATCAAAATTTCAAGAATCATATTAACACATATAAAACATGGAATTTTGATATTTGCCATTGTAAATGGATTAGCATAAGCATTACACCATCTAAAACAAGTTTTAAAACAACAAAACAGTTTAGGGTAATGTTTCTAGTCCATTTCCAGCAGCAAAACTCGAAAAACTGCATTTAGGGGCTCCTACTCGTCGAGTGCAAGAACCTACTCGACGAGTAGGATGAATTTTCACATAGACTCGTCGAGTACCCCATGGACTAGGCGAGTTCATGCTGCAGATAGCAGTTTTTTGAGCTTTTTCAACAAGTTTGCATCAAGTATGAAGAAAACAAGCCTAGTCTCTGATACCACTGTTGGGTTTTGAGCATTCTAACATTCATATGGTGTACATGCAACCCTAGAACCCTTGGATCTATGTTTTCTCTAAAATACAGGAAAATTTGATTTTCCAAGGTTTACTTCCTAACTAGCATGTTATGGGGAACTTGTAATACAAAACTCAAGTAGAATAACATACCTTTTAGTAGCTTGGATTCCTTGATGACTTTGTGAGCCTAGCACCCCAAATGTGATGCCTCAAATGCTTCAAACAACACCACAATACTTGGAATAACATTTAGAGAATTTCACTAACACCTCAAAATCGGCTAGCCCTATTTTTTGTTTTTATATGTGCCGATTTTGCTAGACAAGGGGTGTTTATATAGTTGTGACACAAGTAGGGTTACACCATGTAAACCCTAAATGTCATGGCTTTCGATATTCCATGATCCATGGGTTTGTAACCTCCATGGACTATCCATGGAGCACCTTATGGGTTTTAACCCAATCCATACAAACCATGGATCATTTGCCCACTATACAAGAATAGATTACTTACACAATCAACCCCATATATTTAATTAGTCTCTTTTTGATCACTTAATTAATTCCAGATTAATTCTTTGATCAATACTAATTAAATAATATTATTAATATATTAGTACTTATAATATATTAATTAAACTTAAGTGTCCTCTCTCCCATTTTGGTCTATCAAAGTATTCCAATGCCATGCAACCCAAATGGACCATGCCGGGTCGGGTCAAGTACATACCAAATATAGTTATGGACTTAGACACTATATCCAACATATGGACCTAACATTAACTTCATATATAATTTCCGTTAGATCATCACGAAGTGTGAGACCCTCATCTTAAATGCTTTGTCGCTTCTTTCCTCTTTTGGGATCGCTCCATATTGGATGTATTATAAAATTGGTGTGATCCATGATCTCAAAGGATTCCAATTATTTGGATCAAGATCGTGATAATTAGGATCCTGGAGAGCGGGTTGAGGGCTAGGATGCTCAATTGTTACAATATTGGTTGTCTGGTCACGGTCGTCGGGATCTTTTGGTCTTTGGGCAGGATCCTCAATCGTCTGGATCATTACATGGATTATTGGGATTCTAGTTTCCGGTGGGATCCTAAGGGAAGATCCTAGATTGGATAATGCATCTCCTTCGACATTATCTTCCGTATGAACTTGGTTTAGGCTAAAATATTCGAATACGGAGGCTAATTTTTTAAGAATTTGAAGGTATGATGCTTGCCTTTCGCATTTAACTGAATACGATCCATTAAAGTGGTTAGTAATAAATAACGAATCGACGTATACCTGGAGATCGTTGATTTGAAGATCCTTGGCTTGTTTAAGTACCATGATTAGTGCTTTGTATTTCGCTTCGTTTTTCGTTGCATCGAACACACAGCTAATGGTCTGGGGTAGTATGTCCCCATGTAGCAATTTTAGTATGATACCAAGGCCGGTTCCTTTTTGTTTGGATGCTTTGTCCGTGAAGAGCGTCCATGTTCCCATGTTTTCTTCTTCTAGAAGTTGTTGAGTTTCTGTTTCCTCTTCGGCTTGTAGATCATCACTAAAGTCAGCCACAAAGTCTGCTAGTGCTTGCGACTCTATTGCAAATTTTGGTTCATACTTTATGTCAAATGCGCTGAGCTTCACTGACCACTTAGCCATCCTTCCTGACATCTCTGGTTTCCTCATAACATTCTTAATTGGATAATTAGTTTTTTCATGTATGGCATGAGTCTCAAAATAATGACTTAACTTATTAGAAGTTGTAACTAGTGCAAGTATTACCTTTTCAAGATGAGAAAACCTCGTCTCGGCATCTAGGAGACTTTTACTTATGTAGTAAATGGGATGTTGGTACCCATCAAGATCCTTGGCCATGAATACACTTTCAAAATTTGAGGATACTGAAACGTATAGGAGGAGCGGTTCTAAATCTAATGGTTTTACTAATACGAGTGCTAAACTAAAGTATTTTTTAAGTTATTGGAAGGCGTTTTTGTGCTCCTCGTTACATTTTTGTGCATGTAAGAAGGCATCCTTCTTCATTGTTGGCTAATAGTACATCAGCCTTAATATTTTGGAGCATAAGTATCTTCCCTCAGTATGGTTTCCACAGTCTCCTCCATGTATATCTTTTACGAGTTTTGTAACTTCGTGATCTTCCAAACATCTTAGGTATGAACCTGCCATAGACTTCTTATATAATTTACCTTAGATCATCACAAAGTGTGAGACCCTCATCTTAAATTCTTTGTCACTTCTTTCCTCTTTTGAGATCGTGCCATCTTGGAGGTATTCTATAATGGGTTGATATAGGATCTCTGAGGATCCTAATTATTTGGATCGAGATCCTGATCGTTAGGATCCTAGAGAGAGGGTTGAGGACTAGGATCCTCAATATTTTCAATATTGGTTGTCTGCTCACGGTCGTCGGGATCTTTTGGTCTTTTGGTGGGATCCTCAATCGATGGGATGATTACATGGATTATTGGGATCCTAGTTTCGGTGGGATCCTAAAGGAAGATCCTAGATTGGATAATGCATCTGCTTCGGCATTATCTTCCTTGTTAACTTGTTTTAGGCTAAAAGATTCGAATTCGGAGGCTAATTTTTTAACAATTTGAAGGTATGATGCTAGCCTTTCGCATTTAACTACATATGATCCATCAAAGTGGTTAGTAATTAATAAAGAATCGATGTATACCTGGAGATCCTTGATTTGAAGATCCTTGGCTTATTGAAGTCCCATGACTAGTGCTTCGTATTCTGTTTTGTTTCACAGCTAACGGTATGGGGTTGTATGTTGCCATATGGCAATTTTAGTATGATCCCAAGGCCAATTCCATTTTGGTTGGATGCTCCGTATGTGAAGAGCGTCCATTTCCCCATGTTTTATTATTCTTGAAGTTGTCGAGTTTCCGTTTCCACTTCGGCTTATAGATCGTCACTAAAGTAAGCCAGAAAGTTTGCTAGTGCTTGCGACTTTATTGCAGATCTCAATTCATAGTTTATGTAAAATGTGTTGAGCTTCACCAACCACTTAGCCATCCTTCCTAACATCTCTGGGTTTCTCATAACATTCTTAATTGAATAATTAGTTTTTTACATGTATGGTATGATTCTCAAAATAATGTCTTAACTTAGTAGAAGCTGTAACTAATGCAATTATTACCTTTTTGACATGAGAATACCTGGTCTCGGCATCTAGGAGACTTTTTCTTATGTAGTAAATGGGATGTTGGTCCCCGTTAAGATCCTTGGCCATGACTACACTTACAAAGTTTGAGGACATTGAAAGGTATAGGAGGAGCGGTTCTGTATCTAATGGTTTTACTAATAGGGGTGTTGAACTGAAGTATTTTTTTAAGTTCTTGGAAGGCGTTTCCATGCTCCCCGTTACATTTTTGTGCATGTAAGAAGGCATCCTTTTTCAATGTTGGCCAGTAGTACCTCGTCCTTAATATTTTGGAGCATAAGTATCTGCCCTTAATATGTGTTTTGGTAAAAAAAAAATGAACAATTTAAAGATCGACCAAAGTGTATGAGAGGCTGTCATGTTCATAATAATGCAAGTATAAAATGTAGATCAAAGTGACATGAGTTTTCTACAAGGAAAGCCCTTGATCCTTCCTAGCCCTAACAATTGCCCCCAAGTTATCGCTAAAAAAAGCGAATTAATTTCGGATATATTGAATGGATAAGTTAAAATAAATGAGTAAAAATAGAGATAAGGGTAAAAGGATAAGATTTTTTGAATTTAAAATCCCCAACGGCTAGATTTCTACCTTGTTAAGAGACATTTACGAGGCAGTCAAATCATACGCCTCTCTCTTCAGTTGGCATTATAAATAGGAGCGAATGGTAAGTTTTCCTCTATTATTTCTTAGTTCCTTTTGATCATTACCGGGTAACTTTGAAAGTAAATTTCTCCTTCTATTTCTTTCTATAAACTTATTCATCATGGGTAAAAAGATGACCCTCTCTCGCAAAAATGTTCTTGGCATTCCTAAAGATGACTTCATTCATCAAAAGTATTTGTCATATGACGAAACATGCTCTATTGACGATGGAGACATCTAGTCTCTAAAAGAAAGTGGAGCTTTTCCCCTCGACATTGTGTTTAGGCCATATGATCCTTTCATTAGATTTCATTTCCTCTTCATGGGTGTGCTTTTCGGAGTACCCTTTTTCTTTAGGCCTAAAATTCCCTTTCTCTGGTGTGATTTATGAATTTTTTGAGGTTATAAAGCTCCCTTACATCCAAGTGATGCCTATCATTTGGGGAATCCTGTATTGGGTCGAGCATCTGAATCAAACTCATGATCTTGACATGGGTTTGGCTGAACTGTCCCATGTATATGATCTTTCAACTTTTGGAAATTCTCGTTTCCTGTTCAAAGTCAAAAACAAGTCTCCTCTTGTGTTGAAAAGAAAACACAACGTTAGGGATTGGAAGGAGAGATACTTCTTCGTCACGCGTGACTCCATTCCTGATGGGGATCTTTTTCCCAAAGAATGAAGGGTAGGATTTCAAGATTATCTTAAAAGATCCTAAAATTTACTTTCTTATTTTGTTTGTTTTGTTACAGGTTTCAAGCTTGGAGAAGTTATTCATGTTGCTGAGGATATAGAGGAGAAGATCATTAACTTTCTTTCTCTCCCTATGGTGGATAGATACTTTAAGCCTAACCAATCCAGTCTCTAAGTGGGTTCCTCTGACACCATTTCCATGGCTACAGGTATAATTCCTCGTCTCTTCTTCTGGTTGGTTTTGTGATTTTCAATCTTATAAGGATCTTTACATTTATGTAGGCTCCAGGACCACTCGATCCAGACCTCGTTTTGCGTTGGTAGACCTTGAAGCATGACCAGCAGCTTGATTATGGTCAAGCAGGAAAAGGTTTCTACTCTCCCTCCTTCGAAAAAGACTCAACTTGATCTGATTGTGATGACTCCGGGATCTCGAAAGAGAAAGACCTCTGAGGCTACAGATCTGTGCCTTGAGAACATCAACATTGATGATTCTCTTGGGAAATTGGCTTCCTATTCTCAGGCTATAAGTTAATTTATTTATATAGTTTGCTTTTTATCTGTTCTTCCCCTTACCTTTACTGATGTTGTGCTTCTTTCAGGTATTTGCTCATGTCTCTCAGTTCGTCACTGATCTTAGGATCCGTGCAAAAGAGATGAACATGCTCTAAGGGAGCAAGAGAAGATCTGGAATACAACCAAAGAGGATCTTCTTAATAGGGTGGAGCTGTTGCAAACAGAAGGCTGAGAAGGAGGAGGAGCACATCCTGGAGATTGAGGAGGTTATTGCTGATGCAAAGGCGAGTGTCGTGATGGCTACCTAGGTGGATAAGATCAAGCTGGTGTAGGATCTTGAGAACCCATGATCTTGGAATGTAGCTGGATGGCACGAGGCACTAGCCAAAGTGTTGGATAAGGTGTCTAAGTCCATAACTATATTTGGTATGTACTTGACCCGACCAGGCATGGTCCATTTGGGTTGCATGGCATTATGCATTTGGATAGACTGAATGAGAGAAATAACACTTGTGGTTTATTAATATATTATAAGTTCTAATATATTAATAGTATTATTTAACTAGTATTGATCAAGAATTAATTTGGAATTAATTAAGTGATCAAAAGAAGACTAATTAAATATATGGGTTGATTATGTAAATCATCCATAACTTGTATAGTGGGCTAAAGGCTTCATGGATTATCAAGTTGGGCTAAGGTCCATAGGATGCTCCATGGGAGTTACAAACCCATGGGTCATGGAAATGAAGATCCATGTTACATTAGGGTTTACATGGTGTAACCCTAAGTGTAACACACTATATAAGGAACATAATATCCACCAAAATCGGCTACACTAAAACGAATAGAGGGCAAGCCGAATTAGAAGTGTTCTACATTCTCTCAAAGTCATTCCAAAGCACTTGGTGTTGTGTGAAACATTTGAGGCATCACACTTGGGGTGCTAGGCTCTCAAGGTTTTTCAAGGAATCAAATCAACTACAAGGTATGTAATTCTAGCCATCTTTTATGTTTAAAGTTCCCCATTGTTGCTAGATAGGATTATGAATCTTGGAAAATGTATTTTGCATGTATTTTAGACAAACATATATCCAAGGTTTTCTAGGGTTGCACGTACACTTAGGAGTGTTAGAATTCTCAAAACCCATCAGTGGTATCAGAGCCTAGGCTTGTTTGTTTGATACTTGATGCAAAATTGTGAAAAAAAACATGTTTTTATGCACTCTGAAGCATGAACTCACCGAGTCCATGGGGGGACTCGACGAGCCCATGAGTAAACTCATCCTACTTGTCGAGTAGGTTCTTGCACTCGACGAGTAGGAGCCCCTGAGTGCAGTTTTTTGAATTTTGCTCCTGGAAATGGACTAAAAACATTACCCTAAACTGTTTTGGTGTTTTAAAACTTGTTTTAGATGGTGTAATGGTTGTTCTAATCCATTTACAATGGCTAATATCAAAATTACATGATTATATGTGTTCATATGTTCTTGAAATTTTGATTTGACTATTCATGTTCTTATGAGTTCTTGATAGATCATAGGAATTACTTGTTTAATGCTTAATTCATGATCTTTATGTGTTTTAATGGAGTCCATAACTTGTCCTCAAGTTATGGAAAACCAAAAGTCACTTTGTATTAAATCCATTAAAAGAACACACAAGTTATGAACATTCATAAAAAAAGAAAACCTTGAAAATCGAAGTTTTGTTCAAAAGCTCGTATCAAAATTTCAAGTTTTGTATATGTACTTACGATTCTTGAAATTTTTGATATGAACATTCATAAACATATGAGTTTAGAAGATCATAGAAATTATGTGCTAATAATTGATTAGATTAATTCTTGATCTTTATGTGTTTTAATGGAGTCCATAACTAGTTCTTAAGTTATGGATAACCAAAAGTCACATTTATAAATAACCATTAAAAGAACACATAGGTTACAAAAAATGAAGAGTCTTCATTTTTAATAACCATTAACTCATAAGTTATGAGAAATAATAAGTTTTGAAAGCTTACAAAACTTGCCCTCAAGTTTTGGAACATGTAAAGTCATATTAAAAACTTTAGTTCCAACCCCTAGAATTTTAAAAGTTAAAATTCAACCCTTATACTTTATAATATTATAAGTTTAATAATATTTATATATGTATAAGATCAAGTCGTCTTACCGCTAGTACACCTCATTCACGAAGCCGGTCTATAAGGGGGGTATAAGGTTGTTGCCTATAAAATGACAACTTAATGAGTGTCCACTCTCACCCACCGTTTCCTTGATCGGTGGAGGGTCGTTAGCCGAATGGGTAGGACAAGGAATTATAAATTCTCGTTAAAAGTATAATGATATTACTAAAGTAACTAAACATTATTGAATTCCCAATCTTAGTTATTTTAGGAAAATGTGAATAAGGTGCTAATCCATGAAATTACACTTTACACTTTGTTTAAGTCGTTAGTAGAGCGTGTGTGGTTAACCGGCACACTAACTTGAACTTAAAAAGGTAGGTAAAGGGTGACTTAATGTTTATTATAGTATCGATGGAGCGTGTGTGGTTAACTGACACATCGATTGAGGGGTAATACATTAAGGGTACCAAGTAATTTGCATGGTTACTTCACACCTTGTTTTGTGATCCTCGGCATCCTAGTCACAAAACTTGGAGGGCACACTCGAGATTGAAACATGCCATTGAAGAAAGTTCAATGAATCCCAAAGAATCTAGTGGGTTTACATTAGATTTGAATAAATGTTATTATTCGCCAGAAATGGCAAGAAATGTTATTTCCTTTCATGCATTGTATAAACAAGGTTTTACCTTTTATTTTGATAATAATAATGGTAGTATTGATGATTTCTTTAATAATGTTCTTTATTTTAAATAATTACCTTGTGATGGCGTGTATGAAACTTTATCTGTTGTAGATAATCTAGGAAATAATGTATTTTGTATTAACTCTTCCACTAGCTTAGATAAAGCATCCTTATGACATTTTCGTCTTGGACATGTAAGCAAGAAACGCATAGGCCAACTCCAAAAGGATGGAGTCTTGGAGTCATTTGACCTAAAGTCAGATGATAGTTGTGAATCTTGTTTGCTTGGTAAAATGACAAAGCCACCTTTTACTGGCACTTGTGCTAGGGGTGAAGGTTTGTTGGACCTCATACACACGGATGTGTGTGGACCCTTCAGAACCGCCACAAGAGATGCTAATCGGTTCTATGTGACTTTTACTGATGATTTTAGTAGATATGGATATGTCTACCTAATCAAGCATAAGTCCGAAACCTTTGAGAAATTCAAAGAGTTTAAGCAAGAAGTGGAGAATCAGTTGGGCTGGAACATTAAGATGCTTCGATCCGATCGTGGTGGTGAGTATCTTAGTACTGAGTTCCTTGACTATCTTAAGGAATGTGGGATTGTCTCAGAATTGACACCTCCTAGGACACCACAGTTGAATGGTGTAGCTGAGAGGCGCAATCGGACCTTGTTGGACATGGTTCGTTCCATGATGAGTCGAGCTTCGCTACCAATCTCATTTTGGGGGTATGCCTTAGAGACTGCCGCCCATATCCTTAATCTAGTCCCTACAAAGAAGGTTGCCAAAACACCTCACGAGGTGTGGACTGGAAAAGTTCCCAATCTAGACCACATCAAGATTTGGTGTTGTGAGGCTTTCATGAGACGCGAGACTCACGATAAGCTCGAACCCCGAAGCGAAAGGTGTATTTTCATCGGCTACCCACATAAATCCTTTGGTTACATCTTCTACAGACCCAGTGATAATGTGGTCTTTGTAGCAAGAAGAGGATTCTTTCGAGAGAGAGAATTCATGAGCCAAGGAGACAGTGGGAGGCAAATTGACCTTGAGGAAATTCAAGAGTCAAGTGGTGAAGGAACCTCAAACCCTAGCCCTCAACCTGAGGAGGAAACTCCTGTTGAGCCGACTGAAGAATCTATACCTCTGAGGCGTTCCACCAGAGTTAGGAATACACCTGAGCATTATTATGGTTTTCATATTACTGCAGAAGGTGAGACACTTATCAGTGATAACACACTGGTAAATCTGGATGAGCCTAATAGCTACACGGAAGCCATGCCAGGCCCTGAGGCTGCTAAATGGAAAGAGGCTATGGATAGCGAGATACAGTCCATGTATGACAATCAAGTTTGGAAATTGGTTGACAATGTACCTGATCGTAAGATAGTTGGGTGCAAATGGATCTTCAAGAAGAAGACCGACATGGATGGTAATGTACACACTTATAAGGCACGACTGCTTGCAAAGGGTTATTCTCAAACTCCGGGAGTTGATTATGATGAGACCTTTTCACCAGTGGCCAAGATTAAGTCTATTAGGGTTCTGTTAGCCATTGCTGCATTTCATGATTATGAAATATGGCAGATGGATGTCAAAACCACTTTCCTTAATGGAAAGTTGGCTGAAGATGTTTACATGGTTTAGCGAGAGGGTTTTGTCAGTACATAGTACCCCAGTAGAGTGTGTAAGCTCGAGAAATCCATTTATGGATTAAAACAGGCACCTCGCAGATGGAATCTTTGCTTTGATGAGAAAGTCAAAGAATTTGGCTTTTCAAGGAGTGAAGATGAATCTTGTGTCTATGTCAAGGCTAGTGGGAGTATAGTCAGCTTTTTGGTACTGTATGTGGATGACATACTACTCATAGGAAATGACATCCCAACCCTGCAGGAAGTAAAGTCCTGGCTTGGGAAGTGTTTCGCTATGAAGGACCTTGGAGAAGCTCCCTATATCCTAGGGATAAGGATTTTGAGAAAAAGGAGTAAAAGACTAATTGGACTTAGTCAAAGTACCTATGTGGACAAATTGTTGAAAAGGTTCAACATGCATAACACCAAGAAAGGAGAGTTACCCATCCAGAGTAACGCCAGATTGAGTAAGACACAAAGCCCTAGTACTGAGGCTGAGATAGCATAAATGAGTCGAATACCTTATGCTTCAGCTGTAGGATCGATCATGTATGCTATGACGTGTACTCGACCTGATGTAGCCTTTGCTTTGAGCATGGTTGGCAAGTATCAGGGGAACCCTGGCAAGGCACACTGGACTGCGGTAAAGAATATCCTCAAGTACCTACGGAGGACTAAGGACTGGGTCCTTACCCTCGGTGGCAGTGAGGACTTGAGAGTTGTAGGGTACAGTGATGCTAGCTTTCAGACTGACAGGGATAATTTCCGCTCTCAGTCGGGCTGGGTCTTTACTGTAAACGGGGGTGCAATTACTTGGAAAAGTTCCAAGCAGGAGACAGTGGCTGATTCCACTTGTGAATCAGAGTATATAGCAGCAAGCGAGGCAGCAAAGGAGGCTATATGGCTAAAAAACTTCATCGGAGACCTTGGAGTTGTACCAGCTATAAAGGACCCAATGGAGATTTACTGTGACAACAATAGTGCGGTTGCCTTAGCCAAGGAACCAAGAGATCATGGGAGATCCAGACACATTGATAGAAAATATCACTTCATCAGACATCGAATAGAAGAAGGAATCCTCGTGGCAAAGAGGGTATCATCGGATGAGAACCCAGCAGATCCCCTCACGAAGGGACTGACTCGGGCTAAGCATCTCCAGCATGCTCGGAGCATAGGGCTGAAGGATGATATTAGTTTTAGTAGTTAGATAATCTTGAAATTTGTAAAATCTAATTGACATTTGATGATAAATAAAAGCTATTATTTATGAGTAAAGTGTTGCTATCTCTTGTCAATCGTTTACTATTATTTCTTTTTGCATGTTTTGACTTCCAGAATAATTATGTTATGGTTTATATCATATTATTCAAACTCTCCACAGTCGGTCATATGTTGGAAGTAGATATGAATCAAGACTGTCATGGGTTGGCTTATAGAGGTCTAAGATGTTAGACAAAGCGGGGCTACAACACTCATGAGTGCTCATAACTTCTGAGTATTGGATTCAACCCCACTCACTTGTATCACTTCATGGAATTTATCTCGAGTGATCGTGAGACGGTAATATCATATAAGTCTTCAAACCTAGAGATATGATTTGTTGCCTATGAGTTGGTTATGCATTGATTGGACAAAAACGCATTGGTAACTCGATGTTATAAACTGTGCTTTTGTGTGTAATTCAACAAGTAGTAGAGCAAACATATGAGTCGAAGTTTATCTGTTCCTTCTAGAATTAGAAGCGATATCTGGGCCCCTCGATGATTTTTTTTTAACTATGTACCGGGCCCGGTCACAACTAAATTGATGTGTTCAGTTAAGTTCTATGTCAAACAAATCGGAAATCGGGAAACAAATGCTGGACAATAAGCAAGACCATGTTCCATGTATTTGTCCGGCTGAGAACAGAGGATTATATGATCACTTATCTAAAATGGCGCTTCATAGTTCAATAGAGTTTTAAGAGCTACGATTGCTGATCGGTTCCTGAAGTCATACTTGCAACTATAGTTATTAGACTTATCCAAGTGGGAGACTATTGGAGATAGTGTCTAAGTCCATAACTATATTTGGTATGTACTTGACCCGACCCGCCATGGTCCATTTGGGTTGCACTTCACCCGAACAATTTACGGATAATCTTTTGAGAATAGTATAAGTTATGATTTATTAATATATTATAAGTTCTAATATATTAATATAAAATCATATTATTCAATTAGTGTTGATCTATAATTAATTTAGAATTAATTTAGAGATCAAAAGTATGACTAATTAAATATGGGCTCTTGTATTTATATAGTGTGGGCTAATGCTTATTTGGAATGGGCTAGGCTTGCATGGAAAGTCCATGGATACTCCATGGAGCTTTAACCCATGGATCTCATGGAAATGAAAAGACATGGGTATTAGGGTTTACATGAATGTAACCCTAATCCACCACACTATATAAAGGAGGCTTTGGTTCTTGAAATCACATGAGTTGTGGTGAATAAAGTAAGAGGGCCGATTTCAAGAAGGTGATTACTATTCTCTCAAAGTTCCAAGTTTGTGGTGATTTGTGATTTCCATTTGAGGCATCCACACTATTGGTGCTAGGCTCTAAAACTCCAAGCAATCAACTACAACTACAAGGTAAGTAATTCTACTAGCTTTATTTGATTCAAGTTCCCCATGCTATGCTAGATAGGATAAGAACCTTGGAAAAATAATTATTTGCATGTATCATAGTCAAACATAGATCCAAGGTTTCTAGGGTTGCATGTACACCATAGGAGTGTTAGATTGCTCAAAACCCATCAGTGGTATCAGAGCCTGGTTTGTTTATTTGATACTTGATGCAAAAAAAAAAAAAAAAAAAAAAAAAAAAAAAAAAACTTGAAAATCGAAGTTTTGTTCAAAAGCTCGTATCAAAATTTCAAGTTTTGTATATGTACTTATGATTCTTGAAATTTTTGATATGAACATTCATAAACATATGAGTTTAGAAGATCATAGAAATTATGTGCTAATAATTGATTAGATTAATTCTTGATCTTTATGTGTTTTAATGGAGTCCATAACTAGTTCTTAAGTTATGGATAACCAAAAGTCACATTTATAAATAACCATTAAAAGAACACATAGGTTACAAAAAATGAAGAGTCTTTATTTTTAATAACCATTAACTCATAAGTTATGAGAAATGAAAAGTTTTGAAAGCTTACAAAACTTTCCCTCAAGTTTTGGAACATGTAAAGTCATATTAAAAACTTTAGTTCCAACCCCTAGAATTTTAAAAGTTAAAATTCAACCCTTATACTTTATAATATTATAAGTTTAATAATATTTATATATGTATAAGATCAAGTCGTCTTACCGCTAGTACGCCTCATTCACGAAGTCGGTCTATAAGGGGGTATAAGGTTGTTGCCTATAAAATGGCAACTTAATGGGTGTCCACTCTCACCCACCGCTTCCTTGATCGGTGGAGGGTCGTTAGCCGAACGGGTAGGACAAGGACTTATAAATTCTTATTAAAAGTATAATGATAATACTAAAGTAACTAAACTTTATTGAATTCCCAATCTTAGTTATTTTAGGAAAATGTGAATAAGGTGCTAATCCATGAAATTACACTTTACACTTTGTTTAAGTCGTTAGTGGAGCGTGTGTGGTTAACCGGCACACTAACTTGAACTTAACAAGGTAGGTAAAGGGTGACTTAATGTTTATCATAGTATCGATGCAGCGTGTGTGGTTAACTGACACATCGATTGAGGGGTAATACATTAAGGGTACCAAGTAATTTGCATGGTTACTTCACACCTTGTTTTGTGATCCTCGGCATCCCAGTCACAAAACTTGAAGGGCACACTCGAGATTGAAACATGTCATTGAAGAAAGTTCAATGAATCTCAAAGAATCTAGGAGTTTCTAAACCAAATAAAACCTAATTAAATATTTCATTTTTCATGGTGGAAATTGGTGAATCATCATTCACCTACCTTCAAATATCTTATAGCTTAGATTACGGCATCCCTCTTCTAAGTTATAAAATATTGTGTTGGGTCCTAGCCTTAATATTACATTTGGGTGTTTTGTTAAGGACTATCTCTATATCTAATCTAATCTATTCCCTCTTCTTTTCAGATGTCTTCCAATAACAATGCTTCTGGCTCAAACCCTACTAGCTCCTTCTCTCTCATGAATCTTTGTGGGAGAGTCATCTTTGATGGGTCCAACTTTACAGATTGGATCAGAAACATCAGGATGGTCACTCGGTATGAGAACAAAGAATATGTTCTCGATAAGGACCTTAAGGTACCCGAGCCAACTGCTACTCCTGAAGAGCTTGCTGAATATGAGGTACATGAAAGAGATGCTACAAAAGTGGCATGCATCATGATGGCCACCATGACAGCCGAGCTCCAAAAGTCCTATGAGGACTATTATCCTTTTGAGATGCACCAGGACTTGATGGACCGCTACCATCAAAGTGCTCGTCAAGAGCGATGTGAAATAATCTCCTCCATGATAACAACCCGAATGAAGGATGGTGAACCCATCACGGGCCACATGCACAAAATACAAAGGTATGTGGACCGTTTACTGAAGCTGAATGTGAACTTCCCTGAGGAGTTAGCAATAGACATCATTTTGCACTCCTTGCCATCGTGTTATGATTAATTCCGCATGACATATCACATGAACAAGGAAGAAGTCACCCTTAGCAAACTTCAAGGACTCTTGAAGACCGCCGAAAGTGGTCTAAAGGGTAATTCGGTTGTTACTACTCCTACTCCTACTCCAACTGCGGCCAATGTCTTGGCAATCGGGCATGGCAAAGGGAAGAAGAGAAAGAACCCTTCTAAGGGTACCAAGGGTAAGACCCTTGAAGGCTCCTCTTCAAGCAAAACCAAGAAAGGTTTTGTCATTCCTTATGCTAACCCTAATGAGGCTGAATGCTTCTATTGCCATGAAAAGTCACACTGGAAGCGAAACTGCCCAAAGTACCAGCAAGATTTGAAGGATGGGAAAGTAAAACCCAACCATGCAGGTATATACACTATATTGTTTAATAACTCACCTCATTCTAAGTCTTGGGTCCTTGATACAGGTTGTGGTATTCACATATGTTGTGATTTGCAGGGACTAAAAGGAAATGAGAATGTGGAGCAGGGAAAGATAAACTTGATCATGGGAAACAGGAAAGCTTTACCTGTCACCAAGATAGGAGTTTATTCCTTAGTGCTAAATAGTGGGTTTACATTAGATTTGAATAAATGTTATTATTCGCCAGAAATGGCAAGAAATGTTATTTCCTTTCATGCATTGTATAAACAAGGTTTTACCTTTTATTTTGATAATAATAATGGTAGTATTGATGCTTTCTTTAATAATGTTCTTTATTTTAAAGCATTACCTTGTGATGGCGTGTATGAAACTGTATCTGTTGTAGATAATCTAGGAAATAATGTATTGTGTATTAACTCTTCCACTAGCTTAGATAAAGCATCCTTATGGCATTGTCGTCTTGGACATGTAAGCAAGAAACGCATAGGCCAACTCCAAAAGGATGGAGTCTTGGAGTCATTTGACCTAAAGTCAGATGAGAGTTGTGAATCTTGTTTTCTTGGTAAAATGACAAAGTCACCTTTTACTGGCACTTGTGCTAGGGGTGAAGGTTTGTTGGACCTCATACACACGGATGTGTGTGGACCCTTCAGAACCGCCACAAGAGATGCTAATTGGTTCTATGTGACTTTTACTGATGATTTTAGTAGATATGGATATGTCTACCTAATCAAGCATAAGTCAGAAACCTTTGAGAAATTCAAAGAGTTTAAGCAAGAAGTGGAGAATCAGTTGGGCAGGAACATTAAGATGCTTCGATCCGATCGTGGTGGTGAGTATCTTAGTACTAAGTTCCTTGACTATCTTAAGGAATGTGGGATTGTCTCACAATTGACACCTCCTAGGACACCACAGTTGAATGGTGTAGCTGAGAGGCGCAATCGGACCTTATTGGAAATGGTTCGTTCCATGATGAGTCGAGCTTCGCTACCAATCTCATTTTGGGGGTATGCCTTAGAGACTGCCGCCCATATCCTTAATCTAGTCCCTACAAAGAAGGTTGCCAAAACACCTCACGAGGTGTGAACTGGAAAAGTTCCCAATCTAGACCACATCAAGATTTGGGGTTGCGAGGCTTTCGTGAGACGCGAGACTCACGATAAGCTCGAACCCCGAAGCGAAAGGTGTACTTTCATCGGCTACCCACAGAAATCCTTTGGTTACATCTTCTTCAGACCCAGTGATAATGTGGTCTTTGTAGCAAGAAGAGGATTCTTTCGAGAGAGAGAATTCATGAGCCAAGGAGACAGTGGGAGGCAAATTGACCTTGAGGAAATTCAAGAGTCAAGTAGTGAAGGAACCTCAAACCCTAGCCCTCAACCTGAGGAGGAAACTCCTGTTGAGCCGACTGAAGAATCTATACCTCTGAGGCGTTCCACCAGAGTTAGGAATGCACCTGAGCATTATTATGGTTATCATATTACTGCAGAAGGTGAGACACTTATCAGTGATAACACACTGGTAAATCTGGATGAGCCTAACAGCTACACGGAAGCCATGGCAGGCCCTGAGACTGCTAAATGGAAAGAGGCTATGGATAGCGAGATACAGTCCATGTATGACAATCAAGTTTGGAAATTGGTTGACAATGTACCTGATCGTAAGATAGTTGGGTGCAAATGGATCTTCAAGAAGAAGACCGATATGGATGGTAATGTACACACTTATAAGGCACGACTAGTTGCAAAGGGTTATTCTCAAACTCCGGGAGTTGATTATGATGAGACCTTTTCACCAGTGGCCAAGATTAAGTCTATTAGGGTTCTGTTAGCCATTGCTGCATTTCATGATTATGAAATATGGCAGATGGATGTCAAAACCGCTTTCCTTAATGGAAAGTTGGCTGAAGATGTTTACATGGTTCAGCGAGAGGGTTTTGTCAGTACATAGTACCCCAGTAGAGTGTGTAAGCTCGAGAAATCCGTTTATGGATTAAAACAGGCACCTCGCAGATGGAATCTTTGCTTTGATGAGAAAGTCAAAGAATTTGGCTTTTCGAGGAGTAAAGATGAATCTTGTGTCTATATCAAGGCTAGTGGGAGTATAGTCAGCTTTTTGGTACTGTATGTGGATGACATACTACTCATAGGAAATGACATCCCAACCCTGCAAGAAGTAAAGTCCTGGCTTGGGAAGTGTTTCGCTATGAAGGACCTTGGAGAAGCTGCCTATATCCTAGGGATAAGGATTTTGAGAAACAGGAGTAAAAGACTAATTGGACTTAGTCAAAGTACCTATGTGGACAAAGTGTTGAAAAGGTTCAACATGCATAACACCAAGAAAGGAGAGTTACCCATCCAGAGTAACGCCAGATTGAGTAAGACACAAAGCCCTAGTACTGAGGTTGAGATAGCAGAAATGAGTCGAATACCTTATGCTTCAGCTGTAGGATCGATCATGTATGCTATGACGTGTACTCGACCTGATGTAGCCTTTGCTTTGAGCATGGTTAGCAAGTATAAGGGGAACCCTGGCAAGGCACACTGGACTGCGGTAAAGAATATCCTCAAGTACCTACGGAGGACTAAGGATCGGGTCCTTACCCTCGGTGGCAGTGAGGACTTGAGAGTTGTAGGGTACAGTGATGCTAGCTTTCAGACTGACAGGGATAATTTCCGCTCTCAGTCGGGCTGGGTCTTTATTCTAAACGGAGGGACAATTACTTGGAAAAGTTCCAAGCAGGAGACAGTGGCTGATTCCACTTGTGAATCAGAGTATATAGCAGCAAGCGAGGCAGCAAAGGAGGCTATATGGCTAAAGAACTTCATCGGAGACCTTGGAGTTGTACCAGCTATAAAGGAGCCAATGGAGATTTTCTGTGACAGCAATAGTGCGGTTGCCTTAGCCAAGGAACCAAAAGATCATGGTGATGGGTTTTGAGCATTCTAACACTTCCTAAGTGTACATGCAACCCTAATAACCTTGAATCTATGTTTTCTCTATATACATGCAAATTTCTTTTCAAGGTTATTTCCTAACTAGCATGGCATGGGGATTACATAGAACATAAAACTAGTAGAAATACATACCTTGTTGTTGCTTGGATTCCTTCAAGACTTTGTGAGCCTAGCACCCCAAATGTTGTGCCTCAAATGCTTCACACAACACCACAAAACTTGGAATAACTTGAGAGAATAATTCTTACACTTGAAAATCGGTTATGCCCTCTCTAGAAACACTCTAGTGCCCATTTTGCATGCTATAGGGTTTCTTTTATAGTGTGTCATAATTAGGAGTTACAAATGTAAACCCTAATTGTCATGACTCTTCATTCCTCATGACCCATGGGTTTGTAACTCCCATGGACTATCCATGGAGCTCCATATGGTTATAACCAAACCCATAAACCATGGATCATTAATCCGCCATACAAGAATTGATGATTGTCATAATCAACCCTATATATTTAATTAGTCTCACTTTGATCACCAAATTAATACTAGATTAATACTTGATCAATACTAATTAAATAATACTATTATTAATATATTAGAACTTATAATATATTAATAATCACAAGTGTACTTTCTCTCATTTTGTCTATCCAAGTATTGCAATGCCATGCAACCCAAATGGACCATGCCGGGTCGGGTCAAGTACATACCAAATAAAGTTATGGACTTAGACACTATATCCAACAGTCTCCCACTTGGATAAGTCTAATAACTATATTTGCAAATATGACTTCAAAATCCGACTAGCAATCGTAGCTCTTTCAAAGTCTCTCGGAACTGAGATGATGATGATACGCCATTTAAGATAAGTGATCATATAATCCTCTGTTCTCATGATATCAGCCGGAAAAACACATCAAACATGGTCTTACTTATTGTCCAGCATTTGTTTCTCGATCTCTGATTTGTTTCGACATAGAACTAAATTGAACACATCAATTAGGTTCTGACCAGGCCCGGTACATAAGTCAAAACCAAATCATCGAGGGGCCTAGATATCGCTTCTATTTCTAGAAGGAACAGATAAACTTCGACTGATATGCTTGTACTAACTACTTGTTGAATTATTCACAAAGGCACGTTTTATAACATCGAGTTACCAATGCGTTTTCGTACAATCAATGAATAACCAACTCATAGTCAACAACTCATATCTCTAGGTTTGAAGATTTATATGATATTACCGTCTCACGATCACTCGAGATAAATTCCATGAAGTGATGCAAGTGAGCGTGGGTTGAATCCAATACTCAGCCCTTATGAGTACTCATGAATGTTGTAGCAACCATTGCATTGTCTAAAGAACTTTAGACAAATCATACAAGCCAAATTCATGACAGTCTTGATTCATATCTACTTCCAACATGTGACTGACTGTGGATGGTTTGAATAATATGATATATACCATAACATAATTATTCTGGAAGTCAAAACATGCAAAGTGAAACACAAGAATAATACTAATCTTATATGGCCCCAACACTTTGAGTGTAAATAAAAACACCTTTTATTTAAGCACCATATTGATTACTCATTATTTATGTTTCGATTAATCAACTTTATGCTTGAATTAAAACATTAGTTGTCCCATGCTCAAAGCATGTACACTATGTTTTTCCAAACAACAATTATGTCATACTCCAAGTATGCATACTATGTTTACATATAGATCAATTGACAATATTCCAATGATGCTCATTTCACAATTCCAATCCTCGTTGTAAATGCAAGAATACCAAACTTTTGCCATTTACTGTAATCTGTTAGATTCTAAACTTATATGCAATGATCCCCTTGTAATGACTATACACAGAAGTCACAAAGACTTGGAAACAGACATTACAAAGTATTCCAATGGAAAACAATTCCATAGAAATGAAGTCTCAAATTCAAAGTACATTCCTTTGAACATCCTTCTTAGCATTAAGTTCTTTAATCTTACACAGATTCAAAGAATAACTTCCACCTATGGAGACAATTCCATATTACCATTTTGACCATCACTTATAAACAAGAGTTGCCTCTTGTCAAAATATGTCAATATGGTCCTTAATCTATACTTCTAATTGTCCATGAGCAACCAATCTTTGGTAAACCTCAGATTGTCCTCGACAACTTTGCTTAATCATTTTAGTCATTTCCAGTTCTATTCCTTTTTCCATCTTAATGCCCTAGGCATTTGGAAAATTTAGAATGGATGAATATTATAGCACATGTAATCAAACCTATACCCAAAGCATATGGGACATGATTTATGCTATAAATTTTTTTTATTTGCCATGTTTTCATAATTCGAACTATGAAGAGGGATGCCGTAATCATAATTGAATTTTGAGAACGCAACATATATAGAATTTTCTTATGTTGAACCATTCCAGCATAACATTCATATATATTCTTGACTAAAGTAGATTAAATTCTCAATCAAAGCTTGTAGAATTGGAGTGAAGTACAAAATCCTCTCCCTTAATTATAGCAAAACAACTTTTTCAAGGCGAATTAAAACTTTTTTTTCTATAATTAACATCATCCTCCCACTAGCATAATGATTATTATCTTACTAGCATAACACTTATGCTCCCACTAGCTTTGACATGTATCCAGAGATCAGCTGGACTTTTAGAAACCAACACTTTATTTACTTTTCTACCAAAGTTCAGATTTCTGATACGCAATTTCTTTGATAAGACTTTATCAAAACCATACACCTTTCCTTAGATAGCTCACTTGTGTGTCTAAACAATTATTAAGAGGGATGCCGTAATCATAATGTTTAGACCTTTTGTCATTCTCACAATTGCTATCTACTCAAAATCTACTTAGTGAAAGAGTTTCCTTACCATCATTTTCATGAATCGAAGAGAAACCTTATGACACTTAGATTTTTATGGTGTATGTGTTCCTATCCATGTGAATTTGTCATAACCATAATCACAAGACAAGGTTAGTGAAAAATCCAAACTCATATAGACTGAACTTGTTCAATCTTAATTTCTTGCCACCTGGTAGCACAATGCCCACCATTGCTTCCGGGTTGTTATGCAAGCAATTGAGAACTCATAGAACTCACAAGCATAATCAACTTTTAACTGGAATAGACACAGAAATAAGAATATGTCAACACGATAGGTTACAAACCTCAAGTCGTGGGATAGTGATTAACAAAACTCTTGATTAGTTTTTGAAACTATTTCAGAATCTTTTAGACTCCCACTGTCCTCTTGACATATAAGACTTCTCTTTGTCAAGAACCATTTCTTGACAATACAAATATTGAAAAGCTAGTGCGGATTCTTATCAAGTTCAACACTTCTCACTATTGGTCTTAGCTGGTCTTTGTTTTATCCAAAACATCACAACTTACCAATCTCAAGTGTACAAGAATAGGAAACATCTTACTCTACATTTGACAAGTGTTATGAACCTTCTAAAGACTATGTCACTCAAGTTACAATCTTGGAGTATTACTCCAGGATTTGTTTTTGGAACGAAGTATGAATTATCTTTTGATTTAACCATTTCAACAATTCACGATTCCTCTCCTCAGGCAACAAACAGACTAAGGTGTCCTTAGAGGATCAATTGTGATATGGTTCCATAATCACTAAGATAATCATAAAACAAAATACACAAGTACTCTCCCATCTCTTTCAGATTGGAGAAACTTTTATCTTTCTGCCTTATTTGATTCTTCTTATTCATTCTGCCATACATTGAAACTTTTCCAATGTTTCAGAAGTACACTTAAACTCGTAAGCATAACCATATTTACTAAACTTTAGTAAATCATAACGAATAATCTTATCTACCTTTGTGGTGGAACTGACTGGTGCACAACTTAATGTACCCAATCCTTTACTCCTTCGCTTGACTCACATGCGAATGTGAACAAGGAATTAGTCTTAATTTACCAATGATGAAAATTCTCATTCATCACACAATACAACTTGCATGATTCCAAGTTTCTATCCAATTGAAACTTGGGTGATGAGAATCTTTCCTTATTTGGTAAATTATGACACTACCACTAATGAAAGAATCAAATCCATTTACCCATATTGCTTATCAATGGAAACATATAAGCAACAACCTTTTTCACAAATGCCATTGTAAGGATACTTCAAATAAAATCAAAACCATTTTCTTTTATTTTTAAAACTTTGCGGAAAACTTATCCTTACAATCCATATGGAAAACTTGTTGTTATCTATTCCTAAGAAATATATCATAACTTTTAAGTAACAACTCAAAATTCTGATCACCGAACCATGCGATCGAAATCCATCTTCACGATCAGAATCAGCATATACTTCCTTTAAGTTTCTTCACTCTTCTTTGAGTCTTAAAACATCAATATGTGACCCAGTCACATCATGCAATAAGAATCTCAGAATAGAAACTTAATAAAGTTAGATAATGGACTTTACCTAAAGCAGAGTCAAACATTTGACTTTACTATCCTTATGGACTTTTAGGTAAATTTGGCAGCTTCGCAACCAATGCCCTTCCTTTGGCAACAGAAACATATGGACTCTTTGGAAACGGTACACAGACTTAGCCTTTCTCTTTACCATTTTCTCAACCGAGTTGACTATGGCCAATCCCTTTCAATTGGGAAGAAAAAGTTTTTCTGGACCTCCAATGTTACCATTGTCAATGTCCATGGAAGTTTGGGAAGTTGATCTTCCAATTAAATTTTGCTTTACCAATTCTCCAAATCATTGCTGATTCAGCATCATCAAGCAAATAGGTAAGATCATTAAGGGTCATGTCGTGATCTGTCATCAGGGAGTGACTGAAGAACCAAGTCAACAGCCAGCTACCTCGATACTTCGACACCCGGCTCTCCCGGCTTGTCAATATGGGACTTAATCTCCAAGACCTAAGCACATATAGACTTTGTTTGCCAATAGGGATTGAGTGACTTAGAACTTATCAGGTCTTGAAACTTCTGGGATAAGGAGATTTATTGGAGGAGGTGGAGGAAGTGAAGTATGATTTCCAGTCCCACTAATGCACAACAAAGGGATTGATCTTTCACCTTGGTTGTCATTTGGGATATCATCTTCATTAGGAAGCTTGTTCCTAAAGATTTGGGAAGACCATAGCTGTCTAAACTAGACATCTATAATGGGAGAAATTCAAGTTAGTTGATTTAAAGTCCTTAATATAACACCCAATATGAAATATTAAGGCTAGGACCCAACAACCTATTAATAACTGGAAGAGGGATGTCGTAATCCAAATTATAAAATAGTTGAAGGTAGGTTAATGACGATTTACCAATTTCCACCATAAAAACGAAATATAATTAAGTTTTTAATTGGATTTGAAACTCCTAGATCTTTTGAGATACATTGAACTTTCAATGGCATGTTTGAATCTCGATTGTGCCCTCTCAAGTTTGTGACTGAGATGTCGAGGATCACAAACAAGGTGTGAATAACCATACAAATTGACTTGGTACCCTCAACAATATTACCTAATCGATGTACCGGTTAACCACACACGCTCCACCGATCTATAATAAAGTCAAGTTACCCTTTGCCACACTTACTAGTCCATGTTAGTGTGCCGGTTGACCACACACGCTCCACTAACGACTTGGTAAGGTACAAAGTGTAATTTTATGGGCTAGCTCCAATTTCACATTTTCCTAAAGTAACTAAGATTGGGAACTTATAATGTATAGTTACTTTATAATTCATTATACTTTTAACGAGTATTTAAAGTCGTATCCTACCCGTTCGGCTAACGACCCTCCACCGATCAAGGAAGCGGTGGGTGAGTGGACACCCATTAAGTCTCCATTTTATAGGCAACAACCTTATACCCCCCTTATAGACCGGCTTCGTGAATGAGGCCTACTAACGGTAAGAATGACATATTCTTATACATATCTATATAATAAAATTATAATAATAGTATAAGTGTTGATTTTTAAACTTTTTAAAAATCTAAGGTTTAATTTGGAATTAAAGTATTAAAGTGTAAGACTTTTCAAATTCCAAAACTTGAGGGCAAGATTTGAAACTATTCCAAGTCTCTTCAATTTGTAACTTATGAGTTTTAATGGTTCATAAAAAAAATGAAGACTCTTCATTTTATGAAACCTCTTTAGTTCTTTAATCATAATTAAAAGAAGTGACTTTTGGTTATCCATAACTTGAGGACGAGTTATGGACACCATCATAGCCATTAAGATCATGAATTAAACACACATGGAGGTTACACATAATTCCTATGATCTTCTAAACTCATATGAACACAAATTCATGTCAAGCAATTTCAAGAAAATCATATAAACATATACAATACTTGAAAATTGATAAAAGTCATGTAAAATGGGTTAACATAATCATTATCATTTTGAAAAACAGATTTTACAAGTCCAAAACAAATTGGGATAATGATCTTAATCCATTTCCAGCAACAACACTCGAAAAAAAAAACTGCCCAGCACGCTCCTACTCGTCGAGTGCATGATCGTACTCGACCAGTAGGACGAATTTGTTCGTGGACTCGGCGAGTCCTCCCCATGAACTCGGCGAGTCCAGTCGTCAGAGTGCAGAATTTTCGATTTTTAAGCAGTTTTGCATCAAGTATACAGAAAACAATCCTAGTCTCTGATACCACTGATGGGTTTTGAGCATTCTAACAGTTCCTAAGTGTACATGCAACCCTAATAACCTTGAATCTATGTTTTCTCTATATACATGCAAATTTCTTTTCAAGGTTATTTCCTAACTAGCATGGCATGGGGATTACATAGAACCTAAAACTAGTAGAAATACATACCTTGTTGTTGCTTGGATTCCTTCAAGACTTTGTGAGCCTAACACCCCAAATGTTGTGCCTCAAATGCTTCACACAACACCACAAAACTTGGAGTAACTTGAGAGAATAATTCTTACACTTGAAAATCGGTTATGCCCTCTCTAGAAACACTCTAGTGCCCATTTTGCATGCTATAGGGTTTCTTTTATAGTGTGTCATAATTAGGAGTTACAAATGTAAACCCTAATTGTCATTTTCATTCCTCATGACCCATGGGTTTGTAACTCCCATGGACTATCCATGGAGCTCCATATGGTTATAACCAAACCCATAAACCATGGATCATTAATCCACCATACAAGATTTGATGATTGTCATAATCAACCCTATATATTTAATTAGTCTCACTTTGATCACCAAATTAATACTAGATTAATACTTGATCAATACTAATTAAATAATACTATTATTAATATATTAGAACTTATAATATATTAATAATCACAAGTGTACTTTCTCTCATTTTGTCTATCCAAGTATTGTAATGCCATGCAACCCAAATGGACCATGCCGGGTCGGGTCAAGTACATACCAAATAAAGTTATGGACTTAGACACTATATCCAACACATAGGAGATCCAGACACATTGACAGAAAATATCATTTCATCAGACATCGAATAAAAGAAGGAATCCTCGTGGCAAAGAGGGTATCATCGGATGAGAACCCAGCAGATCCCCTCACGAAGGGACTGACTCAGGCTAAGCATCTCCAGCATGCTCGGAGCATAGGGCTGAAGGATGATATTAGTTTTAGTAGTTAGATAATCTTGAAATTTGTAAAATGTAATTGACATTTGATGATAAATAAAAGCTATTATTTATGAGTAAAGTCTTGCTATCTCTTGTCAATCGTTTACTATTATTTCTTTTTGCATGTTTTGACTTCCAGAATAATTATGTTATGGTTTATATCATATTATTCAAACTCTCCACAGTCGGTCATATGTTGGAAGTAGATATGAATCAAGACTTCATGGGTTGGCTTGTAGAGGTCTAAGATGTTAGACAAAGCGGAGCTACAGCACTCATGAGTGCTCATAAGTTCTGAGTATTGGATTCAACCCTACTCACTTGTATCACTTCATGGAATTTATCTCGAGTGATCGTGAGACGGTAATATCATATAAGTCTTCAAACCTAGAGATATGATTTGTTGCCTATGAGTTGGTTATGCATTGATTGCACAAAAACGCATTGGTAACTCGATGTTATAAACCGTGCTTTTGTGTGTAATTCGACAAATAGTAGAGCAAACATATGAGTCGAAGTTTATCTGTTCCTTCTAGAATTAGAAGCGATATCTGGGCCCCTCGATGATTTTTTTTTGACCTATGTACCGGGCCCGATCAGAACTAAATTGATGTGTTTAGTTAAGTTCTATGTCAAACAAATCGGAAATCGGGAAACAAATGCTGGACAATAAGCAAGACCATGTTCCATGTATTTGTCCGACTCGTATCTAGAACAGAGGATTATATGATCATTTATCTAAAATGGCGCTTCATAGTTCAACAGAGTTTTAAGAGCTACGATTGCTGATCGGTTCCTGAAGTCATACTTGCAACTATAGTTATTAGACTTATCCAAGTGGGAGACTGTTGGAGATAGTGTCTAAGTCCATAACTATATTTGGTATGTACTTGACCCGACCCGGCATGGTCCATTTGGGTTGCACTTCACCCGAACAATTTACGGATAATCTTTTGAGAATAGTATAAGTTATGATTTATTAATATATTATAAGTTCTAATATATTAATATAAAATCATATTATTTAATTAGTGTTGATCTATAATTAATTTAGAATTAATTTAGAGATAAAAAAGTATGACTAATTAAATATGGGCTCTTGTATTTATATAGTGTGGGCTAATGCTTATTTGGAATGGGCTAGGCTTGCATGGAAAGTCCATGGATACTCCACGGAGCTTTAACCCATGGATCTCATGGAAATGAAAAGACATGGGTATTAGGGTTTACATGAATGTAACCCTAATCCATCACACTATATAAAGGAGGCTTTGGTTCTTGAAATCACATGAGTTGTGGTGATTAAAGTAAGAGGGCCGATTTCAAGAAGGTGATTACTATTCTCTCAAAGTTCCAAGTTTGTGGTGATTTGTGATTTCCATTTGAGGCATCCACACTATTGGTGCTAGGCTCTAAAACTCCAAGCAATCAACTACAACTACAAGGTAAGTAATTCTACTAGCTTTATTTGATTCAAGTTCCCCATGCCATGCTAGATAGGATAAGAACCTTGGAAAAATAATTATTTGCATGTATCATAGTCAAACATAGATCCAAGGTTTCTAGGGTTGCATGTACACCATAGGAGTGTTAGAATGCTCAAAACCCATCACCTTTTCCCTAATCTGAGTCTCAACATTCCTGGCTGCCCAGATGGCGGCTTTCAAAGTGGTTGCTTGCTTGACCATTGGACCAAAGTGATGGGTTTGAGCATTCTAACACTTCCTAAGTGTATATGCAACCCTAATAACCTTGAATCTATGTTTTCTCTATATACATGCAAATTTCTTTTTCAAGGTTATTTCCTAACTAGCATGGCATGGGGATTACATAGAACATAAAACTAGTAGAAATACATACCTTGTTGTTGCTTGAATTCCCTCAAGACTTTGTGAGCCTAGCACCCCAAATGTTGTGCCTCAAATGCTTCACACAACACCACAAGACTTGGAATAACTTGAGAGAATACTTCTTACACTTGAAAATCGGTTATGCCCTCACTAGAAAAACTAGGTCACGATTTTGCTAGCCATAGGGTTCCTTTTATAGTGTTGTCACAATTAGGGTTTACATATGAATGCCCTTAATTGTCATGACTCTTGATTTCTCATGACCCATGGGTTTGTAACTCCCATGGACTATCCATGGAGCTCCATATGGTTATAACCAAACCCATAAACCATGGATCATTAATCCACCATAAAAGAATTGATGATTGTCATAATCAACCCTATATATTTAATTAGTCTCACTTTGATCACCAAATTAATACTAGATTAATACTTCATCAATACTAATTAAATAATACTATTATTAATATATTAGAACTTATAATATATTAATAATCACAAGTGCCTTATTCTCTCATCTAGTCTATCCAAGTATTGCAATGCCATGCAACCCAAATGGACCATGCCGGGTCGGGTCAAGTACATACCAAATAAAGTTATGGACTTAGACACTATATCCAACACAAAGTCCGCTGGTAATCCATGGGCAAACTTATTGACCTTGGAGAGCTCAGTTGGAACTAGGTAAGGAACAAGCTTCATCTTCTCCGTAAAACTTGCAGCATACTCAGTGACACCCATCCTTCCCTTCTTCTGATTTTGAAACTCATTGTTGATCTCTAGGAGATCCTGCTCAGAGCAGTACTGCATTTTCAGTTGCACCATGAAATCTTCCCAAGACATCTTGCTTGCTTCTCCCTTGGGCATCGTCTTAGCTAGTAGCTTCCACCAGCTCAGTACTCCACACTTTAACAGAGGGATCGCGAGAGCGGTCTTCTGTTTGTTGCTACACTCGCAACTCTCAAACATTGTCTCCATCTCGGAGATCCAGTCCATAACATCCACCGGTGTTGGGCTTCCAGAAAGACTTGGGGGTTTTAATGCCATGAAATCCTTGTACTTGCATCTACGTCCGTCATTTCCTCCATCCTGATTGTTTCGTCTAACTATCGGTGGGTCGGCTCGACCAACCGTCCCACTGTAGTTCCCTCCTTCTGACTGCCCATCATTGAGATCGGGCTATTCAATAGGCACCGTAAGTTCCTCTCGATTTTGTTGAAGTAAACACCTTGTTTCCTCCATTTGACGATCCAACATCATTTGGATCATCGCTTGTACTCCGGCCATGGTTATTGGCTCAGTAGCGACTACCACAACCGGTATTTGCTCAATCACTGGGGGTTGGTTTCTGTTCCCATTAGCATTCCCGGCTCCACTGCGGGTTCTTGCCATTTTGATCTATACACCGAATAAGGTGAATCTAGATCTTAATTTAGGATAGTCGTTTAAATCGTCCTTATCACTCCGAAACGTTTACATGTTACTTCTAATATCGTAGTCGTACGTTTAGAATCCTAAACACATAAGGTTTCCAGATCCGGATGGCAACAGACCATAGATCCGAACAAATAACAACATATGAGGCATAAATCATTTAGCATACTTTCCGAACAAAGAACAACATATTAGGCATACTTTCCTAAATAAGCTAGTGCTCACATCTCACAATCATCGCTTAGCATTTTAAGTTTAAGTCTAGAAATAAATCCATATTCCTAGTTCGCTTAAACTAATGCTCTGATACCAACTGTGACATTCCCATTTTCACGGCCAGAAAAGACCGATTTTGTTTATGCTTTATAAAAATTAGAGTACTTTTTTTAATAAAAATCTTGCGGAATTTTTTCTCAGAAAAACATGATAAATACGTTATCAAATAATTTCCGAAGAAATGTATTTTTATTCATTTTAAAACATTTGGGATGTCATCGTTAATACAGAAACATAAGCATAAACAGAACTTACATTCATTTACACTAGTGATCTACATCTCTTTTAAATCTCTCAGTGTAATGTAACTTCATATCGACACCTGTGATACAAATAAACTGAGTGGGTCAGGTTGGGAAACCTGGTGAGTACATAGGGTTTTCAACCCACATTAATATAATTATTATGTTTAAACATCAAACAATCAACCCAATTACCCATCCCCATTATCTTTTTTACTCTTAAGGATCTACCCTAAGGATCAATTATTCCTCGTTCATTCATTCCTAAGGATCATCCTAAGGAATCGGCACGAAGTTCATCGTTGTCAATGACACAGCTGTCAAGCACAGCTGCTAGTTCTATCACTTAGGCGCAGCTGCCAGAATTGTGACATTCTATGTGAGGCGCAGCTACCAGTATTGTCCTTCGAGCACAGCTGCTAGGGTTATCTCGTTTATTGACAGTATCGTTTTCGAGAGTCCACTCGCAATACATGTCAATGGGTTTTTAGAGTACACCGGTGAATACATCGTTCACAACACCTACAGGTTGCGAGCCTGCCAGTGTTCCACTGGACTGTCTAGAATAGTCCGTGGTTGTCATCCATACTCTGCTAGATGACGGAACCATCATTTGGGAAAGGCTTCTCACATCGTGCACCTCTCACACTTACCTCGTGGTCTATAACACCTCTCAACTCATCATCCTACTCATATTCCATCTATTACATCTACCCATGTTTTACCCAACATATTCTCGTAGATATATATATATATATACAGTTTAAATCATTTAAAACATTTATAAAATCGTTCATCCATCATAGATAGCAAGTATACAGATAATATGCACACATAACACGTAATTTATTTAGAATACTTCATATCTATGTGTAAGATGAAAGTAACTATGCACTCACTTGAAAAGGTGGTGAATCTGAACTCAGACAGCGCTTCGCTTCTTAAAAATAATTTCCTTTGACGAAACCTAGTATTATTACCACTAGAGTTTAGTCTATTATTCGCCGAGACTAATTAATAGTCTAGCTATTATTATTATTATATAAGCGTTAAACAATACTTATATAACCCATAATAATAGCCCAAGTACTTATTATAAGTTCCTAATAACGCTACTATAATTAAATAAACGATATATTAAAAATAGCGTAGGCGTAGATCACTTACAGCGGGTTTTATAGAAAACCGGGCTTTGCTTGGAGCAACGTTCCCGAGCCGAAAAGCTCTTCTTCTCGGAGCCGTCGAGCACTCCGGGGCTTCCGCCTCGTGCTAGGGAGGTTCCCTAGGCTTTTCGGGGGGTTTCGGGGCTAGAGAGAGAGTAAAGAGAAGAAAGAATGGCTGAACTTGGTGCCACATGTCACCATCTAGTGGCAAGACTTGGGGAGAAAGCAATGGCCAAGATTGTGCCACATCACCCATTTTCGCACAACACACTTTCGACTTCTAAAATCCGTAACTTTCACATACGACCTTCGTTTTTGATGTTCTTTATATCCACGCATAGGTAAAAATAAGATCTACAACTTTCATTTTGACTCCGTCGGCTAGTTCTTGACCGATCTTAAATTTAACAGTACGAGGAGATTATACTGTTAAATGTCCGCGTAAAATTCATAACTTCTACATACGGACTCCGTTTTCGTCTGTCTTATTACCGTTGAGTTCCTATTAATGAGATCTTCAATTCTACTTTAGGTCACGCAGGCCAGAAACCGCTCGATCTAAAATTCGAGTTTCGGGTCGTGCACTGCTATGCCAAATCATAAAAAATTCATAACTTCCTCATTCGAAGTCAGATTTGGGCGTACTTTTTTTGTATGTTCTCGGTTTAACGTTTTCTACGACTTTCGTTTAGATCGCTAAGGCTAATAGTCGCTCTATCATAAATTCACTATTTACGTCTCCCGGTGCCGTGCCGGTTCTACCGTAAAACTTTGACGGGTCATAACTTCTTCGTTATAACTCGGATTTCGGCGTTCTTTATATGTACGGAAACGTTGAGACGTATTCTACAACTTGGTTAAGATTATTTATTCTAAATAATCTTTTGTCAAAAATTAGTTTTCGACCCCTATTATCTCTAAATTGACTAGCCCGGATCTACGGGCGTTACATTATGGCATTGTCGTCCCTGACATGTAAGCAAGAAACGCATATGCCAACTCTAAAATGATGGAGTCTTGGAGTCATTTGACATAAAGTCAGATGATAGTTGTGAATCATGCTTACTTGGAAAAATGACAAAGTCACCCTTCACAGGTTCTTGTGCTAGGGGTGAAGGTTTGTTGGATCTAGTACACACAGATGTGTGTGGACCCTTCAAAACTGCCACAAGGGATGATAATCGTTATTATGTGACTTTTACAAATGATTATGGTAGATATGGATATGTCTACTTAATTAAGCATAAGTCAGAGACTTTCAAAAGGTTTAAAGAGTTTAAACAGGAAGTCGAGAATCAATTGGGCATGAACATTAAGATGCTTCGATCCGATCGAGGTGGTGAGTATCTTAGTACAAAGTTCCTCGACTATCTTAGGTAATGTGGGATTGTCTCACAATTGACACCTCCCAGGACACCACAGTTGAATGGTGTAGCTGAGAGGCGTAATCGAACCTTGTTGGACATGGTTCGTTCCATGATGAGTCGAGCTTCGCTACCAATATCATTTTGGGGGAATGCCTTAGAGACTGTCGCGCATATCCTTAATCTAGTCCCTACAATGAAAGTTGCCAAAACTCATCATGAGATGTGGACTGGAAAAGTACCAAAACTATACCCAATAAAGATTTGGGGTTGCAAGGCTTTCCTGAGGCGCGAGACTCACGATAAGCTCGAACCTCGAAGCGAGAGGTGTATTTTCATCGGCTACCCATTGAAATCCTTTGGTTACCTCTTCTACAGACCTAGTGAAAATATGGTCTTTGTGATGGGTTTTGAGCATTCTAACACTTCCTAAGTGTACATGCAACCCTAATAACCTTGAATCTATGTTTTCTCTATATACATGCAAATTTCTTTTTCAAGGTTATTTCCTAACTAGCATGGCATGGGGATTACATAAAACATAAAACTAGTAGAAATACATACCTTGTTGTTGCTTGGATTCCTTCAAGACTTTGTGAGCCTAGCACCCCAAATGTTGTGCCTCAAATGTTTCACACAACACCACAAGACTTGGAATAACTTGAGAGAATACTTCTAGCACTCAAAATCGGTTATGCCCTCTCTAGTAACACTATGTCCACTAGGTCCACTAGCTCACCATTTTGCTAGCCATAGGGTTCCTTTTATAGTGTTGTCACAATTAGGGTTTACTCATGAAGACCCTTAATTGCCATGACTCTTGATTTCCCATGACCCATGGGTTTGTAACTCCCATAGACTATCCATGGAGCTCCATATGGTTATAACCAAACCCATAAACCATGGATCATTAATCCACCATAAAAGAATTGATGATTGTCATAATGAACCCTATATATTTAATCAGTCTCACTTTGATCACCAAATTAATACTAGATTAATACTTGATCAATACTAATTAAATAATACTATTATTAATATATTAGAACTTATAATATATTAATAATCATAAGTGCCTTATTCTCTCATCTAGTCTATCCAAGTATTGCAATGCCATGCAACCCAAATGGACCATGCCGGGTCGGGTCAAGTACATACCAAATAAAGTTATGGACTTAGACACTATATCCAACAGTCTCCCACTTGGATAAGTCTAATAACTATATTTGCAAATATGACTTCAAAATCCGACTAGCAATCGTAGCTCTTTCAAAGTCTCTCGGAACTGAGATGATGATGATACGCCATTTAAGATAAGTGATCATATAATCCTCTGTTCTCATGATATCAGCTGGACAAATACATGGAACATGGTCTTACTTATTGTCCAGCATTTGTTTCTCGATCTCTGATTTGTTTCGACATAGAACTAAATTGAACACATCAATTAGGTTCTGACCGGGCCCGGTACATAGGTCAAAACCAAATCATCGAGGGGCCCAGATATCGCTTCTATTTCTAGAAGGAACAGATAAACTTCGATTGATATGCTTGTACTAACTACTTGTTGAATTATTCACAAAGGCACGTTTTATGAGATCGAGTTACCAATGCGTTTTCGTGCAATCAATGAATAACCAACTCATAGTCAACAACTCATATCTCTAGGTTTGAAGATTTATATGATATTACCGTCTCACGATCACTCGAGATAAATTCCATGAAGTGATGCAAGTGAGCGTGGGTTGGATCCAATACTCAGCCCTTATGAGTACTCATGAATGTTGTAGCAACCATTGCATTGTCCAAAGCACTTTTAGACAAATCATACAAGCCAAATTCATGACAGTCTTAAATCAATACTTACTTCCAAAGTTTGACTGACTGTGGATGGTTTGAATAATAACACAATTATTCTGGAAGTAAAAACATGCAAAATTGAAACATAGTAAACAATCAACACAATATAGTAACACCTTACTCATAAATAAATAACAACTTTTATTTATCATCAAATGTCAATTACATTTTACAAGTTTCAGGAATCTAATTATTGAAACTAATATCATCCTTCAGCCCAATGCGCCTCGCATGCTGTAAATGCTTAACCCTGCTCAGTCCCTTCGTGAGGGGATCAGCCGGGTTCTCATCTGATGATACCCTCTTAGCCACGAGGAGTCCTTCTTCTATTCGATGTCTTATGAAATGGTATTTTCTGTCAATGTGCCTAGATCTCCCGTGATCTCTCAGTTCCTTAGCCAAAGCAACCGCACTTTCATTGTCACAGAAAATTTCCATTGGCTCCTTTATAGCTGGTACAACTCCAAGGTCTCCGATGAAGTTCTTTAGCCATATCGCCTCCTTAGCTGCTTCACTTGCTGCTATGTACTCTGATTCACAAGTAGAATCAGCTACTGTCTCCTGCTTGGAACTTTTCCAAGTAATTGCCCCTCCATTTAGGATAAAGACCCAGCCAGACTGAGAGCGGAAATTATCCCTATCAGTCTGGAAGCTAGCATCGCTATTTCCTTCCACTCTCAAGTCATCACTGCCTCCGAGGGTAAGGACCTAATCCTTAGTCCTCCGCAGATACTTGAGAATGTTCTTTACCGCTGTCCAGTGTGCCTTGCCAGGGTTCCCTTGTTATCTACTGACCATGCTCAAAGCAAAGGCCACATTAGGGCGAGTACAAGTCATAGCATACATGATCGAGCCCACAGCGGAAGCATATGGTATTTGACTCATCTTAGCTATCTCAGCCTCTGTACTCGGACTCTGAGTTTTACTCAGCTTGGCATTACTCTGGATTAGTAATTCTCCTTTCTTGGAATCTTGCATACTGAACCTCTTCAGCACCTTATCCAAGTAAGTACTTTGACTAAGTCCAATTAGTCTCTTACTCCTATCTCTCAATATCCTTATCCCTAGGACATAGGCAGCTTCCCCAAGGTCCTTCATAGCGAAACACTTCCCAAGCCAGGACTTAACCTCCTGCGAGGTTGGGACGTCGTTTCCTATGAGAAGTATGTCATCCACATACAACACCAAGAAGCTAACTATGCTCCCACTAGCCCTGACATACACACAAGACTCATCCTCACTCCTAGAAAAGCCAAACTCTTTGACTTTCTCATCAAAGCAAAGATTCCATCTGCGAGATGCTTGTTTCAATCCATAAATGGATTTATCAAGCTTACACACTCTATTAGGGTATCTTGTATCGACAAAACCCTCTGGTTGAGCCATGTAAACATCCTCAGCCAACTTTCCATTAAGGAAAGCGGTTTTGACATCCATTTGCCATATTTCATTATCATGAAATGCAGCTATGGCTAACAATACTCTAATAGACTTAATCTTAGCTACTGGTGAGAAGGTCTCATCATAGTCAACTCCCGGAGTTTGAGTAAAGCCCTTCGCAACCAGTCGCGCTTTGTAAGTATGTACCTTCCCATCCATGTCGGTCTTCTTCTTGAAGATCCATTTGCACCCAACTGTCTTACAACCTGGTACATTGTCAACCAAGTTCCAAACTTGATTGTCATACATGGACTGAATCTCGCTGTCCATAGCCTCCTTCCATCTAGCAGACTCAGGGCCTGCCATGGCTTCCCTGTAATTATTAGGTTCATCCAAATCTATTAGTGTACTATCACTAATAAATGTATCACCTTCAGTGGTGATGTGATAACCATAATAAAAATCAGGTGTGTTCCTCACCCTAGTGGAACGTCTTGGAGGTACAGACTCATCTATCGGATCAACAGGAGTTTCCTCCTCAGGATGGTCGATAGCATTTGAGGTTCCTTCACTGCTTGACTCTTGAAGCTCTTCAAGGTCAATTTGCCTCCCACTGTCCCCTTGGCTTATGAATTCTCTCTCACGAAAGACTCCTCTTCTTGCTACAAAGACCACATTATTACTGGGTCTATAGAAGAGGTAACCAAAGGATCTCTGTAGGTAGCCGATGAAAATACACCTCTCACTTCGAGGTTCAAGCTTATCAGGAGTCTCACGCCTCACGAAAGCTTCACAACCCCAAATCTTGATGTGGTCCAAATTGGGAACTTTCCCAGTCCACATCTCGTGAGGTGTTTTGGCAACCTTTTTAGTATGGACTAGATTAAGGATATGGGCGGCAGTCTCTAAGGCATACCCCCAGAAAGAGATTGGTAACGAAGCTCGACTCATCATGGAACGAACCATATCCAACAAGGTTCGATTGCGCCTCTCAGCTACACCATTCAACTGTGGTGTTCTGGGAGGTGTCAATTGTGAGACAATCCCACATTCCTTAAGATAGTCAAAGAACTCAATGCTAAGATACTCTCCTCCTCGATCGGATTAGAGCATCTTGATGTTCCTGCCCAATTGATTCTCAACTTCCTGCTTAAACTCTTTGAACTTTTCAAAGGTTTCTGACTTATGCTTGATTAAGTAAATATATCCATATCTACTGTAATCATCAGTAAAAGTCACATAATAGCGATTAGCATCCCTTGTAGCAACTCTGAAGGGACCACACACATCCGTGTGTACAAGGTCCAACAAACCTTCACCCCTATCACAAGTACCTGTGAAGGGTGACTTTGTCATTTTTCCAAGCAAACAAGACTCGCAACTATCATCTGACTTGAGGTCAAATGATTCCAAGACTCCAGCCTTTTGGAGTTGGCCTATGCGCTTCTTGTTAACATGTCCAAGACGACAATGCCACAAGGATGCTTTATCCAAGGTATCTGAAGAATCAATATACAACACATTATTTCCTAGATTGTCTACAACATTCACGGCTTCATATACACCATCACAAGGTAATGCTTTAAAGTAAAATACATCATTATAATAAACATTAATAGCACCATTTTTATTATCAAATGAAAATGTAAAACCTTGTTTTGTACAAGCCATGAAAAGAAATAATATTTCTCGCCATTTCGGGCGAGTAACAACACTTATTCAAATCTAACATTAACCCATTATTAAGCAATAAAGAATAAACTCCTATCTTGGTAACAGGTGATGCTTTCCTGTTGCCCATGACTAAGTTTATCTTCCTGTGCTCCACTTGCTCACTTCTTCTTAGTGCTTGCGAATCAGTACAAATGTGAATACCACAACCTGTATCAAGCACCCAAGAATTAGCATTAGATGAGTTGTTAGACAATATTGTGTAAATACCTGCATGGGTGGGTTTAACCTTCCCATCCTTTAGATCTTGCAGATATTTAGGGAAGCTTCGCTTGAAGTGTCCCTTATCCTGGCAATAGAAGCACTGTGCTTCCTTTGGGTTTGAAGAAGGAGTAATGGGACCTTTCTTTGTCCCACTTGAAGAGGAACCATCAAGAGTCTTACCCTTGGTACCCTTCGAAGGGCTTTTCGTCTTCTTACCCTTTCCCTGCCCAATAGCCAGAACAGGGGCTGTTGAAGGAGTAGAAGTAGCAACCGCTTTACCCTTAAGGCCATTCTCAGCTGTCCTTAAGAGTCCTTGAAGTTTGCTAAGTGTGACTTCCTCCTTGTTCATATGATAAGTCATACAAAACTGATCATAACTTGGAGGTAAGGAATGGAGAATGATGTCAATCGCCATTTCCTCAGGAAAGTCAACATTTAGCTTCAGCAGCCGGTCAACGAACCATTGCATCTTCTGCAAGTGACCGGTGATGGGTTCACCATCCTTCATCCTTGCGGTTATCATGGAGGAGATGATTTCATACCTCTCCTGACGCGCGCTCTGATGGTACCTTTCCATCAGATCCAGGTGCATCTCATAGGGGTAGAAATCTTCATAGGATTTTTGAAGTTCAGGAGTCATGGTGGCCATCATGATGCATGCTACTTTAGTAGCATCCTTTTCATGTGCAACAAACTCCGCAAACTCTTCAGGAGTAGCAGTGGCTTCATTCACAACGTTAAGCTCCTTATCGAGGACATATTCTTTGTCCTCATAGCGGGTAATCATTCTGATGTTTCTGATCCACTCATTGAAATTGGATCCATCAAAGATGACATTACCGCACAAGTTCATAAGGGAAAAGGAGCATGTTGGGTTTGAGCCAGAAGCATTGTTGGAAGACATCTGAAAGAAAAGAAAGACAAGTTTCATTAGATTAGGAATCCTTAATAATTCACCCAAATGAAATATTAAGGCTAGGACCCAACAAACTATTTATAGTTGGAAGAGGGATGTCGTAATCCATACTATAAAATATTTGAAGGTAGGTAAATGACGATTTACCAATTTCCACCATAAGAACGAAATATTTTATTATTAGGTTTTATTGGTTTTGAAACTCCTAGATATTTTGAGATACATTGAACTTTTCAATGGCATGTTTGAATCTCGATTGTGCCCTCTCAAGTTTGTGACTGGGATGCCGAGGATCACAAACAAGGTGTGAATAACCATACAAATTGACTTGGTACCCTCAACAATATTACCTAATCGATGTGCCGGTTAACCACACACGCTCCACCGATCTATAATAAGGTTAAGTTACCCTTTGCCACTCTTACTAGTCCATGTTAGTGTGTCGGTTAACCACACACGCTCCACTAACGACTTGGTAAGGTACAAAGTGTAATTTTATGGGCTAGCACCAATTTCACATTTTCCTAAAGTAACTAAGATTGGGAATTTATAATGTATAGTTACTTTATAATTCATTATACTTTTAACAAGTATTTAAAGTCTTATCCTACCCGTTCGGCTAACGACCCTCCACCGATCAAGGAAGCGGTGGGTGAGAGTGGACACCCATTAAGTCACCATTTTATAGGCAACAACCTTATACCCCCCTTATAGACCGGCTTCGTGAATGAGGCCTACTAACGGTAAGAATGACATATTCTTATACATATCTATATAATAAAATTATAATAATAGTATAAGTGTTGATTTTTAAACTTTTTAAAAATGTAAGGTTTAATTTGGAATTAAAGTATTAGAGTGTAAGACTTTTCAAATTCCAAAACTTGAGGGCAAGAATTGAAACTATTCCAAGTCTCTTTAATTTGTAACTTATGAGTTTTAATGGTTCATAAAAATGAAGACTCTTCATTTTATGAAACCTCTTTAGTTCTTTAATCACAATTAAAAGAAGTGACTTTTGGTTATCCATAACTTGAGGACAAGTTATGGACACCATCATAGCCATTAAGATCATGAATTAAACACACATGGTGGTTACACATAATTCCTATGATCTTCTAAAAACTCATAAGAACACAAATTCATGTCAAGCAATTTGAAGAAATCATATAACTATATACAATACTTGAAAATTGATAAAAGCCATGTAAAATGGGTTAACATAATCATTATCATTTTGAAAAACAGATTTTACAAGTCCAAAACAGATTGGGATAATGATCTTAAACCATTTTTCAGCAACAAAACTCGAAAAAACTGCCCAACACGCTCCTACTCGCCGAGTGCATTATTCTACTCGGCGAGTAGAATGAATTTGTTCATGGACTCGGCGAGTCCTCCCCATGGACTCGGCGAGTTTAGTCGTCAGAGTGCAGAATTTTCGATTTTTAAGCAGTTTTGCATCAAGTATACAAAAAACAATCCTAGGCTCTGATACCACTGATGGGTTTTGAGCATTCTAACACTTCCTAAGTGTACATGCAACCCTAATAACCTTGAATCTATGTTTTCTCTATATACATGCAAATTTCTTTTTCAAGGTTATTTCCTAACTAGCGTGGCATGGGGATTACATAAAACATAAAACTAGTAGAAATACATACCTTGTTGTTGCTTGGATTCCTTCAAGACTTTGTGAGCCTAGCACCCCAAATGTTGTGCCTCAAATGCTTCACACAACACCACAAGACTTGGAATAACTTGAGAGAATACTTCTAGCACTCAAAATCGGTTATGCCCTCTCTAGTAACACTATGTCCACTAGGTCCACTAGCTCACCATTTTGCTAGCCATAGGGTTCCTTTTATAGTGTTGTCACACTTAGGGTTTACTCATGAAGACCCTTAATTGCCATGACTCTTGATTTCCCATGACCCATGGGTTTGTAACTCCCATAGACTATCCATGGAGCTCCATATGGTTATAACCAAACCCATAAACCATGGATCATTAATCCACCATAAAAGAATTGATGATTGTTATAATCAACCCTATATATTTAATTAGTCTCACTTTGATCACTAGATTAATACTAGATTAATACTTGATCAATACTAATTAAATAATACTATTATTAATATATTAGAACTTATAATATATTAATAATCATAAGTGCCTTATTCTCTCATTTAGTCTATCCAAGTATTGTAATGCCATGCAACCCAAATGGACCATGCCGGGTCGGGTCAAGTACATACCAAATAAAGTTATGGACTTAGACACTATATCCAACACGTTGTAGCAAGGAGGGGTGTATTTCGAGAGAGAGAGTTCATAAGCCAAGTCGTGAAGGAACTTCAGACCCTAGCACTCAATCTGAGGAGGAAACTCCTGTTGATCCAATTGACGAGTCTGTACCTCTGAGGCGTTCCACGAGAGTTAGGAATGCACCTGAGCACTACTATTGTTTCCATATTACTGCGGAAGGTGATACACTTATCATTGATGAGACACTGGTAAGTCTGCATGAACCTAACAACTATGCGGAAGCCATGGTAGGCCCCGAGTCTGCTAAATGGAAAGAGGCAATGGACAACGAGATACAGTCCATGTATGACAATCAAGTTTGGAATTTGGTTGACAATGTACCAGGTCGTAAGACAGTTGGGTGCAAATGGATCTTCAAGAAGAAGACCGACATGGATGGTAATGTACACACTTATAAGGCGCGACTGGTTGCAAAGGGCTTTTCTCAAACTCCGGGAGTTGATTATGATGAGACCTTTTCACCAATAGCCAAGATTAAGTCTATTAGGGTATTGTTAGCCATTGCTGCATTTCATGACTATGAAATATGGCAAATGGATGTCAAAACCGCTTTCCTTAATGGAAAGTTGGCTGAGGATGTTTACATGAGTCAACCAGAGGGTTTTGTCAATACAGAGTACCCTAATAGAGCGTGTAAGCTTGAGAAATCCATCTATGGATTGAAACAAGGACCTCGCAGATGGAATCTTTACTTCGATGAGAAAGTCAAAGAGTTTGGATTTTCGAGGAGTGAAGATGAATCTTGTGTATATGTCAAGGATAGTGGGAGTATAGTCAGTTTTTTGGTACTGTATGTGGATGACATACTACTCATAGGAAATGACATCCCAACCTTGCAGGAAGTGAAGTCCTGGCTTGGGAAGTGTTTCGTAATGAAGGACCTTGGAGAAGCTGCATATATCCTAGGGATAAGGATTCTGAGAGACAGGAGTAAAAGGCTAATTGGACTTAGTCAGAGTACCTACTTGGATAAGGTGTTGAAGAGATTCAGCATGCAAGATTCCACGAAAGGAGAATTACCCATCCAGAGTAACGCCAGATTGAGTAAGACTCAGAGCCCGAGTACCGAGGCTGAGATAGCAGAAATGAGTCGAGTACCTTATGCTTCAGTTGTAGGCTCGATCATGTATGCTATGACTTGTACTCGTCCTGATGTGGCCTTTGCCTTGAGCATGGTCAGCAGATATCAGGGGAACCCTGGCAAGGCTCACTGGACTGCGGTAAAGAATATCCTCAAGTACCTGCGGAGGACTAAGGACTGGGTCCTTACCCTCGGTGGGAGTGATGACTTGAGAGTATTAGGGTATAGTGATGCTAGCTTCCAGACTTATAGGGATAATTTCCGCTCTCAGTCAGGCTGGGTCTTTACCTTAAACGGAGGAGCACTTTCTTGGAAACGTTCCAAGCAGGAGACAGTGGTTGATTCAACTTGCGAATCAGAGTATATAGTGGCAAGCAAGGCAGCAAAGGAGGCTATATGGCTAAAGAACTTCATTGGAGACCTTGAGGTTGTACCAGCTATAAAGGAGCCTATAGATATTCTATGTGATAGTGAAAGTGCAGTTGCCTTAGCCAAGGAACCAAGGGATCACGGGAGATCCAGACACATCGACAGAAAATACCATTTCATCAGACATTGAATAGAAGAAGGACTCCTCGTAGCAAAGAGGGTATCATCGGATGAGAACCCAACAGATCCCCTCACGAAGGGACTATGTAGGGCTAAGCATCTCCAACATGCAAGGCGCATAGGGCTGAAGGATGAATAAAAGGTGTGTTTTATTTATGAGTAAAGTGTTGCTATCTTGTGTCGATCGTTTACTACTATTATTTCTTTTGCATGTTTTGACTTCCAAAATATTTATGTTATGTTTTACATATTATTCAAATTATCCACAGTCGGTCATATGTTGGAAGTAGATATGAAATAAGACTATCATGAACTTGGCTTGTAGAGGGCTATGTGGTTAGACATATCAAGAGATGCTACCACACTCATGAGTGCTCATAAGTTCTGAGTATTGGATTCAACCCACGCTCACTGGTATCACTTCCTATAATTTATCTTGAGTGATCGTGAGACGGTAATATCATATAAGTCTTCAAACCTAGAGATATGACTTGTTACCTATGAGTTGGTTATGCATTGATCGTACGAAAACGCATTGGTAACTCGATGTTATAAAACGTGCCTTTGTGTGTGATTTAACAAGTAGTAGAACAAGCATATGAGTCGAAGTTTATCTGTTCCTTCTTGGATTAGAAGCGATATCTTGGCCCCTCGATGATTTTGTTTTGACCTATGTACCGGGCCCGGTCAGAACTATATTGATGTGTTCAATTAAGTTCTTTGTCAAACAAATCGGAAATCGGGAAACAAACTGCTGGACAATAAGTAAGACATTGTTCCATGTATTTGTTCGGCTGATATTTAGAACAGAGGATTATATGATCACTTATCTTAAATGGCGTATCATCATCTTCTTAGTTCCGAGAGACCTTAAAAAGAGCTACGATTGCTGATCGGTTCCTAAAGTCATACTTGCAGTTATAGTTATTAGACTTATCTAAGTGGGAGACTGTTGGATAAGGTGTCTAAGTCCATAACTATATCTGGTATGTACTTGACCCGACCCGGCATGGTGCATTTGGGTTGCATGGCATCATGCATTTGGATAGACTAAATGAGAGAAATAACACTTGTGGTTTATTAATATATTATAAGTTCGAATATATTAATAGTATTATTTAATTAGTATTGATCAAGAATTAATTTGGAATTAATTAAGTGATCAAAACAAGACTAATTAAATATATGGGTTGATTATGTAAATCATCCATAACTTGTATAGTGGGCTAAAGGCTTCATGGATTATCAAGTTGGGCTAAGGTCCATAGGATGCTCCATGGATGCTCCATGGGAGTTACAAACCCATAGGTCATGGAAATGAAGAGCCATGTTACAGTAGGGTTTACATGGTGTAACCCTAAGTGTAACACATTATATAAGGAACATAACATCCACCAAAATTGGCTACACTAAAAAGAATAGAGGGCAAGCCGAATTTAGAAGTGTTCTACATTCTGTCAAAGTCATTCCAAAGCACTTGGTGTTGTGTCAAACATTTGAGGCATCACACTTGGGGTGGTAGGCTCTCAAGGTTTTTCAAGGAATCAAATTAACTACAAGGTATGTAATTCTAGCCATCTTTTTTGTTTAAAGTTCCCCATGTATGCTAGATAGGATTATGAACCTTGAAAAAGTATTTTGCATGTATTTTAGACAAACATAGATCCAAGGTTTTCTAGGGTTGCATGTACACTTAGGAGTGTTAGAATGCTCAAAACCCATCACAAAGTACCTGGCAAGCCTGTCACCGCTACTAAGAATCCTACGCCGAAGCCTGCAGAGGGGGAGGAGAAGAAGGACGCGGCAAATGATGACCAGGCTATGTTCTAGTCCTCCAAGAAATTAGTCTAAGTAGTTTTTTGTTTCACCTGCAATGTAAAACAATTAACTTTTTGCGGGGTTGGATGACAATCCTTTATGCTATGGTTGTTAAATATCTTTACTTTGCATGTTTGCTTAACTTGTGTGGTTGTAGTAGTAGGATTTTCAAGGATTTTTACAATTAGGATCCTAAGTAGTCCAGGATTTAGAAGAGTTCTTACGATACTGAGTATCTTTGGACTTTGTGCCCTTTGGGACTCACTTCTAGGAGAAGTGCAAATAATTCTATAGGATCACAGAGTTCGTTTATAGAAGGATCCTTGATCGTCAAGGACGATCTTTGACTGTTTTTAACCCAGTAATCTTTAGGGAGGATCTCTCCTCAGGAATCGACTGAAAATGACTCCAACTTGGAAAATAACTGAACAAACTATTGCAATATTATGGTACTACAAATGTTACATATTTTTTGGGGATAATCCCATCTTCAAGCAATGCGTTGGTATCGTAACTCTCGAAGAACTTTGGAAAAATTCCAAACTTAGTAGAGTCTTGGGGAGGATCCCAAACCACATGATAACATAAAAATGTTATAAACTTTATTTATTTTATGGGGAAAATCCCAACTTGAGATAATATGAAAATGTTATAAGCCCTGTGTATTATCTGGGGAAGATCCCAACTTGAGATAACATGTCAATGTTATAAACCTTAGGAATTATCTAGGGAAGATCCCAACTTAATATAACATATAAATGTTATAAACCTTATGTATTATTTGGGGCAGATCCAAACTTGAGATAACATGTAAATGTTATAAACCATAGGAATTTTTTGGGAAGATCCCAACTTGAGATAACATGTAAATGTTATAAACCTTAGAAATTTTATGGGGAAGATCCCAACTTAAGATAACATGTAAATTTTGTTAACCTTAGATTCAAACTTTAGGATCTCAACTTATGTTCAGAAATAAGAGGGTTGCCAATCCACTAAAGCGTGAAATGATCCTCTCATTCACATCCCATAGTTGGATATCGTGCGTCCTAGTGATGTGTATAAACCTTAACTTGTGTGATAGAGGTAATTAACTCTTTAAACCTTAGAGGGCATTAAGTAACCTTATTCATAGGAGAGATGATCAGTCTCTATTCTTAGGAAATTCATATTGTGAATTGTCGCATGTTTGCAGTCATAGAACTTTTTGATGCCAATGGTTTTTTTAACGTCAGGATCCTCGAATATTCATCTATCAAGAAATTTAGAGGTCAGGATCCTTAAGTTTCACGATCCTTGAATATTCATCCGTCAAGATCCTTATAGGCCAGGATCCTTAGAGGTCAGGGTCCTTAAGTTTCAGGATCCTTGAATGTTCAACCGTCAAGATCCTTATAGGTCAGGATCCTTAAGTCCCTACATGCAACAAACTTTAGCTAGGGGTGGGCGTTAGCCTAGCTAATGCCCCTCCGATGCTTAAGTTAATAATGGTATTTGAAGAGAATAAATAGTAATAGAAATGAAGAGAAAAAGGTAAATAGCATGCATACCTTAAGTTTGTTGGGAAACGACTAACCTTACTTACATAAAATAGGCTTTGAGATGTATATCATTCCAGGATCTTGGCAAGATGTTTCAATCTAGGGTGGCCAACCAATATGCCCCCTTTCCTGCCTCGGCATCTATGAGATATGGCCCTTCCCATTTAGGTGCCAGTTTACCTACACTAGGATCCTTGCTATTTTGGAATGTTTTCCTTAATACCAAGTCTCCTATTTGGAATTTTCTGACTTTTATATTTTTATTTCACGCCTTGGTGATCCTCTGTTGATGAACAACAATAAAGATCATGGCAAGATCCCTAAGTTCATCTATAGTGTCAAGATCCTGGGCCAGGATCCTGTTGTTGTCCTCTTGGTTTTGAAGTAGGTATCTTGATGTTGGTATCACCACTTCGGTGGGAATAATTGCTTCCATTCCAAACACTAATGAGTATGGGTTTTGGCCCGTAGCTACCTTGGAAATGGTCCTATCTGCCCATAATACGAAAGGAAGTTCTTTTCCCATCTTCCTTTCTTTTCATCCAACCTTTTCTTCAAGTTGTTGACTATAATTTTGTTGTTGGACTCTGCTTGGCCATTGGCTTAATGGTGGACAGGAGTAGACATTACCATATTGATTCCCCAACTTTTGCAAAAGTCCCTTGTCCTTTTGCTTATGAATTGGGATCCATTGTCGCATATAATTTCGGCAGGGATCCCGAACCTGCTCAAGATGTTACGTTTGATGAAGGATACAACCTCTTTGTCTCTTACTTGGACGAAGGCTTTGGCTTCTATCCACTTTGAGAAGTAGTCAATCATCACTAGTATGAAGACCTTTCCTCTAAAGGGTACTGGCAATTTACCCACTATATTCATTCCCCATTTCATGAATGGCCAAGGGGAGATGATAGGATGTAGAGGTTCTGCTGGTTGATGCAGGATGTTGTTTTGTCTTTGACAAGCATAACATTTCTAGGCATGAAGGAAGGAATATTTCTTCATGGTTGGCCAGTAGTATCCCATACTCAATACTTTGGACATAAGGATCTGCCCCCAGTGTGGTTGCGATAGTCTCCTTCATGTATATCCATTAGGACCTCTACAACTTCATGATTTTCTAGGAACCTAAGGTATGGTACTGCTATAGATTTTTTTATATAACTTGCCTTGGATTATAACAAACCTTGAGATCCTTGTTCAAAATTCCCTTTTTCTTTTCTCTTAGTTAGGGATCGTTCCATTCTGGAGGTATTCCATAATGGGTTGGATCCAGGATCCTGAGGTTGGAGAGGAATCCTTGATGTTGGGATCCTCATGCTGAATGGTCGAATCGGGATCTTCGATTCTGGCGACGTCAGTAGTTTCCATGTGATCGTTAGGATCCTTCAATCTCCTGTCAGGATCCTCAATTTTCGGGTTCAATACATGGGTTATAGGGATCCTGTTTTCTGACGGGATCCTTAGGGAAGATCCTAGAATGGCCAAAGCATCTGCTTCAACATTGTCTTCTCTAGGAATCTGGTTTAGGCTAAATGTTTCGAATTCTGAGGCCAGGTTTTTGAGGATCTGGAGATATAGTGCTAGCTTCCTTACTTTTACTGCATAAGATATATTAAAATGGTTAGTTAATAATAAAGAATTGAAGAATACCCGAAGATCCTTGATTTGAAGATCTTTGGATAGCTATAGTCCCATGACTAGTGCCTCATATTCTGCTTCGTTGTTGGTTGCATTGAACTCACAACAGATTGCTTGGGGTAGGATGTCCCACTGTGGCGATTTTATTATGATCCCCAATCCAGTTCCTCTTTGGGTTGATGCTCCATCTGTGAATAGCGTCCATCTTCCCATGTTCTCTTCTTCTAGAAGTTGTTTGGCTTCTATCTCGACTTCGGTTCTTAGATCATCACTAAAGTTAGCCTAAAACTCTGCCAATGCTTGGGACTTTATAGCGGATCTTGGTTCGTATTTTATGTCATATGTTCCTAACTTCACGGACCACTTTTCCATCCTTCCAGTCATTTCTGGTTTTCTAATCACACTCTTAATGGGATAGTTAGTTCTTACAGTTATAGGGTGCGTTTCGAAATAATGTCTCAATTTAGTAGAAGCTATTACTAATATGTGACAACCCGAAATTTTCATCTAGCACTATTATTCAAATCAATTGAAGTTAGACTCGTTTTTGCTTTTTTCTAGCTTTGTTTTGAGTCATTTGAGTGTTCTAAACCTAGTAGTTGCAAGTTAGAAGTTTGGATTTGTGTTCCGCAAGTTTACCACATTCAAAAAAGGGCCAAACACTCCAACATTAGGAGTGTATGGGCGCAAACATGGGTGTGCGGCCGCACACACCCTCCTGGCAGCATACACACGTGCATAAGATTAGAACTCAACTTTCCTTTCACTCTTTTTACATTCCTAAGCCAAGAACACACTTCTCTCTCAACTATCATCCGAATTTTCTTATAGATCTTCAAGTTGTAAGTGTTTCTCCTTATGTTTAGTTGATTCATGACACTTCCTAGTAACAATACATGATTTCATCCATGAAACTACTCCTTTTGTTTAGATCTTCAAGTGTTCTTCAAAAACACCAAGAACACCTACTAAGTTCTTGGGCTCCAAACACCCCTATACGCTTCCACATTGTAAGTACCCTACTCCTACATGTGTTTAGCTATATTTGAGCCTTAGAAAATGTCCAAGAACTCGATCTTCAAGGAGTGTTCGGCCGCACACATGCATGTGGCCGCACACATGCATGTGGCCGCACACATGCATGTGGCCGTACACCCCTTATATTAGTGCTTTAAGGCCTCAAACTCAACTAGTATGCTATCAAACGATCAAACACACATAAGGGATACAAGATATGACCTTAGAAACATGTTTTTGACCATTTTCCCTAGGAGTGTGCAGCCGCACACTCCCTCACCGCACACACCTGGCCGCACACCCAATGGGCAGCACACCAGGTGGCCGCACACGACCATGTACGGCCGTACACCCACTTCAGGCAACTTTTAATGATTCTAACACTTAAATCTAAGTGTTTTCTAAGTCCTAGGGTGTTTTCCTTTCATTATTAGTGGTATATAGACTAATTATATTCATATATGTGCCAATATATGCTCAGTAGGATCCGCTGTGCTCAAGTCTACACTTAGCACTTAGCATCCTACGACCCGATCTTTCATTCGTATTACTCACTGCATGTGAGTTCATACCCCTTTAACTTACCTTTTAAATGATTTTAAATTCTTTTAGGGGGGGGATACAAGTAGAAACTTTATAGTTATTATATCAATCACATGTGATTAATAACTATCAAACAATGGATTTCTTATACTTCAAACTGTGTTATAAATCACATTGCTTCAAATCGTTTTACAAACTCTTTTATATACAAAACTCTTTATCAAACTCTTCTAAACCTTATATTTTGTCAAAAGCATATCTATATAGATATAGTTATATAAGTAGGATTGAAAGGACTTAGGACTGATAGCTCGCCTTACTTCCTGTTCCTTGTTTGGTTGTGGACTTAGGGTATCGGTTGTTTGTCCGAAGGTCGTTTGAATCTTAGTTATATATTATGTGTATGTATATTGTTATAAAAGTTCTTAGTTCAGTTCAATACCTTTGGGTAGCAAAGGTGTACAAACATGTTCATTTATACAAACAACATTGCTAGTAAACTATAATAGGTATAGTTTAGGAAGTCACTAATACTATTACTAGAACAACGAAACATACAAAGAGTCAGTTCATACATGAGTCAGTACATACTATAATGAGAGACAATACTCACTATAAAGAGAAACAGATAGAAAACACTATAACGAGAAACAATACTCACTATAAAGAGAAATAGGTAGAGAATACTATAATGAGAAACAATACATACTACACACTATACACTAGAGAACATACTACATACTAGACAGAGAGAACATACACTACACTAGTACATACTATACAAATACAAGAATACTATAACATTAATGTGAGATACTACTTCATGGCTCGGCATATACTGCTGTCTCACGTTTTGTACCCAAAGTCTCCTGGAGGGAGAGCGTGAATTTGTGTATAGATCTATACGAGACTGACCCTCCTACACCTTGCTGCTAGCTACAGTGGGACCTGCAGGTTTGCGGGTGACGAATTTCATATCTTTTCGACGTCTCGAACATCCTATTTTACTGGTCAATCGAGTATGGTTACAATCATATCACATTTTACCTTAATTAACTAACAAGTTTAAAGGTAGTTAGTACATGGGTAGTTACCTAGATAAAACTGCTAGTACATCTTTATTTTTCCCATATTCATTCACATTGTCATCTTCTCACCTAAACGGTAATGAGAAACTATATTTTGGTAATGATAGTCATACTTTGGCAAAACTCACACTTTTACAAAAGAACAAACATAGAGAACAGTTGAGTCTTGGTAGAAGACTACTTTAGTAGAAAATATAGGATTTTCTAGGAAGTTTACAAACATTATATATACTATCAATTCCTAAAAGCTTAGCTATAGTATCTTTTTTTCCCTTTCATTTTTGGCCACGAAACTTCTTATTCTCATTTTAACGCCACAATACTTTTGCAACTTTAGTCTTATATTTCCTCTCCACAGCCTTTGACTTCGCCTCTTTCTTCTTATCTCAATTTGCTTCCAATTTCATCATGTTCTGCTATTCATCATTTTCTCTTCAACCCACCATCTTCTTCCTTTGATGGCTTCACGTAGATTTATGATTCGTTTGATAGGTTCCGATTTCAATGGTTCTCTTCAACGCACCATGAGTAACGCTCATCTCTGCAACTTAAGGTAGCAAAATTTAGCCCCCGCCTCTCAACCTTCCGATCACAATTCCTCCACTGACTCATTACACCGACTCCAATACTTTTGTCGTAATCTCACTTTTCCCTCTTAATTCTCATTCCCATCTTCATCAAAACACCACCGCCGACCTTTACTGGCGGTGGTTGCCGGTGGCGGTGGCTGGAGGCGATGCGAAGGTTGAAGTTTCCTCCAAAAAATCCACCAAGATGAACAAAGGAGGAATTTTGGAATCAATAACGGAGGCAACGAGTAGAACTTCAAATAACTTTAAAAAATTCCAAGGTAGTTTCCTCGATTTCTTGCATCTTTGTCTCTGTCAATCTCATAGTCTCCACGAAATTGTTTTGATTTCTTCTTTTACAAGGTTTTGCGGATGGTCGGCGCCGACGACGTCTCCACCATCTACATTTTTAATCACAAATTCTGAACTGGGTGCACCCAATCATCTGCTTTTCACGACGATGTCCTTCACTGGATTCCTTTCTGCTTATTCAACCCCGCTTTGTCCTTTTCATGCGACTCTCCGTTCTGCTAAAAGTTTGTCTGCAATTTTCGTTTTGGGGATTGTCATTGTTTTAATCGTCAGTGGGTTTCCTCCTCAACGCCTTTTTAATGCACTCCAACTGTTAAATCTCTTTGTGCAAGGCTGCAAGCTTCACACTAAAACCTTTAAATTTGCAGCATAAAGTTTCAATTTACCCTAATTTGTTTTTTTTTATCATGGCATTAACATGGATGGCAGAGTTGGAGGCGTTGTTGGTGGCAGCGCCGTTGGTAATACATACATACAGTTAAATAACTTGGATTTGGTTGAAATTAGGGCTTAAATTGGACGCTTTCACTTTCCTTTCTTCTTATTATTCACATATGCAGGCTTCAATACCAACTCAAAAGAGAGATGGAAATTGAAGCCTTTTCATAAGGTATGTATTCTCCAATTTTCATGAAACCCAACGACTATATGTGTTGATTTTATGTTAATCGAATCGTTTGTTTGTAGAAGGAATGATTGGCGTCTACTCAACCCGTGTGTTAACATTTCCAGTTGCAAAACAAGGTAATTGCCTAATTGTTGCCTAATTGGACATTAGGCATTTGTTTACACATCGCCTACCAGTGTTTCATCCTTTTTTTTTACTCTGTGAACTTATGCATGTGGTTTTTTCCCTGTTTCTTCCATATTTGACCTTGGTTTTTGATTATATCCCGATGAATAGAGGTGTAAACGTTTTAGGGATGGCGGTGATCTCTTTATTGGTTGTTGCTACATAAACACCCTCCAATTGCTCGACAAAATGTCACAATGAAAATTCTGTTCATTTGTTTGTGGGTCTACATGTTTATTCCGGTTTCTGGGTTTCTAGGATTCTATGAGAGATCTCCTACAGATAATAGAAAATGATGACATTCTTTAAAAAAACCAAATTTCATAAACAAATTAATTTACAAAATAAGTGATAACTTAATGTAGTTATTTTGTGATAGAAATGGTTAATCCTTTATTTATTTTAAAGATATAAATAATCAGTTGTTAAGGACATATGTATTCACTAACTTTTTTTTAAGTTCATGCTAAATTTAGCTTTACTGTGAAAGTGAAATGATCAAGGTTTAATGAAGTTAAGCTTTAATGAAATAGTTAGATCCAATCTCTACTTCACTTGCTTTCGTGTAAACAAATTAAAAGTGACTATTTTATTTTAATATTTTTATATTTGGATTACGAATGAAAATTTTAACTAAATTTTTTTTATTTCTTATATGTGTTTGAAGTATTAAGGCGGGAAGAGCCGGCCTATAATCATTTTGTACCTTAAACAGGTGATGGATATGCAAGTCCATAACCACAAGCAAGTTAAGGTTTGTATTATAGTGGTCGAGTCTATTGTTGGTTAAAATGTTTACAGAAATAAACAATTAGTTATAATCAAATACCGTGAAATTTAAGAATGGAATTATAACAAAAACTGTGTTTTTAGTTATTTTTGGAAAATAACAAAAAATAGAATCTTATTGAATTTTTGTAAAAATTTAGAACTCTTCATTTTAAAGATTATATAAATAAAACAAAAACTAATTTGTAATTATGAAATGTGATTTCATTCATAAATGAAAGAAAATTCAACACCCTTCTCCTATGGAATGCAAATCAACCCATACCCATGACAAAGAATCACATTTCATTCCATGAAGTTGCTCTATTCCATTCCTAAACCATCCCTTTGTTTTCAGGTTGCCTCGGGACAAATTGCCTGAATAGTTGCTCTTAGCTGTATTCAGAAAGTGTCTAAAAATGTAAGTAAGCAACTCAAACTTCTCAAAATTATAATGTTCAGGTTTGTGCGTCTGTGGTTATTGGCGCGTTTATATGTTTTTTGCTTCTATTACCTTCCATTGTGATGTTTGTGTTTATCTATTTCGATTCTCAGGTTTTTGTTTTCCTAAACGAATCCGGTAGCATATTCAATATGTGTAATATGATTTTCACAAATTTTGTTCTTGTACAATTCTGTTTTAACGAAACACTGATCTTCAAAAGTTTTGTGCAGCTCTGTTTTGATCCCATTATTGTAAAGATGATAAGCAATTTCAAGGTAAATATCTTTTTTGTTCATCTTAACAGTTGTTACAACATTTAGCTTACTAAAATTATATGATTGTTAGATTGATTGAATTTTTTTACTTATATTGTGTGTATGTTTGCTCCTTATTTTTGCCCCCCCCTGTGATTGTTGGATTGGGTGATGATGACAAATCATTTATTTGGCACAATGGACTCGATTAAAGCAAAGTAGGTCTACTTTTTATACATATGTTCTGTGGTACTTTGCATTCGTAGAAAAATTGGACCACGATTTCCTTTTTTCAAATCTACTAATCAGTTAAATAGGTTGTGTATCTCAACATATTTACTGCAGGGCAGGCCTGTAAATTTTAAAAACGGCATAACGGTTATCAAATTCGGTTTGATTTTAATATTTTAAAGGTTTGTTACTATTTTCATTCTTTGAATGTTGACTGGTTTTGTGTTTTTTTATTTGATTGGTTGTGATTTCTCTCTATTTTATTTACTTTCAGACCATCAGCGGTGGATTTCTGGGAATCATGAACAGATAATGACAGAATTATGAACATGTCTCAATTCATGTGGATACCTAAAGATGCAGCAACTCCTATTTGACAACAACTATGAGAGCGCAAAACTGTTGAAGACCATGCACGATATGCAAAAGAAATATGAAGCCCTTATTCAAAATCTCAAAATAAAGGTCAAAAACCTCCCCGACGACAAACATCCCTACTTCTAATACGTTTCTATATTTAATGCATTTTGTGTTCTATCGTTTGCTACAGCTTCAATTAAGGAAAAAAAAAACAAACACAGCACCAAAGGCGCAGCTAATTCCCCTCTAGTTTACATCAAATACTTAAAAACTTTTACATCAAACATTTAAAAGCATTCTTCAAACTTATTCAAACAATAAAACTAAAATACTTATGAACTCACCAACTTTAATGTTGATCTACGCTTTCAAAATAACTTGTATTCTCAGGTCGCCAGTAGACAGGTACCGATATCCACGTTTTTGAGAAGATGGAGCACATTCAAGACTCATCTTTTATTTTTTTTATACATTTTGGTTTCTTATAAACTTCAGAACACACTTGTATTAAAACTATTACTATTAATGCAATGGATGATGTTGTTGCTTGTTTACTATTATGCATTGTTTTGATTGTTGGGGTACAAAGTTTTCCTTGAATGACTTTGTAATGTTTGACTTTTGTAAAACCCACTTGCATGTGGAGTATTAGCCTTATGACACATGAGAGATGGAGAGTGACAGAGAGACATGTAAACACCTCTATATAAGGTGGGTTTAGTCCACTTGTAGAGGTGTGCTTGAGAGATGTAAAAGTGAGTGTGTAAGTGTGTGTTATTTATGTAGTCTAGATCTAGATCCTTTTTGTGTAACACCATATACAATCAATACATCTCTTGAACACCCAAATCACCATGTTCATTGTGCAATCTTTAATTCCGCATGCCAAACCATGTTCTTATGTCACTACAATTGGTATCAGAGCGGGTCTTCAAGATCAAGGTGATTTTTGAAGAACGATTTTCGGTTTGGCAACATTTGTCACAATTGGAGAAATTTTTGGTGAGTCTCTCTCTATGATATCTCTTAATAATTGAATCATGCGTTACGTTTTTAATTTTCGATCGATTTGTCTCATTGGATCACATCTGTTTCAACCCCATTGATTGATCCAATTATTTTTGTCTAGATCAAAATTACAAAAATCAAAACCAAAATCGAAATTCACTGTTCATATATTTTTTTTTGAAATTTATTGATTATATTTAGATTCATATATGAAATCTGTCACTATACATGACCTAATCTTTTGTAGCCCAAATTTTCGAAGTAGTTACTGTTCATGTCAGCAGCCCAATTCAATTTCTCTTAATTTTTGTTTAGCCCATATCATTTGAGTCCGATACTTTTTGTCGATCTGTTCTTATTATCTTCATCCGATAACTCTTGGTTGATAAAAGATATATTATTTTCATCTTCAGCATCTAAATCGAGCAACCAAAATCAAAACGTTTTTATTTTTCGTATTCTTGATCGATTTCATTAACTAAATCAATTTGGAATTATGGTTGGAGATGTTAATCTGAAATCGATAGTCGGTTTTCAAAGTTTAGTTCGTCTGTGATATTGAACTCGAGTTAAGATTGCAATAGATCTTGAACCGATGATTGGTGATGAGTTCAAATCAAATGAATTAAATTTCTTTGGAGTCGATTGATGTGGAGTTTGAATCGATTTCATATCTGTAATCGAAAAAGTCAAACATGAGAAAAATTCAAAATCATGTTCATCGAAGAGGAATAGTTTTGGGTCGATTGATTTTGAAGTCAAAATTGGTCGTTTTTGGTCGTTTGTTTCGAATGTCTTTGAGTATAAGCTGGATAACAGATTGAAGTTTGATGAAAGTCAAAGAGCTGATTTGGGCTTGTGATAGTGACTTGATTGGAGTCTGAATTTGATTTTGGAGGTTGTTTACTAACGACCTGGAATTTGCTGAGTGATGTCAACTGGTGTTGGTCGCTGGTTTGTTTTGAAAATCAAAATCGGACTTAGTTTTGTGGAGTTGGATTTTGGGTTGAATATCGACTAGAATTGATGATTAGAAATCGAAGGCCTGTTGATTGAAATCGATAGTCAACGACTTGGTTTTGGAATCATTGAGGGTGCGAAGCCATAGATTTTGAAAGAGAATGAGGGTATTTGATTTTAGAGAACCTGTGATAGAAAAAGCGAAGAACGAGAATTTGGGGTTAATGAACGAAGGGTTAACGATCGATTTGGGTTAAGATTCGAAGATTTGGGAATTGATGTTGGCTAATGAAGTTTGATGTTGATGAAAATTTGGGTTTGATGATCTGTAAAAGAAAATTTTGATTTAGGTTTGGTGAACTGGAAAACGAACGAAAAACGATGAACTGTAAGAACGAAAATTTGATTTTGGGTTGAATGTACGAAGTGAGTTAATTCGATTCAGAGGTTGGATGATTAAGAGGTTACTGTTCATTAAGAGGCTTCGAATGCCTTCGAATTCGTATGTTTGGGTTGCCTAATTTCGTGTGAATTGAGGAAAAAGAAAGAAATGTTTCGAAAATGGTCCTTGAAGATTCGCATGTTTGTCACATGATAATTTCGTACGAATGGCAAAATTTTCGTATGTTTAGACGCAAAATTTTGTATGTTTGGAATGGAAAAGTAAAATTTTCGAATGTAGTCCCTCAAGTTTCGAATGGTTGACAAATGGAAAAAGGCTTCGAATGAATGATCCAAATTTCGTATGTTTTGATCAAAAAGCAGAATTTTTAAATTCAGCCCCTGAACTTTCGAATATTTGGCAACCTCAACAATTAATTGAAGTTTCGAATGTTTGACACTTTTCACCCAAATTCGAAAATTTTCTGAATTTTCGAATGTTTGGGACAACTCTTCGTATGTTTGGAACACAAATGGCAGAATTTTCGAAAATAGTCCCAGAGACTTCGAATGTTTGGCGGTTCATACCCAAATTCGAAAAAGGACTGTTTTTGCTGAAAATTGAAGAAAATGCATTTCAGGCCCCTGCAGTTTGTGCAAATTGACGCTTTCTACCCAGCTTTAGAAAAGGGTGAGTGTGTAAGTGTGTGTTATTTATGTATTCTAGATCTAGATCCTTTTTGTGTAACACCATATACAACCAATACATCTCTTGAACACCCAAATCACCATGTTCATTGTGGAATCTTTAATTCCGCATGCCAAACCATGTTCTTATGTCACTACAGTGATACTGTACATGACGTCCTCCGCCCCCGAACGTTTCCGACGTTCCGGTTTTGGGGTGTCACGGATTGGTATCAGAGCATTGTTTATAGTGAATTGAGTATATCAACCCATAAAAGATATACAACTATAAACACAACGGGATTTAAAATACTCTGACCAAGTGTGTATACTTATAAATAATAAAATATTTAATGAACGTATACATACCTGCATTCATACTAAAATCAGTGTCACTAGGACAGAACAAAAAGTATTACGATTGTTGGACAGCACAAGTAGACTTGGGGACATATAATCAGATCTGAGAGTGATATAGCCTAATCAACTATATCTTTCCGAGAAGTGATTGCATGTGCCTAGGAATGGTTGTGATGTTGCAGCAAGTCTAAAAACTTACAAACACTACTACAATGAAAACATTAGAACATAAACTTAAAATACTATAAGAGTATTTTTGTGTTACTATAATTACTTATGTGCAAACTAAAAGGTATTTATTAGTATATCAATAGTTGTTGAGTGGATACACTAAGGTTATATGTGACTAGGGTGTTATAGACTTAGAATATGTGATCTTTCCTTTACTTCCTGTTCCTTGTTTGGTTGTGGACTTAGAGTTAGGATCACTTATTCGAGGGTCTATCCTATTTTAGTTACATATGACTGGTATGCACTACGCAAGTATTGGAGTAACTAGTAAGGATCATCTTATAATTATCTTAATTAGTATGTCTATTAATTATTTCTCTACCCCTTTTCTCGTGTAGATAACATGGCTGAATTCCATATCCCAGGAGATCCGTACTTCCCCAACCAAAATAACGGAGGATGGCTCGATGTCGAGCCAGAAGAAGAAAATCATCCAATTCCTTTGCATGATGACTTTGCTGAGAACTTCCCGGAGGATTCTGACTCCGAGCCTGAATTCAATGATCAACCCTCTATGGCTCAAATCCCGAATCCAAACCCACGTCCAGCTTTTTAGGGCCCGACACCTCTATGGGTGGAAAGTCTCGATACTTGGAGTCAGGAACAAGGCCAACCTATCTCGTTCAATGGAGACCAAAGTTTCTACGATGTGAGAGAAGGAGGCTCAGCGGACAGGGTCCTGCCTATCCTGGTCCGCAGGGTTGCTCATAACCAAATTCAGGGAAGGACAGCCCTCCAAAGAATTACGGAACTTGACGCCAATACAGGGGTCAACACTGTCCGCATTCGTCGGTTGGAAGATACTAGTGAGAGGGCTGAAAGAGACCATGAGTCTCTACTTCAGGCACTAGCTGAGACTAGGGCTGAGGTCATAGAGCATCGTGTGCGCCAGCGAGTGTACGAGCGACGCCTCCTAGAAATGGAACGTTTGATGGATGATTTAAGGGTTCGCCCAAGGGGTTCCCGTCGTTAGTAGGGGATAATCTGCTCATCCCTTTTCTTTTGGATATAACTTAGGCCTATGTAAAAACTCTAGTTTTAATTTCCTGTCTATGTTAAGACCTTGAACTTTCGGTCGTTTAGGTCTTAATTCTGTCAAATTTTCATAATCTTGGTGTGATGTAAGACCTACGTCTAGGTCATTTTTCCCAAACTTATTGCATCTGTAATACCAGTATTATTGACAGATATCTAATCTCACGAAAATTAATATCCAAATTCTTTCATCTTTCTATCCAATCATACTTTCGTATGTGTTGTTGGACTATGGAGAGTTAATCCATGAGTCACTCTCGTCATACTCTCTATTGAATTCTTATCAATGTCTTCATTTTGTGATCTTATAGCTACAGGATGACTCCACGCCGAGTAACGAGACGCACTGCTCAAAATCAAACACCTCATCCTCCTCAATACAACCCAGCAACTATCCAAGCTGCTGTGAATGCGGCTGTTACGGCAGCTCTAGCATAATTCACAACTACCGGTACGAGCGGGAGTGGAACTAATGTGCCTCCCTCTGTTACCGAAGTTCTTGTGCGCTCTAGGGAGTGCTCATATAAAGACTTCAATAGCTGCAAACCCAGATCCTTCAATGGAACTGGCGGAATCATTGCCCTCTCGCAATGGTTCGAGAAGACGGAGTCGATCTTTCAGATCTGCTCCTGTCCGGAAGGGAGCAAAGTAAAATTTGCTGCTTGCACCTTCGCGGACCGAGCTCTGACATGGTGGAACAGCCATGTCAAGTCACTATCTCTTATAGTGGCAAATGCCATCGGCTGGGAAGCTCTAAAGGAGCTGATGATCGAGGAGTACTGCCAGAGGGCGCGAAGTACATAAGTTAGAGTAGGAGCTCTGGAGCCTAACCATGAAAGGCTCCGACATAGTCTCCTACGCTGCCAGGTTTAGCAATCTGGTAGCGCTATGTCCGGGAATGGTCCCTTCTGAGGCTAAGAAGGTGGAGAGGTAAATCTGGGGGCTGGTGCCTCCATTTCAGGGGAATGTCCTAGCTTCCAACTATTGGAGATAGTGTCTAAGTCCATAACTATATTTGGTATGTACTTGACCATACCCGACATGGTCCATTTGGGTTGCACTTCACCCGAACAATTTACGGATAATCTTTTGAGAATAGTATAAGTTATGATTTATTAATATATTATAAGTTCTAATATATTAATATAAAATCATATTATTTAATTAGTGTTGATCTATAATTAATTTAGAATTAATTTAGAGATCAAAAGTATGACTAATTAAATATGGGCTCTTGTATTTATATAGTGTGGGCTAATGCTTATTTGGAATGGGCTAGGCTTGCATGCAAAGTCCATGGATACTCCATGGAGCTTTAACCCATGGATCTCATGGAAATGAAAAGACATGGGTATTAGGGTTTACATGGATGTAACCCTAATCCACCACACTATATAAAGGAGGCTTTGGTTCTTGAAATTGCACTAGTTGATGTGTGTAAACTAAGAGGGCCGATTTCAAGAAATTCGTGACTATTCTCTCAAGTTTCCAAGTTTGTGGTGATTTGTGACTTCCATTTGAGGCATCCACATTATTGGTGCTAGGCTCTCAAACTCCAAGCAATCAACTACTACTACAAGGTAAGTAATTCTACTAGTTTTATTTGATTCAAGTACCCCATGCCATGCTAGTTAGGATAAGAACCTTGGAAAAATAATTATTTGCATGTATCGTAGTCAAACATAGATCCAAGGTTTCTAGGGTTGGATGTACACCATAGGAGTGTTAGAATGCTGAAAACCCATCAGTGGTATTAGAGCCAGGTTTGTTTATTTGATACTTGATGCAAAATAAAAAAAAAAAAAAAAAAAAAAAAAATTTAAAATCGAAGTTTTGTTCAAAAGCTCGTATCAAAATTTCAAGTTTTGTATATGTACTTACGATTCTTGAAATTTTTGATATGAACATTCATAAACATATGATTTTAGAAGATCATAGAAATTATGTGCTAATAATTGATTAAATTAATTCTTGATCTTTATGTGTTTTAATGGAGTCCATAACTAGTTCTTAAATTATGGATAACCAAAAGTCACATTTATAAATAACCATTAAAAGAACACATAGGTTACAAAAAATGAAGAGTCTTCATTTTTAATAACCATTAACTCATAAGTTATTAGAAATGAAAAGTTTTGAAAGTTTACAAAACTTTCCCTCAAGTTTTGGAACATGTAAAGTCATATTAAAAACTTTAGTTCCAACCCCTAGAATTTTAAAATTTAAAATTCAACCCTTATACTTTATAATATTATAAGTTTAATAATATTTATATATGTATAAGATCAAGTCATCTTACCGCTAGTACGCCTCATTCACGAAGCCGGTCTATAAGGGGGGTATAAGGTTGTTGCCTATAAAATGGCAACTTAATGGGTGTCCACTCTCACCCACCGCTTCCTTGATCTGTGGAGGGTCGTTAGCCGAACGGGTAGGACAAGGACTTATAAATTCTCATTAAAAGTATAATGATAATACTAAAGTAACTAAACTTTATTGAATTCCCAATCTTAGTTATTTTAGGAAAATGTGAATAAGGTGCTAATCCATGAAATTACACTTTACACTTTGTTTAAGTCGTTAGTGGAGCGTGTGTGGTTAACCGGTACACTAACTTGAACTTAACAAGGTAGGTAAAGGGTGACTTAATGTTTATCATAGTATCGATGGAGCGTGTGTGGTTAACCGGCACATCGATTGAGGGGTAATACATTAAGGGTACCAAGTAATTTGCATGGTTACTTCACACCTTGTTTTGTGATCCTCGGCATCCCAGTCACAAAACTTGAAGGGCACACTCAAGATTGAAACATGCCATTGAAGAAAGTTCAATGAATGTCAAAGAATCTAGGAGTTTCTAAACCAATTAGAACCTAATTAAATATTTCGTTTTTCATGCTGGAAATTGGTGAATCGTCATTCACCTACCTTCAAATATCTTATAGCTTAGATTACGACATCCCTCTTCTAAGTTATAAAATATTGTGTTGGGTCCTAGCCTTAATATTACATTTGGGTGTTTTGTTAAGGACTATCTCTATATCTAATCTAATCTATTCCCTCTTCTCTTCAGATGTCTTCCAATAACAATGCTTCTGGCTCAAACCCTACTAGCTCCTTCTCTCTCATGAATCTTTGTGGGAGAGTCATCTTTGATGGGTCCAACTTTACAGATCGGATCAGAAACATTAGGATGGTCACTCGGTATGAGAACAAAGAATATGTTCTCGACAAGGAGCTGAAGGTACCCGAGCCAACTGCTACTCCTGAAGAGCTTGCTGAATATGAGGTACATGAAAGAGATGCTACAAAAGTGGCATGCATCATGATGGCCACCATGACAGCCGAGCTCCAAAAGTCCTATGAGGACTATTATCCTTTTGAGATGCACCAGGACTTGATGGACCGCTACCATCAAACTGCTCGTCAAGAGCGATATGAAATAATCTCCTCCATGATAACAACCCGAATGAAGGATGGTGAACCCATCATGGGCCACATGCAGAAAATGCAAAGGTATGTGGACCGTTTACTGAAGCTGAATGTGAACTTCCCTAAGGAGTTAGCAATAGACATCATTTTGCACTCCTTGCCATCGTGTTATGATCAATTCCGCATGACATATCACATGAACAAGGAAGAAGTCACCCTTAGCAAACTTCAAGGACTCTTGAAGACCGCCGAAAGTGGTCTAAAGGGTAAGTCGGTTGTTACTACTCCTACTCCTACTCCAACTGCGGCCAATGTCTTGGCAATCGGGCATGGCAAAGGGAAGAAGAGAAAGAACCCTTCTAAGGGTACCAAGGGTAAGACCCTTGAAGGCTCCTCTTCAAGCAAAACCAAGAAAGGTTTTGTCACTCCTTCTGCTAACCCTAATGAGGCTGAATACTTCTATTGCCATGAAAAGTCGCACTGGAAACGAAACTGCCCAAAGTACCAGCAAGATTTGAAGGATGGGAAAGTAAAACCCAACCATGCAGGTATATACACTATATTGTCTAATAACTCACCTCATTCTAAGTCTTGGGTCCTTGATACAGGTTGTGGTATTCACATATGTTGTGATTTGCAGGGACTAAAAAGAAGTGAGAATGTGGAGAAGGGAAAGATAAACTTGATCATGGGAAACAGGAAAGCTTCACCTGTCACCAAGATAGGAGTTTATTCCTTAATGCTAAATAGTGGGTTTACATTAGATTTGAATAAATGTTATTATTCACTAGAAATGGCAAGAAATGTTATTTCCTTTCATGCATTGTATAAACAAGGTTTTACCTTTTATTTTGATAATAATAATGGTAGTATTGATGCTTTCTTTAATAATGTTCTTTATTTTAAAGAATTACCTTGTGATGGCGTGTATGAAACTGTATCTGTTGTAGATAATCTAGGAAATAATGTATTTTGTATTAACTCTTCCACTAGCTTAGATAAAGCATCCTTATGGCATTGTCGTCTTGGACATGTAAGCAAGAAACGCATAGGCCAACTCCAAAAGGATGGAGTCTTAGAGTCATTTGACCTAAAGTCAGATGATAGTTGTGAATCTTGTTTGCTTGGTAAAATGACAAAGTCACCTTTTAGTGGCACTTATGCTAGGGGTGAAGGTTTGTTGGACCTCATACACACGGATGTGTGTGGACCCTTCAGAACCGCCACAAGAGATGCTAATCGGTTCTATGTGACTTTTACTGATGATTTTAGCAGATATGGATATGTCTACCTAATCAAGCATAAGTCAGAAACCTTTGAGAAATTCAAAGAGTTTAAGCAAGAACTGGAGAATCAGTTGGGCAGGAACATTAAGATGCTTCGATCCGATCGTGGTGGTGAGTATCTTAGTACTGAGTTCCTTGACTATCTTAAGGAATGTGGGATTGTCTCACAATTGACACCTCCTAGGACACCACAGTTGAATGGTGTAGCTGAGAGGCGCAATCGGACCTTGTTGGACATGGTTCGTTCCATGATGAGTCAAGCTTCGCTACCAATCTCATTTTGGGGGTATGCCTTAGAGACTGCCGCCCATATCCTTAATCTAGTCCCTACAAAGAAGGTTGCCAAAACACCTCACGAGGTGTGAACTGGAAAAGTTCCCAATCTAGACCACATCAAGATTTGGGGTTGCGAGGCTTTCGTGAGACGCGAGACTCACGATAAGCTCGAACCCCGAAGCGAAAGGTGTATTTTCATCGGCTACCCACATAAATCCTTTGGTTACATCTTCTACAAACCCAGTGATAATGTGGTCTTTGTAGCAAGAAGAGGATTCTTTCGAGAGAGAGAATTCATGAGCCAAGGAGACAGTGGGAGGCAAATTGACCTTGAGGAAATTCAAGAGTCAAGTGGTGAAGGAACCTCAAACCCTAGCCCTCAACCTGAGGAGGAAACTCCTGTTGAGCCGACTAAAGAATCTATACCTCTGAGGCGTTCCACCAGAGTTAGGAATGCACCTGAGCATTATTATGGTTTTCATATTACTGCAGAAGGTGAGACACTTATCAGTGATAACACACTGGTAAATTTGGATGAGCCTAACAGCTACACGGAAGCCATGGCAGGCCTTGAGGCTGTTAAATGGAAAGAGGCTATGGATAGCGAGATACAGTCCATATATGACAATCAAGTTTGGAACTTGGTTGACAATGTACCTGATCGTAAGAAAGTTGGGTGCAAATGGATCTTCAAGAAGAAGACCGACATGGATGGTAATGTACACACTTATAAGGCACGACTGGTTGCAAAGGGTTATTCTCAAACTCCCGGAGTTGATTATGATGAGAACTTTTCACCAGTGGCCAAGATTAAGTCTATTAGGGTTCTGTTAGCCATTGCTGCATTTCATGATTATGAAATATGGCAAATGGATGTCAAAACCGCTTTCCTTAATGGAAAGTTGGCTGAAGTTGTTTACATGGTTCAGCCAGAGGGTTTTGTCAGTACAGAGTACCCCATTAGAGTGTGTAATCTCGAGAAATCCATTTATGGATTAAAACAGGCACCTCGCAGATGGAATCTTTGCTTTGATGAGAAAGTCAAAGAATTTGGCTTTTGAAGGAGTGAAGATGAATCTTGTGTCTATATCAAGGCTAGTGGGAGTATAGTCAGCTTTTTGGTACTGTATATGGATGACATACTACTCATAGGAAATGACATCCCAACCCTGCAGGAAGTAAAGTTTTGGCTTGGGAATTGTTTCGCTATGAAGGACCTTGGAGAAGCTGCCTATATCCTAGGGATAAGGATTTTGAGAAACATGAGTAAAAGACTAATTGGACTTAGTCAAAGCACCTATGTGGACAAAGTGTTGAAAAGGTTCAACATGCATAACTCCAAGAAAGGAGAGTTACCAATCCAGAGTAACGCCAGATTGAGTAAGACACAAAGCCCTAGTACTGAGGCTGAGATAGCAGAAATGAGTCGAATACCTTATGCTTCAGCTGTAGGATCGATCATGTATGCTATGACGTGTACTCGACCTGATGTAGCCTTTGCTTTGAGCATGGTTAGCAGGTATCAGGGGAACCCTGGCAAGGCACACTGGACTGCGGTAAAGAATATCCTCAAGTACCTACAGAGGACTAAGGACTGGGTCCTTACCCTCGGTGGCAGTGAGGACTTGAGAGTTGTAGGATACAGTGATGCTAGCTTTCAGACTGACAGGGATAATTTCTGCTCTTAGTCGGGCTGGGTCTTTACTCTAAACGGAGGGGCAATTACTTGGAAAAGTTCCAAGCAGGAGACAGTGGCTGATTCCACTTGTGAATCAGAGTATATAGCAGCAAGCGAGGCAGCAAAGGAGGCTATATGGCTAAAGAACTTCATCGGAGACCTTGGAGTTGTACCAGATATAAAGGAGCCAATGGAGATTTTCTGTGACAGCAATAGTGCGGTTGCCTTAGCCAAGGAACCAAGAGATCATGGGAGATCCAGACACATTGACAGAAAATATCACTTCATCAGACATCGAATAGAAGAAGGAATCTTCGTGGCAAAGAGGGTATCATCGGATGAGAACCTAGAAGATCCCCTCACGAAGGGACTGACTCGGGCTAAGCATCTCCAGCATGCTCGGAGCATAGGGCTGAAGGATGATATTAGTTTTAGTAGTTAGATAATCTTGAAACTTGTAAAATGTAATTGACATTTGATGATAAATAAAAGTTGTTATTTATGAGTAAAGTGTTGCTATCTCTTGTCAATCGTTTACTATTATTTCTTTTTGCATGTTTTGACTTCCAGAATAATTATGTTATGGTTTATATTATATTATTCAAACTCTCCACAGTCGGTCATATGTTGGAAGTAGATATGAATCAAGACTGTCATGGGTTGGCTTGTAGAGGTCTAAGATGTTAGACAAAGCGGGGCTACAGCACTCATGAGTGCTCATAAGTTCTGAGTATTGGCTTCAACCCACGCTCACTTGTATCACTTCATGGAATTTATCTCGAGTGATCGTGAGACGGTAATATCATATAAGTCTTCAAACCTAGAGATATGATTTGTTGCCTATGAGTTGGTTATGCATTGATTGCACGAAAACGCATTGGTAACTCGATGTTATAAACCGTGCCTTTGTGTGTAGTTCAACAAGTAGTAGAGCAAACATATGAGTCGAAGTTTATCTATTCCTTCTAGGGTTAGAAGCGATATCTGGGCCCCTCGATGATTTTGTTTTGACCTATGTACCGGGCCCGGTCAGAACTAAATTGATGTGTTCAGTTAAGTTCTATGTCAAACAAATTAGAAATCGGGAAACAAATGTTGGACAATAAGCAAGACCATGTTCCATGTATTTGTCCGACTGATATCTAGAATAGAGGATTATATGATCACTTATCTAAAATGGCGCTTCATTGTTCAACAGAGTTTTAAGAGCTACGATTGCTGATCGGTTCCTGAAGTCATACTTGCAACTATAGTTATTAGACTTATCCAAGTGGGAGACTGTTGGAGATAGTGTCTAAGTCCATAACTATATTTGGTATGTACTTGACCCGACCCGGCATGGTCCATTTGGGTTGCAGTTCACCCGAACAATTTACGGATAATCTTTTGAGAATAGTATAAGTTATGATTTATTAATATATTGTAAGTTCTAATATATTAATATAAAATCATATTATTTAATTAGTGTTGATCTATAATTAATTTAGAATTAATTTAGAGATCCAAAGTATGACTAATTAAATATGGGCTCTTGTATTTATATAGTGTGGGATAATGCTTATTTGGAATGGGCTAGGCTAGCATGGAAAGTCAATGGATACTCCATGGAGCTTTAACCCATGCATCTCATGGAAATGAAAAGACATGGGTATTAGGGTTTACATGGATGTAACCCTAATCCACCACACTATATAAAGGAGGCTTTGGTTCTTGAAATTGCACTAGTTGATGTGTGTAAACTAAGAGGGCCGATTTCAAGAAGTTTGTGACTATTCTCTCAAGTTTCCAAGTTTGTGGTGATTTGTGACTTCCATTTGAGGCATCCACATTATTGGTGCTAGGCTCTCAAACTCCAAGCAATCAACTACTACTACAAGGTAAGTAATTCTACTAGTTTTATTTGATTCAAGTACCCCATGCCATGCTAGTTAGGATAAGAACCTTGGAAAAATAATTATTTGCATGTATCGTAGTCAAACATAGATCCAAGGTTTCTAGGGTTGCATGTACACCATAGGAGTGTTAGAATGCTGAAAACCCATCAGTGGTATTAGAGCCAGGTTTGTTTATTTGATACTTGATGCAAAAAAAAAAATTTAAAATCGAAGTTTTGTTCAAAAGCTCGTATCAAAATTTCAAGTTTTGTATATGTACTTACGATTCTTGAAACTTTTGATATGAACATTCATAAACATATGATTTTAGAAGATCATAGAAATTATGTGCTAATAATTGATTAGATTAATTCTTGATCTTTATGTGTTTTAATGGAGTCCATAACTAGTTCTTAAATTATGGATAACCAAAAGTCACATTTATAAATAACCATTAACCATGCTAGTTAGGATAAGAACCTTGGAAAAATAATTATTTGCATGTATCTTAGTCAAACATAGATCCAAGGTTTCTAGGGTTGCATGTACACCATAGGGGTATTAGAATGCTGAAAACCCATCACCAACCCCATTACCATCGATAGTGCCAAGAGATTGGCACAAAGGCTCATTGACCATGGGGTCCGAACCCCGTCAACAACAACAACCCTTGCCATCTCAGAACCATCCAAAGCCGCCGACAACAAGCGGAAATTCTGGGATGACAAGAAGAAGCAGAAAGCTGCCAAAAAGCAGCAGGTCGTAGCTATTCATGCTGCGATAGCACCTGCCACTGCTGCTTCGGTAAAGCCGTACGCTGGAAACATGCCGAAGTGTAACAAATATAGCTTCCACCACAATGGACCCTTCCGTGAAATGCAATGCTCTAACTGCAACAGGAAGGGGCACACTGCCCGTTTCTGCAAAGGCTCCAGCAAGGCCAATCACCCAAGTCCCCGGTGCTGGTGTGGGTCAGACTTGGTACGGATGTGGCGAGCCGGGCCACTACAAGAGGAACTTCCCGAAGGCAAGGAATGCCAATGGAGTGGGAAGAGTTTTGGCTATAGGCCACGAGGAAGCAGTTGCCGACCCTACAGTGGTCACTGGTACGTTCCTCCTCGATAACTCATATGCATGCATTCTGTTTGATAGTGGAGCGGAGAGGAGTTTCATGAACCAGAAATTTGCTCACTTACTTAAGAATAAATTGCATGCACTTAAAGAACCGTTTATAGTAGAACCAGAAATATACATAATCGGCATGGATTGGTTGAGTTCTCATCGTGCCGACATTACGTGTTACGAAAAGGTTGTTCGCCTTAATATGCCGTCTAGCAAAACCTTAGTGATTTACGGCGACAAGCCCGGCACGAACCTTCGCATCATCTCGAGCATTCAAGCCCAAAAATTCTTGCGAAAGGAATGTCGCGCATTCCTTGCTCATGTTGTCGATGTCAGCCAAGAGTCCAAAGACATTAAGAACATTCCAGTAGTACACGATTTTCCCGACATCTTTCCATAAGAACTCATAGGATTATCTCCGCAGCGTCAAGTCGAGTTCAGAATCGACTTAGTTCCAGGGGCTACCCCCATAGCCAAATCGCCCAATCGTCTAGCACCAGCTGAGATGCAGGAGCTATCCAGTCAACTTAACGAACTACTCAGTAAGGGCTTTATTAGACCAAGCTTCTCACCCTGGGGAGCACCGGTCTTGTTCGTCAAGAAGAAAGACGGATCGTTCCGTATGTGCATCGACTATACATAACTTAACAAGCTAACGGTCAAAAATCGTTACCCTCTGCCTCGCATAGACGATTTGTTTGACCAACTTCAAGGGGCGAACTTCTTTTCAAAGATAGACCTGAGGTCCGGGTATCACCAATTACGAGTGCTAGGGGAGGATGTTCTGAAGACAACTTTCCGAACTCGTTATGGACACTACGAGTTTGTAGTAATGCCGTTCGGATTAACTAATGCGTCCGCAGTATTCAGGGATCTAATGAATCGGGCTTTCCATCCTTACTTGGATCAGTTTGTCATCGTCTTCATCGATGTCATACTTATCTACTCTCGTAGTAAGGAGGAGCATAGTCAACATCTGCGATAGGTCTTAGAAACACTGCGAACAGAGAAGCTTTATGCGAAGTTATCGAAGTCCGAATTTTGGATCCGAAGAGTCGAATTCTTAGGGCACGTGGTTAGCAAAGTGGGAATCCACGTGGACCCTTCTAAAATCAAAGCCATTGAGAACTGGTCAGCACCGAAGATGCCTACAGAAATTCGACAATTTCTAGGCCTCGCTGGCTATTATCGTAGGTTCATTCAGAACTTCTCACGGATTGCGAAACCTCTTACGACATTGACCCAGAAAGGCATGGCCTTTGACTGGGAAGAGAAGCAAGAGAAAGCGTTTCAAACGCTAAAGCGAGCCTTATGCACTGCACCGATACTGTCCCTCCCCGAAGGGATAGAAGAATTCGTGGTCAATTGCGATGCGTCCAATCAAGGGCTCGGTTGTGTTCTGATGCAACGAGGAAAGGTCATCGCCTATCCTTCAAGACAGCTGAATACACACGAGGTCAACTACACCACACATGATCTTGAGTTAGGAGTAGTAGTGTTTGCTCTGAATATCTGGAGATACTACCTGTACGTTACGAAAAGCACTATCTTTACAGACCACAAAAGCCTACAACATATTTTCGACCAGAAGGAACTCAACATGAGACAACAACGGTGGGTCGAGCTACTCAGTGATTACGAATGCGAAATTCGTTATCATCCCGGTAAGGCCAACGTAGTAGCTGACGCCCTAAGTCGGAAAGAATACTCTGGTCGTAAAGTCAAATCATTGACTATGACTATCCATTCACACTTGTCCACACAAATTAAGGAAGCTCAGCTCGAAGCTTTGAAACCTGAAAATGTGGCGGGTGAATCCCTGAGAGGGATGGATAAGAAATTAGTGGTAAAGGGTGGCAGAGCTTTATATCTCATGGATCGGATCTGGACACCAAAACACGGTGGTTTCAGAGACTTGGTCATGACCGAAGCTCACAACACTCGATATTCCGTCCACCCAGGTTCAGATAAGATGTATCTGGATCTTAAAAAGTTATACTGGTGGCCTAACATGAAAGCAAAGATTGCTACCTTCGTGAGTAAATGTCTTACTTGCGCAAAGGTTAAGGTCGAATACCAGAAACCATCAGGTTTACTTCAGCAACCGGAGATACCTGAATGGAAGTGGGAGTGAATCACGATGGACTTCATAACCAAATTGCCCAAGAGAATAGGTGGTCTCGATACCATTTGGGTGATCGTAGACAGGTTAACAAAGTCCGCACACTTCCTGCCAATCATAGAAACTGACAAGATGGAGAAACTAACAAGAACTTACATCAGGGAGATCGTACGACTGCACGATGTTACCATATCCATTATCTCTGACAGAGATAGTAGATTCACTTCGAGATTCTGGCAGTCGCTACAAAGTTCTCTAGGAACTAGGCTGGACATGAGTACATCCTACCATCCACAAACCGACGGAGAAAGTAAGAGGACTATCCAGACTTTAGAAGACATGTTGCGAGCCTGCGTGATAGACTTTGGGAAAGCATGGGATACTTATTTACCCCTTGTCGAGTTTTCCTACAATAATAGTTATCACATGAGCATAAAGGTTGCTCCATTTGAAGCCCTCTACGGCCGTAAGTGCAGATCCCCTCTGTGTTGGGCTGAGGTGGGCGACACACAATTAGCCAAAGGACGAGTTCCTGACAACACTCTCACAGGTCTAGAAATCATTCAGGAAACGACAGAGAAGATTGTTCAGATTTGTGAACAATTGAAAGCCTCTAGAGACCGACAGAAAAGCTATGCAGAGAAACGAAGGAAACCATTGGAATTCCAGGTGGGCGACCATGTTCTATTGAAGGTCTCACCCTGGAAGGGCTTGATACGCTTCGGAAAGCGTGGAAAGCTAAATCCAAGATACGTAGGGCCTTTCGAGATTCTCTCTAGAAACGGCCCTGTAGCTTACAAACTCAACTACCTCGCGAACTCAGTAACGTACATTCTACTTTCCACGTCTCGAACTTGAAAAAGTGTCCGTCCGACGAGACTCTTATAATCCCACTCGATGAGATCGAGATCAACGAGAGCCTTAACTTCGTGGAAGAACCTGTAGAGATCATGGACTGAGAGGTCAAGCAAACGAAGCAAATCCGTATCCCGGTAGTGAAGGTTCGCTGGAATGCCAAGCGAGGACCTGAGTTCACTTGGGAGCGCGAGGATCAGTTGAAACTGAAATATCCTCATCTTTTCGTTTAATTATGTGTAATAGCTTATTTGTTTAAACTCTAATTTCGAGACGAAATTCTCTCTAACGGGGGGATGATGTGACAACCCGAAATTTTCATCTAGCACTATTATTCAAATCAATTGAAGTTAGACTCGTTTTTGCTATTTTCTAGCTTTGTTTTGAGTCATTTGAGTGTTCTAAACCTAGTAGTTGCAAGTTAGAAGTTTGGATTTGTGTTCCACAAGTTCACCACATTCAAAAAAGGGCCAAACACTCCAACATTAGGAGTGTACGGCCGCACACACCCTTCTGGCAGCACACACACGTGCATAAGGTTAGAACTCAACTTTCCTTTCACTCTTTTTACATTCCTAAGCCAAGAACACACTTCTCTCTCAACTATCATCCGAATTTTCTTATAGATCTTCAAGTTGTAAGTGTTTCTCCTTATGTTTAGTTGATTCATTACACTTCCTAGTAACAATACATGATTTCATCCGTGAAACTACTCCTTTTGTTTAGATCTTTAAGTGTTCTTCAAAAACACCAAGAACACCTACTAAGTTCTTGGGCTCCAAACACCCCTATACGCTTCTACATTGTAAGTACCCTACTCCTACATGTGTTTAGCTATATTTGAGCCTTAGAAAATGTCCAAGAACTCGATCTTCAAGGAGTGTGCGGCCGCACACATGCATGTTGCCGTACACCCTTTATATTAGTGCTTTAAGGCCTCAAACTCAACTAGTATGCTAGCAAACGATCAAACACACTTAAGGGATACAAGATATGACCTTAGAAACATGCTTTTGATTATTTTCCCTAGGAGTGTGCAGCCGCACACTCCCTGACCGCACACACCTGGCTGCACACCTAATGGGCAGCACACCCGGTGGCCGCAAACGGCCCTGTACGGTCGTACACCCACTTCAGGCAACTTTTAATGCTTCTAACACTTAAATATAAGTGTTTTCTAAGTCCTAGGGTGTTTTCCTTTCATGATTAGTGGTATATAGACTAATTATATTCATATATGTGCCAATATATGCTCGGTAGGATCCGTTGTGCTCAAGTCTACACTTAGCACTTAGCATCCTAAGACCCGATCTTTCATTCGTATTACTCACTGCAGGTGAGTTCATACCCCTTTAACTTACCTTTTAAATGATTTTAAATGCTTTTATGGGGGGGGGGGAATACAAGTAGAAACTTTATAGTTAATATATCAATCACATGTGATTAATAACTATCAAACAATGGATTTCTTATACTTCAAACTGTGTTATAAATCAAATTGCTTCAAATCATTTTACAAACTCTTTTATATACAAAACTCTTTATCAAACTCTTCTAAACCTTATATTTTGTCAAAAGCATATCTATATAGATATAGTTATATAAGTAGGATTGAAAGGACTTACGACTGATAGCTCGCCTTACTTCCTGTTCCTTGTTTGGTTGTGGACTTAGGGTATCGGTTGTTTGTGCGAAGGTCATTTGAATCTTAGTTATATATTATGTATATGTATATAGTTATAAAAGTTCTTAGTTCAGTTCAATACCTTTGGGTAGCAAAGGTGTACAAACATGTTCATTTATACAAAAAACATTGCTAGTAAACTATAATAGGTATAGTTTAGGAAGTCACTAATACTATTACTAGAACAACGAAACATACAAAGAGTCAGTTCATACATGAGTCAGTACATACTATAACGAGAGACAATACTCACTATAAAGAGAAACAGATAGAAAACACTATAACGAGAAACAATACTCACTATAAGGAGAAACAGGTAAAGAATACTATAATGAGAAACAATACATACTACACACTATACACTAGAGAACATACACTACACTAGTACATACTATACAAATACAAGAATACAATAACATTAATGTGAGATACTACTTCATGGCTCGGCATATAATGATGTGTCACGTTTTGTACCCAGAGTCTCCTGGAGGGAGAGCGTGAATTTGTGTATAGATCTATACGGGACTGACCCTCCTACACCTTGCTGCTAGCTACAGTGGGACCTGCAGGTCTGCGGGTGACGAATGTCATATCTTTTCGACGTCTCGAACGTCATATTTTACCGGTCAATCGAGTATGGTTACAATCATATCACATTTTACCTTAATTAACTAACAAGTTTAAAGGTAGTTAGTACATGGGTAGTTACCTAGATTAAACTACTAGTACATCTTTATTTTTCCCATATTCATTCACATTGTGATCTTCTCACATAAACGGTAATGAGAAACTATATTTTGGTAATCATAGTCATACTTTGGGAAAACTCACACTTTTACAAAAGAACAAACATAGAGAACAGTTGAGTCTTGGTATAAGACTACTTTAGTAGAAAATATAGGATTTTCTAGGAAGTTTACAAACATTTACATCAAATACTTACAAACTTTTACATCAAACATTTACAAGCATTCTTCAAACTTATTCAAACAATGACACTAAAATAATTATGAACTCACCAGCTTTAATGCTGATCTACGCTTTCAAAATAACTTGTATTCTCAGGTCGCCAGTAGATAGGTACCGATGACCAGGTTTTTGAGAAGATCGAGCACATTCAGGACTCATCTTTTATTTTGTTTATACAATGACACTAAAATACTTATGAACTCACCAGCTTTATTTTGTTTATACATTTTGGTGTCTTATAAACTTCAGAACACACTTGTATTACAATTATTACTATTAATGCAATGGATGATGTTGTTTCTTGTTTATTATTATGCATTGTTGTGATACTGTACATGACGTCCTCCGCCCCCGAACGTTTCCGCCGTTCCGGTTTTGGGGTGTGACATAATACAAGTATAAGTTTTTCAAAGTGGGAATGCATGGTCTGAGGATCCAGGAGACTTTTACTTACATAGTAGATGGGATGCTAGTCCCCATTGAGATCCTTAGCTAATACTACACTTACCACTTTCGAGGATACTGAGACGTAAAGAAGGAATGGTTCCCGGTCTAATGGTTTACTAATAGGGGTGGTGAACTCAAATTTCTTTTAAGTTCCTGTAAAGCATCTTCATGTTCCTTGATCCACTCAAATCTTTTGTTCTTCCTCAAGATGCCGTAAAAAGGTTGCGTCTTTCTGAGGATCTTGAGATGAACCTGTTTAGGGCTGCTTCTCTTCCTGTTAGTCTATGAATATCTTTTTTGGAGGATGGTGATTTTAGATCAAGGATGGCCTTGATTTGCACCAGGCTTTCTTAGATTCCTCTTTTGGTTACCATGTATCCCAGGAACTTACCCGATCTCATCCCAAAGTGGCACTTGGAGGGATTTAGCTTCAAGTTATATTGGTCCAGGATGTTAAAGGCTTCTTCGAGATTCTTAAGGTGATCCTCATCTTTTTTTGGACTTGACCACCATGTCATCGATGTATACTTCCATGGTGTCCCCGAATTTCTCTTTGAACATCTTGTTGACCAGTCTTTGGTAGGTTGCACCTATATTTTTAAAACCAAATGGCATGGCAGTGTAACAGTAGATACCTGTTGGAGTTATAAACGCCCTGTCCTCTTGGTCAGAGGGTTCCATCCGGATCTGTTGGAATCCTGCTGATCCATCCATGAATGTTAGTAATTCATGACCCGCTATTGCGTCTATCATAGAGTCTATGTGTGGTAGAGGGAAAGGATCCTTGGGACAAGCGTTGTTAAGATCCGCGTAATCTATACACACTCTCTATTTACCGTTCTTCTTTTGTACCATGACCACATTAGCTGCGCATCTTGGGAATTTCACCTCCTTGATCAGGCCAATTTTGAGAAGTTTTTCTACTTCTTCTTGTATAACTTGGTTTCTTTCTGGTGCAAATTTCCTTCTCTTTTGGTGTATCGGCCTGAAATATGATCAATGTTAAGTTTATGGGTTATTATGATTTTATCAATACCTTTCATGTCCTCATGCTTCCATGCAAACGTCTTGATTCTAGCCTTGAGAATCTTTACGAGATCATGTTCGACTTGTTCGGGCATTGTGGATCCTATAAGAACTTTGTGGGAACAATAAAGATCGATAGATTCTATACTTGCAAGATGAATTAAAGATGATAAACAATAATGATCAAAAGGGTGTCGAATGATTAATATTCATGAAAATAGAATTGTTATCAAGGAGGAACTACTTTGTACTTGCCTCTAAAAACTGTAACCCTAAAACTTACATGCACGCTATAAATAGACAAAGACTAGTAGCGGTTCAAAACATGGACAGACCCATTTCAGAATCTAATTACATACATTTGACACATAATATTATTAGACCTAACAATCTCCCCCTTTGTGTCGAATCGGAAGAGAGTCTTCATTGTTGTCTTTGTGCTTCAAAAAATCTTAGGCATTATTTTCAATAAGGATGCCCTAACAGCCTGATACCACTGAATCATATCCGCCACACATTTTATGTCAGAAGCTGGGTTGGTCTTGTTCGCTTTAGCCCTAGCCAGAATTTGATTCATGTCACTTGTGGAATACAAGTATTTGTCCCTTAGAAAGAACATGCAATTTTTCAGAACAACACCCTCCTTCTTCTTATACACGATGCTCCAGTATTCTTTGTCTATTTGTCCCCCTGGCAGATCTTGGATGTCCTCCGGTTCTTCAAATGGCTTCATTATGGGTCTTTTGTTTAGAATTGAGGCTATCTCAATATCCATCTTCGAAATCTCCAGGATGTAGCATCTAATCATCTTCTTCAGAAGGTTGAAAATAGGCTTGTATTTGTTCACATCCTTCGCAACAATATTGAATAACGAAATCCAATCATATGGATTCGAGAAAGGAAAATCAGCCAAGGTAAACTCATGAAGCACATGATTCCAACCCTGATATCCTTTGAAATGAATGTTTGGAAAATCTTCAGTATCCACAGGTAATCCGATCTTCAAACCTACGATCCTCTTTAGACTCCATGACTCGTACTGAAGCTTTCCATACTTTTGATAAAAGTTGAAGACTCTTCTGTTGACCGTGTTGTTGGAGATGGGGGACTTCTCAATCTTCTGGAAGCATCGGAAAATAAACGCTCGTAGGGTGAGAGGAAAGTCTAATTGGCATTTGATATCATTACAGGTATCAAATGATGTCTTCGGTTCCAACTAGTATAGTTCCGGAAGATCGATAGCTTCCTTCTGAATTCGATGAATAGTCCAAGCAGGAAACAAGGACTTTTGACTTTCTAAAATGAAAGCTGAATTATTGACATTTGCATCTTCTTCTTCAAGCTTCTGTCGGAGAGCATTGAGCTCATCAAGCTCTTTATCTTGTTTCTTTCTTACAAGCATTTTAGATTCAAACAAATCTTCTTCAATGTCGTCTTCATCGATTTCTTTTCCCTTGTTTTTCTTTGATCCAGAAGCTTCATTACCCTTATGATCAATATCTTCTTTCACTTTAACCTCCTTTTCTCCCCTTGTTTCGAAGGAGCATCGCTTCCCAAAACACCAAGAGTTTTATTCAGTTAAGCGAACACTGGCTTAAGTTTTTCAGACAGAGTAAGGCGTACTATTTCATTGAATGGATGAGATCTGGTCTCAACGATTCTCAACAGTCGTTGATGGATTTCAGAAATGTGAGACTTGACAGAGAACTTCTCTTCTTGCAACCTAGCGACCTCAGCTTTAGCATGCTTCAATTTTTCATTCAGAACTTTTTCCTTCTGAGTTTGCTCTGCTAAGGCGTCCATTATTTTGTTTTCTGCTGCCAAGTCATCTTTTAACTTATCAAGCTAGGTGGTGATGGTTAAGTTCAGATCGACATTATCAAGCTTAATATCAGCACGAATCTTTGATAGAATTTCTTTACCAGCCTTCAAAGATGAACCAAAACCTTCAATAAGAGTTTGATTTGAGAGAAAAGTGAAAGTGAAGTAAGTTCAAAAATAACTATCTTTAGAGCAACAATCCATCATATATTCTTTTCATTAAACTCTCATTATATAGGAAAAAGGAGGTACAACTTACAAACCTAAATGCATACAAAGGACTGGATAAATAAGTTATATCTGACATTCTGATTATCCAAATTGACAAAAAGACTTATACTTATGTAAGCTTACATCAAACAAAATACAAGAATCATTAATGCATAGACTGACACACTATCTCGGAACATTTCTTCATCTCGTACCACAAACTCCACTCTGAACTTCAACGACCATCTCGTACCATAACCATTTCGTACTCAAGCCTGACTTCGGAACTACAAGGATTAGAGATTGCTAGAGGTTCACTTTCAGGTTCCAACAATCTCCCCCTAAGTGAACTTAGCAATCCAGTCAGCTTAGTTCGATTCTTCCTAGATAAACACATACGCCCAGTACAACCAATCTCTGACTTCGATGTACTACTACAACTGACTTATGAATTTAGCCTTCACATGCTCTGGTGCGTCGGACTTTGATGCACGATTGATAAACTTCCGAAGGGCCTTGGTGGGAACCAGATGTTTGTTAAGGACTCGGAAGAAGTCCTTCTTGTTTGTTTTTATTTGAAGATAGACAAATCCTAACACTGGTTCGTCAATTGGTCCCTCTTCCAATATCTCAGCTTTTGGCAGCGTGAAGTCAATCATTGCTAGATATTTTTTGGTTCCGAACAAATGGGCCAATTCAAAGTCGCACCGCAAAAATTCAGCGACATAATGTTTGAGGAAACTCAAAGCAGCATGGTAAGCTCCCATGCTAATATCATCAACTTGGTGGCTTCTGAAATGTGCAACTATCGTCAGGATGTCATTTGGATTGATTGCAGGGAAATCAGCGTCAGTGATGGTTTTTTGAGTTGGTTTGTTTCAGAAGATGTGGTATCGGAACATCACACAGTTCGGTTCAAATTTGGTTAGGATTTTCCTTCCAAACCCAGAAATGTTGGTGATCCTTTTCCGAGACCATACTTCTTTTTGAGGAAGTGCGTTCTTGGAGTAAAAGGTTTTCAATCTTTCACGTTCAGTTTTAATGATCATTTGTAGATCATCTTCCAGGTGGAGAGGAGCGAACTTAGTGTAGAATTTGTTGTATGGAGAGAGAGGCAGATCAATCTGGTCCGAATCTTGGTTGGGAAGATCGTAGTACATAAATGGTACTATGTCCAAATCATGTATGATCCCTTCTCTGCAAAGAGGGGAAATCCCTAGCATCGGATGAGGATCATCTTTGAGAGCTTGGATCCGGATGCTTTCCTCAAGAGCTTGATTTATTTCTTCCTGGGACCAACCACTTCTCTCATTCATGGGAGTTCCGGAGTAGGGAAATTCTGGGATAGGCTTCTTTCCCTTGTCTTGATGTTTGTTGAGGACCGAGAGAATGTGTTGCATGTTTTCATCAACAACAAATTTTAGAGGAGAGGAAGGAAGGGGCTCTTCCGGAATATCATATGGTTTCCGAAGAGGAGAGCCTTCATTGATAGGAGAAATTTTGGGCGAAGAAATCAGAGGCAACATCGATGTGGTATCTCAGAAGGCGTCTACTGTTAGTTTAGTTTTAGCCTTAGCCACTTCTCGGCTTATTTGAAGAAAATCAGCCAGGGTTGATGGCCATGTGACTGCTGACCAAATTCTTTGCTCTTCCTCGGAAAGCACCTTGGCTGGGAACTTTGTCGGAGCTGGAATCCCTATGATGGAATTGGAGATGTACTTATCTTCATCATCATCATCATCATCATCATCATCATCATCATCATCATCTGGAGATCCTGAAAGAACTTGCAAGGAATCATCAGGGTTTTCATCTTGGAGTCTGTACTCCGAGATAGGTTTCCAGGGTTGAGTTCTCCAGCTAGGTCCTTCACCCCCTCTTGCAACGGATGACCCCGCAACCGGTGAAAGCAACGTAGATGCTTTGAGATCCGAGAATTTGTCAAACACTTTTTGAAAACTCTTATTCGGCTGTAGATCAGTGCGTCATAAGCTTTAGCTGTGGGAGCCTGAACTTTGACATGATCGAAGAGTTGGCCAAGAATCGAGAGCATCTTATCAAATTTATTATTTGGAACATCCACAATGTTCCAGTATGCCCTGAGAAGCTTGATAAGAACTTGTTGTATGATTAGGTTCATTTCATCTTTTTTTCGGATCTCCTTCTCTAGTCAATGGATCTGCTTTTTATGGCGGATGTGGGTCTGTTTGATGTGCTCGTTTGTAGCGCCGATCAAGTCATCATGAATGCTCAACATTTTGGTGATGGTGTTGAGGTAGTGATCGAGAGATGCATCATACTTTTGTTCTACTTCCTCGATAGTGTGCTTGAGTCGGAGGGAAATAATTTGATCGAGCTGGGCTTCCCTTTCAACAGTTGTGGGTCCGGACTTTTTGGTTTTGGACAAGGAGTTAAGAATTACATCGAGCTTAGAATCTAGACCAGAAACCTTTTCATCAAGCTTGGCATTGAGGCCAGCCACAGAGGTTTAAAGTGACTCGACCTTCTTCACAGCATCAGAGACATTGTCTCGGAGTTCCGGTAGGGCAAAAGGATCAGCATAATTACTAGTTGATGATCCTGTGTATGAGGTAGAGGTCTGAGACTTGGGTTTATTATCTTCTTGGTTGACAGGTGGTTCGGAGGGGCCAACCTGAGTTGCATTGGCTATATTGTCTTCCTTGTGAGCAGTAGATTCTGTTTCCTCTCCGAGGTGCACGTGAGCTTGATCGTCAATTTTGATCTCTTCATCGACCAGTTTGGAAGAAGAGGAGGAGAGCCCATAATCATACACTTGCCTTGAAGAATATGGCTTGGTGAGGACAACAGTGGTTGAGCAGCAATAGAGGTGTTATCGTCATTAAACGAAACTTCATGTGATCATTCTTCATCGGGATCAGGATGCAAGGCGTCATGATGATGAGTCTTGGGAGGATCGTCCGATACGATGTTGTGTTGTGTTTCTTTTGAGGCAAACTCTAAATCAGTGATATCATTAGTTCGAGTAAGAAAGGGTATGTTGTTTTGAATGGCCATGTTTCTCATCGAAATGAGAGTTTATTCAACCTGGGATCGTGTAAGTTCAGCATGCCTCGAATGTGCCCTACCAAAAAAATCTTTCCAAAGAGGATCATTAGCACCTGGTCATCCTATACCATTACCGGGTATCAGACCAGTTGTGGCTTCCGAGGTAGGAGGGACAACTCCTGCTTCGGAAAGCTTAGGGTTCGAGACAAGAGACTCGTACCGTGCTTGTGATGAAAGAAGAGGGTTTCTAAGTTGACTCGTGGGTTTGTTCCATGGGGGTGCAAGGAACTTTGTTCAACACCAACAACACCTTGTTGGGAAGGTGAGGGTGGATTATGGGGAGACTCCCCGTGAGTGTGTGATTGTGATTTTGAAACTCCAAAGGGTAGTTTGGAAGAGTGGGTAGGAGGGGTGAGTGGACGGCCAGAGTCAGCTGGAATGTCTTTGGTTCCTACCTATTGAGAGGGGGGACCGACTTTGGTTCTCTTTTTGGCTTTTGGATTTGAAGGAGAGGACTTCCTCTTGGCTGATTTCTTCTTCTTACCTCTTGATGGAACAGGCTTAACCACAGCTAAGACGGGCTCAATGGTGATCGGGGTAGATTGTGTAGGGTGGTACACAATCGAGGTCGCCAAATGGCGTTTCAAATGGATGGAGTCGGATGGGAGAGTGCCTAGCATATGTTCAGGCAATCGCCTAATAGGTCCGAAAGAGTCTTGGTTTTGAAGTCGATAAGTTTTGATCGTTTTAAAAGTTAGAAATACCTCTTTAGGAATAGTATCGTATGGGATAGGCTCCTTCCATTTCTTGTAAAGCTCTTGAATAATCAGAGCCCAGAACCTCAGACACAATATCTCTTGTGGTTTTTTGTTGACTGAGAACTTTCGAAAGTCCTGCCATAGGACTTCCGTGATGTCGATGACGTTGGCTTTTCCGGTGAAAATGTTGTAGACGACATACAGCCAGTCCTTGCTTAGTGTATCAGTGCCATGGTGCTTTCCGGAGAGGCCTCGAAGCAAAAAATGCATTAACAGAGTCTACAATCCTGGAACAGCCAATTTCTTGAACTGTTTAGCCTTGAACTCCCCTGCATAACCAATTTTGTTGAGAAACGACTGAAATTATTGTGGTGTTGGTTCTTGAACGGTGAAACCTTTAGGATTTTCGGGCATTCTAATCACATTCAGGAAGGTCTTTTGTGAACAGAAATGATTCGATCACCGGAGATGACCGTTTCAAGAACGTCATCTGCAATTCTGATTCTCTCAAATGTCGTGTAGAGAAGACGAAGTGGAAGGGGTGGATCAGGGATCTTGGTTAGTGGAACTGAGATGGGGTGTCGAGAGATGAACTCGATCATGACCCGGATGGACTCATCGTAGTCCATGGGGTCCAGTGAAAAAAGTTGTGTTGTGTCCCTGAGGAAAGGTTCAGTTGAAGACGATGATGCAAACCCTTTTGATGTCTTCTTCTTAAGAGCAGACTTGCGAACTTGGGGAACAGATTGAGCTGAATCTATTGTTGCAGGTTTTGAAGCTTTGAAGAATACTAGAAGAGAGAAGGTAATATGATGGTTTTGTGAGCGTAACGGGTAAAAGAGGTTTTGGGGGTTCTTTTATAGGTTCAGGGAAGGATGGGTTGGGTTAGAAAAGTAATGATGAAACCCGGATTTGGAAACGGATCGCATTAAATGTGTTGCCAATTTTGGATTTAGTTGACCTGCAATGACTAAAGTAACCACTGACGGTATGTGTAAAATGGAAACCGCCAGAGATCAATCCTGAACCCGACAGATCGTTACTGATGGGATGTTTACTTTTACAGAGATGTGTGCAAAAAGGGTGCGGATTTCTAGGATAAAGAGATAATCATCATTAAAAAAATAAGCATTTGAGTTGTTTAAGAAAAACGTTTCGGAACAAGATGATGAAAACCTTTTAAACTTCTCCTAAAAGAATTGATTTTGTAGCCATAAGGTTTCGAGGCGTATTGACAATGAGTCTCTAACCAGGAAATATTCGAGATGAATTTGTGATATTGTTTCGGAACTTGAAAAAGGTTTGCGATAAGTTTTATGAAGTGATATCGGAGCACTAGGTGTCCGAGATGAGTTTATGTTATGATGTCAGACCACAAAGGTTCCAAGATGAGCAGACATAAGATACTTCCAAGATTAGAATGAAAAGTTCTTGTACATAATATAGAGTACGAGATTGCACAGACTCGGACTGAATACTAGAGGTAAAATATAGGAAGATCTCAGTGGACTTATGTTAAGAAGATTTTGAGACTCCGAGACAAAAAGGATCTGATCTCAGACAAAGAATGAGATGAAAGTTAAATACCGTTCTGGACTTGAATTCCGAGATGATCTTCTTGTGGTATTTATGAAGTAAGTTCCGAGGTGAGATTAATACCAATGTGACTATATTGGTCATGAACTCCATATGATGAAGTGAGTTGTACAAATTACAACTACAAAAGGTGGTTAGACAAAAAGACACGTAAAATGACCCTATTTATTCTGAGAGGTAACAGTTCCGAGATGGAATAAAATTTGACTCCGGAACTTTTTACTTTCTGATGTTGCCATCAGTGAGAGCAAGCCTCTTGAAAGAACTGAGGATCATGCATCATCATACCCATTTTGTTCAGGAAACCATTGAATTTGGTTTTGTCTAATGCCTTGGTAAAGACATCAGCAATCTCATCGTCAGATGGAACAAAAATAAGTTCGATGTTACCATTTAAAACATGATCTTTAATGAAATGGAACTGTATGTCGATGTCCTTCGTCATAGAGTGCTGAATTGGATTGTGTGAAATGGCAATGGCACTTTACGAATCACAATAGACTGGGATTTGTTGAAACCGGTAACCGTAGTCCAAGAGCTATGATTTCATCCAAAGAACTTGAGATGTGCAACTAGCAGTAGCAATGTATTCCGCTTCAGCTGCTGAGAGTACAATGTAGTACTGTTTCTTAGATGACCAGCTAACCAAACGACCACCCAAAAATTGATAGCCACCAGATGTGCTTTTTCTGTCGAGTTGAATACCTCCATAGTTCGAATCAGAATATGCTTCAAGGAGGAAACTTTCATTTGCTGGGTACCAGATTCCGAGACTCTTTGTACCTTTGAGATATCGAAATATTTGCTTAACAGCCAAGAGATGAGACATCTTTGGATTAACTTGAAATCTGGCACACAAGCATGTTGAAAATATGATGTCGGGATGACTTGTTGTAAGGTATAGTAGTGATCCAATCATTCCTCTGTACTTCTTTTCATCAATAGCAACACCTGAAGGGTTCATAAATATTTTGTGTCCGAAACCCATGGGTACCTTGGCAGAGGCATATATATCCATTGAGTATTTCTTGAGAAGTTTCGATATGTACTGTTCTTGGTGAATGAAAATCCCTCTCTTGGTTTGCCTAATTTGAAGACTGAGGAAAAAACTCAATTCACGATTCATACTCATTTGAAATCGGTTGATCATTAACTTAGCGAAGTCAGTTACCATTGATGAATCTGCAGATCCAAAAATGATATCGTCAACATAAATTTGGACAAGCATGAGATGTTTTCCATTTGACCTTCGGAACAAGGTAGGATCGGGAATACCTCTTTGAAAACCAGAACACTTAAGGAAGTCGGTGAGAGTCTCGTACCATGTGCGAGGAGCTTGCGTGAGGCCATAAACAGCTTTTTGGAGTTTGTAGCAGTAGTTTGGATATGAGAGATTGAGAAAACCAGGAGGCTGTTGGAGATACACTTCCATATCTAGTTCACCATTTAGAAAATCACTTTTGACGTCCATTTGGTAAGCCTTAAAGCCTTTGTGAGCAACATAATTAAGAAAGATTTCGATAGCTTCAAGACGGGAAACCAGAGCAAAGGTCTCGTCGTAGTCAAGTCCTTCAATCTGTGTGAATCCTTTGGCATCCAATCTTGCTTTATTCTGAATGATAACTCCTGCGTCATCTAGTTTGTTCCGAAACACCCATCTAGTACCAACAATGGGATGATTCTGAGGAGGAGGGACGAGAATCCATACTTCATTTCTATCGAATTCTACCAACTCTTCCTGCCTAGCTGTAATCCAAGCAGCATGTTCTAATGCTTCTTTGATGGATTTGGGTTCAACCATTGAGATAAATGCCGACAAATGACAATCATTTTGAACACTTGTGGCAGAACGATTTTGTACACCGGCGCTGGGGTTTCCAATAATTTGGTTTGAACTTGTGGATGATGCTCCCCCTGAACTTCTGAACCGGATAGGTTGACATTATCTTCAGGTGGGAAATCGAAGAAATTTGCATCATCATTGTTGTTGATTGGATTAGATTCAAATTCAGTAGCTTCGTCTTGGAATCCATCCACATTTGATTCAAGGGAAGTTTGACCAATCTCCCCCTCAACCTGTGAAGGTTGAAACGGTTTGGAATAAACTGGAGGAAAGGTTGGTGCTGGACCTGAAACAGTTTGGGAAATAGGAGTTGTAGAGGATGAGGTTTTTCTTGGTCGAGATTCCGAATCAAGAGTTGTTTCTGAGGGTCCAAAAACGGTTTCAAAGTCAACTTCATGAATTATTTGAAGGTTCAGACATTCTGGTGGAGGAGCATCGTACTCCAAAATGTGAGTTGTAGCATGGGTTGGGCCAGAATTCCAAATGAAATTGTCATCAAAGGTGACATCAAAGCTTTCTTCTAGAACTCGAGTACGTCGATTAAGAACTCGATAAGCCTTTGATTTTGCAGAGTAACCAATAAAAATTGCTTCATCAGCTTTGGGTTGGAACTCTGTAAGCTGATCACAGTTGTTTTTGATGAAGCATTGGCATCCGAAAACGTGAAGAAAGGAGATACTCGGATTTCAACCATTCATTGCTTTATACGGTGTCATGTTGAGGCGTCGATTGATAATACTCCTATTTTGAGTGAAGCATGCAGTTGAAACAGCTTCAGCCCACAGATAGAGTGGAAGATTTGCAAAGTTAAGCATAGATCGAGCAGATTCAACAAGTGTTTTGTTGCGTCGTTCGACTACGCCGTTCTGTTATGGAGTGTATGGAGCAGATAAGTTGTGGTCAATACCTTTCTCGGTGAGGAAGTTCTCGATGGTGGCATTGGTGAACTCCGAACCATTATCACTTCGGATTCGCCTTACTGGAAGTTTGATGAGAACTTCAACTCCTTTGATAAAGTTGATGAGTTCGGAGGCTGTTTCCGACTTGAACCTTAGGAAGAAGACCTAGGTGAACCTAGTAAAATCATCCACAATCACAAGAATGTATTTTTTGTGATGTAGACTCTCTATTGTTGAGGGTCCACACAAATCAACGTGCAGAAGCTCTAACGGCTCCGAGATGGATTTTTCAATGATAACAGGATGACCCTTCGTTGATTGTTTTCCACACTCACACGCAACACATAAATGATCATTTTCAAACTTGAGGAGTGGCAAACCTCTTACCATCTCTCCAGAAAACAGATTATTCATATATCAAAAGTTTAGATGAGCAATCCTTCTATGCCATAACCAACTGACATTGGGAATAGCTTTTGAGAGTAAGTAGAGCTGGGGATTGCCAATAATCATGTTGATGTCAAGAGGATACATGTTATTGTTACGATTTGACTTGATTAAACATTCCTTCCGGTCTTCTGTCATGATATAGTTGTGTCTCTTGCAGAATTCAACTCGTCGGTTTGCATCAGAAAGATTTAAGCCACACTTATCAGATTATGCTTCAAATCAGCAACATATGCCATGTTGGATATGGAAAAGTTTCCATTTGTGAGGATGCCATAACCTCTGATATGAGAGTTGGAGTTGTTGCCATACGTCACATAGCCAATATTTGGTGAAAGTTTAAGATCTTGCAGAAAGTCCTTCTGCCCCGTCATGTGCATGGAGCAAGCACTATCAATATACCATATTGTTTCTTGCTCCGAAGCACAGAGTGGCTGCAAAATTAGTGAGTTGTGGAGTTTATAGGCTCCGAGTTAGGTTTTGGGACCAGGGCACGGGTTTTGGACTTTGGTTGTGACTTTTGAGCAATAGTAGTTTTAGAGGGTTTATTCCAAGATTCTTTTGGGAACAAAGAAAAAGGCATGGTTCTTTCATCTATCCAATAATCATACTCAATGACATGTGGTTTTGGAACAACTTTTCTCGGACCAGCGACTTCCGGAGCAGTGAGAATCACTGTGTCATTCGGAGTTGCAGTTTCATTTTTGAGATTTTTCACTTTCCACACAAGATTTTGTTTTGAAGATTTTTGCGAAACTGTTTTCTTAAAAACTCGTTCTTTGTTTGATGATATACTTGGTTTTGAAAGCTGTTGAGGTTTGAAAATCGTACCATCAGATTTGGCTATAAATACAGTTGAAACAATCCGAGAAGAGTTAGTTCTGATAGATTGAGTATCTACAATGGGATTTTTCGAGGTGGGGCTGACCACCTTCTTATGTTCCAACTGACTGGGAGGATTAGATGGCCTTTTGAGAATCTTAGTGGGTGCGAAGGTGTTGTGACTCCAAGTTGGTGGGTTGGCAGTCTGAGATACACTATTTTTGGAGTTCTCAAGGAATCTGGAATTTTGTCTTGACTTAATTTCCTTTTTGTAAGCATTTTTGGCTTCTACCTTAGGATCAACAACATCTTTTCTATTTAAAATGGGTTTCTTTTTGGAGTTAAAAGAAGACTTGGAAGTTTGACCAATAGAAGGGTTGTCAAACACATGCTTGATTGGCATAATATTAGTTTTGGAGACCACTTGCGAGTCTGACTCACATGAAATCGACGAATCATCAATTTCACTATCTAATGATGCGCAAACAAACTTAGAAGTATTAGTTTCAGTTGTCTCCGGAATGATTTCTTCAACAACACAATTGTTAGGAGGACTGTGGTTCGGAATTTGAACGATAGTGCTTGGAATGCTAGAGTGGGATTCTGAGGTCCGATTCAGGTCCAGGTTTGTTATAGGCGGAAGAGGTGTGGAATCGGGACACTTGACAACTATAGGCTGAAAATCATGAATTAGTTATGCAAATTGGTCAGAAGTCTCAGGAAGGGGTGACAAAGGTGAGACAGGGGTGTCGGAATGTTTGTGGTTCGGAACGTCTCCCATAAAAGTTAGATTTTGCAAATCCTTCAAGGGACGAGCAATAGGTTTCGGAAACTCGCTTCCGAGACCAGGAGCTTTTGACCAAGGATGACGAAAATTATGAGTCATCCGTTCATTTGCTTCAAGAATGTCAATGGAATTATGCAAAGCATCTATTTTGGCATTGAGACGTTTGTTTTCAGAAATTAAAAAATTTCTTACAGAATAAGTGATTTCATATTTGTCTTTAAGAATGATACATTCAACTTTTGACATTACAAGCTCTCGTTGTAAAGACTCTATTTTCAACTTCTTATCCTCGAAACGTAATCTAAGACGACTTAATTCACTCTCCATCTTCTCACTGGATTCTATGGCTGACTCGTAGGCTTTGTAAATGATGTTCATATCTGATTGGATATGGGTTAGATATGGTTCGCAAAGAGATAAATCAAAGTTGTTATCAGTAATCATAAATTTTACCTGTTGAACGATGCTTCTGTCAGGTGGATCGTTGGTAGCCATGTAGCAGTAGTTTGGTTCAACATCTTCGTAATCACCCTCTGATCCAAATGACCAGTATCCTTCATCATATTCGATTGTCTGTCTAGCCACAAGACACATATTCCTGCCAGTACTCATGTCATCATCATCTCCTGAAGACAAGTACCCTTCCACTTCTCTTGATACAATGGCAACAAAGGCCTTTTCACTCTCTACCATTTCTTGAGCTCGACGTGCATAGTAAGCAGGGTCCTTGATTATGGGTTTATATGGGACTTCAGCTAAGCAGTCTTTTGCAAAATGGTTTGCATGACCACATTTGTGACATACAATCTTGGGTTTGACTGACTTCGGAGTCTGTAAAGATTCCGAGGTGTGATTTGGTATAGGAAGGTTAGATTTGTAAGTTGGAGGATTTTCTGAAGGTTTGTTGAATGGTTGAGGATTATTTTGATGAGGAGCATGGAAACGGTTGCGATATGTCTTGTTAAAAGGATAATTGTATTTCATGGAAAGCAAGGCAAACACCTGTTGAAAGCGGAGTTCGGAGTGCATTTCTTCAAGGTTGAGGTCACCATTTAAATGATAGTTGTTGTTTGTAGGAACAGGTAAGGCTGGAGGTGAGGATTGAACAGGTGGGATTTATGGAACAACCACTGTTAAGGGGTCCGAGACAGTGAGGTTCGAAATCTGAGGATCGTAAGAACTAACAAGAGCTAAAGGACCTTCTGTGAGTTCTCGTAGGGTTTGTGCAACATTTGATTTATGACCTTGAAGCTTATCGAACGGTTGGTAGATCTTCAGCTTTTTCAGAGATCCATTACTCTGAAGACATGATTTCACATTTCCCCATCCCTTTCCGAGGCCGTTAATGAACTTGAGTTTGTATTCAAGTGGGGTTTGGACTATCCCATGAGTTGTCATGTTTTTGACGACGATTCAGTATCTGTTTGAAGCTGAGGAAACAGATTCACCAGGAGTTGTAGTGAAGGTGTGGAACTCGTTGACAACTGAGGTTAGACGCTTATCCTTCATGTTCTCTGATCCCTTGAACAGGTCTTGAAGTGTGTCCCAAATATCTTTAGCAGATTTACACGGTTTAATATGCTCAAAGAGAGAAGGAGGAACACCAAACACCATTTCCAAAAAGGCAACTTGATTTGCATGCAGGTTTTCGATGTCATCAACAGTGAGAGGTGCTTGACGATGTTCATCTTCTCCCATTAGAGTTACAGCAGCATCTCTAACAATTATTCGAACTGGAACATGTTGACCTTCTTTAACGGATCTCCAGATAGCTTCAACTTTTTCTTTACCAAGTAAAAATCTTTCCATTCTAATTTTCCAGTGATCATACTCTTCAATAACTAGCAATGGGGCACGAGAAGGGCAGCCCACGCTATTTTCTATTTGCATTGAATACATTTGTTGAGAATTAGAAGCAGCCATTGAAATTAAGATATCTTGAGAAAAAGTGGTATATAGAAGAACTTTTATCCTAAACATAGAAATGATCGAAATACCAGGGTAATCTCGAGCCAACTATAATTATTCTTATGGATTAAAAGGACAACCACTCAAGCTCTGGTACCAATTGTGAGAAGAAAGATATGATGCGCAGGGACATGGTTCGAAAACTCGAACCTTGAGTTAATGCTTAAGATCAATGTCTGCTTATAATTATGTGTTCCAGTCAAGTGTGGCAAGACCAGTCGAGACTGAAGAGAGAAATCAACAAAGTACTTCAAGTATTAAATGTAGAACTATGAGTATAATCAAGGTAAAGACAATAAATGAACAAGTAGAATGTTTGAAAGAGTTTGATTTGAGAGAAAAGTGAAAGTGAAGTAAGTTCAAAAATAACTATCTTTAGAGCAACAATCTGTCATATATTCTTGTCATTAAACACTCCTTATATAGGAAAACGAGGTACAACTTACAAACCGAAATGCATACAAAGGACTGGATACATAAGTTACATCTGACACTCTGATTATCCATATTGACAAAAAGACTTAGTCCTATGTAAGGTTACATCAAACAAAAGACAAGAAAAATTAATGCATAGACTGACACACTATCTCAGAACATTTCTTCATATCGTACCACAAACTCCACTCCAGACTTCAACCACCATCTCGTACCATAACCATTTCGTACTCAAGCCTGACTTTGGAACTACAAGGGTTAGAGATTGCTATAGCTTCACTTTCAGTTTCCAACAGTTCCGCCTTCCAATTTTCCTTATTCAATCCTTCCACATGAGCTTTCTTGATTATATCTAAAAGAGGAGAAACAATAACCACCCTCAAGCATAAATCCCTGATGGGTGTACTCACTGCCTTGCGGATCAAAGTGTTGGCCACAACATTGGCCTTCCCTGGGCGATATAGAATCTCGTAATTGCATCCAGCCACCTCTGCTATATCATGTTTAGGTTCGACTGATCCATCAGATATCTCAGGCTCTTGTAGTCAATGTAGATAGTACACCTAACCCCATACAAGTAGTGCCTCCAAATCTTGAGGGTATAAACCATAGCCCCAAAATCCAAATCATGTGTAGGGTTACTCGCCTCATGAGGCTTTATTTGCCTCGAAGCGTAAGCAACCATGTGACCCCTCTGCATGATTACAACCCCCAATCTCGAGATAGACAAATCGAAGTAGACTACAAAATCATCCATACCCTCGGGAAGGGTAAGAATTGGGGCCTCACATAATCTCTGCCTCAACATCTTAAAAGTTGTCTGCTGATCGGGCCCCCATCGAAAAGTAACATTATTCTTCATCAAGTGGGTCAATGGCACAACAATCTTGGAGAAATCTTGGATAAATCGCCGATAATAACCCGTGAGACATAGAAAGTTCCAAATCTATAATGGTGTCAGAATCTTCCACCGCATTACAGCCTCAATCTCAGTCGGATCGACCAATATACCCTTCTGGTTGACGATGCGCCTCAAAAATTTCACATCACATAACCAAAACTCACATTTGGAGAATTAGCATACAACCTCTCTATCCTCATGATCTCTAAAACCTCCTGTAAGTGTTCCTCGTGCTGCACCTTGGTCTTAGAGTAGACTAGAATATCATTAATGAACACAATCATAGACCGATCCAACATCGGTCTACACACCCTATTCATGAGATCCATGAATTTTGTCGGTGCGTTGGTGAGTCTGAATGGCATCACCACAAACTCATAATGACCATAACGAGTTCAGAAATCCATCTTCTACACATCCTCCTCTCTAACCCTCATTTTATGATAACTGGACCGAAAATCAATATTGGAGAACCAAGATGCACCCTGAAGTAGGTCAAATAAATCATCAATCCTCGGGAGTGGGTAATGGTTCTTCATCGTTAACTTATTCAACTCCCGGTGGTCAATGCACATTCTGTGTGAACCGTCCTTCTTTTTCACAAACAAAATCGGTGCTCTCCATGGTGAATTACTCGATCTGATAAACTCCTTGTATAACAGCTCTTGCAGCTACGTAGACAACTCCTACATATCCGGGGGTGCTAAACGATATGGTGCTTTGGCTATCAGAGCCACACCAAGAACCAAATCCATCTGGAACTAAACCTTCCTCTCAGAAGGCACTCCAGGTAAATCCAAAGGAAACACATCGGGGAAATACTAAACGATGGGCACCTCACTCAACATCGTTGTGCCCCCAACCCCAGTATGAGCCATATAAGCCAAAAACTCAGAACAACCTTGCTAAAGATATCTCCTGGCCCTCATACCTAAACAGAGGGGCGGTCCACACAATGCACCCTCTTCATGAATAACCAGTTCTACCCTACTAGGGTTCAAACTCTCAGTAACTGGTGCTCACAATCAATCATGGATCCATTGGACCAAACCAATACATCCCAATGATAACCTTCGACCCTTGCAAAGGAATCGGAACCAAATCAATAGAATATCTCTCACAGAATAGGTTTAAAATGCACCCTCGCTGGAACCCTCGAAGCACTCACTGAACGATCATCAACAATCTCTACCTCCAACGGATAATCTAAAATCCTGGGAACATCACTAAACTTCTTGCTAAGAGCAAGAGATATAAAAAATCGATTAGCACCCGGATTGAACAGAACATGAGCAGTCATACCACTGACTAAGAAAGTCCTTATACATGATCCGATAAAACAGAATCATAAATAAGGAAAGAAATAAAAGATATGATAAAAACACATACCGGTAACCACATCCGGTGTTAATCGAGCCTCATCGGTAGTTAACTGGAACACTCTGCTCTCACCACAAGTGCATATGCCTTGCCCTAACGGCCGTCGGTAATCCTTAAGGTGGCTGGTGCAAGCGCACGCACTGCTCCTCCCATCAGCCTCAGACAATCATCTTTTTTATGGCAAGTCTGATTGCAATGAAATCAAATCAGCACACCCCACAGTCTTTCCACATTTGAAACAACCTGAAACCGTCATCTCGACATGCCCCACCGTGCGGCTTGCCGAACTTTCTTCAACGGCTCCGACCCTGACGGCCTCTAGTGTGTGAATCAGCAGTCTTAGGCCTCTTTTCCTAACCCATTATTGTCTATAGCTGCTCCGCTTGTGCTTCGTCCAAAACTCCAGCTCAATCTCCCGTTCTTAGGATCTCGCAATCATGTCATTCAGGGTTTTAGACCCTGAAAAGCTCACAAACTCTGTAATATCATCCCTCAACATATCTTGGTATCTCATCTTCATCATCTCCTCATCCGTAGCATACCACGGGACCAATAGATCCCTCTGTCGGAACTTAGCGGTGATCTCTGCCATAGTATCAGAAGTTTGGAGAAGGTCATGAAACTACCTCACCAGCTGTTGCACCTCAATCTCCGGTGCAAACTTGTAACGCCCGTAGATCCGGGCTAGTCAATTTAGAGATAAAAGGGGTCGAAAACGACTTTTCGACAAAATATTATTTAGAATAAATAATCTTAACCAAGTTGTAGAATATGTCTCAAGGGTTCCGTACATATAAAGAACGCCGAAATCCGAGTTATAACGAAGAAGTTATGGCTCGTCGAAGTTTTACGGCAAAACCGACACGGCACCGGGAGACGTAAATAGTGAATTTACGAAAAAGGACTTTTTAGCCATAGTGATCCAAAGAAAAGTTGTAGTAGTATATGTTAAACCGAGAGCGTCCATAAAAAGAACGCCCAAATCTGACTTCGTATGAGGAAGTTATGATTTTTCTAAGATTCAGCTTAGCAGTGCACGACCCGAAACTCGAATTTTAGTTCGAGGGGTTTTTGGCTTACGCGACCTAAATGAGAGTTGAAGATCTCATTAATAGGAACTCAACGATAGAAAGACAGACGAAAACGGAGTCCGTATGAAGGAGTTATGAATTCTTCGCGGTCATTTAACAGTCTAATCTCTTCCTACTATTAAAGTTAAGATCGGTCGAGAACTAGCCAACGGAGTCTAAACAAAAGTTGTAGATCTTGTTTTTACCTACGTGTGGATATAAAGAACGTCGAAAACGGAGCTCGTATGCAAAAGTTATGAGTTTTTGAAAATCGGTTGATTTCCACCATGTGTGCGATGTCACGTGTCAGCACCAGGCTGTGACTTGGAGCCCAAGCTCACTCACGACGTGAACATCAAGAGATTCACGACGTGAACTTTCCTCCAGCCCCTATAAATAAGTGGTCAGGCCTCCATTCATTCTCACGCCTTCCTACTTCTTCCTCTCTCTCTAGAACCTCTCTCTAGCCAAGGGAACCTCCCTAGCACGAGGCGGAAGCCCCGGAGCGGCCGACGGCTCCGAGAAGAAGAGCCTTTCGGCTCGGGAAAGCTGCTCCAGCGGAGCCCGTTTTTGAGAAAAACCCGCTGTAAGTGAGCTACGCCTAACCTATCTTTAGTATAACTTATGTTTTAATATAGTAATGTTATTAGGACCTTAAAATAATTATTTGGGCTATTATTATGAGTTATATAAGAGTGTTGCTTAACGCTTATATAATAGTAATAATAGCTAGACTATTAATTAGTCGCGGTTAACGTTAGACTAAACCCTAATGGTATTGATACTAGGTTTTGTCAAGGGAAAATTATTTTGAGATAACGAAGCGCTGTTCAAGTACAGAGTCACCACCTTTCAGGTGAGTGCATAGTTACTTTCATCTTACACCTAGATAAGAAGTATTTAGTATAAATTACGTGCTAAGTGTGCATATTGTCTGTATACTTGCTGTCTATGTTGGGTGAAAGATTTTTATACATGCTTTAAATGATTTAAACTGTATATATATTTTATATCTACAAAATATGTTGCGTAAAACATGGGTAGATGAAATATGAGTCAGATGATGAGGTGAGAGGTGAAATAGACAATGAGGTGAGGGTGAGAGGTGGACGATGTAAGAAGCCTTGTACGCAAATGCTAGCCCCGTCATCTAGCAGAGTATAGATGACAACCACGGACTATTCTAGGCAGTCCAGTGGAACACTAGCAGGCTCGCAACCTGTAGGTGTTGTGAACGATGTATTCACCGGTGTACTCTAAAAACCCATTGACATGTATTGCGAGTGGATTCTCGGAAACGATACTGTCGATAAACAAGATAACCCTGGCAGCTGCGCCTAAAGGACAATACCGGCAGATGCGCCTCGTAGAGAATGTCACAATTTTGGCAGATGCGCCTAAGTGATAGAACTAGCAGCTGTGCTTGATAGATGTGTCATTGACAACGATGAAATTCGTACCTATTCCTTAGGATAATCCTTAGGAATGAATGAACAAGAAATAGCTGATTCTTAGGGTAGATCCTTAAGAATAAAGAAGATAATGGGGATGGGTAATTGGGTTAACTGTTTGATGATTAAATATAATAATTATATTATTGTGGGTTGAAAACCCTATGTACTCACCAGGTTTCCCAACCTGACCCATTCAGTTTATTTGTATCACAGGTGTCGATATGAAGTTACATTACACTGAGAGATTAAGGAGATATAAATCACTAGTGATAATGAATGTAAGTTCTGTTTATGCTTATGTTTCTGTATTGACGATGACATCCCAAATGTTTTAAAATGAATAAAAATACATTTGTTCAGAAATGCATTGATAACGTATTTATCATGTTTTACTGGGAACAAATTCCGTAACATTTTTATTAAAAGTGGTACTCTGATTTTTATAAAGCATAAACAAAATCGGTCTTTTCTGGCCGTGAAAATGGGGATGTCACAGTTGGTATCAGAGCATTAATTTAAGCGAACTAGGAATATGGATTTATTTCTAGACTTAAACTTAGAATGCTAAGTGATGATCGTGAGAAGTGTGTCTAAACAAAATTTAGGTAATACACTTGAATAGACACAAGCACTAGCTTATTTAGGGAAAATTCCTAACATGCTTTTATGTGCTAAATGATTTATGAGATGCGTTATACGATCGGATCTATGGTCTGTTGCCGACCGGATCTGGAAACTTTATTTGTTCAGGTTTCTAAACGTTTAATTACGATATTAGAACTGACATATAACTTTTCAAAGTGATAGGGGGAATTATACGTCGATCGTAAATAAAATCTTCTCTATCTAAATTCTCGTCACTCCGCACCGAACGTCTGATTTGGTGTATAGATCAAGATGGCAAGAACCCGAAGTGGAAACGTGAATAGAAATCAACAGCCCCCAATGATTGAGCAAATACATGTTGTGGTAGCCACACCCGAGCCAATCACAATGGCTGGAGTACAAGCCATGATACGGGCTATGTTGGCTGAACAAAGGGAAGAGATGAGGCAGATGTTCCTTGAAAATAGGGATGAGCCTACCATTCCCGTTGAACAACCTGAGCTGATTCCCGAGCAATCGGAGGAAGGGAACAATAGCCGCCCTGTAAGTCAACTTGGGACTCAAGGAGAACGAAGGAATGGCCCGGAGAGGGGAAACGACAAGGATAGACGAATGTATAAGAACTTCTTGGGTGCCAAGCCACCAAGTCTTTTCGGAAGCCCGAAGCCAGTTGATATTATGGATTGGGTCTCCAAGATGGAGATGGTGCTTGAGAGCTGCAACTGTAGCGAGAAACATAAGACCGTCTTTGCAGTAAGACAACTGAAAACTGGAGTCTTGAGCTGGTGGAAACTATTGGCAGATATGATGCCACGAGGAAAAGCCCTAAGGATGTCATGGGAAGAGTTCTTCGAACAGTTGAAGATGCAGTACTGCTCAGAGATAGATCTGATAGACCTAAACAACGAGTTTTAGAACCTGAAGAAAGGGAAGATGAGTGTGGATGAGTATGCCACCTCGTTCACCGAGAGGATGAAGCTATTCCCCTACTTGGTGCCTACTGAACTCTCCAAGATTGATAGGTTTGCTAACGGACTGCCCACAGACTTTGGCCCAACAGTCAAAATGGCAGCTACCTTGAAAACAGCTGTTAGAACAACTAAGAATGTAGAGACCCAGATAAGAGAAAGGGGTCTAGAAAAAGACAAGGCATGAGAAAAGACGAAGTTTGAAGGATCTTCAAGGTCTAACAAGGAGAGCAAATTCCTGAAGTCTGGAGGAGGAAGAGGAAGTGAAGCAAGATGGTGCAAAAAGTGCAAAAAGAAACACTCTGGAAAATGCGGTGAGGAGGTGACTTGTTTCAAGTGTGGAAAGCATGGGCATTACGCCAATGAGTGTACATTCAACAAAAGGGTATGTTACGAATGTAACGAGGAAGGGCACCTCAAGCAAGACTGCCCAAAGAGAGAAAGGGCTATAAAGCCAAATGTGTCGCCAAGGCCGAAAGCAAGAGCATTCCATATGATCCTTGATGAGACAGCTGACAATGCAAGGAATCAGGAATGAGGACAGATTTCCGAAGAGCAAGTCATGAAGTAGTTGGCTAGATAGTACACGAGGTGTGGCCTATTACAGGCATAGTATAGGGTGAACTTGAACACCTATGTAATCGTTTCAAGAAATAATATAAAACCTTCGTTTTGATATCTGGTGTGTTATGTTGCTATGTGATTTTCTTGTATGATGACTTGGAAAACTACGAGACAATATTTGGGACGAGTATGAGTAGGTGTGAAAGGTAGTAGATGCATATACTACCGGAAGCACATGACTCACGCTTGGATCAGTGAAAGTCACAAGGTTACCAAGAAGCCAATAATTGATTCCGTTTTATTCAAGCATGTCGTTACCATCGTTTCGGTAATGACTAAGAAGATTGTTGTTATTCCGACCCTAGTGGTCATATCAAATTAAGTCCAACTATGATGAGTATGTTACGTGGTTTAGAGAACCAACTTCGATGTAACATCTGACTTAAGCCATAGGATTGAAGTAAAAGATAATCGAAGTGATCGGTAGAGGTATCGCGACGGTTGCTTGTAGCTAGAAATGCTACCTTTTAAGATGTGATTAGAACATGAAGGAAGGTATAGTCTGTTCTGGAATTTGACTCTAAAAGACCTGAGTCCAAGCAATGCATCATACGATGAGAGGTCATTAGAACATGACCCATCGGTCTATTATGATAATCGAAGGAAGAAACTTATCTCAAGTTTGTTAAAGAAGGAGTCTCCAAGAAAGATCGAGATCGTGACATGAAGATCATGACTGAAAGTTTAACATGAGATAGAGAGCGGGTCCAAGATCGGGCACCGCCTACCGTCAGGAAGTCTTAGAGTTAGATACTCGTTCGAAGAAACATCAAAGTTACGGTTATTACTTAGGATGAAGAGATAATGTATGGAGTCATCATGTGAGCCCTGTTTCGTTGATGATTCTGGGACGTAATCATCCTAAGGGGGAGATAATTGTAACGCCCGTAGATCCGGGGTAGTCAATTTAGCGATAATAGGGGTCGAAAACGACATTTCGACAAAAGATTATTTAGAATAAATAATCTTAACCATGTTGTAGAATATGTCTCAAGGGTTCCGTACATATAAAGAACGCCGAAATCCGAGTTATAACGAAGAAGTTATGGCCCGTCGAAGTTTTACGGCAAAACCGGCACGGCACCGGGAGACGTAAATAGTGAATTTACGATAAAGGACTTTTTAGCCATAGTGATCTAAACAAAAGTTGTAGTGTACGTTAAACCGAGAGCGTCCATAAAAAGAACGCCCAAATCTGACTTCGTATGAGGAAGTTATGATTTTTCTAAGATTCGGCTTAGCAGTGCACGGCCCGAAACTCGAATTTTAGTTCGAGTTGTTTTTGGCATATGCGACCTAAATGAGAGTTGAAGATCTCATTAATAGGAACTCAACGATAGAAATACAGACGAAAACGGAGTCCGTATGAAGGAGTTACGAATTCTTCGCGGTCATTTAACAGTCTAATCTCTTCCTACTGTTAAATTTAAGATCGATCGAGAATTAGCCGACGGAGTCTAAATGAAAGTTGTAGATCTTGTTTTTAACTACGCGTGGATGTAAAAAACGTTGAAAACGGAGCTCGTATACGAAAGTTATGAATTTTTGAAAATCGGCTGATTTCCACCCTGTGTGCGATGCCACGTGTCAGCACCAGGCTGTTACTTGGTGCCCAAGCTCACTCACGACGTGAACATCAAGAGATTCACGACGTGAACGTTCCTCCAGCCCCTATAAATAAGTGGTGAGGCCTCCATTCATTCTCACACCTTCCTACTTCTTCCTCTCTCTCTCTAGAACCACTCTCTAGCCCCCGAAACCCCCCGAAAAGCCTAGGGAACCTCCCTAGCACGAGGCGGAAGCCCCGGAGCGCCCGACGGCTCTGAGAAGAAGAGCCTTTCGGCTTGGGAATGCTGCTCTAGCGGAGCCCGATTTTGAGAAAAACCAGCTGTAAGTGAGCTACGCCTAACCTATCTTTAGTATAACTTATGTTTTAATATAGTAATGTTATTAGGACCTTAAAATAATTATTTGGGCTATTATTAAGAGTTATATAAGAGTGTTGCTTAACACTTATATAATAGTAATAATAGCTAGACTATTAATTAGTCGCGGTTAACGTTAGACTAAACGCTAGTGGTATTGATACTAGGTTTTGTCAAGGGAAAATTATTTTGAGATAACGAAGCGCTGTTCAAGTACTGAGTCACCACCTTTCAGGTGAGTGCATAGTTACTTTCATCTTACACATAGATAAGAAGTATTTAATATAAATTACGTGCTATGTGTGCATATTGTCTGTATACTTGCTGTCTACGCTGGGTGAAAGATTTTTATACATGCTTTAAATGATTTAAACTGTATATATTTTTTATATCTACAAAATATGTTGGGTAAAACATGGGTAGATGAAATATGAGTCGGATGATGAGGTGAGAGGTGAAATAGACCATGAGGTGAGGGTGAGAGGTGGACGACGTAAGAATCCTTGTACCCAAATGCTGGCCCTGTCATCTAGCAGAGTATAGATGACAACCACGGACTATTCTAGACAGTCCAGTGGAACACTAGCAGGCTCGCAACCTGTAGGTGTTGTGAACGATGTGTTCACCGGTGTACTCTAAAAACCCATTGACATGTATTGCGAGTGGATTCTCGGAAACGATACTGTCGATAAACGAGATAACCCTGGCAGCTGCGCCTAAAGGACAATACCGGCAGATGCGCCTCGTAGAGAATGTCACAATTTTGGCAGATGCGCCTAAGTGATAGAACTAGCAGCTGTGGTTGATAGATGTGTCATTGACAACGATGAAATTCGTACCTATTCCTTAGGATAATCCTTAGTAATGAATTAACAAGAAATAGCTGATTCTTAGGGTAGATCCTTAAGAATAAAGAAGATAATGGGGATGGGTAATTGGGTTAACTGTTTGATGATTAAACATAATAATTATATTATTGTGGGTTGAAAACCCTATGTACTCACCTGGTTTCCGAACCTGACCCACTCAGTTTATTTGTATCACAGGTGTCGATATGAAGTTACATTACAGTGAGAGATTAAGGAGATATAAATCACTAGTGATAATGAATGTAAGTTCTGTTTATGCTTATGTTTCTGTATTGACGATGACATCCCAAATGTTTTAAAATGAATAAAAATACATTTCTTCAGAAATGCATTGATAACGTATTTATCATGTTTTACTGGGAACAAATTCCGCAACATTTTTATTAAAAGAGGTACTCTGATTTTTATAAAGCATAAACAAAATCGGTCTTTTCTGGCCGTGAAAATGGGGATGTCACAGTTGGTATCAGAGCATTAATTTAAGCGAACTAGGAATATGGATTTATTTCTAGACTTAAACTTAGAATGCTAAGTGATGATCGTGAGAAGTGTGTCTAAATAAAATTTAGGTAATACACTTGAATAGACACAAGCACTAGCTTATTTAGGGAAAATTCCTAACATGCTTTTACGTGCTAAATGATTTATGAGATGCGTTATACGATCGGATCTATGGTCTGTTGCCGACCGGATCTGGAAACTTTATGTGTTCAGGTTTGTAAACGTTTAATTACGATATTAGAACTGGCATATAACTTTTCGAAGTGATAGGGGGAATTATATGTCGATCGTAAATAAAATCTTCTCTATCTAAATTCCCGTCACTCCGCACCGAACGTCTGATTTGGTGTATAGATCAAGATGGCAAGAACCCGAAGTGGAAACGTGAATAGAAATCACCAGCCCCTAATGATTGAGCAAATACATGTTGTGGTAGCCACACCCGAGCCAATCACAATGGTTGGAGTACAAGCCATGATACGGGCTATGTTGGCTGAACAAAGGGAAGAGATGAGGCAGATGTTCCTCGAAAACAGGGATGAGCCTACCATTCCCGTTGAACAACCTGAGCTGATTCCCGAGCAATCGGAGGAAGGGAACAATAGCCGCCCTGTAAGTCAACTTGGGACTCAAGGAGAACGAAGGAATTGCCCGGAGAGGGGAAACGACAAGGATGGACGAATGTATAAGAACTTCTTGGGTGCCAAGCCACCAAGTCTTTCCGGAAGCCCGAAGCCAGTTGAGATTATGGATTGGATCTCCGAGATGGAGATGGTGTTTGAGAGCTGCAACTGTAGCTAGAAACAGAAGACCGTCTTCGCAGTAAGACAACTGAAAACTGGAGGCTTGAGCTGGTGGAAGCTATTGGCATATACGATGCCACGAGGAAAATCCCTAAGGATGTCATGGGAAGAGTTCTTGGAACAGTTGAAGATGTAGTACTGCTCAGAGATAGATCTGATAGACCTAAACAACGAGTTTCAGAACCTGAAGAAAGGGAAGATGAGTGTTGATGAGTATGCCACCGCGTTCACCGAGAGGATGAAGCTATTCCCCTACTTGGTGCCTACTGAACTCTCCAAGATTGATAGGTTTGCTAACTGACTGCCCACAGACTTTGGCCCAACAGTCAAAATGACAGCTACCTTGAAAACAACTGTTAGAGCAGCTAAGAATGTAGAGACCCAGATAAGAGAAAGGGGTCTAGAAAAAGACAAGGCAGGAGAAAAGAGGAAGTTTGAAGGATCATCAAGGTCTAACAAGGAGAGCAAATTCCTGAAGTCTGGAGGAGGAAGAGGAAGTGAAGCAAGATGGTGCGAGAAGTGCAAAAAGAAACACTCTGGAAAATGCGGTGAGGAGGTGACTTGTTTCAAGTGTGGAAAGCATGGGCATTACGCCAATGAGTGTACATTCAACAAAAGGGTATGTTACTAATGTAATGAGGAAGGGCACTTCAAGCAAGACTACCCAAAGAGAGAAGGGGCTATAAAGCCAAATGTGCCGCCAAGGCCGAAAGCAAGAGCATTCCATATGATCCTTGATGAGACAGCTGACAATGCAAGGAATCAGGAATGAGGACAGATATCCGAAGAGCAAGTCATGAAGTAGTTGGCTAGATAGTACCATGAGGTGTAGCCTATTACAGGCATAGTATAGGGTGAACTTGAACACCTATGTAATCGTTTCAAGAAATAATATAAAACCTTCGTTTTGATATCTGGTGTGTTATGTTGCTATGTGATTTTCTTGTATGGTGACTTGGAAAACTACGAGACAATACTTGGGATGAGTATGAGTAGGTGTGAATGGTAGTAGATGCATATACTACCGGAAGCACAGGACTCACGCTTGGATCAGGGAAAGTCACAAGGTTACCAAGAAGCCAATAAGTGATTCTGTTTTATTCAAGCATGTCGTTACCATCGTTTCGGTAATGACTAAGAAGATTATTGTTATTCCGACCCTAGTGGTCATATCAAATTAAGTCCGACTACGATGAGTATGTTATGTGGTTCAGAGAACCAAGTTCGATGTAACATCTGACTTAAGCCATAGGATTGAAGTAAAAGATAATCGAAGTGATCGGTAGAGGTATCGCGCCGGTTGCTTGTAGCTTGAAATGCTACCTTTTAATATGTGATTAGAACATGAAGGAAGGTATAGTCTGTTCTGGAATTTGACTCTAAAAGACCTGAGTCTAAGCAATGCATCATACGATGAGAGGTCATTAGAACATGACCCATCGGTCTATTGTGATAATCGAAGGAAGAAACTTATCTCAAGTTTGTTAAAGAAGTAGTCTCCAATAAAGATCGAGATCGTGACATGAAGATCATGACTGAATGTCTAACATGAGATAGAGAGCGGGTCCAAGATCGGGCACCGCCTGCAGTCAGGAAGTCTTAGAGTTTGATACTCGTTCGAAGAAACATCAAAGTTACGGTTATTACTTAGGATGAAGAGATAACGTATGGAGTCATCATGTGAGCCCTGTTTCGTTGATGATTCAGGGACGTAATCATCCAAAGGGGGAGATAATTGTAACGCCCGTAGATCCAGGCTAGTCAATTTAGCGATAATAGGGGTCGAAAACGAGTTTTCGACAAAAGATTATTTAGAACAAATAATCTTAACCAAGTTGTAGAATATGTCTCAAGGGTTCCGTACATATAAAGAACGCCGAAATCCGAGTTATAACGAAGAAGTTATGGCTCGTCGAAGTTTTACGGCAAAACTGGCACGACACCGGGAGACGTAAATAGTGAATTTACGATAAATGAATTTTTAGCCATAGTGATCTAAACAAAAGTTGTAGTATACGTTAAACCGAGAGCGTCCATAAAAAGAACGCCCAAATCTGACTTCGTATGAGGAAGTTATGATTTTTCTAAGAATCGGCTTAGCAGTGCACGACCCGAAACTCGAATTTTAGTTCGAGGGGTTTTTGGCGTACGTGACCTAAATAAGAGTTGAAGATCTCATTAATAGGAACTCAATGATAGAAAGACAGACGAAAACGGAGTCCGTATGAAGGAGTTACGAATTCTTCGCAGTCATTTAACAATCTAATCTCTTCCTACTGTTAAATTTAAGATCGGTCGAGAATTTGCCGACGGAGTCTAAATGAAAGTTGTAGATCTTGTTTTTAACTACGCGTGGATATAAAGAACGTCGAAAACGGAGCTCGTATATGAAAGTTATGAATTTTTGAAAATCGGCTGATTTCCACCCTGTGTGCGATGTCACGTGTCAGCACCAGGTTGTGACTTGGAGCCCAAGCTCACTCACGACGTGAACATCAAGAGATTCACGATGTGAACCTTCCTCCAGCCCCTAGCATGAGCCAGAAGCCCCGAAGCGCCCGACGGCTCTGAGAAGAAGAGCCTTTCGGCTTGGGAACGCTGCTCCAGTGGAGCCCGGTTTTGAGAAAAACCCGCTGTAAGTGAGCTACGTCTAACCTATCTTTAGTATAACTTATGTTTTAATATAGTAATGTTATTAGGATCTTAAAATAATTATTTGGGCTATTATTATGTAACGACGTAAATTTTCAAACAATTTTTCATTTTTAAAACATATTTCATTCATAACAAAACCCATTATATCACATAATATTTCAATGAACAACCCCAGAATCTCAAGTACATAACTCTTCATCAGTGTGTACAGACCATGCCGACGCCTTCCCGCGATCCTCGCTGGTACCTGAAACACATAACACAACAACTGTAAGCATAAATGCTTAGTGAGTTCCCCAAAATACCACATACAACACATACGCCTTTCCAGGCCATAACTCTGTAGGATCTTCCGATCCATGTGTCTCAGGAGACTTCCGTCCCGAATCCCGGTAGACCTTCCGGTCCTACCCGTATCGACCTTCCGGTCCGTAACCTCCTGACCTTCCGGTCCATGTCATCTTGACCTTTCGGTCCATATCATCTTGACCTTCCGGTCCTTACCATACATAACATACATAGCACATACATATCACCTAACTGTATATAGCACATACATCTCATAGCATACAAGACCTTTCGGTCACACATAGGTACCCTTCCAGATACAGTATAGTGAGAAGACTCACCTCGATGAAGTCGGATAAACTCTCGTGCTCAAAGTCCCGACCTAGCCTCCTCCTATTATTAAAATAACATCTCCGATCAATATTCTCATATTCTCATCTCTAAAGATTGGGTAAATGAAAGGTCATGGGTATTAGGGTTTACGTGGATGTAACCCTAATCCTCCATAATATATAAAGGGGTCCTTGGCTCACAAAATTGGCACAAGTGTGTGAAAATAAGAGTGGGCCGATTTTAGTGTGCATACATATTCTCTCATGTTCTTCCAAGGTATTTTGGTGATTTGTGATTCCATTTGAGGCTTCCACACTATTGGGGCTAAGCTCTTAAAGCTTTAAGACATCAAGCTACATCAAAAGGTATGTCATCTAACTAGAACTTTGTAGTATAGGTGCTTCATAATATGCTAGTTAGGATGAAACCTTGGAATAGTTAATATTTGCATGTATAATAGAGAAAACATAGATCCAAGGTTTATAGGGTTGCATGTACGCCATAGGAGTGTTAGAATGCTCAAAACCCAACAGTGGTATCAGAGCCATGGGTTGTTTTCTGTTATATTGATGCAAATGTTTTATTTTCAAGTTGGAAAAAAAAGGAAAAAAAAACATGACGTTTGTCAAATTTTAAGATAATTACTTGTTTTGTGAAAAACGAATTATTTGTAAAATTTGAATCATTTGTTATATGAGTTGAATTATGTCAAATTTGGTAAAAGATAAAATGATATGATTATTTTATTAGTTTTAAAAGTTTGATCTAAATGTTTTAAGGAGTTACATATTTTGTCATAAAATTTTGGAGCTCAAAAGTTTTTTTAAAGTTGTGATCTTAAGGGTTTTTGAAACTTCCATAAGTTATGGATATGAAAGTTTTTTTCTTTTAAAAAAAAAATTTTGATTCAAAGTTTTTATGGAGTTACAAAATTTGGTATTAATGTTTTAAAGAATTCCATAACTTGTTCTTAAGTTATGGAACATGGAAAGTTTCATCATAAAACACCATTAATTCCATAAGTTATGGAATCCAAAGGTTTTCAAGAATTACAAAACTTGCCCTCAAGTTTTGGAATTTGAGAAAAGTTTTTTATGAAAAAAAAGAATTGAATTCTAAAACTCTTGGGTTCATAACTTAAATAATTAATTAAATGGTTTTAATTTTGAGTTTAATAATTGGAATTATGATGTTTTGTTGAATAGTTCAAATTAACTCTTATGGACTTTATTAATAGTTAATTAAAGCATTTAATTAAAAGAGTATTATTAAATCCATAAATATACGGTTTGAGTTTAATTAAATTAAAAGTCTAGTTTAATTAATAGATTAAACCACCAAGTATTTTAAATGTCTAAAATACACCCTTGTACTATTATAATATTAAAAGTTTAATATATTATATGTATAAGAGCAAGTCGTCTTACCATTAGTAGGCCTCATTCACGAAGCCGGTCTATAAGGGGGGTATAAGGTTACTGCCTATAAAATGGCAGTTTAATGGGTGTCCACTCTCACTCACCGCTTCCTTGACCGGTGGAGGGTCGTTAGCCGAACAGGTACAACAAGGACTATAATTCTCCTTTCATTATAAGTATAATGATAAATACTAAGTAACTAAACACTTATAAATTCTCAATCTTAGTTACTTAGGAAAATGTGAATAAGGTGCTAATCCATGAAATTACACTTTGCACTTTGTTTAAGCTGTTAGTGGAGCGTGTGTGGTTAACCGGCACACTAACCTGGACTTAACAAGGTAGGCAAAGGGTAACTTAATGTTTATCAAAGTATCGTTGGAGCGTGTGTGGTTAACCGACACATCAATTGAGGGGTAAATATTAAGGGTACCAAGTATATTTGCATGGTTACTTCACACCTTGTTTTGTGATCCTCGGCATCCCAGTCACAAAACCTGAAGGGCGCACTCGAGATTGAAACATGCCATTGAAAAGTTCAATGAATCTCAAAAGAATCTAGGAGTTTCAAAACCAATTAAAACCTAATAATACATTTCGTTTATCTTGGTGGAAATTGGTGAATCGTCATTCACCTACCTTCAAATATTTTATAGCTTGGATTACGGCATCCCTCTTCCAAGTTATAAAATAGTTTGTTGGGTCCTAGCCTTAATATATCATATTGGGTGTTATATTAAGGACTTAAATCAACTTTACGTGAATTTCTCCCATTGTTGATGTCTGGTTTAGACAACAATGATCTTCCCAAACCAAGCTTTCCTAATGAATATGACTTCCCGAGTTTGGCTCATGGAAGTCATACTTCTCTTCCTCCACCTCCTCCAATTATTCTCCCTAACCCACAAGTTCAAGGTCACTCAAGCCCTAATGGCAAGCAACGTGTATGTGTGATCACATCTTAGAGATGAAGTCACATATTGACAAGCCGGGAGAGTTGGGTGTCAAAGTCTTGACAAAGTTGGATGTTCAATCACTTTCTAAGTCACATAGTGAGTTCCTTTGGGACTACTATGAAACAGACTATGACATGAACCTTAATGATCATATCTATTTGCTTGGTGCTGCTGAATCAGCAATGATTTGGAACGATAGTAAAGCAAATTTGATTAGAAGATCAACTTCCCAAAAACTTTATGGACAGTGACAATGGTGACACTGGAAATCCAGAAAAAGCATTCTCTTCCCAATGGAAAGGGATTGGCCATAGTCAACCTGGTTGACCAAATGGTAAAGAGAAAGGCTAAGTCTGAGATAGTCCCATTACTAAAGGGTCCATATGTTTATTTTGCCAAAGGAAGGGGCGTTGATTGCAAAGCTGCCAAATTTACCTAAGGATGTTAAAGTCACTAAGTTTGACTCTACATCAGGTAGAGCCCATTATCTAACTCTGTTAAGTTCTATTCTGAGATCCTCATTACATGATGTGACTGGGTCACATGTTGATGTTTTAAGAATCAAAGAATAGAGAGGAATCTTAAAGAAAGTAGATGCTGATTCTGATCGCGAAGGTGTATTTCGATCGCATCAGAATTTTGAGCAGTTGCTTAAGAAGTTATGATATATTCCTAAGGAATAGATAACACCAATCTTCCATGTGGATTGTAAGGATAAGTTTTTCCGCAAAGTTTTAAAATAAAAGAAAATTGTTTAATTTTATTTATTTGAAGTATCCTTACAATCGCATTTGTGGAAAATTGTTGCTTATATGATTCCACTGACAGCAATATTGGAAAATGGATTTGATTCTTTCATTTGTGGTAGTGTCTAAATTTACCAAATCAGGAAAGTTCCTCATCACCCAAGTTTCAATTGGACCGAAACTTGGAATCATGCAAGTTGAATAGTATGATGAATGAGAACTTTCAAGCATTGGAAAATCAAGACTAATTACTTGTTCACATGGATGTGTGAGTCAAGTGAAGGACTAAAGAGATCGAGTACACATTCTTGTGCACTGGTCATGTCCACCACAAAGCTCGTTAAGACTATTTGATTTACTAAAGTTTAGTAAATATGGTTATACTTACAAGTTTAAGTATAATTCTGAAACATTGGAAAAGTCTCAATGTATGGCAGAACGAATGGGAAGAATCAAATTAAGCAGAAAGATAAAAGTTTCTCAAATCTGAAAAGATGGGATAGTACTTTAGTATCATGTTTGTGATCATCTTAATGATTTAGAAATCATATCACAATTAGTCCTCTAAAGGTCATCTTGATGGGTTTTGAGCATTCTAACACTTCCTAAGTGTACATGCAACCCTAATAACCTTGGATCTATGTTTGTCTAATAATCATGCAAAGTTGAATTCCAAGGTTATATTCCTATCTAGCATACATGGGGAACATTTTTAACTTGAATGAAAGATAGAATAACTTACCTTGTTGTTGATTATGATCCTTGAAACCTTGTGAGCCTAGCACCTCAAGTGTGATGCCTCGAATGCTTCACACAACACCAAATGCAAAGGAGTAAACTTTGAGAGAATCTTACACTTGCAAAATCGGCTCTAGCCCTCTTGTTTCTTAGTGTAGCCTATTTTGGTGGAGAATGGGTTTCTTATATAGTGTTGACACATCTAGGGTTACACCATGTAAACCCTAATGTGTCATGACTCTTCATTTCCATGACCTATGGGTTTGTAACTCCCATGGAGCATCCATGGAGCATCCTATGGGTGGAACCCAACTTGATAATCCATGGAGCCTCTTAGCCCACTATATAAGATATGGAAGATTTACATAATCTACCCATATATTTAATTAGTTATCTTTTGATCACTTAATTAATTCTAAATTAATTCTTGATCAAACTAATTAAATAATATTATTAATATATTAGAACTTATAATATATTAATAAACCATAAGTGTTAATGCTCTCATTTTAGTTTATCCAATTGCATGGTGCCATGCAACCCAAATGGACCATGCCGGGTCGGGTCAAGTACATACCAGAAATAGTTATGGACTTAGACACCTTATCCAACAGTCTCCCACTTGGATAAGTCTAATAACTATAACTGCAATACTTCAGGAACCGATCGGCAATCGTAGCTCTTTCAAGGTCTCTCGGAACTGAGAAGATGATGATACGCCATTTAAGATAAGTGATCATATAATCCTCTGTTCTAGATATCAGCCGGAGAAATACATGGAACAATGTCTTACTTTGTATCCAGCAGTTTGTTTCCCGATTTCCGATTTGTTTGACAAAGAACTTAATTGAACAAATCAACTTAGTTCTGACCGGGCCCGGTACATAGGTCAAAACAAAATCATCGAGGGGCCCAGATATCAGCTTCTAATCCAAGAAGGAACAGATAAACTTCGACGCATATGTTTGTTCTACCACTCATTGAATTATACACAAAAGCACGTTTTATAACATCGAGTTACCAATGCGTTAACATATAATCAATGCATAACCAACTCATAGGTAACAAATCATATCTCTAGGTTTGAAGACTTATATGATATTACCGTCTCACGATCACTCGAGATAAATTCCATGAAGTGATTCCAGTGAGCGTGGGTTGAGTCCAATGCTCAGAACTTATGAGCACTCATGAGTGTTGTAGCCATGTCCAACAACTTAGACCTTTGCAACCAATCATGACAGTCTTGATTCATACCTACTTCCGACATATGACCGACTGTGGAGGTTCGAATAATATCATATACCAAACATAATTATTCTGGAAGTCAAAACATGCAAAAGAAATATAGTAAACGATCGACAAGAGATAGCAACACTTTACTCATAAATAAAACACCTTTTATTCATCATCTAATGTCAATTACACTTTACAAATTTCAAGGTTATCTAACTAGTAAATCTAATATCATCCTTCAGCCCTATGCTCCGAGCATGCTGGAGATGCTTAACCCGAGTCAGTCCCTTCGTGAGGGGATCTGCTGGATTCTCATCCGATGATACCCTCTTTGCCACGAGGAGTCCTTCTTCTATTCGATGTCTGATGAAATGGTATTTTCTGTCGATGTGTCTGGATCTCCCGTGATCCCTTGGTTCCTTGGCTAAGGCAACTGCACTTTCACTATCACAGAAAATTTCCATTGGCTCTTTAATAGCTGGTACAACTCCAAGGTCTCCAATGAAGTTCTTCAGCCATATCACCTCCTTTGCTGCCTCGCTAGCTGCTATATACTCTGATTCGCAAGTTGAATCAGCCACTGTCTCTTGCTTGGAACTCTTCCAAGAAATTGCTCCTCCGTTTAAGGTAAAGACCCAGCCTGACTGAGAGCGGAAATTATCCCTATCAGTCTGAAAGCTAGCATCACTATACCCTACAACTCTCAAGTCTTCACTCCCACCGAGGGTAAGGACCCAGTCCTTAGTCCTCCGTAGGTACTTGAGGATATTCTTTACCGCAGTCCAGTGTGCCTTGCCAGGGTTCCCCTGATACCTGCTAACCATGCTCAAAGAAAAGGCTACATCAGGTCGAGTACACGTCATAGCATACATGATCGATCCTACAGCCGAAGCATAAGGTATTCGACTCATTTCTGCTATCTCAGCCTCAGTACTAGGGCTTTGTGTCTTACTCAATCTGGCGTTACTCTGGATGGGTAACTCTCCTTTCTTGGAGTCCTGCATGCCGAATCTCTTCAACACCTTATCCAAGTAAGTACTCTGACTAAGTCCAATTAGTCTTTTACTCCGGTCTCTCAAGATCCTTATCCCTAGAATATAGGCAGCTTCTCCTAGGTCCTTCATAGAGAAACACTTCCCAAGCCAGGACTTAACTTCCTGCAGAGTTGGGATGTCATTTCCTATGAGTAGTATGTCATCCACATACAATACCAAAAAGCTAACTATACTCCCACTAGCCTTGACATATACACAAGATTCATCTTCACTCCTAGAAAAGCCAAATTCTTTGACTTTCTCATCAAAGCAAAGATTCCATCTGCGAGGTGCTTGCTTTAACCCATAAATGGATTTCTCAAGCTTACACACTCTATTAGGGTACTCTGTATTGACAAAACCCTCTGGCTGACTCATGTAAACATCCTCAGCCAACTTTCCATTAAGGAAAGCGGTTTTGACATCCATTTGCCATATTTCATAGTCATGAAATGCAGCTATGGCTAACAGAACCCTAATAGACTTAATCTTGGCCACTGGAGAAAAGGTCTCATCATACTCAACTCCCGGAGTTTGTGAGAAACCCTTTGCAACCAGTCGTGCCTTATAAGTGTGTACATTACCATCCATGTCGGTCTTCTTCTTGAAGATCCATTTGCACCCTACAGTCTTACGACCTGGTACATTCTCAACCAAGTTCCAAACTTGATTGTCATACATGGACTCTATCTCGCTGTCCATTGCCTCTTTCCACTTGGCTGACTCAGGGCCTGCCATGGCTTCCAAGTAACTGTTAGGTTCATCCAGACCTATCAGTGTCTCATCACTGATAAGTGTATCACCTTCCGCAGTAATATGGAATCCATAGTAATGCTCAGGTGCATTCCTAACCCTTGTGGAACGCCTCAGAGGTACAGACTTGTCAATTAGCTCAATAGAAGTTTCCTCCTCAAGTTGAGTGCTAGGGTTTGAAGTTCCTTCACCACTTGACTCTTGAATTTCTTCAAGGTCAACTTGCCTCCGACTGTCTCCTTGGCTTATGAACTCTCTCTCTCGAAAGAAAGCCCTCCTATCTACAAAGACCACATTCTCATTAGGTCTGTAGAAGAGGTAACCAAAGGATTTCTGTGGGTAGCCGATGAAAATACACCTCTCACTTCGAGGTTCGAGCTTATCATGAGTCTCGCGTCTCACGAAAGCCTCGCAACCCCAAATCTTAATGTGGTCTAGTTTGGGTACTTTACCAGTCCACATCTCATGAGGAGTTTTGACAACTTTCTTTGTGGGAACTAGATTAAGGATATGGGTGGCAGTCTCTAAGGCATACCCCCAAAATGAGATTGGTAGCGAAGCTCGACTCATCATGGAACGAACCATATCCAACAAGGTTAGATTACACCTCTCAGCTACACCATTTAACTGCGGTGTCCTGGGAGGTGTCAATTGTGAGACAATCCTACATTCCCTAAGATAGTCAAGGAACTCTGAACTAAGATACTCACCACCTCGATCGGATCGAAGCATCTTAATGTTCCTGCCCAATTGATTCTCGACTTCCTGTTTAAACTCTTTAAACCTCTCAAAAGTCCCTGACTTATGCTTGATTAAGTAGACATATCCATATCTACTGTAATCATCAGTAAAAGTCAAATAATAACGATTAGCATCCCTTGTGGCATGTTTGAAGGGCCCACACACATCTGTGTGTATAAGATCCAACAAACCTTCACCCCTCTCACAAGAACCTGTGAAGGGTGACTTTGTCATTTTTCCAAGTAAGCATGATTCGCAACTATCATCTGACTTTAGGTCAAATGACTCCAATACTCCATCCTTTTGGAGTTGGCCTATGCGTTTCTTGCTTATATGTCCAAGACGACAATGCCATAATGATGCTTTATCCAAGTTATTATTATTAACAGAATCAATACACAATACATTATTTCCTAAGTTATCAACCACAGATACAATTTCATACACGCCATCACAAGGTAATGCTTTAAAATAAAGAACATTATTAAAGAAAGCATTAATCGAACCAATTTCATTATCAAATGAAAAGGTGAAACCTTGTTTATACAATGCATGAAAGGAAATAATGTTTCTTGCCATTTCTGGCGAATAACAACACTTATTCAAATCTAAACTAAACCCACTACTTAGCAATAAAGTATAAACTCCAATCTTGGTGACAGGTAAAGCTTTCCTATTCCCCATGATTAAGTTTATTCTTCCATGCTCCACATTCTCACTTCTTCTTAGTCCCTGCAAATCAGAACATATATGAATACCACAACCGGTATCAAGGACCCAAGAGTTAGAATGGGGTGAGTTATTAGATAAGATAGTGTAAATACCTGCATGGTTGGGTTTAACTTTCCCATCCTTCACATCTTGCTGGTATTTTGGGCAGTTTCGCTTCCAATGTGACTTTTCATGGCAATAGAAGCATTCAGCCTCTTTTGGGTCAGAAGAAGGAGTGACGAAACCTTTCTTGGTTCCACTTGAAGAAGAGCCATCAAGGGTCCTAGCCTTGGTACCCTTCGAAGAGCTCTTCCTCTTCTTCCCTCTACCTTTCCCGATTGCCAAAACTGGGGCGGAGTTTGGAGTAGGAGTGTTAACAACCGACTTACCCTTAAGACCTGTTTCTGCGGTCTTGAGGAGTCCCTGAAGTTTGCTGAGTGTGACCTCTTCCTTATTCATGTGATATGTCATGCGGAATTGATCATAGCACGATGGTAAGGAGTGCAAAATGATATCTATTGCAAGCTCCTCAGGGAAGTTCACATTAAGCTTCAGCAACCGATCCACATACCTTTGCATTTTCTGCATGTGGCCCATGACGGATTCCCCGTCCTTCATCATGGTTCTTATGATAGAGCATATGATTTCATACCTCTCTTGTCGTGCAATTTGATGGTATCTTTCCATCAGATCTTGGTGCATTTCAAAAGGGTAGAAGTCCTCATAGGACTTTTGGAGTTCCGCTCTCATGGTGGCCAACATGATGCATACCACTTTTGTAGCATCCCTTTCATGTGCCCGGAAGTCAGCGATCTCCTGGGGAGTTGCAGTGGTCTCATCAATCTCCTTAAGCTCCTTGTCAAGGACATATTCTTTGTCCTCGTAGCGGGTAATCATCCTGATGTTTCTGATCCATTCATTGAAGTTGGATCCATCAAAAGTGACTTTCCCACACAAGTTCATAAGGGTAAAGGAGCCATTAGGATTAGAGCCAGAAGCAGCATTGTTTGAAGACATCTGAAAGAAGAGAACAAGATTAGTTTAGATATTAAGAGAGTCCTTAATAAAATACCCAAATGTAATATTAAGGCTAGGATCCAATCACAATATATTATAACTTAGAAGAGGTATGCCGTAATCCAAGCTATAACATATTTGAAAGGTAGGTGAATGACGATTCACCAATTTCCACCATGAAAAACGAAATATAAATATTAGGTTTTTAATTGGTTCTTAGAAATTCCTAGATTCTTTTGAGATTCAATGAACTTTTCAAAGGCATGTTTCAATCTCGAGTGTGCCCTCCAAGTTTTGTGACTGGGATACCGAGGATCACAAAACGAGGTGTGAAGTAACCATGCAAATCACTTGGTACCCTCAAGGTTTATCACTCAATCGATGTGCCGGTAAACCACACACGCTCCACCGATGCTATGGTAAACCTTAAGTCACCCTTTACCTACCTTGTTAAGTCCAAGTTAGTGTGCCGGTTAACCACACACGCTCAACCAACGACTTAAACAAAGTGTAAAGTGTAATTTCATGGATTAGAACCTTATTCACATTTTCCTAAAGTAACTAAGATTGGGAATTTAATAAAAGCATTTAGTTACTTTATAATATTCATCATACTTTTAATGAGAATTTATAAGTCCTTGTCTTACCCGTTCGGCTAACGACCCTCCACCGATCAAGGAAGCGGTGGGTGAGAGTGGACACCCATTAAGTTGCCATTTTATAGGCAACAACCTTATACCCCCTTATAGACCGGCTTCGTGAATGAGGCGTACTAGCGGTAAGACGACTTGTTGTTATACATATATATATTAGTAACTTATAATATTATAAAGTATAAGGGTTGAATTTTAACTTTTAAAATTCTAAGGGTTGGAACTAAAGTTTTAATCAAGACTTTACATGTTCCAAAACTTGAGGGCAAGTTTTGTAAACTTCCAAAACTTTTCATTTCTTATAACTTATGAATTAATTGAGTAATAAAAATGAAGACTCTTCATTTTTATAACTCTTGTGTTCTTTTAATGGCTTTAATAAAAGTGAGACTTTTGGTTTTCCATAACTTGAGGACAAGTTATGGACTCCATTAAAACACATTATGATCATGAATTAAACTACCATGAAGGTTACAAACAATTCCTATGATCATCTAATCTTCATAAGTTCAAGAACATGAATATGAACACTTTCAAGAATCAAAAATTACACTTAAAAAAAACTTGTAATTTTAATAATTGCCATTGTAAATGGATTAGCATAAACATTACACCATCTAAAACAAGCTTTAAAACATCAAAACAGTTTAGGGTAATGTTTCTAGTCCATTTCCAGCAACAAATGTGCAAACTTTCATACGAGCAGAAAACAGAAAAACGATTTTTTTTCAAGCTGTTTCCACACAAAAAAAAAAACAACAAACAAACCTAGGCTCTGATACCACTGATGGGTTTTGAGCATTCTAACACTTCCTAAGTGTACATGCAACCCTAATAACCTTGGATCTATGTTTGTCTAATAATCATGCAAAGTTGAATTCCAAGGTTATATTCCTGTCTAGCATACATGGGGAACATTTTTAACTTGAATGAAAGATAGAATAACTTACCTTGTTGTTGATTATGATCCTTGAAACATTGTGAGCCTAGCACCCCAGGTGTGATGCCTCAAATGCTTCACACAACACCAAATGCAAAGGAGTAAACTTTGAGAGAATCTTACACTTGCAAAATCGGCTCTAGCCCTCTTGTTTCTTAGTGTAGCCTATTTTGGTGGAGAATGGGTTTCTTATATAGTGTTGACACATCTAGGGTTACATCATGTAAACCCTAATGTATCATGACTCTTCATTTCCATGACCCATGGGTTTGTAACTCCCATGGAGCATCCATGGAGCATCGTATGGGTGGAACCCAACTTGATAATCCATGGAGCCTCTTAGCCCACTATATAAGATATGGAAGATTTACATAATCTACCCATGTATTTAATTAGTTATCTTTTGATCACTTAATTAATTCTAAATTAATTCTTGATCAAACTAATTAAATAATATTATTAATATATTAGAACTTATAATATATTAATAAACCATAAGTGTTATTTCTCTCATTTTAGTTTATCCAATTGCATGGTGCCATACAACCCAAATGGACCAAGTCGGGTCGGGTCAAGTACATACCAGAAATAGTTATGGACTTAGACACCTTATCCAACACATCTTAGTGCATTCTTATGACTAAGAAGAGGAGTCATGAATTGTTGAAATGGTTAGATCAGGAAGATGAGTCATACTTCGTTCCAAAACAATTCTTAGAGTCATACTCCAAGATTGTAACTTGAGTGACATATCTTAAAGAAAGGTTTAAAACACTTGTCAAATGTAAGAGTAAAAGTGTCCTACTCTTGTACATTTGAAATTGGTAAGTTGTGATGTTTTGGATAAAACAAAGACCAACTAAGGCCAATTGTGTGAAGTGTTTGTCTTGATAAAGAATCCGCACTATCTCTTGAATATTTGGCAAGATAGTCTTATATGTCAAGAGGATAGTGGGAGTCTTAAAGATCCTAAAATGAATTTCAAGAACTAATCAAGAATAAAACCTGAGGTTCTTCACTAGCACACGACTTGAGGTTTATAACCTATCGTGTTGACATATTCTTTGCCCATTCCAGTTAAAGTTGGCTTTGCATAGGAGTTTTGAAAGTTCTCAATTGGTTGCATAACAACTTGGAAGCAATGGCAGGCCCTGTACTGGCAGGTGGCAAGAAGTTAAGATTGCATAAGTTCAGTCCATATGAGTTTGGATTTGTCATTATCCTTGTCTTGTGACTATGGTTTTGACGATTCACATGGATAAGAACACATACACCATAAAATCTAAGGGTCATAAGGTTTCTCTCCGATTCATGAAAATGATGGTGAGGAAACACTTCCACCAAGTAGATTTGAAGCAGATGGCAAAAGGTCTAAACAATTGAGACTATGATTACGACATCCCTTTTAATAGTTCTGAAATTGTTTAGACACACATGCATGCTATCTAAGGAAAGGTGTATGATTTTGATAAAGTTTTATCAAAGCATCTCGTATCAGAAATCTGAACTTTGGTAAGAAAGTCAATAAAGTATTGATTTCCTTAGTCAAGAATATATATATGAATTTCATGTTGGATTGGTTCAACTTAAGGAAATTCTATATATTGCGTTCTCAAAATTCGATTATGATTACGACATCCCTCTTCATAGTCAAATTTTGAAAACATGGCAAATAAAAATATTGTAGCAAAAGACTGGTCTAGAATCATGTCTTTATGTGAGACATCATGAATCGTGTACCATTTGCTTTGGGTACAGGATCGATTGCATGTGCTATAATATTTGTCATTTCTAAATTTTTCCAAATGCCCAGAGGCATTAAGAAGGGAAAAGGTCTAGAATTGGATATGACTAAAATGATTAAGCAATTGTCGAGGACAATCTGAGGTTTACCAAAGATTGGTTGCTCAGGGACAGTTGGAAGTATAGTGCTAATTTTGGAAGGACCATATTGACATATTCTAAAAAGAGGCATCTCTTATTCAGAAGTGATAGTCAAAATGAGAATATGGAGTTGTCTCCATAGGTGGAAGTTATCTGTGTAAGATTAGAAAACTTAATGAAAGAAGCATGTCCAAAGCAATGTACTTTGAATATGAGACTTAGTTTCCATGGAGTTGATCTCCATTGGAATACCTTATAATGACTGTTGACAAGTCTTTGTGACTTTGTACATATTCATTACAGGAGGGTCAGTGCATATAAGTTTAAAATCTAAACAGATTTCGGTAAATGATAGGAATTTGAAATTCTCACATTTTTCGATAAGGATTTGGGAGTGTGAAATTAGAATCATTGAAATTATGTTCACTTGGTTTATTTCACAAAGTAAGGATCATAGACAAACATAGAGTGCATACTTGGTGTATGGCAAAGCTATTGTTTAAGAAAAACATAGTGTACATGCTTGGAGCATGGGAAAACTAGTGTTTTTAATTCAAGTATAAAGTTGATAAAACCGAAACAATGAATAAGGAGTAATCAGTATGGTGATAAATAAAAGTGTTTATTTATATTCATAGGGTTTGATACCATATTTGATTCATTTATTCTTGTGTTTCACTTTGCATGTTTTGACTTCCAGAATAACTAAGTCGCTCTTCCTGAATGATAAATCTATTCAAACCATCCACAGTCAGTCATATGTTGGAAGTAGATATGAATCAAGACTGTCATGGGTTGGTTTGTAGAGGTCCAAGTTGGTGGACAAAGTGGTGCTACAACACTCATGAGTGCTCATAAGTTCTGAGTATTGGATTCAACCCGCGCTCATTAGAATCACTTCATGGATTTTATCACGAGTGATCATGAGACGATAATATCTTATATTCTTCAAACCTAGAGATATGAGTTGTTACTATGAGTTGGTTATACATTGATTGCACGAAAACGCATTTGGTAACTCGATGTTATAAAACGTGCCTTTGTGTATGATTCAACAAGTAGTAGAACAAGTCATATGAGTCGAAGTTTATCCATTCCTTTTACCTTCGGGATAAAAGCGATATATATGGGCCCCTCGATGATTTAGCGATGACACATGTGAGTGCTTGGCCAAGCCAGCACTGATTTGATTTGATCAATCAGTCAGTCATCATAAATTGAAAATCGGGAAAGAACAAATGGACAGAGAGAATGATTATAATCCATGTCTCAATCCATATGATATCTAGAATGGAGGAATATATGATCCCTTATCTAATGGACAAGTCATTGACAAGGTCAAAGTTCGACAGCGGCTTTAAGAGCTACTATTGCCAGTTACGTTTTGAAGTCATACTCAATAATAGTTTTAGACTTATCCAAGTGGGAGACTGTTGGATTAATGTCTAAGTCCATAACTATATTTGGTATGTACTTGACCCGACCCGGCATGGTCCATTTGGGTTGCACTTCACCGGCACAATTTATATGGATAGTCTTTTGAGAATAGTATATTTATGATGGGCCAATAGGTATGGAATGGGCCAATAGGTATGGCATGGTCCATTTGGGTTGCACTTGACCCGACCCGACATGGTCCATTTGGGTTGCATGGTCCATTTGGGTTGCACTTCAAAAAGAACTAATTAAATATGGACTCTTATATATATGGAATGGGCCAAGTTCATTTAGGTTGGGCTAAGCTTTCATGGATGGTTCATGGAGCTTTTAACCCATGGATCCTATGTAAATGAAAGGTCATGGGTATTAGGGTTTACATGGATGTAACCCTAATCCTCCATAATATATAAAGGGGTCCTTGGCTCACAAAATTGGAACAAGTGTGTGAAAATAAGAGTGGCCCGATTTTAGTGTGCATACATATTCTCTCAAGTTCTTCCAAGGTGTTTTGGTGATTTGTGATTCCATTTGAGGCTTCCACACTATTGGGGCTAAGCTCTTAAAGCTTGAAGACATCAAGCTACATCAAAAGGTATGTCATCTAACTAGTACTTTGTAGTATACGTGCTTCATAATATGCTAGTTAGGATGAAACCTTGGAATAGTTAATATTTGCATGTATAATAGAGAAAACATAGATCCAAGGTTTATAGGGTTGCATGTACACCATATGAGTGTTAGAATGCTCAAAACCCAACACAAACCCCACTACATTTGATAGTGCCAAGCGATTGGCACAACGGGTTATAGATGACGGGGTTCGTACCCCGGCCGCAACAACAACCCTGGCCATCTGAGAACCCGCCAGAACCGCTGATTCCAAGCGGAAGTTCTGGGATGACAAGAAAAAGAAGAAGGCTGCCAAAAAGCAGCAGGTCGTGGCAGTGCATGCTGCGATAGCACCTACCGCTGCTGCTCCGGTAAAACAGTACGCTGGAAGTTTGCCTAAATGCAACTTCCACCACATCGGTGCCTGCCGAGAAATGCAGTGTTTGAACCGCAACAGGAAGGGGCACACTGCCCGTTTCTACAAAGCTCCGGCGAGGCCAATCAACCAAGTCCCCAGCGCAGGAGTGGGCCAAGCCTGCTACGGTTGTGGCGATGTGGGCCACTTCAAGAGGGACTGCCCTAAGGCAGGGAAAGCCGGTGGAGTAGGAAGAGTTCTGGCCATTGGCCACGAGGAAGCGGTTGTCGACCCCACAGTGGTCACTGGTACGTTTCTCCTCGATAACTCTTATGCATGCATACTATTTGATAGTGGAGCGGAGAGGAGTTTCGTGAACCAAAAATTTGCTCATTTACTTAAGAAAAAATCACGAGCACTTAAAGAACCATTCACTGTAGAAATGGCTAACGGAAAGACGGAGAGCACTAGCAGTATATACATAGGGTGTACCCTAACATTAGATAGCCATTCATTTTTGATCGACCTCATGCCGGTCTCAATTAAAAGTTTCAACGTCATTATGGGCATGGATTGGTTGAGTCTTCATTGTGCCGACATCATGTGTTACGAAAACGTTGTACGCCTTAATCTGTCGTCTGGCGAAACTCTAGTAGTATATGGCGACAAACCTAGCACGAACCTTCGTATCATCTCGAGCATACAAGCTCAGAAATTCTTGCGAAAGGAATGCCGCGCATTCCTTACTCATGTGGTCGATGTGAGCCAAGAAACGAAAGACATCCAGAACATTCCAGTAGTACGCGACTTTCCCGACATCTTTCCGGAAGAACTCCCAGGATTACCTCCGCAACATCAAGTCGAGTTCAGAATCAACTTAGTTCCAGGGACTACCCCAGTAGCCAAATCACCCTATCGTCTAGCACCTGCAGAGATGCAAGAACTGTCCTGTCAACTTAACGAACTGCTCAGCAAGGGATTTATAAGACCAAGCTTCTCACCCTGGGGAGCTCCATTCTTGTTCATCAAGAAGAAAGACGGATCGTTTCGTATGTGCATCGACTATAGGGAGCTCAACAAACTGACCGTCAAAAATCGTTATCCTTTGCCTCGTATTGACGATTTATTTGACCAACTTCAAGGGGCGAACTTCTTTTCAAAAATCGACTTAAGGTCCGGATATCACCAACTACGAGTGCTAGGGGAGGATGTTCCGAAGACAGCCTTCCGAACTCGTTATGGGCACTACGAATTCGTAGTGATGCCGTTCGGATTAACAAACGCACTTACAGTATTCATGGATTTAATGAATAGGGTGTGCCGTCCTTACTTGGATCAGTTCGTCATCGTTTTCGTCGACGACATACTTATATACTCTCGTAGTAAGGAGGAACATAGTCAACATTTGCGACTAATCTTAGAAACACTGCGTTCGGAGAAGCTCTATGCGAAGTTCTCGAAATGCGAATTTTGGATCTGAAGAGTTGAATTCTTAGGGCACATGGTTAGCGAAGAGGGAATACACGTGGACCCTTCCAAAATTAAAGCCATTGAGAGCAGGTCAGCACCGAAGACGCCTACAGAAATTCGTCAATTTCTAGGCCTCGCTGGCTACTATCGCAGGTTCATTCAGAACTTCTCCCGCATTGTGAAACCTCTTACAACACTGACCTAGAAAGGCGTGGCCTTTGACTGGGAAGAGAAGCAGGAGAGAGCGTTCCAAACGCTCAAGCGAGCCTTGTGCACCGCACCAATACTATCCCTCCCCGAAGGGATATAAGACTTCGTTGTCTATTGTGATGCGTCAAATCAAGGGCTCGGCTGTGTTCTGATTCAACGAGGTAAGGTCATCGCCTATGCCTCAAGACAGCTAAAGACACACGAGGTCAACTACACTACACACGATCTTGAACTAGCAGCAGTTGTGTTTGCTCTAAAGATCTGGATACACTACCTGTACGGAACAAAGAGCACTATCTTTACAGACCACAAGAGCCTACAACATATATTCGACCATAAGGAGCTCAACATGAGACAACGACGGTGGGTCGAGCTACTCAGTGATTACGAATGCGAAATTCGTTATCATCCGGGTAAAGCCAACGTAGTAGCTGACGCCCTAAGTCAAATCATTGACTATGACTATCCATTCACACTTGTCCACACAAATTAAGGAGTCTCAGCTCGACGCTTTGAAACCTAAAAATGTGGCGGGTGAATCCCTGAGAGGGATGGATAAGAACTTGGAGGTTTAGGGTGGCGGAGCTTATTACCTCATGGATCGGATCTGGACCCCGAAACACGGTGGTTTCAGAGAATTGGTCATGAACGAGGCGCACAACACTCGTTATTCGTCCACCTAGGTTCAGATAAGATGTATCTGGATCTTAAAAAGTTATACTGGTGGCCTAACATGAAAGCAGAGATTGCTACCTTCGTGAGTAAATGCCATACTTGCGCCAAGGTCAAGGTCGAATACCAGAAACCGTCAGGATTACTCCAGCAACCGGAGATACCTGAATGGAAGTGGGAGCGGATCACTATGGACTTCATAACCAAGTTGCCCAAGACAACGGGTGGACTTGATACCATATGGGTCATCGTCGATAGATTGACCAAGTCTGCACACTTCCTGCCTATCAAAGAAACAGACAAGATGGAGAAGCTTACAAGAACTTACATTCCGGAGATGGAGAAGCTTACAAGAACTTAGATATGAATCAAGACTGTCATGGGTTGGTTTGTAGAGGTCCAAGTTGGTGGACAAAGTGGTGCTACAACACTCATGAGTGCTCATAAGTTCTGAGTATTGGATTCAACCCGCGCTCATTTGAATCACTTCATGGATTTTATCACGAGTGATCATGAGACGATAATTGTTGGATTAATGTCGAAGTCCATAACTATAATTGGTAAGACTTGACCCGACCCGGCATGGTCCATTTGGGTTGCATGGCATCATGCATTTGGATAGACTATAATGAGAGAAATAACACTTAAGGTTGGTTAATATATTATAAGTTCTAATATATTAATAAGGTTATTTAATTAGTATTGATCAAGAATTAATTTGGAATTAATTAAGTGATCAAAAGGAGACTAATTAAATATATGGGTTGATTGTGTAAATCATTCATTCTTATATATGTGGGCTTGTGATCCAAGATTCCTTATGTTGGACTAAGTCCATGGGGTGACCCATGGATACTCCATGGAGGTTAAAATCCATGGAGCATAAGGAATGGGTAAAGTTATGAGTTACATGGTGTAACCCTAATAGCCACCATATAAAAGAATCCCATGGCTCAAGAAATCGTACACTAATGTGTGAGTGTGAGGGCTAGACGATTTCAAGGAGTGTTCAAGTTTCTCTCAAGTTATTCCAAGTGTATTTGGTGTTGTGTGAACCATTTGAGGTGTCACACTTGGGGCACTAGGCACTCAAGCTTCATGAAGACATTCTACATCAAAGAGGTATGTATTCTATCTTGTTATATTTATTATTTTGTATGCTAGATTAGGATAATACCTTGGATGTTCATAATTGTATGTATAATAGAGAAAACATAGATCCAAGGTATTTAGGGTTGCATGTACACTTAGGAGTGTTAGAATGCTCATAACCCAACAGTGGTATCAGAGCCTGGTTTTTTTTCTTGTTATACTTGCAAAAGTAGCTGAAAAATCGAGTTGGATGCATATATTCGATTGTTTTGGCTGGAATTGGACTAGGAACATTACCCTAAGATGTTTTTGGACTTATAAACTTGTTTTGATGTGGTAATGTTCATGCTAATCTAATTTCTAAGATAATTGTCATAATTTCAAGATTTGTATTAGTTTGTATGTTCATGCTAATTTCTTGAAGATTGATGATTTGAATTATGTTGTTCTTATGAGGTTCTTAGATTAATAGAAAAGTTGTGTGAAATAGTTGTTTTCAATCCATTTTAATCTAAGAGTTGATTCCAAAGTGTGTTTTTGTAACTTGTCCTCAAGTTATATGAAAAGTCACATTTAAGAATCATAAAACTCATAAAAGTTGGCAAATGTTACAAAATGAAGAGTCTCTTCATTAAATTAAAAAAAAAGTGTAACCTTAATTAGTTCCATAAGTTACAATAAAAAAAAAGTTATTTTTTTTATTAATTAGTTTAAAGTCTTCCATAACTTGTCCTCAAGTTATGGAACTTGAAAAGTTTTTTTTTTTAATTAAAACTACTTTAAACTCATAAGTTATGCAATTAATTAGTTTTGAATAGTTTCAAAACTTTCCCTCAAGTTTTGGAATTTGAAAAGTTTTCACTTATGAATACTTTAATTCCAAGTTAGCCCTTAGAATTTTAAAAGTTAAAATTCAAACCTTATACTTTATAATATTATAAGTTAATAATATTTATATATATATATATATATATATATATATATATATATATATATATATATATATATATATATATATATATATATATGTATAAGAGTAAAGTCAGTCTTACCATTAGTAGGCCTCATTCACGAAGCCGGTCTATAAGGGGGGTATAAGGTTACTGCCTATAAAATGGCAGTTTAATGGGTGTCCACTCTCACCCACCGCTTCCTTGACTGGTGGAGGGTCGTTAGCCGAACGGGTAGGACAAGGACTATAATTCTCCTTTCATTAAAAGTATTAATGATAAATACAAAGTAACTAAACTCTTATTAATACCCAATCTTAGTTACTTAGGAAAATGTGAATTTGGTGCTAACCCATGAAATTACACTTTGCACTTTGCTTAAGTCGTTAGTGGAGCGTGTGTGGTTAACCGGCACACTAACCTGGACTTAACAAGGTAGGCAAAGGGTAACTTAATATTTATCATAGTATCGGTGGAGCGTGTGTGGTTAACCGGCACACTGATTAAGGGGTAAATATTAAGAGTACCAAGTATATTTGCATGGTTATTCACACCTTGTTTTGTGATCCTCGGCATCCCAGTCACAAAACCTGAAGGGCACACTCGAGATTGAAACATGCCTTTGAATAGTTCAATGAATCTCAAAGATCTAGGACTTTCAAATCCAATTAAAACCTAATAAATTATTTCGTTTTTCATGGTGGAAATTGGTGAATCGTCATTCACCTACCTTCAAATATTTTATTGCTTGGATTACGGCATCCCTCTTCTAAGTTATAAAATAGTTTGTTGGGTCCTAGCCTTAATATTTCATATTGGGTGTCATATTAAGGACTTTAAATCAACTATCTTGAATATCTTCCAAAAAGATGTCTGGTCTAGACATTTATGATCTTCCCAAATCTCTTGAAACAAGCTTTCCTAAATGAAGATGATGTCCCATGGATATCATACTTCTTTCACCTCCTCCAATTATTCTCCCTAACCCACAAGTTCCTAAAAAGTTTAAGGTCACTCAAGCCCTATTGGCAAGGAAAGGTCTAGGTGTGATCACATCTTGGAGATGTAGTCACATATTGACAAGCCGGGAGAGTTGGGTGTCAAAGTCTTGAGAAAGTTGGTGGATCAACTACTTTCTAAGTCACATAGTGAGTTCTTTTGGGAATCCTATGAAACAGACTAAGACAAGACCCTTAATGATCTTATCTATTTGCTAAGATCAACTTCCTAAAACGCTATGGACATTGACAATGATGTCATTGGATATCCAGTAAAGCTCTCTCTTCCCAATGGAAAGGGATCGGCCATAGTCAACTTGGTTGACCCAATGGTAAAGAGAGAGGCGAAGTCTGAGATAGTCCCATTATCAAGGATCCATAGGTAACTATTGCCAAAGGAAGGGGCATTGGTTACGAAGCTGCCAAATTTACCTAAGGATATTAAAGTCAATAAGTTTGGCTCTACTTCAGGTAAAGTCCATTGTCTAACTCTATTAAGTACATGCTGATTCTGATCGCGAAGATGGATTTCAATCGCATGGTTCGGTGATCAGAATTTTGGGCTATTACTTAAGAGTTATGACATTTATATTGCTTAGGAATAGATAACAACAAGGTTTTCATATGGATTGTAAGGATAAGTTTTTCCGCAAAGTTTTAAAATAAAAGAAAAAGGTTTTGATTTTATTTATTTTAAGTATCCTTACAATGGCATTTGTGAAAAGTTGTTGCTTATAAGATTCCATTGATAGCAATATTGGAAAAATGGATTTGATTCTTTCGGTTGTGGTAGTGTCTAATATTACCAAATAAGGAAAGATTCTCATCACCCAAGGTTCAATTGGACCGAAACTTGGAATCATGCAAGTTGTATAGTATGATGAATGAGAACTTTCAGCTTGGAAAATTAAGACTAATTCCTTATGTGAATAAGGAAAGGACTAAGGGATCGAGTACACATTCTTGTACACTGGTCAAGTCCACCACAAAAGATCAAGAAGACTATTCGTCATGATTTACTTAAGTTCAGTAAATATGGTTATACTTATAAGTTTAAGTATAAGTCTGTAGCATTGGAGAAGTTTCAATGTGAGACAGAACGAATAAGAAGAATCAAAGTATGGCAGAAAGATAAAAGTTTCTCAAATCTGAAAAGATGGGAGAGTACTTTAGTATCATGTTTATGATCATCTTAATGATTAAGATACCATATCACAATTGGTCCTCTAAAGTCAAGAAGAGGAGTCATGAATTGTTGAAATGGTTAAATCAAAAAGATGAGTCATACTTCGTTCCAAAACAATTCTTAGAGTCATACTCCAAGATTGTAACTTGAGTGACATATCTTAAAGAGTGTTTGTTAACACTAGTCAAATGTAAGAGTAAAAGGTTATCTACTCTTGTACATTTGAAATTGGTAAGTTGTGATGTTTTGGATAAAACAGAGACCAACTTAGGCCAATTGTGTAAAGTGTTAGTCTTGATAAAGAATCCGCACTATCTCTTGAATATTTGACAAGGGAGTCTTATATGTCAAGAGAACAGTGGGAGTCTTAAAGCTCTTGAAAGTTTCAAGACTTAATCAAGAATAAAACCTAAAGTCCTTCACTAGCACACGACTTGAGGTTTATAACCTATCGCGTTGAAATTTTTGTACCTATTCAAGTTGGCTTTGCATAGGAGTTCTGAGAGTTCTCAATTGGTTGCACAACTACTTGGAAGCAATGGCAGGCACCTGAGCTGCCAAATGGCAAGAATTTAAGATTGCACAAGTTTAATCAATATGAGTTTGGATTTGTCACTAACTTTGTCTTGTGATTATGGTTTTGACAAATTCACATGGATAAGAACACATACACTATTAAATCTAAGTGTCATAAGGTTTCTCTCCGATTCATGCAAACACTTTCACTAAGTAGATTTCAGCTAGATAGCAATTGTGATATTTGCATTCTCAAAGTCGTTAGTGGAGCGTGTGTGGTTTACCGGCACACTAACATGGACTTGTGAGAAGTGGCAAAGGTCTAAACAATTGAGACTATGATTACGGCATCCCTTTTCATAGTTCTAAAATTGTTTAGACACACATGTGAGCTATCTAAGATAAGGTGTATGATATTGCTAAAGTTTTATCAAAACAATCTAGTATCAGAAATCTGAACTTTGGTAGTAAAGTCAGCTAATTTCTGAGTACATGTCAAAGCTAGTGGGAGCATAAGTGTTATGCTAATAATCATCATGTTAGTGGGAGCATGATAATTATGACAAAGGTTGCAAGTTAGCAATGTTAATTATAGAAAACAAAAGTTTCAATTCGTGAGGTTGCAAGGGTTGAAAAAGTTGTTTTGTTATAATTAAGGGAGAGGAAATTATACTTCATTTCAATTCTAAAAGCTTAGATTGAGATTTTAATCGTATTTAATCAAGGATATATATATGAATTTCATGTTGGAATGGCTCAACATAAGGAAATTCTATATATGGGTCCATTATTTGCGTTCTAAAATTCGATTATGATTACGGCATCCCTTTTCATAATCTGAATTTTGAGAACTTGGCAAATTGAAATGGAAATATTATAGCAAAAGACTGGTTTAGTCTTTATGTGAGACATCATGAATCGTGTCCCATATGCTTCAGATATAGGATCGATTACATGTGCTATATTAATCCTTTCTAAAATTTTCCAAATGCCTGGGGCATTATGAAGGGAAAAGGTCTAGAATTGGATATGACTAAAATGATTAAGCAATTGTCGAGGACAATCTAAGGTTTACCAAAGATTGGTTGCTCAAGGACAGTTGGAAGTATAATGTTAATTCTGGAAGGACCATATTGAGATAATCTGTAAGGAGGCAACTCTTGTTCAGAAATAATAGTCAAAATGGAATATGGAAATGTTTCAAAGTTAAAAATTATTCAATCTGTGTAAGATTAGGAAACTTAATGAAAGAAGGATGTTTCCAAGGAGCTGATCTCCTTTGGAATGCTCTGTAATGATTGTTGTCAAGTCTTTCTGACTTCGTGCATAATCATTAAGAGGATCAATGCATATAAGTTTAGAATCTAACAGATTTCAGTAAATGGCATGAATTTGGAATTCTTGCATTTGCAGTAAGGATTTGGGACTGTGAAAAGAGGATCATTGGAGTGATGTTCAATTGATATATTTTACAAAGTAAAGATCATAGATAAACATAGTATGCATACTTGGTGTATGGCATGACTAGTGTTTAGAAAACATAGTGTACATGCTTGGAGCATGGGACAACTATTGTTTTAAATTCAAATATAAAGTTGATAAAATCGAAACAATGAATAATGAGTAATCAGTATGGTGATAAATAAAAGTGTTTATTTATATTCATAGGGTTTGATACCATATTTGATTCATTTATTCTTGTGTTTCACTTTGCATGTTTTGACTTCCAGAATAACTAAGTCGCTCTTCCTGAATGATTAAGTTATTCAAACCATCCACAGTTGGTCATATGTTGGAAGTAGATATGAATCAAGACTGTCATGGGTTGGTTTGTAGAGGTCCAAGTTGGTGGACAAAGTGGTGCTACAACACTCATGAGTGCTCATAAGTTCTGAGTATTGGATTCAACCCGTGCTCATTTGAATCACTTCATGGATTTTATCACGAGTGATCATGAGACGATAATATCTTATATTCTTCAAACCTAGAGATATGAGTTGTTACTATGAGTTGGTTATACATGGATTGCACGAAAACGCATTTGTTAACTCGATGTTATAAAACGTGCCTTTGTGTATGATTCAACAAGTAGTAGAACAAGCCATATGAGTCGAAGTTTATCCATTCCTTTTACCTTCGGGATAAAAGCGATATTTGTGGGCCCCTCGATGATTTAAAGATGATACATGTGAGTGCTTGGCCAAGCCAGGACTGATTTGATTTGTTCAATCAGTCAGTCATCATGAATCGGAAATCGGGAAACAACAAATGGACAGAGAGAATGATTGATAATCCATGTCTCAGTCCATATGATATCTAGAATGGAGGAATATATGATCCCTTATCTAATGGACAAGTCATTGACAAAGGTCAGAGTTCATCGACAAGGTCAGAGTTCGACAGAAGCTTTTGAGATCTACGATTGATGATCGGTTCCTGAAGTCATATGCAATAATAGTTTTAGACTTATCCAAGTGGGAGACTGTTGGATTAATGTCTAAGTCCATAACTATAATTGGTAAGACTTGACCCGACCCGACATGGTCCATTTGGGTTGCATGGCATCATGCATTTGGATAGACTATAATGAGAGAAATAACACTTAAGGTTGGTTAATATATTATAAGTTCTAATATATTAATAAGGTTATTTAATTAGTATTAATCAAGAATTAATTTGGAATTAATTAAGTGATCAAAAGGAGACTAATTAAATATATGGGTTGATTGTGTAAATCATTCATTCTTATATGTGTGGGCTTGTGATCCAAGATTCCTTATGTTGGACTAAGTCCATGGGGTGACCCATGGATACTCCATGGAGGTTAAAATCCATGGAGCATAAGGAATGGGTAAAGTTATGAGTTACATGGTGTAACCCTAATAGCCACCATATAAAAGAATCCCATGGCTCAAGAAATCGTACACTAATGTGTGAGTGTGAGGGCTAGACGATTTCAAGGAGTGTTCAAGTTTCTCTCAAGTTATTCCAAGTGTATTTGGTGTTGTGTGAACCATTTGAGGTGTCACACTTGGGGCACTAGGCACTCAAGCTTCATGAAGACATTCTACATCAAAGAGGTATGTATTCTATCTTGTTATATTTATTATTTTGTATGCTAGATTAGGATAATACCTTGGATGTTCATAATTGTATGTATAATAGAGAAAACATAGATCCAAGGTATTTAGGGTTGCATGTACACTTAGGAGTGTTAGAATGCTCATAAACCAACAATAATATCTTATATTCTTCAAACCTAGAGATATGAGTTTTTACTATGAGTTGGTTATACATTGATTGCACGAAAACGCATTTGGTAACTCGATGTTATAAAACGTGCATTTGTGTATGATTCAACAAGTAGTAGAACAAGCCATATGAGTCGAAGTTTATCCATTTGGGTTGCATGGTCCATTTGGGTTGCACTTCAAAAAGAACTAATTAAATATGGACTCTTATATATATGGAATGGGCCAAGTTCATTTAGGTTGGGCTAAGCTTTCATGGATGGTCCATGGAGCTTTTAACCCATGGATCCTATGTAAATGAAAGGTCATGGGTATTAGGGTTTACATGGATGTAACCCTAATCCTCCATAATATATAAAGGGGTCCTTGGCTCACAAAATTGGCACAGGTGTGTGAAAATAAGAGTGGGCCGATTTTAGTGTGCATACATATTCTCTCAAGTTCTTCCATGGTGTTTTGGTGATTTGTGATTCCATTTGAGGCTTCCACACTATTGGGGCTAAGCTCTTAAAGCTTGAAGACATCAAGCTACATCAAAAGGTATGTCATCTAACTAGAACTTTGTAGTATAGGTGCTTCATAATATGCTAGTTAGGATGAAACCTTGGAATAGTTAATATTTGCATGTATAATAGAGAAAATATAGATCGAAGGTTTATAGGGTTGCATGTACACCATAGGAGTGTTAGAATGCTCAAAACCCAACATATTCTACCCCTCTCTGAACTCTCTTGAATCAGTCTTGACTACAACCCTAAAGTCAACGAAAGTCAACGGTCAAACTTTGACCCGACTCGTCGAGTGCACAAGGGCGACTAGGCGAGTGCATGCGGGTCCTCTGAATCCTTCCAGCCTCTCTTGGCTCGTCGAGTCATCCTTCCACTCGACGGGTTCCTCCGGTCACGAATCGCGGGGCAACCCCGACTCGACTCGTCGAGTCCACTTATGGACTCGGCGAGTTGCTCCCACAACAACTCTCAAATGACCTTCTGAGGTCAGATCTGTTTCTCTAAACTATAGATCTGACTTCTCCACAACTGATAACCACGTAAAGGTCAAAACTTGACTCACATGCAAAGCACCCAAGGCGTTCCTTGGTGAAATAGCTTTTAAAATGGCAACCTAGTTTCCTTTCCTCCATAAACCAACATAAAGCAGAATGGGGAAGGTTCTCTGGACCTCTATGGGTCCAGATCCGAGGTCTAACACAGCAAGGGACCATAAACTCAACTTTTCAAGCCCTAAAAGGTTATAGAAAACCCTAGATCATAGATCTTAACCCAAAACAGGAAGGGAGTTCGATTTGATACCTCAATAGTGTAGATCTGAACTTGAAAACCCTGGATCCACAGCTCCCCTGACCTCCTCTTGCTGGAAACAACTTCTCCTTTGCTAAATCACACCAAAATCGATCAATATGGCCTTATCACTCTCTCAACTCGCTCAAGCTCTCAAGGGGCACTCTCTCAGGGCGGGTAGCCGCACAAGAGGGCTATAAGGTCCTTTAAATAGGGCTCAGGCCCGGGGATTTAGGGTTTCAACCTACAGCGTGGACTCGTCGAGTCCCCCTTTTCCGACTCGTCGAGTCCGCTCATTAATCCAGTCAGCAAACACGCTCCTACTCGACGAGTCCAAGCGTCAACTCGTCGAGTCCCTCCCTTTTACAAAAAGAAAACATGATAAAACATAATACCTGGAAATCCGGATGTTACAATTCTCCCCCACTTAAATTAGATTTCGCCCTCAAAATCGCTCCTCAACCACATAGATAGAAACCAAACACTCGAAAAGCACCACTGAGAGGTCCTCACACCAAAACGATATCTTTCTCCATGAATACCTGGATCCGACCAGGAACTTTAAATTTAGAACAAAACTGGCCCCTCTGTCGCTAAAATACCCCTTTTTGACCTTCCCAGAATTGGGAAACTCTAGTGGCCTGGGCTGCCGCCAGACCCTCCACTCACGCTATCATCATGATATTCGTTCTTCGAACATTAAACCCTGATAACTCACTCCTCCTCTGATTCTCACAAAACAAAATCCGACAATCGGCTAGCGATCGCTCATACCAACGTACCAAAACAGTTTGAATCACGCCCCAAGGAACGAAAGGGTTTACATCCCACCAGGGCTCATCCACTGAACTACTAACAGAATCCATCCGAACAATAAACTTTCAACATTCTGTTCTCTGACACAAGAGAATCATGCTCGCTCAGAAGTCCTCAGACATCTAAAATCATAAGCTTCGACTGCATCCCTCGTATCCCTTTTTAACACTGAGTACCAGATCTGATCTCGACCCAACAGTTGAACCTCCAGGGTCATCCGTTGCATTATCCCAACCGTCTCCATGGTTTCCTTCTTACTACAACCATATCGGCCCAAGGTGACACACGAATAACGAAGTTCGCTTAACCCTAAGCGAATGCCACCTCCCCAACTGGAGATCGACTCAACCCCGACCTCTGTCATCTGTTACTCATGGATCCATGCAACTTGCGGTACCTCCCGTACCCGAGTACTGACCCACACAGGTCTAAGACATGAGATGACAAACAATACTCCTCAACATGGAACCCACCTCAGAGTCCAGAATCTCATCTCACCTATTCAACGCACCACCAGAGCCAAACTGAAACTCGAGGGTTTGGTCCGACCCAGAGTTGGAACCACTCGTCCCAACGAAGCACTCAACTCAGAACTCATTTCCCGCAACTCATGCGTACCTCACTTATCCCATTCTTTTGGATTGCAATGACCACACCTTACTCAGAACATAATGATCCCCTAACATTGAGGAGACCCCGATCTCGCCCCTGGTCTGACCAACAGGTTTCTAAAAACTCATCAATCAAGGCCACCCCATGCCTAAAACTCTCTGCGCCATGCTCTGATCAAAGAGTACTTTATCATAGCAACTTCTTGCTAACTAGTGTGTACTACGTCTTCCCGTAGCACCACCTCGACCTCTCACTGACTGGTGAGTACTACGGCTTCCCGCAGTATCACCACAACCTCTAACTGACTGGTGAGTACTACGGCTTCCCGCAACATCACAACAACCTCTCACTAGTGAGTACTACGGCTTCCCGTAGCATCACAACAACCTCTGACTAGTGAGTACTACGGCTTCCCGTAGCATCACAACAACCTCTGACTAGTGAGTACTACGGCTTCCCGTAGCATCACAACAACCTCTGACTAGTGAGTACTATGGCTTCCCGTAGCATCACAACAACCTCTGACTAGTGAGTACTACGACTTCCCGTAGCATCACAACAACCTCTGACTAGTGAGTACTACGGCTTCCCGTAGCATCACAACAACCTCTGACTAGTGAGTACTACGGCTTCCTGTAGCATCACAACAACCTCTGACTAGCTCACAATCCGCGGGTCAAACATAGATAGGTGCATGCACTTACCTAAATTATGCATCACTATATCTGGCGACAATCGTCATAACAAAACACCCTCCTCTGCTGCAATCCATATTCTCGGACACTCTCACTTGCTGTCATTAACCGAAAGGGCTCTCACTGGAATCATCGATACTTGACCCACCACTTGCCGTCTCCACTCAAGACTCAAAATTATCCGAAATTCAATGCATTAAATTCGGATACCTCGATACACCATATGGGACCTGACGACGTCTCGTCTCATCCACCGATATTCCTGTTCCACAACCTGGAATTGGTTGTCTAATCAACTTCTGCCCTTTCCAAGCTGAATAACAGCCCCATCGTTTAACCAGAATTTCTAAACCGCCGAACTCACCCTACGAGCCAACAATCTCGAATTCACCATTATGACCTTGAAGAATTCTCGTTCACCCCAAGGTCTCCGATCAACGGCCACTTGCCGTGGAGGCACTCATCCTTTTCAAACATAACACATGCATCATCTCGCTCTGCACCTCGTCTCAATCACCAACAACCGTGGGCTTATGAGTTCGCACTGCCGATCTCTCCGTATCCAGATCTCTAACCGTTCTCGATCGAATCTCTAATCCCTTCAATAAAATACCCGGTTCTCCCCCACTTAGGGTTTGAACCAACCCCAATCGGCGCACCTGCAATCTATCCCACAGACTGTTTCCACCATTAACATCGCACCGACTCCTGGAAGGTGCTACACAAAGCTCGATGATCTCCTGACAAAGATCGAGCAACTCCAATGCCCCGAAACTCAGATGAAATCCTCAAAACTTCCTACCATGATTGCTTTTAGTCATTTAGAATCTCACACCATTCCATCACCGGACCTCCCAACCGTCCGGTATTAACCCTGACTCTTAGTCTGGAAGTAATGATCTACCGTACTCCTTATCATCGACTCCTCAACCAACGTTCCATCACGTCACTTATCATAAGAGCAGAACCCATATTTCCACTCTTAATACCTATCAAAGACAATAAGGGCCACCGCCCTGATATACTCCTCTTGATCGTCCGACGTTGCATCTAACACATGCCCTACTATACTCAATTAGGGTGTCTCCTGGTCCTTGACCATCTCAGTCCCCACTGACGACCTGTTCAAGCTATATCTTTACCTCGCGGCAGACCTACTGCCATATACTCTGATTGAAGATCACCATCCGTGCAATCCCACAGGGCTCACCCCCAACTCAAAAACCGAAATCTCAACACCTCTTATGTCTCCCACATGAAACGGATATAGCACCACTCGGGTCACAGAAAGTGACCTCTCCACTATCGGCCGGTCGCCCAGCCCAGACCGTATTCTCCCATAACGCATCATCCCTACTCATCCCTGAGTCTTGTGACTCCAACTGGCATATCACCCACAATCCCTCGAAGCTCACTCGATTTCCCTTTTCAAGGGATGCTCCACTAAAACTTGTTCATCATGGCCTTCTGGCCCCACACTCATTCACCTCGATCTCAGTCTAGACAATCCCCCCAGAATAATTGGTAAAAACCAGAAACACTAACCGCCACATGTCATGATACTCAAACCGTGTGGTCACCTCTCGATCTGCTATGCATCATGGTACCTGAACCATGTTATCTCCTCTTAATCTTCTACGAATCATGGTACTCGAACCACGTTCCCTTTTCTCAATCCATCTCAAATCATGGCACTCTAACCCTGACATCAACTCTCGTCCCGCTACAACTCATGGGACTCGACGCATGGCATCACTTCTTAATCTGCTACTTATCATGGTACTCGAACCATGACATCACTTCTCAATGCTCAAATACCGGCTCATGCGTGCCTGCTCAGACGACACGTGCTCAGGGCAAAACAACGTCCTCTCGTGAAACATCCATGTAATCACAGTCACGGACTCCGTCCCCTGCTTGAGGGACAAGAACTCATGTTCCAACTGTTCCCGCTCCACCGGGGGAACATACTCGTCTCTGAACGTGGTAGTGAACCTGTCCCAGGTCACCTCCGAAATCTCTGCAAGAGTGAAGTTTGCCGCCACGAACTTCCACCAGTCCTTCGCCCCCAAGCGAAACTGTTTCAGTGCAAACCGAACCCTCAGATGCTCCGGACACGAACAGGTGTAGAAGCATCCCTCGATATCAGAAATCCATCTCATCGCAGAAATCGGATCCTGCGTCCCATCAAACTCCGGTGGCTTCGTGTTGCTGAACTCTCGAAACAACAACGAGTCACCTCCCTGAGGCCTGGCACAGCCACAGCTGTAGTAGCTGCAGCAGCCGCAGCTTCAGTTACCGCTGCGTACCGCTCATCAAAAGTCTCAATCGATGTGGTCTTGATAGACCAAAACATCTCCGAAATCTCGGCTCGAATCGCCGCTTCCACCTCATCGTGGATCATCTGACGAAGCTCCTCGTCACTCACGCCGCTCGTCTCAAGTCTGTGGCGTGTCTCAACCATGATGTCATAACATAAAAAAAATATCAGAGACTCACTCGAGTGTACTCGCACTCGATAACTCAACCCTACTTGTTCCTTAGTACCCTAAGGATTCTTACTTGGACTGCGCATTGATCCGGTGTTTTCAGTAGTACGGGCCCAATACTACCTTCCACACCGCATCAGCATTCATTCCAAGTCCTCCTCCTAGGATCCCAGATCACAAGTACTCTACATCTCGCTCAGCATAGGCTACCCTTCGGTAGACTTCTCATAAGCTCCTCAGTGCTACCTACTCCCTCTCAAAGCATCTCAAAGCAACAGTAATCTCCTAGGCTAAGGCATCACAAATCAGGCCACTCTAGTCCTAATATGAATACCTAGCCTACTCTAGCATGCATAACATATAATATCATATCTCATAACACATAATGTAAGGGTATTTTGGGAAATCACCGTTCGGGTGCTGGCTGATCGTACACACTGCTCCGTTCTGCCTTTCTTAAAATCTTTTACTCTTTTTATAAAAATTGTTTCTTTTCCGAAAATTTTCCTCAAATCCTCAGTTTGAGTTCAGATACACCCGAAGGTGCATCAGAATCCCTCAAACCAAGGCTCTAATACCAACTTGTAACGACGTAAATTTTCAAACAATTTTTCATTTTTAAAACATAATTCATTCATAACAAAACCCATTGTATCATATAATATCTCAATGAACAACCCCAGAATCTTAAGTACATAAATCTTCATCAGTGTGTACAGACCATGTCGGCGCCTTCCCGCGATCCTCGCTAGTACCTGAAACACATTACACAACAACTGTAAGCATAAATGCTTAGTGAGTTCCCCAAAATACCACATACAACACATACGCCTTTCCAGGCCATAACTCTGTAGGATCTTCCGATCCATGTGTCTCAGGGGACTTCCGTCCCGAATCCTGGTAGACCTTCCGGTCCTACTCGTATCGACCTTCCGGTCCGTAACCTCCTGACCTTCCGGTCCATGTCATCTTGACCTTCCGGTCTATATCATCTTGACCTTCCGGTCCTTACCATACATAACATACATAGAACATACATATCACATAACCGCATATAGCACATACATCTCATAGCATACAAGACCTTCCGGTCACACATAGGTACCCGTCCAGGTACAGTATAGTGAGAAGACTCACCTCGATGAAGTCAGATAAACTCTCGTGCTCAACGTCCTGACCTAGCCTCCTCCTATTATTCAAATAACATCTCCGATCAATATTCTCACAGTCTCATCTCTAAAGATTGGGTAGAAGGCCATTCTACCCCTCTCTGAACTCTCTTGAATCAGTCTTGACCAGAACCCTAAAGTCAATGAAAGTCAACGGTCAAACTTTGACCCGACTCGTCGAGTGCACAAGGGCGACTCGGCGATTCCATGCGGGTCCTCTGAATCCTTCCAGCCTCTCTTGGCTCGTCGAGTCATCCTTCCACTCGACGGGTTCCTCCGGTCACGAATCGCGGGGCAACCCCGACTCGACTCGTCGAGTCCACATATGGACTCGGCGACTTGCTACCATAACAACTCTAAAATGACCTTCTGAGGTCAGATCTGTTTCTCTAAACTATAGATCTGACTTCTCCACAACCAATAACCACGTAAAGGTCGAAACTTGACTCACATGCAAAGCACCCAAGGCTTTCCTTGGTGAAATAGCTTCTAAAATGGCAACCTAGTCTCCTTTCCTCGATAAACCAACATAAAGCAGAATGGGGAAGGTTCTTTGGACCTCTATGGGTCCAGATCCGAGGTCTAACATAGCAAGGGACCATAAACTCAACTTTTCAAGCCCTAAAAGGTTATAGAAAACCCTAGATCATAGATCTTAACCCAAAACAGGAAGGGAGTTCGATTTGATACCTCAATAGTGTAGATCTGAACTTGAAAACCCTGGATCCACAGCTCCCTTGACCTCCTCTTGCTGGAAACAACTTCTCCTTTGCTAAATCACACCAAAATCGATCAATATGGCCTTATCACTCTCTCAACTCGCTCAAGCTCTCAAGTGGCACTCTCTCAGGGCAGGTAGCCGCACAAGAGGGCTATAAGGTCCTTTAAATAGGGCTCAGGCCCAGGGATTTAGGGTTTCAACCTATAGCATGTACTCGTCGAGTCCCCCCTTTCCGACTCGTCGAGTCCGCTCATTAATCCAGTCAGCAAACACGCTCCTACTCGACGAGTCCAAGCGTCGACTCGTCGAGTCCCTCTCTTTTACAAAAAGAAAACATGATCAAACATAATACCTGGAAATCCGGATGTTACATATTATGAGTAATATAAGAGTGTTGCTTAATGCTTATATAATAGTAATAATAGCTAGACTATTAATTGGTCGCGGTTAACGTTAGACTAAACCCTAGTGGTATTGATACTAGGTTTTGTCAAGGGAAAATTATTTTGAGATAACGAAGCGTTGTTCAAGTACAGAGTCACCACCTTTCAGGTGAGTGCATAGTTACTTTCATCTTACACATAGATAAGAAGTATTTAATATAAATTACGTGCTATGTGTGCATATTGTCTGTATACTTGCTGTCTATGCTGGGTGAAAGATTTTTATACATGCTTTAAATGATTTAAACTGTATATATATTTTATATCTACAAAATATGTTGCGTAAAACATGGGTAGATGAAATATGAGTCGGATGATGAGGTGAGAGGTGAAATAGACCATGAGGTGAGGGTGAGAGGTGGACGATGTAAGAAGCCTTGTACCCAAATGCTGGCCCCGTCATCTAGCAGAGTATAGATGACAACCACAGACTATTCTAGACAGTCTAGTGGAACACTAGCAGGCTCGCAACCTGTAGGTGTTGTGAACGATGTGTTCACCGGTGTACTCTAAAAACCCATTGACATGTATTGCGAGTGGATTCTCGGAAACGATACTGTCGATAAATGAGATAACCCTGGCAGCTGCGCCTAAAGGACAATACCGGTAGACGCGCCTCGTAGAGAATGTCACAATTTTGGCAGGTGCGCCTAAGTGATAGAACTAGCAGCTGTGCTTGATAGATGTGTCATTGACAACGATGAAATTCGTACCTATTCCTTAGGATAATCCTTAGGAATGAATGAACAAGAAATAGCTGATTCTTAGGGTAGATCCTTAAGAATAAAGAAGATAATGGGGATGGGTAATTGGGTTAACTGTTTGATGATTAAACATAATAATTATATTATTGTGGGTTGAAAAACCTATGTACTCACCAGGTTTCCTAACCTGACCCACTCAGTTTATTTGTATCACAGGTGTCGATATGAAGTTACATTACACTGAGAGATTAAGGAGATATAAATCACTAGTGATAATGAATGTAACTTCTGTTTATGCTTATGTTTCTGTATTGACGATGACATCCCAAATGTTTCAAAATGAATAAAAATACATTTCTTCAGAAATGTTTTGATAACGTATTTATCATGTTTTACTGGGAACAAATTCCGCAACATTTTTATTAAAAGAGGTACTCTGATTTTTATAAAGCATAAACAAAATCGGTCTTTTCTGGCCGTGAAAATGGGGATGTCACAAAACTCCTCATGGAATCTCGAAACAAACTCATCCCAAGTCATGGCCGCTACAGCCCTGTAACATTTCGTTTAAATTAAATAAATAAGTAAATAATTAAGTAGCCCTAAACCCCGAGATGTAAATTATATCATTTTCTCATGTTATTTTATTGTTGCCCTAAATTTGAAATAATTTAGCAAGGCATTGGTTTTGGGGTTTAAATGTCATAACTTTTGAATATTGGGGGTTAAGAGTAATTTTCGGATAAGTATGTAAATATTTTCAGAAGTCAGGGGGTGTTTGGTAAAATATTGGACTTAAATTGAAAGGATTTTGGAATGCTGAGGACTAAATGGTAACTTATGGATTTATTTTGAAAAAATTATGAGTGGGAGGGACTGGAAGTGTCAAATTCGTATGAAGTTTGTATGGGACACGGGATTAAACCCGGTTCCTTTTTTTCCCTCTCGTTGCATCACCTAACCCTAGCTACACATCTTCAGTTGCCACCATGAGAAGCCTCCTCAGCCGCTGCTGCCTAGTCGAGTTCGATCACCACCCGTCCGCATGCTACCTCGCCATTGAAGCCCCACCACCATAACCTTGCTGACGGATATTATGGGAAACCGGTGAACCGCCGAGGACCATGGAACACGCTGTGTTCATCGTGCGTGGGTCGTGAGCCACCGGAAGCACTCGGTAAGTCCAACCATAACCCACATTTCCTCTCTCTCGTTATTTTCTGTGGATACGACGTTGGAGACGTCGTTATTGTCGTCGGTGGCCCTTGGGCCGCTATATTCGTCTTTTCCAGCGACGTCTGCCGCCTAGGCAGTGGCTGTGTGGGTGTGTGTTCGAGTGTACATACTACTTTCGGTATTGGTGTTGTTATATGACAATGTTTGGCCGGAAAAGCAACCACCACCACCGTGAGGTGGTGGCTGCCATCGCTTTGCCGCCACTAGCCACCATCTCCGGTGGCTGTGTGTTTATGTGAGTGATTGGTTTGGTGCTTGGAGTACTTTTGTCAGTATTTTGGTCTAGAATCATAGCCACCACCACCATGACGTGGTGGCTGCCGCCGTGAACCGCCATCGACCACCACCGCTCAAGGTGGCAGTGGGTGGTGCCTGACTTGGTGAAACCCTAACCAGCCTAAAACTTAGATTTTAGACCTAATTAGCATGTGTTTAGATTGGAAACCCTAATTAGGGTTTAGAAAACCCTAATCTTGGAAACCATTATTTTGGATTTGTCGGGACCCGCGTTTGGACCGTTGGATTGGAATTATAAAATTATGCTTGACCACATTGTATAATTGGCCTAGTGGGGTGATGGACTTAATGGACTAAGTCCTTAATGGGTTAAGTAAGAACACTTAACCCTAATCATCATTTTATGTGAAAACCCTAATTGTGTTCGGTTTTGAGTTGGGCTTTTCTGTTGGGTTTAGATATTCGGATTCTTGATGGGCCATCAAAGAACAAGTATATGGACTAGGGTTTTTGGATGGGCTTTAAGGTAAGGCCCATGTGAGGGGCTTGGGCCCAATTTGGAAAATTGGGCCTGATGAGAATTAAATTCTCTAAGATCGTTTAGATTCGTAACAGATTTAGACAAACACAATAAAAGCAAAGAACACCGGACGAATCAAACAAGAGCTGAATGATTAATATGCTCCACCTCAGAAGAGCTCGATAAAGAACTTCGACTATAGAGGTGTGCTAGGGTTACAGTATAATGAAAGGAATAATAATTATTAAGCGTACAGAGAACGATGCATGCATGCATCTTATAAAGTAAACCCTAATATCATAAACACGGATGAATAGGCCCAGAACCGTGATAACAATAGACCGTGGTAACAAGCCTAATGACGCAAGTCCTAGACCTAACAATCTCCCCCTTTGCGTCAATTGAGGCTAGAGATCATTTCGGTTGAGTGCGAGTAGATTTCTTCACAGTCTTGAATAACTTCGATATGATGGCGAGAAGAGTTTGACGGAAGTCAATATACCACCGAAGCATATCCGAAAAAAATTTCTTATAAGCTTCACTGTTTTGCCTACACCTGTGAATGATGTCAAGAATGTGCTCCAGACAAGTAGTGGAGAACAGGTGTTTATCGTCAAGAGCGAACAAGCACTTTTGGCCTTCGGCTCTGGTGAACATGACTGTGTGATACTTCGGGTCAATCCTACCCATTTGCATCTTGTTAACGTCGCATGCCTTCCCAATTGGTTTGATTGTAGGCTTCTTCTTTAAAGCAGAGGCGATCTCTTGATCCGTCTTGGCAACCTCATGAATGTAAGAAACTAACATTCGCTTGATGTGATCGATGATAGGCTCGTACTGTTGTTGATCAGTTAGCAAAATGTTGTTCAGGAGGATCCAGTCGTGTGGGTAAGTTCGGCAGATTAGCAAGAGAGATCATATGAACCGACTTGTCAGAGCCTCGGGTCAATTTGAACTTCACATTTATAAAATTCCCCGCTGAAGTTGGTTTCAATACCTTGACCGTTGTGATATTTTGTGCGCTCCAGGTCAAGTATTGTGGTTGAGAGAATGCAAGATAGTAGTCAATCAATTCTCGGTCAACCTTCGGGTCAGGAGTAGGAACAGCGGCGATTGGCTCAAAGCAATGAAACACAAATGCCTTTCGGGTGATAGGCATGTCGAACTAAGAGTCTCTCGAATTCTCACGATCAAACGAGATAACCGGTTCAAGCCAATGAGTGCTAGGAGACTCGATTGCTTCTTTTAACAGTTTCTCCAACGACCACAAAGGAAATAGAGTTTTTCTACTTTCCAATGCATCGTGAGCTTCTTTTCTTTTTCTTTCCCTCTCTTCTTCTTCTCTTGCGATGCGAAGATTTTCATCAAGCTCTCGGTCACGTTGCATTCTTTTGAGAGTATCTTCTTCGGTTTCTTCCTCATCACTATCATTGATTATCTTTTTGTCTTTGTCCTTCACACTAGAATCCGAAGCTTCATTAACCTTCGGTTCAGTGGTGACTTTCGGTTGTGAAGAAATTTGAATAGCTTTGCTTGTTGGAGGCTACGGTGGTTGACCCTAACATGCTTCTCCCCCTTGTTTCGTAGGGACACCAGTCTCCGGAACACCTTCTATACGACTCAACATATCAAGAGCAGGTCTCAGCTTCTCAGCCAAATGCCGTCGAATAGTGAGAGTAAGAACTGAATCATGTGCCTCTAGGAGATTGGACAGAAGAGAGTGCACATCACTAACACAGCTTTTGATAACTGCTCTCTCAGACTTGAGATCATCAATTTCCTTGGTCGCCTGATTGAGCTTCAAGGTCTGAGTTTTGAGCTGAGTAGTGTGAAGAGCCAGTTCATCCATGATTTTGTTTTCCCCGGGTAACTCAGTCTGGAGTTGATCAAGATGAGACTTGACTAAAGATACGACCTATGCATTATCAGTTTTAATCCCCGTTCTAATGCTTTCAAAATGCTTATGCTCATCCTGAAGCGAAGTGGTGAGATTCTTAATAGTAGCATTCACCATATTAGCATTCTTTTCGGCAGCCGCCTGGAGAGAGTCCAAAAACACTTGAGTATCTGAGATAAGTTTTTCGACATTTTTGGTCGCTTTCTTGCATTCGTTTGTTGATTCTTCAACAGCGATGGTGGCTTTCTGGAAAGAGGAGCTGGAAGCTTCAATGGCTTTGGTAGCTTTGGAAATAGAGGAGTCATGCTCCTTGACAAAAGTTGCCAACATAGCTTTGATAGCAGTCTCTGAGTAAGTCTCGCTTCGAGTGGAAGATGAAGAGGAAATCAACTTGTAAAGTTTCTTGTTAAGATCCTTTAAATGTCGTTTCGTTATAGGAGCATCATCATCATCATCATCGCTCTGAACTCTGTAGGGGCTATAATAGAAGGAGTCAAATTCAACATCCTCTCCACCGAGAACGGTGTCATATTCGTTTGAGATAGGTGGAGATAGAGGTTTAGAGGTAATCAGGGTTTCAGTCCATGAAGTAGGTGCCCCTGTATCAGATACGTTGAGTCCAGAGAATAGGCCCATAGTTCATGTTTATCCCATAGCAGGAAGCTTCTTGTATTCACTAATGAGCTTGCTTTCCCCAGAAACACAGTTGTACATAGTCTCAGGAATTGAACCAATGAATAGAAATTTGGTTGGATCGGCTACAAAGTGGCGATCGATGACATCAAAGTGGCGATCGATGACATCAAAGAGTCTGCCAATATTAGAATGTGGAATTTCTCCATTTCCCATTGAGTAACTAAGGTCCAAAACCTGCCACATGAGATTTCGGAATAACGAGAAGCTGAGTTTAGGCTTTATACCAGTTGAGTCCAGAGAGTAGACCCATAGTCTATGTTTATCCCATAGTAAAGACCATAGAGCAGAGTCATAAATGCTTTGCTTGCCCCGTCAGACCCTGTGTAACATCCGGATTTTCAGGTATGACAATTTGAGTATTTATTTTTGAGATGAGAAGAGGGACTCGACGAGTTGACGCCTAAACTCGTCGAGTAGGATCGCGACTGCTGACTCGGATTAATAAATGGACTCGACGAGTCGGCAAGTCGACTCGACGAGTCCGCGTTGTGGACATAAACCCTAAATCTTTGGGCATGTGCCCTATTTAAGGGACCTTATGGCCTTCATTGGCGGCCACACACACACTTGAGAGACCCTAACGAACCAGAGAACATAGAGAGTGAGGGAAGGAGCTAATTACATCACCATTAGTGCATTGTTGCAAGAAGGAAGGAGGGGATTCAAGCTAGGCTGATTGAGGAGATCAGATCTACTATCACTTCATCAAAGGTTGCTGTTTGAGGTATGAATCCATGCCTATTTTCGTGTATATAGTAGATCTCATGAATCTAGGGTTTCTTTACCCCTTCTTTAGTTGAAATATGGAGCATGTGGAGTCCCATTGAGGAATAGACATTAGATCTGGACCTTGAGAGGTCCAGAGAGTCCCAATCTTCCAGCTTTATGTAGTCCCATAAGAGTTTTGGGTCTAGGTTACCATTTTCAGGGTTATTTCATCAAATAGAGCCATATGTGTGATGCATGAACATAAAGGTTGAACCTTTACGTGACTTTTGGGTGCTAGAAGGCCAGATCTAAAAGTTATAGAAACAGATCTGACCTCAGAAGGTCAAATGAGTGTTGTCATGGAGGAAACTCGCCGAGTCCATAAGAGGACTCGACGAGTCGGATCGGGTTGCCCCGCGATTCGTGATCAGTGGTAACCCGTTGAGTAAAAGGTTAACTCGACGAGTCGAGTGAGGCCTTAGGAGCATTTAGAGGACACGCATGGACTCGACGAGTCACCTGAGTGCACTCGGCGAGTCTGGTCAAAGTTGGACCGTTGACTGGAGTTGACTTCAGTTGACCTTGGGGGTTTGGTCAAACTGATTCAAGAGAGGCCTTGGATGGGTAGAATGGTCTTCTACCCATTCTTTAGAGATGAGAACATGAGGAGAGTATTGATTAGAGATATTATCATTTTGATAGGCGGAGGCTAGATCGGGGATATCGAGCACGAGAGATTACTAGACATCATACGAGGTGAGTCTTCTCACTATACATTACCTAGAATGGTATTTATGTGCAGACCGAAGGGTCTTATGTGTTATGTGTATGATTGAGATTATGTACATTGTGTTATGTGTATGATATGTGTTATATAGACTGGACCGGAGGGTCCAATGACTTACGAGGCCAGAGGGTCCTCGATTAGACCGGACCGGAGGGTCCAACGATTTAGATCGGGCCGAAGGGTCCAACGATTTAGACCGGGCCGAAGGGTCCAATGATTTAGACCGGGCCGAAGGGTCCAACGAGCTAGACCGGACCGGAGGGTCCAACGAGCTATGGGACTGGAGGGTCCCGCTGAGACACATCGACCGGAGGGTCGTACCGAGTTATAGCCTTGAGTGGCGTATGTGCTGTATGTGGTATATTGGGGAACTCACTAAGCATTTCTGCTTACCGTGTTATGTGAAATGTGTTTCAGGTACTAGCGAGGATCGCAGGAAGGCAGCCGGCATTATCTGTACACACTGATAAAGTATTATGTATTTGAGATCCTGGGATATGTTTTACTGTGATAACATGTGATAAATTTGAGTTTTGAGATTTACTTTACGAGATATGTTATGTTTGAAAAATGAAAAATTGTTTTGAAAATTCACGTCGTTACAAGTTGGTATCAGAGCCTTGGTTTGAGGGATTCGGATGCACCATCGGGTGTATCTGAACTCAAACTGAGGATTTGAGAAAAATTTTCATAAAAGAAACAATTTTTCTAAAAGAATAAAAGATTTTGAGAAAAGCAGAACGGAGCAGTGTGTACGACCAGCCAGCGCCCGAACGGTGATTTCCCAAAATACCCTTACATTATGTGTTATGAGATATTATGTGATGTGTTATGCATGCGAGAGTAGGCTAGGTATTCATATTTAGGACTAGAGTGGCCTGATTTGTGATGCCTTAGCCTAGGAGATTACTGCTACTATGAGTTACTTCGAGAGTGAGTTGGTAGCAGCGAGGAGCTTATGAGTGGTCTACTGGAGTGTAGCCTTTGTTTAGCGAGATATAGAGTACTTGTGATCTGGGATCCTAGGAGGAGGACTTGGGGTGAATACCGATGCGTTGTGGAAGGTAGTATAGGGCCCGTACGGATCAGTGAGCAGTCCAAGTAAGAGTCCTTAGGGTACTAAGGAACAGGTAGGGTTGAGTTATCGAGTGCGAGTATACTCGAGCAAGTCTCTGATTTCTTTGTGTTATGAGACACCATGATTGATAGCAGATTGAGAGGTGATATCATGGTTCGAGTACCATGATTGGTAGAAGATCGAGAGGTGATATCATGGTTCGAGTACCATGATTGATAGCATATTGAGAGGTGATATGATGGTCCGGGTACCATGATTGGTAGCAGATCGAGAGGTGATATCATGGTTCAGGTACCATGATTGGTAGCAGATCGAGAGGTGATATCATGGTTCAGGTACCATGATTGGTAGCAGACCGAGAGGTGATATGATGGTTCGAGTACCATGATTGATGGCATATTGAGAGGTGATATCATGGTCCGGGTACCATGATTGGTAGCAGATCGAGAGGTGATATCACGGTTTAGGTACCATGATTGGTAGCAGATCGAGAGGTGATATCATGGTTTGGGTACCATGATTGTGTTGGGTTTTGAGCATTCTAACACTCCTATGGTGTACATGCAACCCTATAAACCTTGGATCTATGGTTTCTCTATTATACATGCAAATATTAACTATTCCAAGGTTTCATCCTAACTAGCATATTATCAAGCACCTATACTACAAAGTTCTAGTTAGATGACATATCTTTTGATGTAGCTTGATGTCTTCAAGCTTTAAGAGCTTAGCCCCAATAGTGTGGAAGCCTCAAATGGAATCACAAATCACCAAAACACCTTCGAAGAACTTGAGAGAATATGTATGCACACTAAAATCGACCCACTCTTATTTTCACACACTTGTTCCAATTTTGTGAGCCAAGGACCCCTTTATATATTATGGAGGATTAGGGTTACATCCATGTAAACCCTAATACCCATGACCTTTCATTTACATAGGATCCATGGTTTAAAAGCTCCATGGACCATCCATGAAAGCTTAGCCCAACCTAAATGAACTTGGCCCATTCCATATATATATGAGTCCATATTTAATTAGTTCTTTTTGATCACTTAATTAATTCTAAATTAATTCTTGATCAATACTAATTAAATAATATGATTCCATATTAATATATTAGAACTTATAATATACTAATATAAATCATAAATATACTATTCTCAAAAGACTATCCATATAAATTGTACCGGTGAAGTGCAACCCAAATGGACCATGCCGGGTCGGGTCAAGTACATACCAAATATAGTTATGGACTAAGACATTAATCCAACAGTCTCCCACTTGGATAAGTCTAAAACTATTATTGAGTATGACTTCAAAACCTAACTGGCAATCGTAGCTCTTAAAGCCGCTGTCGAACTCTGACCTTGTGAATGACTTGTCCGTTAGATAAGGGATCATATATTCCTCCATTCTAGATATCATATGGACTGAGACATGGATTATAATCATTCTCTCTGTCCATTTGTTGTTTCCCGATTTTCGATTTATGATGACTGACTGATTGAACAAATCAGATCAGTCCTGGCTTGGCCAAACACTCACATGTGTCATCGCTAAATCATCGAGGGCCCCACAGATATCACTTTTATCCCGAAGGTAAAAGGAATGGATAAACTTCGACTCATATGGCTTGTTCTACTACTTGTTGAATCATACACAAAGGCACGTTTTATAACACCGAGTTATCAATGCATTTTCGTGCAATCAATGTATAACCAACTCATAGTAACAACTCATATCTCTAGGTTTTAAGAATATAAGATATTATCGTCTCATGATCACTCGTGATAAAATCCATTAAGTGATTCAAATGAGCGTGGGTTGAATCCAATACTCAGAACTTATGAGCACTCATGAGTGTTGTAGCACCACTTTGTCCACCAACTTGGACCTCTACAAACCAACCCATGACAGTCTTGATTCATATCTTCTTCCAACATATGACCGACTGTGGATGGTTTGAATAACTTAATCATTCAGGAAGAGCGACTTAGTTATTCTGGAAGTCAAAACATGCAAAGTGAAACACAAGAATAAATGAATCAAATATGGTATCAAACCCTATGAATATAAATAAACACTTTTATTTATCACCATACTGATTACTCATTATTCATTGTTTCGGTTTTATCAACTTTATACTTGAATTAAAAACACTAGTTGTCCCATGCTCCAAGCATGTACACTATGTTTTTCTTAAACAATAGCTTTGCCATACACCAAGTATGCACTCTATGTTTGTCTATGATCCTTACTTTGTGAAATAAACCAATTGAACATAATTTCAATGATTCTAATATCACACTCCCAAATCCTTATCGAAAAATGTGAGAATTTCAAATTCCTATCATTTATCGAAATCTGTTTAGATTTTAAACTTATATACACTGACCCTCCTGTAATGAATATGTACAAAGTCACAAAGACTTGTCAACAGTCATTATAAGGTATTCCAATGGAGATCAACTCCATGGAAACTAAGTCTCATATTCAAAGTACATTGCTTTGGACATCCTTCTTGCATTAAGTTTTCTAATCTTACACAGATAACTTCCACCTATGGAGACAACTCCATATTCTCATTTTGACTATCACTTCTGAATAAGAGATGCCTCTTTTCAGAATATGTCAATATGGTCCTTCCAAAATTAGCACTATACTTCCAACTATCCCTGAGCAACCAATCTTTGGTAAACCTCAAATTGTCCTCGACAATTGCTTAATGATTTTAGTCATATCCAATTCTAGACCTTTTCCCTTCTTAATGCCTCTGGGCATTTGGAAAAATTTAGAAATGACAAATATTATAGCACATGAAATCGATCCTGTACCCAAAGCAAATGGTACACGATTCATGATGTCTCACATAAAGACATGATTCTAGACCAGTCTTTTGCTACAATATTTTTATTTGCCATGTTTTCAAATTTTGACTATGAAGAGGGATGCCGTAATCATAATCGAATTTTGAGAACGCAATATATAGAATTTCCTTAAGTTGAACCAATCCAACATGAAATTCATATATATATATTCTTGACTAAAGATGATTAGGGTCTCAATCTAAGCCTTTAGAACTGAAATAGAGTATATCCTCTCCCTTAATTATAGCAAAACAACTTTTTCAATCCCTGCAACCTCACAAATTGAAACTTTTGTTTTCTATAATTAACATTGCTAACTTGCAACACTAACAATAATTATCATGCTCCCACTAACATGATGATTATTAGCATAACACTTATGCGCCCACTAGCTTTGACATGTACTCAGAAATCAGCTGGACTTCTAGAAATCAATACTTTATTGACTTTCTTACCAAAGTTCAGATTTCTGATACGAGATGCTTTGATAAAACTTTATCAAAATCATACACCTTTCCTTAGATAGCATGCATGTGTGTCTAAACAATTTCAGAACTATGAAAAGGGATGCCGTAATCATAGTCTCAATTGTTTAGACGCTTCAAATCTACTTGGTGGAAGTGTTTCCTCACCATCATTTCCATGAATCGGAGAGAAACCTTATGACCCTTAGATTTTATGGTGTATGTGTTCTTATCCATGTGAAACGTCAAAACCATAGTCACAAGACAAGGATAATGACAAATCCAAACTCATATGGACTGAACTTATGCAATCTTAACTTCTTGCCACCTGGCAGTACAGGGCCTGCCATTGCTTCCAAGTTGTTATGCAACCAATTGAGAACTTTCAGAACTCCTATACAAAGCCAACTTTAACTGGAATGAGCACAAAATATGTCAACACGATAGGTTATAAACCTCAAGTCGTGTGCTAGTGAAGAACCTCAGGTTTTATTCTTGATTATTTCTTGAACTTCTTTTTAGGATCTTTAAGACTCCCACTATCCTGTTGACATATAAGACTATCTTTCGAAATATTCAAGAGATAGTGCGAATTATTTATCAAGACAAACACTTCACACAATTGGCCTTAGTTGGTCTTTGTTTTATCCAAAACATCACAACTTACCAATTTCAAATGTACAAGAGTAGGACACTTTTACTCTTACATTTGACAAGTGTTTTAAACCTTTCTTTAAGATATGTCACTCAAGTTACAATCTTGGAGTATGACTCTAAGAATTGTTTTGAAACGAAGTATGACTCATCTTCCTGATCTAACCATTTCAACAGTTCATCACTCCTCTTCTTAGTCATAAGAATGCACTAAGATGACCTTTAGAGGACTAATTTTGATATGATTTCTAAATCATTAAGATGATCACAAACATGATACTAAAGTACTCTCCCATCTTTTCAGATTTGAGAAAATTTTATCTTTCTGCCTAATTTGATTCTTCCCATTCGTTCTGCCATACATTGAGACTTTTCCAATGTTTCAGAATTATACTTAAACTTGTAAGTATAACCATATTTACTAAACTTTAGTAAATCAAATAGTCTTAACGAGCTTTGTGGTGGACATGACCAGTGCACAAGAATGTGTACTCGAACCCTTTAGTCGTTCACTTGACTCACACATCCATGTGAACAAGTAATTAGTCTTGATTTTCCAATGCTTGAAAGTTCTCATTCATCATACTATTCAACTTGCATGATTCCAAGTTTCGGTCCAATTGAAACTTGGGTGATGAGGAACTTTCCTGATTTGGTAAATTTAGACACTACCACAAATGAAAGAATCAAATCCATTTTCCAATATTGCTGTCAGTGGAATCATATAAGCAACAATTTTCCACAAATGCCATTGTAAGGATACTTCAAATAAATAAAATTAAACAATTTTCTTTTATTTTAAAACTTTGCGGAAAAACTTATCCTTACAATCCACATGGAAAATTGTTGTTATCTATTCCTTAGCAATATATCATAACTTGTTAAGCAACTGCTCAAAATTCTGATGCGATCGAAATCCACCTTCGCGATCAGAATCAGCATATACTTTCTTTAAGATTTCTCTCTATTCTTTGATTCTTAAAACATCAACATGTGACCCAGTCACATCATGTAATGAGGATCTCAGAATAGAACTTAACAGAGTTAGATAATGGGCTCTACCTGATGTAGAGTCAAACTTATTGACTTTAACATCCTTAGGTAAATTTGGCAGCTTTGCAATCAACGCCCCTTCCTTTTGGCAAAATAAACATATGGACCCTTTGGTAATGGGACTATCTCAGACTTAGCCTTTCTCTTTACCATTTGGTCAACCGGGTTGACTATGGCCAATCCCTTTCCATTGGGAAGAGAATGCTTTTTCTGGATTTCCAGTGTCACCATTGTCACTGTCCATAAATTTTTTGGGAAGTTGATCTTCTAATCAAATTTTCTTTACTATCGTTCCAAATCATTGCTGATTCAGCAGCACCAAGCAAATAGATATGATCATTAAGGTTCATGTCATAGTCTGTTTCATAGTAGTCCCAAAGGAACTCACTATGTGACTTAGAAAGTGATTGAACATCCAACTTTCTCAAGACTTTGACACCTAACTCTCCCGGCTTGTCAATATGTGACTTCATCTCTAAGATGTGATCACACATAGACCTTGCTTGCCATTAGGGCTTGAGTGACCTTGAACTTGTGGGTTAGGGAGAATAATTGGAGGAGGAAGAGGAAGAGAAGTATGACTTCCATGAGCCAAACTCGGGAAGTCATATTCATTAGGAAAGCTTGGTTTGGGAAGATCATTGTTGTCTAAACCAGACATCAACAATGGGAGAAATTCACGTAAAGTTGATTTAAGTCCTTAATATAACACCCAATATGATATATTAACGCTAAGACCCAACAAACTATTTTATAACTTGGAAGAGGGATGCCGTAATCCAAGCTATAAAATATTTGAAGGTAGGTGAATGACGATTCACCAATTTCCACCAAGATAAACGAAATGTATTATTAGGTTTTAAGTGGTTTTGAAACTCCTATATTCTTTTGAGATTCATTGAACTTTTCAATGGCATGTTTCAATCTCGAGTGTGCCCTTCAGGTTTTGTGACTGGGATGCCGAGGATCACAAAACAAGGTGTGAAGTAACCATGCAAATATACTTGGTACCCTTAATATTTACCCCTCAATCGATGTGCCAGTTAACCACACACGCTCCAACGATACTATGATAAACATTAAGTTACCATTTGCCTACCTTGTTAAGTCCAGGTTAGTGTGCCGGTTAACCACACACGCTCTACTAACAACTTAAACAAAGTGCAAAGTGTAATTTCATGGATTAGCACCTTATTCACATTTTCCTAATTAACTAAGATTGGGAATTTATAAGTGTTTAGTTACTTAGTATTTATCATTATACTTATAATGAAGGGAGAATTATAGTCCTTGTCCTACCTGTTCGGCTAACGACCCTCCACCGGTCAAGGAAGCGGTGAGTGAGAGTGGACACCCATTAAACTGCCATTTTATAGGCAGTAACCTTATACCCCCCTTATAGATCGGCTTCGTGAATGAGGTCTACTAATGGTAAGACGACTTGCTCTTATACATATAATATATTAAACTTTTAATATTATAATAATATAAGGGTGTATTTTAGACATTTAAAATACTTGGTGATTTAATCTATTAATTAAAATAGACTTTTAATTTAATTAAATCAAACCATATATTTATGGATTAATAATACTATTTTAATTAAACGCTTTAATTAACTATTAATAAAGTCCATAAGAGTTAATTTGAACTATTCACCAAAACATCATAATTCCAATTATTAAACTCAAAATTAAAACCATTTAATTAATTGTTTAAGTTATGAACCCAGGAGTTTTAGAATTCAATTCCTTTTTTTCAAAAAAAAACTTTTCTCAAATTCCAAAACTTGAGGGCAAGTTTTGTAATTCTTGAAAACCTTTGGATTCCATAACTTATGGAATTAATGGTGTTTTATGATGAAACTTTCCATGTTCCATAACTTAAGAACAAGTTATGGAATTTTTTAAAACATTAACACCAAATTTTGTCACTCCATAAAAACTTTGAATCAATTTTTTTTTTTTAAAAAAAACTTTCATATCCATAACTTATGGAAGTTTCAAAAACCCTTAAGATCACAACTTTAAAAAAAACTTTTGAGCTCCAAAATTTTATGACAAAATAGGTAACTCCTTAAAACATTTAGATCAAACTTTTAAAACTAATAAAATAATCATATCATTTTATCTTTTACTAAATTTGACATAATTACACTCATATAACAAATGATTCAAATTTTACAAATAATTCGTTTTTCACAAAACAAGTAATTATCTTAAAATTTGACAAACGTCATGTTTTTTTTCCTTTTTTTTCCAACTTGAAAATAAAACATTTGCATCAATATAACAGAAAACAGCCTGGCTTTGATACCACTGTTGGGTTTTGAGCATTCTAACACTCCTATGGTGTACATGCAACTCTATAAACCTTGGATCTATATTTTATCTATTATACATGCAAATATTAACTATTCCAAGGTCTCATCCTAACTAGCATATTATGAAGCACCTATACTACAAAGTTCTAGTTAGATGACATACCTTTTGATGTAGCTTGATGTCTTCAAGCTTTAAGAGCTTAGCCCCAATAGTGTGGAAGCCTCAAATGGAATCACAAATCACCAAAACACCTTGGAAGAACTTGAGAGAATATGTATGCACACTAAAATCGGCTCACTCTTATTTTCACACACTTGTTCCAATTTTGTGAGCCAAGGACCCCTTTATATATTATGGAGGATTAGGGTTACATCCATGTAAACCCTAATACCCATGACCTTTCATTTACATAGGATCCATGGGTTAAAAGCTCCATAGACCATCCATGAAAGCTTAGCCCAACCTAAATGAACTTGGCCCATTCCATATATATATAAGAGTCCATATTTAATTAGTTCTTTTTGATCACTTAATTAATTCTAAATTAATTCTTGATCAATAGTAATTAAATAATATGATTCCATATTAATATATTAGAACTTATAATATATTAATATAAATCATAAATATACTATTCTCAAAAGACTATCCATATAAATTGTGCCGGTGAAGTGCAACCCAAATGGACCATGCCGGGTCGGGTCAAGTACATACCAAATATAGTTATGGACTTAGACATTAATGTTGGATTAATGTCTAAGTCCATAACTATATTTGGTATGTACTTGACCCGACCCGACATGGTCCATTTGGGTTGCACTTCACCGGCACAATTTATATGGATAGTCTTTTGAGAATAGTATATTTATGATTTATATTAATATATTATAAGTTCTAATTTATTAATATGGAATCATATTATTTAATTAGTATTGATCAAGAATTAATTTAGAATTAATTAAGTGATCAAAAAGAACTAATTAAATATGGACTCTTATATATATGGAATGGGCCAAGTTCATTTAGGTTGGGCTAAGCTTTCATGGATGGTCTATGGAGCTTTTAACCCATGGATCCTATGTAAATGAAAGGTCATGGGTATTAGGGTTTACATGGATGTAACCCTAATCCTCCATAATATATAAAGGGGTCCTTGGCTCACAAAATTGGCACAAGTGTGTGAAAATAAGAGTAGGCCGATTTTAGTGTGCATACATATCCTCTCAAGTTCTTCCAAGGTGTTTTGGTGATTTGTGATTCCATTTGAGGCTTCCACACTATTGGGGCTAAGCTCTTAAAGCTTGAAGACATCAAGCTACATCAAAAGGTATGTCATCTAACTAGAACTTTGTAGTATAGGTGCTTCATAATATGCTAGTCAGGATGAAACCTTGGAATAGTTAATAGTTGCATGTATAATAGAGAAAACATAGATCCAATGTTTAATAGGGTTGCATGTACACCATATGAGTGCTAGAATGCTCGAAACTCAACAGTGGTATCAGAGACTGGTTGTTTTCTGTTATATTGATGCAAATGTTTTATTTTCAAAGTTGGAAAAAAAAGAAAAAAAAAACATGACGTTTGTCAAATGTTAAGATAATTACTTGGTTTTGTTAAAAAAACTAATTATTTGTAAAATTTGAATCATTTGCTATATGAGTTGAATTAGGTCAAATTTAGTAAAAGATAAAATGATATGATTATTTTATTAGTTTTAAAAGTTTGATCTAAAGAGTTTTTTAAACCTCCATAAGTTATGGATATGAAAAGGTTTTTAAAAAAAATTGATTCAAAGTTTTTTATGGAGTTACAACACTTGGTCTTAATGTTTTAAAGAATTCCATAACTTGTTCTTAAGTTATGGAACATAAAAAGTTTCATCATAAAACAAGTATTTAACTCCATAAGTTATGGAATCCAAAAGTTTTCAAGAGTTACAAAACTTGCCCTCAAGTTTTGGAATTTGGAAAAAGTTTTTTATGATAAAAAAAAATTGAATTCTAAAACTCTTGGGTTCATAACTTAAACAATTAATTAAATGGTTTTAATTTTGAATTTAATAATTGGAATTATGATGTTTTTATTGAATAATTCAATTAACTCTTATGGACTTTATTAATAGATAATTAAAGTGTTTAACTAAAAGAGAATTAATAATTCCATAATGACATGGTTTAAATTTAATTAAATTAAGAGTATAGTTTAATTAATAGATTAAACCACCAAGTATTTTAAATGTCTAAAATACACCCTTATACTATGATAATATTAAAAGTTTAATATATTATATGTATAAGAGCAAGTCGTCTTACCATTAGTAGGGCTCATTCACGAAGCCGATCTATAAGGGGAGTATAAGGTTACTGCCTATAAAATGGCAGTTTAATGGGTGTCCACTCTCACCCACCCCTTCCTTGACTGGTGGAGGGTCGTTAGCTGAACAGGTAGGACAAGGAGTATAATTCTCCCTTCATTAAAAGTATTAATGATAAATACTAAGTAACTAAACTTTTTATAAATTCCCAATCTTAGTTACTTAGGGAAATGTGAATAAGGTACTAATCCATGAAATTACACTTTGCACTTTGTTTAAGCTGTTAGTGGAGCGTGTGTGGTTAACCGGCACACTAACCTGGACTTAACAAGGTAAGCAAAGGGTAACTTAATGTTTATCATAGTATCGTTGGAGCGTGTGTGGTTAACCGGCACATCGATTGAGGGGTAAATATTAAGGGTACCAAGTATATTTGCATGGTTACTTCACACCTTGTTTTGTGATCCTTGACATCCCAGTCACAAAACCTGAAGGGCACACTCGAGATTGAAACATGCCATTGAAAAGTTCAATGAATCTCAAAAGAATCTAGGAGTTTCAAAACCAATTAAAACCTAATAATACATTTCGTTTATCTTGGTGGAATCTGGTGAATCGTCATTCACCTACCTTCAAATATTTTATAGCTTGGATTACGGCATCCCTCTTCCAAGTTATAAAATAGTTTGTTGGGTCCTAGCCTTAATATATCATATTGGGTGTTATGTTAAGGACTTAAATCAACTTTACGTGAATTTCTCCCATTGTTGATGTCTGGTTTAGACAACAATGATCTTCCCAAACCAAGCTTTCCTAATGAATATGACTTCCCGAGTTTGGCTCATGGAAGTCATACTTCTCTTCCTCCACCTCCTCCAATTATTCTCCTTAACCCACAAGTTCAATGTCACTCAAGCCCTAATGGCAAGCAAGGTCTATGTATGATCACATCTTAGAGATGAAGTCACATATTGACAAGCCGGGAGAGTTGGGTCTCAAAGTCTTGAGAAAGTTGGATGTTCAATCACTTTCTAAGTCACATAGTGAGTTCCTTTGGGACTACTATGAAACAGACTATGACATGAACCTTAATGATCATATCTATTTGCTTGGTGCTGCTGAATCAGAAATGATTTGGAACGATAGTAAAGCAAATTTGATTAGAAGATCAACTTCCCAAAAACTTTATGGACAGTGACAATGCTGACACTGGAAATCCAGAAAAAGCATTCACTTCCCAATGGAAAGGGATTGGCCATAGTCAACCCGGTTGACCAAATGGTAAAGAGAAAGGCTAAGTCTGAGATAGTCCCATTACCAAAGGTCCATATGTTTATTTTGCCAAAGGAAGGGGTGTTGATTGCAAAGGTGCCAAATTTACCTAAGGATGTTAAAGTCAATAAGTTTGACTCTACATCAGGTAGAGCCCATTATCTAACTCTGTTAAGTTCTATTCTGAGATCCTCATTACATGATGTGACTGGGTCACATGTTCATGTTTTAAGAATAAAAAAATAGAGAGAAATCTTAAAGGAAGTATATGCTGATTCTGATCACGAAGGTGGATTTCGATCGCATTAGAATTTTGAGCAGTTGCTTAAGAAGTTATGATATATTGCTAAGGAATAGATAACAACAATTTTCCATGTGGATTGTAAGGATAAGTTTTTCCGCAAAGTTTTAAAATAAAAGAAAATTGTTTAATTTTATTTATTTGAAGTATCCTTACAATGGAATTTGTGGAAAATTGTTGCTTATATGATTCCACTGACAGCAATATTGGAAAATGGATTTGATTCTTTCATTTGTGGTAGTGTCTAAATTTACCAAATCAGGAAAGTTCCTCATCGCCCAAGTTTCAATTAGACCGAAACTTGGAATCATGCAAGTTGAATAGTGTGATGAATGAGAACTTTCAAGCATTGGAAAATCAAGACTAATTACTTGTTCACATGGATGTGTGAGTCAAGTGAAGGACTAAAGGGATCGAGTACACATTCTTGTGCACTGGTCATGTCCACCACAAAGCTCGTTAAGACTATTTGATTTACTAAAGTTTAGTAAATATGGTTATACTTACAAGTTTAAGTATAATTCTGAAACATTGGAAAAGTCTCAATGTATGGCAGAACGAATGGGAAGAATCAAATTAGGCAGAAAGATAAAAGTTTCTCAAATCTAAAAAGATGGGAGAGTACTTTAGTATCATGTTTGTGATCATCTTAATCATTTAGAAATCATATCACAATTAGTCCTCTAAAGGTCATCTTAGTGCATTATTATGACTAAGAAGAAGAGTCATGAATTGTTGAAATGGTTAGATCAGGAAGATGAGTCATACTTCGTTCCAAAACAATTCTTAGAGTCATACTCCAAGATTGTAACTTGAGTGACATATCTTAAAGAAAGGTTTAAAACACTTGTCAAATGTAAGAGTAAAAGTGTCCTACTCTTGTACATTTGAAATTGGTAGGTTGTGATGTTTTGGATAAAACAAAGACCAACTAAGGCCAATTGTGTGAAGTGTTTGTCTTGATAAAGAATCCGCACTATCTCTTGAATATTTGGCAAGATAGTCTTATATGTCAAGAGGATAGTGGGGGTCTTAAAGATCCTAAAAAGAATTTCAAGAACTAATCAAGAATAAAACCTGAGGTTCTTCACTAGCACACGACTTGAGGTTTATAACCTATCGTGTTGACATATTTTGTGCACATTCCAGTTAAAGTTGGCTTTGCATAGGAGTTCTGAAAGTTCTCAATTGGTTGCATAACAACTTGGAAGCAATGGCAGGCCCTGTACTGCCAGGTGGCAAGAAGTTAAGATTTCATAAGTTCAGTCCGTATGAGTTTGGATTTGTCATTATCCTTGTCTTGTGACTATGGTTTTGACGATTCACATGGATAAGAACACATACACCATAAAATCTAACGGTCATAAGGTTTCTCTCCGATTCATGAAAATGATGGTGAGGAAAAACTTCCACCAAGTAGATTTGAAGCAGATGGCAAAAGGTCTAAACAATTGAGACTATGATTACGGCATCCCTTTTCATAGTTCTGAAATTGTTTAGACACACATGCATGCTATCTAAGGAAATGTGTATGATTTTGATAAAGTTTTATCAAAGCATCTCGTATCAGAAATCTGAACTTTGGTAAGAAAGTCAATAAAGTATTGATTTCTAGAAGTCCAGCTGATTTCTGAGTACATGTCAAAGCTAGTGGGAGCATAAGTGTTATGCTAATAATCATCATGTTAGTGGGAGCATGATAATTATTCTTAGTATTGCAAGTTAGCAATGTTAATTATAGAAAACAAAAGTTTCAATTCGTGAGGCTGCAGAGATTGAAAAAGTTGTTTGCTATAATTAAGGGAGAGGATATACTTCATTTCAGTTCTAAAGGCTTAGATTGAGACCTTAATCATCCTTAGTCAAGAATATATATATGAATTTCATGTTGGATTGGTTCAACTTAAGGAAATTCTATATATTGCGTTCTCAAAATTCGATTATGATTACGGCATCCCTCTTCATAGTCAAATTTTGAAAACATGGCAAATAAAAATATTGTAGCAAAAGACTGGTCTAGAATCATGTCTTTATGTGAGACATCATGAATCGTGTACCATTTGCTTTGGGTACAGGATCGATTGCATGTGCTATAATATTTGTCATTTCTAAATTTTTCCAAATGCCCAGAGGCATTAAGAAGGGAAAAGGTCTAGAATTGGATATGACTAAAATGATTAAGCAATTGTCGAGGACAATCTGAGGTTTACCAAAGATTGGTTGCTCAGGGACAGTTGGAAGTATCGTGCTAATTTTGGAAGGACCATATTGACATATTCTAAAAAGAGGCATCTCTTATTCAGAAGTGATAGTCAAAATGAGAATATGGAGTTGTCTCCATAGGTGGAAGTTATCTGTGTAAGATTAGAAAACTTAATGCAAGAAGCATGTCCAAAGCAATGTACTTTGAATATGAGACTTAGTTTCCATGGAGTTGATCTCCATTGGAATACCTTATAATGACTGTTGACAAGTCATTGTGACTTTGTGCATATTCATTACAGGAGGGTCAGTGCATATAAGTTTAAAATCTAAACAGATTTCGATAAATGATAGGAATTTGAAATGCTCACATTTTTCGATAAGGAATTGGGAGTGTAAAATTAGAATCATTGAAATTATGTTCAATTGGTTTATTTCACAAAGTAAGGATCATAGACAAACATAGAGTGCATACTTGGTGTATAGCAAAGCTATTGTTTAAGAAAAAACATAGTGTACATGCTTGGAGCATGGGACAACTAGTGTTTTTAATTCAAGTATAAAGTTGATAAAACCGAAACAATGAATAATGAGTAATCAGTATGGTGATAAATAAAAGTGTTTATTTATATTCATAGGGTTTGATACCATATTTGATTCATTTATTCTTGTGTTTCACTTTGCATGTTTTGACTTCCAGAATAACTAAGTCGCTCTTCCTGAATGATTAAGTTATTCAAACCATCCACAGTCGGTCATATGTTGGAAGTAGATATGAATCAAGACTGTCATGGGTTGGTTTGTAGAGGTCCAAGTTGGTGGACAAAGTGATAGTACAACACTCATGAGTGCTCATAAGTTCTGAGTATTGGATTCAACCCACGCTCATTTGAATCACTTCATGGATTTTATCACGAGTGATCATGAGACGATAATATCTTATATTCTTAAAACCTAGAGATATGAGTTGTTACTATGAGTTGGTTATACATTGATTGCACGAAAACGCATTGGTAACTCGATGTTATAAAATGTGCCTTTGTATATGATTCAACAAGTAGTAGAACAAGCCATATGAGTCGAAGTTTATCCATTCCTTTTACCTTCGGGATAAAAGCGATATATGTGGGCCCCTCGATGATTTAGCGATGACACATGTGAGTGTTTGGCCAAGCCAGGACTGATCTGATTTGTTCAATCAGTCAGTCATCATAAATCGAAAATCGGGAAACAACAAATGGACAGAGAGAATGATTATAATCCATGTCTCAGTCCATATGATATCTAGAATGGAGGAATATATGATCCCTTATCTAATGGACAACTCATTGACAAGGTCAGAGTTCGACAGCGGCTTTAAGAGCTACGATTGCCAGTTAGGTTTTGAAGTCATACTCAATAATAGTTTTAGACTTATCCAAGTGGGAGACTGTTGGATTAATGTCTAAGTCCATAACTATATTTGGTATGTAATTGACCCGACCCGGCATGGTCCATTTGGGTTGCACTTCACCGACACAATTTATATGGATAGTCTTTTGAGAATAGTATATTTATGATTTATATTAATATATTATAAGTTCTAATTTATTAATATGGAATCATATTATTTAATTACTATTGATCAAGAATTAATTTAGAATTAATTAAGTGATCAAAAAGAACTAATTAAATATGGACTCTTATATATATGGAATGGGCCAAGTTCATTTAGGTTGGGCTAAGCTTTCATGGATGGTCTATGGAGCTTTTAACCCATGGATCCTATGTAAATGAAAGGTCATGGGTATTAGGGTTTACATGGATGTAACCCTAATCCTCCATAATATATAAAGGGGTCCTTGGCTCACAAAATTGGCACAAGTGTGTGAAAATAAGAGTGGGCCGATTTTAGTGTGCATACATATTCTCTCAAGTTCTTCCAAGGTGTTTTGGTGATTTGTGATTCCGTTTGAGGCTTCCACACTATTGGGGCTAAGCTCTTAAAGCTTGAACACATCAAGCTACATCAAAAGGTATGTCATCTAACTAGAACTTTGTAGTATAGGTACTTCATAATATGCTAGTTAGGATGAAACCTTGGAATAGTTAATAGTTGCATGTATAATAGAGAAAACATAGATCCAATGTTTAATAGGGTTGCATGTACACCATAGGAGTGTTATAATGCTCAAAACTCAACAATTAATCCAACAGATTGGTAGAAGATCGGGAGGTGATATCATGGTTCGAGTACCATGGCTGGTAGCAGATCGGGAGGTGATATCATGGTTCGAGTACCATGGTTGGTAGTAGATTGGGAGGTGATGTTATGGTTCGAGTACCATGATTGGTAGCAAATTAAGAGGTGATGTCATGGTTTAGGTACCATAATTCGTATCAGATAATGGTTGTGCCTTTTTCCGGTTATTCCATCATGATTGATTAGGCTGAGATCGGATGCGATAGAGTATGGGGCCCGAGGGCCATGTTGAACGAGTTTCGATGAAGCATACGTTGAGAGGGAAATCGGTTTAGATTCGAGGAATCTGTGGTGAGATGCCAATGGGAGTCGCGAGACTCAAGGATTAGTAAGGATGGTGTTTTATGGAGGAGCACGGTCTGAGTTGAGCAATCGACCAACAGTGGAGATGTCACATTCGGTGACCTGAGTGGTGCTATTTCCGTTTCCTGTGGGAAACATAAGAGGTGTTGAGATTTTAGTTTCTGGGCTTGGGGGTGAACCCTGTGGGATAGCACTGATGACGATCTTCAACCAGAGTATCTGGCAGTATGTCTGCCGCGAGATAATGATATAGCATGAGCAGGTTGTCAGTGGGGACTGAGGTGGTTAAGGGCCAGGATAAACCCTATTTGAGTATAGTAGGGCATGTGTTAGTTGCAGCGACGGACGATCAAGAGAAGTATATCGGGGCGGTGGCTCTTATTGTCTATGAGGGGTATCGAGTGTGGAAATGAGGTCTCTGCTCTTATGATAATTCACGTGATGGAACGTTGGTTGAGGAGTCGAGGATGAGGAGTATGGTAGTTCGTTATTTCCAGACTAAGAGTTAGGGTTACTACTGGACAGATGAGATGCCCGGTAGTGGAATGGTATGAGATTCTGAATGACTAGAGGCAGTCATGAAGAGAAGTTTCTGAGGATTTCATCTGAGATTCGGGGTATTTGGAGTTGCTTGATCTCTATTGGGGAGATCATCGAGCGTTGCGTAGCACCTCCCAAGAGTATGTGTGATGTTACTGGTGGAAACAGTCTGTGAGATAGATTGTTGGTGCGTCAATTGGTGATGGTTCGAATCCTGAGTGGGGGAGAACCGGGTATTTTATTGAGGGAATCATAGATTTGTTCAAGAGCGGTTAGAGAACTGGATATAGAGACCTGCAGTACGGGTTCATGAGACCAGGGTAGTTGGTGGCGAGTTGCAGAGCGAGATAATGCATGTGGTACATGTTTGAGGAAGGATGAGTGTCTCCGGTTTATGAAGTTCGATCTATGTGGAGTTGAGGAGCGATTTCGAGGGCGAAATCAAATTCAAGTGGGGGAGAATTGTAACAACCGGATTTTCAAGTATGACAATTTGAGTATTTATTTTTGAGATGAGAAGAGGGACTCGAAGAGTTGACGCCTAAACTCGTCGAGCAGGATCGCGACTGCTTACTCGGATTAATGAATGGACTCGACGAGTCGGCGAGTCGACTCGACGAGTCCGTGCTGTGGACAGAAACCCTAAATCTTTGGGCCTGTGCCCTATTTAAGGGACCTTATGGCCTTTATTGGCGGCCACATACACACTTGAGAGACCCTAACGAACCATAGAACATAGAGAGTGAGGGAAGGAGCTAATTACATCACCATTAGTGCATTCTTGCAAGAAAAAAGGAGGGGATTCAAGCTAGGCTGATTGAGGAGCTCAGATCTACTATCACTTCATAAAAGGTTGCTGTTTGAGGTATGAATCCATGCCTATTTTCATGTATATAGTAGATCTCATGAATCTAGGGTTTCTTTACCCCTTCTTTAGTTGGAATATGGAGCATGTGGAGTCCCATTGAGGAATAGACATTAGATGTGGACCTTGAGAGGTCCAGAGAGTCCCAATCTTCCAGCTTTACGTAGTCCCATAAGAGTTTTGGGTCTAGGTTACCATTTTGAGGGTTATTTAATCAAATAGAGCCATATGTATGATGCATGAACATAAAGGTTGAACCTTTACGTGACTTTTGGGTGCTAGAAGGCCAGATCTACAAGTTAGAGAAACATATCTGACCTCAGAAGGTCAAATGAGTGTTGCCATGGAGGAAATTCGCCGAGTCCATAAGAGGACTCGACGAGTCGGATCGGGTTGCCCTGCGATTCGTGATCAGTGGTAACCCGTCTAGTGAAAGGTTAACTCGAAGAGTCGAGTGAGGCCTTAGGAGGATTTAGAGGACACGCATGGACTCGCCGAGTCACCTGAATGCACTCGGCGAGTCTGGTCAAAGTTGGACCGTTGACTGGAGTTGACTTCAGTGGACCTTGGGGGTTTGGTCAAACTGATTCAAGAGAGGCCATCGAAGGGTAGAATGGTCTTCTACCCATTCTTTAGAGATGAGAACATGAGGAGAGTATTGATTAGAGATATTATCATTTTGATAGGCGGAGGCTAGATCGGGGATATCGAGCACGAGAGTTTACTATACATCATACGAGGTGAGTCTTCTCACTATACATTACCTAGAGTGGTATTTATGTGCACACCGGAGGGTCTTACGTGTTATGTGTATGATTGAGATTATATGCATTGTGTTATGTGTATGATATGTGTTATATAGACCGGACCGGAGGGTCCAATGACTTACGAGGCCAGAGGGTCCTCGATTAGACCGGACCGGAGGGTCCAGCGATTTAGACCGGGCCGAAGGGTCCAACGATTTAGACCGGGCCAAAGGGTCCAACGATTTAGACCGGGCCGAAGGGTCGAACGAGCTAGACCGGACCGGAGGGTCCAACGATTTAGACCGGGCCGAAGGGTCGAAGAGCTACGGGACTATAGGGTCCCGCTGAGCCACATCGACCAGAGGGTCGTACCGAGTTATAGCCTCGAGTGGCGTATGTGCTGTATGTGGTATATTGGGGAACTCATTAAGCGTTTATGCTTACCGTGTTATGTGAAATGTGTTTCAGGTACTAGCGAGGATCGTAGGAAGGCAGTCGGCATGATCTGTACACACTGATAGAGTATTATGTATTTGAGATCCTGGGATATGTTTTACTGTGATAACATGTGATACATTTGACTTTTGAGATTTACTTTACGAGATATGTTATGTTTGAAAAATGAAAAATTGTTTTGAAAATTCACGTCGTTACACCCTGCAATCATCTCCGATAATCCCTTGAAAAGAAGAGTAAATAGACCATTCCATTGTGGAGGAAGGCATGACTTCTTGAATTTTGTCACTGTTGAAAGAACTTCGGTGTACCCTATATCATAAAACATGGTGAAAAGCTGAGTCGTGCTAATCGAGTCTGGGTTGACCATGGAGTGGTTGATGATTAGCCTTAGCAATGAGCAAAATCTAACCTTTGAAATCGAAGTCTTCTGATCAAAATCTCAAAGAAAATCCTTTCCTTAGCTTTGTTGTATGAAGCCGATGCATAAATTTGAGACAAGAGAGACATCGGAACAGATTCAACCTTGGTGAGGGCAATCACGAGTGGTGAATATTTGAGGCATTCAACCACCTGAAGCATGTAAGGATCATACTGAAAAGGAGAGAGTTCGATGATCAGGTTTTGATTCGACTTGATGGTGAGAAGCGAGGACTGTGCTCTTTGTTCTTGAACAGAGGATGAGTCAGCCATTGTTGAAGCTTGAAGTGAAGAAGATGAACAGTAGAGATAAATCGCCGTTTAATGCTCGAGAGGATTTTGTAAGTGGTAAAGAGGTAAAAGTGAGGTGAGAAAACCCTTTATACGATTACCATGAGAGAGAAAAATCCGGAGTGATGATTGCACGATCTTCTGAAGCGACGCCTGAAAAAGAGTGATTTGACAACTGTTACCCCGAAAAGTGTGTCAATCGTGTCAGGCGGCGTGAGAAAATGAAACAGTTCAAATTCATGTGCCTTTTAAAGTCTTATCCATTCACCGCCTCTTTAATTTTAAAACTGTTCAAATTCCCTTTGAAATGTGGACTCACCCTTTCGCTTTCATTGGTATTGACTAGTCTTCGCTCCCAAACATAGTCTAACAACATAACGTATTGAACCGAAACTATAGATCTGAGAAATAGCCATTAGTACCATGATTAAGACTTGTGGAAAATCATAAATATCTTCGTGCAAGAGTGTGCCAAAGAAAAAGAAATAAAAAAAGTATTTATGGGATATAAGTGATGTCAATTAAGACACAAAACTGTGGATCCCGGTCACGAATCTCTTCCTTCAAAGTTAAGAGAGACTTAGAAGTGTCTGTGTGGTTTCCCGTTAAAATACGATCAAATGCTTATTGAGAAGCATTGAAAGGCATCTTTTTAGTATAAGGGTATTAGTGTGGCTTTCGCTTCAATCAAACTACGAAACTTGATATAAGACCGAAAGTTGGATGAAGTACTTGTGAGAACGGTGTTTCCTATAAAACAAGTAGGTTTGACCAATTTTCAGTGACTTGGTGATATTGTAGAAATCTCAAAAAGAAAAATAAATTAGATCTTTTGGGTAGAAAAGTCTTGGTGTTAGACAATTTCATAAAGATCGCTCAAAAATGAAAAGATATTTCTTGGTACCTCCCACTAAAGTGGTTTCGTTATTACTTGGGTGAAAACTAGAACGTGTGATTGTTCACCGTCAATTCATTGTAGGTGTTGGATTTTGGGTTTCACATAGTACGTGATGAAATGAAACTATGATCATGAACACAGATGATGTGTAACCGTAAACCTCAGTGGTAAATTCTGAGAGTCTCAAGGGTTACGTTTATGAACCGAAATGTGATGGAGAAAAGTGTGAAGGTGGTTAAAGAACCGAAAGTACCTCTGCTATATAGTAAGGACCGAGCAGAAAACTCTTAACTCAATATGAGAAGAGTAAGGTAGCTCATGACTTGAGTGATTTTAGCAGCCTTATTGGGAAGAAACAATTTGTATATATTGAATCAGTAAAGCTTCACTTAGAGTCGTCGAGGCTTAGGACAACATGCAGCAGCATGCTTCTAGGGACACTTAGCTAGTACAAAGATAAAGAGAGTTATACATGTCCCAGCTTCATCATTGGAAGTCATCCATGAGTCTTTTCAGTGTGATATTTTTGGTATTTTGATTTTATTTTGAAAAAGAAAAGAAATAAAACTAAACACAAAATAAAATATTTTTGATCATTTTGATTTTTCTGAAAAATAAAAATAAAAATAGAAAAGAAAATATTTTTGGATTTTATGATTTTTCTGAAAAGAAATAAAAACAGAAAAGAAAATATTTTTGGATTTTATGATTTTTCTGAAAAGAAATAAAATCAGAAAAGAAAATATTTTTGGATTTTATGAAAAGAAATGAAAATCATAAAATGAATTTGAGAAAAGATGTACATAGTGTACAAAATATACAACCGAAATTTCACCTTAGAAGTAATGAAGCGAAATAGACCGAGCGTTCGCTCTATTTCGCTTGTCCAATTTTAATGAGGCGAAAGTGGTTTCAGTACTGATTCAGCTTCCATCATTCCTAAGCCTTGGAGTATTTTATTAAAACTTGTTTCTGGTAAGGCCTTTGTGAAAATGTCAGCTAATTGATCAGTGGATCGAACAAAGTGGATCTCAACGTTACCATCTTCTACGTGATCCTTGATGAAGTGGTATCTCAGTGCTATATGTTTCGTTTTTGAGTGTTGCACTGGGTTGTGACATCCGAATAGCGCTTTCTGAGTCACAATAGAGGGGAATTTTCTTCATGTTTAGGCCATAGTCTCTAAGTTGACTTTATATCCATATGACCTGTGAAGTGCAAGACGTGGCACCGATGTATTCAGCTTCGGCCGTAGAAAGAGACACGCACGTTTGTTTCTTGGATTGCCAGCTAACGAGTTTTCCATCAAGGAATTGACACCCGCCAGTTGTGCTCTTTCGGTCTAGACCACATCCTCCAAGGTCGGCATCAGAGAATGCTTGAATAAAGAAGCCTGATTTCGCAGGGTACCAAAGACCGAGAGACGAGGTTCGCTTCAAATATCTGAATATATTTTTCACAACCACCATATGAGGTTCACGTGGATTAGCTTGGAACCTGGCACAATAACAGACAGAAAACATAATATCTGGTCTACTTGCTGTTAGATACATTAGAGACCCTATCTGTAAGTCCCTTAGATCTGAGGATCCAAACCAGTGATCAAACAAATAGCAATCAAACACAATGAGAATGAAGTAGAAGAAGAATTAACTCAAGCAATGCACACGATTTTATAGCAGGGCCGTAAACTGTCTGGTACACCTTGATTACACACACATACGTCAACTCTTGACAGACACTGACAAGCCCTATATAGGGGATAGTTGGCCGTACACGGGTTTACGGCCGTAAACCCGTGTACGGCCGTACACATAACCCTGACCGCAAACATCAACAAAACATGACCATTAACCCACTAAGACCTATAAATATGATTGCCTAGCCCAAACCACAAACACAAGACCTTTCAATTTCCCCCTTGGTTTGAGGCTAGCATTGACTCAGTCTTTTTCAATGACAAGCACATATGACCCCCCCCCATGGCACCGAACCACATCTCCTTTTGGATAATCTCTGCAACCATTGCAGTGTATTCTTTAGCTGCATTCTCAAAAATCTCTTCAGCTACCTTGATTTGATGTTGAGCCAGCTAGTGAATATCCACCTTCCAAATTGAAGCAGATCTCTCTTGTCAAACAGGCGAAAGCAACCATCTGGAAATTTGATGACAACAGAAGTTGTGGATTCATCATAAACCCAGTAGAGCATATTTTTCAGAGAACCATCGCAAAAATTCTACAACACTAGAATTTGTCTCACTTAGTTGGTAGGTGGCCACAACACCGTCTTGAAAGGCTTGTTAGTACTTGGATCCAGTATGTGACGGTGTGTTTTGATGATGGACTCAGCAGTCTTCATATTAGTAAATCCTTTCTTTACTTGATTTTCCAGGAAAAGCTTGAAATGAGCTGCTCGTGGATCATTAGATGGATTAACAAAGGGAGCATTAGCAAGTTCATAGAGATCAACTCGTGCCCATGAGTTGAAATCATGAAAGTCCCTGTAATACTCCACATTTGAACTTTTACGTTTTACAACCCACATATTCAATCTGTCATGAAAGCCCCACGATACAATTCCTGATCTATCACCATACTTGTGACCAAATTGTTTCCTTTCAAGATCAGTTACGGTGATTTTGGGTTGATCTCCAGGAGCATTTTGATCTGAACTCTTCTTGAATAACAGTTGTGGTTTCTTAGCAGATGCTTCCAATTTAGCACGTTTTAACGAAACTATATGTGGAGCTTGAATTGGTTCTTTCTCAAATCGATTAACAATTTGAGTTTTTCTCACAGTGGGCGGGTCAGTAGGGGGGTCTTGAGAAGACTGGCCAGCTCTGAACTCTTCAACTGGTGATTTGAACTTGTCTCTAAGTTCCTCTGTCAATTTTCTTTTCAAATCATAGTAACATGCAGTTACAGTTCCAAGATGCGTTTGCAGATCTGAAATTTGCTCTGACTTCTGAGCAACATCTTCTTCAAGCTCAGCGATTCGAATGTCATGTTGTCCGATTAGAAGGTCTTTCTCTATGTTTTTCTGGTTGAGAACACCTATTTCTTCTCTAAGCTTGGACACTAAAGGATCATCATCTCTTGAATGGCCTTCCTCAATAGATATTCCTTTTGCACGAGACGATCAGAGGCAACATCATGCGAATGCCTTGGTGGAGACGATCCTTGAGCAACTGATGTGCCACCAGTTTCATATATACCGTGCTTGGGCCTTCTTGGGTTGGCATGTGTGATGTAGCAGCAGTTGTGGTTGTTGTGGATTGCGTTGGAGGGGCTTGTTCCAGAATAATTACTCTCGACCTTGGATCATGTCTTCTCATTTTTAATGGAGGCTGGGAGGTTTGAGTCGTCAGAGGATCACTCACAGATGGCATAGTAGTTAGAATAGCACCATCAAGGGGAGGAATCCCTGAAGCTGCATCCATATGACTTGAGGTAACTGCCATCTGTTTTGAGGTAGGAGTCGTCGTTTCTTGAACATCTTCAGCTTCCCCTATCTTTGTTGTTTGTTGAGCAACATCATTGATATTGTCAAAGAAAATATCGAGGTCTACCTTTGATAGGAAACCCTCATTACTTTCAAAATTTAAAGGAATTTCGTCCTTATCAAAGCCTGAGAGATCAATATCATTAAAAGAATCATCCTCATCATCATTCACAGTATCATCTTCCATCATACTTTCACTGAAATCTCTTTGAACTTGCACAAATGTCAAATCATGTTCCTTGGCCACGAATGCGACATGAGGAGCAAGTTCTTCCTCATGTTCATGCTTTGAGGCTGAGATGACAATATCCTCAGTTTCTGTAGCGCTTGAGAAATCGTCAGAACTGGAGCCATCACTTAATTCAGAAAAATTACCAAACTTCACCAATGGATACTTTCCTTCAAACACAAATTTTCCCTTCTGGTTCTGTTTCATCAGACCAAAAGCACTAGAACTGATGGACTTGAGGTCCAAAGTTTCTCCTCTTCTCTCAATCTCTGGGTGTTTGAAGTTGAAGATTAATTGAAGAAACCTTGGATACATAAGAAACTTATCCCTTGTCTTTCCTTCAATGTTTACAATCATCTCATTCAATATGAACCTTGAGTAGTTGAAATCCATGCCCGAAGGAAGAGCTGCGATTGTACTAGTGTTGAGTAAGGAAATTTCATCAGCTCCTGATTTTCAACCAGAAATACAACTCACAAATACGTGAGTTAAAATTCTCCAATACGGAGGCAACAGTTTCTTAAGAATTGGAGGAAACACCCCTTCATATCCCATTTGATCTATTATTTCTTGAGTCTGATCCATATCAATCTCTGTTGAAAATTCTGGCTCATCATTAATCTGCAATGCCTCACGGAGGATCTGCTCAGTCACCAAGATCTTCTTTCCTTTTATAGTTGCTTCAAAGGACTTTGTTTCCTTCTCATCTTTAAGTACAACTGCATTGCTTCAGAATTCTTTTATCAATTGCTGATAAATAACCAGACTGGCAGTAAGAGCAGTAGACAGACAGCATTTTCTCAATCCATGGATCATGGATTTTAAATCAGAGTGAGATTCTGGAGGATCAACCAAGAAAATGGCCAAGTTAAGAGCATCAGCAAACTTAAGTCCAGCCATTTTGTTCTGCAAAAACCAAGCTAAGTGAGAAAAACACAAATTTTTAATCAATAAACATCGAGTTTTTCCCGTTTAACAATTGATTAAGCTTTTAATTTCGAGTTGTTAAAAAATTGCATTTTAGGGCAAAGTTGGGGGTCAACGGCCGCACACGGGTCTACGGCCGTACACGGGTCTACGTTTGTACACCCTTCATCAGTGCCGAAATGACGATTTTCTTCAATAAACCCTCGATTTATGGTCGGTTTTGTTCAAGATTAGCATCATTGAGGTCGATTTGATGATACCTACACGGAGCAACAAATAATTTCAGGAATAAATGATGATTCGAAGAGCTGATTAGAGAGAGTGTTCTTAGACGCGTGTACGGCCGTACTCAGATTGAGAGGGAAGAAGTGTATTCGGCCAGACACTCTAGCTTATATACCATGACCCATACCCGGTCCATCTTTAATGGGCTGCTACCCAAATAGTTTTGATTCCAAGCCCAATGACACAATTAATTTAAAAAAAAATACATTTCAAGGACTAAAAAATAATAATAAAAATAAAATAAAATAAAACAAATTCTATAAATTAAACTAAGCAAATTTTTTAAATTTTAATTTTTTTAATTAACCTTTTTTTAATTTTTAATAATAATAATTTTTTTTTCTTTTTCTTTTTTTTTTTTGAATTTTATCAAGATAAAAATAAACATAAAAGATAAAATTTGAAATTAAAATGAATTAACACTAATTTCACCTCAACTAATGCTAATAACAATTTCTATGAGATTGGGATCAAAGTTTTTAGACAGTCCAAATCCGTTTATCGGTACCTCTACCTTCATGTCTAGATCTGGTCGATCGTCGGTATTGTGGTCCACTTAAACACGAGAGATTGTGACAAAGTTAGGACATACTGCAAGTGACAAGACCTTGAGACCTTATGTTCCTAGATAAAATTCCTAAGGACCATTCATCTGACGACGACCAAGGATATTGTTGTCCACCTAAATTGAGCAGCGAGATCTACAAGAAAATCTATTAATTGTTCAATTTTAGATGTACTAGAACATGTTTCCCGCTTCCTGGCATACCCCAACAATTAGGAACTTCCAAAGTACTCCTTACTTTAGGTGAGCAGACAATTATTATGAGAGAAGTCAGATTTAGAATGCATATGCTATACACCCAGGTCGGATCTCTTCCAATCTCGTAGAAGATGAAACATATGACTGACTAGATTTAGAGGGACTGAGAAGTAAGATGGTGCGTATGCTGTGTACCAGGTCAAATCTTTCGATCACGCAAACGAGACAACATATGGCTAATAGACATGAAGAATTGCACAGATAGAGTATGCAGAGAGATTGAATTGCATATGTTGCAGTCCAGGTCGGATGTATTTCAATCACGCAGAGGAGGCAACATATGACTAACAGGAAGAAAGAAAGAAAATAACCTTCTGCAGACCTAATTTATCGGAATTCCCCGGTCGCCCCGTCAATACCAGAATTAAGGACAAAGTCCGTACATCGAGGAAAAGTTAAACCACAGTTCTTGATACAGATTATTTAATGTAATCCGCAGATTCCCATGTATATCTCCCTGCTCAACCTACCCGAGCGTCGTATTGTCAGGCTAAACGGATCTATCTAAGTCAATATTTGTTAAGTCTCTAGATTCCTTAAGTTCATCTATGCCTAGTCAAGTCCATTTAAATCTCTCGTGACTACCAGCGCATCGAAACATCTACCTAGTCAAGTCCATTTAAATCTCAACCTAGACAATTCAACTTTGGTACGTTACACGGATTCAAATTGCCTGTTATCACATGAATATATATCACTTCCCATCAAAACATGTACAGAACAAAGTTAGCACACAATATTTTCTGTTTTTCATATTTTCTGAAAAAAATAAAACATAAACAAAATATTTTTGAATTTTTGAATTTTCTAATTTTTTTTGTTTTTGTTTTTGTTTATTTCTCCCCCTAAATTTGTGCATGAGAGAGAATGAAAACTAAATGCGCAAATTTAAACTAACCTAAAAACAAAAAATAGTCCTCAAAGCGTATCATTTTCAAAAATCCGACAAGCACATCGAATCGAGCTTTGTTAAACGGTTTTGTGAACAAGTCCGCCACATTATTAGTAGTGGGAACTTGTTCCAACCGAATGAGCGAACGCTCATAACAATCTCTGATAAAATGCACTTTGGCATCGATGTGCTTGGTTTTTGAGTGTTGGACAGGATTTTTAGCAATTTGAATTGCAGCCTCATTATCGCAAAAAATAGGGGTTTCTAGAACATTCAAACCATAATCCATAAGCTGATGTTGTATCCAGATAACTTGAGAACAACAAGTAGAAGCGGCTATGTATTCCGCCTCAGCTGTTGAGGTGGAGACTGTATGTTGTTTCTTTCACTGCCATGACACCAGCCAATCACCAAGAAATTGACATCCTCCAGATGTTGATTTCCTGTCAATCTCACAGCCTCCGTAATTACTATCAGCTAAAGCATATAAATCAAATTCAGAATTTTTCGGATACCAAAGACCTAATTTTGGGCTTCCTTTGAGATACCGAAAAATTCTTTTGACAGCAATAAGATGTGAAAGTTTAGGATTAGCCTGGTATCGTGCGCATTGACAAACCACAAACATAATGTCTGGCCTGCTTGCAGTTAGATACATCAACGATCCGATCATCGATCGATAGTCAGTCTGATCTACGGATTCGCCTTCAATATCTGGAGTCAACAGAGGTCTCTCGGCCATTGGCGTTAGTGCAGGTTTTGTGTCTCGACACCCGAACTTCTCTAGCACATCTTCAACATACTTGGCTTGATGTATCAGGATTCCGGTTGAGTCTTGTTTGACCTGAAGCCCCAGAAACATGGTCATTTCTCCCAGAGAACTCATCTCGAACCTCTTCTTCATAACGCTTTTGAACTCTTTGCACAGCTGTGGACATGTGGAGCCGAAAATGATGTCATCAACGTATATCTGAACCAGAATTTGATCGATACGAACATGCTTGATGAATAGGGTTTGATCAATTGTTCCCCGTGAATAGCCGTGCCTAAGCAAGTGCTTTGTAAGAGTTTCATACAACGCTCTTGGAGTTTGATGTAATCCGTATAATGCCTTGTCCAACTTGTAGACGTGATTCGGAAACTTCGAATTGATAAACCCAAGAGGTTGATCAACATAGATTTCTTCCTTCACAGCGCCATACAGGAAGGCAGTCTTGACATCCATCTGGTAAACCGTCAAATTCATGTAGGAAGTGTACGCAAGGAAGATGTGAATGGCCTCCAAGCGAGATACCGGAGCATAAACTTCGGTGTAGTCAAGACCCTCAATTTGGCGAAATCCATGTACAACCAATCGAGCCTTATTCCGCACAATAACCCCTGAATCATCTTGCTTGTTCCGATAGACCCAGTGCGTATCGAGTGATTTCTTGCCCTTATGTAATTCAACCAGCTTCCAGACCCCAAGCTTTTCAAATTGATTTTATTCCTCATACATAGCATCCACCCAACTGGGCTCATTCAAATCCATTTGAACATTCTTTGGCTCTATTTGAGATATGAAGCAAGAATAGAGACATGTATTTACATCTCCACTCTGACTCCGCGTTTGAACACCGTCGCCCAGCTGACCAATGATGTTTTTGATTGGGTGATCGCGTTGAATTCTGGAAGGTATCTCCTGGCTGATGTCAATGAGCGTAACGGGAAGGTTGTGAATATTAACAAATCCATCATCTGCTGAATGATCCACCTCAGACGGTCTTGCGTCGTGACAGGGGCTTGCCACAAACTCGTTAGCGATTGGTTCAGGAAAGAGCAGTTCCATAAATGTTTGAGTAACAGCGGAAGCATCTTTGGACATGAACTCTCTTTCATCAGGAGTAAGAGGAGTAGCATCGGCATCTGGAATATGTTCTTGACATGGAGACTCTGACAAATCACTTGGAACAGGTTCATCCACTCGAGGAGTCGTAGAGGACACCACCGGCGGCCTGTAAACAACTTCTTCGTCTTCATCTTCAATCACAGTCTTCAAACCAGAACTGGAACAAGATAAATCATTTGAAAACCCATTGAATGATTTCAAAAGAGATGTGTAGTCAAATAACCAATCTGGGCTGACTCTAGCATCTGTCTCGTTCTCCTCCAACCAGCGCACGTCGAAGGATTCTACGATTTGCTCTGTCTTCTTATTCTAGACCATGTACGCCATGCGAGCAGCATACCCCACAAAGTAACAATCATCGGCTTGGGCATTGAATTTGGGGTTGGATTCCAGATGAAGGAGGGTGCGAGGACAACCAAAAATATGGAAATGACTGAAATATGGCTTGTGACCGTACAAAATTTCGTATGGAGTCTTCATCTGAGCTTTTTTGATCAGGACATGATTTTGGACATAGCACGCCGTCTTGATCGCCTCAGCCCAAAAGAAAACCGGAAGTTTGGATTCACATAACATCATTCTTGCAGCGTCTTTTAACGTTCAATTTCGCCGCTCAGCAACACCATTTTGTTGCGGTGTGTGAGCAGCACTATATTGATGCACAATCCCTTTTTCCGCACAAAAATGATCAAGGACAACATTCTTGAATTTCGTCCCGTTATCAGTTTTGAGTGCCTTCACCCGGTGGTTGGTCTGGTTTTCAATCATCACAATAAACTTCTTAATCAAGTCAGCGACCCCAGTTTTGTTGGACAGGAAGAAGACCCACGTAAAACGCGAGAAATCATCAATCACAACCAGACAATATGAATTTATGTTGATGCTGAGGACGTTGACCGGACCAAATAAGTCCATATGTAACAATTGCAGCACCTGGTTGATTGAATTAACCTGTTTTGGAAAATGTGGTTTTCTGTGATGTTTTCCTTGAGCGCAAGCCACACATTTTTCAAACGTGATGAAGTCTTTGACAGGAAGCCTGCGCACTAGATCATTCTTTGCAAGTCGATTCAAGTTCATTGCATTAGCATGACCGAGCCGACGGTGCCACAACATAGCATTGTGCTCGGAAACTTTTGAGAAGAGGCAAGTTACTTGTTCAGGAAGATTGTTGTTCATGTCAATGATATATGCATTGCCATCCCATTTTGATTTTACAAGAATCCATTCAGCTGGAATGACAATGCCTGACTTTAAAATTAGACATTCTTTATCTGTGAAATGAGTCGAATATCCTTTGTCACAAATTTGAGATACACTCAACAGGATGTGCTTAAACTCGAGAGCGTAGTTGACATTCTCGAAACTTAGCACTCCATTTGAGACTGTTCCCCTTTGAGTGATCTTGCCGCCATCTCCTCCCGGAAAAAAACATAACCCCCATTAAATGTTTGAATGTCATGCAATTGGGAGATGTCTCATGTCATGTGCCTGGAACAACCGTTGTCGACATACTATGGTCTGACGACATTCCTCCGCAGCTGTTCCTGCACGATAAGCGGGATTAATTAGATTTTGGAACCCAGGTCGTTACAACCCTGGGTTTACCTTTAACATCCACAGATTTTCCTTTTTGACCTTTTGATTTTTCTTTATCATCAGAACTACACTCAGGAGATGATGTTGATTGGACAAGTTGAGATTTGGGCACCCACTGGTAATTAGGTTTTAAAATATTTACAGGTGATTTAGAAATATTTTTCCTTTTCTTTGTGCATTTAGATTTTTGACTAGGATTAGTCGAAGATCCAGATGCACCCTTTGACGAAATTGACTTTGGCTTAGCCGTATTCGATTTCGACAAGGCACCTATGACTGGTTTAGTGAAAACATGTTTGTTCATTTCAAGATCAGCCCTTTTCTTTTTATTACTAACTTTCCAATCATCATCACGAAGACGAGATCGCGAGGATTTTCTCGTTAAAGACCTTCCTCGAGACTCATTTTCTCTCCTTGGTGTGGAAAAATGTACAAATGCCCTATTAGAACAATTTCGAGCAATGTGGCCGGCAGTACCACAGTTAAAATAAATTTGTTTTTGATCACGAAAACGGGTATTGCCTTTCTCTGATTTATTTTCTTTAATGGCACCCTTACTTTTCCCACAAGTACATGTGCAAGGGTCAGGTTGTGTGTTTGGTGAGGGTGAAGTGGATGTACTTGAGACAGGAACATCAGTATTATCAAACAAATCATCAAATATATCAAAGAAATTTGAGTTATCAGACATTGATGCATAATCATCACAAGATACAACATTAGTTTTGGAATCAGAAACAAAAGCAACATCATTAGAAAGAAAAACATCAGGTTCAGAAACAATCTTATTATCAGACACATTTTCTTCAGCTTCTTGCTTGAGTTGACTTAATGGTTGATCTGCATAAGAAGTAGAAACATTAGTACTTGCAACCTGAGGACCACATCCCGACACAAATACAATAGGTTTGCTATATTTGAGATGTGCCTCTCTGTCCATTTCCTCTTTTGTTAAAGGGTTATACTGATAGGTGTGATTGAAAGGAGGAGGCACTTTTTCATACCCTAAACCCTTTGACTGATTATTTTTAAATCTCAAACTATTTTCCATCATTGATGCAACAACTTCACTCGACACATCAAATTTTCTGAAATTAAAATCCGCATTTTCAAACATATGTTTTAATGTTTCAAGTTCAGCAGTTAACTCTGCAAGTTGTTCTGGCACATATCTATAGTTTGCACATTTATTGTTGTATTCTTCCTGAAGTTTCCTAAAATCTTTTGTTTTTGCTTCTAATTGTGCTTGCAGAGGTTTCTATCCTTTCCTAAGTTGATATCTATCGTATTTTAGGTCCTCGTTCTCTCTACGTAACAATTCTATATGCTCAAGTAGATTTTTAACATTATCAATGCATGTTTGAGAACAAGAAGTCTGACTTACCTCTTTCTTTTCAGGCTCTGGAGTAGTAGACACCATGAATGCAAATTGCAGCTCCATCATTTCTTCCTCTGGGTCCGGTTCATCTTTCTCTTCAGGAATGTCATTGATTTGAGCGAAGTGAGCATTTTTAGATCCTGAAATATTCAAGGCCTGAATCTGGTCCTCCCAGTCAAATGACTGAGCTACCACTGCCAGATTGGCAGTCTCACTGTTAACAGCAACATTTCCTCGATTGTTCCCAACTGGTACCATCGTTCGATCAGTGTTTACTCGTCTGTCAGGCTTCGAACAATCACGAGCAAAGTGACCCGGCTCGTGACAGTTGTAGCAACGAAGCTTTCCCTTGTTGAAACCTACCTTCTTTTCTGCATTCATTCCCCAATTGTTCTTTCCAGTTTTCTTTGAAAATTGCTTTGCCCTGAATACCACCATCGCAATCTGCCATGTAATATCCATTTCTTCAACATCTTCGGGATGAATTTGGTCCAAATCAGCAAATGACAATTGAGGGGGCAGTTCACCGGCTACAAAAGCATTATAAAAATTGACTAGACCAGTTGCAAGAGCCAAATTTTCGTCATTCTTTTTGGGAGCAAGGGTTGGAGCAGGAGCTGGAGCAGGTGCCTTTGAAGAAGAAGCAACTTGTGGATAGGATACTGGAGAGTGAACACTTTGCACAGATGGAATGACATATGATGATGGTTAGGAAGCAGCAAACGGTTGAACTTGAGGAGTGGTGAAAGATGAAAAGGCATTGTTGAAGAAGACTAAGAACAAGAGAGAATAATCATAATATTGCATGAAGAACATGGTGGGAGAGAAACTCTCCCTGGGTGGGAGAACCCACCAACTTCTCTCTCTAGAGATTACATTGTGAGAAGTGTATTCTCTAATCCAAGAAAAGAAATGAGCTAGCTAAAGTAATAAATGACCAACTCTCCCTTTATATAGGAGGGAGAGTATTTACACCTAAAATACAATAAAGGGAAAATACAACCTAATAAACACTCATTATTTGTGGAGCATTTCCATGCACCAACAATATGTTTGGTATTCCAACCCGAGGGTTGATTGGGCCAAACATGTGTGGGGATACGAGGGTATTCCATCCTAGGGATGACTGGACCCGTCGTAGGCATGCCTGGTATTCCAGCCCGAGGCTGATTGGGCCAGACATGTGTGTTCGTGTTTATTAGTGGATTGATTGATTTTGTATGATATTTTGGGAGTTGAAGGACGCATTATCCTATCAGCAGAAAGGGGTTCGCTTCAGGAAGTGGGAAAGTTGGGTTTCCGATACTTTGGATTATCAGGATTTTGTCTGGTTGGCCGGTAGTGGTAGGTATGTTGTTGGTGGTAATCACTTGCGGGACTGTATTCTATGGATGTGGTGGACGACAAGGAGCGACATGGTAGATTATCGTCGGTAGTTTGTGGGTATCTTATCCGGATGGTATAATAGGTGGCATGTTGTGCTTGATCGGGATGAGGCGGTCCTGCTCTATGCAGTAGGCCAAGACACTCGGTGTGGGCTGACGGTAAGTCATAGGCTCAGGCGTTCCGTAGAAAATGATCCATGGTTCTATTTTCGGGTATGAACCTCAGGATTCCAGGGTTGAATAGTCCGTTAGTAGTGTTGGGAAGAGAACTAACGATGGTGTGACATCCCCATTTTCACGGCCAGAAAAAACCGATTCTGGTTATGCTTTATAGAAATCAGAGTATTCTTTTAATAAAAATGTTGCGAAATTTGTTCCTAGAAAAACATGATAAATACGTTATCAAAGCATTTACTAAGAAATTTATTTTATTCATTTTAAAACATTTGGGATGTCATCGTCAATACAGAAACATAAGCATAAACAGAACTTACATTTATTTACACTAGTGATCTACATCCCTTTAATCTCTCAGTGTAAAGTAGCTTCATATCGACACCTGTGATACAAATAAGCTTGAGTGGGTCAGGTTGTGAAACCTGGTGAGTACATAGGGTTTTCAACCAACAATAATATAGTTAATTTGTTTCTTCACATAATACATGTCAAACAATTAACCCGATTGCCCATCCCCATTTTCATCATTTAATATTCCCTAAAGAATTATCAGAAGGGTCATCTCCTATATCGTATTTACCTCTCATCTCTTTACATCACATTTCCTTATATGTTCGTTCCTAAGGACTTTTCCTGAGGATCATTGCCTACATCACATAATCAGTAATGATTTGGGGATTACCCCCTCAATATGCGCCTAGTAAGGGTTGGAGTATCATCGCATGAATACGTAGTTGCAACATCTCCTGAACTCATAATTCATAGTAAGGGTTAGAGTATCATCACATGAATACGTAGTTACAACATCGCCTGCACTCGTAATTCATCACCTACAGGCTATGAGCCTGCTGGTGTTCCCACGGGGTTGTCTAGAATAGTCTGTGGTCGCCATCTATACTCTGGTAGATGACTACATCTCCACATTGCCGGACAAGGTTATGGTATCTTTCATCCTACATCCCGAATTCTCATCACCGATCTATCCTCACCTAATTATCATCACCTTCCTATCATCACCTATCTCTCATCATTTTATTTCATTACACACCAACTATTTCATCTACCCATGTTTTACCCAACACATTTTGTAGATATAAAATACATATACAGTTTAAAACATTTAAAACATGTATAAAAAAATATTTCACCCAGCATAGACAACAAATATTCAGACAATATGCACACATAGCACGTAATTTATATTAAATATTTCATATCTATGTGTAAGATGAAAGGGACTATGCACTCATTTGATAAGGTGGTGACTCGGTACTCGGATAGCGCTTCGTTTACTTTAAAATAATTTCCTTCGACGAAACCTACTATTATTACCACTAGATTTTAGTCTAATATTTACCGTGACTAATTATTAGTCTTAGTATTATTATTATTATAAAAGCGTTTAAACAATACTTTCCAACCACTATGTACAGACAGGGCCAGACATAAAACACCGGAGGGCAGAACCATTTTGGCATATAGCACTTCTGAAACCCAACAACCCTATGCGGCCCTTTAAACCAGATTCCCCGTACCGCGAGTAGTGAAAAAGATATTATAACGACACTTATATAAGTCATAATAATAGCTCAAATATTTATTATAAGTTCATAATAACAATACTAATTTTAAATATAAGCTATATTAGAATAGGTAAGCATAACTTACTTACAAGGGGGTTTTAGCTAGGAGTCGGGCTCTGCAGGTGCAGAACTTCGTCGTGCAATCTTTCTAAGAAAGATTCGTGCAGCGCTTCAGCGCTCACCTTACTATACTAAAACTACAGAAAGAGAAGTCGAATCACGAGGGACCGAAATGCTCGGGGGATAAGAAGAGAAAGACTCTTGAATCAAAAGAATGGTGCAAGAAATATGAGAGCCCAAGCCTCTTATTTATAATAATTGAATTTACAAAAACTTCCCTCCATAATTACTTAATGACCTTATAGTTATATAAACGACTAAACACCCTTTCATAATACTATTTTAAATAGATTTAACGATATTTGTACTAAACTAATGTCGAAAGTACTCAATACTAATCTTATAATAACCGCATCGTCGATACCTTTCTAATGATATATACATTTGTATATATATGTGTACGTATATATGATTTATACTTTATTTTAATACGTAAATATGCTATTATAATTTGTAACTCGTTCATACGAACTCCATTTTTGACGTTCTTTATATCCACGCATTGGTATTTACGAGTACTACAACTGTCATTTAGACGCCGTCAGCTAATTCTCATTCTATCTCAGATTTACAAAACTGTATCGAATTTATCGCGCTCGAAGAGTAGGGACCAAGTTTCGTCCATATCTTTAACATACGAGCTCTACTCTCGACATTCTTTATATCCAAACGTAGGTAAAAAACAAGATCTAAAACTTTCATTTAGACTCCGTCGGCTAATTCTCGACCGATCTTAAACTTAACAGTAGGAGGAGATTATACTGTTAAATGTCCGCGTAAAATTCATAACTTCTACATACGGACTCCGTTTTCGTCTGTCTTTTTACCGTTGAGTTCCTATTAATGAGATCTTCAACTCTCATTTAGGTCGCGTAGGCCAAAAACCGCTCGAACTAAAATTCGAGTTTCGGGCCGTGGACTGCTATGCGAAATCTTAGAAAATTCATAACTTCCTCATACGAAGTCAGATTTGGGCGTTCTTTTTTTGTATGTTCTTGGTTTAACGTATACTACAAATTTTCTTTAAATCACTAAGGCTAAAAAGTATTCTACCATAAATTCACTATTTACGTCTCCCGGTGTCGTGCCGGTTTTGCCGTAAAACTTCGACGGGCCATAACTTCTTCGTTATAACTCGGATTTCGGCGTTCTTTATATGTACGGAACCCTTGTAACATATACTAAACATTGGTTAAGATTAATCCTTCTAAATAATCTTCCATCAAAAACTCATTTTTGATGCTCATCGTCTCTAAATTGACTAGTCCGGATCTGTGGGCGTTACAGATGGTTAGTATGAATGGTCTGTCAGGGAGCCAGACCGAATCCAGGTTTTCAGATTGCGGGTTTAGGCAGAGTAAGGTTGTGTGTTTCATGGGTTTATAGATTCGTCTTCTCTGGAACGAAAAGATTTCTATAGGATTTAGTCTCCTTCGGAAATCGTCGGATGTCATGGGTATGAGGTGCCCTCAGGATGTCAGGTTGTTGGGGATGGTAAGGGATGATTTCTATCGGGACGTTACATCAGTTGTTGTCTATAGACTGTTATGTGATTATCTGTTATATGTGCACATGTTTGTTTGGCAGTTGAGGCGTATCTGCTTTGTGCGAAAGCCAATAGCCCTGGGCATTCCAACCTGTTGGTTGTGGGCCGTGAGTATTCCATCCCGAGGATGATTGGACTCATAGTATGTGGGCATTGCAACCTGTTGGTTGTGGGCCTGGGGTATTCCATCCCGAGGATGATTGGACCCATAGTATGTTGGCATCCCAACCTGTTGGTTGTGGGCCTGGGGTATTCCAACCCGGTGGATGATTGGACCCATAGTATGTTGTTTATGATTATATGTGTATTGTTGTGGGTATGGGTATTTTGGGGGTAACTCACTAAGCTTTCGGGCTTACAGTTTCAGTTTATTGTTTCAGGTTCAGCGGATGGCCGCGGGAATGCGAAGGCGTGATCGTACACTTCCTCGATTGATGAATATGATTTCTAGGAACTCTGATGTTTAAACTATTTTGAAAAACAAATTGTACTAATTGAGTGGTTTTAAATGTTCTAAATAGTTTTAAATTGGTTTGAATTTTATGGGTGTTACACGGACAACACTTCGTTATCTCAAAACAATTTTCCCTTAACAAAACGTAGTATCAATACCACTAGAGTTTAGACTGACGTTAACCGCGACTAATTAATAGTCTAGCTATTATTACTATTATATAAGCGTTTAAACAATATTTTCCAACCACTATGTACAGATAGGGGCCAGCCATAAAACACCGGAGGGCAGGACCATTTTGGCATATAGCACTTCTAAAATCCAACAACCCTATGCGGCGCTTTACACCAGATTCCCCGTACCGCGAGTGGTCAAAAAAGATATTATAACGACACTTATATAACTCATAATAATAGCCCAAATATTTATTATAAGGTCCTAATAACATTACTATATTTAAACATCAGTTATACTTAAGGTAGGGTAAGCATATCTCACTTACCAGGGATTTCGCTAGGAGTCGGGCTCTGCAGGGGCAGAACTTCTGAGCCAAAAGCTCTTCTTCTCGGAGCCTTCCGGTGCTCCGGGACTCGCCTCTAACACCTAGGAGGTGCTAGGAAAGGGGGAAGAGGGTTTGGGGGTAATGGGAGAGAAAGAGTATGAAAGGTGTGAGTTTTGGGGGTGATTTACGCCTCTATTTATAGGCTGTCTGGGCCGATTCACGTCGTGAGAAAGGGTGCTCACGTCGTGAGCCTTGCGTAGGCTCCAAGGCGAAGTCTCGTGCTGACACGTGGCGCCAGACGCAGGTAAAACAGCCAATCTTTAAAAAATCATAACTTTCGCATACGAACTCCGTTTTTGACGTTCTTTATATCCACATGTAGGTAAAGACATGATCTACAACTTTCCTTCTGAATCCATCGGCTAATTCTCGACCGATTTTAAATTTAATAGTATGAGAAGATTACAGTGTTAAATGTCCGCGTAAAATTCGTAACTTCTTCATACAGACTCCGTTTTCGTCTGTCTTTTTATCGTTGAGTTCCTATTAATGAGATCTTCAACTCTCATTTAGGTCACGTAAGCCAAAAACCGCTCGAACTAAAATTTGAGTTTCGGGTCGTGGACTGCTAAGCCAAATCTTAGAAAATTCATAACTTCCTCATACGAAATCAGATTTGGGTGTTCTTTTTTTGTATGTTCTCGGTTTAAAGTATACTACAAGTTTTGTTTAGATCACTAAGTCTAAAAAGTTCTCCATCGTAATTTCACTATTTACGTCTCCCGGTGCCGTGCCGGTTTTGCCGTAAAACTTCGATGGGCCATTACTTCTTCGTTATAACTCGGATTTCGGCGTTCGTTATACGTATAGAACCCTTGTAACATATACTAATACTTGGTTAAGATTATTCCTTCTAAATAATCTTCCATCAAAAACTCGTTTTTGATGCTCATTGTCTCTAAATTGACTAGCCCGGATCTGCGGGCGTTACATTTGATGAACTGGAGAATGCAATTCTCTCTGAAGCGAATACGGCTGATAACAAGGTTGACAACCTGAAGGAGATAATCAACGAAGTTGTAAAAGCCATGGAAAGAGAACCTCAAGATCCTAGCGAACCTCAAGGTCCAAGCGAACCCCGCAGATTCCAGGGGGATGGTTCGTCTACATCAAAGCGACCTGATTTGCCATTCCAGGGGGAGAACCGATCTCCAACAATGAACCATGAAAGTCCAATCGAGGGGGAGAATTTTGAACCTGATGTTGAAATTGTTTCATCATTCGAGGGGGAGAATGGTAATACGAATGATGACGATATTCAGTCAGAATTTAAAGAAGAAGTCAATGCCGAATTGGATCCTGCTTATGATCCTAACTACCCTCCTCTCACAAATTGGACAAAAGATCATCCGAAAACTCAAGTAATTGGTGAATCATCTGAGGGAGTTCTTACACGCTCTCAACTAAAAGCGAAGCAAACAGCTCTATTCTCTCAAGTGGAATTCTACATGTTAAATTCGTTTGTCTCCAAGATTGAGCCGAAAATAGTTAACACTGCACTTGATCACTCTGATTGGGTACATGCTATGCAAGACGAACTCAATGAGTTTGAGCGAAACCGAGTCTGGAGACTGATTCCTACACCAAAGGATGAATTTGTGGTTCGATTAAAATGGGTATTCCAGAACAAGATGGACGAAGAAGGGAACGTGATACGCAACAAGGCAAGGCTAGTGGTTAAGGGATATTGTCAGGAATAAGGTATAGATTATGAAGAAACCTTCCCTCCTGTAGCAAGGTTGGAATCAGTTCGGATCTTTCTGGCATACGCTGCTCATAAGAATTTTGAAGTTTTTCAAATGGACGTCAAGTGTGCATTCTTGAATGGAGATCTAGAAGAGACTGTATATGTGGAGAAACCACCGGGTTTTGTGAATGAGAAGTATCCTGATCATTGCTATATTCTGGACAAAGCGGTTTATGGTCTAAAGCAAGCTCCTAGCGCCTGGTATGAACCATTAACTCGCTTTCTTAAAACGCCAAAATTCAAACAAGGTTTGGTTAACCCAACCTTCTTTCGCAAGAAAGAGGGTAACCATTTAATGATCGTCCAAATCTATGTCGATGACATCATCTTCGGTTCTACGAATCCTAGTTTAAGGGCTGAATTCCGGAAGTTGATGGAGACTAAATTTGAGACGAGCTCAATGGGTCCGATTAACTTTTTCCTTGGACTGAACATAAAACAGGAACCAGAAGGCATATTCATTAATCAGGAGGCTTACACGAAGACTCTACTGGCGAAGTTCGGTATGATGGGAGATTCTAAATTAAAGGTTGTTGGATTAGTGTCTAAGTCCATAACTATAATTGGTATGTACTTGACCCGACTCGACATGGTCCATTTGGGTTGCATGGCATCGGAACATTTGGATAGACCGTTTATGAGGAAAAGACATTTTGTGACATATTAATATATTATAAGTTCTAATATATTAATATGAAATCATGTTATTTAATTAGTATTGATCAAGAATTAATTTGGACTTAATTTAGTGATCAAAAAGAGACTAATTAAATATATGGGGATTGATTGTGTAAATCATTCATTCTTATATATGTGGGCTTATGATCCAAGATTCCTTTATGTTGGGTTTAACCCATGTGGTGATCCATGGATACTCCATGGAGGTTAAAACCCATGGAGCATAAGGAATCGGTAAAGTCATGAGTTACATGGTGTAACCCTAATAGCCACACTATATAAGAACCCCTTTAGTTCAAGAAATTGGCACTAGTGATACATATTTTGAGGGCTAGCCGATTTGAACATGTATGTCTTCTTCTCATGGTTATTCCAAGAGTTCATGATGTTGTGTGAACCATTTGAGGTGTCACACTTGGGGCACTAGACTCTCAAGCTTCACGGAGTCAAGCAACAACAACAAGGTATGTATTCTATCTAGTTTAGTATCCTAGTATCAATGTTTTGGTATGCTAGTTAGGATAATACCTTGGATAATCATATTTGCATGTATAATAGAGAAAACATAGATCCAAGGTATTTAGGGTTGCATGTACACTTAGGAGTGTTAGAATGCTCAACACCCATCAGTGGTATCAGAGCCTGGTTTGTTTTCAATTATACTTGATGGAAATTGCTGAAAAATGCTGAAAAAGTCGAATTTCGGGCATTCTGGGCACTGAACTCGCCGAGTCCACTGATGAACTCGCCGAGTCCATTAAGAAAATCATCCTACTCGGCGAGTAGGTTGATACACTCGACGAGTAGGAGCCCCTGACAGCATATCTTCGAGTTTTTTGGCTAGAAATGGACTAGGAACATTACCATAAGCTGTTTTTAAACCTATAATCCTGTTTTTGATGTGGTAATGTTCATACTAATCCAATTTCAAAGATAATTGTCAATAGATTCATGTTTTGTATTAGTTTAGTGATTAGGCTAATTACATGAAAAAGTTTGATTAAATTATCTTGTTCTTATGAGTTGCTTAGATTAATAGAAAAGTTAATTGATTATGTGTTTTCAATCCATTTTAATCTAAGAGTTGATTCTAAAATGTGTTTTTGTAACTTGTCCTCAAGTTATATGAAAAGTCACATTTAAGTTTCATAAAACTCATAAAAGTTAGTAATGGTTACAAAAATGAAGAGTCTTGTCCTCAAGTTATGGAGGTTCAAGAGTCACTTCATTAAGTAATAAAATGTGTAACCTTAATTAATTCCACAAATTACAAAATAAAGAAAAGTTACATTCTTTTATTAGTTTAAAGTCTTCCATAACTTGTCCTCAAGTTATGGAACTTGAAGAGTTTTTTTTTTAATTAAAACTACTTTAAACACATAAGTTATGGAATTAATTAGTTTTGAATAGTTTCAAAACTTGCCCTCAAGTTTTGGAATTTGAAAAGTTTTCTCTTATGAATACTTTAATTCCAAGTTAGCCCTTAGAATTTTAAAAGTTAAAATTCAAACCCTCATACTATTATTATAATTTTAATTATATAGATATGTATAAGATAAAGTCAATCTTACCGTTAGTAGGCCTCATTCACGAAGCCGATCTATAAGGGGGGTCCACTCTCACCCACCGCTTCCTTGACTGGTGGAGGGTCGTTAGCCGAACGGGTAGGAAAGGACTATAATTCTCCCTTCATTAAAAGTATTAATGATAAATACTAAGTAACTAAACACTTGTACATTCCCAATCTTAGTTACTTAGGAAAATGTGAAAAGGTGCTAACCCATGAAATTACACTTTGTACCTTACCAAGTCATTAGTGGAGCGTGTGTGGTTAACCGACACACTAATAAGGACTAGTAAGAGTGGCAAAGGGTAACTTGACTCTATTATAGATCGGTGGAGCGTGTGTGGTTAACCGGCACATCGATTAGGTGATAAAGTTAAGGGTACCAAGTCAATTTGCATGGTTATTCACACCTTGTTTGTGATCCTCGGCATCCCAGTCACAAACTTGAGAGGGCACAATCGAGATTCAAACATGCCATTGAAAGTTCAATGTATCTCAAAAGATCTAGGAGTTTCAAATCCAATTAAAACTTAATTATATTTCGTTTTTCATGGTGGAAATTGGTAAATCATCATTTACCTACCTTCAACTATTTTATAACTTGGATTACGGCATCCCTCTTCCAGTTATAAATAGGTTGTTGGGTCCTAGCCTTAATATTTCTTATTGGGTGTTATATTAAGGACTTTAAATCAACTCTCTTGAATATCTCCCAAAAGATGATCTTCCCAAATCTCTTGAAACAAGCTTTCCTAAATGAAGATGATGTCCCATGGAAATCATACTTCTTTCACCTCCTCCAATTATTCTCCCTAACCCACAAGTTCCTGAAAAGTTTAAGGTCACTCAAGCAAAAGTCTATATGTGATCACATCTTGGAGATGTAGTCAGATATTGACAAGCCGGGAGAGTTGGGTGTCAAAGTCTTCAGAAAGTTGGTGACTCAACTATTTTCTAAGTCACATAGTGAGTTCCTTTGGGACTCCTATGAAACAGACTATGACAAGACCCTTACTGATCTTATCTATTTGCTAAGATCAACTTCCTAAAACTTTATGGACATTGACAATGATGACATTGGATATCCAGTAAAGCTCTCTCTTCCCAATGGAAAGGGATCGGCCATAGTCAACTCGGTTGACCAAATGGTAAAGAGAACGGCTAAGTCTGAGATAGTCCCATTATCAAGGGTCTATTGCCAAAGAAAGGGGCATTGGTTGCGAAGCTGCCAAATTTACCTAAGGATATTAAAGTCAATAAGTTTGACTCTACTTCGGGTAAAGTTCACTATCTAACTCTGCTAAGTTTCTATTCTGAAATTCTTGATACATGATGTGACTGGGTCACATGTTGATGTTTTAAGAATCAAAGAAAAAGTGAAGAAAATTAAAGAAAGAATATGTTGAATCTGATGGCATAGATGGATTTCTATCGCATAGTTTGAAGATCGGATTCTTGAGCTACTTCTTAAGAGTTATGATATATTGCTTAGGAATAAATAACAACAAAGTTTTCATGTGCTTTTGCATTGTAAGGATAGTTTTTCCGCAAAGTTTTAAAATAAAAGAATTTTTTTTTGATTTTATTTATTTTAAAATATCCTTACAATGGCATTTGTGAAAACTTTTGTTGCTTATAAGATTCCATTTAGAGCAAGAGTGGAAATATGAATTTGATTCTTTCATTTGTGGTAGTGTCTAAATTTACCAAATAAGGAAAGATTCTCATCACCTAAGTTTCAGTTGGATAGAAACTTGGAATCATGCAAGTTGTATAGCATGATGAATAAGAACTTTCAAGCATTGGAAAAATTAAGACTAACTACTTGTTCACATGGATATGTGAGTCAAGTAAAGGATCGAGTACACATTCTTGTGCATTGATCAAGCCCACCACAAATAATCGTTAAGACTATTCGTCATTATTTACTAAAATTCAGTAAATATGGTTATACTTACAAGCTTGAGTGTAATTCTGAGACATTGGAAAAGGTTTCAACGTATGGCAGAGCGAATAAGAAGAATCAACTTAGGCAGAAAGATAAAAGTTTCTCAAATCTGAAAAGATGGGAGAGTACTTTAGTATCATGTTATATAATCATCTTAATGATTAAGAGACCTTATCACAATTCATCCTCTAAGTGCATTCTGGTAGCTAAGAAGAGGAGCTGTGAATTGTTGAAGTGGTTAAATCAAGAAGATGATTTATACTTCGTTCCAAAAACAATTCTTAGAGTTATACTCTAAGATTGTAACTTGAGTGACATGTCTTAAAGAAGGTTTAAAACACTTGTCAAATGTAAGAGTAAAAGTTTTCTACTCTTGTACATTTGAAATTGGTAAGTTGTGATGTTTTGGATAAAACAAAGACCAACTAAGGCCAATTGTGTGAAGTGTTTGTCTTGATTAGAATCCACACTATCTCTTGAATATCTGACAAGAAAGTCTTATATGTCAAGAGGACAGTGGGAGTCTTAAAGGTCTTGAAAGTCTCAAGAACTAATCAAGAATAAAACCTGAAGTTCTTCACTAGCACACGACTTGAGGTTTATAACCTATCGTGTCGACATGTCTGTGCCTATTCAAGTTGGCTTTGCATAGGAGTTCTGAGAGTTCTCAATTGGTTGCACAGCTACTTGGAAGCAATGGCAGGCCCTTGAGCTGCCAAATGGCAAGAATTTAAGATTGCACAAGTTTAATCCATATAAGTGTGGATTTGTCAGTAACCTTGTCTTGTGATTATGGTTTTGACAAAATTCATATGGATAGGAACTCATACACCATAAAATCTAAGTGTCATAAGGTTTCTTTCCGATTCATGAAAATGATGGTGAGGAAACACTTTCACTAAGTAGATTTTAGCTAGATAGCAATTGTGATATTTGCATTCTCAAAGTCGTTAGTGGAGCGTGTGTCGTTAACCAGCACACTAACATGGACTTGTGAGAAGTGGTAAAGGTCTAAACAATCGAGACTAGGATTACGGCATCCCTTTTCATAGCTCTTAAAATTGTTTAGACACGCCTGTGAGCTATCTAAGATAAGGTGTATGATATTGATAAAGTTTTATCAAAGCAATCTAGTATCAGAAATCTGAACTTTGGTAAGAAAGTCAATAAAGTATTGATTTCTAGAAGTCCAGCTGATTTCTGATTACATGTCAAAGCTAGTGGGAGCATGAGTGTTATGCTAATAATCATCATGTTAGTGGGAGCATGATAATTATGATAAAGATTGCAAGTTAGCAATGTTAATAATAGAAAACAAAAGTTTCAATTCGTGAGGCTGCAGGGGTTGAAAAAGTTGTTTTGCTATAATTAAGGGAGAGGAAATTATACTTCATTTCAATTCTAAAAGCTTAGATTGAGGTTTTAAGTCGTATTTAGTTAAGGATATATATATGAATTTCATGTTGGAATGAATCAACATAAGGAAATTCTATATATGGGTCCATTATTTGCGTTCTAAAATTCGATTATGATTACGGCATCCCTTTTAATAATCTGAATTATGAGAACTTGGCAAATAGAAATGGAAATGTTATAGCAAAAGACTGGTTTAGTCTTTATGTGAGACATCATGACTCGTGTCCCATGTGCTATATTTATCCTTTCTAAAATTTTCCAAATGCCTGGGGCATTAAGAAGGGAAAAGGTCTAGAACTGGATATGACTAAAAGGATTAAGCAATTGTCGAGGACAATCTAAGGTTTACCAAAGATTGGTTGCTCAAGGACAGTTGGAAGTATAGTGTTAATTCTGGAAGGACCATATTGACATAATCTGTAAGGAGGCAACTCTTGTTCAGAAGTGATAGTCAAAATGGAATATGGAAATGTTTCAAAGTTGGAAATTATTCAATCTGTGTAAGATTTGGAAACTTAATGCAAGAAGGATGTTTCCAAGGAGTTGATCTCCTTGGAATGCTCTGTAATGGTTGTTGTCAAGTCTTTCTGACTCTGTGCATAATCATTACAGGAGGATCAATGCATATAAGTTTAGAATCTAACAGATTTCAGTAAATGACATGAATTTGGAATTCTTGCATTTACAGTAAGGATTTGGGACTGTGAAAGAGGATCATTGGAGTTATGTTCAATTGATCTAATTCACAAAGTGAAAATCATAGACAAACATAGTATGCATACTTGGTGTATGGCATGACTAGTGTTTAGAAAACATAGTGTACATACTTGGAGCATGTGACAACTATTGTTTTAAATTCAAGAATAAAGTTGATAGCTGAAACAGTATACAATGAATAATGTGGAATCATATGGTGATAAATAAAAGGTGTTTTATTTATGTTCATAGGTTTTGATACCATATTAGATTCTATTATTATTGTGTTTCATTTTGCATGTTTTGACTTCCAGAATAACTAGGTCGTTCTTCTTGATTGACTAAGTTATTCAAACTAGCCACAGTCGGTCATATGTTGGAAGTAGATATGAATCAAGACTGTCATGGGTTGGTTTGTAGAGGTCTAAGATGTTGGACAAGGGGCTACAACACTCATGAGTGCTCATAAGTTCTGAGTATTGGATTCAACCCGCGCTCATTGGAATCACTTCATGGATTTTATCACGAGTGATCATGAGACGATAATATCTTATATTCTTCAAACCTAGAGATATGAGTTGTTACTATGAGTTGGTTGTACATTGATTGCACGAAAACGCATTCGGTAACTCGGTGTTATAAAACGTGCCTTTGTGTATGATTCAACAAGTAGTAGAACAAGCCATATGAGTCGAAGTTTATCCATTCCTTTTACCTTTGGGATAAAAGCGATATCTGTGGGCCCCTCGATGATTTGATGGTGATAAATGGAAGTGCTCGGCCGAGCCAAGACTGATTTGATTTGTTCAATTAGTCAGTCGTCATAAATCGGAAATCGGGAAACAACAAATGGACAGAGAGAATGATTATAATCCATGTCTCAGTCCACATGATATCTAGAATGGAGGAATATATGATCCCTTATCTAATGGACAAGTCATTGACAAAGGTCAGAGTTCATCTACAAGGTCAGAGTTCGACAGCGGCTTTTGAGAGCTACGATTGCCAGTTGGTTCCTGAAGTCATACACAATAATAGTTTTAGACTTATCCAAGTGGGAGACTGTTGGATTAGTGTCTAAGTCCATAACTATAATTGGTATGTACTTGACCCGACTCGGCATGGTCCATTTGGGTTGCATGGCATCAGAACATTTGGATAGACCGTTTATGAGGAAAAGACATTTTGTGACATATTAATATATTATAATTTCTAATATATTAATATGAAATCATGTTATTTAATTAGTATTGATCAAGAATTAATTTGGACTTAATTTAGTGATCAAAAAGAGACTAATTAAATATATGGGGATTGATTGTGTAAATCATTCATTCTTATATATGTGGGCTTATGATCCAAGATTCCTTTATGTTGGGTTTAACCCATGTGGTGATCCATGGATACTCCATGGAGGTTAAAACCCATGGAGCATAAGGAATGGGTAAAGTCATGAGTTACATGGTGTAACCCTAATAGCCATACTATATAAGAACCCCTTTAGTTCAAGAAATTGGCACTAGTGATACATATTTTGAGGGCTAGCCGATTTGAACATGTATGTCTTCTTCTCATGGTTATTCCAAGAGTTCATGATGTTGTGTGAACCATTTGAGGTGTCACACTTGGGGCACTAGGCTCTCAAGCTTCATGGAGTCAAGCAACAACAACAAGGTATGTATTCTATCTATTTTAGTATCCTAGTATCAATGTTTTGGTATGCTAGTTAGGATAATACCTTGGATAATCATATTTGCATGTATAATAGAGAAAACATAGATCCAAGGTATTTAGGGTTGCATGTATACTTAGGAGTGTTAGAATGCTCAAAACCCATCAAAGGTTCCAATGGCATTCGGAACGAAGCTAACACCATCTCTGGAGAAACCAGCTGCTGATATGACCCTCTATCGTCAAATGATAGTGAAAGGTCTTGTCTTTGTGGTTTGGGATAGGCAATCATATGTATAGGTCTTAGTGGGTTAATGGTCTTGTTTTGTTGATGTTTGCGGTCAAGGTTGTGTGTACGGCCGTACACAGGTTTACGGTCGTAAACCCATGTACGGCCATCTATCCCCTATATATAGGGCTTGTCAGTGTCTATCAGGAGTTGACGTATGTGTGTGTAATCAAGGTGTACCAGACGGTTTACAGCCCTGCTATAAAATCGTGTGCATTGCTTGAGTTAATTCTTCTTCTACTTCATTGTCATTGTGTTTGATTGCTATTTGTTTGATCACTGGTTTGGATCCTCAGATTTAAGGGACTTACAATTGGTATCAGAGCCATTCCGGTGTCAAACTTAATTTTAGTGTTTACGACTACAAGATCTTCATCAATTTCGTGGTTAATTCGAGTTTACTTGTTGGATATCTGCTTTTGATCGACATACAAGGCTTTCGATCAGAATTTGCTTGGAAAACTGCTGATTTTTGTGTGTACGGTTGAACATTGTTGAAGCTTGTACGGCCGTAATCAAGTGTACGGCCGTAAACCATTCAAAGATTATTGACTGTACACTACATTTCGACTGTAATCCCTTCATTGACCGTGAAAGCTTCAACTTTGACTGTGTACGGTTGTAGATTGTTGTATACGACTGTAATCCCCTTGTACGGACGTAATCCCCTTGTACGGCTGTAATCCCTTGTGCGGCCGTAAACCCTCTCAGTTGTTGTTTGAGAATTTTATATTTTAGTACTTTTCTTGTTAGCTTGTTTGTTTAATCAATAAAAAAAATGGACTCACAAAACTCATCGATTCATCATGAATTGGATTCCATAATGGGAACAACCACACGTATTCCACGTCTGTTATCTGCCGAAGGTTTCCCAGAATGGAAATATCGGATTGAGAAGTACATCAAGATGAAAGATTTCGAAGTATGGCGTAGCATTCTCAGAGGACCAGTAAGGATTACTACCACACTTGCAAATGGAACAATAATTGACAAAGTGTATGCGGACTACACTGATGAGGATTTTGAAAAGGTGGAAGAACAAGAAAGGGCTCTGGCTACTCTGACCATGGCTTTATCTCCCGATATAGCTCAAGGTTTCAGAGAATATGATTCAGCCAAAGCACTATGGGAAGCTCTAATTGAAGTCTACGAAGGAAACGAAGACATGAAATAGAGCCGTCAGGATATGCTAAGACAAAAATTCAATATGTTTAATCATATTCTTGGTGAAACCCTGGAAGCTCAGTTACAGAGATTTACCACACTCACTACTGAAATGAGTTCAGCCGGAATTTATGTGCCTAAATCTGAAATAAACAAGAAGCTGCTAAATTCTCTGCCGAGGTCATGGGATATGAATGCTGCTGTGATCAAGAAGACAAAAGACCTTAATCGTCTAAGTCTAGCTGAAACAATGGCAATTATTAAAGCTTGTGACTTAGATGATAAGCAGAGAGAGATCTTCGTTATAAAAATGGGTCTCAACAATTGGTATCAGAGTCGTACCTTGAAGATCTCACGATTAGTTCAAGGGAACGACTCCCGTTCGGTGATTATCTTGTGATTTTTCCGTGTTTCTGCAAGAAAATTTTTTGGGTTTCTTACCGGAATTTTTTTTATGAAGTTCGTTCTTAGTTCTATTTTCTGGGGTGATTCTATCTTAGTAAAATAAATTGTTGTTGCTGCTGCTGCTCGTTCTATTTATTGCTGGAAGAAGATGTTCTTAAATGTTATTATTATTTTGCTGTTGAAGAAATGAAGAATATTTGGTGAAGAAATTAATTTTGTGGTCTCCAAAAGGTTGAAGACATTGTTCCAGGAGCTCTTTTTTCTTGGATGAGAAGACACAAATTTAATGGGCTTATTTTCAAGAGAAGTGAATTTTATTTTTCCAAGCAACTTTTTCTTCACAAGAGGTATAAAGTTTCTATTCTTCTAACTTTTCCTACTGTGAATCTAATGTTGAAGACCATTTGGACGTAAATTATGTTTGTGAAAAGCATTTTGTCCTTTTTGCTCTTTTGGGTAAAGAGTAATTCACTCATATTTGCCTTCCCAAGCAAAAACAATGTGACATTGTCCTTTCCCATCACCTTTTGTCCCCTAAAAACCCCCTGCACACTCTTCTTTTTGCCTTCCCAAGACCACATGTTGACTTAAAATGCTTTATAAAAAGATTCCCTTATTAAAATATGAATAAATGGCCTTTGCTGCACCATTTTTCATGAAAAAATAGCATTTTTCGTCACCTGTTCAGCCCTTTCCGGACCCCAGAACCGCAGCCAAAAACTGCCTACCGGAGTCCCCTTAAAAGCCTACCCGCAGCCCTTCTTAGCCTTGCTACCGCAGCCCCTCTCAGGTCCCTATCCACAGCCGAGAGACTGCAGTCATATGCTTATTCTGAAAAACCGCAGCCATCCCTCTTGCTCGGACCGCAGCCTCGGTCCGCAAGCATTCCCTCCAGTTTCGCACCGCAATCAGCCCCTTTGCACTGTAGCTCGCATCCGCAGTCAGCTGTTTCATCCGCAACTCCTTGCTTTGACTTCGGTACCTGACTACCCCATCAGCGCCCAGCCCTTCCATCCGCACCCAAGACTCCTACCGCAACCACCTCCCACCCAAATCACCGCTCTCACCCGCAGTCACCTCCTACCCAAATCACCTCTCTCACCCGCAGTCACCTCCTACCGCAATCACCTCCCACCCAAACCACCTCCTCTCATCCGCAAGGTACTAGACCCGCAACCACCCTCCATTAGCACCCTCCTCCTTCCTTCGACCAGACCTTCCCTCCTCCCTTCTCCACCCTCCTTCAGCCCCTCCCCTCCTCCCATCTCTTCTTCCTTCTTCCTCCTCCTCCCCCCCCTCCTTTCCTCCTTTCCTCCTTTTCTTCCTCCTCCTCCCCCCTCCTTTCCTCCTTTTTTTCCTCCCCTCCCCCCCTTTTTTTTCCCCTTACTTTTTTTTAAACCCCTTTTTTTCTAGAATTATTTTTTTATTATTCAGATTTTTTTTTCTGCATTATTTTTTTTAATTAAATTTTTTTTAACACCAATTTTTTTTATTTTTAGCCAATTATTTTTTTTAACACCAGTTTTTTTTATTTTAGCCAATTATTTTTTATTAGCAATTTTTTTTATTAAAACCAATTTTTTTTTATTTTACACCAATTATTTTATTTAACACCAATTTTTGCCACAACCGCACCCTTGGATTGTCACATTAGTTCATTTCATGCCGGTTATTATTGGAAGAATCCTCCTACCGCAGTCGGACTTCATATTATTTTTGGTGATGCTTGCACCGCAACGGCGATTGATCAACAAAGTTGTTTCGCATTCTTCACTTTATGAGATTTTATGACTTGTCGCTCTTGATTTTTGGTTGACGAATCATGTATCTTGAGTATGTGGACCTTATTCTCTATTGAAGACCACTTCAAGTGTTCTGGCACCGCAGTTTGGATATTTGGATATATTTTTGGCACAACAGATTATTCTCAGCACAGCTTCAGCAACTATGTCACCCGCCTCCTCATGACCGCAAGAGTATCTCTTTTACTCTGTCTCGTTTCTTATCGAGACCCTTCATACATCTAGGGAGAGCTTCTCTATTAGCTCTTGGTATCTGACACTCTCCATCCGGTGATTTGTTGATTTTTGATATCCGGTCATTGGTTATCAAAAATAGGGAGAGAATATCATCCGGATTTGGTTATTATGATTGTTTGAGTTTGGATTTTGAAGACTTCTGAAGACGATTATTTATTTAGTGATGCGATGTGACACTTCTTTTTGGTATTTACGGATCAAATTTTTGGCATTACTCGATGTTTTCCGATTCAGATTATTTATTATTCGGACTCTACAACAGGATGATTTTGTGTTCGCATCCGGTTCAGATCTTATGGTTTCACGAGTTTGGATTTGTGATATGTTGAAGACGAAGATTATTTTGGCAATGTGACGTGGCACTTATTTTTGGTCCTTGGATCAAATTTTCGACATTGCTGGACCATGTTTTTGGACTCACATTATTTTTATCCGGACTTCATTTTATGGATGCTTCACATTTTTAGCAGGTTATTCTTTGAAGAATTTCGGTGTATTATGATTCGAGAACTCGAGATGTTTTTCAGACTTTTGAAGCCGAAGTGTTTCTTTTATTGGATCTTCTACTTGCTCATGGTGACCTCCTTCTTCGGGTGATTATGACTGGTTTGAAGATTTGGATCTTATTTTTTCTGCTTCATTGGTTGTGCTTTGAAGCCGAAGACCTTCATTGTTAGAGATTCATGGCCAGTTTCAGACTGCACAGACACTTCAGAGTTTCAGAGACATTTCAGCACTTGATTTCACTTTATTACCACACTTGCTAGTCAGATTACTGTATTATAGCCTTGTATCACTTATTGGATCTCTCATCATTTGTAAGCATTTAGGGAGAGAATGTTGGTGCATGGAAATGCTCCAAAAATAATGAGTGTTTATTAGGTTGTATTTTCCCTTTATTGTATTTTAGGTGTAAATACTCTCCCTCCTATATAAAGGGAGAGTTGGTCATTTATTACTTTAGCTAGCTCATTTCTTTTCTTGGATTAGAGAATACACTTCTCACAATGTAATCTCTAGAGAGAGAAGTTGGTGGGTTCTCCCACCCAGGGAGAGTTTCTCTCCCACCATGTTCTTCATGCAATATTATGATTATTCTCTCTTGTTCTTAGTCTTCTTCAACGAACTCATAATATGTTCTTCGTGTTCATACTTCCAAAAACACGATTAATCTCGAGATATCCTTCTTACGCACTCACCGTTCATTATAAAAATGGGTCTCAACACATATCAGGTCCAATCAATTGTAGGGTCCGGTCATCCTCAGGATGCAATACCCTAGATTGGAATACCTCTATGAACATAACTCGCGTCTACTCATAACTTGAGATCCAAGGATCTATCCGCGCGCCTCATCCACCATCCCCTGATTTGTCACAACCGAGTGCAACTCCCCTGAATCTCAACAATACATCCGTCCCGAACGCGCTCCTACAAGAGACATAACCAACACAATCTATATTCCCACAACCTCTGACTGGAATTCTCCCGATAACCTATGGACACCGCTGTCGTCACTTCAGATGTCCAAAACTCCATCCTGGAGGTACTCACCTCCTTAATTTCCCAGAAGGCTTAATCAATGTCCTTCACAACACCATCAAGTGTCACAGTTCCGAAACTGTTGGATTAATGTCTAAGTCCATAACTATATTTGGTATGTACTTGACCCGACCCGGCATGGTCCATTTGGGTTGCACTTCACCGACACAATTTATATGGATAGTCTTTTGAGAATAGTATATTTATGATTTATATTAATATATTATAAGTTCTAATATATTAATATGGAATCATATTATTTAATTAGTATTGATCAAGAATTAATTTAGAATTAATTAAGTGATCAAAAAGAACTAATTAAATATGGACTCTTATATATATGGAATAGGCCAAGTTCATTTAGGTTGGGCTAAGCTTTCATGGATGGTCCATGGAGCTTTTAGCCCATGCATCCTATGTAAATGAAAGGTCATGGGTATTAGGGTTTTAATGGATGTAACCCTAATCCTCCATAATATATAAAGGGGTCCTTGGCTCACAAAATTGGCACAAGTGTGTGAAAATAAGAGTGGGCCGATTTTAGTGTGCATACATATTCTCTCAAGTTCTTCCAAGGTGTTTTGGTGATTTGTGATTCCATGACGTTTGTCAAATTTTAAGATAATTACTTGTTTTGTGAAAAACGAATTATTTGTAAAATTTGAATCATTTGTTATATGAGTTGAATTAGGTCAAATTTAGTAAAAGATAAAATGATATGATTATTTTATTAGTTTTAAAAGTTTGATCTAAATGTTTTAAGGAGTTACATATTTTGTCATAAAAATTTGGAGCTCAAAAGTTTTTTTTAAAGTTATGATCTAAAGGGTTTTTGAAACTTCCATAAGTTATGGATATGAAAGTTTTTTTTTAAAAAAAAAAATTGATTCAAAGTTTTTATGGAGTTACAAAATTTGGTGTTAATGTTTTAAAGAATTCCATAACTTGTTCTTAAGTTATGGAACATGGAAAGTTTCATCATAAAACACCATTAATTCCATAAGCTATGGAATCCAAAGGTTTTCAAGGATTACAAAACTTGCCCTCAAGTTTTGGAATTTGAGAAAAGTTTTTTTATGAAAAAAAGAATTGAATTCTAAAACTGTTGGGATCATAACTTAAACAATTAATTAAATGGTTTTAATTTTGAGTTTAATAATTGGAATTATGATGTTTTGTTGAATAGTTCAAATTAACTCTTATGGACTTTATTAATAGTTAATTAAAGCGTTTAATTAAAAGAGTATTATTAATCCATAAATATATGGTTTGAGTTTAATTAAATTAAAAGTCTAGTTTAATTAATAGATTAAACCACCAAGTATTTTAAATGTCTAAAATACACCGTTATACTATTATAATATTAAAAGTTTAATATATTATATGTATAAGAGCAAGTCGTCTTACCATTAGTAGGCCTCATTCACGAAGCCGATCTATAAGGGGGGTATAAGGTTACTGCCTATAAAATGACAGTTTAATAAGTGTCCACTCTCACCCACCGCTTCCTTGACTGGTGGAGGGTCGTTAGCCGAACAGGTAGGACAAGGACTATAATTCTCCCTTCATCATAAGTATAATGATAAATACTAAGTAACTAAACACTTATAAATTCCCAATCTTACTTACTTAGGATAATATGAATAAGGTGCTAATCCATGAAATTACACTTTGCACTTTGTTTAAGCTGTTAGTGGAGCGTGTGTGGTTAACCGGCACACTAACCTGGACTTAACAAGGTAGGCAAAGGGTAACTTAATGTTTATCATAGTATCGTTGGAGCGTGTGTGGTTAACCGGCACATCGATTGAGGGGTAAATATTAAGGGTACCAAGTATATTTTCATGGTTACTTCACACCTTGTTTTGTGATCCTCGGCATCCCAGTCACAAAACCTGAAGGGCACACTCGAGATTGAAACATGCCATTGAAAAGTTCAATGAATCTCAAAAGAATCTAGGAGTTTCAAAACCAATTAAAACCTAATAATACATTTCGTTTATCTTGGTGGAAATTGGTGAATCGTCATTCACCTACCTTCAAATATTTTATAGCTTGGATTACGGCATCCCTCTTCCAAGTTATAAAATAGTTTGTTGGGTCCTAGCCTTAATATATCATATTGGGTGTTATATTAAGGACTTAAATCAACTTTATGTGAATTTCTCCCATTGTTGATGTCTGGTTTAGACAACAATGATCTTCCCAAACCAAGCTTTCCTAATGAATATGACTTCCCGAGTTTGGCTCATGGAAGTCATACTTCTCTTCCTCCACCTCCTCCAATTATTCTCCCTAACCCACAAGTTCAAGGTCACTCAAGCCCTAATGGAAAGCAAGGTCTATGTATGATCACATCTTAGAGATGAAGTCACATATTGACATGCTGGGAGAGTTGGGTGTCAAAGTCTTGAGAAAGTTGGATGTTCAATCACTTTCTAAGTCACATAGTGAGTTCCTTTGAGACTACTATGAAACAGACTATGACATGAACCTTAATGATCATATCTATTTGCTTGGTGCTGCTGAATCAGCAATGATTTGGAACGATAGTAAAGAAAATTTGATTAGAAGATCAACTTCCCAAAAAATTTATGGACAGTGACAATGGTGACACTGGAAATCCAGAAAAAGCATTCTCTTCCCAATGGAAAGGGATTGGCCATAGTCAACCCGGTTGACCAAATAGTAAAGAGAAATGCTAAGTCTGAGATAGTCCCATTACCAAAGGGTCCATATGTTTATTTTGCCAAAAGGAAGGGGCGTTGATTGCAAAGCTGCCAAATTTACCTAAGGATGTTAAAGTCAATAAATTTGACGCTACATCAGGTAGAGCCCATTATCTAACTCTGTTAAGTTCTATTCTGAGATCCTCATTACATGATGTGACTGGGTCACATGTTGATGTTTTAAGAATCAAAGAATAGAGAGAAATCTTAAAGGAAGTATATGCTGATTCTGATCCCGAAGGTGGATTTCGATCGCATCAGAATTTTGAGCAGTTGCTTAGGAAGTTATGATATATTGCTAAGGAATAGATAACAACAATTTTCCATGTGGATTGTAAGGACAAGTTTTTCCGCAAAGTTTTAAAATAAAAGAAAAATTTTATTTATTTGAAGTATCCTTACAATGGCATTTGTGGAAAATTGTTGCTTATATGATTCCACTGACAGCAACATTGGAAAATGGATTTGATTCTTTCATTTGTGGTAGTGTCTAAATTTACCAAATCAGGAAACTTCCTCATCACCTAAGTTTCAACTGGACCGAAACTTGGAATCATGCAAGTTGAATAGTATGATGAATGAGAACTTTCAAGCATTGGAAAATCAAGACTAATTACTTGTTCACATGGATGTGTGAGTCAAGTGAAGGACTAAAGGGATCGAGTACACATTCTTGTGCACTGGTCATGTCCACCACAAAGCTCGTTAAGACTATTTGATTTACTAAAGTTTTGTAAATATGGTTATACTTACAAGTTTAAGTATAATTCTGAAACATTGGAAAAGTCTCAATGTATGGCAGAACGAATGGGAAGAATCAAATTAGGCAGAAAGATAAAAGTTTCTCAAATCTGAAGAGATGGGAGAGTACTTTAGTATCATGTTTGTGATCATCTTAATGATTTAGAAATCATATCACAATTAGTCCTCTAAAGGTCATCTTAGTGCATTCTTATGACTAAGAAGAGGAGTCATGAATTGTTGAAATGGTTAGATCAGGAAGATGAGTCATACTTCGTTTCAAAACAATTCTTAGAGTCATACTCCAAGATTGTAACTTGAGTGACATATCTTAAAGAAAGGTTTAAAACACTTGTCAAATGTAAGAGTAAAAGTGTCCTACTCTTGTACATTTGAAATTGGTAAGTTGTGATGTTTTGGATAAAACAAAGACCAACTAAGGCCAATTGTGTGAAGTGTTTGTCTTGATAAAGAATCCGCACTATCTCTTGAATATTTGGCAAGATAGTCTTATATGTCAAGAGGATAGTGGGAGTCTTAAAGATCCTAAAAAGAATTTCAAGAACTAATCAAGAATAAAACCTGAGGTTCTTCACTAGCACACGACTTGAGGTTTGTAACCTATCGTGTTGACATATTCTGTGCCCATTCCAGTTAAAGTTGGCTTTGCATAGGAGTTATGAAAGTTCTCAATTGGTTGCATAACAACTTGGAAGCAATGGCAGGCCCTGTACTGCCAGGTGGCAAGAAGTTAAGATTGCATAAGTTCAATCCATATGAGTTTGGATTTGTCATTATCCTTTTCTTGTGACTATGGTTTTGACGATTCACATGGATAAGAACACATACACCATAAAATCTAAGGGTCATAAGGTTTCTCTCCGATTCATGAAAATGATGGTGAGGAAACACTTCCACCAAGTAGATTTGAAGCAGATGGCAAAAGGTCTAAACAATTGAGACTATGATTACGACATCCCTTTTCATAGTTCTGAAATTGTTTAGACACACATGCATGCTATCTAAGGAAAGGTGTATGATTTTGATGAAGTTTTATCAAAGCATCTCGTATCAGAAATCTGAACTTTGGTAAGAAAGTCAATAAAGTATTGATTTCTAGAAGTCCAGCTGATTTCTGAGTACATGTCAAAGCTAGTAGGAGCATAAGTGTTATGCTAATAATCATCATGTTAGTGGGAGCATGATAATTATTGTTAGTGTTGCAAGTTAGTAATGTTAATTATACAAAACAAAAGTTTCAATTTGTGAGGCTGCAGGGATTGAAAAAGTTGTTTTGCTATAATTAAGGTCGAGGATATACTTCATTTCAGTTCTAAAGGCTTAGATTGAGACCTTAATCATCTTTAGTCAAGAATATATATATATGAATTTCATGTTGGATTGGTTCAACTTAAGGAAATTCTATATATTGCGTTCTCAAAATTCGATTATGATTACGGCATCCCTCTTCATAGTCAAATTTTGAAAACATGGCAAATAAAAATATTGTAGCAAAAGACTGGTCTAGAATCACGTCTTTATGTGAGACATCATCAATCGTGTACCATTTGCTTTGGGTACAGGATCGATTGCATGTGTTATAATATTTGTCATTTCTAAATTTTTCCAAATGCCCAGAGGCATTAAGAAGGGAAAAGGTCTAGAATTGGATATGACTAAAATGATTAAGCAATTGTCGAGGACAATCTGAGGTTTACCAAAGATTGGTTGCTCAGGGACAGTTGGAAGTATAGTGCTAATTTTGGAAGGACCATATTGACATATTCTGAAAAGAGGCATCTCATATTAAGAAGTGATAGTCAAAATGAGAATATGGAGTTGTCTCCATCGGTGGAAGTTATCTGTGTAAGATTAGAAAACTTAATGGAAGAAACATGTCCAAAGCAATGTACTTTGAATACGAGACTTAGTTTCCACGGAGTTGATCTCCATTGGAATACCTTATAATGACTGTTGACAAGTCTTTGTGACTTTGTACGTATTCATTACAGGAGGGTCAGTGCATATAAGTTTAAAATCTAAACAGATTTCGATAAATGATAGGAATTTGAAATTCTCACATTTTTCGATAAGGATTTGGGAGTGTGAAATTAGAATCATTGAGATTATGTTCAATTGGTTTATTTCACAAAGTAAGGATCATAGACAAACATAGAGTGCATACTGATGGGTTTTAAGCATTCTAACACTTCCTAAGTGTACATGCAACCCTAATAACCTTGGATCTATGTTTGTCTAATAATCATGCAAAGTTGAATTCCAAGGTTATATTCCTATCTAGCATACATGGGGAGCATTTTTAACTTGAATGAAAGATAGAATAACTTACCTTGTTGTTGATTATGATCCTTGAAACCTTGTGAGCCTAGCACCCCAAGTGTGATGCCTCAAATGCTTCACACAACACCAAATGCAAAGGAGTAAACTTTGAGAGAATCTTACACTTGCAAAATCGGCTCTAGCCCTCTTGTTTCTTATGTGTAGCCTATTTTGGTGGAGAATGGGTTTCTTATATAGTGTTGACACATCTAGGGTTACACCATGTAAACCCTAATGTGTCATGAATCTTCATTTCCATGACCCATGGGTTTGTAACTCCCATGGAGCATCCATGGAGCATCCTATGGGTGGAACCCAACTTGATAATCCATGGAGCCTCTTAGCCCACTATATAAGATATGGAAGATTTACATCATCTACCCATATATTTAATTAGTTATCTTTTGATCACTTAATTAATTCTAAATTAATTCTTGATCAAACTAATTAAATAATATTATTAATATATTAGAACTTATAATATATTAATAAACCATAAGTGTTATTTCTCTCATTTTAGTTTATCCAATTGCATGGTGCCATGCAACCCAAATGGACCATGCCGGGTCGGGTCAAGTACATACCAAAAATAGTTATGGACTTAGACACCTTATCCAACAGTCTCCCACTTGGATAAGTCTAATAACTATAACTGCAATACTTCAGGAACCGATCGGCAATCGTAGCTCTTTCAAGGTCTCTCGGAACTGAGAAGATGATGATACGCCATTTAAGATAAGTGATCATATAATCCTTTGTTCTAGATATCAGCCGGACAAATACATGGAACAGTGTCTTACTTTGTGTCCGACAGTTTGTTTCCCGATTTCTGATTTGTTTGACATAGAACTCAATTGAACACATCAACTTAGTTCTGACCGGGCCCGGTACATAGGTCAAAACAAAATCATCGAGGGGCCCAGATATCAGCTTCTAATCCAAGAAGGAACAGATAAACTTCGACTCATATGTTTGTTCTACTACTCATTGAATTATACGCAAGAGCACGTTTTATAACATCGAGTTACGAATGCGTTTTCGTACAATCAATGCATAACCAACTCATAAGTAACAAATCATATATCTAGGTTTGAAGACTTATATGATATTACCGTCTCACGATCACTCGAGATAAATTCCATGAAGTGATTCCAGTGAGCGTGGGTTGAGTCCAATGCTCAGAACTTATGAGCACTCATGAGTGTTGTAGCCATGTCCAACAACTTAGACCTCTGCAACCAATCATGACAGTCTTGATTCATACCTACTTCCGACATATGACCGACTGTGGAGGTTCGAATAATATGATATACCAAACATAATTATTCTGGAAGTCAAAACATGCAAAAGAAATATAGTAAACGATCGATAAGAGATAGCAACACTTTACTCATAAATAAAACACCTTTTATTCATCATCTAATGTCAATTACACTTTACAAATTTCAAGGTTATCTAACTACTAAATCTAATATCATCCTTCAGCCCCATGCTCCGAGCATGCTGGAGATGCTTAACCCGAGTCAGTCCTTTCGTGAGGGGATCTGCTGGATTCTCATCCTATGATACCCTCTTTGCCACGAGGAGTCCTTCTTCTATTCGATGTCTGATGAAATGGTATTTTCTGTCGATGTGTCTGGATCTCCCGTGATCCCTTGGTTCCTTGGCTAAGGCAACTGCACTTTCACTATCACAGAAAATTTCCATTGGCTCTTTAATAGCTGGTACAACTCCAAGGTCTCCAATGAAGTTCTTCAGCCATATCGCCTCCTTTGCTGCCTCGCTAGCTGCTATATACTCTGATTTGCAAGTTGAATCAGCCACTGTCTCTTGCTTGGAACTCTTCCAAGAAATTGCTCCTCCATTTAAGGTAAAGACCCAGCCTGACTGAGAGCGGAAATTATCCCTATCAGTCTGAAAGCTAGCATCACTATACCCTACAACTCTCAAGTCTTCACTCCCACCGAGGGTAAGGACCCAGTCCTTAGTCCTCCGTAGGTACTTGAGGATATTCTTTACCGCAGTCCAGTGTGCCTTGCCAGGGTTCCCCTGATACCTGCTAACCATGCTCAAATCAAAGGCTACATCAGGTCGAGTACACGTCATAGCATACATGATCGATCCTACAGCCGAAGCATAAGGTATTCGACTCATTTCTGTTATCTCAGCCTCAATACTAGGGCTTTGTGTCTTACTCAATCTGGCATTACTCTGGATGGGTAACTCTCCTTTCTTGGAGTCCTGCATGCCGAATCTCTTCAACACCTTATCCAAGTAAGTACTCTGACTAAGTCCAATTAGTCTTTTACTCCGGTCTCTTAAGATCCTTATCCCTATAATATAGGCAGCTTCTCCTAGGTCCTTCATAGAGAAACACTTCCCAAGCCAGGACTTAACTTCCTGCAGAGTTGGGATGTCATTTCCTATGAGTAGTATGTCATCCACATACAATACCAAAAAGCTAACTATACTCCCACTAGCCTTGACATATACACAAGATTCATCTTCACTACTAGAAAAGCCAAATTCTTTGACTTTCTCATCAAAGCAAAGATTCCATCTGCGAGGTGCTTGCTTTAACCCATAAATGGATTTCTCAAGCTTACACACTCTATTAGGGTACTTTGTATTGACAAAACCCTCTGGCTGACTCATGTAAACATCCTCAGCCAACTTTCCATTAAGGAAAGCGGTTTTGACATCCATTTGCCATATTTCATAGTCATGAAATGCAGCTGTGGCTAATAGAATCCTAATAGACTTAATCTTGGCCACTGGAGAAAAGGTCTCATCATAATCAACTCCCGGAGTTTGTGAGAAACCCTTTGCAACCAGTCGTGCCTTATAAGTGTGTACATTACCATCCATGTCGGTCTTCTTCTTGAAGATCCATTTGCACCCTATAGTCTTACGACATGGTACATTCTCAACCAAGTTCCAAACTTGATTGTCATACATGGACTGTATCTCGCTGTCCATTGCCTCTTCCCACTTGGCTGACTCAGGGCCTGCCATGGCTTCCGCGTAACTGTTAGGTTCATCCAGACCTATCAGTGTCTCATCACTGATAAGTGTATCACCTTCCGCAGTAATATGGAATCCATAGTAATGCTTAGGTGCATTCCTAACCCTTGTGGAACGCCTCAGAGGTACAGACTTGTCAATTGGCTCAACAGAAGTTTCCTCCTCAAGTTGAGTGCTAGGGTTTGAAGTTCCTTCACCACTTGACTCTTGAATTTCTTCAAGGTCAACTTGCCTCCCACTTTCTCCTTGGCTTATGAACTCTCTCTCTCGAAAGAAAGCCCTCCTAGCTACAAAGACCACATTCTCACTAGGTCTATAGAAGAGGTAACCAAAGGATTTCTGTGGGTAGCCGATGAAAATACACCTCTCACTTCGAGGTTCGAGCTTAGCATGAGTCTCGCGTCTCACGAAAGCCTCGCAACCCCAAATCTTAATGTGGTCTAGTTTGGGTACTTTACCAGTCCACATCTCATGAGGAGTTTTGGCAACTTTCTTTGTGGGAACTAGATTAACGATATGGGCGGCAGTCTCTAAGGCATACCCCCAAAATGAGATTGGTAGCGAAGCTCGACTCATCATGGAACGAACCATATCCAAGAAGGTTCGATTACGCCTCTCAGCTACACCATTAAACTGCGGTGTCCTGGGAGGTTTCAATTGTGAGACAATCCCACATTCCCTAAGATAGTCGAGGAACTCTGAACTAAGATACTCACCACCTCGATCGGATCGAAGCATCTTAATGTTCCTGCCCAATTGATTCTCGACTTCATGTTTAAACTCTTTAAACCTCTCAAAAGTCTCTGACTTATGCTTGATTAAGTAGACATATCCATATCTACTGTAATCATCAGTAAAAGTCAAATAATAACGATTAGCATCCCTTGTGGGATGTTTGAAGGGCCCACACACATCCGTGTGTATAAGATCCAACAAACCTTCACCCCTCTCACAAGAACCTGTGAAGGGTGACTTTGTTATTTTTCCAAGTAAGCATGATTCGCAACTATCATCTGACTTTAGGTCAAATGACTCCAATACTCCATCCTTTTGGAGTTGGCCTATGCGTTTCTTGCTTATATGTCCAAGACGACAATGCCATAATGATGCTTTATCCAAGTTATTATCATTAACAGAATCAATACACAATACATTATTTTCCTAAGTTATCAACCACAGATACAGTTTCATACACACCATCACAAGGTAATGCTTTAAAATAAAGAACATTATTAAAGAAAGCATTAATCGAACAAACTTCATTATCAAATGAAAAGGTGAAACCTTGTTTATACAATGCATGAAAGGAAATAATATTTCTTGCCATTTCTGGCGAATAACAACATTTATTCAAATCTAAACTTAACCCACTACTTAGCGATAAAGTATAAACTCCAATCTTGGTGACAGGTAAAGCTTTCCTATTCCCCATGATTAAGTTTATTCTTCCATGCTCCACATTCTCACTTCTTCTTAGTCCCTGCAAATCAGAACAGATATGAATACCACAACCGGTATCAAGGACCCAAGAGTTAGAATGGGGTGAGTTATTAGATAAGATAGTGTAAATACATGCATGGTTGGGTTTAACTTTCCCATCCTTCACATCTTGTTGGTACTTTGGGCAGTTCCGCTTCCAATGTGACTTTTCATGGCAATAGAAGCATTCAGCCTCTTTAGGGTCAGAAGAAGGAGTGACAAAACCTTTCTTGGTTCCACTTGAAGAAGAGCCATCTAGGGTCCTAGCCTTGGTACCCTTCGAAGAGCTCTTCCTCTTCTTCCCTCTACCTTTCCCGATTGCCAAAACCGGGGCGGAGTTTGGAGTAGGAGTGTTAACAACCGACTTACCCTTAAGACCTGTTTCTGCGGTCTTGAGGAGTCCCTGAAGTTTGCTGAGTGTGACCTCTTCCTTATTCATGTGATATGTCATGCGGAATAGATCATAGCACGATGGTAAGGAGTGCAAAATGATATCTATTGCAAGCTCCTCAGGGAAGTTCACATTAAGCTTCAGCAACCGATCCACATACCTTTGCATTTTCTGCATGTAGCTCGTGACGGATTCCCCGTCCTTCATCATGATTGTTATGATAGAGCATATGATTTCATACCTCTCTTGTCGTGCACTTTGATGGTATCTTTCCATCAGATCTTGGTGCATTTCAAAAGGGTAGAAGTCCTCATAGGACTTTTGGAGTTCCGCTGTCATGGTGGCCAACATGATGCATGCCACTTTTGTAGCATCCCTTTCATGTGCCCGGAAGTCAGCGATCTCCTGGGGAGTTGCAGTGGTCTCATCAATCTCCTTAAGCTCCTTCTCAAGGACATATTCTTTGTCCTCGTAGCGGGTAATCATCCTGATGTTTCTGATCCATTCATTGAAGTTGGATCCATCAAAAGTGACTTTCCCACACAAGTTCATAAGGGTAAAGGAGCCATTAGGATTAGAGCCAGAAGCAGCATTGTTTGAAGACATCTGAAAGAAGAGAACAAGATTAGTTTAGATATTAAGAGAGTCCTTAATAAAACACCCAAATGTAATATTAAGGCTAGAATCCAATCACAATATATTATAACTTACAAGTGGTATGCCGTAATCCAAGCTATAACATATTTGAAAGGTAGGTGAATGACGATTCACCAATTTCCACCATGAAAAACGAAATATAGATATTAGGTTTTTAATTGGTTCTTAGAAATTCCTAGATTCTTTTGAGATTCAATGAACTTTTCAAAGGCATGTTTCAATCTCGAGTGTGCCCTCCAAGTTTTGTGACTGGGATACCGAGGATCACAAAACGAGGTGTGAAGTAACCATGCAAATCACTTGGTACACTCAATGTTTATTACTCAATCGATGTGTCGGTTAACCACACGAGCTCCACCGACCTATAATAAACTTTAAGTCACCCTTTACCTACCTTGTTAAGTCCAAGTTAGTGTGCTGGTTAACCACACGAGCTCCACTAACGACTTAAACAAAGTGTAAAGTGTAATTTCATGGATTAGCACCTTATTCACATTTTCCTAAAGTAACTAAGATTGGAAATTTAATAAAAGCATTTAGTTACTTTATAATATTCATCATACTTTTAATGAGAATTTATAAGTCCTTGTCCTACCCGTTCGGCTAACGACCCTCCACCGATCAAGGAAGCGGTGGGTGAGAGTGGACACCCATTAAGTTGCCATTTTATAGGCAACAACCTTATACCCCCCTTATAGACCGGCTTCGTGAATGAGGCGTACTAGCGGTAAGACGACTTGACGTTATACATATATATATATATTAGTAACTTATAATATTATAAAGTATAATGGTTGAATTTTAACTTTTAAAATTCTAAGGGTTGGAACTAAAGTTTTAATCAAGACTTTACATGTTCCAAAAGTTGAGGGCAAGTTTTGTAAACTTCCAAAACTTTTCATTTCTTATAACTTATGAATTAATTGAGTAATAAAAACGAAGACTCTTCATTTTTATAACTCTTGTGTTCTTTTAATGGCTTTAATAAAAGTGAGACTTTTGGTTTTCCATAACTTGAGGACAAGTTATGGACTCCATTAAAACACATTATGATCATGAATTAAACTACCATGAAGGTTACAAACAATTCCTATGATCATCTAATCTTCATAAGCTCAAGAACATAAATATGAACACTTTCAAGAATCAAAAAACTACACTTAAAAAAACTTGTAATTTTAATAATTGCCATTGTAAATGGATTAGCATAAACATTACACCATCTAAAACAAGCTTTAAAACATCAAAACAGTTTAGGGTAATGTTTCTAGTCCATTTCCAGCAACAAATGTGCAAACTTTCATACGAGCAGAAAACAGAAAAACGATTTTTTTTCAAGCTGTTTGCACACAAAAAAAAAACAACAAACAAACCTAGGCTCTGATACCAATGATGGGTTTTGAGCATTCTAACACTTCCTAAGTGTACATGCAACCCTAATAACCTTGGATCTATGTTTGTCTAATAATCATGCAAAGTTGAATTCCAAGGTTATATTCCTATCTAGCATACATGGGGAACATTTTTAACTTGAATGAAAGATAGAATAACTTACCTTGTTGTTCATTATGATCCTTGAAACCTTGTGAGCCTAGCACCCCAAGTGTGATGCCTCAAATGCTTCACAGAACACCAAATGCAAAGGAGTAAACTTTGAGAGAATCTTACACTTGCAAAATCGGCTCTAGCCCTCTTGTTTCTTATGTGTAGCCTATTTTGGTGGAGAATGAGTTTCTTATATAGTGTTGACACATCTAGGGTTACACCATGTAAACCCTAATGTGTCATGACTCTTCATTTCCATGACCCATGGGTTTGTAACTCCCATGGAGCATCCATGGAGCATCCTATGGGTGGAACCCAACTTGGTAATCCATGGAGCCTCTTAGCCCACTATATAAGATATGGAAGATTTACATCATCTACCCATATATTTAATTAGTTATCTTTTGATCACTTAATTAATTCTAAATTAATTCTTGATCAAACTAATTAAATAATATTATTAATATATTAGAACTTATAATATATTAATAAACCATAAGTGTTATTTCTCTCATTTTAGTTTATCCAATTGCATGGTGTCATGCAACCCAAATGGACCATGCCGGGTCGGGTCAAGTACATACCAGAAATAGTTATGGACTTAGACACCTTATCCAACACATACTTGGTGTATGGCAAAGCTATTGTTTAAGAAAAACATAGTGTACATGCTTGGAGCATGGGACAACTTGTGTTTTTAATTGAAGTATAAAGTTGATAAAACCGAAACAATGAATAATGAGTAATCAGTATGGTGATAAATAAAAGTGTTTATTTATATTCATAGGGTTTGATACCATATTTGATTCATTTATTCTTGTGTTTCACTTTGCATGTTTTGACTTCCAGAATAACTAAGTCGCTCTTCCTAAATGATTAAGTTGTTCAAACCATCCACAGTCGGTCATATGTTGGAAGTAGATATGAATCAAGACTGTCATGGGTTGGTTTGTAGAGGTCCAAGTTGGTGGACAAAGTGGTGCTACAACACTCATGAGTGCTCATAAGTTCTGAGTATTGGATTCAACCAGCGCTCATTTGAATCACTTCATGGATTTTATCACGAGTGATCACGAGACGATAATATCTTATATTCTTCAAACCTAGAGATATGAGTTGTTACTATGAGTTGGTTATACATTGATTGCACGAAAACGCATTTGGTAACTCGATGTTATAAAACGTACCTTTGTGTATGATTCAACAAGTAGTAGAACAAGCCATATGAGTCGAAGTTTATCCATTCCTTTTACCTTCGGGATAAAAGCGATATATGTGGGCCCCTCGATGATTTAGCGATGACAGATGTGAGTGCTTGGCCAAGCCAGGACTGATTTGATTTGTTCAATCAGTCAGTCATCATAAATCGAAAATCGGGAAACAACAAATGGACAGAGAGAATGATTATAATCCATGCCTCAGTCCATATGATATCTAGAATGGAGGAATATATGATCCCTTATCTAATGGAAAAGTCATTGACAAGGTCAGAGTTCGACAGCGGCTTTAAGAGCTACGATTGCCAGTTAGGTTTTGAAGTCATACTCAATAATAGTTTTAGACTTATCCATGTGGGAGATTGTTGGATTAATGTCTAAGTCCATAACTATATTTGGTATGTACTTGACCCGACCCGGCATGGTCCATTTGGGTTGCACTTCACCGGCACAATTTATATGGATAGTCTTTTGAGAATAGTATATTTATGATTTATATTAATATATTATAAGTTCTAATATATTAATATGGAATCATATTATTTAATTAGTATTGATCAAGAATTAATTTAGAATTAATTAAGTGATCAAAAAGAACTAATTAAATATGGACTCTTATATATATGGAATGGGCCAAGTTCATTTAGGTTGGGCTAAGCTTTCATGGATGGCCCATGGAGCTTTTAACCCATGGATCCTATGTAAATGAAAGGTCATGGGTATTAGGGTTTACATGGATGCAACCCTAATCCTCCATAATATATAAAGGGGTCCTTGGCTCACAAAATTGGCACAAGTGTGTGAAAATAAGAGTGGGCCGATTATAGTGTGCATACATATTCTGTCAAGTTCTTCCAAGGTGTTTTGGTGATTTGTGATTCCATTTGAGGCTTCCACACTATTGGGGCTAAGCTCTTAAAGCTGGAAGACATCAAGCTACATCAAAATGTATGTCATCTAACTAGAACTTTGTAGTTTAGGTGCTTCATAATATGCTAGTTAGGTGCTTCATAATCTCTGCCCTAAACCGGGCTACAAACTACTCCCAAGGCATAGTCTGCAATCCCAAAAGCGCAAAAGATCGTACCATCAATCCTTGTCGCCTGATACAAGAGATGGAAAGCGAATCGGATCTCACAAGATACTTATACTACATCGACCCCACCCGCGCTCACCAGTGCCGACATGCTGTCGCCAACCATGGTATCCAACCATGATACCTTCCCTGACCAGCCCTTAAAATCCCCTAACAATAAATTCTCCTAATACTTCTAGTGACCTAACAACTCATGAAGCTCTGCGACACATAGACCAGACTAAACAGGCAACCAACCCAAATTTACTGCTTATCCATACTCAACAATATTCCAAGACAAATTAAATACTGATCACAGACGATTTGACCATAATATTATTAAATAATGGGGTTATCCAATTACATACCAAAGACTTCTTGCGGCTCGACTTTGACCTCATGAGGAACGAGGACCGCTGGAATCTGAATTCCTTCCGTCCTCAACGCATGACAGTTGGACCTGAAATGACATGGCTCGTGACAGTGAAAGCATATCTGATCCTTCTTGCAATCCTGTTGCACATGCCCTCTATCCCCGCACTTGTAGCACCTGAATTTGTGACAAGCAAATCTGTGGGTTCCCCCACACTTACCACACACCTCCTGACCCTCCTGACTTCCAGCACCCAGGTCAGCAGCCTCCAACCCTTCTTCCTCTGCTGAAAAGTCCTTCCTCCTCTTTCCTAGTTGTGACCCCACCACCGGCACTCCCCGAGTAGTCATCCTGGTAGCAACATCTCTCACAGATTGCAAAGTTGTAACTTGCTCCCCGAACATGGCGATCACCCTGGTGGTGACCTGGTCCACGACACCGAACAATTCTTCTCGCAAAAACTGAGAAACCTCCATGGAAATCATCTCCCGTATCTGATCGAAGGACAATATCGGCCTATCATGGCCACTCGCTCCCGATCCTGATCCGGATCCCGCCTCAAATCGATTCGCCATCACCATACTGAACAGATACCAGGAAGATATCAGATAATCCGCATAAACGACGGGGAACCTACTCCCGACCAAAACCTAGGGGTTGTGACTTCCTTGATACGCGTATGGGTCATGTGCTTTCAGTAGTACGGGCCCAGACTGTTGGATTAATGTCTAAGGCCATAACTATATTTGGTATGTACTTGACCCGACCCGGCATGGTCCATTTGTGTTGCATTTCACCGGCACAATTTATATGGATAGTCTTTTGAGAATAGTATATTTATGATTTATATTAATATATTATAAGTTCTAATATATTAATATGGAATCATATTATTTAATTAGTATTGATCAAGAATTAATTTAGAATTAATTAAGTGATAAAAAAGAACTAATTAAATATGGACTCTTATATATATGGAATGGGCCAAGTTCATTTAGGTTGGGCTAAGCTTTCATGGATGGTCCATGGAGCTTTTAACCCATGGATCCTATGTAAATGAAAGGTCATGGGTATTAGGGTTTACATGGATGTAACCCTAATCCTCCATAATATATAAAGGGGTCCTTCGCTCACAAAATTGACACAAGTGTGTGAAAATAAGAGTGGGCCGATTTTAGTGTGCATACATATTCTCTCAAGTTCTTCCAAGGTGTTTTGGTGATTTTTGATTCCATTTGAGGCCTCCACACTATTGGGGCTAAGCTCTTAAAGCTTGAAGACATCAAGCTACATCAAAAGGTATGTCATCTAACTAGAACTTTGTAGTATAGGTGCTTGATAATATGCTAGTTAGGATGAGACCTTGGAATAGTTAATATTTGCATGTATAATAGAGAAAACATAGATCCAAGGTTTATAGGGTTGCATGTACACCATAGGAGTGTTAGAATGCTCAAAACCCAACAGTGGTATCAGACCCAGGTTGTTTTCTGTTATATTGATGCAAATGTTTTATTTTCAAAGTTGAAAAAAAGAAAAAAAAACATGACGTTTGTCAAATTTTAAGATAATTACTTGTTTTTGTGAAATACTAATTATTTGTAAAATTTGAATCATTTGCTATATGAGTTGAATTAGGTCAAATTTAGTAAAAGATAAAATGATATGATTATTTTATTAGTTTTAAAAGTTTGATCTAAAGAGTTTTTTGAAACCTCCATAAGTTATGGATATGAAAAGGTTTTAAAAAAATTGATTCAAAGTTTTTTATGGAGTTACAAAACTTGGTCTTAATGTTTTAAAGAATTCCATAACTTGTTCTTAAGTTATGGAACATGGAAAGTTTCATCATAAAACAAGTATTTAACTCCATAAGTTATGGAATCCAAAAGTTTTCAAGAGTTACAAAACTTGCCCTCAAGTTTTGGAATTTGGAAAATGTTTTTTTATGATAAAAAAAAAGAATTGAATTCTAAAACTCTTGGGTTCATAACTTAAACAATTAATTAAATGGTTTTAATTTTGAATTTAATAATTGGAATTATGATGTTTTATTGAATAATTCAATTAACTCTTATGGACTTTATTAATAGATAATTAAAGTGTTTAATTAAAAGAGAATTAATAATTCCATAATGACATGGTTTAAATTTAATTAAATCAAGAGTATAGTTTAATTAATAGATTAAACCACCAAATATTTTAAATGTCTAAAATACACCCTTATACTATTATAAGATTAAAAGTTTAATATATTATATGTATAAGAGCAAGTCGTCTTACCATTAGTAGGCCTCATTCACGAAGCCGGTCTATAAGGGGGGTATAAGGTTACTACCTATAAAATGACAGTTTAATGGGTGTCCACTCTCACCCACCGCTTCCTTGACTGGTGGAGGGTCGTTAGCCGAACAGGTAGGACAAGGACTATAATTCTCCCTTCATTATAAGTATAATGATAAATAGTAAGTAACTAAACACTTATAAATTCTCAATCTTAGTTACTTAGGAAAATCTGAATAAGGTGCTAATCCATGAAATTACACTTTGCACTTTGTTTAAGCTGTTATTGGAGCGTGTGTGGTTAACCGGCACACTAACCTGGACTTAACAAGGTAGGCAAAGGGTAACTTAATGTTTACCATAGTATCGTTGGAGCGTGTGTGGTTAACCAGCACATCGATTGAGGGGTAAATATTAAGGGTACCAAGTATATTTGCATGTTTACTTCACACCTTGTTTTGTGATCCTCGGCATCCCAGTCACAAAACCTGAAGGGCACACTCGAGATTGAAACATGCCATTGAAAAGTTCAATGAATCTCAAAAGAATCTAGGAGTTTCAAAACCAATTAAAACCTAATAATACATTTCGTTTATCTTGGTGGAAATTGGTGAATCGTCATTCACCTACCTTCAAATATTTTATAGCTTGGATTACGGCATCCCTCTTCCAAGTTATAAAATAGTTTGTTGGGTCCTAGCCTTAATATATTATATTGGGTGTTATATTAAGGACTTAAATCAACTTGTTGGGTTTTGAGCATTCTAACACTCCTATGGTGTACATGCAACCCTATAAACCTTGGATCTATGTTTTCTTTATTATACATGCAAATATTAACTATTCCAAGGTTTCATCCTAACTAGCATATTATGAAGCACCTATACTACAAAGTTCTAGTTAGATGACATACCTTTTGATGTAGCTTCATGTCTTCAAGCTTTAAGAGCTTAGCCCCAATAGTGTGGAAGCCTCAAATGGAATCACAAATAACCAAAACACCTTAGAAGAACTTGAGAGAATATGTATGCACACTAAAATCGGCCCACACTTATTTTCACACACTTGTGCCAATTTTGTGAGCCAAGGACCCCTTTATATATTATGGAGGATTAGGGTTACATCCATGTAAACCCTAATACCCATGACCTTTCATTTACATAGGATCCATGGGTTAAAAGCTCCATGGACCATCCATGAAAGCTTAGCCCAACCTAAATGAACTTGGCCCATTCCATATATATAAGAGTCCATATTTAATTAGTTCTTTTTGATCACTTAATTAATTCTAAATTAATTCTTGATCAATACTAATTAAATAATATGATTCCATATTAATATATTAGAACTTATAATATATTAATATAAATCATAAATATACTATTCTCAAAAGACTATCCATATAAATTGTGCCGGTGAAGTGCAACCCAAATGGACCATGCCGGGTCGGGTCAAGTACATACCAAATATAGTTATGGACTTAGACATTAATCCAATAATCTCCCACTTGGATAAGTCTAAAACTATTATTGAGTATGACTTCAAAACCTAACTGGCAATCGTAGCTCTTAAAGCCGCTGTCGAACTCTGACCTTGTCAATGACTTTTCCATTAGATAAGGGATCATATATTCCTCCATTCTAGATATCATATGGACTGAGGCATGGATTATAATCATTCTCTCTGTCCATTTGTTGTTTCCCGATTTTCGATTTATGATGACTGACTGATTGAACAAATCAAATCAGTCCTGGCTTGGCCAAGCACTCACATGTGTCATCGCTAAATCATCGAGGGGCCCACAGATATCGCTTTTATCCCGAAGGTAAAAGGAATGGATAAACTTCGACTCATATGGCTTGTTCTACTACTTGTTGAATCATACACAAAGGCACGTTTTATAACATCGAGTTACCAAATGCGTTTTCGTGCAATCAATGTATAACCAACTCATAGTAACAACTCATATCTCTAGGTGTGAAGAATATAAGATATTATCGTCTCATGACCACTTTGTCCACCAACTTATACCTCTACAAACCAACCCATGACAGTCTTGATTCATATCTACTTCCAACATATGACCGACTGTGGATGGTTTGAATAACTTAATCATTCAGGAAGAGCGACTTAGTTATTCTGGCAGTCAAAACATGCAAAGTGAAAAACAAGAATAAATGAATCAAATATGGTATCAAACCCTATGAATATAAATAAACACTTTTATTTATCACCATACTGATTACTCATTATTCATTGTTTCGGTTTTATCAACTTTATACTTGAATTAAAAACACTAGTTGTCCCATGCTCCAAGCATGTACACTATGTTTTTCTTAAACAATAGTTTTGCCATACACCAAGTATGCATTCTATGTTTGTCTATGATACCTACTTTGTGAAATAAACCAATTGAACATAATTTCAATGATTCTAATTTCACACTCCCAAATCCTTATCGAAAAATGTGAGAATTTCAAATTCCTATCATTTATCGAAATCTGTTTAGATTTTAAACTTATATGCACTGACCCTCCTATAACGAATATGTACAAAGTCACAAAGACTTGTCAACAATCATTATAAGGTATTCCAATGGAGATCAACTCCATGGAAACTAAGTCTCATATTCAAAGTACATTGCTTTGGACATGCTTCTTGCATTAAGTTTTCTAATCTTCTACAGATAACTTCCACCTATGTAGACAACTCCATATTCTCATTTTGACTATCACTTCTGAATAGGAGATGCCTATTTTCAGAATATGTCAATATGGTCCTTCCAAAATTAGCACTAGACTTCCAACTGTCCCTGAGCAGCCAATCTTTGGTAAACCTCAGATTGTCCTCGACAATTGCTTAATCATTTTAGTCATATCTAATTCTAGACCTTTTCCCTTCTTAATGCCTCTGGGCATTTGGAAAAATTTAGAAATGACAAATATTATAGCACATGCAATCGATCCTGTACCCAAAGCAAATGGTACACGATTCATGATGTCTCACATAAAGACATGATTCTTGACCAGTCTTTTGCTACAATATTTTTATTTGCCATGCTTTCAAAATTTGACTATGAAGAGGGATGCTGTAATCATAATCGAATTTTGAGAACGCAATATATAGAATTTCCTTAAGTTGAACCAATCCAACATGAAATTCATATATATATTCTTGACTAAAGATGATTAAGGTCTCAATCTAAGCCTTTAGAACTGAAATGAAGTATATCCTCTCCCTTAATTATAGCAAAACAACTTTTTCAATCCCTGCAGCCTCACGAATTGAAACTTTTGTTTTCTATAATTAACATTGCTAACTTGCAACACTAAAAATAATTATCATGCTCCCACTAACATGATGATTATTAGCATAACACTTATGCTCCCACTAGCTTTGACATGTACTCAGAAAGCAGCTGGACTTCTAGAAATCAATACTTTATTGACTTTCTTACCAAAGTTCAGATTTATGATACGAGATGCTTTGATAAAACTTTATCAAAATTATACACCTTTCCTTAGATAGCATGCATGTGTATCAAAACAATTTCAGAACTATGAAAAGGGATGCCATAATCATAGTCTCAATTGTTTAGACCTTTTGCCATCTGCTTCAAATCTACTTCGTGGAAGTATTTCCTCACCATCATTTTCATGAATTGGAGAGAAACCTTATGACCCTTAGATTTTATGGTGTATGTGTTCTTATCCATGTGAATCGTCAAAACCATAGTCACAAGACAAAGATAATGACAAATCCAAACTCATATGGACTGAACTTATGCAATCTTAACTTCTTGCCACCTGGCAGTACAGGGCCTGCCATTGCTTCCAAGTTGTTATGCAACCAACTGAGAACTTTCAGAACTCCTATGCAAAGCCAACTTTAACTAGAATGAGCACAGAATATGTGAACATGATAGGTTATAAACCTCAAGTCGTGTGCTAGTGAAGAACCTCAGGTTTTATTCTTGATTAGTTCTTGAAATTCTTTTTAGGATCTTTAAGACTCCCACTATCCTCTTGACATATAAGACTATCTTGCCAAATGTTCAAGAGATAGTGCGGATTCTTTATCAAGACAAACACTTCACACAATTGGCCTTAGTTGGTCTTTGTTTTATCCAAAACATCACAACTTACCAATTTCAAATGTACAAGAGTAGGACACTTTTACTCTTACATTTGACAAGTGTTTTAAACCTTTCTTTAAGATATATCACTCAAGTTACAATCTTGGAGTATGACTCTAAGAATTGTTTTGAAACGAAGTATGACTCATCTTCCTGATCTAACCATTTCAACAATTCATGACTCCACTTCTTAGTCATAAGAATGCACTATGATGACCTTTAGAGGACTAATTGTGATATGATTTCTAAATCATTAAGATGATCACAAACATGATACTAAAGTACTCTCCCATCTTTTTAGATTTGAGAAACTTTTATCTTTTTGCCTAATTTGATTCTTCCCATTCGTTCTGCCATATATTGAGACTTTTCCAATGTTTCAGAATTATACTTAAACTTGTAAGTATAACCATATTTACTAAACTTTAGTAAATCAAATAGTCTTAACGAGCTTTGTGGTGGACATGACCAGTGCACAAGAATGTGTACTCGATCCGTTTAGTCCTTCACTTGACTCACACATCCATGCGAACAAGTAATTAGTCTTGATTTTACAATGCTTGAAAGTTCTCATTCATCATACTATTCAACTTGCATGATTCCAAGTTTCGGTCCAATTGAAACTTGGGTGATGAGGAACTTTCCTGATTTGGTAAATTTAGACACTACCACAAATGAAAGAATCAAATCCATTTTCCAATATTGCTGTCAGTGGAATCATATAAGCAACAATTTTCCACAAATGCGATTGTAAGGATACTTCAAATAAATAAAATTAAACAATTTTCTTTTATTTTAAAACTTTGCGGAAAAACTTATCCTTACAATCCACATGGAAAATTGTTGTTATCTATTCCTTAGCAATATATCATAACTTCTTAAGCTACTGCTCAAAATTCTGATGCGATCGAAATCCACCTTCGCGATCAGAATCAGCATATACTTCCTTTAAGATTTCTCTCTATTCTTTGATTCTTAAAACATCAACATGTGACCCAGTCACATCATGTAATGAGGATCTCAGAATAAAACTTAACAGAGTTAGATAATGGGCTCTACCTGATGTAGCGTCAAACTTATTGACTTTAACATCCTTAGGTAAATTTGGCAGCTTTGCAATCAACGCCCCTTCCTTTTGGCAAAATAAACATATGGACCCTTTGGTAATGGGACTATCTCAGACTTAGCCTTTCTCTTTACCATTTGGTCAACCGGGTTGACTATGGCCAATCCCTTTCCATTGGGAAGAGAATGCTTTTTCTGGATTTCCAGTGTCACCATTGTCACTGTCCATAAAGTTTTTGGGAAGTTGATCTTCTAATCAAATTTGCTTTACTATCGTTCCAAATCATTTCTGATTCAGCAGCACCAAGCAAATAGATATGATCATTAAGGTTCATGTCATAGTCTGTTTCATAGTAGTCCCAAAGGAACTCACTATGTGACTTAGAAAGTGATTGAACATCCAACTTTCTCAAGACTTTGACACCCAACTCTCCCGGCTTGTCAATATGTGACTTCATCTCTAAGATGTGATCACACATAGACCTTGCTTGCCATTAGGGCTTGAGTGACCTTGAACTTGTGGGTTAGGGAGAATAATTGGAGGAGGTGGAGGAAGAGAAGTATGACTTCCATGAGCCAAACTCGGGAAGTCATATTCATTAGGAAAGCTTGGTTTGGGAAGATCATTGTTGTCTAAACCAGACATCAATAATGGGAGAAATTCACGTAAAGTTGATTTAAGTCCTTAATATAACACCCAATATGATATATTAAGGCTAGGACCCAATATGATATATTAAGTCCTTAAATTTGATCTTTAAAAGTTTTAGTTTTGAAATTTAAATAGTTAAACCCTAATATTTTGAAAGGTTTCAAAATTTGTCCTCAAGTTTTGGAATTTAAATTTTTGATTAAAAGGTAAATTTGGAAATATTTAATTTCTAAACCCTAATGTTTTGAAATGTTTAAAAACTTGCCCTCAAGTTTTGGAATTTAAATTTTGATTAAAAGTTTGATTTTAAAATGTTAAATTCTAAAACCCTAGTTTTGAAAAAGTTCAAATTACACCCTTATGGTTTTATTAAGTTAATTAAAGTTATAATTAAAAGAGAGTTAATAAATCCATTATGATATGGTTTATATTTTTAATTAAATTAAAAGTGTGATTTATAAAATTAAACCGCCTAGTATTTTAAAAGTGTAAAATACACCCTATACTATATATAACATCAAAAGTCTAATATTATATATGTATAGCTTAAACTGCTAGTCTTACCGTTAGTAGGCCTCATTCACGAAGCTGGTCTATAAGGGGTGTTTAAGGAAATTGCCTATAAAATGGCGATTGAATGGGTATCCACTCTTACCCACCGCACTCTTGACTAGTGGAGGGTCGTTAGCCGAACGGGTAGGATAGGGCAAACCCTCTCCTCATTAAACGTATAATGAATAAAGTAACTAAATGTTTTACTAAAATCCCAAATCTTAGTTTCTTTAGGAAAAAGTGAAATTGATGCAATTCCATGGAATTTGTAATGCCCCGATTCTCAGGTATAATTTAAATAAGAGTTATTGGATGAAGCTCTACTCGACGAGTCGGTTGACCTACTCGTCGAGTAGCAGCGGGGTGGGATCGCGTGTTAAGTGACCTACTCGACGAGTCCATATTGGGACTCGGCGAGTAGGAGCTGGCAGATGAAACCCTAAATCCCGAGGTTTTGCACCCTATTTAAGGAAGCATAAGCCTCCTTTGGCCTCTTTGCAGTCCTTGAGAGCTCAGAAAAACCCTAATTCGTGTGGTGTTCATTCTTGTGTATGTAAAGCTTTGGAAAGGAGATCTTTTGAGGAGAGAAGCTTGGGGAAACAAAAGGTTAGGAGCAAGGAAGTGTGGGAGATCACAAATCTACCTCAAATAGCATCATTTGGAGGTATCAAGTCGTCACCTTTTCTCCTTTTTCTTTCTAGACCTCTTTTGGTTGAGATCTAGGGTTTTTATGGTTTGGTTGAGATGGTAATGTGGGATATGAGCTAGATCTGAAGTTGTAATTTCAGATCTGTAACCTTCTTGGGTTCTAGAGTCATAAAGCTCTGATTTTGGTCGAGAATGAGGACCTCCTTGTGCATAAAGCCCCATTAAGAACTAAGTTTTGGCATTAAGAGCCTTATTAGTCATGCATGCACGTAAAGTTTGCAACTTTACGTGAAAAGCATGCCCTAGAAGCTTGGATCTGTGATTTGGAGCCGATGTATGGCTCAAAACAAGTCTGTATGGAAAAAGGACTGAATGGACTCGGCGAGTAGCAAGGTTGACTCGGCGAGTCACATGAAGATGGCCGTGAACTCGACGAGTTGGATGAACAACTCGGCGAGTCTGATGAAGATCACCATAAGACTCGACGAGTTGAAGAACAACTCGGCGAGTCGGATGAGTTTTCCCTAAGATATGTATGCGTGTGTACCCGTCGAGTGGCAAGGAGGGAACTCGACGGGTGGCCTTAAAGTTTGATCGGGAATCGAAGGAACTCGACGAGTCACCCCGATGACTCGGCGAGTGTAATGTGCTTCGAGGAACTAGGCGAGTAGCCAAGGGTACTCGGCGAGTTGGGGGTCAACATGGACTGTTGTCCTTGACTGAGGACTTTGACTTTGACTAGGGGTTGACTGGTGGGTTATGGAGTACCTTATAGAGTTAAGGACTTATGAGTATATTGTACTATGGTCATAGGTGGTGGAGCCTGTGACAAGTGATCCGAGAATTGGAGTTTCCCTTTCGAGTCGGCATCTGCGAGGTGAGTCATCCTCACTATATCGATAGGGTCTACGGCACCAAGGCCGACCCTTTTGTTGTTATTATTATGGTATGCTATATATGGTTTGGTCTGCTAGATCGGAATCGGGGTAGACAGTAAGCTATGATTTATGATCCGTAAGAATTGGTATGTTAGTGACCTGCTAGGTCAGTACTCTCGTTACGAGAGGATTCTATGGTTGATGATCAGTATGATAGATATGTTTGATGTTGTATATGCCAGTATATGATAGTTATGTGAACTTGGTTATTTTCTTATTGGTTGGGTTGAGGCGGTCCTGCTTTGTGCTGAAGGCCAACACACCCTATGAGCGGTCCGGGGAGACTGCAGGCCACGAGGCGGACCAGTCATGCCGAAGGCTCGGGATAGATTCAGATAGACTGTAGGCCCAGTAGGGAGGTCCAGTTAGGCCGATGGCCCAGTATGTATGAATAGATTCAGTTAGACTGTAGGCCCGGTAGGGCGGACCAGTCAGGCCGATGGCCCAGTATGCATGATTGATTGATTGGTTGTTACTGATATGGTATTGTCAGTGTGGTATTGGTATTTTGGGGGTAGCTCACTAAGCCCTCGGGCTTACAGTTTCAGTTTATTGTTTCAGGTACTTCAGGAGATCGTGGCAAGGCGAAGGCGTGACCGTTCCGATCCTCATCCTTATGATATGATTTTGGGACACTCTGATGGATATTGATTTGAAAACATTTTGTAAACAATACTATTTGACTTTTATTTATGGTTGAAAAAGTTTGAATTTGGCGTAAAATTTATGGACGTTACAGAATTACACTTTGTACCCTTGTCGAGACAATTAGTGGAGCGTGTGTGGTTAACCGGCACACTAAGTTGGGTTTGGCATTGGTAGCGAAGGGTGACTCGATGTTTGTCATAGATCGATGGAGCGTGTGTGGTTAACCGGCACGTCGATTAGGTGACTGTAACATTGAGGGCATCGCGTACATTCGCATGGTTATTCACAACTTATTTGTGATCCTCGGCATCCCAGTCACAAATGAAGGGCATAATCGAGATTAAACATGACATTGAAAAGTTCAATGAATATCAAAAGATCTAGGAGTTTCAATTCATTTAAAACTTAACCTTCTTTTCATTTTTCATGGTGGAAATTGGTAAATCGTCATTTACCTACCTTCAAATGTTCTGCGAGTTGGATTACGGCATCCCTCTTCCAATTTGTAGGATATTGTGTTGGGTCCTAGCCTTAATATCTCATTTGGGTGTTTTATTAAGGACTCAATCAACTAACTTGATTTTTTCTCCCGTTCTATAGATGTCAAAGTCTGACAACTATGGTCTTCCTAAATCCGTTGGAAAAAGTTTTCCACATGAAGATGATGTTCCACGATTGGATTGTGGAAATAGAAATCATGCTTCTCTTCCTCCACTTCCTCCAATAATTCTCCCTGACCCACGTGTTCGAAGACTTGAAAAGTTCAAGGTCACTCAAGCCCTATTGGCAAAATATATGAAAATGGAAAGTCAGTATGTGCTCATGTCTTGGATAAAAGGTTACATTTTGATAGATTGGGATTCTTAGGTGTCGATGTCTCAAGGAAGTTGGTTGTTGACTTGGTTCTTCAGTCACTTCCAGAATCATATGGTAAATTCGTTAAAGAGTACTATATGATAGACCACGACATGACCCTTATTCATTTGACTTATTTGCTTATTGCTGCTAAATCAAAAATGATTTAACGCACTGGTCAGCAAATCTGTCTGGTAAATCAATATCCCAACCCTCTATGGGTAATGGTAACATTGGAAGTCCAGAAAAGTTTTCTCTACGCAAGAGAAAGGCTGAGTCTGAGATAGTCCCGTGTACCATTCCATAAGAATCCATGTGTTTCTACTGCCAAAAGAAGGGGCATTGGTTACGAAGCTGCCCTGACTACCTGAGAGATCTAAGAGATGGGAGAGTCAAGATGTATGACTCTGCTTCAGGTAAAATTCACTATCTAACTCCATTAAGTTCCTATTTGGAGATTCTTAATACATGATGTGATAAGATTACATTTCGATGTTTTGAAGGATCAAAGAAAGGAAAGGAAGCTTAAAGGAAGGAGCAAGCTGAGTCTGATCGCGAAGAAATGGATTTTGATCGCATGATTCAAGGATAAGATTTTTAAGCTACTACTTTAGAGTTAGGATAGATTACTAAGTAATATTTACATAGTTTTCATTTGTAATCGCATTGTAAGGACAATATTTTTCCGCAATAAAATAAATTTTGATTTATCTTATTTATGTTTCCTTGCGATGGATTTTATGAAAATTGGTGTTTGAATGGCTATATTGTTAGCAATATTGTGAATAGATTTGATTCTTAGTTATGTTATTTGTGGTAATGTCAGAAATTTACCAAATGAGGAAAGATTCTCATCACCCAAGTTTCAATTGGACAGAAACTTGGAATCATGCAACTGGTATTGTGTGACGAATGAGAACCTTCGTATTTGAAAAAAAAATTGAGACTAATTCCTTGTTCACATAAATTGAGACTAGTAAAGCACACAATGAGAGCCTTCGTATTTGCTAAAAGATTAGTAAATATGATTATACTTAAAAGATTAAGTATGATTCTGAATCATTGAAAAGTTTCAATGAATGGCAGAACGAATAAGAAGAATCAATTAGGCAGAAAGATAAAAGTTTCTCCAATCTAAGAAGAAGGGAGAGTACTTTTGTATCATGTTTTATGATTCTCTTAAAGATTATAAGAACCATATTACAATTCATCCTCTAAGGACACCTTAGTGCACTAGTATGGCTAAGAAGAGGAGTCGAGAATTGTTGAAATGGTTAAGTCAATAAGATGAATCGTACTTCGTACCAAAATCAATTCTTAGAGTCATACTCCAAGATTGTTAATTGAGTGACATATACTTAAGTAGGAATGTTCTTACACTAGCACATTTTGGTAAGTTGTGATGTCTTGGGTAAGACAAAGACCATCCAGTACCAAATTGTGTGTAGGTTTGTCTTGATAAAGATACACGCTCACTCTTGAGTATTTGTTTTGTCAAGAAATGTTTATTGATAAGAGAATCTTATATGTCAAGAGGTTAGTGGGAGTCTAAAGATCTTGAAAAGTTTCAAGAACAAATCAAGAAGTAAACCTATTAAACACTAGCACACAACTTGAGGATTGTAACCTATCGTGTTGACAAAATTTTATTTCTGTGTCAATCCAGTTGAGTGATTATGCATATGAGTTCTACGAGTTCTCAATTGAATGCATAAGGGCAAACACCTTGATCAATGAAAGTACATTGATTGGCATAGGTGAGCTGCTAAATAACATGGAAGCAATGGTAGGACCCTTGATGGCAAGAAATTAAGAATGGACAAGTTCTGTCCATAAGAGGTTGAGTTTGTCACAAACATTTTCTTACGATTATGCTTATGACAAATTTGCATGGATAGGAACACATGCACCATAAAATCTAAGTGTCATAAGGTTTCTCTCCTTCATGAAAATGATTTTGAGGAAACGCTTTCACTAAGAGAGATTTTAAGGAGATAGCGATTATGTAAATTGCATTCTCAAATTCGATTATGATTACGGCATCCCTTTTCATAGTTCGAGTTGTGAGATTTGGAAATTAGTTTGAACAATCAAGACTTATTGCTATAAGTTATGGGATTGTTTAGACACACATGTGAGCTGTCTAAAGTAAGGTGTATGAGTTTGAGATGCTTAGATAAAAGCTTATCAAAGCATATCGTATTAGAAACAATGAACTTCGGAAGTCAATAAGTATTGTTTTCTAGAAGTTTAGCTGGTTTCTGAATACGTGTCAAAGCTAGTGGGAGCATAAATGTTATGCTGGTATGGACATAATCATCAAGTTAGTGGGAGCATGATTATTATTGCAAGTTAGCAATGTTAATTATAGAAAACAAAAGTTTCACTTTGCAAAGTTGCATAGGTTGAAAAGTTGTTTTGCTATAATTAAGGGAGAGAATATTATACTTCGTTTCAAATCTACAGGTTTAGATCGAGAAATTTTAATCAAATTTAGTCAAAAAGATATATGAATGTTATGTTGAAAGGATTGAACGTAAGAGAATTCTATATATGGAAATATTTGTTGCGTTCTCACACTCGAATATGATTACGGCATCCCTTTTCATAGTTCGAATCATGAGAACATGGCAAATAGAAATATTATAGCAAAAGACTGGTAAAGTATCATGTCGTTGTAATAATCGACCGTTCTAAAATTTTCCAAATGCCTAGGGCATTAAGAGGGAAAGAGGACTAGTATCGGATTTGACTGAATTAGTTAAACAACTGTCAAGGATAATCTAAAGTTCGCCAAGGATTGGTCGCTTGTGAACAAGTTGGAAGTATAGTAATGGAAAGACCATATTGGCATTATTATTATTAGAAATGATTCTATTAATAATGAGTTGTCATATGGCAAATATGGAAATGTTTCCTTATTGGGAGCTGGATGCTAAGAGTTTATGTCTAGATTAGAAAAACTTTTATGCAAGAAGGATGTTCAAAGGAATGTACTTTGAATGCGAGACTTCATGTCTATGGAATTGTCTTGTAAAAATCTCCAATAGAGATTTTTGTAATTTCATTAGCCGAGTCTTGATGACTTTTGTGCCATGATATTATGAAAGGGCCGTTGCATAAAGTGTTAGAATATAACATATTCTATAAGTGGCAAGAATTTGGTATTCTTACACTTGTGGTAAGGATTGGGAATTGTAAAATGAGTGTGATTGAAAATGTTATTCAATTATACTATTTCACAAAGTAAGGACCATAAGTAAACATAGTGTGCATGCTAAGAGCATGGGACAATTGTCGTTATAATTCAAGTAAGAAGTTGATTACCCGAAACAACAAATAATGAAGTAATCAATATGGTGACTAAATAAAAGTGTTTTATTTATACTCAAAAGTTTGGGGCCATATAAGATTAGTATTATTCTTGTGTTTCAATTTGCATGTTTTGACTTCCTAAATAATTGAGTTATTTGAGAATAATCGAATTATTTGAACGTTCCACAGTCACTCATACTTTGGGAGTAGGTATGAAAGAAGATTGTCATGAATTGGTGTGTAGATTGTCTAAAGTGTATTACACATAGCAAAAGTTTGCTACAACGTTCATGAGTGCTTACGAATATGATTTGAGCATTGGATTAAACCCACGCTCACTTGGATAGCTTCATGGATTTTATCACGAGTGATTGGTGAGACGATAATATCTTATATTCTTAAAACCGAGATGTGTGAGTTGTATCTTGCGAGTCGGTTATACATTGATAATATGTAAACGCACTAGTAAGTTGGTGTTATAAAACGTATTGTTGTGTGTGATTCAGTGAGTGAGTACAAGCGAGCATTGAGTCGAAGTTTATCCGTTCCTTTTACCCAATGTAGGATAAAAGCGATATATGTGGGCCCCTCGATGATTTAGTGATGACAAAGGAAAGTGCTCGGCTGGGCCAGGACTGATTTGATTTGTTCAATTAGTCAGTTGTCATAAATCGGAAATCGGGAAACAACATATAGACTGAGAGAATGATTTCAATCTATGTCTCACGTCTATACGATATCTAGAATGGAGGAATATATGATTCCTTATCTAAAGGACGCGTATCTGATAAGATCAGAGTTGACAGCGGCTTTTGAAAGCTACGATTGCGGATCAGGATCTGAAGTCATACGCAGAATAGTTATTTGACTTATCCAAGTGGGAGACTGTTTGATTAGTGTCTAAGTCCATAACTATTTTGGTATGTACTTGACCCGATGGTGCATGGTCCTTTTGGGTTGCCTTCACCAAAGCAACTTGATAGGATGATTTGTGGAGAAAGAGATTAATTATGATTTATTAATATATTATATGAATAATATATTAAAGGAGAAATCATATTGTTTAATTAATATTAGTCAAGAATTAATCAGAATTAATTTTGTGGCTAAAAGACATTAATTAAATAAAGGGGACTAGAACTGTCAATTGTGTGATAGTTGAATATTGGGCTAATGGACTCCATATTAGAGGAGTAGACGAATTCTATGGGGAAACCCATTAGAAATCGTCCAAGGCCTCTAAAGGAGGAGTCCATGGGTTGCTTAGTGTGACATCCCCATTTTCACGGCCAGAAAAGACCGATTTTGTTTATGCTTGTTTGAAAATCAGAGTAACATTTTAAATAAAAGTGTTGCGGAATTTGTCCCAAAACAAAATATGATAAAGATTTATCAAAAGCATTTCCAAAGAAATATATTTCATTAAAAGACTCGGGATGTCATGTTCGATTCAGATCAAAAGCATAAACAGTACAATATAAGCCTTACTACATTATTTCATATCTACATGCCTATATCCGTAATCCCTCATCCAAAACATCACATCTATGCTCGAGCGCCACTACCTGTAATACATGAAACTGAGTGGGTCAGGCTTGGGAGCCTGGTGAACACATAGGGTTTTCAACCCACAATAAATAAGTTTATTAATTTCATCGATCAACAATAACCCGATTACCCGTTCCCGTTGTCCTCACTTTACGTCCCTAAACACCTATCATAAGGGACCCAGGTTGCGAACCTACTAGCGTTCCACTGGACTGTCTAGAAGAGTCTGTGGTCGTCATCTATACTCCGCTAGATGACTGGATCAGCAACAACATCGAGACCTCTCATCATTTTATCACACATCGTCTTATTACATCTACCCATGTTTTACCCCAACATTTTTGTAGATATAAAATACATATACAGTTTAAATCATGAAAAACGTGTATAGATCATTCATCCAACATAGACAGCAAGTATTCAGATAATATGCACACATAGCACGTAATTTATATAAAATACTTCATATCTATGTGTAAGATGAAAGTAACTATGCACTCACCTGATTAGGTGGTGACTCGGTACTTGAACAGCACTTCGTTACCTCAAAACAATTTTTCCTTGACCAAAACCTAGTATCAATACTAATAGGGTTTAGTTTTAACGTTAACCGTGACTAATTAATAGTCTAGCTATTATTATTATTATATAAGCGTTAAATAACACCCAATATAACTCATAATAATAGCCCAAATAATCATTTTAAGGACCTAATAACATTACTATAATTATTTAAAAGTTATATTAAAAATTGCGTAGGCGTAGCTCACTTACAGCGGACTTTAAAGAAAACTGGGCTTTGCTCGGAGCAGCGTTTCCGAACCGAAAGACCCTTTTTCTCGAGACTCCGGGAGCCTCGGGGCTTCCTTTGGGTGCTAGGGATTTTTCCTAGGGTTTAGGGGTGGTTTGGGATCTTAGAGAGAGAAGTGATTTTGGTGTGATTTACTCGACAGCCCTCGTAGCCTATTTATAGGCGCGAGCCTTCGGAGGTACGCTGGGCGTACAGCACTACGTCGGGCGTAGTTCGAATAAGGGGACAGATGGTGCGGCTTCGGTGGGGCGATGTGGAGCTTCCGAGACCAAGCGATTTCCGAACGCGGGGTATACCCTCTTACGCGGTGCGTATGCGAGGCGATGTGTCATCCATCCGAAGCGAAGCCTTGGGCAACAAGCAACGGCTCAGATGCGGCCACGTCATCTCTCTTCTCGCAGATTTAGTAATTTTGCTTCCCGACTTCTAAAATTCATAACTTTTGCATACGAGCTCCGTTTTCGACGTTCTTTATATCCACGCGTAGGCGGGAACGTACTCTACAACTTTCGTTTTGACTCCGTCGGCTAACTTTGAATTTATTTTAAAAGTTATATTTTTATCAGGCCGGGACAGGATTGGTCCGTTAAAAATTCATAACTTCTTCATCCGACGTCCGTTTTCGTCTGTCTTTTTATCGATACGCTACTATTGACGAGATCTTCGATTCTCGTTTAGGTTGTGTTGGCTAAAAACCGCTCGATCTAATATTCAAACTTCGGGCTGTACACTGCTAAGCCGAAACTTCGAAAAATCATAACTTCCTCATACGAAGTCAGATTTGGGCGTTCTTTTTATGGACGCTCTCGGTTTAACGTCTTCTATGACTTTCATTTAGATCACTAAGGCTAAAAATTAATTTATCGTAAATTCACTATTTACGCTTCCCGGTATCCTGCCGGTTCCATTGCGAAACGTCGACGGGTCATAACTTCTTCGTTATAACTCGGATTTCGGCATTCTTTATATCTCCGGAATCCTTGTTTCGACCAATACAACTTTATGTAAAGATATCAGGCTTATCTCACGCTTTAATTTTGACGCTTATTTTTATTCTTTATTTATTATACATTTATAAATAAATAATAAGCATATAAATTCACATAATTTACATAATACTCAAATATTTCATCTTTATTACATCAAAAGAGTTAAAATAGTTGACCTAGACTATTACATCGTCTAAAAATGCTTAGCCCTGAAACCCGGGGGTTACAATTCTCTCCCCCTTAGGATGATTCCGTCCCGGAATCATGCGTCAGCAAACAGATGCGGATAGCGACTCATCATGTCATCCTCTATTTCCCAAGTGAGATTCGGCCCATTCGAATGTTTCCACTGGACTAGCACTAAGTCGACCATATTGCGTCGTAACTTCTTAGTCTTACGGTCAACAATTGCCTCAGGCTCTTCAATCAGCCTCTTGTTTTCATCCATTCTTAACTCTGAGATTGGAATTATGTCGGAAACTTCTCCCGTGAATTTCCTCAGATAACACACATGGAAGGTGTTATGAATACCATCGAGTTCTTCGGGCAATTCCAGCTTGTAAGCTTGGTTCCCAATCTTCTGAAGAACTTTGAACGGTCCAATAAACCTTGGACTTAGCTTTCCTCGTTTCCCGAATCTTATAAGTCCCTTCCACGGTGAGACTTTAAGCAAAACCGAATCCCTAACTTCGAAGGTCATCGGTCGTCTTTTCTTGTCAGCATAGCTCTTCTGACGATCTTGAGCTGCTAACATCCTTTCCCTTATCACCTTTAACTTCTCAGCAGTCTCATGGACTATCTCGGGGCCCATAAACTTCTTTTCTCCAGCCTCAAGCCAACAAGACGACATACGACACCTTTGCCCGTACAAAGCTTGATAGGGTGCCATCTTGATGCTCGAGTGGAAACTGTTGTTGTAGGAAAATTCTACCAAAGGTAAATGCTCATCCCAGTTACCTTGGAACTCGAGGGTACATGCTCTCAACAAATCTTCAAGAGTTTGAATTGTTCTTTCGCTCTGACCATCAGTCTGCGGATGGTAAGCTGTACTCAAACATAACTTTGTACCCAATTCCTCTTGTAGACTTCTCTAAAATCTTGACATGAAACGACTATCACGATCCGATACAATCGTCAGAGGAACATCGTGAAGTCTTACCACTTCCTTCACGTAAGCATTTGTGAGCTTATCCATAGACCACCTTTCGTTGGCAGCTATGAAATGTGCACTCTTTGTTAAACGATCCACGACCACCCAAATCATGTCGTGACCGTTCTTCGTCCTCGGTAGTTTAGTCACAAAATCCATGGTGATGTCTTCCCATTTACCCATGGGTACAGGTAAGGGTTCTAAACTCCCATATGGTTTCTGATGTTGTGCCTTAACTCTTGCACAAGTTACACACTCGGCTACATACTTTGCAACATCGAGCTTCATCATCGGCCACCAGTAGTAGGGTTTTAGGTCCCTATACATTTTTGTGCTACCGGGATGAATCGAGTACATGGTCTTGTGAGCTTCTTCGATCAGAAGATCTCTTATTCCTCCCGTTTTAGGTACCCAAATCCGATCTTGGAATACCTTCAGTCCTTGACGGTTTGTACCGAATACCAACGTCTTTCCCAAACGTTCTTCCTTTCGGTCATTCTTTTCTGAGGCTTCTTCTTGAGCTTTCTTAATACTTTCCACAATTGTCGAGACAACTTCAATTCTCAATGCTCTTGGCCTTTTCCTTTCAAGATTGACTTTCCGACTGAGAGCATCAGCAACAACATTTTCTTTATCGGGGTGGTAAAGTATCTCACAGTCGTAGTCCTTGAGTAATTCTAGCCAGCGTCGTTGCCTCATGTTCAATTCTTTCTGATTAAAGAGATACTGGAGATTCTTATTATCAGTGAAAAGTTTGCACTTCGTTCCGTAAAGGTAATGCCTCCATATCTTTAGAGCAAAAACTACCGCTGCCAACTCCAAATCGTGAGTGGGGTAGTTCTTCTCATGCTCCTTCAATTGTCGATATGCGTATGCTATCACCTTTTCTCTTTGGGTCAGAACACAACCCAACCCGACTCCAGATGCGTCACTATAGACTGCGAAGTCTTCAACTCCATCGGGTAGAGAAAGAATCGGTGCTTCACATAACTTCTTCTTTAGATTCTTGAATGCTTCTTCATGCTTCTCGCTCCATGTATAAGTAGCTCCTTTTGTCGGGGTTTGAGCATTCTAACACTCCTATGGTGTACATGCAACCCTATAAACCTTGGATCTATGTTTTCTCTATTATACATGCAAATATTAACTATTCCAAGGTTTCATCCTAACTAGCATATTATGAAGCACCTATACTACAAAGTTCTAGTTAGATGACATACCTTTTGATGTAGCTTGATGTCTTCAAGCTTTAAGAGCTTTGCCCCAATAGTGTGGAAGCCTCAAATGGAATCACAAATCACCAAAACACCTTGGAAGAACTTGAGAGAATATGTATGCACACTAAAATCGGCCCACTCTTATTTTCACACACTTGTGCCAATTTTGTGAGCCAAGGACACCTTCATATATTATGGAGGATTAGGGTTACATCCATGTAAACCCTAATACCCATGACCTTTCATTTACATAGGATCCATGGGTTAAAAGCTCCATGGACCATCCATGAAAGCTTAGCCCAACCTAAATGAACTTGGCCCATTCCATATATATAAGAGTCCATATTTAATTAGTTCTTTTTGATCACTTAATTAATTCTAAATTAATTCTTGATCAATACCAATTAAATAATATGATTCCATATTAATATATTAGAACTTATAATATATTAATATAAATCATAAATATACTATTCTCAAAAGACTATCCATATAAATTGTGCCGGTGAAGTGCAACCCAAATGGACCATGCCGGGTTGGGTCAAGTACATACCAAATATAGTTATGGACTTAGACATTAATCCAACAGTCTCCCACTTGGATAAGTCTAAAACTATTATTGAGTATGACTTCAAAACCTAACTGGCAATCGTAGCTCTTAAAGCCGCTGTCGAACTCTGACCTTGTCAATGACTTGTCCATTAGATAAGGGATCATATATTCCTCCATTCTAGATATCATATGGACTGAGACATGGATTATAATCATTCTCTCTGTCCATTTGTTGTTTCCCGATTTTCGATTTATGATGACTGACTGATTGAACAAATCAAATCAGTCCTGGCTTGGCCAAGCACTCACATGTGTCATCGCTAAATCATCGAGGGGCCCACAGATATCGCTTTTATCCCGAAGGTAAAAGGAATGGATAAACTTCGACTCATATGGCTTGTTCTACTACTTGTTGAATCATACACAAAGGCACGTTTTATAACATCGAGTTACCAAATGCGTTTTCGTGCAATCAATGTATAACCAACTCATAGTAACAACTCGTATCTCTAGGTATGATGAATATAAGATATTATCGTCTCATGATCACTCGTGATAAAATCCATGAAGTGATTCGAATGAGCGCGGGTTGAATCCAATACTCAGAACTTATGAGCACTCATGAGTGTTGTAGCACCACTTTGTCCACCAACTTATACCTCTACAAACCAACCCATGACAGTCTTGATTCATATCTACTTCCAACATATGACCGACTGTGGATGGTTTGAATAACTTAATCATTCAGGAAGAGCGACTTAGTTATTCTGGCAGTCAAAACATGCAAAGTGAAAAACAAGAATAAATGAATCAAATATGGTATCAAACCCTATGAATATAAATAAACACTTTTATTTATCACCATACTGATTACTCATTATTCATTGTTTCGGTTTTATCAACTTTATACTTGAATTAAAAACACTAGTTGTCCCATGCTCCAAGCATGTACACTATGTTTTTCTTAAACAATAGCTTTGCCATACACCAAGTATGCATTCTATGTTTGTCTATGATCCTTACTTTGTGAAATAAACCAATTGAACATAATTTCAATGATTCTAATTTCACACTCCCAAATCCTTATCGAAAAATGTGAGAATTTCAAATTCCTATAATTTATCGAAATCTGTTTAGATTTTAAACTTATATGCACTGACCCTCCTATAACGAATATGTACAAAGTCACAAAGACTTGTCAACAGTCATTATAAGGTATTCCAATGGAGATCAACTCCATGGAAACTAAGTCTCATATTCAAAGTACATTGCTTTGGACATGCTTCTTGCATTAAGTTTTCTAATCTTCTACAGATAACTTCCACCTATGGAGACAACTCCATATTCTCATTTTGACTATCACTTCTGAATAAGAGATGCCTATTTTCAGAATATGTCAATATGGTCCTTCCAAAATTAGCACTAGACTTCCAACTGTCCCTGAGCAGCCAATCTTTGGTAAACCTCAGATTGTCCTCGACAATTGCTTAATCATTTTAGTCATATCTAATTCTAGACCTTTTCCCTTCTTAATGCCTCTGGGCATTTGGAAAAATTTAGAAATGACAAATAATTATCATGCTCCCACTAACATGATGATTATTAGCATAACACTTATGCTCCCACTAGCTTTGACATGTACTCAGAAATCAGCTGGACTTCTAGAAATCAATACTTTATTGACTTTCTTACCAAAGTTCAGATTTCTGATACGAGATGCTTTGATAAAACTTTATCAAAATTATACATCTTTCCTTAGATAGCATGCATGTGTATCAAAACAATTTCAGAACTATGAAAAGGGATGTCGTAATCATAGTCTCAATTGTTTAGACCTTTTGCCATCTGCTTCAAATCTACTTCGTGGAAGTATTTCCTCAGCATCATTTTCATGAATTGGAGAGAAACCTTATGACCCTTAGATTTTATGGTGTATGTGTTCTTATCCATGTGAATCGTCAAAACCATAGTCACAAGACAAGGATAATGACAAATCCAAACTCATATGGACTGAACTTATGCAATCTTAACTTCTTGCCACCTGGCAGTACAGGGCCTGCCATTGCTTCCAAGTTGTTATGCAACCAACTGAGAACTTTCAGAACTCCTATGCAAAGCCAACTTTAACTGGAATGGGCACAGAATATGTCAACATGATAGGTTATAAACCTCAAGTCGTGTGGTAGTGAAGAACCTCAGGTTTTATTCTTGATTAGTTCTTGAAATTCTTTTTAGGATCTTTAAGACTCCCACTATCCTCTTGACATATAAGACTATCTTGCCAAATATTCAAGAGATAGTGCGGATTCTTTATCAAGACAAACACTTCACACAATTGGCCTTAGTTGGTCTTTGTTTTATCCAAAACATCACAACTTACCAATTTCAAATGTACAAGAGTAGGACACTTTTACTCTTACATTTGACAAGTGTTTTAAACCTTTCTTTAAGATATATCACTCAAGTTACAATCTTGGAGTATGACTCTAAGAATTGTTTTGAAACGAAGTATGACTCATCTTCCTGATCTAACCATTTCAACAATTCATGACTCCTCTTCTTAGTCATAAGAATGCACTAAGATGACCTTTAGAGGACTAATTGTGATATGATTTCTAAATCATTAAGATGATCACAAACATGATACTAAAGTACTCTCCCATCTTTTTAGATTTGAGAAACTTTTATCTTTCTGCCTAATTTGATTCTTCCCATTCGTTCTGCCATACATTGAGACTTTTCCAATGTTTCAGAATTATACTTAAACTTGTAAGTATAACCATATTTACTAAACTTTAGTAAATCAAATAGTCTTAACGAGCTTTGTGGTGGACATGACCAGTGCACAAGAATGTGTACTCGATCCCTTTAGTCCTTCACTTGACTCACACATCCATGTGAACAAGTAATTTGTCTTGATTTTCCAATGCTTGAAAGTTCTCATTCATCATACTATTCAACTTGCATGATTCCAAGTTTCGGTCCAATTGAAACTTGGGTGATGAGGAACTTTCCTGATTTGGTAAATTTAGACACTACCACAAATGAAAGAATCAAATCCATTTTCCAATATTGCTGTCAGTGGAATCATATAAGCAACAATTTTCCACAAATGCCATTGTAAGGATACTTCAAATAAATAAAATTAAACAATTTTCTTTTATTTTAAAACTTTGCGGAAAAACTTATCCTTACAATCCACATGGAAAATTGTTGTTATCTATTCCTTAGCAATATATCATAACTTCTTAAGCTACTGCTCAAAATTCTGATGCGATCGAAATCCACCTTCGCGATCAGAATCAGCATATACTTCCTTTAAGATTTCTCTCTATTCTTTGATTCTTAAAACATCAACATGTGACCCAGTCACATCATGTAATGAGGATCTCAGAATAAAACTTAACAGAGTTAGATAATGGGCTCTACCTGATGTAGCGTCAAACTTATTGACTTTAACATCCTTAGGTAAATTTGGCAGCTTTGCAATCAACGCCCCTTCCTTTTGGCAAAATAAACATATGGACCCTTTGGTAATGGGACTATCTCAGACTTAGCCTTTCTCTTTACCATTTGGTCAACCGGGTTGACTATGGCCAATCCCTTTCCATTGGGAAGAGAATGCTTTTTCTGGATTTCCAGTGTCACCATTGTCACTGTCCATAAAGTTTTTGGGAAGTTGATCTTCTAATCAAATTTGCTTTACTATCGTTCCAAATCATTTCTGATTCAGCAGCACCAAGCAAATAGATATGATCATTAAGGTTCATGTCATAGTCTGTTTCATAGTAGTCCCAAAGGAACTCACTATGTGACTTAGAAAGTGATTGAACATCCAACTTTCTCAAGAGTTTGACACCCAACTCTCCCGGCTTGTCAATATGTGACTTCATCTCTAAGATGTGATCACACATAGACCTTGCTTGCCATTAGGGCTTGAGTGACCTTGAACTTGTGGGTTAGGGAGAATAATTGGAGGAGGTGGAGGAAGAGAAGTATGACTTCCATGAGCCAAACTCGGGAAGTCATATTCATTAGGAAAGCTTGGTTTGGGAAGATCATTGTTGTCTAAACCAGACATCAATAATGGGAGAAATTCACGTAAAGTTTATTTAATTCCTTAATATAACACCTAATATAATATATTAAGGCTAGGACCCAATATGATATATTAAGTCCTTAAATTTGATCTTTAAAAGTTTTAGTTTTGAAATTTAAATAGTTAAACCCTAATATTTTGAAAGGTTTCAAAATTTGACCTCAAGTTTTGGAATTTAAATTTTTGATTAAAAGGTAAATTTGGAAATATTTAATTTCTAAACCCTAATGTTTTGAAATGTTTAAAAACTTGCCCTCAAGTTTTGGAATTTAAATTTTGATTAAAAGTTTGATTTTAAAATGTTAAATTCTAAAACCCTAGTTTTGAAAAAGTTCAAATTACACCCTTATGGTTTTATTAAGTTAATTAAAGGTATAATTAAAAGAGAGTTAATAAATCCATTATGATATGGTTTATATTTTTAATTAAATTAAAAGTGTGATTTATAAAATTAAACCGCCTAGTATTTTAAAAGTGTAAAATACACCCTATACTATATATAACATCAAAAGTCTAATATTATATATGTATAGCTTAAACTGCTAGTCTTACCGTTAGTAGGCCTCATTCACGAAGCTGGTCTATAAGGGGTGTTTAAGGAAATTGCCTATAAAATGGCGATTGAATGGGTATCCACTCTTACCCACCGTACTCTTGACTAGTGGAGGGTCGTTAGCCGAACGGGTAGGATAGGGCAAACCCTCTCCTCATTAAACGTATAATGAATAAAGTAACTAAATGTTTTACTAAAATCCCAAATCTTAGTTTCTTTAGGAAAAAGTGAAATTGATGCAATTCCATGGAATTTGTAATGCCCCGATTCTCAGGTATAATTTAAATAAGAGTTATTGGATGAAGCTCTACTCGACGAGTCGGTTGACCTACTCGTCGAGTAGCAGCGGGGTGGGATCGCGTGTTAAGTGACCTACTCGACGAGTCCATATTGGGACTCGGCGAGTAGGAGCTGGCAGATGAAACCCTAAATCCCGAGGTTTTGCACCCTATTTAAGGAAGCATAAGCCTCCTTTGGCCTCTTTGCAGTCCTTGAGAGCTCAGAAAAACCCTAATTCGTGTGGTGTTCATTCTTGTGTATGTAAAGCTTTGGAAAGGAGATCTTTTGAGGAGAGAAGCTTGGGGAAACAAAAGGTTAGGAGCAAGGAAGTGTGGGAGATCAGAAATCTACCTCAAATAGCATCATTTGGAGGTATCAAGTCGTCACCTTTTCTCCTTTTTCTTTCTAGACCTCTTTTGGTTGAGATCTAGGGTTTTTATGGTTTGGTTGAGATGGTAATGTGGGATATGAGCTAGATCTGAAGTTGTAACTTTAGATCTGTAACCTTCTTGGGTTCTAGAGTCATAAAGCTCTGATTTTGGTCGAGAATGAGGACCTCCTTGTGCATAAAGCCCCATTAAGAACTAAGTTTTGGCATTAAGAGCCTTATTAGTCATGCATGCACGTAAAGTTTGCAACTTTACGTGAAAAGCATGCCCTAGAAGCTTAGATCTGTGATTTGGAGCCGCTGTATGGCTCAAAACAAGTCTGTATGGAAAAAGGACTGAATGGACTCGGCGAGTAGCAAGGTTGACTCGGCGAGTCACATGAAGATGGCCGTGAACTCGACGAGTTGGATGAATAACTCGGCGAGTCTGATGAAGATCACCATAAGACTCGACGAGTTGAAGAACAACTCGGCGAGTCGGATGAGTTTTCCCTAGGATATGTATGCGTGTGTACCCGTCGAGTGGCAAGGAGGGAACTCGACGGGTGGCCTTAAAGTTTGATCGGGAATCGAAGGAACTCGACGAGTCACCCCGATGACTCGGCGAGTGTAATGTGCTTCGAGGAACTCGGCGAGTAGCCAAGGGTACTCGGCGAGTTGGGGGTCAACATGGACTGTTGTCCTTGACTGAGGACTTTGACTTTGACCAGGGGTTGACTGGTGGGTTATGGAGTACCTTATAGAGTTAAGGACTTATGAGTATATTGTACTATGGTCATAGGTGGTGGAGCCTGTGACAAGTGATCCGAGAATTGGAGTTTACCTTTCGAGTCGGCATCTGCGAGGTGAGTCATCCTCACTATATCGATAGGGTTTACGGCACCAAGGCCGACCCTTTTGTTGTTTTTATTATGGTATGCTATATATGGTTTGGTCTGCTAGATCGGAATCGGGGTAGACAGTAAGCTATGATTTATGATCCGTAAGAATTGGTATGTTAGTGACCTGCTAGGTCGGTACTCTCGTTACGAGAGGATTCTATGGTTGATGATCAGTATGATAGATATGTTTGATGTTGTATATGCCAGTATATGATAGTTATGTGAACTTGGTTATTTGCTTATTGGTTGGGTTGAGGCGGTCCTGCTTTGTGCTGAAGGCCAACACACCCTATGAGCGGTCCGGGGAGACTACAGGCCACGAGGCGGACCAGTCATGCCGAAGGCTCGGGATAGATTCAGATAGACTGTAGGCCCAGTAGGGAGGTCCAGTTAGGCCGATGGCCCAGTATGTATGAATAGATTCAGTTAGACTGTAGGCCCGGTAGGGCGGACCAGTCAGGCCGATGGCCCAGTATGCATGATTGATTGATTGGTTGTTACTGATATGGTATTGTCAGTGTGGTATTGGTATTTTGGGGGTAGCTCACTAAGCCCTCGGGCTTACAGTTTCAGTTTATTGTTTCAGGTACTTCAGGAGATCGTGGCAAGGCGAAGGCGTGACCGTTCCGCTCCTCATCCTTATGATATGATTTTGGGACACTCTGATGGATATTGATTTGAAAACATTTTGTAAACAATACTATTTGACTTTTATTTATGGTTGAAAAAGTTTGAATTTGGCGTAAAATTTATGGACGTTACAGAATTACACTTTGTACCCTTGTCGAGACAATTAGTGGAGCGTGTGTGGTTAACCGGCAGACTAAGTTGGGTTTGGCATTGGTAGCGAAGGGTGACTCGATGTTTGTCATAGATCGATGGAGCGTGTGTGGTTAACCGGCACGTCGATTAGGTGACTGTAACATTGAGGGCATCGCGTACATTCGCATGGTTATTCACAACTTATTTGTGATCCTCGGCATCCCAGTCACAAATGAAGGGCATAATCGAGATTAAACATGACATTGAAAAGTTCAATGAATATCAAAAGATCTAGGAGTTTCAATTCATTTAAAACTTAACCTTCTTTTCGTTTTTCATGGTGGAAATTGGTAAATCGTCATTTACCTACCTTCAAATGTTCTGCGAGTTGGATTACGGCATCCCTCTTCCAATTTGTAGGATATTGTGTTGGGTCCTAGCCTTAATATCTCATTTGGGTGTTTTATTAAGGACTCAATCAACTAACTTGATTTTTTCTCCCGTTCTAAAGATGTCAAAGTCTGACAACTATGGTCTTCCTAAATCCGTTGGAAAAAGTTTTCCACATGAAGATGATGTTCCACGATTGGATTGTGGAAATAGAAATCATGCTTCTCTTCCTCCACTTCCTCCAATAATTTTCCCTGACCCACGTGTTCGAAGACTTGAAAAGTTCAAGGTCACTCAAGCCCTATTGGCAAAATATATGAAAATGGAAAGTCTGTATGTGCTCATGTCTTGGATAAAAGGTTACATTTTGATAGATTGGGATTCTTAGGTGTCGATGTCTCAAGGAAGTTGGTTGTTGACTTGGTTCTTCAGTCACTTCCAGAATCATATGGTAAATTCGTTAAAGAGTACTATATGATAGACCACGACATGACCCTTATTCATTTGACTTATTTGCTTATTGCTGCTAAATCAGAAATGATTTAGCGCACTGGTCAGCAAATCTGTCTGGTAAATCAATATCCCAACCCTCTATGGGTAATGGTAACATTGGAAGTCCAGAAAAGTTTTCTCTACGCAAGAGAAAGGCTGAGTCTGAGATAGTCCCGTGTACCATTCCATAAGAATCCATGTGTTTCTACTGCCAAAAGAAGGGGCATTGGTTACGAAGCTGCCCTGACTACCTGAGAGATCTAAGAGATGGGAGAGTCAAGATGTATGACTCTGCTTCAGGTAAAATTCACTATCTAACTCCATTAAGTTCCTATTTGGAGATTCTTAATACATGATGTGATAAGATTACATTTCGATGTTTTGAAGGATCAAAGAAAGGGAAGGAAGCTTAAAGGAAGGAGCAAGCTGAGTCTGATCGCGAAGAAATGGATTTTGATCGCATGATTCAAGGATAAGATTTTTAAGCTACTACTTTAGAGTTAGGATAGATTACTAAGTAATATTTACATAGTTTTCATTTGTAATCGCATTGTAAGGACAATATTTTTCCGCAATAAAATAAATTTTGATTTATCTTATTTATGTTTCCTTGCGATGGATTTTATGAAAATTGGTGTTTGAATGGCTATATTGTTAGCAATATTGTGAATAGATTTGATTCTTAGTTATGTTATTTGTGGTAATGTCAGAAATTTACCAAATGAGGAAAGATTCTCATCACCCAAGTTTCAATTGGACAGAAACTTGGAATCATGCAACTGGTATTGTGTGACGAATGAGAACCTTCGTATTTGAAAAAAAAATTGAGACTAATTCCTTGTTCACATAAATTGAGACTAGTAAAGCACACAATGAGAGCCTTCGTATTTGCTAAAAGATTAGTAAATATGATTATACTTAAAAGATTAAGTATGATTCTGAATCATTGAAAAGTTTCAATGAATGGCAGAACGAATAAGAAGAATCAATTAGGCAAAAAGATAAAAGTTTCTCCAATCTAAGAAGAAGGGAGAGTACTTTTGTATCATGTTTTATGATTCTCTTAAAGATTATAAGAACCATATTACAATTCATCCTCTAAGGACACCTTAGTGCACTAGTATGGCTAAGAAGAGGAGTCGAGAATTGTTGAAATGGTTAAGTCAATAAGATGAATCGTACTTCGTACCAAAATCAATTCTTAGAGTCATACTCCAAGATTGTTAATTGAGTGACATATACTTAAGTAGAAATGTTCTTACACTAGCACATTTTGGTAAATTGTGATGTCTTGGGTAAGACAAAGACCATCCAGTACCAAATTGTGTGTAGGTTTGTCTTGATAAAGATACACGCTCACTCTTGAGTATTTGTTTTGTCAAGAAATGTTTATTGATAAGAGAATCTTATATGTCAAGAGGTTAGTGGGAGTCTAAAGATCTTGAAAAGTTTCAAGAACAAATCAAGAAGTAAACCTATTAAACACTAGCACACAACTTGAGGATTGTAACCTATCGTGTTGACAAAATTTTATTTCTGTGCCAATCCAGTTGAGTGATTATGCATATGAGTTCTACGAGTTCTCAATTGAATGCATAAGGGCAAACACCTTGATCAATGAAAGTACATTGATTGGCATAGGTGAGCTGCTAAATAACTTGGAAGCAATGGTAGGACCCTTGATGGCAAGAAATTAAGAATGAACAAGTTCTGTCCATAAGAGGTTGAGTTTGTCACAAACATTTTCTTACGATTATGCTTATGACAAATTTGCATGGATAGGAACACATGCACCATAAAATCTAAGTGTCATAAGGTTTCTCTCCTTCATGAAAATGATTGTGAGGAAACGCTTTCACTAAGAGAGATTTTAAGGAGATAGCGATTATGTAAATTGCATTCTCAAATTCGATTATGATTACGGCATCCCTTTTCATAGTTCGAGTTGTGAGATTTGGAAATTAGTTTGAACAATCGAGACTTATTGCTATAAGTTCTGGGATTGTTTAGACACACATGTGAGCTGTCTAAAGTAAGGTGTATGAGTTTGAGATGCTTAGATAAAAGCTTATCAAAGCATATCGTATTAGAAACAATGAACTTCGGAAGTCAATAAGTATTGTTTTCTAGAAGTTTAGCTGGTTTCTGAATACGTGTCAAAGCTAGTGGGAGCATAAATGTTATGCTGGTATGGACATAATCATCAAGTTAGTGGGAGCATGATTATTATTGCAAGTTAGCAATGTTAATTATAGAAAACAAAAGTTTCACTTTGCAAAGTTGCATAGGTTGAAAAGTTGTTTTGCTATAATTAAGGGAGAGAATATTATACTTCGTTTCAAATCTACAGGTTTAGATCGAGAAATTTTAATCAAATTTAGTCAAAAAGATATATGAATGTTATGTTGAAAGGATTGAACGTAAGAGAATTCTTTATATGGAAATATTTGTTGCGTTCTCACACTCGAATATGATTACGGCATCCCTTTTCATAGTTCGAATCATGAGAACATGGCAAATAGAAATATTATAGCAAAAGACTGGTAAAGTATCATGTCGTTGTAATAATCGACCGTTCTAAAATTTTCCAAATGCCTAGGGCATTAAGAGGGAAAGAGGACTAGTATCGGATTTGACTGAATTAGTTAAACAACTGTCAAGGATAATCTAAAGTTCGCCAAGGATTGGTCGCTTGTGAACAAGTTGGAAGTATAGTAATGGAAAGACCATATTGGCATTATTATTATTAGAAATGATTCTATTAATAATGAGTTGTCATATGGCAAATATGGAAATGTTTCCTTATTGGGAGCTGGATGCTAAGAGTTTATGTCTAGATTAGAAAAACTTTTATGCAAGAAGGATGTTCAAAGGAATGTACTTTGAATGCGAGACTTCATGTCTATGGAATTGTCTTGTAAAAATCTCCAATAGAGATTTTTGTAATTTCATTAGCCGAGTCTTGATGACTTTTGTGCCATGATATTATGAAAGGGCCGTTGCATAAAGCGTTAGAATCTAACATATTCTATAAGTGGCAAGAATTTGATATTCTTACACTTGTGGTAAGGATTGGGAATTGTAAAATGAGTGTGATTGAAAATGTTATTCAATTATACTATTTCACAAAGTAAGGACCATAAGTAAACATAGTGTGCATGCTAAGAGCATGGGACAATTGTCGTTATAATTCAAGTAAGAAGTTGATTACCCGAAACAACAAATAATGAAGTAATCAATATGGTGACTAAATAAAAGTGTTTTATTTATACTCAAAAGTTTGGGGCCATATAAGATTAGTATTATTCTTGTGTTTCAATTTGCATGTTTTGACTTCCTAAATAATTGAGTTATTTGAGAATAATCGAATTATTTGAACGTTCCACAGTCACTCATACTTTGGGAGTAGGTATGAAAGAAGATTGTCATGAATTGGTGTGTAGATTGTCTAAAGTGTATTACACATAGCAAAAGTTTGCTACAACGTTCATGAGTGCTTACGAATATGATTTGAGCATTGGATTAAACCCACACTCACTTGGATAGCTTCATGGATTTTATCACGAGTGATTGGTGAGACGATAATATCTTATATTCTTAAAACCGAGATGTGTGAGTTGTATCTTGCGAGTCGGTTATACATTGATAATATGTAAACGCACTAGTAACTTGGTGTTATAAAACGTATTGTTGTGTGTGATTCAGTGAGTGAGTACAAGCGAGCATTGAGTCGAAGTTTATCCGTTCCTTTTACCCAATGTAGGATAAAAGCGATATATGTGGGCCCCTCGATGATTTAGTGATGACAAAGGAAAGTGCTCGGCCGGGCCAGGACTGATTTGATTTGTTCAATTAGTCAGTTGTCATAAATCGGAAATCGGGAAACAACATATAGACTGAGAGAATGATTTCAATCTATGTCTCACGTCTATACGATATCTAGAATGGAGGAATATATGATTCCTTATCTAAAGGACGCGTATCTGATAAGATCAGAGTTGACAGCGGCTTTTGAAAGCTACGATTGCGGATCAGGATCTGAAGTCATACGCAGAATAGTTATTTGACTTATCCAAGTGGGAGACTGTTTGATTAGTGTCTAAGTCCATAACTATTTTGGTATGTACTTGACCCGATGGTGCATGGTCCTTTTGGGTTGCCTTCACCAAAGCAACTTGATAGGATGATTTGTGGAGAAAGAGATTAATTATGATTTATTAATATATTATATGAATAATATATTAAAGGAGAAATCATATTGTTTAATTAATATTAGTCAAGAATTAATCAGAATTAATTTTGTGGCTAAAAGACATTAATTAAATAAAGGGGACTAGAACTGCAATTGTGTGATAGTTGAATATTGGGCTAATGGACTCCATATTAGAGGAGTAGACGAATTCTATGGGGAAACCCATTAGAAATCGTCCAAGGCCTCTAAAGGAGGAGTCCATGGGTTGCTTAGTGTGACATCCCCATTTTCACGGCCAGAAAAGACCGATTTTGTTTATGCTTGTTTGAAAATCAGAGTAACATTTTAAATAAAAGTGTTGCGGAATTTGTCCCAACACAAAATATGATAAAGATTTATCAAAAGCATTTCCAAAGAAATGTATTTCATTAAAAGACTCGGGATGTCATGTTCGATTCAGATCAAAAGCATAAACAGTACAATATAAGCCTTACTACATTATTTCATATCTACATGCCTATATCCGTAATCCCTCATCCAAAACATCACATCTATGCTCGAGCGCCACTACCTGTAATACATGAAACTGAGTGGGTCAGGCTTGGGAGCCTGGTGAACACATAGGGTTTTCAACCCACAATAAATAAGTTTATTAATTTCATCGATCAACAATAACCCGATTACCCGTTCCCGTTGTCCTCACTTTACGTCCCTAAACACCTATCATAAGGGACCCAGGTTGCGAGCCTACTAGCGTTCCACTGGACTGTCTAGAAGAGTCTGTGGTCGTCATCTATACTCCGCTAGATGACTGGATCAGCAACAACATCGAGACCTCTCATCATTTTATCACACATCGTCTTATTACATCTACCCATGTTTTACCCCAACATTTTTGTAGATATAAAATACATATACAGTTTAAATCATGAAAAACGTGTATAGATCATTCATCCAACATAGACAGCAAGTATTCAGATAATATGCACACATAGCACGTAATTTATATAAAATACTTCATATCTATGTGTAAGATGAAAGTAACTATGCACTCACCTGATTAGGTGGTGACTCGGTACTTGAACAGCACTTCGTTACCTCAAAACAATTTTTCCTTGACCAAAACCTAGTATCAATACTAATAGGGTTTAGTTTTAATGTTAACCGTGACTAATTAATAGTCTAGCTATTATTATTATTATATAAGCGTTAAATAACACCCAATATAACTCATAATAATAGCCCAAATAATCATTTTAAGGACCTAATAACATTACTATAATTATTTAAAAGTTATATTAAAAATTGCGTAGGCGTAGCTCACTTACAGCGGACTTTAAAGAAAACTGGGCTTTGCTCGGAGCAGCGTTTCCGAACCGAAAGACCCTTTTTCTCGAGACTCCGGGAGCCTCGGGGCTTCCTTTGGGTGCTAGGGATTTTTCCTAGGGTTTAGGGGTGGTTTGGGATCTTAGAGAGAGAAAGAAACTAGAGAGAGAAGTGATTTTGGTGTGATTTACTCGACAACCCTCATAGCCTATTTATAGGCGCGAGCCTTCGGAGGTACGCTGGGCGTACAACACTACGTCGGGCGTAGTTCGAATAAGGGGACAGATGGTGCGGCTTCGGTGGGGCGATGTGGAGCTTCCGAGACCAAGCGATTTCCGAACGCGGGGTATACCCTCTTACGCGGTGCGTATGCGAGGCGATGTGTCATCGATCTGAAGCGAAGCCTTGGGCAACAAGCAACGGCTCAGATGCGGCCACGTCATCTCTCTTCTCGCAGATTTAGTAATTTTGCTTCCCGACTTCTAAAATTCATAACTTTCGCATACGAGCTCCGTTTTCGACGTTCTTTATATCCACGCGTAGGCGGGAACGTACTCTACAACTTTCGTTTAGACTCCGTCGGCTAACTTTGAATTTATTTTAAAAGTTATATTTTTATCATGCCGGGACAGGATTGGTCCGTTAAAAATTCATAACTTCTTCATCCGACGTCCGTTTTCGTCTGTCTTTTTATCGATACGCTACTATTGACGAGATCTTCGATTCTCGTTTAGGTTGTGTTGGCTAAAAACCGCTCGATCTAATATTCGAACTTCGGGCTGTACACTGCTAAGCCGAAACTTCGAAAATTCATAACTTCCTCATACGAAGTCAGATTTGGGCGTTCTTTTTATGGACGCTCTCGGTTTAACGTCTTCTATGACTTTCATTTAGATCACTAAGGCTAAAAATTAATTTATCGTAAATTCACTATTTACGCTTCCCGGTATCGTGCCGGTTCCATTGCGAAACTTCGACGGGTCATAACTTCTTCGTTATAACTCGGATTTCGGCATTCTTTATATCTCCGGAATCCTTGTTTCGACCAATACAACTTTATGTAAAGATATCAGGCTTATCTCACGCTTTAATTTTGACGCTTATTTTTATTCTTTATTTATTATACATTTATAAATAAATAATAAGCATATAAATTCACATAATTTACATAATACTCAAATATTTCATCTTTATTACATCAAAAGAGTTAAAATAGTTGACCTAGACTATTACATCGTCTAAAAATGCTTAGCCCTGAAACCCGGGGGTTACAATTCTCTCCCCCTTAGGATGATTCCGTCCCGGAATCATGCGTCAGCAAACAGATGCGGATAGCGACTCATCATGTCGTCCTCTGTTTCCCAAGTGAGATTCGGCCCATTCGAATGTTTCCACTGGACTAGCACTAAGTCGACCATATTGCGTCGTAACTTCTTAGTCTTACGGTCAACAATTGCCTCAGGCTCTTCAATCAGCCTCTTGTTTTCATCCATTCTTAACTCTGAGATCGGAATTATGTCGGAAACTTCTCCCGTGAATTTCCTCAGATAACACACATGGAAGGTGTTATGAATACCATCGAGTTCTTCGGGCAATTCCAGCTTGTAAGCTTGGTTCCCAATCTTCTGAAGAACTTTGAACGGTCCAATAAACCTTGGACTTAGCTTTCCTCGTTTCCCGAATCTTATAAGTCCCTTCCACGGTGAGACTTTAAGCAAAACCGAATTCCTAACTTCGAAGGTCATCGGTCGTCTTTTCTTGTCAGCATAGCTCTTCTGACGATCTTGAGCTGCTAACATCCTTTCCCTTATCACCTTTAACTTCTCAGCAGTCTCATGGACTATCTCGGGGCCCATAAACTTCTTTTCTCCAGCCTCAAGCCAACAAGACGACATACGACACCTTTGCCCGTACAAAGCTTGATAGGGTGCCATCTTGATGCTCGAGTGGAAACTGTTGTTGTAGGAAAATTCTACCAAAGGTAAATGCTCATCCCAGTTACCTTGGAACTCGAGGGTACATGCTCTCAACAAATCTTCAAGAGTTTGAATTGTTCTTTCGCTCTGACCATCAGTCTGCGGATGGTAAGCTGTACTCAAACATAACTTTGTACCCAATTCCTCTTGTAGACTTCTCTAAAATCTTGACATGAAACGACTATCACGATCCGATACAATCGTCAGAGGAACACCGTGAAGTCTTACCACTTCCTTCACGTAAGCATTTGTGAGCTTATCCATAGACCACCTTTCGTTGGCAGCTATGAAATGTGCACTCTTTGTTAAACGATCCACGACCACCCAAATCATGTCGTGACCGTTCTTCGTCCTCGGTAGTTTAGTCACAAAATCCATGGTGATGTCTTCCCATTTACCCATGGGTACAGGTAAGGGTTCTAAACTCCCATATGGTTTCTGATGTTGTGCCTTAACTCTTGCACAAGTTACACACTCGGCTACATACTTTGCAACATCGAGCTTCATCATCGGCCACTAGTAGTAGGGTTTTAGGTCCCTATACATTTTTGTGCTACCGGGATGAATCGAGTACATGGTCTTGTGAGCTTCTTCCATCAGAAGATCTCTTATTCCTCCTGTCTTAGGTACCCAAATCCGATCTTGGAATACCTTCAGTCCTTGACGGTTTGTACCGAATACCAACGTCTTTCCCAAACGTTCTTCCTTTCGGTCATTCTTTTCTGAGGCTTCTTCCTGAGCTCTCTTAATACTTTCCATAATTGTCGAGACAACTTTAATTCTCAATGCTCTTGGCCTTTTCCTTTCAAGATTGACTTTCCGACTGAGAGCATCAGCAACAACATTTTCTTTATCGGGGTGGTAAAGTATCTCACAGTCGTAGTCCTTGAGTAATTCTAGCCAGCGTCGTTGCCTCATGTTCAATTCTTTCTGATTAAAGAGATACTGGAGATTCTTATTATCAGTGAAAAGTTTGCACTTCGTTCTGTAAAGGTAATGCCTCCATATCTTTAGAGCAAAAACTACCGCTGCCAACTCCAAATCGTGAGTGGGGTAGTTCTTATCATGCTCCTTCAATTGTCGATATGCGTATGCTATCACCTTTTCTCTTTGGGTCAGAACACAACCCAACCCGACTCCAGATGCGTCACTATAGACTGCGAAGTCTTCAACTCCATCGGGTAGAGAAAGAATCGGTGCTTCACATAACTTCTTCTTTAGATTCTCGAATGCTTCTTCATGCTTCTCGCTCCATGTATAAGTAGCTCCTTTTGTTGGGGTTTGAGCATTCTAACACTCCTATGGTGTACATGCAACCCTATAAACCTTGGATCTATGTTTTCTCTATTATACATGCAAATATTAACTATTCCAAGGTTTCATCCTAACTAGCATATTATGAAGCACCTATACTACAAAGTTCTAGTTAGATGACATACCTTTTGATGTAGCTTGATGTCTTCAAGCTTTAAGAGCTTTTCCCCAATAGTGTGGAAGCCTCAAATGGAATCACAAATCACCAAAACACCTTGGAAGAACTTGAGAGAATATGTATGCACACTAAAAGCGGCCCACTCTTATTTTCACACACTTGTGCCAATTTTGTGAGCCAAGGACACCTTTATATATTATGGAGGATTAGGGTTACATCCATGTAAACCCTAATACCCATGACCTTTCATTTACATAGGATCCATGGGTTAAAAGCTCCATGGACCATCCATGAAAGCTTAGCCCAACCTAAATGAACTTGGCCCATTCCATATATATAAGAGTCCATATTTAATTAGTTCTTTTTGATCACTTAATTAATTCTAAATTAATTCTTGATCAATACCAATTAAATAATATGATTCCATATTAATATATTAGAACTTATAATATATTAATATAAATCATAAATATACTATTCTCAAAAGACTATCCATATAAATTGTGCCGGTGAAGTGCAACCCAAATGGACCATGCCGGGTTGGGTCAAGTACATACCAAATATAGTTATGGACTTAGACATTAATCCACCAGTCTCCCACTTGGATAAGTCTAAAACTATTATTGAGTATGACTTCAAAACCTAACTGGCAATCGTAGCTCTTAAAGCCGCTGTCGAACTCTGACCTTGTCAATGACTTGTCCATTAGATAAGGGATCATATATTCCTCCATTCTAGATATCATATGGACTGAGACATGGATTATAATCATTCTCTCTGTCCATTTTTTGTTTCCCGATTTTCGATTTATGATGACTGACTGATTGAACAAATCAAATCAGTCCTGGCTTGGCCAAGCACTCACATGTGTCATCGCTAAATCATCGAGGGGCTCACAGATATCGCTTTTATCCCGAAGGTAAAAGGAATGGATAAACTTCGACTCATATGGCTTGTTCTACTACTAGTTGAATCATACACAAAGGCACGTTTTATAACATCGATTTACCAAATGCGTTTTCGTGCAATCAATGTATAACCAACTCATAGTAACAACTCATATCTCTAGGTTTGAAGAATATAAGATATTATTGTCTCATGATCACTCGTGATAAAATCCATGAAGTGATTCAAATGAGCGCTGGTTGAATCCAATACTCAGAACTTATGAGCACTCATGAGTGTTGTAGCACCACTTTGTCCACCAACTTGGACCTCTACAAGCCAACCCATGAGAGTCTTGATTCATATCTACTTCCAACATATGACCGACTGTGGATGGTTTGAACAACTTAATCATTTAGGAAGAGCGACTTAGTTATTCTGGAAGTCAAAACATGCAAAGTGAAACACAAGAATAAATGAATCAAATATGGTATCAAACCCTATGAATATAAATAAACACTTTTATTTATCACCATACTGATACTCATTATTCATTTTTTCGGTTTTATCAACTTTATACTTGAATTAAAAACACTAGTTGTCCCATGCTCCAAGCATGTACACTATGTTTTTCTTAAACAATAGCTTTGCCATACACCAAGTATGCATTTGTATGTTTGTCTATGATCCTTACTTTGTGAAATAAACCAATTGAACATAATTTCAATGAATCTAATTTCACACTCCCAAATCCTTATCGAAAAATGTGAGAATTTCAAATTCCTATAATTTATCGAAATCTGTTTAGATTTTAAACTTATATGCACTGACCCTCCTATAATGAATATGTACAAAGTCACAAAGACTTGTCAACAATCATTATAAGGTATTCCAATGGAGATCAACTCCATGGAAACTAAGTCTCATATTCGAAGAAAAGCCTTGGATAAATCGTCGGTAATATCCGGCTAATCCTAGAAAGCTTCGAATCTCTTTGGGACTCTTCGGTCGTTCCCACTTCATTACAGCTTCGATTTTTGCTGGGTCAACCATAATTCCCTCCTGGTTAACCACATGACCCAAGAATTGGACTTCTCGGATCCAAAAATCACACTTTGAGAAATTAGCGTAAAGCTTCTCCTTCTTTAAAACTTCCAACACTTCTCGTAGATGCTTGCCATGCTCCTCCTGGCTTCTTGAGTAGATCAGAATGTCGTCGATGAACACTATCATGGATTTATCGAGGAATGGTTTACAAACCATGTTCATCAAATCCATGAATGCTGCTAGAGCATAGGTTAGTCCAAACGACATAACCAAGAACTCGTACTGTCCATATCTTGTTCTGAATGCAGTCTTCTCGATATCCTGCTCTCTCACTTTCAGCTGATGATATCCGACCTAAGATCGATCTTTGAGAAATAGCTCGAACCTTGCAGCTGATCGAATAGGTAATCAATCCTCGGCAATGGATACTTGTTCTTCACCGTTGCCTTGTTCAACTCTCTATAGTCTATACACATCCACATTCTTCCGTCTTTCTTCTTTACGAATAGCACCGGAGCTCCCCAGGGTGATGAACTAGGTCGAATGAAACCGTTTTCTAACTGTAACATCCGGATTTCCAGGTATTATGTTTGATCATGTTTTCTTTTTGGAAAAGAGAGGGACTCGACGAGTCGACGCTTGGACTCGTCGAGTAGGATCGCGTTTGCTGACTGGATTAATGAGCGGACTCGACGAGTCGGAAATGGGGGACCCGACGAGTCCATGCTGTAGGTTGAAACCCTAAATCCCCGGGCCTGAGCCCTATTTAAAGGACCTTATAGCCCTCTTGTGTGGCTACCTGTCCTGAGAGAGTACCCCTTGAGAGCTTGAGCGAGTTGAGAGAGTGATAAGGCCATATTGATCGATTTTGGTGTGATTTAGCAAAGGAGAAGTTGTTTCCAGCAAGAGGAGGTCAAGGAGCTGTGGATCCAGGGTTTTCAAGTTCAGATCTACACTATTGAGGTATCAAATCGAACTTCCTTCCTATTTTGGGTTAAGATCTATGATCTAGGGTTTTCTATAACCTTTTAGGTCTTGAAAAGTTGAGTTGATGGTCCCTTGATGTGTTACACCTCGGATCTGGACCCATAGAGGTCCAGAGAGCCTTCCCCATTCTGCTTTATGTTGGTTTATGGAGGAAAGGAGACTAGGTTGCCATTTTAGAAGCTATTTCACCAAGGAAAGCCTTGGGTGCTTTGCATGTGAGTCAAGTTTCGACCTTTACGTGGTTATTGGTCGTGGAGAAGTCAGATCTATAGTTTAGAGAAGCATATCTGACCTCAGAAGTGTTGGATATAGTGTCTAAGTCCATAACTTTATTTGGTATGTACTTGACCCGACCCGGCATGGTCCATTTGGGTTGCATGGCATTGCAATACTTGGATAGACTAAATGAGAGAATAAGGTACTTATGATTATTAATATATTATAAGTTCTAATATATTAATAATAGTATTATTTAATTAGTATTGATCAAGTATTAATCTAGTATTAATTTGGTGATCAAAGTGAGACTAATTAAATATATAGGGTTGATTATGACAATCATCAATTCTTTTATGGTGGATTAATGATCCATGGTTTATGGGTTATGGATGTAACCATATGGAGCTCCATGGATAGTCCATGGGAGTTACAAATCCATGGGTCATGGGAAATCAAGAGTCATGACAATTAAGGGCATTCATGTGTAAACCCTAATTGTGACAACACTATAAAAGGAACCCTATGGCTAGCAAAAAGTGGACCTAGTAGACCTAGTGTTACTAGAGAGGGCATAACCAATTTTGAGTGCTAGAAGTATTCTCTCAAGTTATTCCAAGTCTTGTGGTGTTGTGTGAAGCATTTGAGGCACAACATTTGGGGTGCTAGGCTCACAAAGTCTTGAAGGAATCCAAGCAACAACAAGGTATGTATTTCTACTAGTTTTATGTTTTATGTAATCCCCATGCCATGCTAGTTAGGAAATAACCTTGAAAAAGAAATTTGCATGTATATAGAGAAAACATAGATTCAAGGTTATTAGGGTTGCATGTACACTTAAGAAGTGTTAGAATGCTCAAAACCCATCAGTGGTATCAGAGCCTAGGATTGTTTTCTGTATACTTGATGCAAAACTGTTTAAAAATCGAAAATTCTGCACTCTGACGGCTGAACTCGCCGAGTCCATGGGGAGGACTCGCCGAGTCCATGAACAAATTCATTCTACTCGCCGAGTAGAATAGTGCATAGGCGAGTAGGAGCGTGCTGGGCAGTTTTTTCGAGTTTTGTTGCTGGAAATGGATTAAGATCATTATCCCAATCTGTTTTGGACTTGTAAAATCTGTTTTTCAAAATGATAATGATTATGTTAACCCATTTTACATGACTTTTATCAATTTTCAAGTATTGTATATGTTTATATGATTTCTTGAAATTGCTTGACATGAATTTGTGTTCTTATGAGTTTTTAGAAGATCATAGGAATTATGTGTAACCACCATGTGTGTTTAATTCATGATCTTAATGGCTATGATGGTGTCCATAACTTGTCCTCAAGTTATGGATAACCAAGAGTCACTTCTTTTAATTATGATTAAAGAACTAAAGAGGTTTCATAAAATGAAGAGTCTTCATTTTTATGAACCATTAAAACTCATAAGTTACAAATTGAAGAGACTTGGAATAGTTTCAAATCTTGCCCTCAAGTTTTGGAATTTGAAAAGTCTTACACTTTAATACTTTTATTCCAAATTAAACCTTAGATTTTTAAAAAGTTTAAAAACCAACACTTATACTTTTATTATAATTTTATTATATAGATATGTATAAGAATATGTCATTCTTACCGTTAGTAGGCCTCATTCACGAAGCCGGTCTATAAGGGGGGTATAAGGTTGTTGCCTATAAAATGGTGACTTAATGGGTGTCCACTCTCACCCACCGCTTCCTTGATCGGTGGAGGGTCGTTAGCCGAACGGGTAGGATACGACTTTAAATACTCGTTAAAAGTATAATGAATTATAAAGTAACTATACATTATAAATTCCCAATCTTAGTTACTTTAGGAAAATGTGAAATTGGTGCTAGCCCATAAAATTACACTTTGTACCTTACCAAGTCGTTAGTGGAGCGTGTGTGGTTAACCGGCACACTAACATGGACTAGTAAGAGTGGCAAAGGGTAACTTGACCTTATTATAGATCGGTGGAGCGTGTGTGGTTAACCGGCACATCGATTAGGTAATATTGTTAAGGGTACCAAGTCAATTTATATGGTTATTCACACCTTGTTTGTGATCCTCGGCATCCCAGTCACAAACTTGAGAGGGCACAATCGAGATTCAAACATGCCATTGAAAAGTTCAATGTATCTCAAAAGATCTAGGAGTTTCAAAACCAATAAAACCTAATAATAAAATATTTCGTTCTTATGGTGGAAATTGGTAATCGTCATTTACCTACCTTCAAATATTTTATAGTATGGATTACGGCATCCCTCTTCCAACTATAAATAGTTTGTTGGATCCTAGCCTTAATATTTCATTTGGGTGAATTATTAAGGATTCCTAATCTAATGAAACTTGTCTTTCTTTCCTTTCAGATGTCTTCCAACAATGCTTCTGGCTCAAACCCAACAGGCTCCTTTTCCCTTATGAACTTGTGTGGTAAGGTCATCTTTGATGGATCCAATTTCAATGAGTGGATCAGAAACATCAGAATGATTACCCGCTACGAGGACAAAGAATATGTCCTCGATAAGGAGCTTAAGGTTGTGAATGAAGCCACTGCTACTCCTGAAGAGTTTGCGGAGTTTGTTGCACATGAAAAGGATGCTACTAAAGTAGCATGCATCATGATGGCCACCATGACTCCTGAACTTCAAAAATCCTATGAAGATTTCTACCCCTATGAGATGCACCTGGATCTGATGGAAAGGTACCATCAGAGTGCGCGTCAGGAGAGGTATGAAATCATCTCCTCCATGATAACCGCAAGGATGAAGGATGGTGAACCCATCACCGGTCACTTGCACAAGATGCAAAGGTTCGTTGACCGGTTGCTGAAGCTAAATGTTGACTTTCCTGAGGAAATGGCGATTGACATCATTCTCCATTCCTTACCTCCAAGTTATGATCAGTTTCGTATGACTTATCATATGAACAAGGAGGAAGTCACACTTAGCAAACTTCAAGGACTCTTAAGGACAGCTGAAAATGGCCTTAAGGGTAAAGCGGTTGCTACTTCTACTCCTTCAACAGCCCCTGTTCTGGCTATTGGGCAGGGAAAGGGTAAGAAGAGGAAAAGCCCTTCGAAGGGTACCAAGGGTAAGACTCTTGATGGTTCCTCTTCAAGTAGGACAAAGAAAGGTCCCATTACTCCTTCTTCAAACCCAAAGGAAGCACAGTGCTTCTATTGCCAGGATAAGGGACACTTCAAGCGAAGCTGCCCCAAATATCTGCAAGATCTAAAGGATGGGAAGGTTAAACCCACCCATGCAGGTATTTACACAATATTGTCTAATAACTCATCTAATGCTAATTCTTGGGTGCTTGATACAGGTTGTGGTATTCACATCTGTACTGATTTGAGGCACTAAGAAGAAGTGAGCAAGTGGAGCACGGGAAGATAAACTTAGTCATGGGCAACAGGAAAGCATCACCCGTTACCAAGATAGGAGTTTATTCTTTATTGCTTGATAATGGGTTAATGTTAGATTTGAATAAGTGTTGTTACTCGCCCGAAATGGCGAGAAATATTATTTCCTTTCATGGCTTGTACAAACAAGGTTTTACATTTTCATTTGATAATAAAAATGGTGCTATTAATGTTTATTACAATGATGTATTTTACTTTAAAGCATTACCTTGTGATGGTGTATATGAAGCCGTGAATGTTGTAGACAATCTAGGAAATAATGTGTTGTATATTGATTCTTCAGATAGCTTGGATAAAGCATCCTTGTGGCATTGTCGTCTTGGACATGTTAACAAGAAGCGCATAGGCCAACTCCAAAAGGCTGGAGTCTTGGAATCATTTGACCTCAAGTCAGATGATAGTTGTGAGTCTTGTTTACTTGGAAAAATGACAATGTCACCCTTCACAGGTACTTGTGATAGGGGTGAAGGTTTGTTGGACCTTGTACACACGGATGTGTGTGGGCCCTTCGGAGTTGCTACAAGGGATGCTAATCGCTATTATGTGACTTTTACTGATGATTATAGTAGATATGGATATATTTACTTAATCAAGCATAAGTCAGAAACCTTTGAAAAGTTCAAAGAGTTTAAGCAGGAAGTTGAGAATCAATTGGGCAGGAACATCAAGATGCTCCGATCCGATCGAGGAGGAGAGTATCTTAGCATTGAGTTCCTTGACTATCTTAAGGAATGTGGGATTGTCTCACAATTGACACCTCCCAGAACACCACAGTTGAATGGTGTAGCTGAGAGGCGCAATCGAACCTTGTTGGATATGGTTCATTCCATGATGAGTCGAGCTTCATTACCAATCTCTTTCTGGGGGTATGCCTTAGAGACTGCCACCCATATCCTTAATCTAGTCCCTACTAAAAAGGTTTCCAAAACACCTCACGAGATGTGGACTGGGAAAGTTCCCAATTTGGACCACATCAAAATTTGGGGTTGTGAAGCTTTCGTGAGGCGTGAGACTCATGATAAGCTTGAACCTCGAAGTGAGAGGTGTATTTTCATCGGCTACCCACAGAGATCCTTTGGTTACCTCTTCTACAGACCCAGTGATAATGTGGTTTTTGTAGCAAGAAGAGGAGTCTTTCGTGAGAGAGAATTCATAAGCCAAGGGGACAGTGGGAGGCAAATTGACCTTGAAGAGCTTCAAGAGTCAAGTGGTGAAGGAACCTCAAATGCTATCGACCAACTAGAGGAGGAAACTCCTGTTGATCTGATAGATGAGTCTGTACCTCCAAGACGTTCCACTAGGGAGAGGAACACACCTGATTTTTATTATGGTTATCACATCACCACTGAAGGTGATACATTTATTAGTGATAGTACACTAATAGATTTGGATGAACCTAATAACTACAGGGAAGCCATGGCAGGCCCTGAGTCTGCTAAATGGAAGGAGGCTATGGACAGCGAGATTCAGTCCATGTATGACAATCAAGTTTGGAACTTGGTTGACAATGTACCAGGTTGTAAGACGGTTGGGTGCAAATGGATCTTCAAGAAGAAGACCGACATGGATGGGAAGGTACACACTTATAAAGCGCGACTGGTTGCGAAGGGCTTTACTCAAACTCCGGGAGTTGACTATGATGAGACCTTCTCACCAGTAGCTAAGATTAAGTCTATTAGAGTATTGTTAGCCATAGCTGCATTTCATGATTATGAAATATGGCAAATGGATGTCAAAACCGCTTTCCTTAATGGAAAGTTGGCTGAGGATGTTTACATGGCTCAACCAGAGGGTTTTGTCGATACAAGATACCCTAATAGAGTGTGTAAGCTTGATAAATCCATTTATGGATTGAAACAAGCATCTCGCAGATGGAATCTTTGCTTTGATGAGAAAGTCAAAGAGTTTGGCTTTTCTAGGAGTGAGGATGAGTCTTGTGTGTATGTCAGGGCTAGTGGGAGCATAGTTAGCTTCTTGGTGTTGTATGTGGATGACATACTTCTCATAGGAAACGACGTCCCAACCTTGGAGGAGGTTAAGTCCTGGCTTGGGAAGTGTTTCGCTATGAAGGATCTTGGAGAAGCTGCCTATATCCTAGGGATAAGGATATTGAGAGATAGGAGTAAGAGACTAATTGGACTTAGTCAAAGTACTTACTTGGATAAGGTGCTGAAGAGGTTCAGTATGCAAGATTCCAAGAAAGGAGAATTACCAATCCAGAGTAATGCCAAGCTGAGTAAAACTCAAAGTCCGAGTACAGAGGCTGAGATAGCTGAAATGAGTCATATACCATATGCTTCTGCTGTGGGCTCGATCATGTATGCTATGACTTGTACTCGCCCTGATGTGGCCTTTGCTTTGAGCATGGTCAGTAGATATCAAGGGAACCCTGGCAAAGCACACTGGACAGCGGTAAAGAACATTCTCAAGTATCTGCGGAGGACTAAAGATTGGGTCCTTACCCTCGGAGGCAGTGATGACTTGAGAGTGGAAGGATATAGCGATGCTAGCTTCCAGACTGATAGGGATAATTTCCGCTCTCAGTCAGGCTGGGTCTTTATCCTAAATGGAGGGGCAATTACTTGGAAAAGTTCCAAGCAGGAGACAGTAGCTGATTCTACTTGTGAATCAGAGTACATAGCAGCAAGTGAAGCAGCTAAGGAGGCGATATGGCTAAAGAACTTCATCGGAGACCTTGGAGTTGTACCAGCTATAAAGGAGCCAATGGAAATTTTCTGTGACAATGAAAGTGCGGTTGCTTTGGCTAAGGAACCAAGAGATCACGGGAGATCTAGGCACATTGACAGAAAATACCATTTCATCAGACATCGAATAGAAGAAGGACTCCTCGTGGCTAAGAGGGTATCATCAAATGAGAACCCGGCAGATCCCCTCACGAAGGGACTGAGCAGGGTTAAGCATTTACAGCATGCGAGGCGCATTGGGCTGAGGGATGATATTAGTTTCAATAATTAGATTCCTGAAACTTGTAAAATGTAATTGACATCTGATGATAAATAAAAGTTGTTATTTATTTATGAGTAAGGTGTTACTATCTTGTGTTGATTGTTTACTATGTTTCAATTTTGCATGTTTTTACTTCCAGAATAATTATGTTATTATTCAAACCATCCACAGTCAGTCAAACTTTGGAAGTAAGTATTGATTTAAGACTGTCATGAATTTGGCTTATATGATTTGTCTAAAAGTGCTTTGGACAATGCAATGGTTGCTACAACATTCATGAGTACTCATAAGGGCTGAGTATTGGATCCATCCCACGCTCACTTGCATCACTTCATGGAATTTATCTCGAGTGATCGTGAGAAGGTAATATCATATAAATCTTCAAACCTAGAGATATGAGTTGTTGACTATGAGTTGGTTATTCATTGATTGTACGAAAACGCATTGGTAACTCGATGTTATAAAACGTGCCTTTGTGAATAACTCAACAAGTAGTTAGTACAAGCATATCAGTCGAAGTTTATCTGTTCCTTCTAGAAATAGAAGCGATATATGGGCCCCTCGATGATTTGGTTTTGACCTATGTACCGGGCCCGGTCAGAACCTAATTGATGTGTTCAATTTAGTTCTATGTCGAAACAAATCAGAGATCGAGAAACAAATGTTGGACAATAAGTAAGACCATGTTCCATGTGTTTGTCCGGCTGATATCATGAGAACAGAGGATTATATGATCACTTATCTTAAATGGCGTATCATCATCATCTTAGTTCCGAGAGACTTTGAAAGAGCTACGATTTCTAGTCGGATTTTGAAGTCATATTTGCAAATATAGTTATTAGACTTATCCAAGTGGGAGACTGTTGGATATAGTGTCTAAGTCCATAACTTTATTTGGTATGTACTTGACCCGACCCGGCATGGTCCATTTGGGTTGCATGGCATTGCAATACTTGAATAGACTAAATGAGAGAATAAGGTACTTATGATTATTAATATATTATAAGTTCTAATATATTAATAATAGTATTATTTAATTAGTATTGATCAAGTATTAATCTAGTATTAATTTGGTGATCAAAGTGAGACTAATTAAATATATAGGGTTGATTATGACAATCATCAATTCTTTTATGGTGGATTAATGATCCATGGTTTATGGGTTATGGATGTAACCATATGGAGCTCCATGGATAGTCCATGGGAGTTACAAATCCATGGGTCATGGGAAATCAAGAGTCATGACAATTAAGGGCATTCATGTGTAAACCCTAATTGTGACAACACTATAAAAGGAACCCTATGGCTAGCAAAAAGTGGACCTAGTAGACCTAGTGTTACTAGAGAGGGCATAACCAATTTTGAGTGCTAGAAGTATTCTCTCAAGTTATTCCAAGTCTTGTGGTGTTGTGTGAAGCATTTGAGGCACAACATTTGGGGTGCTAGGCTCACAAAGTCTTGAAGGAATCCAAGCAACAACAAGGTATGTATTTCTACTAGTTTTATGTTTTATGTAATCCCCATGCCATGCTAGTTAGGAAATAACCTTGAAAAAGAAATTTGCATGTATATAGAGAAAACATAGATTCAAGGTTATTAGGGTTGCATGTACACTTAGGAAGTGTTAGAATGCTCAAAACCCATCAAGAAGGTCATTTGAGAGTTGTTCGGGGAGCAACTCACCGAGTCCATAAGTGGACTCGACGAGTCGAGTCGGGGTTGCCCCGCGATTCGTTGCAGAGTAGCCCGACGAGTAGAGGAGGGACTCGACGTGCCAAGTGAGGCTTAGAAGGATTTAGGGGACCCGCGTGGAATCGCCGAGTCGCCCATGTGCACTCGACGAGTCGGGTCAAATTCTGACCATTGACTTTCGTTGACTTTTAGGGTCTTGGTCAACATTTGGACTTTTGGGTCAAGGAGGGGTAAAATGATCTTTTACCCTTCTGAGGGATTGTAGAAGGAGATTTAATGTAGCCTTTGAGAGCCATTATTTAATTGAGGATATTGTGTATGTGATTAGGCGGAGGCTAGATCAGTATATTCATGTGAGAGATCATCCGAGATATCCGAGGTGAGTCTTCTCACTATACATTACCTAGAGTGGTATCTATGTGTAGACCAGAGGGTCTTGTATGTTATGTGTATGTATGAGATTATGTGCATTGTGATATATGTATGCTATGTGTTGTATGGACCGGACCGAAGGGTCCAACGATATAGACCGGACCGAAGGGTCCAACGATACAGACCAGACCGAAGGGTCCAACGAGCTATGACCGGACCAGAGGGTCCAACGAGCTACGGGACTGGAGGGTTCCGCTGAGACACATCGACCGGAGGGTCGCACTGTAGCCTCCAGTGGCGTATGTGTTGTATGTGGTATTTTGGGGAACTCACTAAGCATTTATGCTTACCGTGTTGTGTGTTATGTGTTTCAGGTACCAGTGAGGATCGCGGGAAGGCGCCGGCATGATAAGTACACACTCATAGAGATTATGTTGAGATTCTGGGAATTGTTTTGTGATGATGACATTGGATACATTATGTTTTAATATTGTTTTAAGATTAAAAGTACGATTTAAAAATGAAAAATTGTTTTGGAAATTTACGTTGTTACAAGTTGGTATCAGAGCCTTGGTTTGAGGGATTTGGATGCACCTTTGGGCGTATCTGAACTCAAACTGAGGGTTTGAGGAAGTTTTTCACAAAATAAACAATTTTTCTAAGGAAGTAAAAGAATTGGAGAAAAACAGAAGGAAGCAGTGTGTACGATCAGCCAGCGCCAAACGGTGATTTCCCAAAATACCCTTACATTGTGAGTTATGGGATATGATATGATATGTTATGCATGCTAGAATAGGCTAGGTATTCATATTAGGACTAGAGTGGCCTGATCTGTGATGCCTTATCCTAGGAGATTACTGCTACTATGAGATGCTTGAGAGTAAGTAAGTAGCAGCGAGGAGCTGATGAGGGGCTTACCGAAGGGTAGCCTATGCTAGCGAGATGTAGAGTACTTGAGATATGGGATCCAAGGAGGACGAATTGGGGTGAATACTGATGCGGTGTGGACGGTAGTATAGGGCCCGTACTACCGAAGACACCGGATCAGTGCGCAGTCCAAGTAAGACTCTTTTGGGTACTAGGGAACAAGTAGGGTTGAGTTATCGAGTGCGAGTATACTCGAGCGGGTCTCTGATATTTTATGTTGTATTTCAGAGAGACATCATGGTGGGAACATGCTAGACACCTGAGAGCAGCAGTGCCAGTGATGAGGAGATTCGCCGATTGATTCATGAGGAGGTGGTTGCGGCCATCCGACCTGAGATACCAGAGATGTTCGGGTCTATCAAGACCACGTTGATCGAGACTTTTGATGAGCGGTACGCCACTCTTACTGATGCTGCTGTTGCTGCGGCCACCGTAGCTGTCGCTGCTGCCAGGCCACAGGGAGGTCACTCGCTGCTGTACCGAGAGTTCAGCAACACAAAGCCACCAGAGTTTTATGGGACGCAGGATCCGATCGCTGCGATGAGATGGATTGCTGATATTGAGGGATGTTTCTATACCTGCTTGTGTCCAGAGCATTTGAGAGTACGGTTCGCGCTGAACCAGCTTCGCTTGGGGGCGAAGAACTGGTGGAAGTTTGTATCGACAGATTTCACCCCCGCTGAGCTTACTGCGGTGACCTGGGAGAGGTTCACCACTATGTTTCGTGATGAGTACGTTCCCCCTGTGGAGAGGGAACGACTGGCTCAGGAGTTTTTGACCCTCAAGCAGGGTACAGATTCTGTTACTGTGATTACCCAGAAGTTTCATGAGAGGGCGATGTTTTGCCCTGAGCAGGTGTCTACCGAGCAGACACGCATGAGCCGATATCTGAGTGTTCTGAGGAGAGATATTCACGAGTTCGTGGCGAACTCGACATACCGGACATTTGCCGAACTTCAGGCAAATGCTCGGAAGAGGGAGATCGAGCTAGAGACTCAAGCCAGGGAGGAGGCGGAGTCTCAGGGGAGGGATCGGCGGCCGGCACAGTCTCAGCCGGCAGCAAAGCGGGCAAAGCCCGCTGATTCAAGATCTGGGGGTCCGAAGGGCCGCACTTTGTGGGAAGTGCGGCAAGAGCCACGAGGGAGTGTGCAGAGCTGGGGTGTGTTACAAGTGCGGAAAGGAGGGGCATTATGCGAGGGATTGCCCCAATGGATTCACGGTTTGCTTTCAGTGCAACCAGACCGGCCATCGGAAGGCCGAGTGCCCACAGCTACTGCAGGGATCAGCGCAGGGATCTGCACCTACTACTCGAGCTACTGAGATCCGGCCAGTAAAGGCCGAGGCACCAAAGGCTCGTGGGAGAGCCTTCCAGTTGACAGCGGAGGAGGTCCGCGCAGCGCCCGATGTCGTGGCTGGTACTTTTCTTGTGAGTTCTGTACCTGCTTTGGTGTTATTTGACTCGGGTGTGAGTCGGTCATTTGTGTCGTTAGCGTTTAGTCAACACCTCAGTATCCAGCGGGAGGCGTTGAGTCCACTCTACGAGTTTCCATAGCTGACGAGAGAGAGGTGTATGCCACTGATGTGATTCGAGGATGTGTACTCGAGATCTTCGGCATTGAGTTTCCGATTGATTTGGTCCCGATTGCGATGGGAGAGGTGTGTGTCATAGTGGGCATGGATTGATTGAGCCGTTTTGGGGCTGTTATAGACTGCGAGCGACAGTTGGTGACGAAACGAGACCCTGGTGGGGGAGTTCTTACGGTGTACGGCGAGGGTACCCGTTCAGGGTCAGCATTCTGTTCGGCTGCTAGAGCAAGGCAGAGTCTACAGCAGGGTTGTAGTGAGTTTGTGGCCTATGTGATGGACTCACGAGTAGCAGCGGAGAGGCCTAGTTCTGCTGATGATGTGCCGATAGTGCGAGAGTTCCCGGACGTTTTTCCCGAGGAGTTTGTAAGTCCCTAATCTGCTTGTGTATCAATCAGATCCAATTGATGGTGCGGAATCCCAATCAATTAGATGATGTCAGATCAAATAGAAGAGAAGGAGAAGAAGAAGATGATGAATCTTGAATGTATTGATTAGAATGAAGTTCCCTTACACAAGATTCACACACTTACACACGCTAAAACTCCTCTATTCTCTCTATTCCGTACACTCCTTCTCTGTTCATCAATCTATTCCTCACACCCCTCACCCCTATATATATACATGAGAAACATGGGTCGTAAATGGGTTTACGGCCGTAAACGCCCATTGGGCCGTAAACAGGGTTTACGGTCGTAAACCTGTTTACGGCTATAAACACTGAGCTGTTTACGGTTCTAAATATAAAATTACATTTTCCTACAAAAGCAAAGTATAAACCATATTTTTGACCCAACAATCTCCCCCTTGGTTTATAGCTTTCTTTTCTTTTCTTAAATGACCCAACAAGCTCCCCCTAAAAAGTAGTTGGCTTTCTTGTTCATCTTCATTGTAAGCTTGGCTTCAGCATTTATCTTCAAATTCTTCACAACTTCAAGATAAACTTGATGAATCTTCAATGAATGACTTCATCTTGAGCACTTGAGCTTTTCTTCAGAATTTGGCGTTGAACGCTCGTCGGGTGAGGAGGCTTGATGTACTGATTCTTGAAAGATAGCGCTTTCAGCTTGAGAATCTTCAAAGAGAACATCAGAGAGAACTAATCTTCTGGATCATTTTAGCAGGTTCAAGATAGCAGCAGACTAATTGAGGAGGCTTCAATGCAATCCGTCACATAATCTTCAATTTCAGCTTCACCTTGCTTCTGGGGTTGAAAGATTGAATGTCGAAAGAATAATCTTCATTTCTTGCTCCTTCGAATGAGAATTCTTCGATGCTCACGGATGAAGCCTTGGCTCAGAAATTTTCGATTCAAACTCCATGAGTCTCATCTACACCTGAATTCACCTTTCAAGACAAAACAAAACTAAAAGAAAACTTAGCACACAATATTTTTGGATTTTTCATATTTTCTGAAAAAGAAATAAAACAGAAATAACACTATTTTTGGATTTTTTTTTTATTTTTTATTTTTTGTTTGGTTTATTTTTAAATTTTTTAATTCTCCCCTGATATTTAAATTAGAAGAAAGCTATGAACAAATTTAACAAAAATAAAATGATATCTAACTTTAAGAGTGATTTGGGATCAAAGTTTTTAGACAGCCTTTATCCGTTTATCAGTACCTCTCTCTTCATGAATAGATCTGGTCAATCGCCGGTATTGTGGTCCACTTAAACACGAGAGATTGTGACAAAATTAGGACATACTATAAGTGACAAGACAATGTGATCCTAAGTTCCTAGATAATATTCCTTAAGGACCATTCAGCTGACGACGACCAAAGATATTGTTGTCTACCTAAATTGAGCAGCGAGATCTACAGACAACCTAGTGATTGTTCAATTTTAAATGTACTAGAACATGTTTCCCGTTTCCTGACATACCCCAATAATCAGGAACTTCCAAAGTACTCCTTACTTTAGGTGAGCAGACAATTATTATGAGAGAAGTCAGATTTAGAATGCATATGCAATAGACCCAGGTCGGATCTCTTCCAATCTCGCAGAGGGTGAAACATATGACTAACCAGATTTAGAGGGATTGAGAAGTAGAATGGTGCATATGCTGTGTACCAGGTCAGATGTATTTCAATCACGCAAAGGAGACAACATATGACTAACATATAGAAAGAATTGCATAGATAGAAGATGCATAGAGATAGAGTTGCATATGTTACAGTCCAGGTCGGATGTATTTCAATCACGCAGAGGAGGCAACATATGACTAACAGAAAGAAAGCAAGAAAATAATTTCCTACAGACCTACTTTATCGGAATTCCCCAGTCGCCCCATCAATACCGGAATTAAGGACAAAGTCCGTACATCGAGGAAGAGTTAAACCACAGTTCTAGATACGGATTACTTTAATGTGACCGGTGGATTATCATGTATGTCTCCCTGCTCAACCTATCCGAGCGTCGTATTGTCAGGCTAAACGGATTTAACTAGGTCAAGATTTGTCAAGTCTTTGAATTCCTAAAGTTATTTAATGCCTAGTCAAGTCCATTTTAATCTCTCGTGCCTACCAGCGCATCGAACACAGAGCCTAGACAATTCAGATTTTGTCCCTTACACAGATTCAGATTGCCTGTTATCACACGATTATATCACTTCCCAAAACATCTCCCTCAAGCACATTTCATTAACACCATATTTTTGGATTTTCTGATTTTCTAATGTTTTTGGATATTTTAAACTTTTCTAATTTTTGTTTTGTTTTTATTTCTCCCCCTAAATTTGTGCATAGGAGAGAAACGAAAGTAAATGAGCAAATTTAAACTATCCTAAAACAAAAATTAGTCTTTAAAGTGAATCAGCTTAAGAAAAATTCAGGAGTATAGAGACGAAAACTCAAACCGTAAGTCACCGATTGAATTTGCATCCCGAAGGTCTGAGAACAGCATGTGTAATCTCAGAACAGATCCGAAAATTCTTCACATCGTTAAGCACAAACCCCATGAGTGATCCCTTCCTTTCTTCCTTTCTCACAAAAGGACACATACTCTCAAACAAAGATCTGAATGTTGTACACTTGAGAGATGTCCCTTATCATGTGCCTGGAACAGCCACTACCAACAAACCGAAGTCTGATGATATGCCTCCATAGCTGCTCCGACACAGAGCGGGATTAGTTGGTCTTTGGAACCCAGTCCATTTTGAAACTGGGTTGACCTTTTTCATCCTTCCACGGTACTCTCTCCCATGACATATCCTGTTTATCACAAACAGAAGATGAAGAAATATTATAGTCATTTGTTGATTTGGGAGATTGAGCCTTCGGAACCCATTTGTAGTTGGGTTTAACCCATTTTTTTCGATCTGATGGGTGGCTCAGTACTTGCTTTTGATCTTGATGTCGGCCGTTGAGATGACTTTGATTTTGGCTTCACGGGAGCATCTCTTGGATTTGGCTTCTTGGCCGACATTCCCTTCTTGCCCTTGGGATTCGGATTCTTGGCCTTGTGGGTTTGATTCTTGGCCTTCTGCACGTTCCAGTCACCATTGTCTGAACGTGACCTTGAGGGGTTTCTTTTGAGGTATCTCCCTCTTGGCGCGTTCTACCAGCCGCGTGCGTAGTAAGGAACGTATGCGCGATTTGGACAGTTTCGGGCAATGTGTCCAGGTGTTCCACAGTGAAAACATGTCTTTTTCTTCACTGTGAAGTTGTTTCTTCCTACCCCTGGTGGCGTATCCTTGCCTTGTCTCTTATTGTTCCCACAAACACAATTACAACAGGCACTCTGTTTCTCTGGAATTGGTGGCATGTATTTCTCAATAGCAGGTTGATCAGAAGCAGCTGAGTTCGAAGCAACAGATTTGGAGCTCAAGGAGATGTTGGTTTGTTCAATGGTGTTCTCCTTGTTCTCATCCTCTGCTACTTTACCTGCACATGAAGTAGATGTGCTAGAAACAGGAACATCAGTATTTTCAAACAAATAATCAAATATGTCAAAAAAAATTAACTCAACATGATCCGATGCAAAAGCATCAAAAGCATCACAAGATGTATCATCAACTTTAATATCAGAAACAGAAGGTTGTTCGTTGGAAACAGAAACATCAGGTTCAGGCTCAGTTTTGTTATTAGAAACAGATCCTTCAACTTTGTGCTTTGACTGATCTAAGGATTGATCTGCACGGGAAGTAGAAGGGTTAGAACTTTCAACATTAATAAATCCTCCTGAAACAAAACCAGATGGCTTGCCATAAACCATGAATGGTTCGTTGGTAGTCTCCTCTTTCGACAAAGGTTGATACTGATATGTATGATTATAAGGAGGAGGTACACTATCGTATCCTAAACCCTTCTGCTAGTTTCGTTTGAACTGCATGCAATGATCAATCATGTTGGCAACTACCTCGCTTGATCCATCAAATTTTCTAAAATCAAAATTTGCAGTATCAAATTGTCTCTTTAATGTATCAAGCTCAGTAGTTAACTCATCATTCAGTCTTTTGATATAATCATAGTTTTCACATTTTTCACTGTATTCTTGCTGAATTATCTTAAAGTCCTTTATTTTTGTTTCTAACTGGGCCTTTATGGGTTTCTGTCCTTTCCTGAGTTGATATCCTTCATATCTCAGGTCCTCAACTTCTCTTTTTAATAGATCAATTTGTTCCCGAAGAAACTTAATCGTAGTTTTACAAGATGGATTACATGAAACTTCATTGACTGGAACGTTTGAAGAACTCATTTTATTATTATTATTATTATTATTATTATTATTTTTAAAAATATGCCCTTTGACTAAAAACTCAAAAGTCAACCCCAAAAGTCAAATTTTAAAAAGTCAAACTCAAAAGTCAAACTTAAAAGTCAAACCGAAAAGCTAAATTTGAAAATTTAAAAGTTAAACGAGAAAGTCAAAGGTCAAGCTTTAAAAGTCAAAGTCAAAGTTTTAAGTAAAAAGTCAAAATTAAAAGTCAAAAATTAAAATCTAAAATTTTGGGTTGAAAATGTATTTTAAAAATAAAAGAAAGTTCATTTTGGGCTAAAAATGACAAAATTTCGAAACTGGATGCGACAGGGAGTGTTTATGAATTAAATCGCGAAGGTTTGTAGCATGTGATGTGTTGGTTCAACTGGTAAGGCGGAGGGCTGATGAAGTAGATGTCGCGAGTTCGAATCCTAGCAGGCGCAAAAACTCTTCCTATTTTTTAGATGCGAAGGCGAGGCTGCTGCTTGCGAGGACGAGGCGCGATGCGATGCGAGGTGCGAGGCGAAGATGCGATGCGATGCGAGGACGAGGTGCGAGGATGCTGCTGACCGTAAATGAGACCGAACACGTGCGAGCCGTAAACTCCGGACCGTAAACTCCGGACGTAAACCTCGGAAACCCTAGCTGCTGACCGTAAACGCCGCCACCCCCTTGCTGGTTACGACCAAAAACAGCGTTTTTTCAACGTTGAAGCTCCAAAACTCGTTCAAAAACTCGTTTTTATCAAAAACACGAAGAACAAACCCCCCTTAATTTTGAAGAGATCTATCCAAAAATTCAAAAATATTTCAAAAATAAGATCAAATAAGCTCCAGATCTGACAAAATTGACTGATACAATCTAGGCTCTGATACCAATTGTAAGTCCCTAATCTGCTTGTGTATCAATCAGATCCAATTGATGGTGCGGAATCCCAATCAATTGGATGATGTCAGATCAAATAGAAGAGAAGGAAAAGAAGAAGATGATGAATCTTGAATGTATTGATTATAATGAAGTTCCCTTACACAAGATTCACACACTTACACACACTAAAACTCCTCTCTTCTCTCTATTCCGTACACTCCTTCTCTGTTCATCAATCTATTCCTCACACCCCTCACCCCTATATATATACATGAGAAACATGGGCTGTAAATGGGTTTACGGCCGTAAATGGGTTTACGGCCGTAAATGGGTTTACGGCCGTAAACACCCATTGGGCCGTAAACAGGGTTTACGGTCGTAAACCTGTTTACGGCCGTAAACACTGAGCTGTTTACGGTCCTAGACATAAAATTACATTTTCATAGAAAAGCAAAGTATAAACCATATTTTTGACCCAACAGAGTTGTCGGGTGTGCCTCCCGAGAGGCAGGTGGAGTTTCGCATCGATTTGGTTCCGGGAGCGGCGCCTACCGCCAAGGCGCTGTATCGCCTTGCGCCACCAGAGATGCAGGAGTTATCCTCACAGCTTCAGGAGCTGTTGGGGAAAGGATTCATCAGGCCGAGTAGCTCATCTTGGGGAGCGCCGATCCTTTTTGTCAAGAAAAAGGATGGTTCACATCGGATGTGCACTTATTACCGGGAGTTGACCAAGTTAACGGTCAAGAACAGTTACCCACTACCGAGGATTGATGATTTGTTCGATCAGTTGCAGGGAGCGTCTTGGTTTTCCAAGATTGATCTGAGGTCGGGATATCATCAGATGAGAGTGCGTGATGAAGATATCCAGAAGACGGCGTTCAGGACTCGTTATGGGCATTACGAGTTCGTGGTGATGCCTTTTGGGCTCACCAATGCACCGACGGCGTTCATGGATCTCATGAACAGGGTGTGCAGACCGATGTTGGATCGTTCGGTGATCATGTTCATTGATGATATATTGGTGTATTCGAGATCCAGAGAGCAGCATGAGGAGCATTTGAGGGAGGTCCTCGGAGTTCTGAGATCGGAGAGGCTTTACGCAAAATTCTCCAAGTGTGATTTCTGGTTACGAGAGGTCCAGTTCCTGGGGCATCTCGTTAACCAGAATGGGATATTGGTCGATCCGGCCAAGATTGAGGCGGTGATGAGCTGGGAGGTGCCGAGATCCCCCACCGAGATCAGGAGTTTTCAGGGGTTGGCCGGCTATTATAGGAGATTTATTAAAGATTTCTCCAAGATTGTTGTTCCTCTCACCAGGTTGACCCGGAAGGGCGTGGCTTTCAGTTGGGGCCCGGAGCAGCAGGCCTCATTCGAAACACTTCGCCAGAGATTATGCGAAGCCCAGTGTTAGCCCTTCCTGAGGGGATGGAGGATTTTGTGGTGTATTGTGACGCATCGATATCGGGGTTGGGTGCAGTGCTTACACAGAGGGGTCATGTGATAGCATATGCATCGAGGCAGCTGAAGCCTCATGAGACGAGGTATCCCACCCACGATCTAGAGTTGGGGGCGGTAGTGTTCGCCCTCAAGATCTGGCGTCATTATCTGTATGGGGTTCGGTGTACCATATACACGGACCACAAGAGCTTGAAGTATTTGATGGATCAGCCCAACCTGAATATGCGCTAGAGGAGATGGTTGGATGTGGTAAAGGATTACGATTGTGAGATCCTGTACCACCCGGGAAAAGCTAATGTTGTAGTTGATGCCCTGAGCCGTAGGGCGGAGAGTGCCCCGATTCGAGACATTTGTATGCGGTTGACGGTGATGACTCTGGTGTTGGACACCATTCGGGAGGCCCAGACAGAGGCTGTAAGACTGGAGAACCGCAAGAGAGAGCGGGTGATTGGGCAGGTATCTGAGTTCGTCACCAATAGCCGAGGGCTTATGACCTTTCAGGGTCGGATTTGGGTGCCATATGCAGGCGGCACACGTACCACCTTGATGGAGGAGGCGCACAGATCGAGGTTCTCGATTCATCACGGGGCCACTAAGATGTATTTGGATCTAAAGAAAGATTATTGGTGGCCCTGTATGAAGAGGGATGTAGCATGGTTTGTTGAGAGGTGCTTGACCTGTCGCAGGGTTAAGGCCGAGCACCAGCGTCCGCATGGCAAGTTGCAGCCACTTGAGGTTCCCCAATGGAAGTGGGAATAGATTTCGATGGATTTTCTCACCAAATTGCCAAGGACCGTGAGGGCTGTCGATGCAATTTGGGTGATCGTCGACCGGCTGACGAAGAGCGCGCATTTTCTTGCTATCAGTGAGAGCTCTTCTACTGATGTTGGGTGAAAAATATGGTTTATACTTTGCTTTTCTAGGAAAATGTAATTTTATGTCTGTTGGATTAATGTCTAAGTCCATAACTATATTTGGTATGTACTTGACCCGACCCGGCATGGTCCATTTGGGTTGCACTTCACCGGCACAATTTATATGGATAGTCTTTTGAGAATAGTATATTTATGATTTATATTAATATATTATAAGTTCTAATATATTAATATGGAATCATATTATTTAATTAGTATTGATCAAGAATTACTTTAGAATTAATTAAGTGATCAAAAAGAACTAATTAAATATGGACTCTTATATATATGGAATGGGCCAAGTTCATTTAGGTTGGGCTAAGCTTTCATGGATGGTCCATGGAGCTTTTAACCCATGGATCCTATGTAAATGAAAGGTCATGGATATTAGGGTTTACATGGATGTAACCCTAATCCTCCATAATATATAAAGGGGTCCTTGGCTCACAAAATTGGCACAAGTGTGTGAAAATAAGAGTGGGCCGATTTTAGTGTGCATACATATTCTCTCAAGTTCTTCCAAGGTGTTTTGGTGATTTGTGATTCCATTTGAGGCTTCCACACTATTGGGGCTAAGCTCTTAAAGCTTGAAGACATCAATCTACATCAAAAGGTATGTCATCTAACTAGAACTTTGTAGTATAGGTGCTTCATAATATGCTAGTTAGGATGAAACCTTGAAATATTTAATATTTGTATGTATAATAGAGAAAACATAGATCCAAGGTTTATAGGGTTGCATATACACCATAGGAGTGTTAGAATGCTCAAAACCCAACAGTGGTATCAGAGCCAGGTTGTTTTCTGTTATATTGATGCAAATGTTTTATTTTCAAGTTGAAAAAAAAAAGGAAAAAAAAACATGACGTTTGTCAAATTTTAAGATAATTACTTGTTTTTGTGAAAAACTAATTATTTGTAAAATTTGAATCATTTGCTATATGAGTTGAATTTGGTCAAATTTAGTAAAAGATAAAATGATATGATTATTTTATTAGTTTTAAAAATTTGATCTAAATATTTTAAGGAGTTACATATTTTGTCATAAAATTTTGGAGCTCAAAAGTTTTTTTTAAAGTTGTGATCTTAAGGGTTTTTGAAACTTCCATAAGTTATGGATATGAAAGTTTTTTTTTTTAAAAAAAAATTTGATTCAAAGTTTTTATGGAGTTACAAAATTTGGTGTTAATGTTTTAAAGAATTCCATAATTTGTTCTTAAATTATGGAACATGAAAAGTTTCATCATAAAATAAGTATTTAACTCCATAAGTTATGGAATCCAAAAGTTTTCAAGAGTTACAAAACTTGCCCTCAAGTTTTGGAATTTGGAAAAAGTTTTTTTCTGATAAAAAAAAAGAATTGAATTCTAAAACTCTTGGGTTCATAACTTAAACAATTAATTAAATGGTTTTAATTTTGAATTTAATAATTGGAATTATGATGTTTTTATTGAATAATTCAATTAACTCTTATGGACTTTATTAATAGATAATTAAAGTGTTTAATTAAAAGAGAATTAATAATTCCATAATGACATGGTTTAAATTTAATTAAATTAAGAGTATAGTTTAATTAATAGATTAAACCACCAAGTATTTTAAATGTCTAAAATACACCCTTATACTATTATAATATTAAAAGTTTAATATATTATATGTATAAGAGCAAGTCGTCTTACCATTAGTAGGCCTCATTCACGAAGCCGGTCTATAAGGGTGGTACAAGGTTACTGCCTATAAAATGGCAGTTTAATGGGTGTCCACTCTCACCCACCGCTTCCTTGACCGGTGGAGGGTCGTTAGCCGAACAGGTAGGACAAGGACTATAATTCTCCCTTCATTATAAGTATAATGATAAATACTAAGTAACTAAACACTTATAAATTCCCAATCTTAGTTACTTAGGAAAATGTGAATAAGGTGCTAATCCATGAAATTACACTTTGCACTTTGTTTAAGCTGTTAGTGGAGCGTGTGTGGTTAACCGGCACACTAACCTGGACTTAACAAGGTAGGCAAAGGGTAACTTAATGTTTATCATAGTATCATTGGAGTGTGTGTGGTTAACCGGCACATCGATTGAGGGGTAAATATTAAGGGTACCAAGTATATTTGCATGGTTACTTCACACCTTGTTTTGTGTTCCTCGGCATCCCAGTCACAACACCTGAAGGGCACACTCGAGACCGAAACATGCCATTGAAAAGTTCAATGAATCTCAAAAGAATCTAAGAGTTTCAAAACCAATTAAAACCTAATAATACATTTCGTTTATCTTTGTGGAAATTGGTGAATCGTCATTCACCTACCTTCAAATATTTTATAGCTTGGATTACGGCATCCCTCTTCCAAGTTATAAAATAGTTTGTTGGGTCCTAGCCTTAATATATCATATTGGGTGTTATATTAAGGACTTAAATCAACTTTACGTGAATTTCTCCCATTGTTGATGTCTGGTTTAGACAACAATGATCTTCCCAAACCAAGCTTTCCTAATGAATATGACTTCCCGAGTTTGGCTCATGGAAGTCATACTTCTCTTCCTCCACCTCCTCCAATTATTCTCCCTAACCCACAAGTTCAAGGTCACTCAAGCCCTAATGGCAAGCAAGGTCTATGTATGATCACATCTTAGAGATGAAGTCACATATTGACAAGCCGGGAGAGTTGGGTGTCAAAGTCTTGAGAAAGTTGGATGTTCAATCACTTTCTAAGTCACATAGTGAGTTCCATTGGGACTACTATGAAACAGACTATGACATGAACTTTAATGATCATATCTATTTGCTTGGTGCTGCTGAATCATCAATGATTTGGAACGATAGTAAAGCAAATTTTATTAGAAGATCAACTTCCCAAAAACTTTATGGACAGTGACAATGGTGACACTGGAAATCTAGAAAAAGCATTCTCTTCCCAATGGAAAGGGATTGGCCATAGTCAACCCGGTTGACGAAATGGTAAAGAGAAAGGCTAAGTCTGAGATAGTCCCATTACCAAAGGGTCCATATGTTTATTTTGCCAAAGGAAAGGGCGTTGATTGCAAAGCTGCCAAATTTACCTAAGGATGTTAAAGTCAATAAGTTTGACTCTACATCAGGTAGAGCCCATTATGTAACTCTATTAAGTTCTATTCTGAGATCCTCATTACATGATGTGACTGGGTCACATGTTGATGTTTTAAGAATCAAAGAATACAGAGAAATCTTAAAGGAAGTATATGTTGATTCTGATCGCGAAGGTGGATTTTGATCGCATCAGAATTTTGAGCAGTTGCTTAAGAAGTTATGATATATTGCTAAGGAATAGATAACAACAATTTTCCATGTGGATTGTAAGGATAAGTTTTTTTGCAAAGTTTTAAAATAAAATAAAATTGTTTAATTTTATTTATTTGAAGTATCCTTACAATGGCATTTGTGGAAAATTGTTGCTTATATGATTCCACTGACAGCAATATTGGAAAATGGATTTGATTCTTTCATTTGTGGTAGTGTCTAATTTTACCAAATCAGGAAAGTTCCTCATCACCCAAGTTTCAATTGGACCGAAACTTGGAATCATGCAAGTTGAATAGTATGATGAATGAGAACTTTCAAGCATTGGAAAATCAAGAGTAATTACTTATTCACATGGATGTGTGAGTCAAATGAAGGACTAAAGGGATCGAGTACACATTCTTGTGCACTGGTCATGTCCACCACAAAGCTCGTTAAGACTATTTGATTTTCTAAAGTTTAGTAAATATGGTTATACTTACAAGTTTAAGTATAATTCTGAAACATTGGAAAAGTCTCAATGTATGGCAGAACGAATGGGAAGAATCAAATTAGGCAGAAAGATAAAAGTTTCTCAAATTTGAAAAGATGGGAGAGTACCATAGTATCATGTTTGTGATCATCTTAATGATTTAGAAATCATATCACAATTTGTCCTCTAAAGGTCATCTTAGTGCATTCTTATGACTAAGAATAGGAGTCATGAATTGTTGAAATGGTTAGATCAGGAAGATGAGTCATACTTCGTTCCAAAACAATTCTTAGAGTCATACTCCAAGATTGTAACTTGAGTGACATATCTTAAAGAAAGGTTTAAAACACTTGTCAAATGTAAGAGTAAAAGTGTCCTACTCTTGTACAGTTGAAATTGGTAAGTTGTGATGTTTTGGATAAAACAAAGACCAACTAAGGCCAATTGTGTGACACATCTAGGGTTACACCATGTAAACCCTAATGTGTCATGACTCTACATTTCCATGACCCATGGGTTTGTAACTTCCATGGAGCATCCATGGAGCATCCTATGGGTGGAACCCAACTTGATAATCCATGGAGCCTCTTAGCCCACTATATAAGATATGGAAGATTTACATAATCTACCCATATATTTAATTAGTTATCTTTTGATCACTTAATTAATTCTAAATTAATTCTTGATCAAACTAATTAAATAATATTATTAATATATTAGAACTTATAATATATTAATAAACCATAAGTGTTATTTCTCTCATTTTAGTTTATCCAATTGCATGGTGCCATGCAACCCAAATGGACCATGCCGGGTCGGGTCAAGTACATACCAGAAATAGTTATGGACTTAGACACCTTATCCAACAGTCTCCCACTTGGATAAGTCTAATAACTATAACTGCAATACTTCAGGAACCGATCGACAATCGTAGCTCTTTCAAGGTCTCTTGGAACTGAGAAGATGATGATACGCCATTTAAGATAAGTGATCATATAATCCTCTGTTCTAGATATCAGCCGGACAAATACATGGAACAATGTCTTACTTATTGTCCAGCAGTTTGTTTCCTGATTTCCGATTTGTTTGACAAAGAACTTAATTGAACACATCAACTTAGTTCTGACCGGGCCCGGTACATAGGTCAAAACAAAATCATCGTGGGGCCCAGATATCAGCTTCTAATCCAAGAAGGAACAGATAAACTTCGACTCATATGTTTGTTCTACCACTCATTGAGTTATACACAAAAGCATGTTTTATAACATCGAGTTACCAATGCGTTAACGTACAATCAATGCATAACCAACTCATAAGTAACAAATCATATCTCTAGGTTTGAAGACTTATATGATATTACTGTCTCACGATCACTCGAGATAAATTCCATGAAGTGATTCCAGTGAGCGTGGGTTGAGTCCAATGCTCAGAACTTATGAGCACTCATGAGTGTTGTAGCCATGTCCAACAACTTAGACCTCTGCAACCAATCATGACAGTCTTGATTCATACCTACTTCCGACATATGACCGACTGTGGAGGTTCGAATAATATGATATACCAAACATAATTATTCTGGAAGTCAAAACATGCAAAAGAAATATAGTAAACGATCGACAAGAGATAGCAACACTTTACTCATAAATAAAACACCTTTTATTCATCATCTAATGTCAATTACACTTTACAAATTTCAAGGTTATCTAACTATTAAATCTAGTATCATCCTTCAGCCCTATGCTCCGAGCATGCTGGAGATGCTTAACCCGAGTCAGTCCCTTCGTGAGGGGATCTGCTGGATTCTCATCCGATGATACCCTCTTTGCCACGAGGAGTCCTTCTTCTATTCGATGTCTGATGAAATGGTATTTTCTGTCGATGTGTCTGGACCTCCCGTGATCCCTTGGTTCCTTGGCTAAGGCAATTGCACTTTCACTGTCACAGAAAATTTCCATTGGCTCTTTAAGAGCTGCTACAACTCCAAGGTCTCCAATGAAGTTCTTCAGCCATATCGCCTCCTTTGCTGCTATATACTCTGATTCGCAAGTTGAATCAGCCACTGTCTCTTGCTTGGAACTCTTCCAAGAAATTGCTCCTCCATTTAAGGTAAAGACCCAGCCTGACTGAGAGCGGAAATTATCCCTATCAGTTTGAAAGCTAGCATCACTATACCCTGCAACTCTCAAGTCTTCACTCCCACCGAGGGTAAGGACCCAGTCCTTAGTCCTCCGTAGGTACTTGAGGATATTCTTTACCGCAGTTCAGTGTGCCTTGCCAGGGTTCCCCTGATACCTGCTAACCATGCTCAAAGAAAAGGCTACATCAGGTCGAGTACACGTCATAGCATACATGATCGATCCTACAGCCGAAGCATAAGGTATTCGACTCATTTCTGCTATCTCAGCCTCAGTACTAGGGCTTTGTGTCTTACTCAATCTGGCGTTACTCTGGATGGGTAACTCTCCTTTCTTGGAGTCCTGCATGCCGAATCTCTTCAGCACCTTATCCAAGTAGGTACTCTGACTAAGTGCAATTAGTCTTTTACTCCGGTCTCTCAAGATCCTTATCCCTAGAATATAGGCAGCTTCTCCTAGGTCCTTCAGAGAGAAACACTTCCCAAGCCAGGACTTAACTTCCTGCAGAGTTGGGATGTCATTTCCTATGAGTAGTATGTCATCCACATACAATACCAAAAAGCTAACTATACTCCCACTAGCCTTGACATATACACAAGATTCATCTTCACTCCTAGAAAAGCCAAATTCCTTGACTTTCTCATCAAAGCAAAGATTCCATCTGCGAGGTGCTTGCTTTAACCCATAAATGGATTTCTCAAGCTTACACACTCTATTAGGGTACTCTGTGTTGACAAAACCCTCTGGCTGACACATGTAAACATCCTCAGCCAACTTTCCATTAAGGAAAGCGGTTTTGACATCCATTTGCCATATTTCATAGTCATGAAATGCGGCTATGGCTAACAGAACCCTAATAGACTTAATCTTGGCCACTGCAGAAAAGGTCTCATCATAATCAACTCCCGGAGTTTGTGAGAAACCCTTTGCAACCAGTCGTGCCTTATAAGTGTGTACATTACCATCCATGTCGGTGTTCTTCTTGAAGATCCATTTGCACCCTATAGTCTTACGACCTGGTACATTCTCAACCAAGTTCCAAACTTGATTGTCATACATGGACTGTATCTCGCTGTCCATTGCCTCTTTCCACTTGGCTGACTCAGGGCCTGCCATGGCTTCCGCGTAACTGTTAGGTTCATCCAGACTTATCAGTGTCTCATCACTGATAAGTGTATCACCTTCCGCAGTAATATGGAATCCATAGTAATGCTCAGGTGCATTCCTAACCCTTGTGGAACGCCTCAAAGGTACGGACTTGTCAATTGGCTCAACAGAAGTTTCCTCCACAAGTTGAGTGCTAGGGTTTGAAGTTCCTTCACCACTTGACTCTTGAATTTCTTCAAGGCCAACTTGTCTCCCACTGTCTCCTTGGCTTATGAACTCTCTCTCTCGAAAGAACGCCCTCCTAGCTACAAATACCACATTCTCACTAGGTCTGTAGAAGAGGTAACCAAAGGATTTCTATGGGTAGCCGATGAAAATACACCTCTCACTTCGAGGTTCGAGCTTATCATGAGTCTCGCGTCTCACGAAAGCCTCGCAACCCCAAATCTTAATGTGGTCTAGTTTGGGTACTTTACTAGTCCACATCTCATGAGGAGTTTTGGCAACTTTCTTTGTGGGAACTAGATTATGGATATGGGCGGCAGTCTCTAAGGCATACCCCCAAAATGAGATTGGTAGCGAAGCTCGGCTCATCATGGAACGAACCATATCCAACAAGGTTCGATTACGCCTCTCAGCTATACCATTCAACTGCGGTGTCATGGGAGGTGTCAATTGTGAGACAATCCCACATTCCCTAAGATAGTCGAGGAACTCTGAACTAAGATACTCACCACCTCGATCGGATCGAAGCATCTTAATGTTCCTGCCCAATTGATTCTCGACTTCCTGTTTAAACTCTTTAAACCTCTCAAAAGTCTCTGACTTATGATTGATTAAGTAGACATATCCATATCTACTGTAATCATCAGTAAAAGTCAAATAATAACGATTAGCATCCCTTGTGGCATGTTTGAAGGGCCCACACACATCTGTGTGTATAAGATCCAACAAACCTTCACCCCTCTCACAAGAACCTGTGAAGGGTGACTTTGTCATTTTTCCAAGTAAGCACGATTCGCAACTATCATCTGACTTTAGGTCAAATGACTCAAATACTCCAGCCTTTTGGAGTTGGCCTATGCGTTTCTTGCTTATATGTCCAAGACGACAATGCCATAATGATGCTTTATCCAAGTTATTATCATTAACAGAATCAATACACAATACATTATTTCCTAAGTTATCAACCACAGATACAGTTTCATACACACCATCACAAGGTAATGCTTTAAAATAAAGAACATTATTAAAGAAAGCATTAATCGAACCAACTTCATTATCAAATGAAAAGGTGAAACCTTGTTTATACAATGCATGAAAGGAAATAATATTTCTTGCCATTTCTGGTGAATAACAACATTTATTCAAATCTAAACTAAACCCACTACTTAGCGATAAAGTAGAAACTCCAATCTTGGTGACAGGTAAAGCTTTCCTATTCCCCATGATTAAGTTTATTCTTCCATGCTCCACATTCTCACTTCTTCTTAGTCCCAACAAATCAGAACAGATATGAATACCACAACCGGTATCAAGGACCCAAGAGTTAGAATGGGGTGAGTTATTAGATAAGATAGTGTAAATACCTGCATGGTTGGGTTTAACTTTCCCATCCTTCACATCTTGCTGGTACTTTGGGCAGTTCCGCTTCCAATGTGACTTTTCATGGCAATAGAAGCATGCAGCCTCTTTAGGGTCAGAAGAAGGAGTGACAAAACCTTTCTTGGTTCCACTTGAAGAAGAGCCATCAAGGGTCCTAGCCTTGGTACCCTTCGAAGAGGTCTTCCTCTTCTTCCCTCTACCTTTCCCGATTGCCAAAACCGGGGTGGAGTTTGGAGTAGGAGTGTTAACAACCGACTTACCCTTAAGACCTGTTTCTGCGGTCTTGAGGAGTCCCTGAAGTTTGCTGAGTGTGACCTCTTCCTTATTCATGTGATATGTCATGCGGAATTGATCATAACACGATGGTAAGGAGTGCAAAATGATATCTATTGCAAGCTCCTCAGGGAAGTTCACATTAAGCTTCAGCAACCGATCCACATACCTTTGCATTTTCTGCATGTGGCTCGTGACGGATTCCCCGCCCTTCATCATGGTTGTTATGATAGAGCATATGATTTCATACCTCTCTTGTCATGCACTTTGATGGTATCATTCCATCAGATCTTGGTACATTTCAAAAGGGTAGAAGTCCTCATAGGACTTTTGGAGTTTCGTTGTCATGGTGGCCAACATGATGCATGCCACTTTTGTAGCATCCCTTTCATGTGCCCGGAAGTCAGCGATCTCCTGGGGAGTTGCAGTGGTCTCATCAATCTCCTTAAGCTCCTTGTTAAGGACATATTCTTTGTCCTCGTAGCGGGTAATCATCCTGATGTTTCTGATCCATTCATTGAAGTTGGATCCATCAAAAGTGACGTTCCCACACAAGTTCATAAGGGTAAAGGAGCCATTAGGATTAGAGCCAGAAGCAGCATTGTTTAAAGACATCTGAAAGAAGAGAACAAGATTAGTTTAGATATTAAGAGAGTCCTTAATAAAACACCCAAATGTAATATTAAGGCTAGAATCCAATCACAATATATTATAACTTAGAAGAGGTATGCCGTAATCCAAGCTATAACATATTTGAAAGGTAGGTGAATGACGATTCACCAATTTCCACCATGAAAAACGAAATATAGATATTAGGTTTTTAATTGGTTCTAAGAAATTCCGAGATTCTTTTGAGATTCAATGAACTTTTCAAAGTCATGTTTCAATCTCGAGTGTGCCCTCCAAGTTTTGTGACTAGGATACCGAGGATCACAAAACGAGGTGTAAAGTAACCATGCAAATCACTTGGTACCCTCAAGGTTTATCAGTCAATCGATGTGCCGGTAAACCACACACGCTCCACCGATGCTATGGTAAACCTTAAGTCACCCTTTACCTACCTTGTTAAGTCCAAGTTAGTGTGCCGGTTAACCACACACGCTCCACCAACGACTTAAACAAAGTGTAAAGTGTAATTTCATGGATTAGCACCTTATTCACATTTTCCTAAAGTAACTAAGATTGGGAATTTAATAAAAGCATTTAGTTACTTTATAATATTCATCATACTTTTAATGAGAATTTATAAGTCCTTGTCTTACCCGTTCGGCTAACGACCCTCCACCGATCAAGGAAGCGGTGGGTGAGAGTGGACACCCATTAAGTTGCCATTTTATAGGCAACAACCTTATACCCCCCTTATAGACCAGCTTCGTGAATGAGGCGTACTAGCGGTAAGACGACTTGACGTTATACATATATATATTAGTAACTTATAATATTATAAAGTATAAGGGTTGAATTTTAACTTTTAAAATTCTAAGGGTTGGAACTAAAGTTTTAATCAAGACTTTACATGTTCCAAAACTTGAGGGCAAGTTTTGTAAACTTCCAAAACTTTTCATTTCTTATAACTTATGAATTAATTGAGTAATAAAAATGAAGACTCTTCATTTTTATAACTCTTGTGTTCTTTTAATGGCTTTAATAAATGTGAGACTTTTGGTTTTCCATAACTTGAGGACAAGTTATGGACTCCATTAAAACACATTATGATCATGAATTAAACTACCATGAAGGTTACAAACAATTCCTATGATCATCTAATCTTCATAAGTTCAAGAACATGAATATGAACACTTTCAAGAATCAAAAATTACACTTAAAAAAAACTTGTAATTTTAATAATTGCCATTGTAAATGGATTAGCATAAGCATTACACCATCTAAAACAAGCTTTAAAACATCAAAACACTTTAGGGTAATGTTTCTAGTCCATTTCCAGCAACAAATGTGCAAACTTTCATACGAGCAGAAAACAGAAAAACGGTTTTTTTTCAAGCTGTTTGCACAAAAAAAAAAAAAAAAACAACAACAAACGAACCATTCTCTGATACCACTAATGGGTTTTGAGCATTCTAACACTTCCTAAGTGTACATGCAACCCTAATAACCTTGGATCTATGTTTGTCTAATTATCATGCAAAGTTGAATTCCAAGGTTATATTCCTATCTAGCATACACGGGGAAGAAATTTTAACTTGCATGAAAGATAGAATAACTTACCTTGTTGTTGCTTATGATCCTTGAAACCTTGTGAGCCTAGCACCCCAAGTGTGATGCCTCAAATGCTTCACACAACACCAAATGCTTTTGGAATGACTTTAGAGAGAATACACACTTCTAAAATCGGCCTAGCCCTCTTGTTTCTTATGTGTCGCCGATTTTGGTGGAGAATGAGTTTCTTATATAGTGTTGACACATCTAGGGTTACACCATGTAAACCCTAATGTGTCATGACTCTTCATTTCCATGACCCATGGGTTTGTAACTCCCATGGAGCATCCATGGAGCATCCTATGGGTGGAACCCAACTTGATAATCCATGGAGCCTCTTAGCCCACTATATAAGATATGGCAGATTTATATAATCTACCCATATATTTAATTAGTTATCTTTTGATCACTTAATTAATTCTAAATTAATTCTTGATCAAACTAATTAAATAATATTATTAATATATTAGAACTTATAATATATTAATAAACCATAAGTGTTATTTCTCTCATTTTAGTTTATCCAATTGCATGGTGCCATGCAACCCAAATGGACCATGTCGGGTCGGGTCAAGTACATACCAGAAATAGTTATGGACTTAGACACCTTATCCAACAGCTACAACACTCATGAGTGCTCATAAGTTCTGAGTATTGGATTCAACCCGCGCTCATTTGAATCACTTCATGGATTTTATTACGAGTGATCATGAGACGATAATATCTTATATTCTTCAAACCTAGAGATATGAGTTGTTACTATGAGTTGGTTATACATTGATTGCATGAAAACACATTTGGTAACTCGATGTTATAAAACGTGCCTTTATGTATGATTCAACAAGTAGTAGAACAACCCATATGAGTCAAAGTTTATCCATTCCTTTTACCTTCGGGATAAAAGCGATATATGTGGGCCCCTCGATGATTTAGCGATAACACATGTGAGTGCTTGGCCAAGCCAGGACTGATTTAATTTGTTCAATCAGTCAGTCATCATAAATTGAAAATCGGGAAACAACAAATGGACAGAGAGAATGATTATAATCCATGTCTCAGTCCATATGATATCTAGAATGGAGGAATATATGATCCGTTATCTAATGGACAAGTCATTGACAAGGTCATAGTACGACAGCGGCTTTAAGAGCTACGATTGCCAGTTAGGTTTTGAAGTCATACTCAATAATAGTTTTAGACTTATCCAAGTGGGAGACTGTTGGATTAATGTCTAAGTCCATAACTATATTTGGTATGTACTTGACCCGACCCGGCATGGTCCATTTGGGTTGCACTTCACCGGCACAATTTATATGGATAGTCTTTTGAGAATAGTATATTTATGATTTATATTAATATATTATAAGTTCTAATATATTAATATGGAATCATATTATTTAATTAGTATTGATCAAGAATTAATTTAGAATTAATTAAGTGATCAAAAAGAACTAATTAAATATGGACTCTTATATATATGGAATGGGCCAAGTTCATTTAGGTTGGGCAAAGCTTTCATGGATGGTCCATGGAGCTTTTAACCCATGGATCCTATGTAAATGAAAGATCATGGGTATTAGGGTTTACATGGATGTAACCCTAATCCTCCATAATATATAAAGGGGTCCTTGGCTCACAAAATTGGCACAAGTGTGTGAAAATAAGAGTGGGCCGATTTTAGTGTGCATACATATTCTCTCAAGTTTTCCAAGGTGTTTTGGTGATTTGTGATTCCGTTTGAGGCTTCCATCTGTGAGGTGCTTGCTTTAACCCATAAATGGATTTCTCAAGCTTACACACTCTATTAGGGTACTCTGTGTTGACAAAACCCTCTGGCTGACTCATGTAAACATCCTCAGCCAACTTTCCATTAAGGAAAGCGGTTTTGACATCCATTTGCCATATTTCATAGTCATGAAATGCGACTATGGCTAACAGAACCCTAATAGACTTAATCTTGGCCACTGGAGAAAAGGTCTCGTCATAATCAACTCCCGGAGTTTGGGAGAAACCCTTTGCAACCAGTCGTGCCTTATAAGTGTGTACATTACCATCCATGTCCGTCTTCTTCTTGAAGATCCATTTGCACCCTATAGTCTTACGACCTGGTACATTCTCAACCAAGTTCCAAACTTGATTGTCATACATGGACTGTATCTCGCTGTCCATTGCCTCTTTCCACTTGGCTGACTCAGGGCCTGCCATGGCTTCCGCGTAACTGTTAGGTTCATCCAGACCTATCAGTGTCTCATCACTGATAAGTGTATCACCTTCCGCAGTAATATGGAATCCATAGTAATGCTCAGGTGCATTCCTAACCCTTGTGGAACGCCTCAAAGGTACAGACTTGTCAATTGGCTCAACAGAAGTTTCCTCCACAAGTTGAGTGCTAGGGTTTGAAGTTCCTTCACCACTTGACTCTTGAATTTCTTCAAGGTCAACTTGCCTCCCACTGTCTCCTTGGCTTATGAACTCTCTCTCTCGAAAGAACGCCCTCCAAGCTACAAATACCACATTCTCACTAGGTCTGTAGAAGAGGTAACCAAAGGATTTCTATGGGTAGCCGATGAAAATACACCTCTCACTTCGAGGTTCGAGCTTATCATGAGTCTCGCGTCTCACGAAAGCCTCGCAACCCCAAATCTTAATGTGGTCTAGTTTGGGTACTTTACCAGTCCACATCTCATGAGGAGTTTTGGCAACTTTCTTTGTGGGAACTAGATTAAGGATATGGGCGGCAGTCTTTAAGGCATACCCCCAAAATGAGATTGGTAGCGAAGCTCGACTCATCATGGAACGAACCATATCCAACAAGGTTCGATTACGCCTCTCAGCTACACCATTCAACTGCGGTGTCCTGGGAGGTGTCAATTGTGAGACAATCCCACATTCCCTAAGATAGTCGAGGAACTCTAAACTAAGATACTCACCACCTCGATCGGATCGAAGCATCTTAATGTTCCTGCCCAATTGATTCTCGACTTCCTGTTTAAACTCTTTAAACCTCTCAAAAGTCTCTGACTTATGCTTGATTAAGTAGACATATCCATATCTACTGTAATCATCAGTAAAAGTCAAATAATAACGATTAGCATCCCTTGTGGCATGTTTGAAGGGCCCACACACATCTGTGTGTATAAGATCCAACAAACCTTCACCCCTCTCACAAAAACCTGTGAAGGGTGACTTTGTCATTTTTCCAAGTAAGCATGATTCGCAACTATCATCTGACTTTAGGTCAAATGACTCCAATACTCCAGCCTTTTGGAGTTGGCCTATGCGTTTCTTGCTTATATGTCCAAGACGACAATGCCATAATGATGCTTTATCCAAGTTATTATCATTAACAGAATCAATACACAATACATTATTTCCTAAGTTATCAACCACAGATACAGTTTCATACACACCATCACAAGGTAATGCTTTAAAATAAAGAACATTATTAAAGAAAGCATTAATCGAACCAACTTCATTATCAAATGAAAAGGTGAAACCTTGTTTATACAATGCATGAAAGGAAATAATATTTCTTGCCATTTCTGGTGAATAACAACCTTTATTCAAATCTAAACTAAACCCACTACTTAGCGATAAAGTATAAACTCCAATCTTGGTGACGGGTAAAGCTTTCCTATTCCCCATGATTAAGTTTATTCTTCCATGCTCCACATTCTCACTTCTTCTTAGTCCCTGCAAATCAGAACATATATGAATACCACAACCGGTATCAAGGACCCAAGAGTTAGAATGGGGTGAGTTATTAGATAAGATAGTGTAAATACCTGCATGGTTGGGTTTAACTTTCCCATCCTTCACATCTTGCTGGTACTTTGGGCAGTTCCGCTTCCAATGTGACTTTTCATGGCAATAGAAGCATTCAGCCTCTTTAGGGTCAGAAGAAGGAGTGACAAAACCTTTCTTGGTTCCACTTGAAGAAGATCCATCAAGGGTCCTAGCCTTGGTACCCTTCGAAGAGGTCTTCCTCTTCTTCCCTCTACCTTTCCTGATTGCCAAAACCGGGGCGGAGTTTGGAGTAGGAGTGTTAACAACCGACTTACCCTTAAGACCTGTTTCTGCGGTCTTGAGGAGTCCCTGAAGTTTTCTGAGTGTGACCTCTTCCTTATTCATGTGATATGTCATGCGGAATTGATCATAGCACGATGGTAAGGAGTGCAAAATGATATCTATTGCAAGCTCCTCAGGGAAGTTCACATTAAGCTTCAGCAACCGATCCACATACCTTTGCATTTTCTGCATGTGGCTCGTGACGGATTCCCCGCCCTTCATGATGGTTGTTATGATAGAGCATATGATTTCATACCTCTCTTGTCGTGCACTTTGATGGTATCTTTCCATCAGATCTTGGTGCATTTCAAAAGGGTAGAAGTCCTCATAGGACTTTTGGAGTTTTGCTGTCATGGTGGCCAACATGATGCATGCCACTTTTGTAGCATCCCTTTCATGTGCCCAGAAGTCAGCGATCTCCTGGGGAATTGCAGTGGTCTCATCAATCTCCTTAAGCTCCTTGTCAAGGACATATTCTTTGTCCTCGTAGCGGGTAATCATCCTGATGTTTCTGATCCATTCATTGAAGTTGGATCCATCAAAAGTGACGTTCCCACACAAGTTCATAAGGGTAAAGGAGCCATTAGGATTAGAGCCAGAAGCAGCATTGTTTAAAGACATCTGAAAGAAGAGAACAAGATTAGTTTAGATATTAAGAGAGCCCTTAATAAAAGACCCAAATGTAATATTAAGGCTAGAATCCAATCACAATATATTATAACTTAGAAGAGGTATGCCGTAATCCAAGCTATAACATATTTGAAAGGTAGGTGAATGACGATTCACCAATTTCCACCATGAAAAACGAAATATAGATATTAGGTTTTTAATTGGTTCTAAGAAATTCCGAGATTCTTTTGAGATTCAATGAACTTTTCAAAGGCATGTTTCAATCTCGAGTGTGCCCTCCAAGTTTTGTGACTGGGATACCGAGGATCACAAAACGAGGTGTGAAGTAACCATGCAAATCACTTGGTACCCTCAAGGTTTATCACTCAATCGATGTGCCGGTAAACCACACACGCTCCACCGATGCTATGGTAAACCTTAAGTCACCCTTTACCTACCTTGTTAAGTCCAAGTTAGTGTGCCGGTTAACCACACACGCTCCACCAACGACTTAAACAAAGTGTAAAGTGTAATTTCATGGATTAGCACCTTATTCACATTTTCCTAAAGTAACTAAGATTGGGAATTTAATAAAAGCATTTAGTTACTTTATAATATTCATCATACTTTTAATGAGAATTTATAAGTCCTTGTCTTACCCGTTCGGCTAACGACCCTCCACCGATCAAGGAAGCGGTGGGTGAGAGTGGACACCCATTAAGTTGCCATTTTATAGGCAACAACCTTATACCCCCCTTATAGACCAGCTTCGTGAATGAGGCGTACTAGCGGTAAGACGACTTGACGTTATACATATATATATATATATTAGTAACTTATAATATTATAAAGTATAAGGGTTGAATTTTAACTTTTAAAATTCTAAGGGTTGGAACTAAAGTTTTAATCAAGACTTTACATGTTCCAAAACTTGAGGGCAAGTTTTGTAAACTTCCAAAACTTTTCATTTCTTATAACTTATGAATTAATTGAGTAATAAAAATGAAGACTCTTCATTTTTATAACTCTTGTGTTCTTTTAATGGCTTTAATAAAAGTGAGACTTTTGGTTTTCCATAACTTGAGGACAAGTTATGGACTCCATTAAAACACATTATGATCATGAATTAAACTACCATGAAGGTTACAAACAATTCCTATGATCATCTAATCTTCATAAGTTCAAGAACATGAATATGAACACTTTCAAGAATAAAAAATTACACTTAAAAAAAACTTGTAATTTTAATAATTGCCATTGTAAATGGATAAGCATAAACATTACACCATCTAAAACAAGCTTTAAAACATCAAAACACTTTAGGGTAATGTTTCTAGTCCATTTCCAGCAACAAATGTGCAAACTTTCATACGAGCAGAAAACAGAAAAATGATTTTTTTACAAGCTGTTTGCACAAAAAAAAAAAACAACAAACGAACCATTCTCTGATACCACTAATGGGTTTTGAGCATTCTAACACTTCCTAAGTGTACATGCAACCCTAATAACCTTGGATCTATGTTTGTCTAATTATCATGCAAAGTTGAATTCCAAGGTTATATTCCTATCTAGCATACATGGGGAACAAATTTTAACTTGCATGAAAGATAGAATAACTTACCTTGTTGTTGCTTATGATCCTTGAAACCTTGTGAGCCTAGCACCCCAAGTGTGATGCCTCAAATGCTTCACACAACACCAAATGCTTTTGGAATGACTTTAGAGAGAATACACACTTCTAAAATCGGCCTAGCCCTCTTGTTTCTTATGTGTTGCCGATTTTGGTGGAGAATGGGTTTCTTATATAGTGTTGACACATCTAGGGTTACACCATGTAAACCCTAATGTGTCATGATTCTTCATTTCCATGACCCATGGGTTTGTAACTCCCATGGAGCATCCATGAAGCATCCTATGGGTGGAACCCAACTTGATAATCCATGGAGCCTCTTAGCCCACTATATAAGATATGGAAGATTTACATAATCTACCCATATATTTAATTAGTTATCTTTTGATCACTTAATTAATTCTAAATTAATTCTTGATCAAACTAATTAAATAATATTATTAATATATTAGAGCTTATAATATATTAATAAACCATAAGTGTTATTTCTCTCATTTTAGTTTATCCAATTGCATGGTGCCATGCAACCCAAATGGACCATGTCGGGTCGGGTCAAGTACATACCAGAAATAGTTATGGACTTAGACACCTTATCCAACAGCTACAACACTCATGAGTGCTCATAAGTTCTGAGTATTGGATTCAACCCGCGCTCATTTGAATCACTTCATGGATTTTATTACGAGTGATCATGAGACGATAATATCTTATATTCTTCAAACCTAGAGATATGAGTTGTTACTATGAGTTGGTTATACATTGATTGCATGAAAACACATTTGGTAACTCGATGTTATAAAACGTGCCTTTATGTATGATTCAACAAGTAGTAGAACAACCCATATGAGTCGAAGTTTATCCATTCCTTTTACCTTCGGGATAAAAGCGATATATGTGGGCCCCTCGATGATTTAGCGATAACACATGTGAGTGCTTGGCCAAGCCAGGACTGATTTAATTTGTTCAATCAGTCAGTCATCATAAATTGAAAATCGGGAAACAACAAATGGACAGAGAGAATGATTATAATCCATGTCTCAGTCCATATGATATCTAGAATGGAGGAATATATGATCCCTTATCTAATGGACAAGTCATTGACAAGGTCATAGTACGACAGCGGCTTTAAGAGCTACGATTGCCAGTTAGGTTTTGAAGTCATACTCAATAATAGTTTTAGACTTATCCAAGTGGGAGACTGTTGGATTAATGTCTAAGTCCATAACTATATTTGGTATGTACTTGACCCGACCCGGCATGGTCCATTTGGGTTGCACTTCACCGGCACAATTTATATGGATAGTCTTTTGAGAATAGTATATTTATGATTTATATTGATATATTATAAGTTCTAATATATTAATATGGAATCATATTATTTAATTAGTATTGATCAAGAATTAATTTTGAATTAATTAAGTGATCAAAAAGAACTAATTAAATATGGACTCTTATATATATGGAATGGGCCAAGTTCATTTAGGTTGGGCAAAGCTTTCATGGATGGTCCATGGAGCTTTTAACCCATGGATCCTATGTAAATGAAAGGTCATGGGTATTAGGGTTTACATGGATGTAACCCTAATCCTCCATAATATATAAAGGGGTCCTTGGCTCACAAAATTGGCACAAGTGTGTGAAAATAAGAGTGGGCCGATTTTAGTGTTTATACATATTCTCTCAAGTTCTTCCAAGGTGTTTTGGTGATTTGTGATTCGATTTGAGGCTTCCACACTATTGGGGCTAAGCTCTTAAAGCTTGAAGACATCAAGCTACATCAAAAGGTATGTCATCTAACTAGAACTTTGTAGTATAGGTGCTTCATAATATGCTAGTTAGGATGAAACCTTGGAATAGTTAATATTTGCATGTATAATAGAGAAAACATAGATCCAATGTTTATAGGGTTACATGTACACCATAGGAGTGTTAGAATGCTCAAAACCTAACACCTTATACACCTCAACAGAATGGGATCGTTGAAAGACGAAACCGTTCCTTGTGTGTGGCAGCCCGAACCATGCTTAGTTTCGCATCTCTTCCACTATACTTCTGGGCTGATGCAGTTGTAGCAGCTTGCTACACTCAGAACCGATCTTTGCTCAACAAGAGATTCTTAATTACTCCATATGAGATCATAAACAACCGAAAGCCCAATGTCAAATTTTTCCATGTGTTCGGTTCACGGTGCTTCATCTTCAATTCAAAGGAGAACCAAAACAAGTTTAACGTCAAAGCAGATGAAGGAATCTTTCTTGGTTATTCACTCTCTTCAAAAGCTTACAGAGTGTTGAACAAATGCTCCAAACGGATTGAAGAAACATATTACGTCACCTTTGACGATAATTACATGAAGAAAGTGCAAAGGAGTGAAGGTGAATTAGCTGAAATATTTTCGGAATCTGGACAGGTCTCGGTTGCTATATCCAACTTGTTTGAAGAATACATTCGGTTATTCGATGAACCAGAAAAAGCAGCACACTCAGAGGCGAAAGCAGCAGATAACAAAATTGATAATCTCAAAAAGATCATTGATGAAGCTGCCAAAGAAATGGAGAGTGAACCTCCTAAAACAATGAGTTCTTCAAACGTTCCAGTCAATAAAGTTTCATGTACTCCATCTTGTGAAACTACGATTAAATTTCTTCGGGAACAAATTGATTTATTTAAATGAGAAGTTGAGGACTTGAGATATGAAGGATATCAACTTAGAAAAGGACAGAAACCCCTAAAGGCCCAGTTAGAAACAAAAATTAAGGACTTTAAAAGAATTCAGACATAATATAGTGAAAAATGTGAACTTTATGATTATGTTAAGAGACAAAATGATGAGCTAATTACCGAGCTTGATACATTAAAAAGACAATTTGAAACTGAAAATTTCGATTTTAGAAAATTTGATGGATCAAGCGAGGTAGTTGCCAACATGATTGATCACTGCATTCAGTTCAAACGAAACCAACAAAAGGGTTTAGGATACGATAATGTACCTCCTCCTTTTAATCATACATATCAGTATCAACCTTTGTCTAAAGAGGAGATTACCAACGAACCATTCATGGTTTATGGCAAGCCATCTGGTTTCGTTTCAGGCGGATTTATTAATGTTGAAAGTACTAACATTTCTACTTCCCCTGCAGATCAATCCTTAGATCAGTCAAAGCACAAAGTTGAAGGATCTGTTTCTGATAACAAAACTGATCCTGAACCTGATGTTTCTGTTTCCAATGAACAACCTTCTATTTCTGATATTAAAGTTGATGATACATCTTGTGATGCCTTTGATGCTTTTGCATCGGATCATGTTGAGTTAAATTTTTTTGACATATTTGATTATTTGTTTGAAAATACTGATGTTCCTGTTTCTAGCACATCTACTTCATATGCAGGTAAAGTAGCAGAAGATGAGAACAAGGAGAACACCACTGAACAAACCAACATCTCCTTGAGCTCTGAATCTGTTGCTTCGAACTCAACTGCTTCTGATCAACCTGCTGTTGAGAAATACAGACCACCAATTCCAGCGAAACAGAGTGCCTCCTGCAATTGTGCTTGTGGGAACAATAAGAGACAAGGCAAGGATATGCCACCAGGGGCAGGAAGAACCAACTTCACAGTGAAGAAAAAGACATGTTTTCACTGTGGAACACCTGGACACATTGCCAGAAATTGTCCAAATCGCGCATACGTTCCTTACTATGCACAAGGCTGGCAGAACGCGCCAAGAGGGAGATACTTCAAAAGAAACCCCTCAAGGTCACGTTCAGACCATGGTGACTGGAACGCGCAGAAGGCCAAGAATCAATCCCACAAGGCCAAGAATCCGAATCCCAAGGGCAAGAAGGGAATGCCGGCCAAGAAGCCAAATCCAAGAGATGCTCCCGTGAAGCCAAAATCAAAGCCATCTCGACGGCCGACGTCAAGATCAAAACCAAGTACTGAGCCACCCATCAGATCGAAAATGAAATGGGTTAAACCCAACTACAAATGGGTTCCCAAGGCTCACTCTCCCAAATCTTCTAACGATTCAAATATTTCTACATCTTTTGTTTGTGATAAGCAGGACATGTCATGGGAGAGAGTACCGTGCGTTAATGACAAAGGTCGACCTAGTTTCAAAATGGACTGGGTTCCAAAGACCAACTGATCCCGCTCTGTGTCGGAGCAGCTATGGAGGCATATCACCATACTTCGGTTTGTTGGTAGTGGCTGTTCCAGGCACATGATAGGAGGCATCTCTCAACTGTACAACACTCATAACATTGTTTGAGAGTATGTGTCCTTTGCGGGAAGGGAAGAAAAGAAGAGATCACTCATGGGGTTAGTGCTTAACGATATGAAGAATTTTTGGATCTGTTCTGAGACTACGCGTCTTGTTCTCAGACCTTCTGGTTGCAAATTCAATCGGTGAATTACGGTTTGCATTTTCTTCTCTATTCTCCTGAGTTTATCTTACTCTGATTCGCTTCAAAGACAAATTTTTGTTTTAGGATAGTTTAAATTTGCGCATTTACTTTCGTTTCTCTCCTATGCACAAATTTAGGGGGAGAAATAAAAACAAAACAAAAATTAGAAAAGTTTAAAAAAATCCAAAAACATTAGAAAATCAGAAAATCAAAAATATGGTGTTAATGAAATGTGCTTGAGGGAGATGTTTTGGGAAGTGATATTATCAAGTGATAACAGGCAATCTGAATCTGTGTAAGGGACAGAATCTGAATTGTCTAGGCTCTGTGTTCGATGCGCTGGTAGGCACGAGAGATTAAAATGGACTTGACTAGGCATTAATGAACTTAAGGAATCTAGAGACTTGAAAAATCATGACCTCGATAGATCCATTTAGCCTGACAATACGACGCTCAGTTAGGTTGAGCAGGGAGATATACATGATAATCCACCGATCACATTAAAGTTATCCGTATCTAGAACTGTGGTTTAACTCTTCCTCGATGTACGGACTTTGTCCTTAATTCCGGTATTGATGGGGCGACTGGGGAATTCCGATAAAGTAGGTCTGTAGGAAATTATTTTCTTGCTTTCTTTCTGTTAGTCATATGTTGCCTCCTCTGCGTGATTAAAATACATCCGACCTGGACTGTAACATATGCAACTCTATTTCTATGCATCTTCTATCTATGCAATTCTTTCTATCTGTTAGCCATATACTGTCTCCTTTGCATGACTCACAATCCGACTTGGTACACAGTATATGCACCATTCTACTTCTCAATCCCTCTAAATCTGGTTAGTCATATGTTTCACCCTCTGCGAGATTGGAAGAGATCCGACCTGGGTGTATAGCATATGCATTCTAAATCTGACTTCTCTCATAATAATTGTATGCTCACCTAAAGTAAGGAGTACTTTGGAAGTTCCTGATTATTGGGGTATGTCAGGAAGCGGGAACATGTTCTAGTACATTTAAAATTGAACAATCACTAGGTTGTCTGTAGATCTCGCTGCTCAATTTAGGTGGACAACAATATCTTTGGTCGTCGTCAGCTGAATGGTCCTTTAGGAATATTATCTAGGAACATAGGATCACATTGTCTTGTGACTTATAGTATGTCCTAATTTTGTCACAATCTCTCGTGTTTAAGTGGACCACAATACCGCCGATTGACCAGATCTATTCATGAAGGGAGAGGTACTGATAAACGGATAAAGGTTGTCTAAAAACTTTGATCCCAAATCATTCTTAAAGTTAGATATCATTTTATTTTTTTTAAATTTGTTCATAGTTTTCTTCTAATTTAAATATTAAGGGAGAATTAAAAATTTTAAAAACCAAACAAAAATCGGAAAATAAAAAAAATCCAAAAATAGTGTTATTTCTGTTTTATTTCTTTTTCAGAAAATATGAAAAATCCAAAAAAAATATTGTGTGCTAAATTTTTCTTTTAGTTTTGTTTTGTCTTGAATAGTGAATTCAGGTGAAGATGAAACTCATGGAGTTTGTGTCGAAGATTTCTGAGCCAAGGCTTCATCCGTGATCATCGAAGAATTCTCATTTGAAGGAGCAAGAAATGAAGATTATTTTTTCGACATTCAATCTTTCAACCCTAGTAGCAAGGTCAAGCAATTGAAGATTATGTGACAGATTGCATTGAAGCCCCCTCAATCAATTTGCTGCTATCTTGAACCTGCTGAAGTGATCCAGAAGATTAGTTCTCTCTGATGTTCTATCTGAAGATTCTCAAGCTGAAAGCGCTATCTTTCAAGAATCAGTACATCAAGCCTCCTCACCCAATGTGCGTTAAATGTCAAATTCTGAAGAAATGCCCAACTGCTCAAGATGAAGTCATTTATTGAAGATTCATCAAGTTCATCTTGAAGCTTTGAAGTCATCAAAGATAAAAGCTGAAGCCAAGCTCCCAATGAAGATTGACAAGAAAAGCCAACTACTTTTTAAGGGGGAGCTTGTTGGGTCATTTAAGAAAAAGAAAAGAAAGCTATAAACCAAGGGGGAGATTGTTGGGTCAAAAATATGGTTAATACTTTGCTTTTCTAGGAAAATGTAATTTTATGTCTAGGACCGTAAACAGCTCAGTGTTTACGGCCGTAAACAGGTTTACGACCGTAAACCCTGTTTACGACCCAATGGTTGTTTACGGCCGTAAACCTATTTACGACCGTAAACCCATTTACGGCCCATGTTCACCAAGCCCATGTTTCTTATGTATAAATATAGGTGTAAGGGGTGAGGAGTAGAGTGATGAACACTATAGGAGCTTAAGTGTGTGCATTTGAAGGTGTTCTAGAGAGAGAAACTAGAGAAAAGAGAGTGTGTGTAAGTGTGTGTGAATCTCATGTAAAGGATCATCATTCTATTCATTAATACATTGAGATTCACATTATTCTTATTCTCCTTGTCTTCTATTTGATCTGACATCATCCGTTTGATTGGGATTCCGCACCATCAAACGGATCTGATTGATACACAAGCAGATTACGGACTTACAGCTGAGAGGCTGGCAGAATTGTATGTGAGAGAGGTGGTATCGCGGCATGGAGTACCGATCTCGATCGTGTCGAATTGAGATGTGCGTTTCACTTCCAGGTTCTGGAAGAAATTCCATGAGGAGTTGGGTACGAGGCTGCATTTCAGTACCGCATACCACCCACAGACGGACGGTCAGAGCGAGCGGACGATTCAGACGCTCGAGGACATGCTTAGGGCATGTGTGTTGGACTTTGGAGGAAGTTGGGACACATACCTACCATTGGCTGAGTTTTCCTATAACAACAGCCACCATTCGAGTATTGATATGCCTCCCTTCGAGTTGTTGTATGGGAGGAGGTGTCGGACTCCCATTTGCTGGGGAGAGGTAGGACAGCGCGTGATGGGCAGCACTGAGATAGTGCTTCAGACGACCGAGTAGATACATCAGGTTAGACAAAGGTTGTTGACAGCTCAGAGCCGCCAGAAGAGTTATGCGGATAGGCGACGATCCGAGCTGGAGTTCCAGGTGGGAGACTTCGTACTCCTGAAGGTGTCTCCTTGGAAAGGGGTGATTTGATTCAGGAAGAGGGGCAAGCTGGGGCCCAGGTACATTGGGCCGTTCAGGGTGACCGCGAGGGTGGGCAGGGTAGCGTATCGGTTGGAGCTACCTGCGGAGTTAAGCCAGATTCATGATACCTTCCACGTGTCTCAGTTGAGGAAGTGTATAGCCGACGAGTCGGCGGTGGTGCCGCTGGAGGATATTCAGGTGGATGCGAGCCTAAATTATGCTGAGAGGCCAATCGCGATCCGGGATCAGAAGATCAAGGTTCTGAGGAACAAGGAGGTGCCCCTGGTTCAAGTCCAGTGGCAGCATCGGAGAGGGTCCGAGCTGACTTGGGAGCCGGAGTTGGAGATGAGGGAGCAGCATCCAGAGTTGTTTGTGGAGCAAGACTTCGAGGGCGAAGTCTGATTCTAGTGGGGGAGAATTGTAACATCCAGATTTCCAGGTAATATGTTTGATCATGTTTTCTTTTTGTAAAAGAGAGGGATTCGACAAGTCGACGCTTGGACTCGTCGAGTAGGATCGCGTTTGCTGACTGGATTAATGAGCGGACTCGACGAGTCGGAAAGGGGGACTCGACGAGTCCACGCTGTAGGTTGAAACCCTAAATCCCCGGGCCTGAGCCCTATTTAAAGGACCTTATAGCCCTCTTGTGCGGCTACCTGTCCTGAGAGAGTGCCCCTTGAGGGCTTGAGCGAGTTGAGAGAGTGATAAGGCCATATTTATCGATTTTGGTGTGATTTAGCAAAGGAGAAGTTGTTTCCAGCAAGAGGAGGTCAAGGGAGCTGTGGATCCAGGGTTTTCAAGTTCAGTTCTACACTATTGAGGTATCAAATCGAACTTCCTTCCTGTTTTGGGTTAAGATCTATGATCTAGGGTTTTCTATAACCTTTTAGGGCTTGAAAAGTTGAGTTTTTGGTCCCTTGTTGTGTTAGACCTCGGATCTGGACCCATAGAGGTCCAGAGAGCCTTCCCCATTCTGCTTTATGTTGGTTTATGGAGGAAAGGAGACTAGGTTGCCATTTTAGAAGCTATTTCACCAAGGAAAGCCTTGGGTGCTTTGCATGTGAGTCAAGTTTCGACCTTTACGTGGTTATTGGTCGTGGAGAAGTCAGATCTATAGTTTAGAGAAGCAGATCTGACCTCAGAAGGTCATTTGAGAGTTGTTATGGGAGCAACTCGTCGAGTCCATAAGTAGACTCGACGAGTTGAGTCGGGGTTGCCTCGCGATTCGTTGCAGAGTAGCCCGGCGAGTAGAGGAGGGACTCGACGTGCCAAGTGAGGCTTAGAAGAATTCAGGGGACCCGCGTGGACTCGCCGAGTCGCCCGTGTGCACTCGACGAGTCGGGTCAAACTCTGACCGTTGACTTTTAGGGTTTTGGTCAACATTTGAACTTTTGGGTCAAGGAGGGGTAAAATAATATTTTACCCTTCTGAGGGATTGTAGAAGGAGATTTAATCTAGCCTTTGAGAGCCATTATTTAATTAAGGATATTGTGTATGTGATTAGGCGGAGGCTAGATCAGTATATTCGTGAGAGAGATCATCCGAGATATCCGAGGTGAGTCTTCTCACTATACATTACCTAGAGTGGTATCTATGTGTAGACCGGAGGGTCTTGTATGTTATGTGTATGTATGAGATTATGTGCATTGTGATATATGTATGCTATGTGTTGTATGGACCGGACCGAAGGGTCCAACGATATAGACCGGACCGAAGGGTCCAACGATACAGACCGGACCGAAGGGTCCAACGAGCTATGACCGGACCAGAGGGTCCAACGAGCTACGGGACTGGAGGGTTCCGCTGAGACACATCGACCGGAGGGTCGCACTGTAGCCTCCAGTGGCGTATGTGTTGTATGTGGTATTTTGGGGAACTCACTAAGCATTTATGCTTACCGTGTTGTGTGTTATGTGTTTCAGGTACCAGTGAGGATCGCGGGAAGGCGCCGGCATGATCAGTACACACTCATAGAGATTATGTTGAGATTATGGGAATTGTTTTGTGATGATGACATTGGATACATTATGTTTTAATATTGTTTTATGATTAAAAGTACGATTTAAAAATGAAAAATTCTGAAGTTGCGTTATGAGCTCCTTCATCTCCGTCGACGCTAATCGATACGGTGCCTTTGCTATCGGTGTTGTACCTGGTAACAAGTCTATTCGGAACTCTACTTGTCTATCGGGCGGTAATCCGGGAAGATCTTCGGGAAAGACTTCCGGATAATCACACACGACTGGTATACTCTGCACCTCCTTCTTTTCCTTCTTAGCATCGATAACGAATGTCAAGTATGATGCACATCCCTTGGACAAACATTTTTTGGCTTTCATCAGGGAGATAATTCCAGAATTCACTCTGCGTTTGTCCCCGTACACCATAAATGACTCCTTTCCGGGTGGGCTTACTCTTACTATCTTCTTTCGGCATTGAATTTCAGCATCGTTGGCGCTAAGCCAATCCATTCCCAAAACGGTGTCGAAACCGTTCAACTCTATGGGTAACAACTCTTCGTGGAATTCGTTTCCGTTTATGTCGATGACTATGTTCTTATTACGATTACTAACAGGTACGAACTTGCCACTGGCAACTTCCACAATTAGGGCATTATCAAGTTTTTCTACTGGCAATGCTAATTTCCCACCAAATTTATGCGATACAAAGGAGTAGTTTGCTCCAGAATCAAACAGTATATTGGCAGGCAATCCATTTACAAGAAAGGTACCTGAAGTGACGTCTGCTGCCTCCTTTGCAGCCTCGAGCGTCATCTGGAAGGCTCTTGCCTTCGGCTTCGGTGGAATGTTGGGTCTTCCTGCCTCCTTCTTCTTCGGGCAGTCCCTCGAAATGTGCCCTTCCTCGTTGCACTCATAACAGACCTTCTTAGTGAACGTGCACTCGTTGGCATAGTGCCGAGGTTTTCCACATTTGAAACAAGTGACTCCTCCGTCACATTTCCCCTGGTGCTTCTTCTTGCACTTGTCGCACCATTTGGCTTCACTTCCTCCAGACTTCTGCGTACCAGACCTTGAGAACATGATTTTCTTGCTGAATTTCGACGACCCATCAAATTTCCTTTTCTCTCCCACCTCCGCTCTCTCCAGACCCTTCTTTTGTATCTGGGTCTCCACATTCTTAGCAGCCCAGATGGCGGCTTTCTGAGTGGTTGTTTGCTTGACCATTGGACCGAAGTCCGCTGGTAATCCGAGGGAAAACTTGTTAACCTTGGAGAGTTCAGTTGGGACGAGGTGAGGAACAAGCTTCATTTTCTCTGTAAAGCTTGCAGCATATTCAGTAACGCTCATTCTTCCCTTGTTCAGATTCTGGAATTCGTTGTTGATCTCCAGAAGATCCTGCTCAGAGCAGTATTGCATCTTCAGTTGCACCAGAAAATCCTCCCAAGACATCTTGCTCGCTTCCCCTTTGGGCATTGAATCAGCTAGTAGCTTCTACCAGCTTAGTACTCCAGATTTCAACAGAGGAACCGCGAGAGCGGTCTTCTGCCTGTTGCTACCCTTGCAACTCTCAAACATCGTTTCCATCTCGGAGATCCAGTTCATGACTTCCACCGGCGTCGGGCTTCCAGATAGACACGGTGGTTTAGATGCCATGAAATCCTTGTATTTGCATCCACGTACGTCATTTCCTCCATCCTGGTGGTTTTGCCTAACTATCGGTGGGTTGGCTTGACCAACAGTCCCACTGTAGTTTCCTCCTTCATACGGCCCATCATTCAACTCGGGCTCTTCGATTGGTATGGTAGCTTCCTCGTGATTTTCTTGGAGCAAACGCCTGGTTTCCTCCATTTGACGATCCAACATCATCTGGATCATCGCTTGCACTCCGGCCATCGTGATTGGCTCAGGAACATCTACTACAACAGGTATTTGCTGAATCACTGGGGATTGATTCCTATTCCTATTTGCATTCATGTTTCCGCTACAGGTCCTTGCCATCTTGATCTATACACCGAATAAGGTGAATTTAGATCATTATTCAGGATAGACGTTTAAATCATCCTTATCTCTCCGAAACGTTTACATGCTAGTTCTAATATCGTAGTCGTACGTTTAGAATCCTAAACACATAAGGTTTCCAGATCCGGTCGGCAACAGACCATAGATCCGAACAATTAACAGCACATAAGGCATAAAGCATTTAGCACATAAAAGCATTTTAGGCATAATTCCTAAAATAAGCTAGTGCTCACATCTCACCATCATCGCTTAGCATTCTAAGTTTAAGTCTAGAAATCCTACAAATTCCTAGTTCGCTTAAACTAATGCTCTGATACCAACTGTGAAATCCCCATTTTCACGGCCAGAAAAGACCGATTTTGTTTATGCTTGTTTGAAAATCAGAGTAACATTTTAAATAAAAGTGTTGCGGAATTTGTCCCAAAACAAAATATGATAAAGATTTATCAAAAGCATTTCCAAAGAAATGTATTTCATTAAAAGGCTCGGGATGTCATGTTCGATACAGATCAAAAGCATAAACAGTACAATATAAGCCTTACTACATTATTTCATATCTATAGGCCTATATCCGTAATCCCTCATCCAAAACATCACATCTATGATCGAGCGCCACTACCTGTAATACATGAAACTGAGTGGGTCAGGCTTGGGAGCCTGGTGAGCACATAGGGTTTTCAACCCACAATAAATAAGTTTATTAATTTCATCGATCAACAATAACCCGATTACCCGTTCTAGTTATCCTCACTTTACGTCCCTAAACACCTATCATAAGGGACGTAGCCTAAGGATCATCATCGGGATGGACACTACTGCTAAGGGGGTTCCTCAGCAATAAATGTCCTAAAGGCAACCATGAGGGGGATGGAGTACACCGGTGAACACATCGTTCACAAACACCTACAGGTTGCGAGCCTGGTAGCGTTCCGCTGGACTGTCTAGAAGAGTCCGTGGTCGTCATCTATACTCCGCTAGATGACTGGATCACCAACAACATCGAGGTCTCTCATCATTTTATCACACATCGTCTTATTACATCTACCCATGTTTTACCCCAACATTTTTGTAGATATAAAATACATATACAGTTTAAATCATGAAAAACGTGTATAAATCATTCATCTAACATAGACAGCAAGTATTCAGATAATATGCACACATAGCACGTAATTTATATAAAATACTTCATATCTATGTGTAAGATGAAAGTAACTATGCACTCACCTGATTAGGTGGTGACTCGGTACTTGAACAACACTTCGTTACCTCAAAACAATTTTTTCTTGACCAAAACCTAGTATCAATACCACTAGGGTTTAGTTTTAACGTTAACCATGACTAATTAATAGTCTAGCTATTATTATTATTAGATAAGCGTTAAATAACACCCAATATAACTCATAATAATAGCCCAAATAATTATTTTAAGGACCTAATAACATTACTATAATTATTTAAAAGTTATATTAAAAATTGCGTAGGCGTAGCTCACTTACAGCGTATTTTAAAGAAAACCGGGTTTTGCTCGGAGCAGCGTTTCCGAACCGAAAGACCCTTTTTCTCAGGACTCCGGGAGCCTCGGGGCTTCCTTTGGGTGCTAGGGGTTTTTCCTAGGGTTTAGGGGTGGTTTGGGATCTTAGAGAGAGAAAACAACTAGAGAGAGAAGTGATTTTGGTGTGATTTACTCGGCAGCCCTCGCAGCCTATTTATAGGCGCGAGCCTTCAGAGGTACGATGGGCGTACAACACTACGTGGGGCGTAGTTCGGATAAGGGGACAGATGGCGCGGCTTCGGTGGGGCGACGTGGAGCTTCCGAGACCAAGCGATTTCCGAACGCGGGGCGTACCCTCTTACGTGGCGCGTATGCGAGTCGATGTGTCATCCATCCGAAGCGAAGCCTTGGGCAACAAGCAACGACTCAGATGCGGCCACGTCATCTCTCTTCTCGCAGATTTCGTAATTTTGCTTCCCGACTTCTAAAATTCAAAACTTTCGCATACGAGCTCCGTTTTCGACGTTCTTTATATCCACGCGTAGGCGGGAACGTACTCTACAACTTTCGTTTAGACTCCGTCGGCTAATTTTGACTTTATATTAAAAGTTATATTTTTATCAGGTCGGGAGATGATTGGTCCGTTAAAAATTCATAACTTCTTCATCCGATGTCCGTTTTTGTCTGTCTTTTTATCGATACGCTACTATTAACGAGATCTTCGATTCTTCTTTAGGTTGTCTCGGCTAAAAACCGCTCAATCTAATATTCGAACTTCGGGCTGTACACTGCTAAGCCGAAACTTCGAAAAATCATAACTTCCTCATACGAAGTCAGATTTGGGCGTTCTTTTTATGGACGCTCTCGGTTTAACGTCTTCTACGACTTTCGTTTAGATCGCTATGGCTAAAAATCACTTTATCGTAAATTCACTATTTACGCTTCCCGGTATCGTGCCGGTTTCATTGCGAAACTTCGACGGGTCATAACTTCTTCATTATAACTCGGATTTCGGCGTTCTTTATATCACCGGAATCCTTGTTTCGACCACTACAACTCTATGTAAAGATATCAGGATTATCTCACGCTTTAATTTTGACGCTTATTTTTATTCTTTATTTATTATACATTTATAAATAAATAATAAGCATATAAATTCACATAATTCACATAATACTCAAATATTTCATCTTTATTACATCAAAAGAGTTACAATAGTTGACCTAGACTATTACATCGTCTAAAAATGCTTAGCCCCGAAACCCGGGCGTTACACTTAGGGCCTAAGCAGTCAAATTAGGGTTTCCTTGTTAGATAACCCTAATAGCCTCACTATTTAAGCACCCCTAGGGCACCAAAAACGTCGCTAACTGATTCCTTAGGGTTTCTAGACGTTTTTGGGTGACTCTCCTCTTCTCCTTCTTCATCCTCTTGCTCTTGGTGTTTGTGAGCCATTAAAGGAGTGACATTTGTGACTCTAAGCTTTTAGAAGCCAATTACAAGAAGGAATAGATTGTTATTACTACATAACAATCAAAGGTAAGATCTAAACCCTATTCTTGTGTTTATATTGATTATCACATGCTAGATCTAGGGTTTATGGCTTTGGATGATTATTGCATATTCATTAGACAAACTAGATCCAAAGCTTTAGGGTTTGCATGTACACCATAGGAATGATGTAGTGCTCATAACCCATCAGATACTTCAAGATCCCATGCAAAGAAGGTCTCCATAACTTAGATCTAGAAACCTCAAATGAAAATGGTAGGATCTATATACCTTACTGGAGCTCACAAGTTCAGCTAGTCCACAAAGATGAGCTTATCTTGCCAAAATGAGTCACCACAAGAGCTCCTTCTTCTTCTTCAAGGGAAATAAAACACCATTAGCACCAACAATGGCTCAAAGGCTTCAATGGAGGCTTAGATTAGGGTTTCCAGAGGTCTTGGAGGTAAAAGAGGTGGAGTAGAAGCAACCCTAATCATCCCATACCTTTAAATACCCGAAAATAAGGGTTTTGGTGTATCAAGTGCGTCTCACGGTCGTGAACCTTAAATGAACTTGGTCAACAAGTCAACGATCACTCACGCGAACCACTCTTACTTCAAACGACCATAACTTATTCGTTTCAACTCTGTTTTTGACGTTCTTTATATCCACTGAAAGGTGGCGAAAAGCTCTACGCATCTATAAACTTATCCTCACCTCAAAACTTTCCGAACGAAAATCCAAAATTCATAAAGAGCTCGAACTGCCACTTTACCGATATGCCCCTTAGCTCCAATGCACCACCTAACTCCCAGATTACCTCCAATACATCGTTCGTACCTAAATGGGTGTAGATCTCTCTCTTCCAAAGGCCATAAGCCTTATGATAGCCCATCTTCAAGCCACAATCCCGAATTAGGAACACGATTCAGAACAGGGCGTTATAGTCCGAGTACCGAGTCACCACCTTATCAGGTGAGTGCATAGTTACTTTCATCTTACACATAGATATGAAGTATTTAATATAAATTACGTGATATGTGTGAATCTTATCTGTATACTTGCTATCTATGTTGGATGAACAATTTTATACATGTTTTAATTGATTTACACTGTATATATATTTTATATTTACAAAATATGTTGGGTAAATTTGGGTAGATGAAATATGAGTGAGATGATGAGGTGAGATGTGAAATAGACCATGAGGTGAGGGTGAGAGGTGGACGATGTGAGAAGCCTTTTACCCAAATGTTGGCCCCGTCATCTAGCAGAGGATGGATGACAACCACGGACTATTCTAGACAGTCCAGTGGAACACTAGCAGGCTCGCAACCTGTAGGTGTTATGAACGATGTGTTCGCCGGTGTACTCTAAAAACCCATTGACATGTATTGCGAGTGGACTCTTGAAAATGATATTGTCAATAAACGAGATAACCCTGGCAGCTGTGCCCGAAGGCCAATACCGACAGTTCCGCCTCATAAAGAATGTCACAATTCTGGCAGCTGCGCCTAAGTGATAGAACTAGCAGATATGCTTGACAGCTGTGTCATAGGCAACGATGGACTTCGTGCCAATTCCTTAGGACAATCCTTAGGAATGAATGAATGAAGAATAACTGACTCTTAGGGTAGATCCTTAAGATTAAAGAAGAGGATGGGGATGGGTAATTGGGTTAATTGTTTGATAATTAGACATAATAATTATATTATTGTAGGTTGAAAACCCTATGTACTCACTAGGTTTCCCAACCTGACCCACTCAGTTTATTTGTATTACAGGTATCGATATGAAGTTACATTACATTGAGAGATTAAGGAGATATAAATCACTAGTAATAACGAATGTAAGTTCTGTTTATGCTTATGTTTCTGTATTGACGATGACATCCCAATGTTTTAAAATGAATAAAATACATTTCTTCGCAAATGCTTTGATAACGTATTTATCATGTTTTTCTGGGAACAAATTCCGCAATATTTTTATTAAAAAGGGTACTCTGATTTTTATAAAGCATAAACAAAATCGGTTTTTTCTGGCCGTGAAAAATGGGGATGTCACATCAAAGAGCAACATGTACTCTTCAAATAGATTTGATATAGGAGCCGTGACTTGCCCTGTTTGTGGAAAGATCTCCTCCATTGGACTTTCGTTGGATTTAAGTTTCTTCACGTAATTGTCATCAAATGTAACATAATAGGTTTCTTCTATCTTCTTTGATCTTTTAGTAAGAACCATATATGCCTTGGAGGTAAGAGAGTAGCCAAGAAAAATCCCTTCGTCTGCCTTCACATCAAACTTGCTTCGGTTCTCTTTAGAGTTAAAGATGAAGCACCTAGAACCGAAGACATGGAAGAATTTAACATTAGGCTTGCGATTATTCAAAATTTCATACGGTGTGATAGAAAATCGCTTATTGAGAAAGGTTCGATTCTGGGTATAGCAAGCAGCAGAAATCGCATCAGCCCAGAAGTACAGAGGTAGAGAAGCGAAGCTAAGCATGGTTCGGGCGGCTTCACACAACGAACGATTTCGTATTTCAACGACACCATTCTACTGCGGAGTATAGGGTGCGGAGAAGTTGTGAGTTACTCCCTTTTCAGCCAGAAATTCTTCAAAGGCGTTGTTTTTAAATTCTAACCCATTGTCACTTCGGCCATTTCTCACTACCTTTCTCAGTTTTACTTCCACCTGTTTTATGAATTTTTTGAGTTTTGGAGTTGCCTCTGATTTCTGTTTAAGAAGAAAAACCAAGTGAAACATGAAAAATCATCGACAATAACAAGAATGTACTTATTACCACCAATACTTTCTATGGCCGATGGACCACATAGATCGATGTGTAGAAGCTCAAGAGGTTCGATGATCTTTGTGTTAACACGTATGGGACGACTCTTCCGACTTTGCTTTCCCATTTCGCATGCAGCACACAAATGCTCCTTGTCAAACTTTAGAAGTGGCAGTCCTCGCACATGATCACCAAGAACCAGCTTGTTGATGTCTTTAAAGTTAAGGTGCGAGAGTATTCTATGCCATAGCCAGCTTTCATCAGAATGAGCTTTCGTTAGATGACATACATCAGGCTTCCCTCATATCGAGTTTAGATTTAATGGATACATTTCGCCTTTGCGCTGGGACTTCAACAGAACTGTCTTAGTTTTCTTTTCAATGATCTCGGATCATTCATCATCAAATGAGACCTTCAGGCCAGTCCCTACAACCAATTGCGAGACACTTATGAGATTGTGTTGCAATCCTTCCACGTAGGCCACCTTTCGAATGGAAAAATCTCCGTTCGTTATCATTCCATACCCTTTTATAGTGCCACATGAGTCATTTCCATACTTGACACATCCACCATCTTTTAGAGCCCGAAACTCCCTCAGCTCTTCCCGTCTCCCTGTCATGTGACGCGAGCAGCCACTATCAATATACCATTTGTCGTCGAACTGCTCGTCACTGATAACCTGCAAAGATTAAGCAGATTTAGGAACCCAAAGTTGCTTGGGTCCATGTGAGCCTTTTACAGAACAGGGAATAGCAATAGAAAGATCAACCAAATATGTTTGTTTTATTAAAGTGGTTTCATCTTTCCTTTTGATGGTGAAAACCTTAATTTTGTTAGCTTTCGTTGTGTTTGAATCAAATTGTGGAATTTTATTTTGATTCTTAACAAAAACTTTATTTTGTTTCCTAGGGTTAGCAGACGTCTTCTTTGCTTGTTCTTCAGAGTCCGAGACAAACTTTCCCTTCCCTTTAACATCCTTGACTGGATTCGGCTTCGGTTGATGTGGAGGAAGATGGGATTTAGGACCGAAACTGCTCTTTCGGTTCTTTTGACTACAAGAGTTGCAGTGTGAGCATTGACCTGAATTTGTCTGTGAGCTTACTTTCGCTTTTGAATTAGACACCTTTTCTTTGCGAACATAATTGGAGTTATGAGACTGCCAAAACTGCTTTCGCTCATTGAGATTCTTTTTATATCTTCTGTTCCGCTGGAGTTTTTGTTCAGCCAGCTACTTTTGAGACTTGTGAATGTTTGCTTTCGGCTTCGGTCTTTCTGCATGAGTTTCTCTCTTCAATGAAGAGGTTTCGCTTGCTTCTTTTACAGGTTCTCTTTGACTTTCTTTAGTACCACTTGTGCTTAGTACATCAAAGCTTGTCGGCTTGTTGAGTGGTTCTGCCACGTATCTGCCCTTGACTCTCCATGAGGTTCTTTCTGATAAACCGACAGTTTCGTCTGCATTGTCAATTGGAGCAGACCAAAAATAATCATCACAGCCGCCTGCGTTGTCTTCGTTTACTAAGGCTGTAAGTTCGGCGGTGTGTTTCTGAGTAACTCCTGTTGTGGTGTATACCTGATTTGGTACTGTTTGTACCTTTTGATATACCACAACCTTCTCTTTCAGAACTTTGACTTTGTCTTGCGATATCCGAGCGAACTCAACTAAATTTTCAGATATAAGACCTTTGGTAGATTCGCTTTTGACAAATTCTGAACAGTTAACTACATCTTCTACAGATATTTCACTCATATCACTGTCCTCGTCAAATTCAAAAGTGTTTTCCACATTTATCTTGTTTTCTGAACTCAACTTGGCACTCAATGAGTCAAATTTCTGTACAGTTCCCGTCTTGATTTTTAATTTATCATTTTCGTCAAATAGGTTTTTAAGCATGTTCTTATGGTCGTTGGACTTGATAAAGGACTCGATTTTTTCCAGACCGATTCTGTAGGCATCAGAAATCTCATCCGAAGAGACAATAGATTCACATTTATAAAAATCAGCATCTATTTCGTCTTCCTTTAATTCAAGTAAAGGCAAAATCATTTTGTGAATTTTATCTCCAATCTCACAATTTAAATACAACTGAGTAATATTGGAATAAAGACGTTTAGGAATTAAGCAAAAAATATTCCTTTGTTTCAAAAACTTTAAATTGGCACGTTCCAAATAAATCAGTTCATCTCTTGCCCTAACCAACTCTAATTCCTTCTTCTCCATCCACATCCTTCGCTCCTTACTTGTAACACCGAAATTTTCAAACCAAAATTTTCATTTTGAATATAAAAATCACATATCATATTTCTCGAAATATATCAAGTATCACCATTAATCTAAATTATTTATCAAAAGTTGTTTATCACATAAACCAGGATCCTCCAAAATATATTCCCAAAGCGTGTGTGTGTGTACAATCAAGCCGGGGCCTTCCCGCGATCATCGGAAGTACCTGAAACACATAGCACATAACACGGTAAGCACGAAGCTTAGTGAGTTCCCCAAAATACCACATACAGCTCATTAGCCACTCTAGGCTATAACTCGATAAGACCCTCCGGTCAGTGTGTCTCAGTGGGACCCTCCAGTCCCAACTCAGTAAGCTCATAATAACAATATTCGGCATAAATCACAAATACATAATGAAGAATATTAAATACACAGATAAACACAATAAACAGCTTAATCACAAAATGTGCCACTCAAAGAATGTATAGTGAGAAGACTCACTTCGTAAGTAAGCTAAGTGAATGAATACTCTCGCACACGGATCACCGAGTCTAGCCTGCTCCTAATCACATAAGATAATTATATCTAATTAACTCTTTAAATTGCACATTTTACTAAGTTCTCTCTCTCTCTCTCTCTCTCTCTCTCTCTCTCTTTCTCTTGAAGTGGAAAAGACCCATTTACTCCTCCATGGTTTCCCAAAGACAGGGTTAACCAAACCCTAAGTCAACAGAAGTCAAACTCGAGTCAACAGTCCATGTTGACCCTACTCGTCAAGTGCACTCATGGGACTCGACGTGTCTGCTCGCCATCCACAGAATCACTCAAAAGTCTGGCTCAACTCACCGAGTTGCTATACGATCAAAACCATCGGGACAACCCCATCCGACTCGTCGAGTCGGATTCTTGACTCGGTGAGTCCATTCAGACTCATCTCTCATTCAGTCGTTTTCAAGGCAGAGAACTTCCCCAAACTCTGGATCTACACTCCTAAGGCTCATCTATCACGTAAAGTCACAGGCTTTACGTTCATGCATGGCATTTAGAGCTTAAAATGCCAAAACACACCCCAAAAAGGGTTTTTCACTCAAGACCACTATTATGGTTGGATAAAGCATGGACTTTTGGACTCTAGGGACCTCACATGGTCCAGATCTGAAGTTCAAACCTCTCAATGAGCATGGAACACTCAATGTCCTCATATTTGGGTGGAAAACCCCTAGATTCACAAAATCATAAGATCTATGCAATAGAATGAGAAAGGTGAAAGCTTTATACCTTTCCCAGAAGCTTTGAAGTGAAGCAACCTCAGATCTAGCAACACCCTCTTGTCCCTTGGCTTGGGAATCTTCTCTTTTCTTCTCAAAATGCACCAAACACTCACAATTAGCAAAGCACTCTATCTCTAGGCTCAAAGGTCGTTTTAAGGTTTGCTCTCAAGGAAGGGTAGCCGCAAATGAGGCTATAAGTGCCTTTAAATAGGCCCCAAACCCGGGAATTTAGGATTTCTCATCCCAGCGCCTACTCGGCGAGTCGGCTCTCGGACTCGTCGAGTAGGTCATTAAACCCACGTGGCCATCTGCGATACTACTCGGCGAGTTGTAGCACCAACTCGTCGAGTCATTCTATAAATTTCAACAATAAATAATCAAAATGATAGACTTGGGACTCCGAATGTTACAATTCTCCCCACTAGAATCAGGCTTCGCCCTCGAAGTCATGATCTGAAAATAACTCCGGATACTGCTCTGGCATCTCGGACTCCGGCTCCCATGTCAACTCGGACCCCCTCCGATGTTGCCACTGGACCTAAACCAGGGGCACCTCCTTGTTCCTCAGAACCTTAACCTTTCGATCCATGATCGCAGTTGGTCTCTCAATGTAATTCAGGCTCGCATCCACCTGAATGTCTTCTAATGGTACTATCGTCGTCTCGTCGGCTACACACTTCCTTAGCTGAGACACATGGAAGGTGTCATGAATCTGACTCAACTCCACAGGTAGCTCCAAATGGTACGCTACCCTACCCATTCTGGCGGTCACTCTGAAAGGACCGATGTATCGGGGCCCAAGCTTGCCCTGTTTCCTGAATCGGATCACCCCTTTCCAAGGGGATACCTTCAGCAGGACAAAGTCTCCAATCTGAAACTCAAGCTCGGATCATCGCCTGTCAGCGTAACTCTTCTGGTGACTCTGGGCCGTCAGTAACCTCTGCCTGACCTGCTGAATATGCTCAGTCGTCTTGAGCACTATCTCAAAGCTACCCATCACTCGTGGCCCCACCTCTCCCCAACAGATAGGAGTCCGACACCTTCTCCCATAAAGGAGCTCGAAAGGAGGCATACCAATATTGGAATGGTGGCTGTTGTTGTAAGAAAACTCAGCCAAGGGCAGATAGGTGTCCTAACTTCCACCAAAGTCCATAACACATGCTCGAAGCAGGTCCTCGAGCATCTGAATCGTCCGCTCACTCTGCCCGTCTGTCTGTGGGTGGTAGGTTGTACTGAAGTGCAATCTCGTCCCCAACTCCTCATGAAACTTCTTCCAAAACCTGGAAGTAAAGCGTACATCCCAATCTGACACTATTGACGTCGTCACTCCATGCCGAGCTACCACCTCTCTTACATATACCTCGGCTGGTTTCTCTGCAGAAGAACTCTCACTAATAGCAAGGAAGTGAGTGATCTTCGTCAACCGGTCCACAATCACCCAAATTGTGTCGACACCTCGCGCGGTCCTCGGGAATTTGGTGATAAAATCCATGGAAATCTGTTCCCACTTCCACTGGGGAACCTCTAGTGGCTGCAACTTGCCATGGGGACGCTGGTGCTCGGCCTTAACCCGACGACAGGTGAAGCACCTCTCGACTACCCAAGCCACGTCCCTCTTCATACAGGGCCACCAATAGTCTCTCTTCAGGTCCAAGTACATTTTAGTGGCTCCTGGTTGGATCGAGAATCTTCATTTGTGTGCCTCCTCCATCAAAACACGGCGAGCTCCGCCAGTATAGGGTACCCAAATCCGCCCTCGGAAAGTCATAAGCCTACGACTGTCAGTCACAAACTCAGACACCTGCCCAATCACCCGCTCCCTCTTGCGGTTCTCTGGTCTCATGACCTCCACCTGGGCCTCTTGAATGGTATCTAAAACTGGAGTCATCACCGTCATCCTCGTACATACATCCCGGATCAGAGCGCTCTCGGCTCTACGACTCAGGGCGTCGGCTACCACATTAGCTTTGCCCGGATGATACAGGATCTCACAGTCATAGTCTTTCACCACATCCAACCACCTCTTCTGTCTCATATTCAAGTTGGGCTGATCCATGAAGTACTTCAGACTCTTGTGGTCTGTGTACATAGTACATCGCACGCCATAAAGATAGTGGCGCCAAATCTTTAGGGCGAACACCAACGCCCCTAATTCCAAATCATGGGTGGGATACCTCGTCTCATGAGGCTTCAGCTGCCTCAATGCGTATGCTATCATGTGACCTCTATGCATCAACACTGCACCCATCCCTGAGGTAAACGCATCGCAATTAACCACAAAGTCCTCTACTCCCTCCGGAAGTGATGGGTTTCTAGCAATACATCATTCATATGGTGTACATGCAAACCCTAATAGCTTTTGGATCTAGTTTGTCTAATGAACATGCAATTAAATATCCAAAGCTATAAACCCTAGATCTATCATATAAGAACTGAAATAAGGGTTTAGTAATTACCTTTGATTGTTATATAGTAATAACAATCAATTCCTTGCTTTGATTTGCTTCAGAAAGCTTAGTGCCTCAAGTGTTGCACCTCTAATGGAGTCACAAACACCACTAAGCAATTGGATGAAGGAGAGAAGAGAGGGGAGGCACCAAAAACGGCTGGAAACCCTAATCCAAGTGTTAGCCACGTTTTTGGTGCCCAAGGGTTCCTTATATACTTAGGCTATTAGGGTTATCCAACAAGGAAACCCTAATTTGACCGCTTAAGCCCTAAGCAGCCCATGGACCCCTTCTGGAACATGCCTTGGACGATTTCTAATGGGCTTCCCCATAGAATTCGTCCAACCTATTATTCCGAGGTGATCCATAGCCCAATTGCAATTATCCTATAATTACAATTCCAGTCCCCTAAGTTTAATTAATCTCTTTTAGTCACAAAATTAATTCTTAATTAATTCTTGACTAATATTAATTAAACAATATGATTTCTCCTTTAATATATTATTCTTATAATATATTAATAAATCATAATTAAACCTTTCTCTCCTTAATTCATCCTACATATTGCTATGGTGAAGGCAACCCAAAAGGACCATGCTCATAATCGGGTCAAGTACATACCAAAATACTTATGGACTTAGACACTAATCCAACAGTCTCCCACTTGGATATGTCTAATAACTATTTTGCATAACTTTAGAACGTGATCAACAATCGTAGCTTTCAAAAGCCGCTGTCAACTCTGATCTTATCAGATACGCGTGTCCTTTAGATAAGGGATCATATATTCCTCCATTATCAAGATATCGTATAGACACGATACATGGATTTAAATCATTCTCTCTGTCTATGTATTGTTTCCCGACATCTGATTTATGACGACTGACAACAGACTACAATTGAACACATCAACTTAGTCCCAGCTTGGCCAAGCGCTTAGGGTGTCATTACTAAATCATCGAGGGGCCCACAAATATCGCTTTTATCCCACTTTGGGTAAAAGGAATGAATAAACTTCGACTCAAATGCTTGCTTGCACCTACTAATCGAATCACACACAACAATAAGTTTTATAACACCAAGTTACTGGTGCGTTTACTTATCATCAATGTGCAACCGACCAGCAAATAACAACTCACACGTCTCGGTTTCAAGAACATACAATGTTATCGTCTCACTAATCACCCGTGATAAATCCATGAAGTGATTCAAGTGAGCGTGGGTTTAATCCAATACTTTAATCTTATCAAAGCACTCATGAACTCTGCAACAAACTTGTGCTATGTCTAAACACTTTAGACAATCTGCAGACAGATTCATGACAGTCTTCCTTCATACCTACTTCCAACGTATGACCGACTGTGGAGGTTTGAATAACCCAGTTATTCTGAAAGTCAAAACATGCAAAGTGAAACGCAATAATAATATTAATCCTATATGGCCCCAAAGCTTTTGAGCGTAAATAAAAACACTTTTATTTAAACACCATATTGATTACTCATTATTCATTGCTTACTGTTTCAGAAAATCAACTTATTACTCGAATTATAACCACAAGTGTCCCATGCTCCAAGCATGCACACTTTGGTTTCCTATGGTCCATACTTTGTGAAATAGATCAATTGAAAAACTTTTCCAATGAAACTCATTTCACAATCCCCAATCCTTATTATTAGTATAAGACTACCAAATTCTTACCACTTTTAGAATATGTCAGATTCTAACATTTTATGCAATGATTCTTTCGTAATGTCATAGCACAAAAGTTACCAAGACCCGGCTAATGAAATTACAAGGTATTCTATCGGAAATTGTTACAAGACAATTCCATAGACGTGAAGTCTCACATTCAAAGTACATTCCTTTGAACATCCTTCTCGCATAAAAGTTTCTAATCTAGACATATTTCATAATATCCAACTCCCATTAATGGAAACATTTCCATATTTGACACATGACAACTCATTCTTAATAGAATCTTATATATTCATAATAATGTCAATATAGTCCATTCAGTACTATACTTCCAACTACTCACAAGCGACAAATCCTCAGTGAACCTCAGATCGTCCTTTGATAGTTGTTTAATTATTTTAGTCAAAACCAATTCTAGTCCCTTTTTCCCTCTTAATGCCCAAGGCAGTTGGAAAATTTTAGAACGGTCAAATATTATAGCATATGCAATCGATCCTATACTCGAAGCGTATTGGACACGATGCATAATGTCTCACATAAAGACGTGATACTTTATCATCCTTCTGCCATAATATTTTATGTGCCATGTTCCCACAATTCGAACTATGAAGAGGGATGCCGTAATCATAATCGAATTTTGAGAATGCACTATGTATCCTTGACTAAATTTATTAACATTTCTCGATCTAAGCTTTAGAATTTTGAAACGAAGTATAATATTCTCTCCCTTAATTATAGTAAAACAACTTTTCAACCTTTTCATCTTTGCAAAGTGAATCTTTGTTTTCTATAATTAATATTGCTAACTTGCAATACTTACCATAATAATCATGCTCCCACTAACATGATGATTATTTTCTTACCAGCATAACACTTATGCTCCCACTAGCTTTGACATGTATTCAGAAAACAATTGAACATCCAGAAAACAATGCTTATTGAATTCCTTAAGTTCATATTTCTAATACCTAATGCTTTGATAAGCCTTTATCTAAGCTTTTTAAGTTCATACACCTTTGCCTTAGATAACTCACATGTATGTCTAAACAATTCAGAATTTATGTTACTAAGTCCCAAATGTTTAGACCAGTTGCCAAATCTCACAATTTGAACTATGAAGAGGGATGCCGTAATCATAATTGAATTTGAGAATACAATTTTCACAGTTGCAATCTTCTTAAAATCTATCTTAGTGAAAGCATTTCCTCACACTCATTTTCATGAAGGAGGGAAACCTCATGACACTTAGATTTTAAGATGTATGTGTTCCTATCCATGTGAATTTGTCAAAACGAAGGTTTGCGACAAATCCAAAACCATATGGACTGAACTTGTTCAATCATGATTTCTTGCCTCATGGTAACACGAGTGCCCACCATGTCTTCCAAGCAACTCACCCTTTCATATCGATGTACTTTCCATTGATCAAGGTGCTTTGTCTTTATGCATTCAAATGAGAACTCTCATGCATAATTAACTCAATTGAAATGGCACAGAAAAAGCGTACGTCATCCACGATAGGCTTTAAACCTCAAGTCTTGTGCTAGTGTTGATCAACTAGGTTTAACTCTTGATTTGTTCTTGAAACCTTTCAAGACCATTAAGACTCCCACTGACTCCTTGACATATAAGATTCTCTTGTCAAGAAACATTCCTTGACAAAACAAATATTCAAGAGTTAGTGTAGTTTTTATCAAGTTTAACACTTCACACAATTGGTCTTGGTTGGTCTTTATCTTATCCAAGACATCACAACTTACCAATTTCAAATTTGCAAGAATAAGAAAACTTTTCCAAATTCCACATTTGACGAGTGTTATAAACCTACTTAAGACTTGTCACTCAAGTCATAATCTTGGAGTATGACTCTTAAGACTTGATATTGGAACGAAGTATGATTGACATATTGATTTAACTATTTCCATAATTCTCGATTCCTCTTCTTAGACATGCAAATGCACTAAGACTCACTTAGAGGACCAATTGAGACATAGCTCTTAATCATTAAGACTTATCATAAAACACTATAAAAGGTGCTCTCCCTTCTTCTTAGAATAGAGAAAGTTTTATCTTTCTGCCTACTTGATTCTTCTTATTTGTTCTGCTATTGATTGAAACTCTTTCGATCAACTCAGAATTATACTTAATCTTATAAGTATAACCATATTTACTAAACTTTAATAAATCATGACAAATATCTTTATCACTCTTGTGGTGGACTTGATCAACGCACAACCTAGTGTACTCGATCTCCTAGTCCTTCACTTGACACTTTGTCAAAGAATTAGTCTAATTTCCAAGTATGAAGTCTCTCATTCATCACGCAACCAAGTTGTATGATTCCAAGTTTCTGTCCAATTGAAACTTGGGCGGTGAGAATCTCTCCCTATTTGGTAAATTCTTGACATTTCCACAAATAACATAATTAAGAATCAAATCCATTATTGCTAATAATAGAAACAATTAAACATCATTTTTTCATACATGCCATTGCAAGGATAAATAAATAATATAAAATCAAAATTTATTTTATTGCGGAAAAATTTGTCCTTACAACATAATTCAACTGAAAACTATGCTATTTGTAGCACCTGGTTCTTGGTATGTATTTTATTTCAGTGATTTTGCATTTTTGGCCTGGGACTCGGCGAGTTGAAGGCACAACTCGCTGAGTAGAAGCGGGATGAGACGCGGGATTTAAGTGATGGACTCGTCGATTCGGGTCCCAGACTCGACGAGTAGGCTCTGACTGGACAAAACCCTAATCTGAGGGTTTGCACCCTATTTAAACAACCTTATACAGCCTCCATCGCCCCTTTATGCTCCCAGAAACCCTCCATAGCAAACCCTAAGTGTTTTGGTGCAAGATCTAAGGCTTTTGAGTGATTTTGTGGGTTTTGACCTCAAGGAAGAAGGAAGAGCATAGAAGGATCAAGAGGATACTGAAGGATTCGAGTTTGGTTCATCATTTGCAGTCTTTGAAAGGTATAAAGTCTGTACCTTGCTTTCTTGTTTGTTAGATCCCTTTTTGGGGAAGATTTAGGGCTTTTTAGGCCATATGAGGTAGCCAACCATGATTGCAAACATGGTTGGGGGTCAAGACTTCGGATCTAAGTCTTGGGAGGGGTCACAAGGCAGATTTGGGTTGCTTTTGCACTCAAGGAAGGCCCCATGCAACATAAGAACCATTTTAGAGCCTTTTTGGCTCAAAAGTCCCATGCATGCACGTAAAGTTCGTAACTTTACGTGCTAGATCGAGCTTAGGGGCTTGGATCTATCATTTGGTCAAGTGTTGTACATCACAAATCGAGGATTTAGGGTGTGGATGTTATCGACTCGACGAGTCCGTTCTTGGGACTCGACGAGTCCAAGGCTCTGAGTCGCATATCTGTTGAGGGTCAAAAGGGCTCAGTTGGGTGTTAGAAGGGTTGTAGCAGGACAGAAAGAGTGACCCAACGCATTGGACTTAATTTTAGACCTGGATTTCATGGGACTCGACGAGTGCTAGAACAGACTCGGCGAGTCCAAGGCAATCTCCTTATGTTTGAAGATGAACTCGACGAGTTGTTCATACAACTCGGCGAGTCAAGGTCGGGACTTGTTCATCAGTTGAAGGTGAACTCGGCGAGTGTTCGTCCGACTCGGCGAGTCGGATGAAGGTTCATTGATGTTCGTAAGGAAGGGGAACTAGTCGAGTCGTTGACAAACTCGACGAGTCGAGTTGTGGATAAGGACGAGTAAAGGGAAGGGACTCGACGAGTTGACGGACCAACTCGGCGAGTCGGGTCAACTGGAAGTTGACTTTGTCTTGGACTTGGTTGGGGGTAAAATTGTCATTTTACCCTAAGAGTAGATATCAGTTTCTGACTGAGTGTTTTATGGGGATTGTAGCCGGAGGATTTCCGGAGCAGCAGCAGACAGAGGTTTCCCGCCCGGAGTATCAGCAGCTACTCGTACGAGGTGAGTTACCTTCCAGTAGGGGTGGGTCTAAGGCCACAATGTCGGCCCACCAAAGAGGAGTATTTAGAAGATGATTGTCTTTGTGATAATTATCTTGGTCTGGTTACATGCTTTGGTCATGAGTTTTATTTATATGACATGTTACGTGTATGATAGGGACTGGTTTCCCTGATAGCGGTCCTTAGGACCAAAGGGTAGGTCAGTACCCGGATATGCCTGACTATATGTTTATATCTTGTTGTTGTATGCTAGTGCTAGGGGGTGGAATAGTCCCCAGTTACCGGTTGAAAGATACCGATGACAGTTACCGGTTGAAAGATAACGATGATGATTACCGGTTGAAAGATACCGATGATGATTACCGGTTGAAAGATACCGATGATGATTACTGGTTGAAAGATACCGATGATGAATACCGGTTGAAAGATACCGACGATGATTACCGGTTGAAAGATACCGAGGATATTGTATGGTATGTGGTATGATGGGGGAACTCACTAAGCTTTGTGCTTACGGTTTCGGTTTTGGTTTTAGGTACCTCTTCGTCTAAGGGGAAGGAGTCGGCGGCGTAGCATCGCATCACACACACACATGATTTCCGCATGGAGCTTTCTGGGATTGTACTCTGATATGTATTATTTTATGACTTGGATTTTCAGACATGATGCTTTGTATTATGAGATGACATGTTTTCACAGTATTTTCTTATGAATGTTTTTATGAGTCAGTTAATCAAAAAGAAATTTTTGGACTCGAAAATTGGGTTGTTACAAGTTGGTATCAGAGCCCTGGTTTGAGGGATTCGGACACACCCTCGGGGGTGTCTGGACTCAAACTGAGGGGCTAAAAGGTTTTTACAAGGAAAAATGGTTTTCTAAAATCTAAATGGAAGGATTCTAAGAAAGACGAAGTGTGTGATGCATGCGACCGACCGGGCTCAAGTAAGTTTTCCCCAAGATACCCATACTTGATATGTTATGCTATATGGTTTTGATTCAGAAAACTGCATGCTAGAATAGGACTATGGATCTAGGAGGATGCCTTGTGTGCCTGATATATGATTCTGAGAATTGCATGCTAGTTAGGGCTAAGGATCTAGGAGGATGCCTTATATGCCTATTATATAAGCTGTATGCTAGGACTGTTTAGTCAGCAGTAGGATGGCCTGTGTAGGTTATGCCTGATTTGGTTACCCAATACACGAATGCTGCTTGCTTTATGCTATGGGGGTTCTGGCCACCTTCAACTAGCTAAGGAACGGATATGTAACAGTATCCACATGTTAGTTAGGGGGAAGTGCTCGGGACTCCTAGTGCAGCTGATGGCGGAGGGTAGGTCGGAGAGTGCCCCAGGAAAGCCTGGGATGAGACAAGATGGAAATGTATATTGGGTAAGGGACCTGGCGAAGTCAAGATAGTCCTTAAGGAAAGTACGGATAGATGTGGAAGGTAGTATGGGCCCGTACTACTAGAAGCAGAGGATCCGTCCTCGAACCAAGGAGGGCCTAGATGGAACCTGGAAACTTGGAAAGTGTGCGAAACCTCCGAAAGTATATGTGACCCTGACATTCGTATGTTATTTTCAGAATGGTGGTCACGCGGACTGGAGCAGGAGGTTCAGGATCTGGGTCAGGATCGGGCTCGGGCGCAGGATCCGAGCATGTGGATGATGGGTTACGCGAGTACATCACGTCCGAGATCACGAGGGATATCCTTGATGCGACGTCGGTTATCTTCGGGTCGATCAAGGAAGGGATCATTGAGTTGATGGAGGATCGCCTCAGGGCGTTCAGGAGTGACATGGCGGCCAGCCAGTCAGGATCGCGCACACTGTCCTTCAAGAACTTCCGAGGGAGCGGTGCGCCGGGTTTCCATGGGGCGAAGTACCCCATTGCTGCCAGACGATGGATTGCAGACATTGAGTCTGCACAGTTGACTAGCTTCTGCCCCGAGGGGTCGAAGGTGAGGTATGCAGCAGGATGCTTGAGAGACAGGGCCAGAGATTGGTGGGAGTCGGTTGGTGACTCTCTGGGAGCCTCGGCTGTTGAGGTTATGACATGGCCAGATTTTGTGACCCGGTTCAGGGCGGAGTTTGCGCCAGCTGTGGAGCTTCAGCAGCTGGCCAGGGAGTTCTTGGACATGAGACAGACTACGGAGACTGTGGCGGAGATCACCGCCAAGTTCCAGGAGAGGGCATTGCTGGTGCCCCAGTATGCGGGTGATGAGGACATGATGAGGACCCACTACCATGATATGTTACGAGCTGACATCCGGGAGCATGTTAGTTTCTCATCTTGCCCTACCCTGGATTCCATGATTGCCAGGGCTAGGGAGAGGGAGATTGATATGGAGCACATCCGAAAGAGGAAGGCAGCGGATGGGCTGACGACGGGGGCTTCGGGGAAGAAGCCCAAGGGATCCGATGGTAGGCCGAAAGGCCAGTCAGGGCGGGACCGCTGTGGGAAATGCGGTCGGTCAAACGAGGTAGCTTGTCGCACTGGGCCGGGTTCAGGCTGCTATAAGTGTGGCAAGGTTGGGCATTTTAGTATAGATTGCACTGCCCCAGCTCCTGCGATTCAGATATCAGACCTGATTTGCTTTCATTGCAATCAGAAGGGCCATAAAAAGGCCAGTTGCCCCAGATTGACAGCAGCAGCGGCGCCGACAGTGGCGCCAACTCTAGCGACAGCACGGGTTGTGGATGGCCGGAAGGCCAAATTGGAGGCTCCAGTGGTTCGGAGCAGAGCATTTCAGCTGACAGCTGAGGAGGCACGCGCTGCACCCGATGTGGTGACGGGTATGATTTCTTATTTGTATGTTGTTATGTTATGTCGCTGTGATTTTGATATATTATGTGCCTTGCTTAGGATCCTTCCATGTGAACGGTATCCTAGTTCAGGTGTTGTTTGATTCGGGTGCCACCCGATCATTTGTCTCTCTTGCGCTTGGCAAGAAGTTTCCAGAGTATTCGGGGATGTTGGATTGCCCTCTAGAGGTCGAGATTGCGGACGACCGGTCGGTACGGGCGTCAGAGGTCTACCGGGATTGTGTTTAGAGGCTATTTGAGGAGCGTTAACTGGTAGATCTGGTTCCCATACCTTTGTGGGGGAACAAGGTTATTATCGGTATGGATTGGCTGAGCCCCAATGGGGCAGTGATTGACTGCGCGCAACAGTCAGTACGGATTAGGACCCCTAGTGGGGGAGAGCTGGTGGTTCAGGGCGAAGGGCCACAACAAGGACCAGCTTTATGTTCGGCAGCGAGGGCTAGACGCTACCTCCAGAAGGGTTGCGTAGGTTATGTCGCCTATGTTATGGGTACCTGGGAGGCGGGTAGGGCGACGGTGGGCGATGTGCCCGTACCGAGGAGTTGCCTGGAATACCTCCGGAGCGACAGGTGGAGTTCAGGATCGACCCAGTCCCTGGTGCGGCTCCGATAGCCAAGGCACCGTATCGGTTGGCTCCTCCTGAGATGCAGGAGTTGTCTACACAGTTGCAGGAGCTGTTAGACAAGGGATTCATTTGACCGAGTAGTTCTCCCTGGGGAGCCCCGATTCTATTTGTGAAGAAGAAGGACGGGTCGCATCGGATGTGTATAGATTATCGGGAGCTGAATAAGGTAACTGTGAAGAACCGTTACCCACTCCCGAGTATTGATGACCTCTTCGACCAGCTACAGGGAGCGTCTTGGTTCTCCAAGATTGATCTGCATTCAGGGTATCACCAGATGAGGGTCAGAGAGGAGGATGTGCAGAAGACTGCGTTTCGGACGCGCTATGGCCACTATGAGTTTGTGGTGATGCCTTTCGGGCTCAACAATGCTCCTGCCGCGTTCATGGACCTCATGAACCGCGTGTGTAGATCGATGTTAGACCGGTCTGTGATAGTATTTATTGATGATATCTTGGTTTGCGCCAAGACGCGAGAGCAGCATGAGGAGCATCTGCGAGAGGTTCTGGAGACTTTAAGAAGGGAGAACTTGTATGCTAAGTTCTCCAAGTGTGAGTTCTGGTTGCGCGAGGTGCAATTTCTTGGGCACCTTGTCAACCAGAACTGGATTTCGGTAGATCCGGCCAAAGTGGAGGCCGTGATGAGATGGGAGGTTCCGAGGTCTCCATCTGAGATTTAGAGTTTCCTAGGATTAGCCGGCTACTATCGGAGATTCATCCAGGATTTCTCCAAGATAGTCGTACCCCTGACCAGGCTAACGAGGAAGGCTGTGGTCTTTCGTTGGGGGCCTGAGCAGCAGGCTGCATTCGAGACATTGAGGCATAGATTATGCGAGGCGCCAATCTTAGCCCTGCCAGAGGGCATAGAGGATTTCGTCGTGTACTGTGATGCGTCCATCTCGGGTTTGGGCGCAGTATTGATGCAGAGAGGGCATGTCATTGCTTATGCTTCAAGGCAGCTGAAGCCTCACGAGGCGAACTACTCGACGGATGATTTGGAGTTGGGGGCTGTTGTGTTCACCCTCAAGATTTGGCGTCATTACCTCTATGGGGTTCGTTGTACGATTTACATGGACCACAAGAGCCTGAGGTATCTCATGGACCATCCAAATCTAAATATGAGGCAGCGTCGGTGGCTTGATGTGGTAAAGGATTATGACTGTGGGATCCTCTACCACCCGGGGAAGGCCAATGTGGTGGCCGACGCGCTTAGCCGTAAGGCAGCGCCAATCAGGGAGATCTGTCTGAGGATGACAGTGGTGGCTCCGCTGTTGGAACAGATTCGGGAGGCCCAGCAGGAGGCCATGAAGGAGGAACATCGGAAGAGCGAGCGGATTGTGGGGCAGGTTTCCTCCTTCGACTATGATAGCCGAGGGTTATTGACTCTTCACCGTAGGGTGTGGGTCCCTATCATGGAGGCGTGCGCCAGATCCAGATGGAGGAGGCACACAAATCCAGATTTTCTATCCATCCCGGAGCGACGAAGATGTATAAAGATCTTCGTCCTGATTATTGGTGGCCCTTCATGAAGCGGGACGTAGCTGTTGGGTTTTGAGCATTCTAACACTCCTATGGTGTACATGCAACCCTATAAACCTTGGATCTATGTTTTCTCTATTATACATGCAAATATTAACTATTCCAAGGTTTCATCCTAACTAGCATATTATGAAGCACCTATACTACAAAGTTCTAGTTAGATGACATACCTTTTGATGTAGCTTGATGTCTTCAAGCTTTAAGAGCTTAGCCCCAATAGTGTGGAAGCCTCAAATGGAATCACAAATCACCAAAACACCTTGGAAGAACTTGAGAGAATATGTATGCACACTAAAATCGGCCCACTCTTATTTTCACACACTTGTGCCAATTTTTTGAGCCAAGGACCCCTTTATATATTATGGAGGATTAGGGTTACATCCATGTAAACCCTAATACCCATGACCTTTCATTTACATAGGATCCATGGGTTAAAAGCTCCATGGACCATCCATGAAAGCTTAGCCCAACCTAAATGAACTTGGCCCATTCCATATATATAAGAGTCCATATTTAATTAGTTCTTTTTGATCACTTAATTAATTATAAATTAATTCTTGATCAATACTAATTAAATAATATGATTCCATATTAATATATTAGAACTTATAATATATTAATATAAATCATAAATATACTATTCTCAAAAGACTATCCATATAAATTGTGTCGGTGAAGTGCAACCCAAATGGACCATGTCGGGTCGGGTCAAGTACATACCAAATATAGTTATGGACTTAGACATTAATCCAACAGTCTCCCACTTGGATAAGTCTAAAACTATTATTGAGTATGACTTCAAAACCTAACTGGCAATCGTAGCTCTTAAAGCCGTTGTCGAACTCTGACCTTGTCAATGACTTGTCCATTAGATAAGGGATCATATATTCCTCCATTCTAGATATCATATGGACTGAGACATGGATTATCATCATTCTCTCTGTGCATTTGTTATTTCCCGATTTTCGATTTATGATGACTGACTGATTGAACAAATGAAATCAGTCCTGGCTTGGCCAAGCACTCACATGTGTCATCGCTAAATCCTCGACGGGCCCACAGATATCGCTTTTATCCCGAAGGTAAAAGGAATGGATAAACTTCGACTCATATGGCTTGTTCTACTACTTGTTGAATCATACACAAAGGCACGTTTTATAACATCGAGTTACCAAATGCGTTTTCGTGCAATCAATGTATAACCAACTCATAGTAACAACTCATATCTCTAGGTTTGAAGAATATAATATATTATCGTCTCATGATCACTCGTGATAAAATCCATGAAGGGATTCAAATGAGCGCGGGTTGAATCCAATACTCAAAACTTATGAGCACTCATGAGTGTTGTAGCACCACTTTGTCCACCAACTTGGACCTCTACAAACCAACCCATGACAGTCTTGATTCATATCTACTTCCAACATATGACCGACTGTGGATGGTTTGAATAACTTAATCATTCAGGAAGAGCGACTTAGTTATTCTGGAAGTCAAAACATGCAAAGTGAAACACAAGAATAAATGAATCAAATATGGTATCAAACCCTATGAATATAAATAAACACTTTTATTTATCACCATACTGATTACTCATTATTTATTGTTTCGGTTTTATCAACTTTATACTTGAATTAAAAACACTTGTTGTCCCATGCTCCAAGCATGTATACTATGTTTTTCTTAAACAATAGCTTTGCCATACACCAAGTATGCACTATATGTTTGTCTATGATCCTTACTTTGTGAAATAAACCAATTGAACATAATTTCAATGATTCTAATTTCACACTCCCAAATCCTTATCGAAAAATGTGAGAATTTCAAATTCCTATCATTTATCGAAATCTGTTTAGATTTGAAACTTATATTCACTGACCCTCCTGTAATGAATATGTACAAAGTCACAAAGACTTGTCAACAGTCATTATAAGGTATTCCAATGGAGATAAACTCCATGGAAACTAAGTCTCATATTCAAAGTACATTGCTTTGGACATGCTTCTTGCATTAAGTTTTCTAATCTTACACAGATAACTTCCACCTATGGAGACAACTCCATATTCTCATTTTGACTATCACTTCTGAATAAGAGATGCCTCTTTTCAAAATATGTCAATATGGTCCTTCCAAAATTAGCACTATACTTCCAACTGTCCCTGAGCAACCAATCTTTGGTAAACCTCAGATTGTCCTCGACAATTGGTTAATCATTTTAGTCATATCCAATTCTAGACCTTTTCCCTTCTTAATGCCTCTGGGCATTTGGAAAAATTTAGAAATGACAAATATTATAGCACATGCAATCGATCCTGTACCCAAAGCAAATGGTACACGATTCATGTGTCTCACATAAAGACATGATTCTAGACCAGTCTTTTGCTACAATTTTTTTATTTGCCATGTTTTCAAAATTTGACTATGAAGAGGGATGCCGTAATCATAATCGAATTTTGAGAACGCAATATATAGAATTTCCTTAAGTTGAACCAATCCAACATGAAATTCATATATATATTCTTGACTAAAGATGATTAAGGTCTCAATCTAAGCCTTTAGAACTGAAATGAAGTATATCCTCTCCCTTAATTATAGCAAAACAACTTTTTCAATCCCTGCAGCCTCACGAATTGAAACTTTTGTGTTCTATAATTAACATTGCTAACTTGCAACACTAACAATAATTATCATGCTCCCACTAACATGATGACTATTAGCATAACACTTATGCTCCAACTAGCTTTGACATGTACTCAGAAATCAGCTGGACTTCTAGAAATCAATACTTTATTGACTTTCTTACCAAAGTTCAGATTTCTGATACGAGATGCTCTGATAAAACTTTATCTAAATCATACACCTTTCCTTAGATAGCATGCATGTGTGTCTAAACAATTTCAGAACTATGAAAAGTGATGCTGTAATCATAGTCTCAATTGTTTAGACCTTTTGCCATCTGCTTCAAATCTACTTGGTGGAAGTGTTTCCTCACCATCATTTTCATGAATCGGAGAGAAACCTTATGACCCTTAGATTTTATGGTGTATGTGTTCTTATCCATGTGAATCGTCAAAACCATAGTCACAAGACAAGGATAATGACAAATCCAAAATCATATGGACTGAACTTAGGCAATCTTAACTTCTTGCTACCTGGCAGTACTAGGTCTGCCATTGCTTCCAAGTTGTTATGCAACCAATTGAGAACTTTCAGAACTCTTATGCAAAGTCAACTTTAACTGGAATGGGCACAGAATATGTCAACACGATAGGTTATAAACCTCAAGTCGTGTGCTAGTGAAGAACCTCAGGTTTTATTCTTGATTAGTTCTTGAAATTCTTTTTAGGATCTTTAAGACTCCTACTATCCTCTTGACATATAAGACTATCTTGCCAAATATTCAAGAGATAGTGCGGATTCTTTATCAAGACAAACACTTCACACAATTGGCCTTAGTTGGTCTTTGTTTTATCCAAAACATCACAACTTACCAATTACAAATGTACAAGAGTAGGACACTTTTACTCTTACATTTGACAAGTGTTTTAAACCTTTCTTTAAGATATGTCGCTCAAGTTACAATCTTGGAGTATGACTCTAAGAATTGTTTTGGAACGAAGTATGACTCATCTTCCTGATCTAACCATTTCAACAATTCATGACTCCTCTTCTTAGTCATAAGAATGCACTAAGATGACCTTTAGAGGACTAACTGTGATATGATTTCTAAATCATTAAGATGATCACAAACATGATACTAAAGTACTCTCCCATCTTTTCAGATTTGAGAAACTTTTATCTTTCTGCCTAATTTGATTCTTCCCATTCGTTCTTCCATACATTGAGACTTTTCCAATGTTTCAGAATTATACTTAAACTTGTAAGTATAACCATATTTACTAAACTTTAGTAAATCAAATAGTCTTAATGAGCTTTGTGGTGGACATGACCAATGCACAAGAATGTGTACTCGATCCCTTTAGTCCTTCACTTGACTCACACATCCATGTGAACAAGTAATTAGTCTTGATTTCCCAATGCTTGAAAGTTCTCATTCATCATACTATTCAACTTGCATGATTCCAAGTTTCGGTCCAATTGAAACTTGGGCGATGAGGAACTTTCCTGATTTGGTAAATTTATACACTACCACAAATGAAAGAATCAAATCCATTTTCCAATATTGCTGTCAGTGGAATCATATAAGCAACAATTTTCCACAAATGTCATTGTAAGGATACTTCAAATAAATAAAATTAAACAATTTTCTTTTATTTTAAAACTTTGCGGAAAAACTTATCCTTACAATCCACATGGAAAATTGTTGTTATCTATTCCTTAGCAATATATCATAACTTCTTAAGCAACTGCTCAAAATTCTGATGCGATCGAAATCCACCTTCGCGATCAGAATCAGCATATACTTCCTTTAAGATTTCTCTCTATTCTTTGATTGTTAAAACATCAACATGTGACCCAGTCACATCATGTAATGAGGATCTCAGAATAGAACTTAACAGAGTTAGATAATGGGCTCTACCTGATGTAGAGTCAAACTTATTGAATTTAACATCCTTAGGTAAATTTGGCAGCTTTGCAATATACGCCCCTTCCTTTGGCAAAATAAACATATGGACCCTTTGGTAATGGGACTATCTCAGACTTAGCCTTTCTCTTTATCATTTGGTCAACCGGGATGACTATGGCCAATCCCTTTCCATTGGGAAGAGAATGCTTTTTCTGGATTTCCAGTGTCACCATTGTCACTGTCCATAAAGTTTTTGGGAAGTTGATCTTCTAATCAAATTTGCTTTACTATCGTTCCAAATCATTGCTGATTCAGCAGCACCAAACAAATAGATATGATCATTAAGGTTCATGTCATAGTCTGTTTCATAGTAGTCCCAAAGGAACTCACTATGTGACTTAGAAAGTGATTGAACATCCAACTTTCTCAAGACTTTGACACCCAACTCTCCCGGCTTGTCAATATGTGACTTCATCTCTAAGATGTGATCACACATAGACCTTGCTTTCCATTAGGGCTTGAGTGACCTTGAACTTGTGGGTTAGGGAGAATAATTGGAGGAGGTGGAGGAAGAGAAGTATGACTTCCATGAGCCAAACTCGGGAAGTCATATTCATTAGGAAAGCTTGGTTTGGGAGGATCATAGATATCTGAACCATACATCTTTTTGGGAGATATTCAAGATAGTTGATCTAAAGTCCTTAATATAATACCCAATATGAAATATTAAGGCTAGGACCCAGCAAACTATTTTATAACTTGGAAGAGGGATGCCGTAATCCAAGCTATAAAATATTTGAAGGTAGGTGAATGACGATTCACCAATTTCCACCAAGATAAACGAAATGTATTATTAGGTTTTAATTGGTTTTGAAACTCCTAGATTCTTTTGAGATTCATTGAACTTTTCAAAGGCATGTTTCAATCTCGAGTGTGCCCTTCAGGTTTTGTGACTGGGATGCCGAGGATCACAAAACAAGTTGTGAATAACCATGCAAATATACTTGGTACCCTTAATATTTACCCCTCAATCTATGTGTCGGTTAACCACACACGCTCCACCGATACTATGATAAACATTAAGTTACCCTTTGCCTACCTTGTTAAATCAAGCTAGTGTGTCGGTTAACCACACACGCTCCACTAACTGACTTAAGCAAAGTGCAAAGTGTAATTTCATGGGTTAGCACCAAATTCACATTTTCCTAAGTAACTAAGATTGGGTATTATTAAGAGTTTAGTTACTTAGTATTTATCATTAATACTCTTAATGAAGGGAGAATTATAGTCCTTGTCCTACCCGTTCGGCTAACGACCCTCCACCGGTCAAGGAAGCGGTGGGTGAGAGTAGACACCCATTAAACTGCCATTTTATAGGTAGTAACCTTATACCCCCCTTATAGACCGGCTTCGTGAATGAGGCCTACTATTGGTAAGACGACTTGCTCTTATACATATAATATATTAAACTTTTAATATTATAATAGTATAAGGGTGTATTTTAGACATTTAAAATACTTGGTGGTTTAATCTATTAATTAAACTAAACTTTTAATTTAATTAAACTCAAACCATATCTTTATTTATGGATTTAATAATACTCTTTTAATTAAACGCTTTAATTAACTATTAATAAAGTCCATAAGAGTTAATTTGAATTATTCAATAAAACATCATAATTCCAATTATTAAACTCAAAATTAAAATCATTTAATTAATTGTTTAAGTTATGAACCCAAGAGTTTTAGAATTCAATTCTTTTTTTTCATAAAAAGCTTTTTCCAAATTTCAAAACTTGAGGGCAAGTTTTGTAACTCTTGAAAACCTTTGTATTCCATAACTTATGGTGTTAAATACTTGTTTTATGATGAAACTTTTCATGTTCCATAACTTAAGAACAAGTTATGGAATTCTTTAAAACATTAACTCTAAATTTTGTAACTCCATAAAAACTTTAAATCAATTTTTTTTTTAAAAAAAAAACTTTCATATCCATAACTTATGGAAGTTTCAAAAACCCTTAAGATCACAATTTAAAAAAAAACTTTTGAGCTCCAAAATTTTATGACAAAATATGTAACTCCTTAAAACATTTAGATCACACTTTTAAAACTAATAAAATAATCATATCATTTTATCTTTTACTAAATTTGACCTAATTCAACTCATATAACAAATGATTCAAATTTTACAAATAATTCGTTTTTCACAAAACAAGTAATTATCTTAAAATTTGACAAACGTCATGTTTTTTTTTTCCTTTTTTTTTCAACTTGAAAATAAAACATTTGCATCAATATAACAGAAAACAACCCATGGCTCTGATACTACTGTTGGGTTTTGAGCATTCTAACACTCCTATGGTGTACATGCAACCCTATAAACCTTGGATCTATGTTTTATCTATTATACATGCAAATATTAACTATCCCAAGGTTTCATCCTAACTAGCATATTATGAAGCACCTATACTACAAAGTTCTAGTTAGATGACATACCTTTTGATGTAGCTTGATGTCTTCATGCTTTAAGAGCTTAGCCCCAATAGTGTGGAAGCCTCAAATGGAATCACAAATCACCAAAACACCTTGGAAGAACTTGAGAGAATATGTATGCACACTAAAATCGGCCCACTCTTATTTTCACACACTTGTGCCAATTTTGTGAGCCAAGGACCCCTTTATATATTATGGAGGATTAGGGTTACATCCATGTAAACCCTAATACCCATGACCTTTCATTTACATAGGATCCATGGGTTAAAAGCTCCATGGACCATCCATGAAAGCTTAGCCCAACCTAAATGAACTTGGCCCATTCCATATATATAAGAGTCCATATTTAATTAGTTCTTTTTGATCACTTAATTAATTCTAAATTATTTCTTGATCAATACTAATTAAATAATATGATTCCATATTAATATATTAGAACTTATAATATATTAATATAAATCATAAATATACTATTCTCCAAAGACTATCCATATAAAGTGTGCCGGTGAAGTGCAACCCAAATGGACCATGCCGGGTCGGGTCAAGTACATACCAAATATAGTTATGGACTTAGACATTAATCCAACAGTAGCATGGTATGTGGAGCGGTGCTTGATGTTGGGTTTTGAGCATTCTAACACTCCTAAGTGTACATGCAACCCTAAATACCTTGGATCTATGTTTTCTCTATTATACATACAATTATGAACATCCAAGGTATTATCCTAATCTAGCATACAAAATAATAAATATAACAAGATAGAATACATACCTCTTTGATGTACAATGTCTTCATGAAGCTTGAGTGCCTAGTGCCCCAAGTGTGACACCTCAAATGGTTCACACAACACCAAATGCACATGGAATGACTTGAGAGAAATGGAACACTCCTTGAAATCGTCTAGCCCTCATATTCACACATTAGTGCCCGATTTCTTAAGCCATGGGATTCTTTTATATGGTGGCTATTAGGGTTACACCATGTAACTCATAACTTTACCCATTCCTTATGCTCCATGGATTTTAACCTCCATGGAGTATCCATGGGTCACCCCATGGACTTAGTCCAACATAAGGAATCTTGGATCACAAGCCCACATATATAAGAATGAATGATTTACACAATCAACCCATATATTTAATTAGTCTCCTTTTGATCACTTAATTAATTCCAAATTAATTCTTGATCAATACTAATTAAATAACCTTATTAATATATTAGAACTTATAATATATTAACCAACCTTAAGTGTTATTTCTCTCATTATAGTCTATCCAAATGCATGATGCCATGCAACCCAAATGGACCATGCCGGGTCGGGTCAAGTCTTACCAATTATAGTTATGGACTTAGACATTAATCCAACAGTCTCCCACTTGGATAAGTCTAAAACTATTCTTGTGTATGACTTCAAGAACCGACTGGCAATCGTAGCTCTCAAAAGCATTCGTCGAACTCTGACCTTGCCGATGATCTCTGACCTTTGTCAATGTCTTGTCCATTAGATAAGGGATCATATATTCCTCCATTCTAGATATCATATGGACTGAGACATGGATTATCAATCACTCTCTCTGTCCATTTGTTGTTTCCCGATTTCCGATTCATGATGACTGACTGATTGAACAAATCAAATCAGTCCTGGCTTGGCCAAGCACTCACATGTATCATCTTTAAATCATCGAGGGGCCCACATATATCGCTTTTATCCCGAAGGTAAAAGGAATGGATAAACTTCGACTCATATGGCTTGTTCTACTACTTGTTGAATCATACACAAAGGCACGTTTTATAACATTGAGTTACCAATGCGTTTTCGTGCAATCAATGTATAACCAACTCATAGTAACAACTCATATCTCTAGGTTTGAAGAATATAAGATATTATCGTCTCATGATCACTCGTGATAAAATCCATGAAGTGATTCAAATGAGAGCGGGTTAAATCCAATACTCAAAACTTATGAGCACTCATGAGTGTTGTAGCACCACTTTGTCCACCAACTTGGACCTCTACAAACCAACCCATGACAGTCTTGATTCATATCTACTTCCAACATATGACCGACTGTGGATGGTTTGAATAACTTAATCATTCAGGAAGAGCGACTTAGTTATTCTGGAAGTCAAAACATGCAAAGTGAAACACAAGAATAAATGAATCAAATATGGTATCAAACCCTATGAATATAAATAAACACTTTTATTTATCACCATACTGATTACTCATTATTCATTGTTTCGGTTTTATCAACTTTATACTTGAATTTAAAACAATAGTTGTCCCATGCTCCAAGCATGTACACTATGTTTTCTAAACACTAGTCATGCCATACACCAAGTATGCATACTATGTTTGTCTATGATGTTTACTTTGTAAAATAGATCAATTGAACATCACTCCAATGATCCTCTTTTCACAGTCCCAAATCCTTACTGCAAATGCAAGAATTCCAAATTCATGCCATTTACTGAAATCTGTTAGATTCTAAACTTATATGCATTGATCCTCTTAATGATTATGCACGAAGTCAGAAAGACTTGACAACAATCATTACAGAGCATTCCAAAGGAGATCAGCTCCTTGGAAACATCCTTCTTTCATTAAGTTTCCTAATCTTACACAGATTGAATAATTTCTAACTTTGAAACCATTCCATATTCCATTTTGACTATCACTTCTGAACAAGAGTTGCCTCCTTACAGATTATGTCAATATGGTCCTTCCAGAATTAACATTATACTTCCAACTGTCCTTGAGCAACCAATCTTTGGTAAACCTTAGATTGTCCTCGACAATTGCTTAATCATTTTAGTCATATCTAATTCTAGACCTTTTCCCTTCATAATGCCCCAGGCATTTGGAAAATTTTAGAAAGGATGAATATAGCACATGTAATCGATCCTATATCCGAAGCATATGGGACACGATTCATGATGTCTCACATAAAGACTAAACTAGTCTTTTGCTATAATATTTCCATTTCAATTTGCCAAGTTCTCAAAATTCAGATTATGAAAAGGGATGCCGTAATCATAATCGAATTTTAGAACGCAAATAATGGACCCATATATAGAATTTCCTTATGTTGAGCCATTCCAACATGAAATTCATATATATATCCTTGATTAAATACGATTAAAATCTCAATCTAAGCTTTTAGAATTGAAATGAAGTATAATTTCCTCTCCCTTAATTATAGCAAAACAACTTTTTCAACCCCTGCAACCTCACGAATTGAAACTTTTGTTTTCTATAATTAACATTGCTAACTTGCAACCTTTGTCATAATTATCATGCTCCCACTAACATGATGATTATTAGCATAACACTTATGCTCCCACTAGCTTTGACATGTACTCAGAAATCAGCTGACTTTCTTACCAAAGTTCAGATTTCTGATACTAGATTGTTTTGATAAAACTTTATCAAAATCATACACCTCTCTTAGATAGCTCACATGTGTGTCTAAACAATTTTAGAACTATGAAAAGGGATGCCGTAATCATAGTCTCAATTGTTTAGACCTTTGCCACTTCTCACAAGTCCATGTTAGTGTGCCGGTAAACCACACAAGCTCCACTAACGACTTTGAGAATGCAAATATCACAATTGCTATCTAGCTAAAATCTACTTAGTGAAAATGTTTCCTCACCATCATTTTCATGAATCGGAGAGAAACCTTATGACACTTAGATTTAATAGTGTATGTGTTCTTATCCATGTGAATTTGTCAAAACCATAATCACAAGACAAGGTTAGTGACAAATCCAAACTCATATTGATTAAACTTGTGCAATCTTAAATTCTTGCCATTTGGCAGCTCAGGTGCCTGCCATTGCTTCCAAGTAGTTGTGCAACCAATTGAGAACTCTCAGAACTCCTATGCAAAGCCAACTTGAATAGGCACAAAAATTTCAACACGATAGGTTATAAACCTCAAGTCGTGTGCTAGTGAAGGACTTTAGGTTTTATTCTTGATTAAGTCTTGAAACTTTCAAGAGCTTTAAGACTCCCACTGTCCTCTTGACATATAAGACTCCCTTGTCAAATATTTAAGAGATAGTGCGGATTCTTTATCAAGACTAACACTTTACACAATTGGCCTAAGTTGGTCTCTGTTTTATACAAAACATCACAACTTACCAATTTCAAATGTACAAGAGTAGATAACCTTTTACTCTTACATCTGACTAGTGTTAACAAACCCTCTTTAAGATATGTCACTCAAGTTACAATCTTGGAGTATGACTCTAAGAATTGTTTTGGAACGAAGTATGACTCATCTTTTTGATTTAACCATTTCAACAATTCATGACTCTTCTTCTTAGTCATAAGAATGCACTAAGATGACTTTAGAGGACCAATTGTGATATGGTATCTTAATCATTAAGATGATCATAAACATGATACTAAAGTACTCTCCCATCTTTTCAGATTTGAGAAACTTTTATCTTTCTGCCATACTTTGATTCTTCTTATTCGTTCTGTCTCACATTGAAACTTCTCCAATGCTACAGACTTATACTTAAACTTATAAGTATAACCATATTTACTGAACTTAAGTAAATCATGACGAATAGTCTTCTTGATCTTTTGTGGTGGACTTGACCAGTGCACAAGAATGTGTACTCGATCCCTTAGCCCTTTCCTTATTCACATAAGGAATTAGTCTTAATTTTCCAAGCTGAAAGTTCTCATTCATCATACTATACAACTTGCATGATTTCAAGTTTCGGTCCAATTGAACCTTGGGTGATGAGAATCTTTCCTTATTTGGTAATATTAGACACTACCACAACCGAAAGAATCAAATCCATTTTTCCAATATTGCTATCAATGGAATCTTATAAGCAACAACTTTTCACAAATGCCATTGTAAGGATACTTAAAATAAATATCAAAACCTTTTTCTTTTATTTTAAAACTTTGCAGAAAAACTTATCCTTACAATCCATATGAAAACCTTGTTGTTATCTATTCCTAAGCAATATAAATATCATAACTCTTAAGTAATAGCCCAAAATTCTGATCACCGAACCATGCGATTGAAATCCATCTTTGCGATCAGAATCAGCATGTACTTAATAGAGTTAGACAATGGACTTTACCTGAAGTAGAGCCAAACTTATTGACTTTAACATCCTTAGGTAAATTTGGCAGCTTCGTAACCAATGCCCCTTCCTTTGGCAATAGTTACCTATGGACCCTTGATAATGGGACTATCTCAGACTTCGCCTCTTTCTTTACCATTGGGTCAACCGAGTTGACTATGGCCGATCCATTTCCATTGGGAAGAGAGAGCTTTACTGGATATCCAATGTCATCATTGTCAATGTCCATAGAGTTTTAGGAAGTTGATCTTAGCAAATAGATAAGATCATTAAGGGTCTTGTCTTAGTCTGTTTCATAGGATTCCCAAAAGAACTCACTATGTGACTTAGAAAGTAGTTGAGCCACCAACTTTCTCAAGACTTTGACACCCAACTCTCCCGGCTTGTCAATATGTGACTACATCTCCAAGATGTGATCACACCTAGACCTTGCCTTGCCAATAGGGCTTGAGTGACCTTAAACTTTTTAGGAACTTGTGGGTTAGGGAGAATAATTGGAGGAGGTGAAAGAAGTATGATATCCATGGGACATCATCTTCATTTAGGAAAGCTTGTTTCAAGAGATTTGGGAAGATCATAAATGTCTAGACCAGACATCTTTTTGGGAGATATTCAAGATAGTTGATTTAAAGTCCTTAATATGACACCCAATATGAAATATTAAGGCTAGGACCCAACAAACTATTTTATAACTTAGAAGAGGGATGTCGTAATCCAAGCTATAAAATATTTGAAGGTAGGTGAATGACGATTCACCAATTTCTACCATGAAAAACGAAATAATTTATTAGGTTTTAATTGGATTTGAAAGTCCTAGATCTGTGAGATTCATTGAACTGTTCAAAGGCATGTTTCAATCTCGAGTGTGCCCTTCAGGTTTTGTGACTGGGATGCCGAGGATCACAAAACAAGGTGTGAATAACCATGCAAATATACTTGGTACCCTTAGTATTTACCCCTTAATCAGTGTGCCGGTTAACCACACACGCTCCACCGATACTATGATAAATATTAAGTTACCCTTTGCCTACCTTGTTAAGTCCAGGTTAGTGTGCCGGTTAACCACACACGCTCCACTAACGACTTAAGCAAAGTGCAAAGTGTAATTTCATGGGTTAGCACCAAATTCACATTTTCCTAAGTAACTAAGATTGGGTATTAATAAGAGTTTAGTTACTTAGTATTTATCATTAATACTTTTAATGAAAGGATAATTATAGTCCTTGTCCTACCCGTTCGGCTAACGACCCTCCACCAGTCAAGGAAGCGGTGGGTGAGAGTGGACACCCATTAAACTGTCATTTTATAGGCAGTAACCTTATACCCCCCTTATAGACCGGCTTCGTGAATGAGGCCTACTAACGGTAAGACTGACTTTACTCTTATACATATATATATATATATATATATATAAATATTATTAACTTATAATATTATAAAGTATAAGGGTTGAATTTTAACTTTTAAAATTCTAAGGGCTAACTTGGATTTAAAGTATTCATAAGTGAAAACTTTTCAAATTCCAAAACTTGAGGGAAAGTTTTGAAACTATTCAAAACTAATTAATTCCATAACTTATGAGTTTAAAGTTTTTTTAATTAAAACTACTTTAATTAGAAAAAAAACTCTTCAAGTTTCATAACTTGAGAACAAGTTATGGAAGACTTTAAACTAATTAATAAAAAAAATAACTTTTTTTTTATTGTAACTTATGGAACTAATTAAGGTTACACTTTTTTTTTAATTTAATTTAATGAAGAGACTCTTGAACCTCCATAACTTGAGGACAAGTTATGGAGTCATAAAACCATTTAATTAGAACTAGACTCTTCATTTTGTAACCTTTGCCAACTTTTATGAGTTTTATGATTCTTAAATGTGACTTTTCATATAACTTGAGGACAAGTTACAAAAACACACTTTGGAATCAACTCTTAGATTAAAATGGATTGAAAACAACTATTTCACAAAACTTTTCTATTAATCTAAGAACCTCATAAGAACAAGATAATTCAAATCATCAATCTTCAAGAAATTAGCATGAACATACAAACTAATACAAATCTTGAAATTATGACAATTATCTTAGAAATTGGATTAGCATGAACATTACCTCATCAAAAACAAGTTTATAAGTCCAAAAACATCTTAGGGTAATGTTCCTAGTCCAATTCCAGCCAAAACAATCGAATATATGCATCCAACTCGATTTTTCAGCTACTTTTGCAAGTATAACAAGAAAACAAGCCTAGGCTCTGATACCACTGTTGGGTTTTGAGCATTCTAACACTCCTAAGTGTACATGCAACCCTAAATACCTTGGATCTATGTTTTCTCTATTATACATACAATTATGAACATCCAAGGTATTATCCTAATCTAGCATACAAAATAATAAATATAACAAGATAGAATACATACCTCTTTGATGTAGAATGTCTTCATGAAGCTTGAGTGCCTAGTGCCCCAAGTGTGACACCTCAAATGGTTCACACAACACCAAATGCACATGTAATGACTTGAGAGAAATGGAACACTCCATGAAATCGTCTAGCCCTCATATTCACACATTAGTGCCCGATTTCTTGAGCCATGGGATTCTTTTATATGGTGGCTATTAGGGTTACACCATGTAACTCATAACTTTACCCATTCCTTATGCTCCATGGATTTTAACCTCCATGGAGTATCCATGGGTCACCCCATGGACTTAGTCCAACATAAGGAATCTTGGATCACAAGCCCACATATATAAGAATGAATGATTTACACAATCAACCCATATATTTAATTAGTCTCCTTTTGATCACTTAATTAATTCCAAATTAATTCTTGATCAATACTAATTAAATAACCTTATTAATATATTAGAACTTATAATATATTAACCAACCTTAAGTGTTATTTCTCTCATTATAGTCTATCCAAATGCATGATGCCATGCAACCCAAATGGACCATGTCGGGTCGGGTCAAGTCTTACCAATTATAGTTATGGACTTAGACATTAATCCAACACTTGACCTGTAGGAAGGTCAATGCCGAGCACCAGAGACCACACGGCAAGATGCAGCCGTTGGATATCCCGTTGTGGAAATAGGAAGACATTACGATGGATTTTATCACAAAGCTTCCTAAGACCGCGCGGGGAGTGGATTCGATTTGGGTCATCGTCGATCGATTGACCAAGAGCGCTCATTTTATTCCGATTCAGGAGAGCATCTCGGCCGAGAAGCTGGCCGACATCTATATAAGAGAGGTGGTGGCGCGGCACGGGGTGCCAGTTTCAGTGATTTCCGACAGGGATGTGCGGTTCACTTCCAGGTTTTGGAAGAAGTTTCATGACGAGCTGGGTACTCGTCTGCATTTTAGCACCACCTTTCACCCGCAGACGGATGGTCAGAGCGAGCGGACCATCCAGGAGATTGTTTCCTGATTTCCGATTTGTTTGACAAAGAACTTAATTGAACACATCAACTTAGTTCTGACCGGGCCCGGTACATAGGTCAAAACAAAATCATCGAGGGGCCCAGATATCAGCTTCTAATCCAAGAAGGAACAGATAAACTTCGACTCATATGTTTGTTCTACCACTCATTGAGTTATACACAAAAGCACGTTTTATAACATCGAGTTACCAATGCGTTAACGTACAATCAATGCATAACCAACTCATAAGTAACAAATCATATCTCTAGGTTTGAAGACTTATATGATATTACCATCTCACGATCACTCGAGATAAATTCCATGAAGTCATTCCAGTGAGCGTGGGTTGAGTCCAATGCTCAGAACTTATGAGCACTCATGAGTGTTGTAGCCATGTCCAACAACTTAGACCTCTGCAACCAATCATGACAGTCTTGATTCATACCTACTTCCGACATATGACCGACTGTGGAGGTTCGAATAATATGATATACCAAACATAATTATTCTGGAAGTCAAAACATGCAAAAGAAATATAGTAAACGATCGACAAGAGATATCAACACTTTACTCATAAATAAAACACCTTTTATTCATCATCTAATGTCAATTACACTTTACAAATTTCAAGGTTATCTAACTATTAAATCTAATATCATCCTTCAGCCCTATGCTTCGAGCATGCTGGAGATGCTTAACCCGAGTCAGTCCCTTCGTGAGGGGATCTGCTGGATTCTCATCCGATGATACCCTCTTTGCCACGAGGAGTCCTTCTTCTATTCGATGTCTGATGAAATGGTATTTTCTGTCGATGTGTCTGGACCTCCCGTGATCCCTTGGTTCCTTGGCTAAGGCAACTGCACTTTCACTATCACAGAAAATTTCCATTGGCTCTTTAAGAGCTGGTACAACTCCAAGGTCTCCAATGAAGTTCTTCAGCCATATCGCCTCCTTTGCTGCTATATACTCTGATTCGCAAGTTGAATCAGCCACTGTCTCTTGCTTGGAACTCTTCCAAGAAATTGCTCCTCCATTTAAGGTAAAGACCCAGCCTGACTGAGAGCGGAAATTATCCCTATCAGTTTGAAAGCTAGCATCACTATACCCTGCAACTCTCAAGTCTTCACTCCCACCGAGGGTAAGGACCCAGTCCTTAGTCCTCCGTAGGTACTTGAGGATATTCTTTACCGCAGTCCAGTATGCCTTGCCAGGGTTCCCCTGATACCTGCTAACCATGCTCAAAGAAAAGGCTACATCAGGTCGAGTACACGTCATAGCATACATGATCGATCCTACAGCCAAAGCATAAGGTATTCGACTCATTTCTGCTATCTCAGCCTCAGTACTAGGGCTTTGTGTCTTACTCAATCTGGCGTTACTCTGGATGGGTAACTCTCCTTTCTTGGAGTCCTGCATGCCGAATCTCTTCAGCACCTTATCCAAGTAGGTACTCTGACTAAGTGCAATTAGTCTTTTACTCCGGTCTCTCAAGATCCTTATCCCTAGAATATAGGCAGCTTCTCCTAGGTCCTTCAGAGAGAAACACTTCCCAAGCCAGGACTTAACTTCCTGCAGAGTTGGGATGTCATTTCCTATGAGTAGTATGTCATCCACATACAATACCAAAAAGGTAACTATACTCCCACTAGCCTTGACATATACACAAGATTCATCTTCACTCCTAGAAAAGCCAAATTCCTTGACTTTCTCATCAAAGCAAAGATTCCATCTGCGAGGTGCTTGCTTTAACCCATAAATGGATTTCTCAAGCTTACACACTCTATTAGGGTACTCTGTGTTGACAAAACCCTCTGGCTGACACATGTAAACATCCTCAGCCAACTTTCCATTAAGGAAAGCGGTTTTGACATCCATTTGCCATATTTCATAGTCATGAAATGCGGCTATGGCTAACAGAACCCTAATAGACTTAATCTTGGCCACTGCAGAAAAGGTCTCATCATAATCAACTCCCGGAGTTTGTGAGAAACCCTTTGCAACCAGTCGTGCCTTATAAGTGTGTACATTACCATCCATGTCGGTGTTCTTCTTGAAGATCCATTTGCACCCTATAGTCTTACGACCTGGTACATTCTCAACCAAGTTCCAAACTTGATTGTCATACATGGACTGTATCTCGCTGTCCATTGCCTCTTTCCACTTGGCTGACTCAGGGCCTGCCATGGCTTCCGCGTAACTGTTAGGTTCATCCAGACTTATCAGTGTCTCATCACTGATAAGTGTATCACCTTCCGCAGTAATATGGAATCCATAGTAATGCTCAGGTGCATTCCTAACCCTTGTGGAACGCCTCAAAGGTACAGACTTGTCAATTGGCTCAACAGAAGTTTCCTCCACAAGTTGAGTGCTAGGGTTTGAAGTTCCTTCACCACTTGACTCTTGAATTTCTTCAAGGCCAACTTGCCTCCCACTGTCTCCTTGGCTTATGAACTCTCTCTCTCGAAAGAACGCCCTCCTAGCTACAAATACCACATTCTCACTAGGTCTGTAGAAGAGGTAACCAAAGGATTTCTATGGGTAGCCGATGAAAATACACCTCTCACTTCGAGGTTCGAGCTTATCATGAGTCTCGCCTCTCACGAAAGCCTCGCAACCCCAAATCTTAATGTGGTCTAGTTTGGGTACTTTACCAGTCCACATCTCATGAGGAGTTTTGGCAACTTTCTTTGTGGGAACTAGATTAAGGATATGGGCGGTAGTCTCTAAGGCATACCCCCAAAATGAGATTGGTAGCGAAGCTCGACTCATCATGGAACGAACCATATCCAACAAGGTTCGATTACGCCTCTCAGCTATTCCATTAAACTGCGGTGTCCTGGGAGGTGTCAATTGTGAGACAATCCCACATTCCCTAAGATAGTCGAGGAACTCTGAACTAAGATACTCACCACCTCGATCGGATCGAAGCATCTTAATGTTCCTGCCCAATTGATTCTCGACTTCCTGTTTAAACTCTTTAAACCTCTCAAAAGTCTCTGACTTATGATTGATTAAGTAGACATATCCATATCTACTGTAATCATCAGTAAAAGTCAAATAATAACGATTAGCATCCCTTGTGGCATGTTTGAAGGGCCCACACACATCTGTGTGTATAAGATCCAACAAACCTTCACCCCTCTCACAAGAACCTGTGAAGGGTGACTTTGTCATTTTTCCAAGTAAGCATGATTCGCAACTATCATCTGACTTTAGGTCAAATGACTCCAATACTCCAGCCTTTTGGAGTTGGCCTATGCGTTTCTTGCTTATATGTCCAAGACGACAATGCCATAATGATGCTTTATCCAAGTTATTATCATTAACAGAATCAATACACAATACATTATTTCCTAAGTTATCAACCACAGATACAGTTTCATACACACCATCACAAGGTAATGCTTTAAAATAAAGAACATTATTAAAGAAAGCATTAATCGAACCAACTTCATTATCAAATGAAAAGGTGAAACCTTGTTTATACAATGCATGAAAGGAAATAATATTTCTTTCCATTTCTGGTGAATAACAACATTTATTCAAATCTAAACTAAACCCACTACTTAGCGATAAAGTAGAAACTCCAATCTTGGTGACAGGTAAAGCTTTCCTATTCCCCATGATTAAGTTTATTCTTCCATGCTCCACATTCTCACTTCTTCTTAGTCCCAACAAATCAGAACAGATATGAATACCACAATCGGTATCAAGGACCCAAGAGTTAGAATGGGGTGAGTTATTAGATAAGATAGTGTAAATACCTGCATGGTTGGGTTTAACTTTCCCATCCTTCACATCTTGCTGGTACTTTGGGCAGTTCCGCTTCCAATGTGACTTTTCATGGCAATAGAAGCATACAGCCTCTTTAGGGTCAGAAGAAGGAGTGACAAAACCTTTCTTGGTTCCACTTGAAGAAGAGCCATCAAGGGTCCTAGCCTTGGTACCCTTCGAAGAGCTCTTCCTCTTCTTCCCTCTACCTTTCCCGATTGCCAAAACCGGGGCGGAGTTTGGAGTAGGAGTGTTAACAACCGACTTACCCTTAAGACCTGTTTCTGCGGTCTTGAGGAGTCCCTGAAGTTTGCTGAGTGTGACCTCTTCCTTATTCATGTGATATGTCATGCGGAATTGATCATAACACGATGGTAAGGAGTGCAAAATGATATCTATTGCAAGCTCCTCAGGGAAGTTCACATTCAGCTTCAGCAACCGATCCACATACCTTTGCATTTTCTGCATGTGGCTCGTGACGGATTCCCCGCCCTTCATCATGGTTGTTATGATAGAGCATATGATTTCATACCTCTCTTGTCGTGCACTTTGATGGTATCATTCCATCAGATCTTGGTACATTTCAAAAGGGTAGAAGTCCTCATAGGACTTTTGGAGTTTCGTTGTCATGGTGGCCAACATGATGCATGCCACTTTTGTAGCATCCCTTTCATGTGCCCGGAAGTCAGCGATCTCCTGGGGAGTTGCAGTGGTCTCATCAATCTCCTTAAGCTCCTTGTTAAGGACATATTCTTTGTCCTCGTAGCGGGTAATCATCCTGATGTTTCTGATCCATTCATTGAAGTTGGATCCATCAAAAGTGACGTTCCCACACAAGTTCATAAGGGTAAAGGAGCCATTAGGATTAGAGCCAGAAGCAGCATTGTTTAAAGACATCTGAAAGAAGAGAACAAGATTAGTTTAGATATTAAGAGAGTCCTTAATAAAACACCCAAATGTAATATTAAGGCTAGAATCCAATCACAATATATTATAACTTAGAAGAGGTATGCCGTAATCCAAGCTATAACATATTTGAAAGGTAGGTGAATGACGATTCACCAATTTCCACCATGAAAAACGAAATATAGATATTAGGTTTTTAATTGGTTCTAAGAAATTCCGAGATTCTTTTGAGATTCAATGAACTTTTCAAAGGCATGTTTCAATCTCGAGTGTGCCCTCCAAGTTTTGTGACTGGGATACCGAGGATCACAAAACGAGGTGTGAAGTAACCATGCAAATCACTTGGTACCCTCAAGGTTTATCACTCAATCGATGTGCCGGTAAACCACACACGCTCCACCGATGCTATGGTAAACCTTAAGTCACCCTTTACCTACCTTGTTAAGTCCAAGTTAGTGTGCCGGTTAACCACACACGCTCCACCAACGACTTAAACAAAGTGTAAAGTGTAATTTCATGGATTAGCACCTTATTCACATTTTCCTAAAGTAACTAAGATTGGGAATTTAATAAAAGCATTTAGTTACTTTATAATATTCATCATACTTTTAATGAGAATTTATAAGTCCTTGTCTTACCCGTTCGGCTAACGACCCTCTACCGATCAAGGAAGCGGTGGGTGAGAGTGGACACCCATTAAGTTGCCATTTTATAGGCAACAACCTTATACCCCCCTTATAGACCAGCTTCGTGAATGAGGCGTACTAGCGGTAAGACGACTTGACGTTATACATATATATATTAGTAACTTATAATATTATAAAGTATAAGGGTTGAATTTTAACTTTTAAAATTCTAAGGGTTGGAACTAAAGTTTTAATCAAGACTTTACATGTTCCAAAACTTGAGGGCAAGTTTTGTAAACTTCCAAAACTTTTCATTTCTTATAACTTATGAATTAATTGAGTAATAAAAATGAAGACTCTTCATTTTTATAACTCTTGTGTTCTTTTAATGGCTTTAATAAATGTGAGACTTTTGGTTTTCCATAACTTGAGGACAAGTTATGGACTCCATTAAAACACATTATGATCATGAATTAAACTACCATGAAGGTTACAAACAATTCCTATGATCATCTAATCTTCATAAGTTCAAGAACATGAATATGAACACTTTCAAGAATAAAAAATTACACTTAAAAAAAACTTGTAATTTTAATAATTGCCATTGTAAATGGATTAGCATAAACATTACACCATCTAAAACAAGCTTTAAAACATCAAAACACTTTAGGGTAATGTTTCTAGTCCATTTCCAGCAACAAATGTGCAAACTTTCATACGAGCAGAAAACAGAAAAACGGTTTTTTTTCAAGCTGTTTGCACAAAAAAAAAAAAAACAACAAACGAACCATTCTCTGATACCACTAATGGGTTTTGAGCATTCTAACACTTCCTAAGTGTACATGCAACCCTAATAACCTTGGATCTATGTTTGTCTAATTATCATGCAAAGTTGAATTCCAAGGTTATATTCCTATCTAGCATACACGGGGAACAAATTTTAACTTGCATGAAAGATAGAATAACTTACCTTGTTGTTGCTTATGATCCTTGAAACCTTGTGAGCCTAGCACCCCAAGTGTGATGCCTCAAATGCTTCACACAACACCAAATGCTTTTGGAATGACTTTAGAGAGAATACACACTTCTAAAATCGGCCTAGCCCTCTTGTTTCTTATGTGTCGCCGATTTTGGTGGAGAATGGGTTTCTTATATAGTGTTGACACATCTAGGGTTACACCATTTAAACCCTAATGTGTCATGACTCTTCATTTCCATGACCCATGGGTTTGTAACTCCCATGGAGCATCCATGGAGCATCCTATGGGTGGAACCCAACTTTATAATCCATGGAGCCTCTTAGCCCACTATATAAGATATGGAAGATTTATATAATCTACCCATATATTTAATTAGTTATCTTTTGATCACTTAATTAATTCTAAATTAATTCTTGATCAAACTAATTAAATAATATTATTAATATATTAGAACTTATAATATATTAATAAACCATAAGTGTTATTTCTCTCATTTTAGTTTTTCCAATTGCATGGTGCCATGCAACCCAAATGGACCATGTCGGGTCGGGTCAAGTACATACCAGAAATAGTTATGGACTTAGACACCTTATCCAACAGCTACAACACTCATGAGTGCTCATAAGTTCTGAGTATTGGATTCAACCCGCGCTCATTTGAATCACTTCATGGATTTTATTACGAGTGATCATGAGACGATCATATCTTATATTCTTCAAACCTAGAGATATGAGTTGTTACTATGAGTTGGTTATACATTGATTGCATGAAAACACATTTGGTAACTCGATGTTATAAAACGTGCCTTTATGTATGATTCAACAAGTAGTAGAACAACCCATATGAGTCGAAGTTTATCCATTCCTTTTACCTTCGGGATAAAAGCGATATATGTGGGCCCCTCGATGATTTAGCGATAACACATGTGAGTGCTTGGCCAAGCCAGGACTGATTTAATTTGTTCAATCAGTCAGTCATCATAAATTGAAAATCGGGAAACAACAAATGGACAGAGAGAATGATTATAATCCATGTCTCAGTCCATATGATATCTAGAATGGAGGAATATATGATCCCTTATCTAATGGACAAGTCATTGACAAGGTCATAGTACGACAGCGGCTTTAAGAGCTACGATTGCCAGTTAGGTTTTGAAGTCATACTCAATAATAGTTTTAGACTTATCCAAGTGGGAGACTGTTGGATTAATGTCTAAGTCCATAACTATATTTGGTATGTACTTGACCCGACCCGGCATGGTCCATTTGGGTTGCACTTCACCGGCACAATTTATATGGATAGTCTTTTGAGAATAGTATATTTATGATTTATATTAATATATTATAAGTTCTAATATATTAATATGGAATCATATTATTTAATTAGTATTGATCAAGAATTAATTTAGAATTAATTAAGTGATCAAAAAGAACTAATTAAATATGGACTCTTATATATATGGATGGGCCAAGTTCATTTAGGTTGGGCAAAGCTTTCATGGATGGTCCATGGAGCTTTTAACCCATGGATCCTATGTAAATGAAAGGTCATGGGTATTAGGGTTTACATGGATGTAACCCTAATCCTCCATAATATATAAAGGGGTCCTTGGCTCACAAAATTGGCACAAGTGTGTGAAAATAAGAGTGGGCCGATTTTAGTGTGCATACATATTCTCTCAAGTCCTTCCAAGGTGTTTTGGTGATTTGTGATTCCATTTGAGGCTTCCACACTATTGGGGCTAAGCTCTTAAAGCTTGAAGACATCAAGCTACATCAAAAGGTATGTCATCTAACTAGAACTTTGTAGTATAGGTGCTTCATAATATGCTAGTTAGGATGAAACCTTAGAATAGTTAATATTTGCATGTATAATAGAGAAAACATAGATCCAAGGTTTATAGGGTTGCATGTACACCATAGGAGTGTTAGAATGCTCAAAAACTAACACCTTATACACCTCAACAGAATGGGATCGTTGAAAGACGAAACCGTTCCTTGTGTGAGGCAGCCAGAACCATGCTTAGTTTCGCATCTCTTCCACTATACTTCTGGGCTGATGCAGTTGTAGCAGCTTGCGACACTCAGAACCGATCTTTGCTCAACAAGAGATTCTTAATTACTCCATATGAGATCATAAACAACCGAAAGCCCAATGTCAAATTTTTCCATGTGTTCGGTTCACGGTGCTTCATCTTCAATTCAAAGGAGAACCAAAACAAGTTTAACGTCAAAGCAGATGAAGGAATCTTTCTTGGTTATTCACTCTCTTCAAAAGCTTACAGAGTGTTGAACAAATGCTCCAAACGGATTGAAGAAACATATTACGTCACCTTTGACGATAATTACATGAAGAAAGTGCAAAGGAGTGAAGGTGAATTAGCTGAAATATTTTCAGAATCTGGACAGGTCTCGGTTGCTATATCCAACTTGTTTGAAGAATACATTCGGTTATTCGATGAACCAGAAAAAGCAGCACACTCAGAGGCGAAAGCAGCAGATAACAAAATTGATAATCTCAAAAAGATCATTGATGAAGCTGCCAAAGAAATGGAGAGTGAACCTCCTAAAACAATGAGTTCTTCAAACGTTCCAGTTAATAAAGTTTCATGTACTCCATCTTGTGAAACTACGATTAAATTTCTTCGGGAACAAATTGATTTATTTAAATGAGAAGTTGAGGACTTGAGATATGAAGGATATCAACTTAGAAAATGACAGAAACCCCTAAAGGCCCAGTTAGAAACAAAAATTAAGGACTTTAAAAGAATTCAGACATAATATAGTGAAAAATGTGAACTTTATGATTATGTTAAGAGACAAAATGATGAGCTAATTACCGAGATTGATACATTAAAAAGAAAATTTGAAACTGAAAATTTCGATTTTAGAAAATTTGATGGATCAAGCGAGGTAGTTGCCAACATGATTGATCACTGCATGCAGTTCAAACAAAACCAACAAAAGGGTTTAGGATACGATAATGTACCTCCTCCTTTTAATCATACATATCAGTATCAACCTTTGTCTAAAGAGGAGATTACCAACGAACCATTCATGGTTTATGGCAAGCCATCTGGTTTCGTTTCAGGCGGATTTATTAATGTTGAAAGTACTAACATTTCTACTTCCCCTGCAGATCAATCCTTAGATCAGTCAAAGCACAAAGTTGAAGGATCTGTTTCTGATAACAAAACTGATCCTGAACCTGATGTTTCTGTTTCCAATGAACAACCTTCTATTTCTGATATTAAAGTTGATGATACATCTTGTGATGCCTTTGATGCTTTTGCATCGGATCATGTTGAGTTAAATTTTTTTGACATATTTGATTATTTGTTTGAAAATACTGATGTTCCTGTTTCTAGCACATCTACTTCATATGCAGGTAAAGTAGCAGAAGATGAGAACAAGGAGAACACCACTGAACAAACCAACATCTCCTTGAGCTCTGAATCTGTTGCTTCGAACTCAACTGCTTCTGATCAACCTGCTGTTGAGAAATACAGACCACCAATTCCAGCGAAACAGAGTGCCTCCTGCAATTGTGCTTGTGGGAACAATAAGAGACAAGGCAAGGATGTGCCACCAGGGGCAGGAAGAACCAACTTCACAGTGAAGAAAAAGACATGTTTTCACTGTGGAACGCCTGGACACATTGCCAGAAATTGTCCAAATCGCGCATACGTTCCTTACTATGCACAAGGCTGGCAGAACGCGCCAAGAGGGAGATACTTCAAAAGAAACCCCTCAAGGTCACGTTCAGACCATGGTGACTGGAATGCGCAGAAGGCCAAGAATCAATCCCACAAGGCCAAGAATCCGAATCCCAAGGGCAAGAAGGGAATGTCGGCCAAGAAGCCAAATCCAAGAGATGCTCCCGTGAAGCCAAAATCAAAGCCATCTCGACGGCCGACGTCAAGATCAAAACCAAGTACTGAGCCACCCATCAGATCGAAAATAAAATGGGTTAAACCCAACTACAAATGGGTTCCCAAGGCTCACTCTCCCAAATCTTCTAACGATTCAAATATTTCTACATCTTTTGTTTGTGATAAGCAGGACATGTCATGGGAGAGAGTACCGTGCGTTAATGACAAAGGTCGACCTAGTTTCAAAATGGACTGGGTTCCAAAGACCAACTGATCCCGCTCTGTGTCGGAGCAACTATGGAGGCATATCACCATACTTCGGTTTGTTGGTAGTGGCTGTTCCAGGCACATGATAGGAGGCATCTCTCAACTGTACAACACTCATAACATTGTTTGAGAGTATGTGTCCTTTGCGGGAAGGGAAGAAAAGAAGAGATCACTCATGGGGTTAGTGCTTAACGATATGAAGAATTTTTGGATCTGTTCTGAGACTACGCGTCTTCTTCTCAGACCTTCTGGTTGCAAATTCAATCGGTGAATTACGGTTTGCGTTTTCTTCTCTATTCTCCTGAGTTTATCTTACTCTGATTCGCTTCAAAGACAAATTTTTGTTTTAGGATAGTTTAAATTTGCGCATTTACTTTCGTTTCTCTCCTATGCACAAATTTAGGGGGAGAAATAAAAACAAAACAAAAATTAGAAAAGTTTAAAAAAATCCAAAAACATTAGAAAATCAGAAAATCAAAAATATGGTGTTAATGAAATGTGCTTGAGGGAGATGTTTTGGGAAGTGATATTATCAAGTGATAACAGGCAATCTGAATCTGTGTAAGGGACAGAATCTGAATTGTCTAGGCTCTGTGTTCGATGCGCTGGTAGGAACGAGAGATTAAAATGGACTTGACTAGGCATTAATGAACTTAAGGAATCTAGAGACTTGAAAAATCATGACCTCGATAGATCCATTTAGCCTGACAATACGACGCTCAGTTAGGTTGAGCAGGGAGATATACATGATAATCCACCGATCACATTAAAGTTATCCGTATCTAGAACTGTGGTTTAACTCTTCCTCGATGTACGGACTTTGTCCTGAATTCCGGTATTGATGGGGCGACTGGGGAATTCCGATAAAGTAGGTCTGTAGGAAATTATTTTCTTGCTTTCTTTCTGTTAGTCATATGTTGCCTCCTCTGCGTGATTAAAATACATCCGACCTGGACTGTAACATATGCAACTCTATTTCTATGCATCTTCTATCTATGCAATTCTTTCTATCTGTTAGCCATATACTGTCTCCTTTGCATGACTCACAATCCGACTTGGTACACAGTATATGCACCATTCTACTTCTCAATCCCTCTAAATCTGGTTAGTCATATGTTTCACCCTCTGCGAGATTGGAAGAGATCCGACCTGGGTGTATAGCATATGCATTCTAAATCTGACTTCTCTCATAATAATTGTATGCTCACCTAAAGTAAGGAGTACTTTGGAAGTTCCTGATTATTGGGGTATGTCAGGAAGCGGGAAACATGTTCTAGTACATTTAAAATTGAACAATCACTAGGTTGTCTGTAGATCTCGCTGCTCAATTTAGGTGGACAACAATAATATTGGTCGTCGTCAGCTGAATGGTCCTTTAGGAATATTATCTAGGAACATAGGATCACATTGTCTTGTGACTTATAGTATGTCCTAATTTTGTCACAATCTCTCGTGTTTAAGTGGACCACAATACCGGCGATTGACCAGATCTATTCATGAAGGGAGAGGTACTGATAAACGGATAAAGGTTGTCTAAAAACTTTGATCCCAAATCATTCTTAAAGTTAGATATCATTTTATTTTTTTTAAATTTGTTCATAGTTTTCTTCTAATTTAAATATTAAGGGAGAATTAAAAATTTTAAAAACCAAACAAAAATCAGAAAATAAAAAAAAATCCAAAAATAGTGTTATTTCTGTTTTATTTCTTTTTCAGAAAATATGAAAAATCCAAAAAAAAATATTGTGTGCTAAATTTTTCTTTTAGTTTTGTTTTGTCTTGAATAGTGAATTCAGGTGAAGATGAAACTCATGGAGTTTGTGTCGAAGATTTCTGAGCCAAGGCTTCATCCGTGATCATCGAAGAATTCTCATTTGAAGGAGCAAGAAATGAAGATTATTCTTTCGACATTCAATCTTTCAACCCTAGTAGCAATGTCAAGCAATTGAAGATTATGTGACAGATTGCATTGAAGCCCCCTCAATCAATTTGCTGCTATCTTGAACCTGCTGAAGTGATCCAGAAGATTAGTTCTCTCTGATGTTCTATCTGAAGATTCTAAAGCTGAAAGCGCTATCTTTCAAGAATCAGTACATCAAGCCTCCTCACCCAATGTGCGTTAAATGTCAAATTCTGAAGAAATGCACAACTGCTCAAGATGAAGTCATTTATTGAAGATTCATCAAGTTCATCTTGAAGCTTTGAAGTCATCAAAGATAAAAGCTGAAGCCAAGCTCCCAATGAAGATTGACAAGAAAAGCCAACTACTTTTTAAGGGGGAGCTTGTTGGGTCATTTAAGAAAAAGAAAAGAAAGCTATAAACCAAGGGGGAGATTGTTGGGTCAAAAATATGGTTTATACTTTGCTTTTCTAGGAAAATGTAATTTTATGTCTAGGACCGTAAACAGCTCAGTGTTTACGGCCGTAAACAGGTTTACGACCGTAAACCCTGTTTACGGCCCAATGGTTGTTTACGGCCGTAAACCCATTTACGACCGTAAACCTATTTACGGCCCATGTTCACCAAGCCCATGTTTCTTATGTATAAATATAGGTGTAAGGTGTGAGGAGTAGAGTGATGAACACTATAGGAGCTTAAGTGTGTGCATTTGAAGGTGTTCAAGAGAGAGAAACTAGAGAAAAGAGAGTGTGTGTAAGTGTGTGTGAATCTCATGTAAAGGATCATCATTCTATTCATTAATACATTGAGATTCACATTATTCTTCTTCTCCTTGTCTTCTATTTGATCTGACATCATCCGTTTGATTGGGATTCCGCACCATCAAACGGATCTGATTGATACACAAGCAGATTACGGACTTACAGCTGAGAGGCTGGCAGAATTGTATGTGAGAGAGGTGGTATCGCGGCATGGAGTACCGATCTCGATCGTGTCGAATTGAGATGTGCGTTTCACTTCCAGGTTCTGGAAGAAATTCCATGAGGAGTTGGGTACGAGGCTGCATTTCAGTACCGCATACCACCCATAGACGGACGGTCAGAGCGAGCGGACGATTCAGACGCTCGAGGACATGCTTAGGGCATGTGTGCTGGACTTTGGAGGAAGTTGGGACACATACCTACCATTGGCTGAGTTTTCCTATAACAACAGCCACCATTCGAGTATTGATATGCCTCCCTTCGAGTTGTTGTATGGGAGGAGGTGTCGGACTCCCATTTGCTGGGGAGAGGTAGGACAGCGCGTGATGGGCAGCACTGAGATAGTGCTTCAGACGACCGAGTAGATACATCAGGTTAGACAAAGGTTGTTGACAGCTCAGAGCCGCCAGAAGAGTTATGCGGATAGGCGACGATCCGAGCTGGAGTTCCAGGTGGGAGACTTCGTACTCCTGAAGGTGTCTCCTTGGAAAGGGGTGATTTGATTCAGGAAGAGGGGCAAGCTGGGGCCCAGGTACATTGGGCCGTTCAGGGTGACCGCGAGGGTGGGCAGGGTAGCGTATCGGTTGGAGCTACCTGCGGAGTTAAGCCAGATTCATGATACCTTCCACGTGTCTCAGTTGAGGAAGTGTATAGCCGACGAGTCGGCGGTGGTGCCGCTGGAGGATATTCAGGTGGATGCGAGCCTAAATTATGCTGAGAGGCCAATCGCGATCCGGGATCAGAAGATCAAGGTTCTGAGGAACAAGGAGGTGCCCCTGGTTCAAGTCCAGTGGCAGCATCGGAGAGGGTCCGAGCTGACTTGGGAGCCGGAGTTGGAGATGAGGGAGCAGCATCCAGAGTTGTTTGTGGAGCAAGACTTCGAGGGCGAAGTCTGATTCTAGTGGGGGAGAATTGTAACATCCAGATTTCCAGGTAATATGTTTGATCATGTTTTCTTTTTGTAAAAGAGAGGGATTCGACAAGTCGACGCTTGGACTCGTCGAGTAGGATCGCGTTTGCTGACTGGATTAATGAGCGGACTCGACGAGTCGGAAAGGGGGACTCGACGAGTCCACGCTGTAGGTTGAAACCCTAAATCCCCGGGCCTGAGCCCTATTTAAAGGACCTTATAGCCCTCTTGTGCGGCTACCTGTCCTGAGAGAGTGCCCCTTGAGGGCTTGAGCGAGTTGAGAGAGTGATAAGGCCATATTTATCGATTTTGGTGTGATTTAGCAAAGGAGAAGTTGTTTCCAGCAAGAGGAGGTCAAGGGAGCTGTGGATCCAGGGTTTTCAAGTTCAGTTCTACACTATTGAGGTATCAAATCGAACTTCCTTCCTGTTTTGGGTTAAGATCTATGATCTAGGGTTTTCTATAACCTTTTAGGGCTTGAAAAGTTGAGTTTTTGGTCCCTTGTTGTGTTAGACCTCGGATCTGGACCCATAGAGGTCCAGAGAGCCTTCCCCATTCTGCTTTATGTTGGTTTATGGAGGAAAGGAGACTAGGTTGCCATTTTAGAAGCTATTTCACCAAGGAAAGCCTTGGGTGCTTTGCATGTGAGTCAAGTTTCGACCTTTACGTGGTTATTGGTCGTGGAGAAGTCAGATCTATAGTTTAGAGAAGCAGATCTGACCTCAGAAGGTCATTTGAGAGTTGTTATGGGAGCAACTCGTCGAGTCCATAAGTGGACTCGACGAGTCGAGTCGGGGTTGCCTCGCGATTCGTTGCAGAGTAGCCCGGCGAGTAGAGGAGGGACTCGACGTGCCAAGTGAGGCTTAGAAGAATTTAGGGGACCCGCGTGGACTCGCCGAGTCGCCCGTGTGCACTCGACGAGTCGGGTCAAACTCTGACCGTTGACTTTCGTTGACTTTTAGGGTTTTGGTCAACATTTGAACTTTTGGGTCAAGGAGGGGTAAAATAATCTTTTACCCTTCTGAGGGATTGTAGAAGGAGATTTAATCTAGCCTTTGAGAGCCATTATTTAATTAAGGATATTGTGTATGTGATTAGGCGGAGACTAGATCAGTATATTCGTGAGAGAGATCATCCGAGATATCTGAGGTGAGTCTTCTCACTATACATTACCTAGAGTGGTATCTATGTGTAGACCGGAGGGTCTTGTATGTTATGTGTATGTATGAGATTATGTGCATTGTGATATATGTATGCTATGTGTTGTATGGACCGGACCGAAGGGTCCAACGATATAGACCGGACCGAAGGGTCCAACGATACAGACCGGACCGAAGGGTCCAACGAGCTATGACCGGACCAGAGGGTCCAACGAGCTACGGGACTGGAGGGTTCCGCTGAGACACATCGACCGGAGGGTCGCACTGTAGCCTCCAGTGGCGTATGTGTTGTATGTGGTATTTTGGGGAACTCACTAAGCATTTATGCTTACCGTGTTGTGTGTTATGTGTTTCAGGTACCAGTGAGGATCGCGGGAAGGCGCCGACATGATCAGTACACACTCATAGAGATTATGTTGAGATTCTGGGAATTGTTTTGTGATGATGACATTGGATACATTATGTTTTAATATTGTTTTATGATTAAAAGTACGATTTAAAAATGAAAAATTCTGAAGTTGCGTTATGAGCTCCTTCATCTCCGTCGACGCTAATCGATACGGTGCCTTTGCTATCGGTGTTGTACCTGGTAACAAGTCTATTCGGAACTCTACTTGTCTATCGGGCAGTAATCCGGGAAGATCTTCGGGAAAGACTTCCGGATAATCACACACGACTGGTATACTCTGCACCTCCTTCTTTTCCTTCTTAGCATCGATAACGAATGCCAAGTATGATGCACATCCCTTGGACAAACATTTTTTGGCTTTCATCAGGGAGATAATTCCAGAATTCACTCTGCGTTTGTCCCCGTACACCATAAATGACTCCTTTCCGGGTGGGCTTACTCTTACTATCTTCTTTCGGCATTGAATTTCAGCATCGTTGGCGCTAAGCCAATCCATTCCCAAAACGGTGTCGAAATCGTTCAACTCTATGGGTAACAACTCTTCGTGGAATTCGTTTCCGTTTATGTCGATGACTATGTTCCTAATACGATTACTAACAGGTACGAACTTGCCACTGGCAACTTCCACAATTAGGGCATTATCAAGTTTTTCTACTGGCAATGCTAATTTCCCACCAAATTTATGCAATACAAAGGAGTAGTTTGCTCCGGAATCAAGCAGTATATTGGCAGGCAATCCATTTACAAGAAAGGTACCTGAGGTGACGTCTGCTGCCTCCTTTGCAGCCTCGAGCGTCATCTGGAAGGCTCTTGCCTTCGGCTTCGGTGGAATGTTGGGTCTTCCTGCCTCCTTCTTCTTCGGGCAGTCCCTCGAAATGTGCCCTTCCTCGTTGCACTCATAACAGACCTTCTTAGTGAACGTGCACTCGTTGGCATAGTGCCGAGGTTTTCCACATTTGAAACAAGTGACTCCTCCGTCACATTTCCCCTGGTGCTTCTTCTTGCACTTGTCGCACCATTTGGCTTCACTTCCTCCAGACTTCTGCGTACCAGACCTTGAGAACATGATTTTCTTGCTGAATTTCGACAACCCATCAAATTTCCTTTTCTCTCCCACCTCCGCTCTCTCCAGACCCTTCTTTTGTATCTGGGTCTCCACATTCTTAGCAGCCCAGATGGCGGCTTTCTGAGTGGTTGTTTGCTTGACCATTGGACCGAAGTCCGCTGGTAATCTGAGGGAAAACTTGTTAACCTTGGAGAGTTCAGTTGGGACGAGGTGAGGAACAAGCTTCATTTTCTCTGTAAAGCTTGCATCATATTCAGTAACGCTCATTCTTCCCTTGTTCAGATTCTGGAATTCGTTGTTGATCTCCAGAAGATCCTGCTCAGAGCAGTATTGCATCTTCAGTTGCACCAAAAAATCCTCCCAAGACATCTTGCTCGCTTCCCCTTTGGGCATTGAATCAGCTAGTAGCTTCTACCAGCTTAGTACTCCAGATTTCAACAGAGGAACCGCGAGAGCGGTCTTCTGCCTGTTGCTACCCTTGCAACTCTCAAACATCATTTCCATCTCGGAGATCCAGTTCATGACTTCCACCGGCGTCGGGCTTCCAGATAGACACGGTGGTTTAGATGCCATGAAATCCTTGTATTTGCATCCACGTACGTCATTTCCTCCATCCTGGTGGTTTTGCCTAACTATCGGTGGGTTGGCTTGACCAACAGTCCCACTGTAGTTTCCTCCTTCATACGGCCCATCATTCAACTCGGGCTCTTCGATTGGTATGGTAGCTTCCTCGTGATTTTCTTGGAGCAAACGCCTGGTTTCCTCCATTTGACGATCCAACATCATCTGGATCATCGCTTGCACTCCGGCCATCGTGATTGGCTCAGGAACATCTACTACAACAGGTATTTGCTGAATCACTGGGGATTGATTCCTATTCCTATTTGCATTCATGTTTCCGCTACAGGTCCTTGCCATCTTGATCTATACACCGAATAAGGTGAATTTAGATCATTATTCAGGATAGACGTTTAAATCATCCTTATCTCTCCGAAACGTTTACATGCTAGTTCTAATATCGTAGTCGTACGTTTAGAATCCTAAACACATAAGGTTTCCAGATCCGGTCGGCAACAGACCATAGATCCGAACAATTAACAGCACATAAGGCATAAAGCATTTAGCACATAAAAGCATTTTAGGCATAATTCCTAAAATAAGCTAGTGCTCACATCTCACCATCATCGCTTAGCATTCTAAGTTTAAGTCTAGAAATCCTACAAATTCCTAGTTCGCTTAAACTAATGCTCTGATACCAACTGTGAAATCCCCATTTTCACGGCCAGAAAAGACCGATTTTGTTTATGCTTGTTTGAAAATCAGAGTAACATTTTAAATAAAAGTGTTGCGGAATTTGTCCCAAAACAAAATATGATAAAGATTTATCAAAAGCATTTCCAAAGAAATGTATTTCATTAAAAGGCTCGGGATGTCATGTTCGATACAGATCAAAAGCATAAACAGTACAATATAAGCCTTACTACATTATTTCATATCTACAGGCCTATATCCGTAATCCCTCATCCAAAACATCACATCTATGATCGAGCGCCACTACCTGTAATACATGAAACTGAGTGGGTCAGGCTTGGGAGCCTGGTGAGCACATAGGGTTTTCAACCCACAATAAATAAGTTTATTAATTTCATCGATCAACAATAACCCGATTACCCGTTCCCGTTATCCTCACTTTACGTCCCTAAACACCTATCATAAGGGACGTAGCCTAAGGATCATCATCGGGATGGACACTACTGCTAAGGGGGTTCCTCAGCAATAAATGTCCTAAAGGCAACCATGAGGGGGATGGAGTACACCGGTGAACACATCGTTCACAAACACCTACAGGTTGCGAGCCTGCTAGCGTTCCACTGGACTGTCTAGAAGAGTCCGTGGTCGTCATCTATACTCCGCTAGATGACTGGATCACCAACAACATCGAGGTCTCTCATCATTTTATCACACATCGTCTTATTACATCTACCCATGTTTTACCCCAACATTTTTGTAGATATAAAATACATATACAGTTTAAATCATGAAAAACGTGTATAAATCATTCATCTAACATAGACAGCAAGTATTCAGATAATATGCACACATATCACGTAATTTATATAAAATACTTCATATCTATGTGTAAGATGAAAGTAACTATGCACTCACCTGATTAGGTGGTGACTCGGTACTTGAACAACACTTCGTTACCTCAAAACAATTTTTCCTTGACCAAAACCTAGTATCAATACCACTAGGGTTTAGTTTTAACGTTAACCATGACTAATTAATAGTCTAGCTATTATTATTATTAGATAAGCGTTAAATAACACCCAATATAACTCATAATAATAGCCCAAATAATTATTTTAGGGACCTAATAACATTACTATAATTATTTAAAAGTTATATTAAAAATTGCGTAGGCGTAGCTCACTTACAGCGTATTTTAAAGAAAACCGGGTTTTGCTCGGAGCAGCGTTTCCGAACCGAAAGACCCTTTTTCTCAGGACTCCGGGAGCCTCGGGGCTTCCTTTGGGTGCTAGGGGTTTTTCCTAGGGTTTAGGGGTGGTTTGGGATCTTAGAGAGAGAAAACAACTAGAGAGAGAAGTGATTTTGGTGTGATTTACTCGGCAGCCCTCGCAGCCTATTTATAGGCGCGAGCCTTCAGAGGTACGATGGGCGTACAGCACTACGTGGGGCGTAGTTCGGATAAGGGGACAGATGGCGCGGCTTCGGTGGGGCGACGTGGAGCTTCCGAGACCAAGCGATTTCCGAACGCGGGGCGTACCCTCTTACGTGGCGCGTATGCGAGGCGATGTGTCATCCATCCGAAGCGAAGCCTTGGGCAACAAGCAACGACTCAGATGCGGCCACGTCATCTCTCTTCTCGCAGATTTCGTAATTTTGCTTCCCGACTTCTAAAATTCAAAACTTTCGCATACGAGCTCCGTTTTCGACGTTCTTTATATCCACGCGTAGGCGGGAACGTACTCTACAACTTTCGTTTAGACTCCGTCGGCTAATTTTGACTTTATATTAAAAGTTATATTTTTATCAGGTCGGGAGATGATTGGTCCGTTAAAAATTAATAACTTCTTCATCCGACGTCCGTTTTTGTCTGTCTTTTTATCGATACGCTACTATTAACGAGATCTTCGATTCTTCTTTAGGTTGTCTCGGCTAAAAACCGCTCAATCTAATATTCAAACTTCGGGCTGTACACTGCTAAGCCGAAACTTCGAAAAATCATAACTTCCTCATACGAAGTCAGATTTGGGCGTTCTTTTTATGGACGCTCTCGGTTTAACGTCTTCTACGACTTTCGTTTAGATCGCTATGGCTAAAAATCACTTTATCGTAAATTCACTATTTACGCTTCCCGGTATCGTGCCGGTTTCATTGCGAAACTTCGACGGGTCATAACTTCTTCATTATAACTCGGATTTCGGCGTTCTTTATATCACCGGAATCCTTGTTTCGACCACTACAACTCTATGTAAAGATATCAGGATTATCTCACGCTTTAATTTTGACGCTTATTTTTATTCTTTATTTATTATACATTTATAAATAAATAATAAGCATATAAATTCACATAATTCACATAATACTCAAATATTTCATCTTTATTACATCAAAAGAGTTACAATAGTTGACCTAGACTATTACATCGTCTAAAAATGCTTAGCCCCGAAACCCGGGCGTTACACTTAGGGCCTAAGCAGTCAAATTAGGGTTTCCTTGTTAGATAACCCTAATAGCCTCACTATTTAAGCATCCCTAGGGCACCAAAAACGTCGCTAACTGATTCCTTAGGGTTTCTAGACGTTTTTGGGTGACTCTCCTCTTCTCCTTCTTCATCCTCTTGCTCTTGGTGTTTGTGAGCCATTAAAGGAGTGACATTTGTGACTCTAAGCTTTTAGAAGCCAATTACAAGAAGGAATAGATTGTTATTACTACATAACAATCAAAGGTAAGATCTAAACCCTATTCTTGTGTTTATATTGATTATCACATGCTAGATCTAGGGTTTATGGCTTTGGATGATTATTGCATATTCATTAGACAAACTAGATCCAAAGCTTTAGGGTTTGCATGTACACCATAGGAATGATGTAGTGCTCATAACCCATCAGATACTTCAAGATCCCATGCAAAGAAGGTCTCCATAACTTAGATCTAGAAACCTCAAATGAAAATGGTAGGATCTATATACCTTACTGGAGCTCACAAGTTCAGCTAGTCCACAAAGATGAGCTTATCTTGCCAAAATGAGTCACCACAAGAGCTCCTTCTTCTTCTTCAAGGGAAATAAAACACCATTAGCACCAACAATGGCTCAAAGGCTTCAATGGAGGCTTAGATTAGGGTTTCCAGAGGTCTTGGAGGTAAAAGAGGTGGAGTAGAAGCAACCCTAATCATCCCATACCTTTAAATACCCGAAAATAAGGGTTTTGGTGTATCAAGTGCGTCTCACGGTCGTGAACCTTAAATGAACTTGGTCAACAAGTCAACGATCACTCACGCGAACCACTCTTACTTCAAACGACCATAACTTATTCGTTTCAACTCTGTTTTTGACGTTCTTTATATCCACTGAAAGGTGGCGAAAAGCTCTACGCATCTATAAACTTATCCTCACCTCAAAACTTTCCGAACGAAAATCCAAACTTCATAAAGAGCTCGAACTGCCACTTTACCGATATGCCCCTTAGCTCCAATGCACCACCTAACTCCCAGATTACCTCCAATACATCGTTCGTACCTAAATTGGTGTAGATCTCTCTCTTCCAAAGGCTATAAGCCTTATGATATCCCATCTTCAAGCCACAATCCCGAATTAGGAACACGATTCGGAACAGGGCGTTATAGTCCGAGTACCGAGTCACCACCTTATCAGGTGAGTGCATAGTTACTTTCATCTTACACATAGATATGAAGTATTTAATATAAATTACGTGATATGTGTGAATCTTATCTGTATACTTTCTATCTATGTTGGATGAACAATTTTATACATGTTTTAATTGATTTACACTGTATATATATTTTATATTTACAAAATATGTTGGGTAAATTTGGGTAGATGAAATATGAGTGAGATGATGAGGTGAGATGTGAAATAGACCATGAGGTGAGGGTGAGAGGTGGACGATGTGAGAAGCCTTTTACCCAAATGTTGGCCCCGTCATCTAGCAGAGTATGGATGACAACCACGGACTATTCTAGACAGTCCAGTGGAACACTAGCAGGCTCGCAACCTGTAGGTGTTATGAACGATGTGTTCGCCGGTGTACTCTAAAAACCCATTGACATGTATTGCGAGTGGACTCTTGAAAATGATACTGTCAATAAACGAGATAACCCTGGCAGCTGTGCCCGAAGGACAATACCGACAGTTCCGCCTCATAAAGAATGTCACAATTCTGGTAGCTGCGCCTAAGTGATAGAACTAGCACATGTGCTTGACAGCTGTGTCATAGGCAACGATGGACTTCGTGCCAATTCCTTAGGACAATCCTTAGGAATGAATGAATGAAGAATAGCTGACTCTTAGGGTAGATCCTTAAGATTAAAGAAGAGGATGGGGATGGGTAATTGGGTTAATTGTTTGATAATTAGACATAATAATTATATTATTGTAGGTTGAAAACCCTATGTACTCACTAGGTTTCCCAACCTGACCCACTCAGTTTATTTGTATTACAGGTATCGATATGAAGTTACATTACATTGAGAGATTAAGGAGATATAAATCACTAGTAATAACGAATGTAAGTTCTGTTTATGCTTATGTTTCTGTATTGACGATGACATCCCAATGTTTTAAAATGAATAAAATACATTTCTTCGCAAATGCTTTGATAACGTATTTATCATGTTTTTCTGGGAACAAATTCCGCAACATTTTTATTAAAAAGGGTACTCTGATTTTTATAAAGCATAAACAAAATCGGTTTTTTCTGGCCGTGAAAAATGGGGATGTCACATCAAAGAGCAACATGTACTCTTCAAATAGATTTGATATAGGAGCCGTGACTTGACCTGTTTGTGGAAAGATCTCCTCCATTGGACTTTCGTTGGATTTAAGTTTCTTCACGTAATTGTCATCAAATGTAACATAATAGGTTTCTTCTATCTTCTTTGATCTTTTAGTAAGAACCCTATATGCCTTGGAGGTAAGAGAGTAGCCAAGAAAAATCCCTTCGTCTGCCTTCACATCAAACTTGCTTCGGTTCTCTTTAGAGTTAAAGATGAAGCACCTAGAACCGAAGACATGGAAGAATTTAACATTAGGCTTGCGATTATTCAAAATTTCATACGGTGTGATAGAAAATCGCTTATTGAGAAAGGTTCGATTCTGGGTATAGCAAGCAGCAGAAATCGCATCAGCCCAGAAGTACAGAGGTAGAGAAGCGAAGCTAAGCATGGTTCGGGCGGCTTCACACAACGAACGATTTCGTATTTCAACGACACCATTCTACTGCGGAGTATAGGGTGCGGAGAAGTTGTGAGTTACTCCCTTTTCAGCCAGAAATTCTTCAAAGGCGTTGTTTTTAAATTCTAACCCATTGTCACTTCGGCCATTTCTCACTACCTTTCTCAGTTTTACTTCCACCTGTTTTATGAATTTTTTGAGTTTTGGAGTTGCCTCTGATTTCTGTTTAAGAAGAAAAACCAAGTGAAACATGAAAAATCATCGACAATAACAAGAATGTACTTATTACCACCAATACTTTCTATGGCCGATGGACCGCATAGATCGATGTGTAGAAGCTCAAGAGGTTCGATGATCTTTGTGTTAACACGTATGGGACGACTCTTCCGACTTTGCTTTCCCATTTCGCATGCAGCACACAAATGCTCCTTGTCAAACTTTAGAAGTGGCAGTCCTCGCACATGATCACCAAGAACCAGCTTGTTGATGTCTTTAAAGTTAAGGTGCGAGAGTATTCTATGCCATAGCCAGCTTTCATCAGAATGAGCTTTCGTTAGATGACATACATCAGGCTTCCCTCATATCGGGTTTAGATTTAATGGATACATTTCACCTTTGCGCTGGGACTTCAACAGAACTGTCTTAGTTTTCTTTTCAATGATCTCGGATCATTCATCATCAAATGAGACCTTCAGGCCAGTCCCTACAACCAATTGCGAGACACTTATGAGATTGTGTTGCAATCCTTCCACGTAGGCCACCTTTCGAATGGAAAAATCTCCGTTCGTTATCATTCCATACCCTTTTATAGTGCCACATGAGTCATTTCCATACTTGACACATCCACCATCTTTTAGAGCCCGAAACTCCCTCAGCTCTTCCCGTCTCCCTGTCATGTGACGCGAGCAGCCACTATCAATATACCATTTGTCGTCGAACTGCTCGTCACTGATAACCTGCAAAGATTAAGCAGATTTAGGAACCCAAAGTTGCTTGGGTCCATGTGAGCCTTTTACAGAACAGGGAATAGCAATAGAAAGATCAACCAAATATGTTTGTTTTATTAAAGTGGTTTCATCTTTCCTTTTGATGGTGAAAACCTTAATTTTGTTAGCTTTCGTTGTGTTTGAATCAAATTGTGGAATTTTATTTTGATTCTTAACAAAAACTTTATTTTGTTTCCTAGGGGTAGCAGACGTCTTCTTTGCTTGTTCTTCAGAGTCCGAGACAAACTTTCCCTTCCGTTTAACATCCTTGACTGGATTCGGCTTCGGTTGATGTGGAGGAAGATGGGATTTAGGACCGAAACTGCTCTTTCGGTTCTTTTGACTACAAGAGTTGCAGTGTGAGCATTGACCTGAATTTGTCTGTGAGCTTACTTTCGCTTTTGAATTAGACACCTTTTCTTTGCGAACATAATTGGAGTTATGAGACTGCCAAAACTGCTTTCGCTCATTGAGATTCTTTTTATATCTTCTGTTCCGCTGGAGTTTTTGTTCAGCCAGCTGCTTTTGAGACTTGTGAATGTTTGCTTTCGGCTTCGGTCTTTCTGCATGAGTTTCTCTCTTCAATGAAGAGGTTTCGCTTGCTTCTTTTACAGGTTCTCTTTGACTTTCTTTAGTACCACTTGTGCTTAGTACATCAAAGCTTGTCGGCTTGTTGAGTGGTTCTGCCACGTATCTGCCCTTGACTCTCCATGAGGTTCTTTCTGATAAACCGACAGTTTCGTCTGCATTGTCAATTGGAGCAGACCAAAAATAATCATCACAGCCGCCTGCGTTGTCTTCGTTTACTAAGGCTGTAAGTTCGGCGGTGTGTTTCTGAGTAACTCCTGTTGTGGTGTATACCTGATTTGGTACTGTTTGTACCTTTTGATATACCACAACCTTCTCTTTCAGAACTTTGACTTTGTCTTGCGATATCCGAGCGAACTGAACTAAATTTTCAGATATAAGACCTTTGGTAGATTCGCTTTTGACAAATTCTGAACAGTTAACTACATCTTCTACAGATATTTCACTCATATCACTGTCCTCGTCAAATTCAAAAGTGTTTTCCACATTTATCTTGTTTTCTGAACTCAACTTGGCACTCAATGAGTCAAATTTCTGTACAGTTCCCGTCTTGATTTTTAATTTATCATTTTCGTCAAATAGGTTTTTAAGCATGTTCTTATGGTCGTTGGACTTGATAAAGGACTCGATTTTTTCCAGACCGATTCTGTAGGCATCAGAAATCTCATCCGAAGAGACAATAGATTCACATTTATAAAAATCAGCATCTATTTCGTCTTCCTTTAATTCAAGTAAAGGCAAAATCATTTTGTGAATTTTATCTCCAATCTCACAATTTAAATACAACTGAGTAATATTGGAATAAAGACGTTTAGGAATTAAGCAAAAAATATTCCTTTGTTTCAAAAACTTTAAATTGGCACGTTCCAAATAAATCAGTTCATCTCTTGCCCTAACCAACTCTAATTCCTTCTTCTCCATCCACATCCTTCGCTCCTCACTTGTAACACCGAAATTTTCAAACCAAAATTTTCATTTTGAATATAAAAATCACATATCATATTTCTCGAAATATATCAAGTATCACCATTAATCTAAATTATTTATCAAAAGTTGTTTATCACATAAACCAGGATCCTCCAAAATATATTCCCAAAGCGTGTGTGTGTGTGTACAATCAAGCCGGGGCCTTCCCGCGATCATCGGAAGTACCTGAAACACATAGCACATAACACGGTAAGCACGAAGCTTAGTGAGTTCCCCAAAATACCACATACAGCTCATTAGCCACTCTAGGCTATAACTCGATAAGACCCTCCGATCAGTGTGTCTCAGTGGGACCCTCCAGTCCCAACTCAGTAAGCTCATAATAACAATATTCGACATAAATCACAAATACATAATGAAGAATATTAAATACACAGATAAACACAATAAACAACTTAATCACAAAATGTGCCACTCAAAGAATGTATAGTGAGAAGACTCACTTCGTAAGTAAGCTAAGTGAATGAATACTCTCGCACACGGATCACCGAGTCTAGCCTGCTCCTAATCACATAAGATAATTATATCTAATTAACTCTTTAAATTGCATATTTTACTAAGTTCTCTCTCTCTCTCTCTCTCTCTCTCTCTCTCTCTCTCTTTCTCTTGAAGTGGAAAAGACCCATTTACTCCTCCATGGTTTCCCAAAGACAGGGTTAACCAAACCCTAAGTCAACAGAAGTCAAACTCGAGTCAACAGTCCATGTTGACCCTACTCGTCAAGTGCACTCATGGGACTCGACGTGTCTGCTCACCATCCACAGAATCACTCAAAAGTCTGGCTCAACTCACCGAGTTGCTATACGATCAAAACCATCGGGACAACCCCATCCGACTCGTCGAGTCGGATTCTTGACTCGGTGAGTCCATTCAGACTCATCTCTCATTCAGTCGTTTTCAAGGCAGAGAACTTCCCCAAACTCTGGATCTACACTCCTAAGGCTCATCTATCACGTAAAGTCACAGGCTTTACGTTCATGCATGGCATTTAGAGCTTAAAATGCCAAAACACACCCCAAAAAGGGTTTTTCACTCAAGACCACTATTATGGTTGGATAAAGCATGGACTTTTGGACTCTAGGGACCTCACATGGTCCAGATCTGAAGTTCAAACCTCTCAATGAGCATGGAACACTCAATGTCCTCATATTTGGGTGGAAAACTCCTAGATTCACAAAATCATAAGATCTATGCAATAGAATGAGAAAGGTGAAAGCTTTATACCTTTCCCAGAAGCTTTGAAGTGAAGCAACCTCAGATCTAGCAACACCCTCTTGTCCCTTGGCTTGGGAATCTTCTCTTTTCTTCTCAAAATGCACCAAACACTCACAATTAGCAAAGCACTCTATCTCTAGGCTCAAAGGTCGGTTTAAGGTTTGCTCTCAAGGAAGGGTAGCCGCAAATGAGGCTATAAGTGCCTTTAAATAGGCCCCAAACCCGGGAATTTAGGATTTCTCATCCCAGCGCCTACTCGGCGAGTCGGCTCTCGGACTCGTCGAGTAGGTCATTAAACCCACGTGGCCATCTGCGATACTACTCGGCGAGTTGTAGCACCAACTCGTCGAGTCATTCTATAAATTTCAACAATAAATAATCAAAATGATAGACTTGGGACTCCGAATGTTACAATTCTCCCCACTAGAATCAGGCTTCGCCCTCGAAGTCATGATCTGAAAATAACTCCGGATACTGCTCTCGCATCTCGGACTCCGGCTCCCATGTCAACTCGGACCCCCTCCGATGTTGCCACTGGACCTAAACCAGGGGCACCTCCTTGTTCCTCAGAACCTTAACCTTTCGATCCATGATCGCAGTTGGTCTCTCAATGTAATTCAGGCTCGCATCCACCTGAATGTCTTCTAATGGTACTATCGTCGTCTCGTCGGCTACACACTTCCTTAGCTGAGACACATGGAAGGTGTCATGAATCTGACTCAACTCCACAGGTAGCTCCAAATGGTACGCTACCCTACCCATTCTGGCGGTCACTCTGAAAGGACCGATGTATCGGGGCCCAAGCTTGCCCTGTTTCCTGAATCGGATCACCCGTTTCCAAGGGGATACCTTCAGCAGGACAAAGTCTCCAATCTGAAACTCAAGCTCGGATCATCGCCTGTCAGCGTAACTCTTCTGGTGACTCTGGGCCGTCAGTAACCTCTGCCTGACCTGCTGAATATGCTCAGTCGTCTTGAGCACTATCTCAAAGCTACCCATCACTCGTGGCCCCACCTCTCCCCAACAGATAGGAGTCCGACACCTTCTCCCATAAAGGAGCTCGAAAGGAGGCATACCAATATTGGAATGGTGGCTGTTGTTGTAAGAAAACTCAGCCAAGGGCAGATAGGTGTCCTAACTTCCACCAAAGTCCATAACACATGCTCGAAGCAGGTCCTCGAGCATCTGAATCGTCCGCTCACTCTGCCCGTCTGTCTGTGGGTGGTAGGTTATACTGAAGTGCAATCTCGTCCCCAACTCCTCATGAAACTTCTTCCAAAACCTGGAAGTAAAGCGTACATCCCAATCTGACACTATCGACGTCGTCACTCCATGCCGAGCTACCACCTCTCTTACATATACCTCGGCTGGTTTCTCTGCAGAAGAACTCTCACTAATAGCAAGGAAGTGAGTGATCTTCGTCAACCAGTCCACAATCACCCAAATTATGTCGACACCTCGCGCGGTCCTCGGGAATTTGGTGATAAAATCCATGGAAATCTGTTCCCACTTCCACTGGGGAACCTCTAGTGGCTGCAACTTGCCATGAGGACGCTGGTGCTCGGCCTTAACCCGACGACAGGTGAAGCACCTCTCGACTACCCAAGCCACGTCCCTCTTCATACAGGGCCACCAATAGTCTCTCTTCAGGTCCAAGTACATTTTAGTGGCTCCTGGATGGATCGAGAATCTTCATTTGTGTGCCTCCTCCATCAAAACACGGCGAGCTCCGCCAGTATAGGGTACCCAAATCCGCCCTCGGAAAGTCATAAGCCTACGACTGTCAGTCACAAACTCAGACACCTGCCCAATCACCCGCTCCCTCTTGCGGTTCTCCGGTCTCACGACCTCCACCTGGGCCTCTTGAATGGTATCTAAAACTGGAGTCATCACCGTCATCCTCGTACATACATCCCGGATCAGAGCGCTCTCGGCTCTACGACTCAGGGCGTCGGCTACCACATTAGCTTTGCCCGGATGATACAGGATCTCACAGTCATAGTCTTTCACCACATCCAACCACCTCTTCTGTCTCATATTCAAGTTGGGCTGATCCATGAAGTACTTCAGACTCTTGTGGTCTGTGTACATAGTACATCGCACGCCATAAAGATAGTGGCGCCAAATCTTTAGGGCGAACACCAACGCCCCTAATTCCAAATCATGGGTGGGATACATCGTCTCATGAGGCTTCAGCTGCCTCAATGCGTATGCTATCATGTGACCTCTCTGCATCAACACTGCACCCATCCCTGAGGTAAACGCATCGCAATTGACCACAAAGTCCTCTACTCCCTCCGGAAGTGATGGGTTTCTAGCAATACATCATTCATATGGTGTACATGCAAACCCTAATAGCTTTTGGATCTAGTTTGTCTAATGAACATGCAATTAAATATCCAAAGCTATAAACCCTAGATCTATCATATAAGAACTGAAATAAGGGTTTAGTAATTACCTTTGATTGTTATATAGTAATAACAATCAATTCCTTGCTTTGATTTGCTTCAGAAAGCTTAGTGCCTCAAGTGTTGCACCTCTAATGGAGTCACAAACACCACTAAGAAATTGGATGAAGGAGAGAAGAGAGGGGAGGCACCAAAAACGGCTGGAAACCCTAATCCAAGTGTTAGCCACGTTTTTGGTGCCCAAGGGTTCCTTATATACTTAGGCTATTAGGGTTATCCAACAAGGAAACCCTAATTTGACTGCTTAAGCCCTAAGCAGCCCATGGACCCCTTCTGGAACATGCCTTGGACGATTTCTAATGGGCTTCCCCATAGAATTCGTCCAACCTATTATTCCAAGGTGATCCATAGCCCAATTGCAATTATCCTATAATTACAATTCCAGTCCCCTAAGTTTAATTAATCTCTTTTAGTCACAAAATTAATTCTTAATTAATTCTTGACTAATATTAATTAAACAATATGATTTCTCCTTTAATATATTATTCTTATAATATATTAATAAATCATAATTAAACCTTTCTCTCCTTAATTCATCCTACATATTGCTATGGTGAAGGCAACCCAAAAGGACCATGCTCATAATCGGGTCAAGTACATACCAAAATACTTATGGACTTAGACACTAATCCAACAGTCTCCCACTTGGATATGTCTAATAACTATTTTGCATAACTTTAGAACCTGATCAACAATCGTAGCTTTCAAAAGCCGCTGTCAACTCTGATCTTATCAGATACGCGTGTCCTTTAGATAAGGGATCATATATTCCTCCATTATCAAGATATCGTATAGACACGATACATGGATTTAAATCATTCTCTCTGTCTATGTATTGTTTCCCGACATCTGATTTATGACGACTGGCAACAGACTACAATTGAACACATCAACTTAGTCCCAACTTGGCCAAGCGCTTAGGGTGTCATTACTAAATCATCGAGGGGCCCACAAATATCGCTTTTATCCCACTTTGGGTAAAAGGAATGAATAAACTTCGACTCAAATGCTTGCTTGCACCTACTAATCGAATCACACACAACAATAAGTTTTATAACACCAAGTTACTGGTGCGTTTACTTATCATCAATGTGCAACCGACCAGCAAATAACAACTCACACGTCTCGGTTTCAAGAACATACAATGTTATCGTCTCACTAATCACCCGTGATAAATCCATGAAGTGATTCAAGTGAGCGTGGGTTTAATCCAATACTTTAATCTTATCAAAGCACTCATGAACTCTGCAACAAACTTGTGCTATGTCTAAACACTTTAGACAATCTGCAGACAGATTCATGACAGTCTTCCTTCATACCTACTTCCAACGTATGACCGACTGTGGAGGTTTGAATAACCCAGTTATTCTGAAAGTCAAAACATGCAAAGTGAAACGCAATAATAATATTAATCCTATATGGCCCCAAAGCTTTTGAGCGTAAATAAAAACACTTTTATTTAAACACCATATTGATTACTCATTATTCATTGCTTACTGTTTCAGAAAATCAACTTATTACTCGAATTATAACCACAATTGTCCCATGCTCCAAGCATGCACACTTTGGTTTCCTATGGTCCATACTTTGTGAAATAGATCAATTGAAAAACTTTTCCAATGAAACTCATTTCACAATCCCCAATCCTTATTATTAGTATAAGACTACCAAATTCTTACCACTTTTAGAATATGTCAGATTCTAACATTTTATGCAATGATTCTTTCGTAATGTCATAGCACAAAAGTTACCAAGACCCGACTAATGAAATTACAAGGTATTCTATCGGAAATTGTTACAAGACAATTCCATAGACGTGAAGTCTCACATTCAAAGTACATTCCTTTGAACATCCTTCTCGCATAAAAGTTTCTAATCTAGACATATTTCATAATATCCAACTCCCATTAATGGAAACATTTCCATATTTGACACATGACAACTCATTCTTAATAGAATCTTATATATTCATAATAATGTCAATATAGTCCATTCAGTACTATACTTCCAACTACTCACAAGCGACAAATCCTCAGTGAACCTCAGATCGTCCTTTGATAGTTGTTTAATTATTTTAGTCAAAACCAATTCTAGTCCCTTTTTCCCTCTTAATGCCCTAGGCAGTTGGAAATTTTAGAACGGTCAAATATTATAGCATATGCAATCGATCCTATACTCGAAGCGTATTGGACACGATCCATAATGTCTCACATAAAGATGTGATACTTTATCATCCTTCTGCCATAATATTTTATGTGCCATGTTCCCACAATTCGAACTATGAAGAGGGATGCCGTAATCATAATCGAATTTTGAGAATGCACTATGTATCCTTGACTAAATTTATTAACATTTCTCGATCTAAGCTTTAGAATTTTGAAACGAAGTATAATATTCTCTCCCTTAATTATAGTAAAACAACTTTTCAACCTTTTCAACTTTGCAAAGTGAATCTTTGTTTTCTATAATTAATATTGCTAACTTGCAATACTTACCATAATAATCATGCTCCCACTAACATGATGATTATTTTCTTACCAGCATAACACTTATGCTCCCACTAGCTTTGACATGTATTCAGAAAACAATTGAACATCAAGAAAACAATGCTTATTGAATTCCTTAAGTTCATATTTCTAATACCTAATGCTTTGATAAGCCTTTATCTAAGCTTTTTAAGTTCATACACCTTTGCCTTAGATAACTCACATGTATGTCTAAACAATTCAGAATTTATGTTACTAAGTCCCAAATGTTCAGACCAATTGCCAAATCTCACAATTTGAACTATGAAGAGGGATGCCGTAATCATAATTGAATTTGAGAATACAATTTTCACAGTTGCAATCTTCTTAAAATCTATCTTAGTGAAAGCATTTCCTCACACTCATTTTCATGAAGGAGGGAAACCTCATGACACTTAGATTTTAAGATGTATGTGTTCCTATCCATGTGAATTTGTCAAAACGAAGGTTTGCGACAAATCCAAAACCACATGGACTGAACTTGTTCAATCATGATTTCTTGCCTCATGGTAACACGAGTGCCCACCATGTCTTCCAAGCAACTCACCCTTTCATATCGATGTACTTTCCATTGATCAAGGTGCTTTGTCTTTATGCATTCAAATGAGAACTCTCATGCATAATTAACTCAATTGGAATGGCACAGAAAAAGCGTACGTCATCCACGATAGGCTTTAAACCTCAAGTCTTGTGCTAGTGTTGATCAACTAGGTTTAACTCTTGATTTGTTCTTGAAACCTTTCAAGACCATTAAGACTCCCACTGACTCCTTGACATATAAGATTCTCTTGTCAAGAAACATTCCTTGACAAAACAAATATTCAAGAGTTAGTGTAGTTTTTATCAAGTTTAACACTTCACACAATTGGTCTTGGTTGGTCTTTGTCTTATCCAAGACATCACAACTTACCAATTTCAAATTTGCAAGAATAAGAAAACTTTTCCAAATTCCACATTTGACGAGTGTTATAAACCTACTTAAGACTTGTCACTCAAGTCATAATCTTGGAGTATGACTCTTAAGACTTGATATTGGAACGAAGTATGATTGACATATTGATTTAACTATTTCCATAATTCTCGATTCCTCTTCTTAGACATGCAAATGCACTAAGACTCACTTAGAGGACCAATTGAGACATAGCTCTTAATCATTAAGACTTATCATAAAACACTATAAAAGGTGCTCTCCCTTCTTCTTAGAATAGAGAAACTTTTATCTTTCTGCCTACTTGATTCTTCTTATTTGTTCTGCTATTGATTGAAACTCTTTCGATCAACTCAGAATTATTCTTAATCTTATAAGTATAACCATATTTACTAAACTTTAGTAAATCATGACAAATATCTTTATCACTCTTGTGGTGGACTTGATCAACGCACAACCTAGTGTACTCGATCTCCTAGTCCTTCACTTGACACTTTGTCAAAGAATTAGTCTAATTTCCAAGTATGAAGTCTCTCATTCATCACGCAACCAAGTTGTATGATTCCAAGTTTCTGTCCAATTGAAACTTGGGCGGTGAGAATCTCTCCCTATTTGGTAAATTCTTGACATTTCCACAAATAACATAATTAAGAATCAAATCCATTATTGCTAATAATAGAAACAATTAAACATCATTTTTTCATACATGCCATTGCAAGGATAAATAAATAATATAAAATCAAAATTTATTTTATTGCGGAAAAATTTGTCCTTACAACATAATTCAACTGAAAACTATGCTATTTGTAGCACCTGGTTCTTGGTATGTATTTTATTTCAGTGATTTTGCATTTTTGGCCTGGGACTCGGCGAGTTGAAGGCCCAACTCCCTGAGTAGAAGCGGGATGAGACGCGGGATTTAAGTGATGGACTCGTCGATTCGGGTCCCAGACTCGACGAGTAGGCTCTGACTGGACAAAACCCTAATCTGAGGGTTTGCACCCTATTTAAACAACCTTATACAGCCTCCATCGCCCCTTTATGCTCCCAGAAACCCTCCATAGCAAACCCTAAGTGTTTTGGTGCAAGATCTAAGGCTTTTGAGTGATTTTTGTGGGTTTTGACCTCAAGGAAGAAGGAAGAGCATAGAAGGATCAAGAGGATACTGAAGGATTCGAGTTTGGTTCATCATTTGCAGTCTTTGAAAGGTATAAAGTCTGTACCTTGCTTTCTTGTTTGTTAGATCCCTTTTTGGGGAAGATTTAGGGCTTTTTAGGCCATATGAGGTAGCCAACCATGATTGCAAACATGGTTGGGGGTCAAGACTTCGGATCTAAGTCTTGGGAGGGGTCACAAGGCAGATTTGGGTTGCTTTTGCACTCAAGGAAGGCCCCATGCAACATAAGAACCATTTTAGAGCCTTTTTGGCTCAAAAGTCCCATGCATGCACGTAAAGTTCGTAACTTTACGTGCTAGATCGAGCTTAGGGGCTTGGATCTATCATTTGGTCAAGTGTTGTACATCACAAATCAAGGATTTAGGGTGTGGATGTTATCGACTCGACGAGTCCGTTCTTGGGACTCGACGAGTCCAAGGCTCTGAGTCGCATATCTGTTGAGGGTCAAAAGGGCTCAGTTGGGTGTTAGAAGGGTTGTAGCAGGACAGAAAGAGTGACCCAACGCATTGGACTTAATTTTAGACCTGGAGTTCATGGGACTCGACGAGTGCTAGAAAAGACTCGGCGAGTCCAAGGCAATCTCCTTATGTTTGAAGATGAACTCGACGAGTTGTTCATACAACTCGGCGAGTCAAGGTCGGGACTTGTTCATCAGTTGAAGGTGAACTCGGCGAGTGTTCGTCCGACTCGGTGATTCGGATGAAGGTTCATTGATGTTCGTAAGGAAGGGGAACTAGTCGAGTCGTTGACAAACTCGACGAGTCGAGTTGTGGATAAGGACGAGTAAAGGGAAGGGACTCGACGAGTTGACGGATCAACTCGGCGAGTCGGGTCAACTGGAAGTTGACTTTGTCTTGGACTTGGTTGGGGGTAAAATTGTCATTTTACCCTAAGAGTAGATATCAGTTTCTGACTGAGTGTTTTATGGGGATTATAGCCGGAGGATTTCCGGAGCAGCAGCAGACAGAGGTTTCCCGCCCGGAGTATCAGCAGCTACTCGTACGAGGTGAGTTACCTTCCAGTAGGGGTGGGTCTAAGGCCACAATGTCGGCCCACCAAAGAGGAGTATTTAGAAGATGATTGTCTTTGTGATAATTATCTTGGTCTGGTTACATGCTTTGGTCATGAGTTTTATTTATATGACATGTTACGTGTATGATAGGGATTGGTTTCCCTGATAGCGGTCCTTAGGACCAAAGGGTAGGTCAGTACCCGGATATGCCTGACTATATGTTTATATCTTGTTGTTGTATGCTAGTGGTAGGGGTGGAATAGTCCCCAGTTACCGGTTGAAAGATACCGATGACAGTTACCGGTTGAAAGATAACGATGATGATTACCGGTTGAAAGATACCGATGATGATTACCGGTTGAAAGATACCGATGATGATTACTGGTTGAAAGATACCGATGATGAATACCGGTTGAAAGATACCGACGATGATTACCGGTTGAAAGATACCGAGGATATTGTATGGTATGTGGTATGATGGGGGAACTCACTAAGCTTTGTGCTTACGGTTTCGGTTTTGGTTTTAGGTACCTCTTCGTCTAAGGGGAAGGAGTCGGCGGCGTAGCATCGCATCACACACACACATGATTTCCGCATGGAGCTTTCTGGGATTGTACTCTGATATGTATTATTTTATGACTTGGGTTTTCAGACATGATGCTTTGTATTATGAGATGACATGTTTTCACAGTATTTTCTTATGAATGTTTTTATGAGTCAGTTAATCAAAAAGAAATTTTTGGACTCGAAAATTGGGTCGTTACAAGTTGGTATCAGAGCCCTGGTTTGAGGGATTCGGACACACCCTCGGGGGTGTCTGGACTCAAACTGAGGGGCTAAAAGGTTTTTACAAGGAAAAATGGTTTTCTAAAATCTAAATGGAAGGATTCTAAGAAAGACGAAGTGTGTGATGCATGCGACCGACCGGGCTCAAGTAAGTTTTCCCCAAGATACCCATACTTGATATGTTATGCTATATGGTTTTGATTCAGAAAACTGCATGCTAGAATAGGACTATGGATCTAGGAGGATGCCTTGTGTGCCTGATATATGATTCTGAGAATTGCATGCTAGTTAGGGCTAAGGATCTAGGAGGATGCCTTATATGCCTGTTATATGAGCTGTATGCTAGGACTGTTTAGTCAGCAGTAGGATGGCCTGTGTAGGTTATGCCTGATTTGGTTACCCAATACACGAATGCTGCTTGCTTTATGCTATGGGGGTTCTGGCCACCTTCAACTAGCTAAGGAACGGATATGTAACAGTATCCACAAGTTAGTTAGGGGGAAGTGGTCGGGACTCCTAGTGCAGCTGATGGCGGAGGGTAGGTCGGAGAGTGCCCCAGGAAAGCCTGGGATGAGACAAGATGGAAATGTATATTGGGTAAGGGACCTGGCGAAGTCAAGATAGTCCTTAAGGAAAGTACGGATAGATGTGGAAGGTAGTATGGGCCCGTACTACTGGAAGCAGAGGATCCGTCCTCGAACCAAGGAGGGCCTAGATGGAACCTGGAAACTTGGAAAGTGTGCGAAACCTCCGAAAGTATATGTGACCCTGACATTCGTATGTTATTTTCAGAATGGTGGTCACGCGGACTGGAGCAGGAGGTTCAGGATCTGGGTCAGGATCGGGCTCGGGCGCAGGATCCGAGCATGTGGATGATGGGTTACGCGAGTACATCGCGTCCGAGATCACGAGGGATATCCTTGATGCGACGTCGGTTATCTTCGGGTCGATCAAGGAAGGGATCATTGAGTTGATGGAGGATCGCCTCAGGGCGTTCAGGAGTGACATGGCGGCCAGCCAGTCAGGATCGCGCACACTGTCCTTCAAGAACTTCCGAGGGAGCGGTGCGCCGGGTTTCCATGGGGCGAAGTACCCCATTGCTGCCAGACGATGGATTGCAGACATTGAGTCTGCACAGTTGACTAGCTTCTGCCCCGAGGGGTCGAAGGTGAGGTATGCAGTAGGATGCTTGAGAGACAAGGCCAGAGATTGGTGGGAGTCGGTTGGTGACTCTCTGGGAGCCTCGGCTGTTGAGGTTATGACATGGCCAGATTTTGTGACCCGGTTCAGGGCGGAGTTTGCACCAGCTGTGGAGCTTCAGCAGCTGGCCAGGGAGTTCTTGGACATGAGACAGACTACGGAGACTGTGGCGGAGATCACCGCCAAGTTCCAGGAGAGGGCATTGCTGGTGCCCCAGTATGCGGGTGATGAGGACATGTTGAGGACCCACTACCATGATATGTTACGAGCTGACATCCGGGAGCATGTTAGTTTCTCAGCTTGCCCTACCCTAGATTCCATGATTGCCAGGGCTAGGGAGAGGGAGATTGATATGGAGCACATCCGAAAGAGGAAGGCAGCGGATGGGCTGACGACGGGGGCTTCGGGGAAGAAGCCCAAGGGATCCGATGGTAGGCCAAAAGGCCAGTCAGGGCGGGTCCGCTGTGGGAAATGCGGTCGGTCACACGAGGTAGCTTGTCGCACTGGGCCGGGTTCAGGCTGCTATAAGTGTGGCAAGGTTGGGCATTTTAGTATAGATTGCACTGCCCCAGCTCCTGCGATTCAGATATCAGACCTGATTTGCTTTCATTGCAATCAGAAGGGCCATAAAAAGGCCAGTTGCCCCAGATTGACAGCAGCAGCGGCGCCGACAGTGGCGCCAACTCTAGCGACAGCACGGGTTGTGGATGGCCGGAAGGCCAAATTGGAGGCTCCAGTGGTTCGGAGCAGAGCATTTCAGCTGACAGCTGAGGAGGCACGCGCTGCACCCGATGTGGTGACGGGTATGATTTCTTATTTGTATGTTGTTATGTTATGTCGCTGTGATTTTGATATATTATGTGCCTTGCTTACGATCCTTCCATGTGAATGGTATCCTAGTTCAGGTGTTGTTTGATTCGGGTGCCACCCGATCATTTGTCTCTCTTGCGCTTGGCAAGATGTTTCCAGAGTATTTGGGGATGTTGGATTGCCCTCTAGAGGTCGAGATTGTGGACGACCGGTCGGTACGGGCGTCAGAGGTCTACCGGGATTGTGTTTTGATGCTATTTGAGGAGCGTTAACTGGTAGATCTGGTTCCCATACCTTTGTGGGGGAACAAGGTTATTATCGGTATGGATTGGCTGAGCCCCAATGGGGCAGTGATTGACTGCGCGCAACAGTCAGTACGGATTAGGACCCCTAGTGGGGGAGAGCTGGTGGTTCAGGGCGAAGGGCCACAGCAAGGACCAGCTTTATGTTCGGCAGCGAGGGCTAGGCGCTACCTCCAGAAGGGTTGCGTAGGTTATGTCGCCTATGTTATGGATACCTGGGAGGCGGGTAGGGCGACGGTGGGCGATGTGCCCGTACCGAGGAGTTGCCTGGAATACCTCCAGAGCGACAGGTGGAGTTCAGGATCGACCCAGTCCCTGGTGCGGCTCCGATAGCCAAGGCACCGTATCGGTTGGCTCCTCCTGAGATGCAGGAGTTGTCTACACAGTTGCAGGAGCTGTTAGACAAGGGATTCATTTGACCGAGTAGTTCTCCCTGGGGAGCCCCGATTCTATTTGTGAAGAAGAAGGACGGGTCGCATCGGATGTGTATAGATTATCGGGAGCTGAATAAGGTAACGGTGAAGAACCGTTACCCACTCCCGAGTATTGATGACCTCTTCGACCAGCTACAGGGAGCGTCTTGGTTCTCCAAGATTGATCTGCATTCAGGGTATCACCAGATGAGGGTCAGAGAGGAGGATGTGCAGAAGACTGCGTTTCGGACGCGCTATGGCCACTATGAGTTTGTGGTGATGCCTTTCGGGCTCAATAATGCTCCTGCCGCGTTCATGGACCTCATGAACCGCGTGTGTAGATCGATGTTAGACCGGTCTGTGATAGTATCTATTGATGATATCTTGGTTTGCTCCAAGACGCGAGAGCAGCATGAGGAGCATCTGCGAGAGGTTCTGGAGACTTTAAGAAGGGAGAACTTGTATGCTAAGTTCTCCAAGTGTGAGTTCTGGTTGCGCGAGGTGCAATTTCTTGGGCACCTTGTCAACCAGAACTGGATTTCGGTAGATCCGGCCAAAGTGGAGGCCGTGATGAGATGGGAGGTTCCGAGGTCTCCATCTGAGATTTAGAGTTTCCTAGGATTAGCCGGCTACTATCGGAGATTCATCCAGGATTTCTCCAAGATAGCCGTACCCCTGACCAGGCTAACGAGGAAGGCCGTGGTCTTTCGTTGGGGGCCTGAGCAGCAGGCTGCATTCGAGACATTGAGGCATAGATTATGCGAGGCGCCAATCTTAGCCCTGCCAGAGGGCATAGAGGATTTCGTCGTGTACTGTGTTGCGTCCATCTCGGGTTTGGGCGCAGTATTGATGCAGAGAGGGCATGTCATTGCTTCTGCTTCAAGGCAGCTGAAGCCTCACGAGGCGAACTACTCGACGGATGATTTGGAGTTGGGGGCTGTTGTGTTCACCCTCAAGATTTAGCGTCATTACCTCTATGGGGTTCGTTGTACGATTTACATGGACCACAAGAGCCTGACGTATCTCATGGACCATCCAAATCTGAATATGAGGCAGCGTCGGTGGCTTGATGTGGTAAAGGATTATGACTGTGGGATCCTCTACCACCCGGGGAAGGCCAATGTGGTGGCCGGCGCGCTTAGCCGTAAGGCAGCGCCAATCAGGGAGATCTGTCTGAGGATGACAGTGGTGGCTCCGCTGTTGGAACAGATTCAGGAGGCCCAGCAGGAGGCCATGAAGGAGGAACATCGGAAGAGCGAGCGGATTGTGGGGCAGGTTTCCTCCTTCGACTATGATAGCCGAGGGTTATTGACTCTTCACCGTAGGGTGTGGGTCCCTATCATGGAGGCGTGCGCCAGATCCTGATGGAGGAGGCACACAAATCCAGATTTTCTATCCATCCCGGAGCGACGAAGATGTTTAAAGATCTTCGTCCTGATTATTGGTGGCCCTTCATGAAGCGGGACGTAGCTGTTGGGTTTTGAGCATTCTAACACTCTTATGGTGTACATGCAACCCTATAAACCTTGGATCTATGTTTTCTCTATTATACATGCAAATATTAACTATTCCAAGGTTTCATCCTAACTAGCATATTATGAAGCACCTATACTACAAAGTTCTAGTTAGATGACATACCTTTTGATGTAGCTTGATGTCTTCAAGCTTTAAGAGCTTAGCCCTAATAGTGTGGAAGCCTCAAATGGAATCACAAATCACCAAAACACCTTGGAAGAACTTGAGAGAATATGTATGCACACTAAAATCGGCCCACTCTTATTTTCACACACTTGTGCCAATTTTGTGAGCCAAGGACCCCTTTATATATTATGGAGGATTAGGGTTACATCCATGTAAACCCTAATACCCATGACCTTTCATTTACATAGGATCCATGGGTTAAAAGCTCCATGGACCATCCATGAAAGCTTAGCCCAACCTAAATGAACTTGGCCCATTCCATATATATAAGAGTCCATATTTAATTAGTTCTTTTTGTTCACTTAATTAATTATAAATTAATTCTTGATCAATACTAATTAAATAATATGATTCCATATTAATATATTAGAACTTATAATATATTAATATAAATCATAAATATACTATTCTCAAAAGACTATCCATATAAATTGTGTCGGTGAAGTGCAACCCAAATGGACCATGTCGGGTCGGGTCAAGTACATACCAAATATAGTTATGGACTTAGACATTAATCCAACAGTCTCCCACTTGGATAAGTCTAAAACTATTATTGAGTATGACTTCAAAACCTAACTGGCAATCGTAGCTCTTAAAGCCGTTGTCGAACTCTGACCTTGTCAATGACTTGTCCATTAGATAAGGGATCATATATTCCTCCATTCTAGATATCATATGGACTGAGACATGGATTATCATCATTCTCTCTGTGCATTTGTTATTTCCCGATTTTCGATTTATGATGACTGATTGATTGAACAAATGAAATCAGTCCTGGCTTGGCCAAGCACTCACATGTGTCATCGCTAAATCCTCGAGGGGCCCACAGATATCGCTTTTATCCCGAAGGTAAAAGGAATGGATAAACTTCGACTCATATGGCTTGTTCTACTACTTGTTGAATCATACACAAAGGCACGTTTTATAACATCGAGTTACCAAATGCGTTTTCGTGCAATCAATGTATAACCAACTCATAGTAACAACTCATATCTCTAGGTTTGAAGAATATAAGATATTATCGTCTCATGATCACTCGTGATAAAATCCATGAAGTGATTCAAATGAGCGCGGGTTGAATCCAATACTCAAAACTTATGAGCACTCATGAGTGTTGTAGCACCACTTTGTCCACCAACTTGGACCTCTACAAACCAACCCATGACAGTCTTGATTCATATCTACTTCCAACATATGACCGACTGTGGATGGTTTGAATAACTTAATCATTCAGGAAGAGCGACTTAGTTATTCTGGAAGTCAAAACATGCAAAGTGAAACACAAGAATAAATGAATCAAATATGGTATCAAACCCTATGAATATAAATAAACACTTTTATTTATCACCATACTGATTACTCATTATTCATTGTTTCGGTTTTATCAACTTTATACTTGAATTAAAAACACTTGTTGTCCCATGCTCCAAGCATGTATACTATGTTTTTCTTAAACAATAGCTTTGCCATACACCAAGTATGCACTCTATGTTTGTCTATGATCCTTACTTTGTGAAATAAACCAATTGAACATAATTTCAATGATTCTAATTTCACACTCCCAAATCCTTATCGAAAAATGTGAGAATTTCAAATTCCTATCATTTATCGAAATCTGTTTAGATTTGAAACTTATATTCACTGACCCTCCTGTAATGAATATGTACAAAGTCACAAAGACTTGTCAACAGTCATTATAAGGTATTCCAATGGAGATCAACTCCATGGAAACTAAGTCTCATATTCAAAGTACATTGCTTTGGACATGCTTCTTGCATTAAGTTTTCTAATCTTACACAGATAACTTCCACCTATGGAGACAACTCCATATTCTCATTTTGACTATCACTTCTGAATAAGAGATGCCTCTTTTCAAAATATGTCAATATGGTCCTTCCAAAATTAGCACTATACTTCTAACTGTCCCTGAGCAACCAATCTTTGGTAAACCTCAGATTGTCCTCGACAATTGGTTAATCATTTTAGTCATATCCAATTCTAGACCTTTTCCCTTCTTAATGCCTCTGGGCATTTGGAAAAATTTAGAAATGACAAATATTATAGCACATGCAATCGATCCTGTACCCAAAGCAAATGGTACACGATTCATGTGTCTCACATAAAGACATGATTCTAGACCAGTCTTTTGCTACAATTTTTTTATTTGCCATGTTTTCAAAATTTGACTATGAAGAGGGATGCCGTAATCATAATCGAATTTTGAGAACGCAATATATAGAATTTCCTTAAGTTGAACCAATCCAACATGAAATTCATATATATATTCTTGACTAAAGATGATTAAGGTCTCAATCTAAGCCTTTAGAACTGAAATGAAGTATATCCTCTCCCTTAATTATAGCAAAACAACTTTTTCAATCCCTGCAGCCTCACGAATTGAAACTTTTGTTTTCTATAATTAACATTGCTAACTTGCAACACTAACAATAATTATCATGCTCCCACTAACATGATGACTATTAGCATAACACTTATGCTCCAACTAGCTTTGACATGTACTCAGAAATCAGCTGGACTTCTAGAAATCAATACTTTATTGACTTTCTTACCAAAGTTCAGATTTCTGATACGAGATGCTTTGATAAAACTTTATCAAAATCATACACCTTTCCTTAGATAGCATGCATGTGTGTCTAAACAATTTCAGAACTATGAAAAGTGATGCTGTAATCATAGTCTCAATTGTTTAGACCTTTTGCCATCTGCTTCAAATCTACTTGGTGGAAGTGTTTCCTCACCATCATTTTCATGAATCGGAGAGAAACCTTATGACCCTTAGATTTTATGGTGTATGTGTTCTTATCCATGTGAATCGTCAAAACCATAGTCACAAGACAAGGATAATGACAAATCCAAAATCATATGGACTGAACTTAGGCAATCTTAACTTCTTGCTACCTGGCAGTACTAGGTCTGCCATTGCTTCCAAGTTGTTATGCAACCAATTGAGAACTTTCAGAACTCTTATGCAAAGTCAACTTTAACTGGAATGGGCACAGAATATGTCAACACGATAGGTTATAAACCTCAAGTCGTGTGCTAGTGAAGAACCTCAGGTTTTATTCTTGATTAGTTCTTGAAATTCTTTTTAGGATCTTTAAGACTCCTACTATCCTCTTGACATATAAGACTATCTTGCCAAATATTCAAGAGATAGTGCAGATTCTTTATCAAGACAAACACTTCACACAATTGGCCTTAGTTGGTCTTTGTTTTATCCAAAACATCACAACTTACCAATTACAAATGTACAAGAGTAGGACACTTTTACTCTTACATTTGACAAGTGTTTTAAACCTTTCTTTAAGATATGTCACTCAAGTTACAATCTTGGAGTATGACTCTAAGAATTGTTTTGGAACGAAGTATGACTCATCTTCCTGATCTAACCATTTCAACAATTCATGACTCCTCTTCTTAGTCATAAGAATGCACTAAGATGACCTTTAGATGACTAATTGTGATATGATTTCTAAATCATTAAGATGATCACAAACATGATACTAAAGTACTCTCCCATCTTTTCAGATTTGAGAAACTTTTATCTTTCTGCCTAATTTGATTCTTCCCATTCGTTCTGCCATACATTGAGACTTTTCCAATGTTTCAGAATTATACTTAAACTTGTAAGTATAACCATATTTACTAAACTTTAGTAAATCAAATAGTCTTAATGAGCTTTGTGGTGGACATGACCAATGCACAAGAATGTGTACTCGATCCCTTTAGTCCTTCACTTGACTCACACATCCATGTGAACAAGTAATTAGTCTTGATTTCCCAATGCTTGAAAGTTCTCATTCATCATACTATTCAACTTGCATGATTCCAAGTTTCGGTCCAATTGAAACTTGGGCGATGAGGAACTTTCCTGATTTGGTAAATTTATACACTACCACAAATGAAAGAATCAAATCCATTTTCCAATATTGCTGTCAGTGGAATCATATAAGCAACAATTTTCCACAAATGTCATTGTAAGGATACTTCAAATAAATAAAATTAAACAATTTTTTTTTATTTTAAAACTTTGCGGAAAAACTTATCCTTACAATCCACATGGAAAATTGTTGTTATCTATTCCTTAGCAATATATCATAACTTCTTAAGCAACTGCTCAAAATTCTGATGCGATCGAAATCCACCTTCGCGATCAGAATCAGCATATACTTCCTTTAAGATTTCTCTCTATTCTTTGATTGTTAAAACATCAACATGTGACCCAGTCACATCATGTAATGAGGATCTCAGAATAGAACTTAACAGAGTTAGATAATGGGCTCTACCTGATGTAGAGTCAAACTTATTGAATTTAACATCCTTAGGTAAATTTGGCAGCTTTGCAATATACGCCCCTTCCTTTGGCAAAATAAACATATGGACCCTTTGGTAATGGGACTATCTCAGACTTAGCCTTTCTCTTTACCATTTGGTCAACCGGGTTGACTATGGCCAATCCCTTTCCATTGGGAAGAGAATGCTTTTTCTGGATTTCCAGTGTCACCATTGTCACTGTCCATAAAGTTTTTGGGAAGTTGATCTTCTAATCAAATTTGCTTTACTATCGTTCCAAATCATTGCTGATTCAGCAGCACCAAACAAATAGATATGATCATTAAGGTTCATGTCATAGTCTGTTTCATAGTAGTCCCAAAGGAACTCACTATGTGACTTAGAAAGTGATTGAACATCCAACTTTCTCAAGACTTTGACACCCAACTCTCCCGGCTTGTCAATATGTGACTTCATCTCTAAGATGTGATCACACATAGACCTTGCTTGCCATTAGGGCTTGAGTGACCTTGAACTTGTGGGTTAGGGAGAATAATTGGAGGAGGTGGAGGAAGAGAAGTATGACTTCCATGAGCCAAACTTGGGAAGTCATATTCATTAGGAAAGCTTGGTTTGGGAGGATCATAGATATCTGAACCAGACATCATTTTGGGAGATATTCAAGATAGTTGATCTAAAGTCCTTAATATATTACCCAATATGAAATATTAAGGCTAGGACCCAGCAAACTATTTTATAACTTGGAAGAGGGATGCCGTAATCCAAGCTATAAAATATTTGAAGGTAGGTGAATGACGATTCACCAATTTCCACCAAGATAAACGAAATGTATTATTAGGTTTTAATTGGTTTTGAAACTCCTAGATTCTTTTGAGATTCATTGAACTTTTCAAAGGCATGTTTCAATCTCGAGTGTGCCCTTCAGGTTTTGTGACTGGGATGCCGAGGATCACAAAACAAGTTGTGAATAACCATGCAAATATACTTGGTACCCTTAATATTTACCCCTCAATCTATGTGTCGGTTAACCACACACGCTCCACCGATACTATGATAAACATTAAGTTACCCTTTGCCTACCTTGTTAAATCAAGCTAGTGTGTCGGTTAACCACACACGCTCCACTAACTGACTTAAGCAAAGTGCAAAGTGTAATTTCATGGGTTAGCACCAAATTCACATTTTCCTAAGTAACTAAGATTGGGTATTATTAAGAGTTTAGTTACTTAGTATTTATCATTAATACTCTTAATGAAGGGAGAATTATAGTCCTTGTCCTACCTGTTCGGCTAACGACCCTCCACCGGTCAAGGAAGCGGTGGGTGAGAGTAGACACCCATTAAACTGCCATTTTATAGGTAGTAACCTTATACCCCCCTTATAGACCGGCTTCGTGAATGAGGCCTACTATTGGTAAGACGACTTGCTCTTATACATATAATATATTAAACTTTTAATATTATAATAGTATAAGGGTGTATTTTAGACATTTAAAATACTTGGTGGTTTAATCTATTAATTAAACTAAACTTTTAATTTAATTAAACTCAAACCATATCTTTATTTATGGATTTAATAATACTCTTTTAATTAAACGCTTTAATTAACTATTAATAAAGTCCATAAGAGTTAATTTGAATTATTCAATAAAACATCATAATTCCAATTATTAAACTCAAAATTAAAACCATTTAATTAATTGTTTAAGTTATGAACCCAAGAGTTTTAGAATTCAAATCTTTTTTTTCATAAAAAGCTTTTTCCAAATTCCAAAACTTGAGGGCAAGTTTTGTAACTCTTGAAAACCTTTGCATTCCATAACTTATGGAGTTAAATACTTGTTTTATGATGAAACTTTTCATGTTCCATAACTTAAGAACAAGTTATGGAATTCTTTAAAACATTAACTCTAAATTTTGTAACTCCATAAAAACTTTAAATCAATTTTTTTTAAAAAAAAAAAACTTTCATATCCATAACTTATGGAAGTTTCAAAAACCCTTAAGATCACAATTTTAAAAAAAAACTTTTGAGCTCCAAAATTTTATGACAAAATATGTAACTCCTTAAAACATTTAGATCACACTTTTAAAACTAATAAAATAATCATATCATTTTATCTTTTACTAAATTTGACCTAATTCAACTCATATAACAAATGATTCAAATTTTACAAATAATTCGTTTTTCACAAAACAAGTAATTATCTTAAAATTTGACAAACGTCATGTTTTTTTTTTTCCTTTTTTTTTCAACTTGAAAATAAAACATTTGCATCAATATAACAGAAAACAACCCATGGCTCTGATACCACTGTTGGGTTTTGAGCATTCTAACACTCCTATGGTGTACATGCAACCCTATAAACCTTGGATCTATGTTTTATCTATTATACATGCAAATATTAACTATCCCAAGGTTTCATCCTAACTAGCATATTATGAAGCACCTATACTACAAAGTTCTAGTTAGATGACATACCTTTTGATGTAGCTTGATGTCTTCATGCTTTAAGAGCTTAGCCCCAATAGTGTGGAAGCCTCAAATGGAATCACAAATCACCAAAACACCTTGGAAGAACTTCAGAGAATATGTATGCACACTAAAATCGGCCCACTCTTATTTTCACACACTTGTGCCAATTTTGTGAGCCAAGGACCCCTTTATATATTATGGAGGATTAGGGTTACATCCATGTAAACCCTAATACCCATGACCTTTCATTTACATAAGATCCATGGGTTAAAAGCTCCATGGACCATCCATGAAAGCTTAGCCCAACCTAAATGAACTTGGCCCATTCCATATATATAAGAGTCCATATTTAATTACTTCTTTTTGATCACTTAATTAATTCTAAATTATTTCTTGATCAATACTAATTAAATAATATGATTCCATATTAATATATTAGAACTTATAATATATTAATATAAATCATAAATATACTATTCTCCAAAGACTATCCATATAAAGTGTGCCGGTGAAGTGCAACCCAAATGGACCATGCCGGGTCGGGTCAAGTACATACCAAATATAGTTATGGACTTAGACATTAATCCAACAGTAGCATGGTATGTGGAGCGGTGCTTGATGTTGGGTTTTGAGCATTCTAACACTCCTAAGTGTACATGCAACCCTAAATACCTTGGATCTATGTTTTCTCTATTATACATACAATTATGAACATCCAAGGTATTATCCTAATCTAGCATACAAAATAATAAATATAACAAGATAGAATACATACCTCTTTGATGTACAATGTCTTCATGAAGCTTGAGTGCCTAGTGCCCCAAGTGTGACACCTCAAATGGTTCACACAACACCAAATGCACATGGAATGACTTGAGAGAAATGGAACACTCCTTGAAATCGTCTAGCCCTCATATTCACACATTAGTGCCCGACTTCTTGAGCCATGGGATTCTTTTATATGGTGGCTATTAGGGTTACACCATGTAACTCATAACTTTACCCATTCCTTATGCTCCATGGATTTTAACCTCCATGGAGTATCCATGGGTCACCCCATGGACTTAGTCCAACATAAGGAATCTTGGATCACAAGCCCACATATATAAGAATGAATGATTTACACAATCAACCCATATATTTAATTAGTCTCCTTTTGATCACTTAATTAATTCCAAATTAATTCTTGATCAATACTAATTAAATAACCTTATTAATATATTAGAACTTATAATATATTAACCAACGTTAAGTGTTATTTCTCTCATTATAGTCTATCCAAATGCATGATGCCATGCAACCCAAATGGACCATGCCGGGTCGGGTCAAGTCTTACCAATTATAGTTATGGACTTAGACATTAATCCAACAGTCTCCCACTTGGATAAGTCTAAAACTATTCTTGCGTATGACTTCAAGAACCGACTGGCAATCGTAGCTCTCAAAAGCATTCGTCGAACTCTGACCTTGCCGATGATCTCTGACCTTTGTCAATGTCTTGTCCATTAGATAAGGGATCATATATTCCTCCATTCTAGATATCATATGGACTGAGACATGGATTATCAATCATTCTTTCTGTCCATTTGTTGTTTCCCGATTTCCGATTCATGATGACTGACTGATTGAACAAATCAAATCAGTCCTGGCTTGGCCAAGCACTCACATGTATCATCTTTAAATCATCGAGGGGCCCACAGATATCGCTTTTATCCCGAAGGTAAAAGGAATGGATAAACTTCGACTCATATGGCTTGTTCTACTACTTGTTGAATCATACACAAAGGCACGTTTTATAACATTGAGTTACCAATGCGTTTTCGTGTAATCAATGTATAACCAACTCATAGTAACAACTCATATCTCTAGGTTTGAAGAATATAAGATATTATCGTCTCATGATCACTCGTGATAAAATCAATGAAGTGATTCAAATGAGAGCGGGTTGAATCCAATACTCAGAACTTATGAGCACTCATGAGTGTTGTAGCACCACTTTGTCCACCAACTTGGACCTCTACAAACCAACCCATGACAGTCTTGATTCATATCTACTTCCAACATATGACCGACTGTGGATGGTTTGAATAACTTAATCATTCAGGAAGAGCGACTTAGTTATTCTGGAAGTCAAAACATGCAAAGTGAAACACAAGAATAAATGAATCAAATATGGTATCAAACCCTATGAATATAAATAAACACTTTTATTTATCACCATACTGATTACTCATTATTCATTGTTTCGGTTTTATCAACTTTATACTTGAATTTAAAACAATAGTTGTCCCATGCTCCAAGCATGTACACTATGTTTTCTAAACACTAGTCATGCCATACACCAAGTATGCATACTATGTTTGTCTATGATGTTTACTTTGTAAAATAGATCAATTGAACATCACTCCAATGATCCTCTTTTCACAGTCCCAAATCCTTACTGCAAATGCAAGAATTCCAAATTCATGCCATTTACTGAAATCTGTTAGATTCTAAACTTATATGCATTGATCCTCTTAATGATTATGCACGAAGTCAGAAAGACTTGACAACAATCATTACAGAGCATTCCAAAGGAGATCAGCTCCTTGGAAACATCCTTCTTTCATTAAGTTTCCTAATCTTACACAGATTGAATAATTTCTAACTTTGAAACCTTTCCATATTCCATTTTGACTATCACTTCTGAACAAGAGTTGCCTCCTTACAGATTATGTCAATATGGTCCTTCCAGAATTAACATTATACTTCCAACTGTCCTTGAGCAACCAATCTTTGGTAAACCTTAGATTGTCCTCGACAATTGCTTAATCATTTTAGTCATATCTAATTCTAGACCTTTTCCCTTCATAATGCCCCAGGCATTTGGAAAATTTTAGAAAGGATGAATATAGCACATGTAATCGATCCTATATCCGAAGCATATGGGACACGATTCATGATGTCTCACATAAAGACTAAACTAGTCTTTTGCTATAATATTTCCATTTCAATTTGCCAAGTTCTCAAAATTCAGATTATGAAAAGGGATGCCGTAATCATAATCGAATTTTAGAACGCAAATAATGGACCCATATATAGAATTTCCTTATGTTGAGCCATTCCAACATGAAATTCATATATATATCCTTGATTAAATACGATTAAAATCTCAATCTAAGCTTTTAGAATTGAAATGAAGTATAATTTCCTCTCCCTTAATTATAGCAAAACAACTTTTTCAACCCCTGCAACCTCACGAATTGAAACTTTTATTTTCTATAATTAACATTGCTAACTTGCAACCTTTGTCATAATTATCATGCTCCCACTAACATGATGATTATTAACATAACATTTATGCTCCCACTAGCTTTGACATGTACTCAGAAATCAGCTGACTTTCTTACCAAAGTTCAGATTTCTGATACTAGATTGTTTTGATAAAACTTTATCAAAATCATACACCTCTCTTAGATAGCTCACATGTGTGTCTAAACAATTTTAGAACTATGAAAAGGGATGCCGTAATCATAGTCTCAATTGTTTAGACCTTTGCCACTTCTCACAAGTCCATGTTAGTGTGCCGGTAAACCACACAAGCTCCACTAACGACTTTGAGAATGCAAATATCACAATTGTGATCTAGCTAAAATCTACTTAGTGAAAATGTTTCCTCACCATCATTTTCATGAATCGGAGAGAAACCTTATGACACTTAGATTTAATAGTGTATGTGTTCTTATCCATGTGAATTTGTCAAAACCATAATCACAAGACAAGGTTAGTGACAAATCCAAACTCATATTGATTAAACTTGTGCAATCTTAAATTCTTGCCATTTGGCAGCTCAGGTGCCTGCCATTGCTTCCAAGTAGTTGTGCAACCAATTGAGAACTCTCAGAACTCCTATGCAAAGCCAACTTGAATAGGCACAAAAATTTCAACACGATAGGTTATAAACCTCAAGTCGTGTGCTAGTGAAGGACTTTAGGTTTTATTCTTGATTAAGTCTTGAAACTTTCAAGAGCTTTAAGACTCCCACTGTCCTCTTGACATATAAGACTCCCTTGTCAAATATTTAAGAGATAGTGCGGATTCTTTATCAAGACTAACACTTTACACAATTGGCCTAAGTTGGTCTCTGTTTTATACAAAACATCACAACTTACCAATTTCAAATGTACAAGAGTAGATAACCTTTTACTCTTACATCTGACTAGTGTTAACAAACCCTCTTTAAGATATGTCACTCAAGTTACAATCTTGGAGTATGACTCTAAGAATTGTTTTGGAACGAAGTATGACTCATCTTTTTGATTTAACCATTTCAACAATTCATGACTCCTCTTCTTAGTCATAAGAATGCACTAAGATGACTTTAGAGGACCAATTGTGATATGGTATCTTAATCATTAAGATGATCATAAACATGATACTAAAGTACTCTCCCATCTTTTCAGATTTGAGAAACTTTTATCTTTCTGCCATACTTTGATTCTTCTTATTCGTTCTGTCTCACATTGAAACTTCTCCAATGCTACAGACTTATACTTAAACTTATAAGTATAACCATATTTACTGAACTTAAGTAAATCATGACGAATAGTCTTCTTGATCTTTTGTGGTGGACTTGACCAGTGCACAAGAATGTGTACTCGATCTCTTAGCCCTTTCCTTATTCACATAAGGAATTAGTCTTAATTTTCCAAGCTGAAAGTTCTCATTCATCATACTATACAACTTGCATGATTTCAAGTTTCGGTCCAATTGAACCTTGGGTGATGAGAATCTTTCCTCATTTGGTAATATTAGACACTACCACAACCGAAAGAATCAAATCCATTTTTCCAATATTGCTATCAATGGAATCTTATAAGCAACAACTTTTCACAAATGCCATTGTAAGGATACTTAAAATAAATAAAATCAAAACCTTTTTCTTTTATTTTAAAACTTTGCGGAAAAACTTATCCTTACAATCCATATGAAAACCTTGTTGTTATCTATTCCTAAGCAATATAAATATCATAACTCTTAAGTAATAGCCCAAAATTCTGATCACCGAACCATGCGATTGAAATCCATCTTTGCGATCAGAATCAGTATGTACTTAATAGAGTTAGACAATGGACTTTACCTGAAGTAGAGCCAAACTTATTGACTTTAACATCCTTAGGTAAATTTGGCAGCTTCGTAACCAATGCCCCTTCCTTTGGCAATAGTTACCTATGGACCCTTGATAATGGGACTATCTCAGACTTCGCCTCTTTCTTTACCATTGGGTCAACCGAGTTGACTATGGCCGATCCATTTCCATTGGGAAGAGAGAGCTTTACTGGATATCCAATGTCATCATTGTCAATGTCCATAGCGTTTTAGGAAGTTGATCTTAGCAAATAGATAAGATCATTAAGGGTCTTGTCTTAGTCTGTTTCATAGGATTCCCAAAAGAACTCACTATGTGACTTAGAAAGTACTTGAGCCACCAACTTTCTCAAGACTTTGACACCCAACTCTCCCGGCTTGTCAATATGTGACTACATCTCCAAGATGTGATCACACCTAGACCTTGCCTTGCCAATAGGGCTTGAGTGACCTTAAACTTTTTAGGTACTTGTGGGTTAGGGAGAATAATTGGAGGAGGTGAAAGAAGTATGATATCCATGGGACATCATCTTCATTTAGGAAAGCTTGTTTCAAGAGATTTGGGAAGATCATAAATGTCTAGACCAGACATCTTTTTGGGAGATATTCAAGATAGTTGATTTAAAGTCCTTAATATGACACCCAATATGAAATATTAAGGCTAGGACCCAACAAACTATTTTATAACTTAGAAGAGGGATGTCGTAATCCAAGCTATAAAATATTTGAAGGTAGGTGAATGACGATTCACCAATTTCCACCATGAAAAACGAAATAATTTATTAGGTTTTAATTGGATTTGAAAGTCCTAGATCTGTGAGATTCATTGAACTGTTCAAAGGCATGTTTCAATCTCGAGTGTGCCCTTCAGGTTTTGTGACTGGGATGCCGAGGATCACAAAACAAGGTGTGAATAACCATGCAAATATACTTGGTACCCTTAGTATTTACCCCTTAATCAGTGTGCCGGTTAACCACACACGCTCCACCGATACTATGATAAATATTAAGTTACCCTTTGCCTACCTTGTTAAGTCCAGGTTAGTGTGCCGGTTAACCACACACGCTCCACTAACGACTTAAGCAAAGTGCAAAGTGTAATTTCATGGGTTAGCACCAAATTCACATTTTCCTAAGTAACTAAGATTGGGTATTAATAAGAGTTTAGTTACTTAGTATTTATCATTAATACTTTTAATGAAAGGATAATTATAGTCCTTGTCCTACTCGTTCGGCTAACGACCCTCCACCAGTCAAGGAAGCGGTGGGTGAGAGTGGACACCCATTAAACTGCCATTTTATAGGCAGTAACCTTATACCCCCCTTATAGACCGGCTTCGTGAATGAGGCCTACTAATGGTAAGACTGACTTTACTCTTATACATATATATATATATAAATATTATTAACTTATAATATTATAAAGTATAAGGGTTGAATTTTAACTTTTAAAATTCTAAGGGCTAACTTGGAATTAAAGTATTCATAAGTGAAAACTTTTCAAATTCCAAAACTTGAGGGAAAGTTTTGAAACTATTCAAAACTAATTAATTCCATAACTTATGAGTTTAAAGTTTTTTTAATTAAAACTACTTTAATTAGAAAAAAAAATCTTCAAGTTCCATAACTTGAGAACAAGTTATGGAAGACTTTAAACTAATTAATAAAAAAAATAACTTTTTTTTTATTGTAACTTATGGAACTAATTAAGGTTACACTTTTTTTTAATTTAATTTAATGAAGAGACTCTTGAACCTCCATAACTTGAGGACAAGTTATGGAGTCATAAAACCATTTAATTAGAACTAGACTCTTCATTTTGTAACCTTTGCCAACTATTATGAGTTTTATGATTCTTAAATGTGACTTTTCATATAACTTGAGGACAAGTTACAAAAACACACTTTGGAATCAACTCTTAGATTAAAATGGATTGAAAACAACTATTTCACACAACTTTTCTATTAATCTAAGAACCTCATAAGAACAAGATAATTCAAATCATCAATCTTCAAGAAATTAGCATGAACATACAAACTAATACAAATCTTGAAATTATGACAATTATCTTAGAAATTGGATTAGCATGAACATTACCTCATCAAAAACAAGTTTATAAGTCCAAAAACATCTTAGGGTAATGTTCCTAGTCCAATTCCAGCCAAAACAATCGAATATATGCATCCAACTCGATTTTTCAGCTACTTTTGCAAGTATAACAAGAAAACAAGCCTAGGCTCTGATACCACTGTTGGGTTTTGAGCATTCTAACACTCCTAAGTGTACATGCAACCCTAAATACCTTGGATCTATGTTTTCTCTATTATACATACAATTATGAACATCCAAGGTATTATCCTAATCTAGCATACAAAATAATAAATATAACAAGATAGAATACATACCTCTTTGATGTAGAATGTCTTCATGAAGCTTGAGTGCCTAGTGCCCCAAGTGTGACACCTCAAATAGTTCACACAACACCAAATGCACATGGAATGACTTGAGAGAAATGGAACACTCCTTGAAATCGTCTAGCCCTCATATTCACACATTAGTGCCCGATTTCTTGAGCCATGGGATTCTTTTATATGGTGGCTATTAGGGTTACACCATGTAACTCATAACTTTACCCATTCCATATGCTCCATGGATTTTAACCTCCATGGAGTATCCATGGGTCACCCCATGGACTTAGTCCAACATAAGGAATCTTGGATCACAAGCCCACATATATAAGAATGAATGATTTACACAATCAACCCATATATTTAATTAGTCTCCTTTTGATCACTTAATTAATTCCAAATTAATTCTTGATCAATACTAATTAAATAACCTTATTAATATATTAGAACTTATAATATATTAACAAACCTTAAGTGTTATTTCTCTCATTATAGTCTATCCAAATGCATAATGCCATGCAACCCAAATGGACCATGCCGGGTCGGGTCAAGTCTTACCAATTATAGTTATGGACTTAGACATTAATCCAACACTTGACCTGTAGGAAGGTCAATGCCGAGCACCAGAGACCACACGGCAAGATGCAGCCGTTGGATATCCCGTTGTGGAAATAGGAAGACATTACGATGGATTTTATCACAACGCTTCCTAAGACCGCGCGGGGAGTGGATTCGATTTGGGTCATCGTCGATCGATTGACCAAGAGCGCTCATTTTATTCCGATTCAGGAGAGCATCTCGGCCGAGAAGCTGGCCGACATCTATATCAGAGAGGTGGTGGCGCGGCACGGGGTGCCAGTTTCAGTGATTTCCGACAGGGATGTGCGGTTCACTTCCAGGTTTTGGAAGAAGTTTCATGATGAGCTGGGTACTCGTCTGCATTTTAGCACCACCTTTCACCCGCAGACGGATGGTCAGAGCGAGCGGACCATCCAGACATTAGAGGATATGCTGCGGGCATGTGTTTTAGACTTCGGAGGTAGCTGGGATACCTACCTTCCGTTGGCGGAGTTCTCGTATAATAATAGCTATCATGCGAGTATTGACCGTCCTCCCATCGAGATGTTATACGGGAGGAAGTGCAGAACCCCGATATGTTGGGGCGAGGTTGGCCAAAGGGTCATGGGAAGCACCGAAGTGGTGCTCAAGACAACAGAGATGATTCAGCAGGTTCGGAGCAGACTTCAGACTGCTCAGAGTCGGCAGAAAAGTTATGCCGACAAGCGCCGATTGGACCTGGAGTCTCAGGTCGGGGATATGGTTCTTCTGAAGGTGTCGCCATGGAAGGGCGTCATCCGATTTAGGAAATGGGGCAAGTTGGGTCCCAGGTATATTGGACCCTTCAGGGTTATAGCCCGGGTGGGCAAGGTGGCATATAGGTTGGATCTGCCAGCCAAACTCAGTCAGATTCATAGCACTTTTCACGTCTCCCAGCTACGTAAATGTTTGGTGGACGACTCGGCAGTGGTACCATTAGAGGATATTCAGGTCGATGACAGCCTGAATTACATCGAGCGGCCTGTAGCGATTCTCGACCGGAAGTCGAAGGATCTGAGGAACAAGAGGGTTGAGCTGGTAAAGGTGCAATGGCAGCACCGAAAGGGCTCGGAATGGACTTGGGAGCCGGTGGACGAGATGATGGAGCATTACCCAGAGCTGTTCCAGGATCGAGCAGCAGACTTCGAGGACAAAGTCTAAAATAAGTGGGGGAGATTTGTAGCACCTGGTTCTTGGTATGTATTTTATTTCAGTGATTTTCCATTTTTGGCCTGGGACTCGGCGAGTTGAAGGCCCAACTCGCCGAGTAGAAGCAGGATGAGACGCGAGATTTAAGTGATGGACTCGTCGAGTCGGGTCCCGGACTCGACGAGTAGGCTCTAACTGGACAAAACCCTAATATGGGGGTTTGCACCCTATTTAAACAACCTTATACAGCCTCCATCGCCCCTTTATGCTCCCAGAAACCCTCCATAGCAAACCCTAAGTGTTTTGGTGCAAGATCTAAGGCTTTTGAGTGATTTTTGTGGGTTTTGACCTCAAGGAAGAAGGAAGAGCATAGAAGGATCAAGAGGATACTGAAGGTTTCGAGTTTGGTTCATCATTTGCAGTCTTTGAAAGGTATAAAGTATGTACCTTGCTTGCTTGTTTGTTAGATCCCCTTTTGGGGAAGATTTAGGGATTTTTAAGCCATATGAGGTAGCCAACCATGATTGCAAACATGGTTGGGGGTCAAGACTTCGGATCTAAGTCTTGGGAGGGGTCACAAGGCAGATTTGGGTTGCTTTTGCACTCAAGGAACGCCCCATGCAACATAAGAGCCATTTTAGAGCCTTTTTGGCTCAAAAGTCCCATGCATGCACGTAAAGTTCGTAACTTTACGTGCTAGATCGAGCTGAGGGTCTTGGATCTATCATTTGGTCAAGTGTTGTACATCAGAAATCGAGGATTTAGGGTGTGGATGTTATCGACTCGGCGAGTCCGTTCTTGGGACTCGACGAGTCCAAGGCTTTGAGTCCCATATCTATTGAGGGTCAAAAGGGCTCAGTTGGGTGTTAGAAGAGTTGTAGCAGGACAGAAAGAGTGACCCAACGCATTGGACTTAATTTTAGACCTGGAGTTCATGGGACTCGACGAGTGCTAGAACAGACTCGGCAAGTCCAAGGCAATCTCCTTATGTTTGAAGATGAACTCGACGAGTTGTTATACAACTCGGCGAGTCAAGGTCAGGACTTGTTCATCAGTTGAAGGTGAACTCGGCGAGTGTTCGTCCGACTCGGTGAGTCGGATGAAGGTTCATTGATGTTCGTAAGGAAGGGGAACTCGTCGAGTCGTTGCCAAACTCGACGAGTCGAGTCGTGGATAAGGACGAGTAAAGGGAAGGGACTCGACGAGTTGACGGACCAACTCGGCGAGTCGGGTCAACTGGAAGTTGACTTTGTCTTGGACTTGGTTGGGGGTAAAATGGTCATTTTACCCTAAGAGTAGATATCAGTTTCTGACTGAGTGTTTTGCGGGGATTGTAGCCGGAGGATTTCCGGAGCAGCAGCAGACATAGGTTTCCCGCCCGGAGTATCAGCAGCTACTCGTACAAGGTGAGTTACCTTCCAATAGGGGTGGGTCTAAGGCCACAATGCCGGCCCACCAAAGAGGAGTAGTTAGAAGATGATTGTCTTTGTGATAATTATCTTGGTCTGGTTACATGCTTTGGTCATGAGTTTTATTTGTATGACATGTTACGTGTATGATAGGGATTGGTTTCCCTGATAGCGGTCCTTAGGACCAAAGGGTAGGTCAGTACCCGTATATGCCTGACTGTATGTTTATATCTTGTTGTTGTATGCTAGTGGTAGGGGGTGGAATAGTCCCCAGTTACCGGTTGAAAGATACCTATGACAGTTACCGGTTGAAAGATACCGATGATGATTACCGGTTAAAAGATACCGATGGTGATTACCGGTTGAAAGATACCGATGATGATTACCGGTTGAAAGATACTGATGATGATTACCGGTTGAAAGATACCGACGATGATTACCGTTTGAAAGATACCGAGGATATTGTATGGTATGTGGTATGATGGGGGAACTCACTAAGCTTTGTGCTTACGGTTTCGGTTTTGGTTTCAGGTACCTCTTCGTCTAAGGGGAAGGAGCCGGCGGCATAGCATCGCATCACACACACAAACATGATTTCCGCATGGAGCTTTTTGGGATTGTACTCTGATATGTATTATTTTATGACTTGGGTTTTCAGACATGATGCTTTGTTTTATGAGATGATGTGTTTTCACAGTATTTTCTTATGAATGTTTTTATGAGTCAGTTAATCAAAAAGAAATTTTTGGACTCGAAAATTGGGTCGTTACACTATTACATATTCCTAAGCAATCTATTCTAACTCCAAGTAGTAGCTCAAGAGTCCAATCTTCAAGCAATGCGATCGAAATCCATTTCTTCACGATTAGATTCAGCTCACTTCTTCCCTTATGCTTCCTCTCTTTTCTTCGATCCTACAAAACATCAAAATGTAATCTTATCACATCATGTATTAAGAATCTGGAATAGGAACTTAAAAGAGTTAGATGGTGGATTTTACCTGAAGTAGAGCCATACGTCTTGACTCTCCCATCTCTTAGATCTCTCAGGTAGTTTGGGCAGCTTCGTCTCCAATGCCCCTTCTCTAGGCAATAAAAGCAAATGGACTCCTTTGGCACAGCACATGGGACAATCTCATGCTTAGTCCTTTCTGCACTTCCAATGTTGCCAGTGTCCATTAAAGTTTGGGAGTTTGATTCACCAGATAAATTTGCTTGACTAGCATGCCAAATCATTGCTGATTCAGCAGCTATAAGCAAATAGGTGAGATCAATGAGGGTCATGTCGTGTTCCATCATATAGTACTTTCTTACGAACTCACTATATGATTCAGGAAGTCACTGAAGAACCCAGTCAACAGCCAACTCACCTGAAATCTCGACACCCAACATCCTTAACCTGTCAATGTGTGACTTTATCTCCAAGATGTGTGCACACACAGGTTTCCCATCTTCGTGTTTACTTGCCAATAGGGCTTGAGTGAGCTTAAACTTTTCAAGCCTTTGAACTTGTGGGTTAGGGAGAATAATTGGAGGAGGTGGAGGAAGTGAAGTATGACTCTCATTTCCTTGATTGTATCGTGGAACGTCATCTTCATTTCGAAAGCTTGTTCCAAGGGACTTGGGAAGACCATTGTAAGATTTAGACATCTACAAAACGGGAGAAAATTCAAGTTAGTTGATAAGAATCCTTGATGTAACACCCAAATGAAACATCAACGCTAGGATCCAACATAACATTCTACAACCTAGAAGAGGGATGCCGTAATCTAGTTGCAGAATATTTGAAGGTAGGCAAATGACGATTTACCAATTTCCACCATGAAAAACGAAAAAAAAAATTAAGTTTTAAATGAATTGAAACTCCTAGGTCTTTTGAGATTCATTGAACTTTTCAATGGCATGTTTAATCTCGATTATTCCCTTCTATTTGTGATTGGGATGCCGAGGATCACAAATAAGGTGTGAATAACCATGCAAACCTATGTGGTGCACTCAATGCTACTACCACCTAATCAATGTGCCGGTTAACCACACACGCTCCATTGATATATGATAAACAACGAGCCATCCTTCACAACCAATGTCAAACCCAAATTAGTGTGCCGGTTAACCACGCACGCTCCACTAACGTTTGGCAAGGGTGTGAAGTGTAATTCCATGGATTAGCATACAATTTCACATTTTTCCTGAAGTAACTATGATTTGGGAATTTATAAAAGCATTTAGTTACTTTGTACTTCATTATACTTATAATGGAAGGTTTCATCCTATCCTACCTGTTCGGCTAACGACCCTCCACTAGTCAAGAGTGCGGTGGGTAAGAGTGGATACCCATTCAATCGCAATTTTATAGGCAATTTCCTTAAACACCCTTTATAGACCAGCTTCGTGAATGAGGCCTACTAACGGTAAGACTGACTTTTTACTCATACATATATAATATTAGACTTTTAATGTTACATATAGCATAAGGGTGTATTTTATACTTTTAAAATACTAGGTGGTCTAATTTAATAAATTATACTTTTAATTTAGTTAAATGTAAACCAAAACTTTTTGGAATTATTAACTCTCTTTTAATTATACACTTTAATTAATTAATAAAACCATATGGGTGTAAATTGAACTTTTTCAAAATACTGGGGTTTTAGAATCTAAATATTACATAATTAAACTATTAATCAAAATTTCAAATTCCAAAACTTGAGGGCAAGTTTTGAAACATTTCAAAACATTAGGGTTTAGAATTTAAATATTTCAAAATTAAACTTTTAATTAATTAATAAATTTTAAATTCCAAAACTTGAGGGCAAGTTTTGAAACTTTTCAAAACATTAGGGTTTAAATATTTAAATTTCAAAAACAAAACTTTTAAGTTCAAATTTAAACTATAAAACCTAAAGGGGAAAATTGAAACTTTTTCACAAGATAATTCAAATCTAAATTACAAATAATCAATTTTATCTAATACAAAAGATTATCTAAATTTTGACAATTATCTTCTATTTTTGCAAGGATAATCACCATATATTCATAAAATTCGGATTTTATTGATAAAAACTGTTTTGGTAATTATCCCACAGCAAAATAGGCAAGAAAATCGCAAAAACAGGCTGCTAGATCCAAGGACTCGCCGAGTCAGGGACTGGACTCGCCGAGTCGGCCTGACTCGCCGAGTTCATCCACTAACTCGCCGAGTCAGTAAAGCAGAAGGACTGGACGCGCTGTCCTCGGGAATTTGGTGATAAAATCCATGGAAATATGTTCCCACTTCTACTGGGGAACCTCTAGTGGCTGCAAGTTGCCATGAGGACGCTGGTGCTCGGCCTTAACCCGACGACAGGTGAAGCACCTCTCGACTACCCAAGCCACGTCCCTCTTCATATAGGGCCACCAATAGTCTCTCTTCAGGTCCAAGTACATCTTAGTGGCTCCTGGATGGATCGAGAATCTTCATCTGTGCGCCTCCTCCATCAAAACACGGCGAGCTCCGCCAGTATAGGGTACCCAAATCCGCCCTCGGAAAGTCATAAGCCTACGACTGTCAGTCACAAACACAGACACCTGCCCAATCACCCGCTCCCTTTTGCGGTTCTCCGGTCTCACAACCTCTACCTGGGCCTCTTGAATGGTATCTAAAACTAGAGTCATCACCGTCATCCTCGTACATACATCCCGGATCGGAGCGCTCTCGGCTCTACGACTCAGGGCGTCGGCTACCACATTAGCTTTGCCCGGATGATACAGGATCTCACATTCATAGTCTTTCACCACATCCAACCACCTCTTCTGTCTCATATTCAAGTTGGGCTGATCCATGAAGTACTTCAGACTCTTGTGGTCCGTGTACATAGTACATCGCACGCCATAAAGATAGTGGCGCCAAATCTTTAGGGCGAACACCAACGCCCCTAATTTCAAATCATGGGTGGGATACCTCGTCTCATGAGGCTTCAGCTGCCTCGATGCGTATGCTATCATGTGACCTCTCTGCATCAACACTGCACCCATCCCTGAGGTAAACGCATCGCAATTGACCACAAATTCCTCTACTCCCTCCGGAAGTGATGGGTTTTTAGCAATACATCATTCATATGGTGTACATGCAAACCCTAATAGCTTTTGGATCTAGTTTGTCTAATGAGCATGCAATTAAATATCCAAAGCTATAAACCCTAAATCTATCATATAAGAACTGAAATAAGAGTTTAGTAATTACCTTTGATTGTTATATAGTAATAACAATCAATTCCTTGCTTTGATTTGCTTCAGAAAGCTTAGTGCCTCAAGTGTTGCACCTCTAATGGAGTCACAAACACCACTAAGCAATTGGATGAAGGAGAGAAGAGAGGGGAGGCACCAAAAACGGCTGGAAACCCTAATCCAAGTGTTAGCCACGTTTTTGGTGCCCAAGGGTTCCTTATATACTTAGGCTACTAGGGTTATCCAACAAGGAAACCCTAATTTGACTGCTTAAGCCCTAAGCAGCCCATGGACCCCTTCTGGAACATGCCTTGGACGATTTCTAATGGGCTTCCCCATAGAATTCGTCCAACCTATTATTCCAAGGTGATCCATAGCCCAATTGCAATTATCCTATAATTACAATTCCAGTCCCCTAAGTTTAATTAATCCCTTTTAGTCACAAAATTAATTCTTAATTAATTCTTAATTAATTCTTGACTAATATTAATTAAACAATATGATTTCTCCTTTAATATATTATTCTTATAATATATTAATAAATCATAATTAAACCTTTCTCTCCTTAATTCATCCTACATATTGCTATGGTGAAGGCAACCCAAAAGGACCATGCTCATAATCGGGTCAAGTACATACCAAAATAGTTATGGACTTAGACACTAATCCAACAGGAAGGGCTAACACTGGAGCTTCGCACAATCTGTGGCGAAAGGGATCTCGAATGATGCCTGCTGCTCAGGCCCCCAAACAAAAGTAACACCCTTCCGGGTCAATTTGGTGAGAGGAACTGCAATCTTGGAGAAATCCCTGATAAATCTCCGATAGTAACAGGCCAATCCCAGAAAACTGTTGATCTCGGATGGGGATCTCGGCACCTCCCATCGCATGACTGCCTTAATCTTGGCCGGGTCGACCAATATCCCATTCTGATTAACGAGATGCCCTAGGAACTGGACCTCTCGTAACCAAAAATCACACTTGGAGAATTTGGCATATAGCCTCTCCGATCTCAAAACCCCCCAAAACCTCTCTAAGGTGCTCCTCGTGCTGTTCTCGGGACCTCGAGTATACAAGAATATCGTCGATGAACACGATCACCGATCGATCCAACATGGGCCTACATACCCGGTTTATGAGGTCCATGAACGGCGCCGGTGCGTTGGTGAGCCCGAAGGGCATCACCACAAACTCATAGTACCTATAACGAGTCCTAAAGGCCGTCTTCGGAATATCCTCCTCGTAAACTCTCATCTGATGATATCCGGACCTCATATCAATCTTGGAGAACCAAAACGCCCCCTGCAACTAATCGAAAAAATCGTCGATCCTCGGAAGTGGATAACGGTTTTTGACCGTCAATTTGTTCAACTCCCGGTAATCAATGCACATCCGGTGCGAACCATCCTTTTTCTTGACAAAAAGGATCGGAGCTCCCCACGGTGAGCTACTCGGTCTAATGAACCCTTTCCCCAGCAACTCCTTGAGCTGAGAGGATAACTCCTGCATCTCTGGTGGCGCAAGGCGATAGGGTGCCTTGGCAGTAGGTGCCACACCCGGAATCAAATCAATCCGGAACTCCACCTGCCTCTCGGGAGGCACACCCGGTAACTCCTCGGGAAAAAAATCAGAGAACTCGCATATTATCGGAACCTCGGATACAGAACTCGGCCTCTCTGAAACGGTCCGCAAATCCATCACATACACCAGGAATCCCATACAACCCTGCTGTAAACTCTACCTTGCCCTGGAGGCAGAGCAGAAAGCTTACCCAGATCTGGTACCTTCGCCATACACTGTAAGAAATCCCCCACTAGGGTCTCGTATAGTCACCAACTGGCGCTCGCAGTCGATCACTGCTCCAAAGCGGCTCAACCAATCCATGCCCACGATGACACAGACATCACTAATTGCGATCGGTACCAGGTCGATCGGAAACTCGACGCCAAAAATCTCCAGCACGCATCCTCGGAACACCTCGGTAGCAAAAACCGGATAGTCATCTGCTATAGAAACCCTCAGAGGTCGACTCAACGCCTCGTGTTGGTTGCCAATGTGATGACTAAAGGCTATGGATACAAATGATCGACTCGCACCCGAATCAAATAACACTAAAGTAGGTATAGAACTCACAAGAAAAGTACCTAAATATAGCACAGGATAATCATAAAAGAAGCGTAGAGTAAATAAATGAATAAATAGAGGAATACATACCAGCCACAACATCCGGTGCTGCACGGACCTCCTTCGCTGTTAGCTGGAAAGCTCTCCCACGAGCCTTCGGAGCCTCGGCCTTCACCGGCCTAACATCAGTAACATGCAATGCAGCAGGAGTGGAACCCTGGGCTGATCCCTGAACAAGCTGAGGGCACTCGGCTTTCCGATGGCCGGTCTGATTGCAGTGGAAACAGACTACAAAACCCTTGGGGGCAGTCCTTCTCCATATGCCCCTCCTTGCCAATCCCTGCCCGGCAAGATCCCTCATGACTCTTGTCGCACTTGCCACAAGTGCGGCCTATCTGGCCTCCTGATCTCGAATCAGCGGGCTTAGCCCGCTTGGCTGTCGACTGAGACTGCACCGGCCGCCGGTCTCTCCCCTGAGACTCCGCATCCTCCCTAGCCTAGGTCTCCAAGTCGATCTCCATCCTCCTGGCATTTTCCTGAAGCTCCGCAAATGTCTGTTGGATCATAAAAGTGACTCTCTTGAACTTGATCCACCGCAGCCGTCAAAGAACCGCAGTCAGCAACACCATCTGAAGTCATCATTCATCCGCAGTCTAACTATCTAGTTTCTTAGTTTAACTTTTTATCTACTTAGTTAGAATACTCTCTATTGTCCAGTATGCCTTGCATGGCTACTCTTATAGAATTGATCCAATGTAATTCTTGAGACTCTATATATAGAGCTCAATCTTACTTATTCAATACAACTTCTATGCTATCAATTACATCTGTCACTTCTATCTGATTACGCATCTTAAACCTCTCCTTACTCTCAAAAGTTCACTAGAACATAACTGAATATTATTTCTCTTCGGAGCATGTCATTCGTGACTTAATCACTAAGTTTGATCTCACTTACTAATTTGGTCTGAATGCACTCCTTGTTAAGAATCAACTTATGTGTATACTTGATATAACACCTGCTGTCATTTATATTTCCTTACATTTCTGCAACTAACTCTCTAACTATCTAACTCTAACTTATTTATATTATTGTTGAGCTTTTAGATACTTTGAGATAAACTATTCCGCAACTATACTTGTTCTAACGTTTGTTCAAGTGTGTCTCAAGTTTTTATCTCAACAATTGGTATCAGAGCCATAGTGGTTGCTTTTTGAAAAACAAAACTCTGATTTTCAAAGGGCCTTCTATACCACTGAAGCTCATTTCTTAAAAAAAAAAACTTAAAAAAAAAACAAGGAAAAATGGCACAAGCATTATCTCTGAATGTTTCCAACAATGTTGGTGGTTCAAATCGAGCCCCAATATTGGTGGCAAATGAATATCATCAATGGTCCCAGATAATGGAAAGATACTTAAGGAGACTTGGTAGAGATGTATGGCAGTCCGTAGAAGAAGGACCACATGTTCCTGTTCTTACACCAGTTCAAACTGACGGCGCCACAGCCAGACTAGGAGGAGGACAACCAGTCATGAACCGTCCCACCAAAGATGATCTCGATAAAATGGAAAATTGTCACACCCCCAAACCAGAACGGCGGAAACGTTCGAGGGCGGATGACGTCATGCTCAGTATCATAACCATAGTGAAGAAAGTAACACACAACCATCATAGATATAATTTTAAAAGATTACATTGTTTCCAAAATACATGTTCCAAAAATACATATTTTCAATTAAATTACATATGATGATAAAATGTAGCAAAATAATCTACGCCTTAGCGTCTTGACTTCAGAAATCTTGCGGTTACCTGTATTACTGATTACCTGAGAATACAAGTTGTTTTGAAAAGAGAGTATCAGCATAAAGCTGGTGAGTTCATAAGTATTTTATAAAAATGAATGTTGTTTCCTTAATGTTTGTTATAAGTTTGTTTCCAGAAAATCCAATATTTTCTAAAAGATTTGTTGTAAACTGAATTGAAACAAGGCCTAGTATGTGTAAGTAAATCGTCATACTTATGTGTGTGTTTTATATTTAAATAAAACTCCTTTGTATAAATCCCTAGAATTTCCGTGAATTTTATGCTGTGTTAATATTCCATGCGAGATGTTATAATCATACTAAAGACTAGATGGCCTTGAATGCAACGTTCTTCAGGTATCGGAAAGTTATGACACTTGTCACCACAGACCTGCCGGTCTAGCTGTTGCAAGCAGCTTAGGTGCGGGTTTGTCGGACCCAGTATAGATCTATACACAACTATCACGTTCTCACTCCAAGAGATTCTGATTATAACTAAAGGACTTTTCTGTGGTACTTGGAGTACCCTGAAGGAGAATGTCTCACAAATTTTCATTAACGAGTTCACGTAGTGTGTAGTGAAAGTTCGTTTTGTAAATCGATAATGTTATTGTTTTCTTTGTTAGATGTAGTGTTCAAAACTATACCTATTATAGTTTATCAAAAGTGTTATATGATGGTATTAGAAACCTGGTTACGCATGTATATGTATTTCAAATAAAGGACATTGGAAATATTAAGTGTAAATCTTACACACCTTGCTCAACATGTTACAAGGTGTGAATAACTCTTAAATATGTATTTGATAGTTTTACCCTTAACTGTCACTGTTTTTGAGTAATTATAGAAAAATAATCGTAAGTCGAAAACTGAATCCGCAAACTCTGAGTATTTGTAAAAAGTGTCTACTGTGTTCATAAATTTTCCCATAATTTTTGGTGGTCTCAAACTAGTGTGAAAATGTTCATTTTCACAACCTGGTCTGATTTCGTTGCTGCAGTGATAGTCAGTTTTGTAAAAACCACCATAAATTGTATAAAAATCGTATGGAGATGTGCAAGTAGTCATTTTATAGGTATAAACCTGAACTACTTTCATATTATACAGTTTTGAAAAATATTAAGTTTAAGTTGGGTAAAACAGTTCGTGAACAGGTCACAACTTTTCTGTTGTAAGCTGTCAAGTCGAGTTTTGAATATGTTTTGGTGTTTTAACTTGTATCCCCCCCCCCCCTGAAAACTGAAGAAAACTAGAAAATGTAGGGGCATGAACTCACCTTGAGTGATTCTTGGAAGAGTGGAAGGTCGAAGACGAGGAGTATCAAGTCAAGAACACTTGATGAACACGTGAGAGTTCGGATGATCCTAAGAACGATTTTTGGTGTTAAGATATGAGTCAATGATCCAAGAGTGTTATGAAATTATGGAATGATACTTGAGTTTAGATGGAATACTTACCAAAAAGCGCTGTAGCAACTCAAGAACACTTGCACAAGATGGTGGAAAGTAGAGGGAAAGAAACTTTCTTGAGGTGATATGAGAAGTGTGTAAGTGAAGGATTTATCAAAGTGAACCAAGAAATCCTCCAGAGATTTCTTTATATAAATGTTGCTGGAGCAATTTGAAAGATTGAAAGGATGTTTACCTTGGTTTGTGTGATGTGGATAGGGTTGGACTATTGAGAGGATGACACATGGAAGGCAAGTGGGCACACTTGACCCACTTGTGGGGTAAATATCTTCTCAATATAAACTAATGATTTTTAATTAATAAATCCTTGAGAAATAAATATAATAAGAGTCCTGGGGTTAAAAATGATAAAATATGTATTTTGGTGAAAATCCTATGTTAAAATCATGAAAAACGGGCTTAAAACGAAGTCGTGGTCGAAAACCGGGTGGAAAATGGGAAATCCGAAGGGGAAACGGACTGCGGTTCGGAGGCTGCGGCTCGCTGGCTGCGGTTCTCTGGCTGCAGTTCGGAGGCCGCGGCTCGCTGGCTGCGGTACTCTGGCTGCGGCTAGATGGCTGCGGCTAGCTGGCTGCGGCTACACAAGGGGACTCCGGTTCAAGTAGGGTTTGGTCCTTATATAGGGACTTCGGCCCTAAAAGGCTATTTTCCAAGGTATCTTCCCGTTTCGCATGGTTTTTCACCAAGTCAAGTGTCGAGATGCCCCAAATGATTACAAAAAGATCAAAAGATGTTTTGAGAGAGATTTGGGAGAGATTTGACATTCTTGGAGAGATTTCACATACTTGGAGAGATTTGGGAGAGATTTCACATACTTGGAGAGATTTCATATACTTAGAGAGATTTGGGAGAGATTTGGCATACTTGGAGAGATTTGGGAGAGATTCCACATACTTGGAGAGATTTCACATACTTAGAGAGATTTGGGAGAGATTTCATATACTTGGAGAGATTTCACATACTTAGAGAGATTTGGGAGAGATTTCACATACTTGGAGAGATTTAATCTTAGCCATTATTATCGTATAATCTCGTAATGCAAGGTTTGTGAACCCCGTTATGTTTCGTTTATGATTGTTTTAAGTCCCCGAAAGGGTCCTTAGTCGTGTTTTGATGCGTTTAACTCCCTTTTTAGGGTTTTTACACTGTTAACACATAGATTTTTCGAGACACTTGAATTTTTGACATACAAATGCACATATTTTATTCATGGAATAACTTATAACATACAGTGGGACTTCAAGGGTCGGGGAATCGATGTGGGTATTTTTGAGTGGGACTTCAAGGGTCGGGGAATCGATGTGGGTATTTTTGCTTCATTTGGTCCTCACGTTCCCAAGTAAACTCGGGTCCTCGCTTGGCGTTCCACCGGACCTTTACGATGGGAATGCGGCTTTGTTTCATCGATTTGACCTCTCGGTCCATGATTTCAATAGGTTCCTCTACAAGGTGGAGGTTCTCATTGATCTCAATTTCTTCCAAAGGAATGACGAGGGTCTCATCAGACAAACATTTCTTCAGGTTTGACACATGGAATGTAGGATGAATATGCTTGAGTTCATGTGGTAATCGTAGCTTGTATGCCACCGGGCCAATCCTGGCGAGGATTTCGAATGGCCCAATATACCTTGGATTTAATTTCCCTCATTTTCCGAAGCGTATTAAACCCTTCCAAGGTGATACTTTTAGAAGTACCCGATCTCCTACTTGGAACTCCAAAGGTTTTCGTCTCTTATCTGCGTAGCTCTTTTGTCGGTCTTGCGAAGCCTTCATTCGTTCTCAAATTTGAACGATCTTCTCGGTCGTTTCCCTTATGATCTCCGGGCCAGTGAGTGCGTTGTTAGGGACTTGCCCTTTTGCTAGTTGCGTATCGCCCACCTCGGCCCAGCACAGGGGCGATCTGCACTTTCGGCCGTAGAGGGCTTCGAACGGAGCAACTTTGATGCTAGTGTGGTAACTATTATTGTAGGAAAACTCAATAAGAGGTAAATCAGTATCCCAAGCTTTACCAAAATCTATCACACAAGCCCTTAGCATGTCCTCTAACGTCTGAATTGTTCTTTCACTCTGACCGTCAGTCTGTGGGTGGTAGGCTGTACTCATGTCCAGCCTAGTTCCTATAGCTTTCTGTAGTGACTGCCAGAATCGTGACGTGAACCTACCATCTCTGTCGGAGATGATGGATATCGTTACTCCATGAAGGCGCACTATTTCTCTAATATAAATCCTTGTCAGCTTCTCCATTTTGTCTGTCTCTTTTATTAGTAGGAAGTGTGCGGATTTGGTTAACCTGTCGACGATTACCCAGATGGTGTCAAGCCCACCCGTGGTCTTAGGTAACTTGGTAATGAAATCCATCGTAATCCGCTCCCACTTCCACTCGGGTATCTCTGGTTGTTGAAGTAGTCCCGAGGGCTTTTGGTATTCTACCTTAACCTTGGCGCAAGTCAGGCACTTGCCCACGAAGGTAGCTATTTCAGCTTTCATGTTCGGCCACCAATACATCTTCTTGAGGTCTAAGTACATCTTGTCTGAGCCGGGATGCACAGAGTAGCGAGTTTTATGAGCTTCGTTCATGACAACGTCCCTAAATCCACCAAATTTTGGTGTCCAGATCCGGTTCATGAGACAACGAACTCCGTCATCCCTGACTTCAAGATTTTTGTCCATTCCTCTTAATGCTTCACCTGTCACGTTCTCTGGCTCCAAGGCTTCCTCCTGGGCTTCCTTGATTTGTGCGTACATGTGTGAGTGGATGGTCATGGTCAATGCCTTCACTCGGCGGCCCGAGTACTCCTTTCTGCTTAAGGCGTCTGCAACCAGATTGGCCTTTCCGGGGTGATAACGAATCTCGCATTCGTAATCGTTTAGTAATTCCACCCATCGCCTTTGTCTCATGTTGAGTTCCTTCTGATTGAGGATATGCTGGAGGCTTTTTTGATCGGTGAAGATGGTGCATTTGGTGCCGTAAAGGTAATGCCTCCAGATTTTTAGGGCGAAAACTACTGCTCCTAATTCAAGGTCGTGTGTCGTGTAGTTTACCTCATGCGTGTTCAGTTGTCTTGAGGCGTAGGCAATGACTTTCCCTCATTTCATTAACACACACCCTAGACCTTGGTTTGATGCATCGCAGTAAACCACAAAGTCTTCGGTTCCATCTGGTAGGGACAAGATCGGAGCACTGCATAGAGTTCGTTTTAGTGTTTGGAATGCAGCCTCTTGCTTGTCTCCCCAGACGATTGTCACCCCTTTTTGAGTCAGGGTGGTGAGTGGTTTTGCAATTTTGGAGAAGTTTTGAATGAATCTCCGGTAGTAACCGGCGAGCCCTAAAAATTGTCGGATCTCCGTGGGTGTTCTTGGTGCTGCCCAACTTTCAATCGCCTTGATCTTTGAAGGGTCCACATGGATTCCATCCTTGCTGACTACATGCCCGAGGAAATTTACCTCTCGGATCCAGAACTCACACTTTGAAAACTTTGCGTACAATTTCTCCGCTCTCAGCGTCTCCAGGACTCGACGTAAATGCTGGCCGTGTTCTTCCTTACTTCGGGAGTAGACTAGTATATCATCGATGAAAACAATTACGAACTTGTCTAAGTAAGGTCGACACACCCAATTCATCAGGTCCATAAACGCTGCGGGTGCATTTGTTAAGCCGAAAGGCATCACTACAAATTCGTAGTGACCATAGCGTGTTGTGAACGCTGAATTGGGAATATCCTACTCTTGAACTCGTAGTTGATGGTATCCAGATCTAAGGTCAATCTTCGAGAAGAAACTCGCTCCTTGTAGTTGGTCGAAGAGGTCATCGATTCGAGGCAAAGGGTACTGGTTTTTGATGGTGAGTTTGTTTAATTCGCGGTAGGCAATGCACATACGGAACGATCCATCTTTCTTCTTAACGAATAAAACTGGTGCTCCCCAAGGCAAGAAGCTTGGCCTAGTGAAGCCTTTGCTCAGTAGTTCGTTCAGTTGACTGGACAGTTCCTGCATCTCGACTGGAGCTAGACGGTATGGCGATTTGGCTATGGGGGTAGCTCCGGGAATTAAGTCGATTCGGAATTCGACTTGTCGAGGAGGGGGCACTCCGGGAAGGTCTTCTGGGAATACATCGGGGAAATTGCAGACCTTTGGAATGTCCTTGATGTCTTTCATTCCTTGACCCTTATCTATGACGTGGGCTAGAAAGGCGTGGTACTCCTTGTGGATATACTTTTGAGCCTTGATACAAGAGATGATCTGAAAGTTTGAGCTAGGCTTGTCGCCATAAACAACGAGAGCTTCGCCACTTGGCAGATTAAGGCGAACGGCCTTTTCGTGACATAGGATTTCCGCATGGTGAGGGCATAACCAATCCATGCCAATGATAATGTCAAAACTTTTTATGGTGACCGGCATAAGGTTGATTAGGAAAGAGTGATTATTTAAGGTGAGGGTACACCCGGTGTAAATATCGTTAGTGTTCTCTGTTTTTCCGTTAGCCATTTCTACGGTGAATGTGTCTTTTAGTGTTTGTGGTGTTTGATTAAGCAAGCGTTTAAATTGGTGGCTCACGAAGCTTTTCTCCGCGCCGCTATCGAAAAGAATGCATGCGTAGGTATTGTTGAGGGGAAACGTACCGGTAACCACAGTTGGATCTGCGACGGCTTCCTCATGACCTATCGCCAGAACTCTGCCCACTTCGCCGGGGTTGGGGTTCCTTGCCTTCGGGCAGTTACGTTTGAGGTGTCCTGCTTCTCCATATCCATAGCAGGTTCGGCTTGCTCCGACGTTGGCAACTTTTGCGTTCGGTTGGGCTGGAGTCCTACAGAATCGGGCGGTGTGCCCCTTTTTGTTACAGTTGGTGCAATGCATTTCACGGCATGCACCGTTGTGGTGGTAGCTGCATTTGTTGCACTTGGGCAGGTTCCCGGCGTATTGCCTTATCGGAGTGGGGTTGGCAGTGGTTGTGGCGGCGTGCACTGCAACCACTTGTTGTTTCTTGGCAGGGTCTTGAGTAGGTTGTACCTTTATCTTATTCTAGAATTTTCTTTTATTGTTTCCCCCTTTTGCTTGCTCGGAGGTGGTCGTTACAGTGCCATGGCTGGCGTTATGGTCGATGAGTTGTTGTGCCAGTTCCTTGGCACTGTCGAAGGTAGTTGGCTTTGAGGCCAATACGTGCCCTTGGAGTTGTTGAGATAATCCCCATACGTATCTTTCCACCTTCTTGCTTTCAGTAGGAACCATCCCGGGACACAGCATGGCTAGATCGCTGAACCTTGAGGTGTACGACAGGATGTCAGAGCCTGTCATCTTAAGACCCCAAAATTCTTCTTCCAGCTTCTGTATCTCACCGCTGGGGCAGTACTCCTTCATTAACATGGTTTTCAGATCTTCCCATGTTATGACGTTAGCCACCGGGACCGTTAGTGCCTTGACGTGACCCTTCCACCAGGTGAGGGCTCTTTCGGAGAATGTGCATGAAGCAAATTTGACCTTGCTTGCTTCAGGGCATGCACATATTTCGAAAATGGTCTCGGTTTTCTCGAACCATTGTAGCAACGCTATGACACCTCCACTCCCGTTGAAGGTTTTGGGCTTGGCGTTAGTAAAGTCTTTGTAGGTACACTCTCTCGAGCGTCCCTGGCCGTCTCCATTATTAGAATTCGAGGCACCACTGCCTGCACCTCCCGAATAACTGGGGTTGATTTGGGCTATCACGGCTGCCACTGCGGCCGCTATCGCAGCCTGGAACATGGCTGGGTCGAATTGAGGAGGTGGTGGTGGGGGTGGTGCAGTCCCAGCTACTTCGCCGCGTCTAGGATTTCTACGAGGTGGCATTTTCTGCCATTTTACAAGAATGAAAAGACAATAAGTCTTTGATACAAGTCAAGTGTTAAACTAAACATTATTAGTTCTTTATATGCATCATGACTCCGACTTGTAAAAATGTTGTAAGACTTCATTCATACTAGAAGTCTGTAAACAATGAAATATAGACTTTATGAATTTCGATAGTATTGATTCTCATGAAATGTCTGTGATAGTATCCATACCGGGTCCAATCAATAATCCCTTGATGTATAATATTTTCATGTAATTAAGATTAAATAAACTTTCGAATCTAATGGTTCTGCCCTGGGCCCACAACCAAACAAGGAACAGGATCCAAGGCGGAACCACCGTTTCTAGGTCGACATGGTCTCAATTACATATAACTTTGGTTTATACCTCAGGCGATCATAGGTTAAGCACCAGTAAATTTTTATATGAAAAATAGTTCATGTTATGAATCTGATGTAGTGTTCCCAATAAAACAAATGGCGCGTCAATATCATTGATATAACTTATTATACAGTACTTTGGAAAAGTTTGACCCTACTAGGGGTCTATGCTACATCAATGTACGGAAAATTTTGACCGCCTAACAGATCCCGGAAGTGTAAACACTTAAATCGCGAGATCGGACCTAGAATACTAGAAAATAATAGTAAGATTTATCCGCAAACTAGATTAAACTCAAGCGAGCAGTGCAATACTACTTGCGGCGGTTGAAGCTCTGAGGATCACGAAGTGTAGACACGAAGTTCCTCATTTCAGCTCGGGATTCCGCCGCTTGGCGCTCTGCTTCAGCCAGGCGTCCTTCAAAAGTGGCTCGGTGTTCTCGAAGTTCTTGCACTTCAGCTCGGGTCGCAGCCATTTCCCGTCGAAGAAGTTCGGTGCGGTCTCGAGTCCTATCGTGTTCATCATCCAACCGGCGGATACGAACGGAATTGACTTGGCTGGTGGCACTAACCTCCATGAGATGTCGGGTGTTAACTCTTGTTTGCTCTTCGTGGCGTGTGACACGGTGAACTATGACAGGGAGGGCTCGGTCGGCTGACCCTCCTCTGCTGAGATCGTAGAAACCTCGTTGCATGCCATATGGAGGTCGTTGACCTTGCTCTCGGCTCCATCGATGTATAGTTTCGGCCGATTAGGGCGTCGGGATCTGGTAGTGTTGTGGAGGAATGGGGGCAGGGTGTGGATTGTAAACTTCGGGTTCCGAATCGGTTCCATCTGAGTCTTCTTTTTCTTCCTCTTCTTCTTCACCGTCCACTGATTCTTCTTCTTCCATGGGCTCCTCATCTTCCATGGGTTCTTCTTCGGGATCTTCCATGATCCAGCCGGCATTCCCTTGGTTGGGAAAGTAGCGGTCACCTGGTAAGTGGAATCCTGCCATCGTACCTCTACGAGAATGGGGATAAGGAGGAATGTCGCGAGAAAAACTTTGGGAACAAGAAGTTAGTTGTCGAAGTTGTGACTACGGCTTTTTGTGTTAAAATACTCCTATATTATTTTTAAGTTTGATTGTTGAAATTTTTGGTAAGCTACAGACTTGTTGCTCACCATGATCCTTCTTTGGCATACATTGGTCCTACCTTGGCTGAATATAGTTGATCTGGCTATATTCATCCAAGATCTGACTACATACCCTGAAGCTGAATCATGGCGTTCAACTGGTCTTGATACTTTTATGTTATTGCCATTATGATACTGAATTAGTATGTGCGATTGTGCGAATACTTTTATAAAAATATAAATTTTTATTTTAAAGCATTTTTTTTTGAAAAGCTACGTCAGAGAATTTTGTCCCGTTGTATTTATAGTTTGTATATCTTACGTGGTTCAATATACTTAGTTCACTATAAACAAAGCTCTGATACCAATCTGTCACACCCCCAAACCAGAACGGCGGAAACGTTCGGGGGCGGATGACGTCATGCTCAGTATCACAACCATAGTGAAGAAAGTAACACACAACCATCATAGATATAATTTTAAAAGATTACATTGTTTCCAAAATACATGTTCCAAAAATACATGTTTTCAATTAAATTACATATGATGATAAAATGTAGCAAAATAATCTACGCCTTAGCGTCTTGACTTCAGAAATCTTGCGGTTACCTATATTACTGATTACCTGAGAATACAAGTTGTTTTGAAAAGAAAGTATCAGCATAAAGCTGGTGAGTTCATAAGTATTTTATAAAAATGAATGTTGTTTCCTTAATGTTTGTTACAAGTGATGGGTTTTGAGCATTCTAACACTTCCTAAGTGTACATGCAACCCTAATAACCTTGAATCTATGTTTTCTCTATATACATGCAAATTTCTTTTCAAGGTTATTTCCTAACTAGCATGGCATGGGGATTACATAGAACATAAAACTAGTAGAAATACATACCTTGTTGTTACTTGGATTCCTTCAAGACTTTGTGAGCCTAGCACCCCAAATGTTGTGCCTCAAATGCTTCACACAACACCACAAAACTTGGAATAACTTGAGAGAATAATTCTTACACTTGAAAATCAATTATGCCCTTTCTAGAAACACTCTAGTGCCCATTTTTCATGCTATAGGGTTTCTTTTATAGTGTGTCATAATTAGGAGTTACAAATGTAAACCCTAATTGTCATGACTCTTCATTCCTCATGACCCATGGGTTTATAACTCCCATGGACTATCGATGGAGCTCCATATGCTTATAACCAAACCCATAAACCATGGATCATTAATCCACCATACAAGAATTGATGATTGTCATAATCAACCCTATATATTTAATTAGTCTCACTTTGATCACCAAATTAATACTAGATTAATATTTGATCAATACTAATTAAATAATACTATTATTAATATATTAGAACTTATAATATATTAATAATCACAAGTGTACTTTCTCTCATTTTGTCTATCCAAGTATTGCAATGCCATGCAACCCAAATGGACCATGCTGGGTCGGGTCAAGTACATACCAAATAAAGTTATGGACTTAGACACTATATCCAACAGTCTCCCACTTGGATAAGTCTAATAACTATATTTGCAAATATGACTTCAAAATCCGACTAGCAATCGTAGCTCTTTCAAAGTCTCTCGGAACTGAGATGATGATGATACGCCATTTAAGATAAGTGATCATATAATCCTCTGTTCTCATGATATCAGCCGGACAAACACATGGAACATGGTCTTACTTATTGTCCAGCATTTGTTTCTCGATCTCTGATTTGTTTCGACATAAAACTAAATTGAACACATCAATTAGGTTCTGACCGGGCCCGGTACGTAAGTCAAAACCAAATCATCGAGGGGCCCAGATATCGCTTCTATTTCTAGAAGGAACAGATAAACTTCGACTGATATGCTTGTACTAACTACTTGTTGAATTATTCACAAAGGCACGTTTTATAACATCGAGTTACCAATGCGTTTTCGTATAATCAATGAATAACCAACTCATAGTCAACAACTCATATCTCTAGGTTTAAATATTTATATGATATTACCGTCTAACGATCACTCGAGATAAATTCCATGAAGTGATGCAAGTGAGCGTGGGTTGAATCCAATACTCAGCCCTTATGAGTACTCATGAATGTTGTAGCAACCATTGCATTGTCTAAAGCACTTTAGACAAATCATACAAGCCAAATTCATGACAGTCTTGATTCATATCTACTTCCAACATATGACTGACTGTGGATGGTTTGAATAATATGATATATACCATAACATAATTATTCTGGAAGTCAAAACATGCAAAGTGAAACACAAGAATAATACTAATCTTATATGGCCCCAACACTTTGAGTGTAAATAAAAACACCTTTTATTTAAGCACCATATTGATTACTCATTATTTAAGTTTCGATTAATCAACTTTATGCTTGAATTAAAACATTAGTTGTCCCATGCTCCAAGCATGTACACTATGTTTTTCCAAACAACAATTATGCCATACTCCAAGTATGCATACTATGTTTACATATAGATCAATTGACAATATTCCAATGATGCTCATTTCACAATTCCAATCCTTGTTGTAAATGCAAGAATACCAAACTCTTGCCATTTACTGTAATCTGTTAGATTCTAAACTTATATGTAATGATCCCCTTGTAATGACTATACACAGAAGTCACAAAGACTTGGCAACAGACATTACAAAGTATTCCAATGGAAAACAATTCCATGGAAATGAAGTCTCAAATTCAAAGTACATTCCTTTGAACATCCTTCTTAGCATTAAGTTCTTTAATCTTACACAGATTCAAAGAATAACTTCCACCTATGGAGACAATTCCATATTACCATTTTGACCATCACTTATGAACAAGAGTTGCCTCTTTTCAAAATATGTCAATATGGTCCTTATTCTATACTTCTAATTGTCCATGAGCAACCAATCTTTGGTAAACCTCAGAGTGTCCTCGACAACTTGCTTGATCATTTTAGTCATTTCCAGTTCTATTCCTTTTTCCATCTTAATGCCCTAGGCATTTGGAAAATTTAGAATGGATGAATATTATAGCACATGTAATCAAACCTATACCCAAAGCATATGGGACATGATTTATGCTATAAATTTTTTTTATTTGCCATGTTTTCATAATTCGAACTATGAAGAGGGATGCCGTAATCATAATCGAATTTTGAGAACGCAACATATATAGAATTTCCTTATGTTGAACCATTCCAGCATAACATTCATATATATTCTTGACTAAAGTAGATTAAATTCTCAATCTAAGCTTGTAGAATTGGAGTGAAGTACAAAATCCTCTCCCTTAATTATAGCAAAACAACTTTTTCAAGGCGAATTGAAACTTTTGTTTTCTATAATTAACATCATCCTCCCACTAGCATAATGATTATTATCTTACTAGCATAACACTTATGCTCCCACTAGCTTTGACATGTATCCAGAGATCAGCTGGACTTTTAGAAACCAACACTTTATTGACTTTTCTACCAAAGTTCAGATTTCTGATACGCAATTTCTTTGATAAGACTTTATCAAAACCATACACCTTTCCTTAGATAGCTCACTTGTGTGTCTAAATAATTATGAAGAGGGATGCCATAATCATAATGTTTAGACCTTTTGTCATTCTCACAATTGCTATCTACTCAAAATCTACTTAGTGAAAGAGTTTCCTTACCATCATTTTCATGAATCGAAGAGAAACCTTATGACACTTAGATTTTTATGGTGTATGTGTTCCTATCCATGTGAATTTGTCATAACCATAATCACAAGACAAGGTTAGTGACAAATCCAAACTCATATAGACTGAACTTGTTCAATCTTAATTTCTTGCCACCTGGTAGCACAATGCCCACCATTGCTTCCTGGTTGTTATGCAAACAATTGAGAACTCATAGAACTCACAAGCATAATCAACTTTTAACTGGAATAGACACCGAAATAAGAATATGTCAACACGATAGGTTACAAACCTCAAGTCGTGGGATAGTGATTAACAAAACTCTTGATTAGTTTTTGAAACTATTTCAGAATCTTTTAGACTCCCACTGTCCTCTTGACATATAAGACTTCTCTTTGTCAAGAACCATTTCTTGACAATACAAATATTCAAAAGCTAGTGCGGATTCTTATCAAGTTCAACACTTCTCACTATTGGTCTTAGTTGGTCTTTGTTTTATCCAAAACATCACAACTTACCAATCTCAAATGTACAAGAATAGGAAACATCTTACTCTACATTTGACAAGTGTTATGAACCTTCTAAAGACTATGTCACTCAAGTTACAATCTTGGAGTATTACTCCAGGATTTGTTTTTGGAACGAAGTATGAATTATCTTTTGATTTAACCATTTCAATAATTCACGATTCCTCTCCTGAGGCAACAAACACACTAAGGTGTCCTTAGAGGATCAAATGTGATATGGTTCCATAATCACTAAGATAATCATAAAACAAAATACACAAGTACTCTCCCATCTCTTTCATATTGGAGAAACTTTTATCTTTCTGCCTTATTTGATTCTTCTTATTCATTCTGCCATACATTGAAACTTTTCCAATGTTTCAGAATTACACTTAAACTCGTAAGCATAACCATATTTACTAAACTTTAGTAAATCATAACGAATAATCTTATCTACCTTTGTGGTGGATCTGACTGGTGCACAACTTAATGTACCCGATCCTTTAGTCCTTCGCTTGACTCACATGCGAATGTGAACAAGGAATTAGTCTTAATTTACCAAAGATGAAAATTCTCATTCATTACACAATACAACTTGCATGATTCCAAGTTTCTATCCAATTGAAACTTGGGTGATGAGAATCTTTCCTTATTTGGTAAATTATGACACTACCACTAATGAAAGAATCAAATCCATTTACCCATATTGCTTATCAATGGAAACATATAAGCAACAACCTTTTTCACAAATGCCATTGTAAGGATACTTAAAATAAAATCAAAACCATTTTCTTTTATTTTTAAAACTTTGCGGAAAACTTATCCTTACAATCCATATGGAAAACTTGTTGTTATCTATTCCTAAGAATTATATCATAACTTTTAAGTAACAACTCAAAATTCTGATCACCGAACCATGCGATCGAAATCCATCTTCACGATCAGAATCAGCATATACTTCCTTTAAGTTTCTTCACTCTTCTTTGATTCTTAAAACATCAATATGTGACCCAGTCACATCATGCAATAAGAATCTCAGAATAGAAACTTAATAAAGTTAGATAATGGACTTTACCTAAAGCAGAGTCAAACATTTGACTTTACTATCCTTATGGACTTTTAGGTAAATTTGGCAGCTTCGCAACCAATGCCCTTCCTTTGGCAACAGAAACATATGGATTCTTTGGAAACGGTACACAGACTTAGCCTTTCTCTTTACCATTTGGTCAACCGAGTTGACTATGGCCAATCCCTTTCAATTGGGAAGAAAAAGTTTTTCTGGACCTCCAATGTTACCATTGTCAATGTCCATGGAAGTTTGGGAAGTTGATCTTCCAATTAAATTTTGCTTTACCAATGCTCCAAAGCATTGCTGATTCAGCATCATCAAGCAAATAGGTAAGATCATTAAGGGTCATGTCGTGATCTGTCATCAGGGAGTGACTGAAGAACCAAGTCAACAGCCAGCTACCTCGATACTTCGACACCCGACTCTCCCGGCTTGTCAATATGGGACTTAATCTCCAAGACCTAAGCACATATAGACTTTGTTTGCCAATAGGGATTGAGTGACTTAGAACTTATCAGGTCTTGAAACTTGTGGGATAAGGAGATTTATTGGAGGAGGTGGAGGAAGTGAAGTATGATTTCCAATCCCACTAATGCACAACAAAGGGATTGATCTTTCACCTTGGTTGCCATTTGGGATATCATCTTCATTAGGAAGCTTGTTCCTAAAGATTTGGGAAGACCATAGCTGTCTAAACTAGACATCTATAATGGGAGAAATTCAAGTTAGTTGATTTAAAGTCCTTAATATAACATCCAATATGAAATATTAAGGCTAGGACCCAACAACCTATTTATAACTGGAAGAGGGATGCCGTAATCCAAATTATAAAATAGTTGAAGGTAGGTAAATGACGATTTACCAATTTCCACCATAAAAACGAAATATAATTAAGTTTTTAATTGGATTTGAAACTCCTAGATCTTTTGAGATACATTGAACTTTCAATGGCATGTTTGAATCTCGATTGTGCCCTCTCAAGTTTGTGACTGGGATGCCGAGGATCACAAACAAGGTGTGAATAACCATACAAATTGACTTGGTACCCTCAACAATATTACCTAATCGATGTGCCGGTTAACCACACACGCTCCACCGATCTATAATAAAGTCAAGTTACCCTTTTCTACACTTACTAGTCCATGTTAGTGTGCCGGTTAACCACACACGCTCCACTAACGACTTGGTAAGGTACAAAGTGTAATTTTATGGGCTAGCACCAATTTCACATTTTCCTAAAGTAACTAAGATTGGGAATTTATAATGTATAGTTACTTTATAATTCATTATACTTTTAATGAGTATTTAAAGTCGTATCCTACCCGTTCGGCTAACGACCCTCCACCGATCAAGGAAGCGGTGGGTGAGAGTGGACACCCATTAAGTCACCATTTTATAGGCAACAACCTTATACCCCCCTTATAGACCGGCTTCGTGAATGAGGCCTACTAACGGTAAGAATGACATATTCTTATACATATCTATCTAATAAAATTATAATAATAGTATAAGTGTTGATTTTTAAACTTTTTAAAAATCTAAGGTTCAATTTGGAATTAAAGTATTAAAGTGTAAGACTTTTCAAATTCCAAAACTTGAGGGCAAGATTTGAAACTATTTCAAGTCTCTTCAATTTGTAACTTATGAGTTTTTAATGGTTCATAAAATGAAGACTCTTCATTTTATGAAACCTCTTTAGTTCTTTAATCACAATTTAAAGAAGTGACTTTTGGTTATCCATAACTTGAGGACAAGTTATGGACACCATCATTGCCATTACGATCATGAATTAAACACACATGGAGGTTACACATAATTCCTATGATCTTCTAAAACTCCTAAGAACACAAATTCATGTCAAGCAATTTCAAGAAATCATATAAACATATACAATACTTGAAAATTGATAAAAGTCATGTAAAATGGGTTAACATAATCATTATCCTTTTGAAAAACAGATTTTACAAGTCCAAAACAGATTGGGATAATGATTTTAATCCATTTCCAGCAACAAAACTCGAAAAAAAAAACTGCCCGGCACGCTCCTACTCGTCGAGTGCATGATCCTACTCGACGAGTAGGACGAATTTGTTCATGGACTTGGCGAGTCCTCCCCATGAACTCGGCGAGTCCAGTCGTCAGAGTGCAGAATTTTCGATTTTTAAGCAATTTTGCATCAAGTATACAGAAAACAATCCTAGTCTCTGATACCACTGATGGGTTTTGAACATTCTAACACTTCCTAAGTGTACATGCAACCCTAATAACCTTGAATCTATGTTTTCTCTATATACATGCAAATTTCTTTTCAAGGTTATTTCCTAACTAGCATGGCATGGGGATTACATAGAACATAAAACTAGTAGAAATACATACCTTGTTGTTGCTTCGATTCCTTCAAGACTTTGTGAGCCTAGCACCCCAAATGTTGTGCCTCAAATGCTTCACACAACACCACAAAACTTGGAATAACTTGAGAGAATAATTCTTACACTTGAAAATCGGTTATGCCCTCTCTAGAAACACTCTAGTGCCCATTTTGCATGCTATAGGGTTTCTTTTATAGTGTGTCATAATTAGGAGTTACAAATGTAAACCCTAATTGTCATGACTCTTCATTCCTCATGACCCATGGGTTTATAACTCCCATGGACTATCGATGGAGCTCCATATGGTTATAACCAAACCCATAAACCATGGATCATTAATCCACCATACAAGAATTGATGATTGTCATAATCAACCCTATATATTTAATTAGTCTCACTTTGATCACCAAATTAATACTAGATTAATACTTGATCAAACTAATTAAATAATACTATTATTAATATATTAGAACTTATAATATATTAATAATCACAAGTGTACTTTCTCTCATTTTGTCTATCCAAGTATTGCAATGTCATGCAACCCAAATGGACCATGTCGGGTCGGGTCAAGTACATACCAAATAAAGTTATGGACTTAGACACTATATCCAACAACAAGTTTGTTTCCAGAAAATCCAATATTTTCTAAAAGATTTGTTGTAAACTGAATTGAAACAAGGCCTAGTATGTGTAAGTAAATCGTCATACTTATGTGTGTGTTTTATATTTAAATAAAACTCCTTTGTATAAAGCCCTAGAATTTCCGTGAATTTGATGCTGTGTTAATATTCCATGCGAGATGTTATAATCATACTAAAGACTAGATGGCCTTGAATGCGACGTTCTTCAGGCGTCGGAAAGTTATGACACTTGTCACCACAGACCTGCCGGTCTAGCTGTTGCAAGCAGCTTAGGTGCGGGTTTGTCGGACCCAGTATAGATCTATACACAACTATCACGTTCTCACTCCAAGAGATTCTGATTATAACTAAAGGACTTTTATGTGGTACTTGGAGTACCCCGAAGGAGAATGTCTCACAAATTTTCATTAACGAGTTCACGTAGTGTGTAGTGAAAGTTCGTTTTGTAAATCGATAATGTTATTGTTTTCTTTGTTAGATGTAGTGTTCAAAACTATACCTATTATAGTTTATCAAAAGTGTTGTATGATGGTATTAGAAACCTCGTTACGCATGTATATGTATTTCAAATAAAGGACATTGGAAATACTAAGTGTAAATCTTACACACCTTGCTCAACATGTTACAAGGTGTGAATAACTCTTAAATATGTATTTGACAGTTTTACCCTTAACTGTCACTGTTTTTGAGTAATTATAGAAAAATCATCGTAAGTCAAAAACTGAATCCGCAAACTCCGAGTATTTGTAAAAAGTGTCTACCGTGTTCATAAATTTTCCCATAATTTTTGGTGGTCTCAAACTAGTGTGAAAATGTTCATTTTCACAACCTGGTCTGATTTCGTTGCTGGAGTGATAGGCAGTTTTGTAAAAACCACAATAAATTGTAGAAAAATCGTATGGAGATGTGCAAGTAGTCATTTTATAGGTATAAACCTGAACTACTTTCATATTATACTGTTTTGAAAAATATTAAGTTTAAGTTGGGTAAAACAGTTCGTGAACAGCTCACAACTTTTCTGTTGTAAGCTGTCAAGTCGAGTTTTGAATATGTTTTGGTGTTTTAACTTGTATCCCCCCCCCCCCTGAAAACTGAAGAAAACTAGAAAATGTAGGGGCATGAACTTACCTTGAGCGATTCTTGGAAGAGTGGAAGGTCGAAGACGAGGAGTATCAAGTCAAGAACACTTCATGAACACGTGAGAGTTCGGATGATCCTAAGAACGATTTTTGGTGTTAAGATATGAGTCAATGATCCAAGAGTGTTATGAAATTATGGAATGACACTTGAGTTTAGATGGAATACTTACCAAAAAGTGATGTAGCAACTCAAGAACACTTGCACAAGATGGTGGAAAGTAGAGGGAAAGAAGCTTTCTTGAGGTGATATGAGAAGTGTGTAAGTGAAGGATTTATCAAAGTGAACCAAGAAATCCTCCAGGAATTTCTTTATATAAATGTTGTTGGAGCAATTTGCAAGATTTAAAGGATGTTTACCTTGGTTTGTGTGATGTGGATAGGGTTGGACTATTGAGAGGATGACACATGGAAGGCAAGTGGGCACACTTGACCCACTTGTGGGGTAAATATCTTCTCAATATAAACTAATGATTTTTAATTAATAAATCCTTGAGAAATAAATATAATAAGAGTCCTGGGGGTTAAAAATGATAAAATATGGATTTTGGTGAAAATCCTACGTTAAAATCATGAAAAACGGGCTTAAAACGAAGTCGTGGTCGAAAACCGGGTGGAAAATGGGAAATCCGAAGGGGAAACGGACTGCGGTTCGGAGGCTGCGGCTCGCTGGCTGCGGTTCTCTGGCTGCAGTTCGGAGGCCGCGGCTCGCTGGCTGCGGTACGCTGGCTGCGGCTAGATGGCTGCGGCTAGCTGGCTGCGGCTACACAAGGGGACTCCGGTTCAAGTAGGGTTTGGTCCCTATACAGGGACTTCGGCCCTAAAAGGCTATTTTCCAAGGTATCTTCCCGTTTCACATGGTTTTTCACCAAGTCAAGTGTCGGGATGCCCCAAATGATTACAAAAAGATCAAAAGAGGTTTTGAGAGAGATTTGGGAGAGATTTGACATTCTTGGAGAGATTTCACATACTTGGAGAGATTTGGGAGAGATTTCACATACTTGGAGAGATTTCACATACTTAGAGAGATTTGGGAGAGATTTGGCTTACTTGGAGAGATTTGGGAGAGATTTCACATACTTGGAGAGATTTCACATCCTTAGGGAGATTTGGGAGAGATTTCATATACTTGGAGAGATTTCACATACTTAGAGAGATTTGGGAGAGATGTCACATACTTGGAGAGATTTGGGAGAGATTTAATCTTAGCCATTATCATCGTATAATCTCGTAATACAAGGTTTGTGAACCCCGTTATGTTTCGTTTATGATTGTTTTAAGTCCCCGAAAGGGTCCTTAGTCGTGTTTTGATGCGTTTAACTCCCTTTTTAGGGTTTTTACACTGTTAACACATAGATTTTTCGAGACACTTGAATTCTTGACATACAAATGCACATATTTTATTCATGGAATAACTTCTAACATACAGGCACTAATTAAATTCGACCGGTTTGACTTGTTTGACTTTGACTAGAATTTGACGGTTGTCACAAAAATGATGTTGTTGCTTTTTATGAAATCTCTTGTGGAGTTGCTCCTGACAACTTCGACATTATCATAAATTGCAAATCAGCAAAAGAGATCTGGGAGGTTCTCAAAAACCTGTATGAAGGCTCAGAACAAGCTCAAGATAAGAAGCTCACAACTGCACTCAATGAGTTCAACAATTTCAAAGTTCATACTGGCGAAAGTTTGGAAGACTCCTTCAAAAGGTTCAACCTGATAGTCACCAAGTTATCTAATGCTGGCACTATCCGCAGTAACCATGAAACAAATCATCAATTCCTCAACGGATTGGGAAGACATTGGACTACTGCTAAGATGATAATTCAAGGGGATAGAAAGATTCATTCCTTGCCTCTCTACAAGCTCTACGGGGAACTGCAAGCACAAGAATCCGCCGTACTCAAAGATTGTGCTGACTTCGGAGGACCACTTGCTCTCATAGCACAAGCTCCACACAATCAATCATACTCTGCCTCGTACGACACCCCTCCGCAGTCATACGAAGCTGACTCAGAGTATGATGATGAAGAAGAATTCCAGAAACCTATTGCTCTTGTTAGCCAACAGTTCAACCGACTACCACCTTCTTCTTTTCGTAAGAATCAGCAGTTCAACAAACCTCCATTCAACCGTAACTTCAACCCACAGAATAACCATTCTAGATATCCCAAAAGTTCTCATCCTCCACCGCAGTCTCAAAATACTCAACCAAAGGAGGCACCGCTATCATTCAAACCACGGACTCCGGTAATCCCTCAGAAGACAGAAGTGATGTTGTAATTTGTCACAAGTGCAACAAAGAGAATCATTTTGCAAAAGATTGCAAGGAAAATGTAGTAAAAGACAGAGCATTCTACCTAAGAATGGCTCAAGAATTGGAAGAAAAGGAAAAGGCTAGGGCATACGTAGCCCATGTCAAAAGAAACCATCAAGTTTGGTCATCCGGAGATGAAGAAGAAGCCATCAGCAATATCAAAGGAAAAGGAAAAATATGCATGCTGGCAATTGCGGATGATGATGGGTCTACAAAGCTGGAAAAGAACTACTGCTACATGGCAAAGGATGGAACTCTAAGCATCGTCGAACAGGTAAAACTCATGATTCAAACTCTAAACTATAACATGTATGACTGTCAACCCTTCATAGACAATCTTAATGACACACGTGCTGCCATCCTTACAGACTATAACAAAGCCTTAGATGAGAAGAACATACCGTCCCAAGAGATATTTCATGTAAGAGGACGACTGGACAACAAAAGACTCAAAATGGCTATGTTAGTAAAGGACTTAGAGTTAGAGAAAGATGCAAGAATGTTGAGTGAAACACAACTAGAGATAGCTTTGAACCAAAGAGATTTAGCTCAGAGTGAGATTGTACGCTTAAATCTTTTAATAGAAAAATTGTTCAATGAAAGTGAAGATATTGAAAATTTGGTGAATAATGGAACTGTGGACAATACATACAATTGGGGTTGGTCCAATGGATATCCTACCACAAAGGATTCCTCACCTCGGTTTAACAAAGATCGACTGTATGTCCCTCCGGACCGAGAATTTCATTTCCCAGTCAATGACAAGACCTTTCCCGAAGATATCCGAACACACTTCGGTAGACTTCATAATCTAAGTAATAACTGTGTCATAGAGGAAATTGTTCCTGACGTTTCGGGTCACACAAGTGATCAAACTCCTATCTGTGGCACAATCTATTCAAATTCTCAGACCTCATCAGTTGTTGATGAAGAAATTGTCATAGAGAGTCCCGAAGTCTCACAGGACTTCCCATCTCTGCCCTCAGACTGCAGTGTCTCTCAATTTAGTCATAAGCCGCAGATGTCCCACAAAAGTCCCACTGAAGTCCGAACTCAGACTTACTCTGCGGTAGTCAAATCATCCTTACCGCAGTCCTCAATAAAATGCTCTGTGACTCTTCAGCCAATTCATCATGAATTACCCATAGAGAACTTTGAAGTGGGTCAATGCTCTCAAAACCCTGAATCTTCACGTTCGGATGAATCAAGCCCTCATTTTCAAAAAATTTCAAAGGCTTCCAGGAAACCGCTTTTGAACACTAATGACTGCGGTTCTCCAAAAACCTTAGCAAAAAAGGCTTTCAAAGAGGAAATTCAATCCCGAGGCACAAATCGACAAACCTTTTCTAAAAACAAAAGACATATCAGATTTCCAAAATCCAAGAGTCCAGAAAAGTTTGTTTTCTCTCACTATTTTTCAAAAAACTCTCCAATCAAGAAAACATGTAAAGAGGAATGTACAGTTTCAACAGTCATTCCTAACTCATCTGACACAACCCAAAAGAATGAAAAGTCTTTTCGAAGCAATGGTTTTCAAATCTATTCCTCAGATGATCCAAAATGGAAGGGTATCTTACCCACTCCAACACTTTTAAAATCACATCAAAATTTTAACAAGTGGCATTTTACCAAATCCAATAAAAAGGTCCAAAAAATCTACACGTGCTAAATCTTTTTCGAAACAAACTTTTTCAAATTCCAACAGCACCAATGTCAGATATTACCAACCTCGGACCGGTCACAAGCCTACTTCATCATTTAGACCGCTGACCAAACAAAGTGTCAGAGCACAAGATAAAATTTCAGCATGTCAATGTCAATGTAGTTGTCAAAATGGTTCATCTCATGTCAAATCTGGTTCGGTTCAGAAACCTCGTAACTTTTCTAAAAAACGCAACACTCCAAAATCATACAGACACCCAGGACTAGGCTTAAACGTTGACACGAAACCTGTCCCTGCAACCTCGGTCCAAGCATCATTCAAAAACTCATCTTTTGTCCCAGGCTCCAAACTAGTTTGCATGCCTAAACTAACCGTGTAATTCTCAGGCCTTGTGCAAGGAGGAACAAGAAGAACAATGGTTAATCGACAGTGCCTGCTCCTTGCACATGACCGGAAGGTTAAAATACCTTCGGGATTTCAAGCTAATTTGTAACGGTGGAAATGTCACATTCGGCAACAATGCGAATGGGATAATCCGAGGTTATGGTGTTCTTACTACGGGAAACTTCTCTATTCAAAAGGTTGCTTATGTAGAAAGCCTTAAACACAATCTCATCAGTGTTGGTCAACTATGTAAGGCAGGCCATCGAGTTGAATTTGATGACTAATTTTGCTATGTAATGACAAGTGATCGGAACATGTGTCTGATCAAATCCAGATCCGAAGGTACTATGTATCCGTTGGACGTCTCTCTGATCATAGGCAAACTGCATTTATGCTTCCTATCCAAAGCAGTATCCGAAGTCAGCTGGCTATGACATCGCAAGCTAGCTCATCTCAACTTCAGGTACATCAACAATTTGGTCACCGGAGAACTAGTCAGAGGTCTTCCAATCCTCAAGTTCAGCAATGATACTCTCTGTCCTGCATGTGAATTTGGAAAGCAATCCAAAGCAAGTCACCCCATGGTGATTGACTCCTAAATTTCTGAACCATTGGAACTCTTGCACATTGATCTCTGCAGTCCATCTACCGTAGCCAGTCTTCACCACAAGAAATACATATTGGTTATAGTTGATGACTTCACACGGTTCACCCCGGTCTTTTTCTTAAGACTCAAATCAGAAACTCCGCAGATCCGGATCAATTTCATCAAGGAAATTGAACTTCAGATCAAGTTACCAGTACGACGTATCCGAAGTGATAATGGAACCGAGTTTACTAATCATCTCCTAAATAGTTTCTTGGTTTCAAAGGGCATCACTGACAACTTCTCAGCTCCCTACACACCGCAACAAAATGGGGTAGTAGAGCGAAGGAACCGCACTCTAGTAGAAGCAGCCAGATCTATGCTCACCTTTGCTCACCTTCCTCTCTACTTCTGGGCCGAAGCAGTTGCCACAGCGTGCTTTGTATAGAACCGAAGCATCGTGTGCAAACGTCTCAGCAAAACACCGTATGAAGGCCTTAACAACCGCAAGCCAAATGTCCGATTCTTCCACATATTTGGGTGTAGATGTTTCGTAATCAACAACAGAGACCAGCTCAACAAATTCGCACCGAAGTCTGATGAAGGCATCTTCCTTGGCTACTCCACTAACAAAGCTGCTTATAGGGTTCTCATTAGACGCACGAGGCTGATCATTGAAAGCTTCGATGTGAAATTTGATGACTATCACATCCGCAACACCGCTCCATCCACCGAAACCACAGCAATCCTAGAAAGTGTTATTCTTGCCTCTTCGGGTCCACTAAATCTAGTTGAAGTAAACTATGATGATCTCTTCGACCCTGTAGAAACAGCCAAATTATCCGAAATTCTTGTGTCTCTGGAAGCTCAGCAGCAGCATGCTGACGTATCTGGTCCTACACCGTCCGATGAGGTATCACTAAATACTTTCACCTCACCGGTTGAGGGGGAAAACCTAACTCCGGAACACATAACAACCATCGAGGTTCCAGTACTAGAAGATGCAGATCCAATCCCTCTCCGCAGAGGATTTCAACCATCAAATGTCTCTTTGGACTCGGATGATGAAAACATAGAAAACATTGACACAAGAACAGACTCGAGGATTATCACACTCCCATCCGCAATCCAGGGGGAACCTTCTCAGGTTCAAAGGGAACTCCCGTCTGCAACCCAGGGGGAACCTTCACCGTCTGCTCAAGAAAACTCTGATCCCACCTTTCCAGTTCAAGACAATTCAGCAGGATGTTCTCAAGTCAGGGGGAACTGTCATCTCCAACCGTAGAATCTTCCGATATTGAAGACATTCCCTCTACCGCAAATGCGGATCATCTGCAACCTTATCTACACGTATGGACGAAGGACCACCCACCAGGTCAAATCATCGGTAACCCATCCGTAGGTATCCAGACTCGATCCTCCAAGGATTTATCTGATCACTGTCACTATGCAGCCTTTATGTCCTCGGTCGAGCCCCGAACGATCAAAGAAGCATTACTAGAACCAGATTGGATATCCGCAATGCAAGAAGAACTAGAAGAATTCAAAAGAAACAAAGTGTGGCAACTCGTTCCGAAGCCGCAAGGTCACACTATTGTTGGTACTAGATGGGTGTACAAGAATAAGTTGGATGAATCCGGTGCGGTCGTCAAAAACAAGGCAAGGCTAGTTGCCAAGGGATATAGTTAACTTGAAGGTATTGACTATGATGAAACGTATGCTCCGGTAGCACGAATGGAAGCCATCCGAATCTTCTTAGCATACGCAGCTCACAAGAACATCAAGGTTCATCAAATGGATGTGAAAAGTGCTTTTCTCAACGGTGAATTAAAAGAGGAGGTTTATCTTCAGCAACCTCCGGGCTTTGAAAGTCTTGAATTCCCAGACTACTGCTACAAGCTTGAAAAAGCAGTCTACGGTCTAAAGCAAGCCCCAAGAGCGTGGTACGAGACTCTCTCTGAATTTCTTGTCTCTTCCGGATACAAAAGAGGGGTGATTGATCCCACTTTATTTAGAAAAGCAAATGGTAATCACCTTATGCTTGTACAAATATATGTGGATGATATCATCTTCGGATCAACTGATCAAGGAATGGTGGATGAATTTGCTAAGCTCATGACCAACAAGTTCCAAATGAGCATGAATAGAGAGATTAACTTTTTTCTAGGACTTCAAGTGAAACAAGTCCCTCAAGGGATATTCATTCATCAGGAGAAATACACCACTGAACTGTTAAAGAAATATTGAATGGACAACTGTTCTTCGGCTAAGGTCCCCATGGCCTTCGGATATAAGATATATGCTGATCCCTCAGGCGAATCAGTGGATCACAAGACTTATCGAGGTATAATCGGCTCTTTGATGTACCTCACCGCAAGCCGTCCAGACATCGTCTTTGCAACAGGTGTATGCGCAAGGTACCAGGATGACCCAAAAATGTCACATATGACCACAGCCAAGCAAATTCTAAGATACTTAAAGGGTAGCAAGACTCTTGGCTTATGGTATCCCGCAGGGAATGACTTAAGCCTACAAGCATTCACTGATGCGGATCATGCCGGATGCAGACTAGATCGAAAAAGCAGCTCCGATGGATGTCAATTTCTGGGTGGAAGACTCGTTAGCTGGTCATCGAGAAAACAAAATTATGTATCACTGTCTACCGCGGAAGCTGAATATGTGGCCGCAGCCAGCTGTTGTTCACAAGTCTTATGGATGAAAACACAACTCATGGACTACGGATACAGAATGCTACGGATACCAATTTATTGTGACTCTGAGAGTGCTATAGCGATTTCTCACAATCGAATTCAGCACTCCAATACAAAGCATATTGAACTACGGTATCACTTCATCAAAGACCACATCCTGAAAGGTAACATTGAACTAATTTTTGTCCATACTCATGAAGAGATTGCTGATGTATTCACAAAGGCACTTGACTCTACAAAACTCAACCGTTTCTTACAAATGTTAGGAATGATGAATCCGGACCCACAATTCTTCTTGAATTGATAGGTACTGCAGACCATCCTTGGTCTCTGTTGCGGTCCTAACTGAAGTTACTTATGATAGATGGTTTTGGTATATCCTGTGTACCGCAGTATATGTACCGCAACCATATATCATATTTATCTTTCAATGGTCCTTATTGTTTTTTGTTACTAATTTTTGTTCAAGTGTTCTCCTCAGTTCTTCTACTGTAGTCATCCAATCGTCCATCCGCAATGACAAATGATCCATCCGCAATGAAGTCTCAATCCGCAATCAAATTGATTGATTTCTCAACTGTTTCATTAATTCTTGAATCATGATGTGCTATTTAATGATCCTTCATTAAATAAGAAAAACATTAAAAAAAACATTCCTTGTGTAACTGTCCCATTTCCGTTTTTGAATAAACCTTGTGTCAGACCGATTTTAGGTATGATGACAAAAAGAACGTTTTTCCATAAACAAATCCTTTTTTAACCTGTCCCTTCCTATTACCCTAAAACGTCCAATCCGTTACATCTTCCCTTTTGCACAACAGATTAAACCCACTCCCACCACACGTTCTTCAGACGTGATGTTTTCGACTAACATTTCATTAAATGCTAAACCCTTTTTTAGTAAATCTCAAAACATAAATTAAACCTTTTTCTTATCTATGACTGAGATTTTACCCCCCTAAATCAAAGAAAACAACCCAAACGTTTTTACCTTATCCAATTTCACCTAGGGTAAAATCATTAACCGTTCCAATCCACCACTATAAAACCCTCATCTTCTTCCCCAAGAAAAGTTTACGCTTTCTGAATACTCTCTTTAAACTTCATCTTCTTGCATTCTGTATTACCTGCAACTTCTTCAACCTCTCCAACAATGATGAAATCGGGTATTTCGAAGAAACTCTCCAAGGCCTCTGCCTTTGCAAACCCAACTGGTTCCGACTCTACAACAAGAAACCAAATGCCATAGATTGCCTCAAGCAATTTCAGAGCAGTGTTTGAAGACCATCCCTCCTACAATGCTCCGATCAAGTTAATGATCAAGTTCCTGACCAATCACCCATTGTTTGGGCCCTTCGATTCATTCACAGATGTGGTTCCTCTTTTAACCCTATTCATATGTGCCTTCTCTGCATATCGACCCCTTGAAAATCTTCAAGAAGTGCATCTGAATCTGGTAAACGATTGTTTGGTCATTCTAACCAAAGAAAAGTTCCTCAATTCCATCAATCTGTTAGTTCATCCTTCAACCAAGGTTTTCACTCCAAGCATGGCGGACATTCTTTCTTCCCTCTACCAAATGGGTTACCAGAAGAAGCTGAAGGGAATTGGCGAATTCAAGAAAAATCAGTTGCCTGCGGCATGGCAGTTCGTATGCCATTTTGTGATCCGCAGTCTGTCCGGCAGAACCAGAGGCACTGAAAACATGGGAATCAAGCTTTTGGAGTTTGTCTGGAGTATTTTCACTGGCCACGACGTCAACTACGGTCAGATCCTATTGGATGACTTCTTGTAGTACATTCCCAAAGAAAGCCCAAGAGCAAACCCTACCGAGCTCACCTTTGCTAGGTTCTGGTCACTATGCATCTCATACCTTCATGAGGATGCAGGTCTCAGCATGGGCAACGATGTCAACTTCTTCATCACCAAAGATCTCAAAAGGTACAATCCCTCCAAAGATCAATCTAACTTTGGACCCATTAGACGGCTACCAGTCCACATTCTGTCCTCACTTGGACTTGAAACCATTGATGTCACTGACCACATAGAGGCTACGGAAGGTATTGACCCATACCTTTCTACCCCGCCTCCACCTAGACAAGCCTTATCCGCACCCATCAATCATGGTAGTACCGTAGTCCCATCTTCCACCACTCTCTCCAATCTTTCTAAAAGACGCAAACAGTTAGCCTCAGCCCGTCAAGGTCCCCGCAACATCCCCAATAAACATGGAACCCCCAAGAAAATAGATGCTCCCAAACACACTGAACCATCCAAGAAAAGAAAACAAATTGAATCCTCAGATAGCGAATCATATGACCATCAGTCTCCCTCTTCCTCTAATGATTCTAATGATGACACCCAACCAATTTCCATTCTAAAGAAAAGAAAAACCGATCCCACTAGCCAAATGCGTGAACGGACTGATACCGCAGCCTCTCAAAAGGCTCCGGTAGTCCATGGGGTGGCCGCAGACCCATTCAATACCACCATCGAATTCCACTCAGACACAGAAAGTGTGTCTGTTTCAACTCAACGTGGAGACTCATCTCCAGCTCACTCCCAAGGGGATGGAACTGGTTCTCGCCCTAAGGTCTCCATGGCTTCCCGTCTACACTTCTTTTCCCCTGAGGAGTTGAACTCCATCCTTTTGTCTGTAACCCAAACACTGCAAACACCTTCCCAATCGCAGGGCAATTCTTCCGCCTTTGCCAGAACTGAGCAGAGGCCAGACTTGACCACTGGTCAACGAGACCGAGGAAGCTCAGGAAATCCTACTCTACTTACATCTTTTACAGGTGGTTTAGGCACGGTGAGCACCATTGTGCAAGGATCCGTGAACCCGAGGGACACCTCGGTGCGCTTTCAAGGATTTGACGGTGACGAATCAAATGATTCATGGCTACACTACACTCCAGTTTCCGATTCCGATGTCAAGAAATATGCCGCTTTCCGTAGGGCATTTCAAGCCAGAAAGACCAACAAACCAAACAGCTTCAGCAGAAACAACAGGAGATCGAAACCGTGGCGAAATATTGGGCGGACGCAATCAACAATGCCAATACCATAGCCACCATTCTGAAGGTACAAGAGTGGATGTCCTCAATGGCCGAGACAATCTGCAAGGCTCAATCCACTCTTGGTGGTGAAGGTACATCCAAGGTCCCTCCAACTCCAACTCCAACTATTAGAGACTCTCAAGACGAGGGAACCGCGATCGAAGTTACCTCAGCTCCCACATTCGGCTTCGATGACTTTGATCTTAATGAGGTAAATCAACCTACTCCTTCTGATGATGATCTAATGATTTTTGATGAAGAAGAAGAATCTAGTGGTTCTCAACACTCAAACTCCAAACCAAAAACAAAGAAGAAGAAGAAGAAGAAGAAGAAGAAGAAGAATGTTGTGACCAGAAAAGAATTTCTAAGTCTGCAAGCCAAAGTCGACGAAATTCTTGCTACGGTAAAGCCCACTCAACCGCAAACTGAAGACTTGCCAGGGCCGCAGTCACTGATTGAGCAAATAGAACGACTGGAAACTCGTGAACGATTGGCTGCTGAGCAAATTTCCCTGAAAGTTGAAATGGGAATTCGATCTCTCGATAGAAGTCAACAAGCTGATCACAAGCAGTTCATGGCTACTACGGAGCGCCTTATCACTGAGGTATCCGCAATCAAAGCAGATCTTCAAAAGGCCATTGCGGACCAGTCCACTCACTCCCAGAAGCTGATAGATGAAACTCACACTCCTTATGAGTCCACCATCTCGGTCCTCCAATCTACCATCAACAGACTCCAACGCTCTCTTTCTTCAAATTTTCATGGTCCTGACATCCTTCAACTTACAAAGGAGATTCATCGACTACTTTTCAACACCATCATCCCATCCAATCAGCAACTGGCTGATGTTCTTAAAGCTCAGTTTCAGGAGGTGTGTAATAAAGTAGATGGTCTTAAGGAATGGCTTGAGGAAGCTCCGGGTTTGCATTCCTCAAGAGGGGGAAGTGATGAAGACCATCATTCAAACAACATTTCTCAACATCAAAGTCCCACCATTATAACTGCAAAAGTTCCCTCACCGCAACCATCTCATCACTCTGATCCCACCCATCAGACGCCACCACAACATAAGTCTCCACCGCAAAAGGATATCATTCAAAAACCTCCCTCTCCTGAGTGACCAGAGACCCCTCCCCACTTCAAAAATCTAGCATCAAACATGTCATCCGAACATTCCAATGACTCCCGCAACGCAACAGAAGAAGAAAGACTGGAAAGAAGCCAAATTTGCGGAGCTCATCTGGAGAGAAAACGGATTCGACATTACCATGGATGAGTCTTTAGTCAACTCTTGGATCAATCCTCACCGCAGACTGCTGGATGATGACTACAAACCTTACCTCACTTATGCTGAACCTCCATCTGACGGTTACTGGGATGTCCCAATCTCTCCCAATGCTAAATACTTCACTGTATTTGAGCCATTTGACCGCAACCTGCCTGACCACAAGAGACTGCCCATTGATTTCGAAAGACTCAATCGATTCTATGCCAAACATGCTTCCTCAATTCAAAAAATCTGGTCTAATGATAGACCATCCATTGTCAAGAACTATAAGCCCCGGAAATTCATGAAAGCTGACTTCATCCAATACACTCTTACAAGAAGGAATCAGGTCTAATGAAGAAGTCTTTCTGATAGCAAAGGTGTTCCAAAACAAATCTAAAAAGCATCTGAAAATGAAGATAACACTTGAAAGGGCAAGCATTTTCCTAAGGGAAACTGTCTGTGACTTTGCAAAAATTGATGCAGACATTCACCCCATCCTAACCGAAAAGTTTGATCTACCACCACTTGACCCCGCACCAATGATTACTGAAGGATTTCAAGAAAGATCCCTAGGTGCAACAAACTTCCCAGATCTTGGAGTCATCTTTAAATGGAAACTCAATGATACTAAATATTTCATTCCAATGACTGCCATGAATCGTCTCCCAAGAAAGCAAATTGAAGTTTGTCGAACTGTAGTTCAAAAGTCAAAACACACAACTGCCGAAGTCAAGTTCGAAATTTTAAGAAGGTTCACTTGGTTGGAAAATGTCAGGAAGTTTTGGTGGATACTGATCAAGTATCTAAAACTTGATAACTGAATAAAAGTTAAAGAGGTCACTTAGGGGGAAATTGTTGGATCATAAAAGTGACCCTCTTGAACTTGATCCACCGCAGCCGTCAAAGAACCGCAGTCAGCAATACCATCCGAAGTCATCATTCATCCGCAGTCTAATTATCTAGATTCTTAGTTTAACTTTTTATCTACATAGTTAGAATACTCTCTATTGTCCAGTATGCCTTGCATGGCTACCCTTAGAGAATTTATCCAATGTAATTCTTGAGACTCTATATATAGAGCTCAATCTTACTTATTCAATACAACTTCTATGCTATCAATTACATCCCTCACTTCTATCTGATTACGCATCTTAAATCTCTCCTTACTCTAAAAATTTCACTAGAACATAACTGAATATTATTTCTCTTCAGAGCAAGTCATTCGTGACTTAATCACTAAGTTTGATCTCACTTACTAACTTGGTCTGAATGCACTCCCTGTTAAGAATCAACTTATATGCATACTTGATATAACACCTGCTGTCATTTATATTTCCTTACATTCCCGCAACTAACTCTCTAACTATCTAACTCTAACTTATTTATATTATTGTTGAGCTTTTAGATCCTTTGAGATAAACTATTCCGCAACTATACTTGTTCTAACGTTTGTTCAAGTGTGTCTCAAGTTTTTCTCTTAACAATGTCCGATAAGATGAGTTCGCCACGAACTCCCGAATATCCCTCCTCAAAATGCTCAAATAACGGCTCATGCGTGCCTGCTCAGTCGACACATGCTCAGGGCAGAACAACGCCCTCTCATGAAACATCCGAGTAATCTCAGTCACCGACTTCGTCTTCTGCCTGAGAGACAGAAACTCCTGGGCCAACCATTCCCTCTCCACCGGGGTAACATACTCATCACGGAACATCATCACAAATCTCTCCCAATTCACTGCAGTATGCTCTGCAGGAGTAAAGCTGGCTGTCGCAAATTTCCACCAGTCCTTCGCCCCCAAGCGAAGCTGGTTCAGCGCGAACCGCACCCTCAAATGCTCTGGGCATGAACACGTATAGATACATCCCTCGATATCAGAGATCCACCTCATCGCAGCAATCAGATCCTGAGCCCCATCAAACTCTAGTGGCTTCGTGTTGCTGAATTCCCGGTATAGCAACGAGTCACCTCCCTGTGGTCTGGCAGCAGTGAGAGCTGTGGTGGCGGCAGCAGCTGCGGCCTCAGTAACAGCGGCGTACTGCTCATCAAAAGTCTCAATCAAAGTGGTCTTAATAGACCCAAACATCTCTGGGATATCCACTCGAATAGTTGCGGCCATCTCCTCGTGAATCGTCCTACGAAGCTCATCATCACTAGTCCCACTGCTCCCGGGGTTGTGGCGTGTACCCACCATGACGTCTCTGAAACACAACACACAATCATCAGAGACTCGCCCAATTATATTCACACTCGATCACTCCCCTTAGCATCCTATGGATTCGTACCTAGGCTGCCTGTAGATCTGGTGCTTTCAGTAGTATGGGCCCAATACTACCTTCCACACCAAGTCCGTAGTCACCCGAAGTCCTCCTCCTAGGATTCCAATTCACAAATACTCTATATCTCACGATTCTCAGACTACCCTCTCAGAAGACTCCTCTCCAGCTCATCTAGGTACCTCCTCCTAGATTATCTCTCGACTCCAAAACTCAGTACATACTCAGAGCAAATAGTAGGTAACACTGATTAAAACACCTCCTAGGCTAAGGCATCACAAATCTGGCAACTCTAGCCCTATAATATGAAATACCTAGCCTAATTTTCTATCATGCAATCCTAACAGAATATTTTATAAATATCTCATAACATAAAGTAAGGGTATCTTGGGAAATCACCGTTCGGGCTCTGGCTGATTGTACACACCGCTCCAACTTGTCTTCTCTTAAAGCTCTTTCTCGTTTTAGAAAAATCATTTCTTTTGAAATTTTTCTCAAATCCTCAGTTTGAGTCCAAACACACCCGGAGGTGCATCCGAATCCCTCAAACCAAGGCTCTGATACCAACTTGTAACACTGAAATTTTCAAACCAAATTTTTCATTTTGAATATAAAAATCACATATCATATTTCTCGAAATATCTCAAGTATCAACATTAATCCAAATTATTTATCAAAAGCTGTTTATCACATAAACCAGGATCCTCCAAAATATATTCCCAAAGCGCGTGTGTGTACAATAAAGTCGGGGCCTTCCCGCGATCATCGGAAGTACCTGAAACACATAGCACATAACACGGTAAGCACGAAGCTTAGTGAGTTCCCCAAAATACCACATACAACTCATTAGCCACTCTAGGCTATAACTCGATAAGACCCACCGGTCAGTGTGTCTCAGTGGGACCCTCCAGTCCCAACTCAGTAAACTCATAATAACAATATTCGGCATAAATCACAAAGACATAATGCAGAATATTAAATACATAGATAAACACAATAAACAGCTTAATCACACAATGTGTCACTCAAAGCAAGTATAGTGAGAAGACTCACTTCGTAAGTAAGCTAAGTGAATGAATACTCTCGCACACGAATCACCGAGTCTAGCCTCCTCCTAATCACATAAGATAATTATATCTAATTAACTCTTTAAATTTCACATTTTACTAAGTTATCTCTCTCTCTCTCTCTCTCTATTTCTCTTGAAGTTGAAAAGACCCATTTACCCCTCCATGGTTTCCCAAAGACAGGGTTGACCAAACCCTAAGTCAACAGAAGTCAAACTCGAGTCAACAGTCCATGTTAACCCTACTCGTCGAATGCACTCATGGGACTCGACGAGTCTGCTCGTCATCCACAAAATCACTCAAAAGTCTGGCTCAACTCGCCGAGTTGACCCGTCAACTCGCCGAGTTGTTGTACGATCAAAACCATCGGGACAACCCCATCCGACTCGTCAAGTCGGCTTCTTGACTCGGCGAGTCGATTCATACTCATCTCTCATTCAGTCGTTTTCAAGGCAGAGAACTTCCCTAAACTCTGGATCTACACTCCTAAGGCTCATCTATCACGTAAAGTCACAGGCTTTTCGTTCATGCTTGGCATTTAAAGCTTAAAATGCCAAAACACACCCCAAAAAGGGTTTTTCACTCAAGACCACTATTATGGTTGGATAAAGCATGGACTTTTGGACTCTAGGGACCTCACATGGTCCAGATCTGAAGTTCAAACCTCTCAATGAGCATGGAACACTCAAGGTCCTCATATTTGGGTGGAAAAACCCTAGATTCACAAAATCATAAGATCTATGCAATAGAATGAGAAAGGTGAAAGCTTTATACCTTTCCCAGAAGCTTTGAAGTGAAGCGACCTCAGATCTAGCAGCACCCACTTGTCCCTTGGCTTGGGAATCTTCTTTTTTCTTCTCAAAATGCACCAAACACTCACAATTTGCAAAGCACTCTCTCTCTAGACTCAAAGGTCATTTTAGGGTTTGCTCTCAAGGAAGGGTAGCCGCAAATGAGGCTATAAGTGCCTTTAAATAGGCCCCAAACCCAGGAATTTCGGGTTTCTCATCCCAGCGCCTACTCAGCGAGTCGGCTCTCTGACTCGTCGAGTAGGTCATTAAACCCACGTGGTCATCCGTGATACTACTCAGCGAGTTGTATCACCAACTCGTTGAGTCATTCTATAAATTTCAACAATAAATAATCAAAATGATGTACCTGGGACTCCGGATGTTACATCACTCTTGGAAGACACCCTGCTAAGTTGATCAGTTAGGTTAAAATTCGTGAGGCGAGTTTGTTTTAGACTACCACTTAAACTAGAAAACTTGAATTTAATTCGTTTAATTCCTTTTCATAGTTATTAACTGGTATTTTCAGTGATTCGAGGATAGATTGTACCTTCTTGATCAACTGATCACATTCGTTGATCTGCTCACCCATCGGTTTGGCAGTGAAGCATCTGTGTTCTCTTTCCTTCGCCTCATCAGACCCGTCATCCGTTGTGTAGCCTCTTATTTGTGATACTCCAGCAGTCACCATTAAGCACCTTCCAGAAAACTCAACATTATCTTCCTTCGCCACAAAAGCTCTGCCATGTGAGGGCTTGCGAACTTCTTCGTCCTCGGAGTCGGTAGACCAAACCTCTACTCCTCCGAACTCATCATCAACTAAGTTCTCCTGCACAATCAAAGCATTCATAGAATTATTAGAGGTTTTCTTCTTCTTTATTTCTTCCAGTTTACGTAGGTGATACGCTTCATCATCTTCTCCATCCTTCTTCTCGGACAACTTTCTCAACATACAATCTTTGGCAAAGTGATTTTTTGTCGTGGCAGAAATTGCAGTCATATCTGGAGTCACCTACAAGCTTGTTCTCCTTCTTCGCTTCTTCTTCATGAGGAGCGTTTTTAACCTCATCTTTCGCCTTTTCGGGACTATAGCTCCCTTCCCAGTTTCGGTTCATGGAGGTGGGAAACTTTTTTTAAGCAAACTTCTTGTGATTAGAGACCATTAATGCATATTCATCATTTGTCTAATCACATTCAGAGAGATCCAACTCTTCTTCTTCTTCAGCCATGTTCTTGCCCTTTGAGAGAAGAGCCAAAGATCCCATACTAGACACCACCTTCGTTTCCTTAGTCACTACATTTTAATGTGACTTGAGTATTACCACAAGCTTCGCCAACGAATAGGTTTTGAACTGTTCATGAGCTTTCATAGTAGAAACCACAGCCATCCATTCGGGTCTTAGGCCATTCATAAAAGTGACCTTCTGTTCTATTACTTCTCTTCCAATTCTGTGCTTGATCATATTACTGAGAAGATGATTGAAACGATCGAACACCTGAATGAGTTTTTCTTCTTGCTTTTGCTTGAAGTCACCGAATTCCGAAAGCAGAAGAGTTTGAATTGAATGCTCCAGATCCTCTTCGGTGGAATATAGCTCCTTAAGCCTATCCCATATTTGTTTTGCCGTCGTGCATGAACTGACCAGATGAAAAGTATCAGATTGCAAGGCAAATTTGATCATCCTCATAGCTTTAATGTTGCTCATCAGTTTGTTCTTCTCGTCTTGAGGAACATCTCCACGTCGATCATCAGCTGATTGTACCCCTTTTGAGTTTTGATGATTTTATTTGTTCCAGAGTGAGCAAACGGACCCAAGGTGATAGCCTCCCATATTAGATACCCATTATCCTCTGAACCTTGAACATAGTCTTCAAAGTGATGCATCCAGACTTCATAATCTTGGGTATATAAGATCGGGATTCTCGCAATAGATCCGATGTTGTTGGATATGTTAATAGGGTTTGTTTGTGAATCTTCGTGAGACATGATGACCTGTTTTGAATATCTATCAAGAACCAGACTTGTAAAGGTTGAATTAGGGTTTTATCAAAAACGTGGAACAACGTCAATAATGAGATGACGGCTCCAACAATTTCAAAAAAAGCGGAAACCCTAAAGAGATTCTTCCAACAGAAGAGATGCGTATGAATTACACAGTCTCCTGCTCTGATACCAATTGATGAGAATTAAATTCTATAAGATCGTTTAGATTCGTAACAGATTTAGACGAACACAATAAAAGCAAAGAATACCGGACGAATCAAACAAGAGCTGAATGATTAATAGGCTCCACCACAGAAGAGCTCGATAAAGAACTTCGACTGTAGAGGTGTGCTAGGGTTACAGTACAATGAAAGGAATGATAATTATTAAGCGTACAGAGAACGATGCATGCATGCATCTTATAAAGTAAACCGTAATATCATAAACAATGCTGGATAGGCCCAGAACCGTGATAACAATGGACCGAGGTAACAAGCCTAATGACGCAACTCTTAGACCCAAATGATCCCACGAATAAACTCTGACTGCAGATCCGCTAAAATCCACATGCTATCAAATATCACAATGACAACCCATCAACATCTAGCCCTGACTCACACTATGAGTCCAAATTAGGGTAAAAGACCTTTTTAACATTCCTCAAGCTTGGCCCAAAACTAAGGGGCAAACTAGATGACCAAAGGCCCAAAATCCAAAATAAACATCTAAGGCCTAAACTGTTGGGTTTTGAGCACTATTGTAACACCTAGTTCCCGGCACGTATCTTAAATTTACAGATTGTATGTTTTTACACTGGGACTCGGCGAGTTGGAGGCCTAACTCGTTGAGTAGACTAGACTTTGGACGCGGGTTTTAAGTAACCTACTCGATGAGTCGGAAGCCTGACTTGGCGAGTAGGACTGTCTGGATGAAGCCCTAATATTTAGGGTTTGCACCCTATTAAGCACCTTATCTTATCCCAACCCAGCCTCCATCGTCCTTCCTAGTCCAGAAAAGCCCTAACTCGAAACCCTAATCATTTATTGAGTGTTCTTGAGCTTTTTGGTGCCATTTGTGTGTGTTTGAGGTTTAAGAAGGAGAAGGAAGCTTGAGAGATCAAGATGAAGCAAGAAGATCTAGAGGTTTTGGCACATTTCAAGCTCATTTGAGGTATAAAGCTGAAACCTTGACCATCTATCTCTTAGATCTCTAGTTAGGGTTCATTTCTACCTTTTCTGAGCCTTAGAAGTGCCATATTCGGGATTTTGTGGTTATAAAGGGGTATGACTTCAGATCTGGAACCATTGAGGGTTCCTATGGCATAAAGGTGCCAACTTTATTTCCATAAGAGCCCCATGCATCTTGTAGACTCCATTTTAGGGCCATTTTAGCCAAATACCCCCATGCATGAACGTCAAGTTTGTAACTTTACGTGTATTATGGACCCTAGGAGGCCAGATCTATGTTTTGGATGTGTAAAGCCCGACTAAAATCAACTCTATGGACATGGACTGTGGGGAATCGGCGAGTCGTTCATGGGACTCGACAAGTTGGGGTTTGGTTCCCCAACCCTTTTCTACTTTGATCAAACTGGTTGAGTCTAGGAAAGGACTCAACAAGATAAATGTGAATCTGGATCTGGAAATCATGGAACTCGGCGAGTTCATAGCAAGTACCAACTGCATGCAGGCGTACTCGACGAGTTCATAAGGAACTCGGCGAGTCCAGGGCTAAATGTGTCTTCTTGCATGAAGCAGGACTCGACGAGTTCAAGGATGAACTCGACGAGTCAGATGAAGAAGGTCCCGACTTTGCATGAAGCAGAACTCAACGAGTGCGTGCAAGAATCGGCGAGTAGCATCGAGGTCTTAGTGTTTTAAGGATTTGGGGACTCGGCGAGTTTCTGGGTCAACTCGGCGAGTCGAGTCAACCAGACGTTGACTTTGACCTAGAGTAGACTTTGACCAAGGGGTTGACCTTAACTTTGGCTTTGACCTGAGTAACCCTTGTAAGGGTTAAGGGTATGTAAAGGTAAATTAAGGAAGGTTGTTATGTGTAGGAGTTGAGAGGAGTTGATCCCGACATCGAGGACAGTTCAGACCTTACGACATTGAGGTGAGTTACCTTCCAGTGGAAGTGGGTCTACGGCCACAATGTCGGCCCAGTAGTAGGAGTTGGTTGATAGATAATTGTCTTTGGGATAATTATCTAGGTTTGCTACTACCTGATATGTTTTATGTATTAGCATGATATGATGTTATGTGATAGTGGTAGTAGGGGGAATAGTCCCCGATTACTGGTTGAAAGATACCGAAGGGGTCGTCAGAACCCATGCATGTCTAGCAATATGTTTATGATATGTTGTTATGTGGTAGCGGTAGGGGATGAAATAGTCCCCAATTACCGGTTGAAAGATATCGAAGGGGAGGTTAGCTCCCGGTTACCGGTTGAAAGATACCGAAGGGGATGTTAGCTCCCGGTTCCCAGTTGAAAGATACCGAAGGGGAGGTTAGTCCTGATTACCGGTTGAAAGATACTGAAGGGGAGCCCAGCTCCCTGTTATGCCAGACAGATACTAGTTGAAAGATACCGCGGGACAGGCATTATGTGGTATGTGGTATGATGGGGGGAACTCACTAAGCTTTGTTCTAACAGTTTTCAGTTTTGGTTTCAGGTACCTCTTCGTCGAAGGGGAAGGAGTCTGCACGGTAGCAGCGCATCGCACACACATGATTCCACATTTTGAGATCCATGGGATTGTACTCTGCCATTATTACTATTTAGATGATATGATTTTTGAGACATGTGATTATGGTTTGATGAATTGATATGATGATGATGATGTTTTTCAGTAACTGCTTTATAAGTAATATGATTAAAAACAAAATTTTTGGTCTTGAAAATTGGGATGTTACAAGTTGGTATCAGAGCCTTGGTTTGAGGGATTCGGGCACACCTTCGGGGGTATGCTAGTTGTCTTCATGATTCTTGCACGTAGTGATTAATTGCGAATGATCTTTCAATATGTTATGTATGTATACGAAGACCATGTGGGGGTTCCCATGGCAGTTGGAGTAAGACCTTGGAGGGTTTCCACGGCTTCCTTATATGTTTATATGCATGGCTTATGTGATTGATATGGATTATTTTGTTATGTGGATTATGTGGGGTATGTTATGGGGAACTCACTAAGCTTCGTGCTTATAGTTTTGTTTATGGTTTCAGGTATCATTGTTTTGGAAAGGAAGGGCACGGCTTGATCATAGTGCACACACACACACATGTTTCCGCAATATGTGATTTTGGGATGAACTCGGATAAATGTTTTTAATTAGAAATGTTTTTGGAATGCTTGGATTTAAAAGATATTTGTGTTTTGACTATAATAAAACTAAAATTTTTACCCTTGATTTTTGGGTCTTTACAAGCCGCAGATCCCAATGCACGACTGAACTCCTCCCACCAATCACAGGATCGGTCTCTCAGAAGGCATAAGGCAAACCCCACCTTCGCCCCCTTAGGGAAGAAGCTCGTTCGTTGAGCTTTCTCCATGTCAGTGATCCATCGGCGGCTAGCAATGGGGTCCTTAGCCCTAAAGAACTCCGGAGATCCACATTCCTTGAACTATCGGAAGGAGGGAGTCCGTGCTCCTAACTATCGTGCGGCGATCTCTACCCGAAAGGCCCCAAGTCGCTAATCCAAAAGCTCCATAATCCCCTCTTTGATGGTATCGAAAATCACAGGGGTGGCCTCCATGATACCCCGAGTAATCTCTGATGTGATACACCCACAACCGCTCATCCATCGGTTCGACACCAGAACCGAAAAAGATCGTCCTCCTCTAGTGGTCGCCACACTCAACTGAAACACAAACATACAAATAATCATCATAAACTCGAGGGAACTACCACACTATAGGCCCCTTAGAATTTTCAAGACCATCCTTGGTTTGAGTACAGATCCTGTGCTTTCAGTAGTACATGCCGAATACTACCTTCCACACTTATCCGTACTTTCCTCAAGAATCATCTAGAATCCTCTAAGTTACCCCCACTAAAGCCATACACACAATCCCTATGCTAAACAGCATACATATGGCATTTCCTAGGCTCTCCTAGGAATTCTCAACTCGCCTGCCTATACAATACCAAGAATCTCAACCAACACTGTTGGTTTCCTTATGCATGCAAATTGTACACAAAATGGGATCACATAGACTGTTGAATAATGATTCTACCCTAAGTCCACAACCAATAAAGGAACAGGAAATAAGGCAACACCAGTCATTCTAAGGCTATATGAACCTATTCATATACAATTTTTAAAGCATACACTCAGCAACTAACTGAGCTCATATCAATCCCAAGTAACACATAACATCCAATCCACCTAGGCTATAAGGCATCACATAAATCAGACAATTCTAACATACGATTCCTGAAGGTATACTTAGCCCTACTCTAGAATGTAATTCACATATCAGGCATACTAATAATAACACATGGGTATGGATATTTTCGGAACCACTTACTTATGCTCGGTTGATTGCACGCATCACACCTCTTTTTCTTTGTAAAATCATCAAAAGTGTGTCTGAATCCCTCAAACCAAGGCTCTGATACCAACTTGTAACATCCCGAAAATAGAAGTAAAATTTTTCAATTTAAAAATCATCAATCCATACAATCGGTGTCACAAAATCCATCACAAAACAGTGTATCACAAACATCAGAGTAAAATGGGAATAAATGCGGAAACATAAGGGGATGCTATATGATCACGTTGGGCCCTTCCTTTTCGTACAAGAAGTACCTGAAACCATAAACATAAAACCGTACACTTAAAGCTTAGTGAGTTCCCCAAAAATACCACATACCACACATACAGTTGGTCCCAGCCATCGGGTATATTCTAACCCAACATACAAGCAAGAGTCACAAAGACAGCTAGAATCCTACATAACACAATCCAGTGGATCGGCATTGGTGCCTTCGACCCAAAGTGAGACGAGAAGACTCACCTTGCTAATGTAGTCAAAAGTCAATGGCTCGCAAAATAGGAGACAGGTGCTAAACGCCACCTATATCGCCACACAAGATAAATAGGCCAACTTTTAAAACTATAAATTTGACTAAAAGTCAACGAGTCAAAAGTCAACCCTCAAAGTCAACGGTGAAAACTAAGATCAAAATTTCCGACAGCTGTCCTCCACGTCGTGGCCTTCCTTAGCCACTCTGTGGGCACACAGTGACAAAACAGTCAATAACTTCCCATTCGCCAAGTCGTGGCAACCTAAGGCCACGCCGTGGGGACTGTCTGAATAGCTCAAACGAGCTTAAATCATTTTCTTCTGATTTTAAGAACTCCACAGCTCAAATCAGATCCTTTCCAAGGTCTAAATGGATAAAGTTTCCAACTTTATCCCTTACGACATCACTTTAGGTCTAGATCTAAATTCTAAAGTCCAAAAAGGAAACTTAATGCATGGTACTAAACCAATAAGCACTTAATCCATGAAATCTTCATACCAAAACTTCCAGAAACATTTTAGGGGTCCTATTGAACTCTAAAAATGTAAACTTCATGGACATGCATGTCCTTCCCATCTTTAGGTCAAAGATGCAATAAAAACCCTACGTCAAAGACTCGAAATCATTACCCTTTCCTATATCTATGACATATAATGCTCTTGGGACATAGAGAAACAATAATTTTGCAAACTTTATCTCTTCAATCCACTCAAACCACCTCAAAGGGACAATAATATGCCATAAAACCTAGATCTATGAAAAAAATACAAGAAAATATGGAAACTTTAGGACTTACAAATGGTCTAGAAGATGCACACAACTGAAGGGAGGTTTGATTGTTGGATCAATGCACTAACTCTTCTTCTTCTTCCTAAAAAGCCACCAAGAACTGGAAAAAATGAGCACAAAAGCTTCCAAAGGATTATGGTTTGCAATGAAGTTGTTTGAGGGTGATAGAGGCTGAGGGTAGAGGAAACCGTAGCCTCAACTTCCTTTAAATAGGGCTTAAAGTCCAGAGATTAGGGTTTGGCCCAAAATGGTCGCCATGGCGTGGCACCTAATCAAACAACGCGATCAAAGTTAATGGCCACGTCGTGGCAACCTAGATTTTCATATATATATATATATATATATATATATATATATATATATATATATATATATATATATATATACCTGTAACATCCCAAAAATTATAACGTAAAACTTTTGATTTTTAATCAACACATAAACACCATTTATTCTTATCAACCATTCAAAGGTATATCAGAGTAAAAATAGTTATCATGGTACAATCCCAAAATCATAAAGTGGGGAAACATGGGTGGATGCGTTGCAATATAGCCGGGCCCTTCCCTTTCGAACTGGAAGTACCTGAAATCATAACCATAAAACGATAAGCACAAAGCTTAGTGAGTTCCCCAAAATACCACACACCATACATATCCTTTGGGCTAGCCCTTACATTAGGCCCATCATAATAATGGGCCTAGCCCTTCCAAATCAATGGGCCCAGTCCAACATACAGATGGGCCTAGCCCAACATCCCATGGGCCTCGCCTATCATAAAAATGGGCCTAGCCCAACATACCATAGGCCTAGCCTAACATACAATGCAAGAGTCACAAAGACAGCAAAGCATATAACATATCCTAGTGGGCTGGCATTAGTTCCTTCGACCTATGGGTATAGTGAGGAGGCTCACCTCAATCCGAGATAACCGAAACATACATGAGCTACTGCTACCGGGTTCCTCACACTGAATACATCTAAAATATCCCTAATCAATGCTTAAGCCAACTTCCATAAGCCAAGGTCTGATTCATATTCTATCATACCAGTGGGTAAAAGACTAATTTACCTTTCCTATACTTGGCCCAACAAAGCAAGGCCGAAACCCAAAATGACACAAGGTCCAAAAATGGCCCAAGAGCCATTCAGGTGCGTACGCCCCACGTACCAACCTGGTACGCCCTGCGTACAACACTGAGGCCCAAAGATTGTTGGGTTTTGAGCATTCTAACACTCCTATGGTGTACATGCAACCCTATAAACCTTGGATCTATGTTTTCTCTATTATACATGCAAATATTAACTATTCCAAGGTTTCATCCTAACTAGCATATTATGAAGCACCTATACTACAAAGTTCTAGTTAGATGACATACCTTTTGATGTAGCTTGATGTCTTCAAGCTTTAAGAGCTTAGCCCCAATAGTGTGGAAGCCTCAAATGGAATCACAAATCACCAAAACACCTTGGAAGAACTTGAGAGAATATGTATGCACACTAAAATCGGCCCACTCTTATTTTCACACACTTGTGCCAATTTTGTGAGCCAAGGACCCCTTTATATATTATGGAGGATTAGGGTTACATCCATGTAAACCCTAATACCCATGACCTTTCATTTACATAGGATCCATGGGTTAAAAGCTCCATGGACCATCCATGAAAGCTTAGCCCAACCTAAATGAACTTGGCCCATTCCATATATATAAGAGTCCATATTTAATTAGCTCTTTTTGATCACTTAATTAATTCTAAATTAATTCTTGATCAATACTAATTAAATAATATGATTCCATATTAATATATTAGAACTTATAATATATTAATATAAATCATAAATATACTATTCTCAAAAGACTATCCATATAAATTGTGCCGGTGAAGTGCAACCCAAATGGACCATGTCGGGTCGGGTCAAGTACATACCAAATATAGTTATGGACTTAGACATTAATCCAACAGTCTCCCACTTGGATAAGTCTAAAACTATTATTGACTATGACTTCAAAACCTAACTGGCAATCGTAGCTCTTAAAGCCGCTGTCGAACTCTGACCTTGTCAATGACTTGTCCATTAGATAAGGGATCATATATTCCTCCATTCTAGATATCATATGGACTGAGACATGGATTATAATCATTCTCTCTGTCCATTTGTTGTTTCCTGATTTTCGATTTATGATGACTGACTGATTGAACAAATCAAATCAGTCCTGGCTTGGCCAAACACTCACATGTGTCATCGCTAAATCATCGAGGGGCCCACAGATATCGCTTTTATCCCGAAGGTAAAAGGAATGGATAAACTTCGACTCATATGGCTTGTTCTACTACTTGTTGAATCATACACAAAGGCACATTTTATAACATCGAGTTACCAAATGCGTTTTCGTGCAATCAATGTATAACCAACTCATAGTAACAACTCATATCTCTAGGTTTGAAGAATATAAGATATTATCGTCTCATGATCACTCGTGATAAAATCCATGAAGTGATTCAAATGAGCGCGGGTTGAATCCAATACTCAGAACTTATGAGCACTCATGAGTGTTGTAGCACCACTTTGTCCACCAACTTAGACCTCTACAAACCAACCCATGACAGTCTTGATTCATATCTACTTCCAACATATGACCGACTGTGGATGGTTTGAATAACTTAATCATTCAGGAAGAGCGACTTAGTTATTCTGGAACTCAAAACATGCAAAGTGAAACACAAGAATAAATGAATCAAATATGGTATCAAACCCTATGAATATAAATAAACACTTTTATTTATCACCATACTGATTACTCATTATTCATTGTTTCGGTTTTATCAACTTTATACTTGAATTAAAAACACTAGTTGTCCCATGCTCCAAGCATGTACACTATGTTTTTCTTAAACAATAGCTTTGTCATACACCAAGTATGCACTCTATGTTTGTCTATGATCCTTACTTTGTGAAATAAACCAATTGAACATAATTTCAATGATTCTCATTTCACACTCCCAAATCCTTGTCGAAAAATGTGAGAATTTCAAATTTCTATCATTTATCAAAATATGTTTAGATTTTAAACTTATATGCACTGACCCTCCTGTAATGAATATGTACAAAGTCATAAAGACTTGTCAACAGTCATTATAAGGTATTCCAATGGAGATCAACTCCATGGAAACTAAGTCTCATATTCAAAGTACATTGCTTTGGACATGCTTCTTGCATTAAGTTTTCTAATCTTACACAGATAACTTCCACCTACGGAGACAACTCCATATTCTCATTTTAACTATCACTTCTGAATAAGAGATGCCTCTTTTCAGAATATGTCAATATGGTCCTTCCAAAATTAGCACTATACTTCCAACTGTCCCTGAGCAACCAATCTTTGGTAAACCTCAGATTGTCCTCGACAATTGCTTAATCATTTTAGTCATATCCAATTCTACACCTTTTCCCTTCTTAATGCCTCTGGGCATTTGGAAAAATTTAGAAATGACAAATATTATAGCACATGCAATCGATCCTGTACCCAAAGCAAATGGTACATGATTCATGATGTCTCACATAAAGACATGATTCTAGACCAGTCTTTTGCTACAATATTTTTATTTGCCATGTTTTCAAAATTTGACTATGAAGAGGGATGTCGTAATCATAATCGAATTTTGAGAACGCAATATATAGAATTTCCTTAAGTTGAACCAATCCAACATGAAATTCATATATATATTCTTGACTAAAGATGATTAAGGTCTCAATCTAAGCCTTTAGAACTGAAATGAAGTATATCATCTCCCTTAATTATAACAAAACAACTTTTTCAATCCCTGCAGCCTCACGAATTGAAACTTTTGTTTTTTATAATTAACATTCCTAACTTGCAACACTAACAATAATTATCATGCACCCACTAACATGATGATTATTAGCATAACACTTATGCTCCCACTAGCTTTGACATGTACTCAGAAATCAGCTGGAGTTCTAGAAATCAATACTTTATTGACTTTCTTACCAAAGTTCAGATTTCTGATACAAGATGCTTTGATAAAACTTTATCAAAATCATACACCTTTCCTTAGATAGCATGCATGTGTGTGTAAACAATTTCAGAACTATGAAAAGGGATGCCGTAATCATAGTCTCAATTCTTTAGACCTTTTGCCATCTGCTTCAAATCTACTTGGTGGAAGTGTTTCCTCACCATCATTTTCTTGAATCGGAGAGAAACCTTATGACCCTTAGATTTTATGGTGTATGTGTTCTTATCCATGTGAATTGTCAAAACCATAGTCACAAGAGAAGGATAATGACAAATCCAAACTCATATGAACTGAACTTATGCAATCTTAACTTCTTGCCACCTGGCAGTACAGGGCCTGTCATTGCTTCCAAGTTGTTATGCGACCAATTGAGAACTTTCAGAACTCCTATGCAAAGCCAACTTTAACTGGAATGGGCATAGAATATGTCAACACGATAGGTTATAAATCTCAAGTCGTGTGCTAGTGAAGAACCTCAGGTTTTATTCTTGATTAGTTCTTGAAATTCTTTTTAGGATCTTTAAGACACCCACTATCCTCTTGACATATAAGACTATCTTGCCAAATATTCAAGAGATAGTGCGGATTCTTTATCAAGACAAACACTTCACACAATTGGCCTTAGTTGGTCTTCGTTTATCCAAAACATCACAACTTACCAATTTCAAATGTACAAGAGTAGGTCACTTTTACTCTTACATTTGACAAGTGTTTTAAACCTTTCTTTAAGATATGTCACTCAAGTTACAATCTTGGAGTATGACTCTAAGAATTGTTTTGGAACAAAGTATGACTCATCTTCCTGATCTAACCATTTCAACAATTCATGACTCCTCTTCTTAGTCATAAGAATGCACTAAGATGACCTTTAGAGGACTAATTGTGATATGATTTCTAAATCATTAAGATGATCACAAACATGATACTAAAGTACTCTCCCATCTTTTCAGATTTGAGAAACTTTTGTCTTTCTGCCTAATTTGATTCTTCCCATTCGTTCTGTCATACATTGAGGCTTTTCCAATGTTTCAGAAATATACTTAAACTTGTAAGTATAACCATATTTACTAAACTTTAGTAAATCAAATAGTCTTAACGAGCTTTGTGGTGGACATGACCAGTGCACAAGAATGTGTACTCGATCGCTTTAGTCCTTCACTTGACTCACACATCCATGTGAACAAGTAATTAGTCTTGATTTTCCAATGCTTGAAAGTTCTCATTCATCATACTATTCAACTTGCATGATTCCAAGTTTCGGTCCAATTGAAACTTGGGTGATGAGGAACTTTCCTGATTTGGTAAATTTAGACACTACCACAAATGAAAGAATCAAATCCATTTTCCAATATTGCTGTCAGTGGAATCATATAAGCAACAATTTTCCACAAATGCCATTGTAAGGATACTTCAAATAAATAAAATTAAACAATTTTCTTTTATTTTAAAACTTTGCGGAAAAACTTATCCTTACAATCAACATGGAAAATTGTTGTTATCTATTGCTTAGCAATATATCATAACTTCTTAAGCAACTGCTCAAAATTCTGATGCGATCGAAATCCACCTTCGCGATCAGAATCAGCATATACTTCCTTTAAGATTTCTCTCTATTCTTTGATTCTTAAAACATCAACATGTGACCCAGTCACATCATGTAATGAGGACCTCAGAATAGAACTTAACAGAGTTAGATAATGGGCTCTACCTGATGTAGAGTCAAATTTATTAACTTTAACATCCTTAGGTAAATTTGGCAGCTTTGCAATCAATGCCCCTTCCTTTGGCAAAATAAACATATGGACCCTTTGGTAATGGGACTATCTCAGACTTAGCCTTTCTCTTTACCATTTGGTCAACTGGGTTGACTATGGTCAATCCCTTTCCATTGGGAAGAGAATGCTTTTTCTGGATTTCTAGTGTCACCATTGTCACTGTCCATAAAGTTTTTGGGAAGTTGATCTTCTAATCAAATTTGCTTTACTATCGTTCGAAATCATTGTTGATTCAGCAGCACCAAGCAAATAGATATGATCATTAAGGTTAATGTCATAGTCTGTTTCATAGTAGTCCCAAAGGAACTCACTATGTGACTTAGAAAGTGATTGAACATCCAACTTTCTCAAGACTTTGACACCCAACTCTCCCGGCTTGTCAATATGTGACTTCATCTCTAAGATGTGATCACACATAGACCTTGCTTGCCATTAGGGCTTGAGTGACCTTGAACTTGTGGGTTAGGGAGAATAATTGGAGGAGGTGGAGGAAGAGAAGTATGACTTCCATGATCCAAACTCGAGAAGTCATATTCATTAGGAAAGCTTGGTTTAGGAAGATCATTGTTGTCTAAACCAGACATCAACAATGGGAGAAATTCACGTAAAGTTGATTTAAGTCCTTAATATAACACCCAATATGATATATTAAGGCTAGGACCCAACAAACTATTTTAGAACTTGGAAGAGGGATGCCGTAATCCAAGCTATAAAATATTTGAAGGTAGGTGAATGACGATTCACCAATTTCCACCAAGATAAACGAAATGTATTATTAGGTTTTAATTGGTTTTGAAACTCCTAGATTCTTTTGAGATTCATTGAACTCTTCAATGGCATGTTTCAATCTCGAGTGTGCCCTTCAGGTTTTGTGACTGGGATGCCGAGGATCACAAAACAAGGTGTGAAGTAACCATGCAAATATACTTGGTACCCTTAATATTTACCCCTCAATCGATGTGCCGGTTAACCACACGAGCTCCACTGATACTATGATAAATATTAAGTTACCCTTTGCCTACTTTTTTAAATCCAGGTTAGTGTGCCAGTTAACCACACACGCTCCACTAACGGTTTAAACAAAATGCAAAGTGTAATTTCATGGATTAGCACCTTATTCACATTTTCCTAAGTAACTAAGATTGGGAATTTATAAGTGTTTAGTTACTTAGTATTTATCATTATATTTATAATGAAGGGAGAATTATAGTCCTTGTCCTACATGTTCGGCTAACGACCCTCCACCGGTCAAGGAAGCAGTGAGTGAGAGTGGACACCCATTAAACTGTCATTTTATAGGCAGTAACCTTATACCCCCCTTATAGACCGGCTTCGTGAATGAGGCCTACTAATGGTAAGACGACTTGCTCTTATACATATAATATATTAAATTTTTAATATTATAATAGTATAAGGGTGTATTTTATACATTTAAAATACTTGGTGGTTTAATCTATTAATTAAACTATACTCTTAATTTAATTAAATTTAAACCATGTCATTATGGAATTATTAATTCTCTTTTAATTAAACACTTTAATTATCTATTAATAAAGTCCATAAGAGTTAATTGAATTATTCAATAAAACATCATAATTCCAATTATTAAATTCAAAATTAAAACCATTTAATTATATGTTTAAGTTATGAACCCAAGAGTTTTAGAATTCAATTCTTTTTTTTTCATAAAAAAACTTTTTCCAAATTCCAAAACTTGAGGGCAAGTTTTGTAACTCTTGAAAACTTTTGGATTCCATAACTTATGGAGTTAAATACTTGTTTTATGATGAAACTTTTCATGTTCCATAACTTAAGAACAAGTTATGGAATTCTTTAAAACATTAAGACCAAGTTTTGTAACTCCATAAAAAACTTTGAATCAATTTTTTTTTAAAACCTTTTCATATCCATAACTTATGGAGGTTTCAAAAAACTCTTTCGATCAAACTTTTAAAACTAATAAAATAATCATATCATTTTATCTTTTACTAAATTTGACCTAATTCAACTCATATAGCAAATGATTCAAATTTTACAAATAATTAGTTTTTCACAAAAACAAGTAATTATCTTAAAATTTGACAAACGTCATGTCTTTTTTTCCTTTTTTTCAACTTGAAAATAAAACATTTGCATTAATATAACAGAAAACAACCTGGCTCTGATACCACTGTTGGGTTTTGAGCATTCTAACACTCCTATGGTGTACATGCAACCCTATAAACCTTGGATCTATGTTTTCTCTATTATACATACAAATATTAAATATTCCAAGGTTTCATCCTAACTAGCATATTATGAAGCACCTATACTACAAAGTTCTAGTTAGATGACATACCTTTTGATCTAGCTTGATGTCTTCAAGCTTTAAGAGCTTAGCCCCAATAGTGTGGAAGCCTCAAATGGAATCACAAATCACCAAAACACCTTGGAAGAACTTGAGAGAATATGTATGCACACTAAAATCGACCCACTCTTATTTTCACATACTTGTGCCAATTTTGTGAGCCAAGGACCCCTTTATATATTATGGAGGATTAGGGTTACATTCATGTAAACCCTAATACCCATGACCTTTCATTTACATAGGATCCATGGGTTAAAAGCTCTATGGACCATCCATGAAAGCTTAGCCCAACCTAAATGAACTTGGCCCATTCCATATATATAAGAGTCCATATTTAATTAGTTCTTTTTGATCACTTAATTAATTCTAAATTAATTCTTGATCAATACTAATTCAATAATATGATTCCATATTAATATATTAGAACTTATAATATATTAATATAAATCATAAATATACTATTCTCAAAAGACTATCCATATAAATTGTGCCGGTGAAGTGCAACCCAAATGGACCATGCCGGGTCGGGTCAAGTACATACCAAATATAGTTATGGACTTAGACATTAATCCAACAAAGATAACTCTAAACCTCTTAAGACAACATGCATAACTTCCAGATCTGATTCTTATGGGACATCCTAAGTCATAAAGTTCCTGACTTTATGACTTTGCATGGCTTAATGGTGTCCAAACCAAAGCCCTAAATCTCTAACTTCATCAAAAGACCACCAACTCATGCATGGAAGGATTATACTCATCAAGATCTGATTTTTATAGCTTAATGACCTCAAAAATGACTAAAAATGGGCTCAAAGGTTCTGGAGTAGCTTCTACTCACAAGATCCAAACCATGGGACCAAAACATGCTCATGTCATGATCTAAGGATAGACCTACATCAAATAGTCATCAAGTTTGAAACTTTATACCTCCAGAAGATAGATCAATGTGAACAAAGCATGGATCTACACGCTCCAAGACAACCAACACTTCTCCAGTGAGTTCCTTCTTCTCCAAGGTGCACCAAAAACCCTCCAAAACACGCTAGAGGCTCGCAAAGGTAATGAGAAACCCTACAATCTCATCTAATCTCTTTCAACTTAAAATCATCCAAACTTAAATCCTAAATTCAATAAAAGGCCTGAAGCATCACTTTTACCATTATACCCTTGAAGTCTGGGGTCCTAACTTGAGCCATTAATGTCCATAAATCCCTGAATAGGAAGCTTCTTGAAACCGGACGTTACAACTCTCCCCCACTTAAACTGGATTTCGTCCTCGAAATCACCCCTCACTACTAAATAGTTACCCAGATGGACCAGGCGAATCTCTCCGAATCCCGCTTCGGCCAAAGGACGACTCGTACACACATACATCTTCCAATGCTATAATCAAAACCTAATCATAGCAGGATTGACCTGTCTTGTTGGATAACAAATCATCGCTCAATTAATTTTAAATAAGGAAGAATACCCATCATTTCCTACCAGGACCCGAAAATCCCTAATCTGGCCCGACCTCCACACATGCAGGATCATTCTGAACACTGCCATCAAGGCCTCACTCTACAATATGAACTAAAACAAATCCTTTCGGTCCTAAATAATCTAGATGATACCCCTGACAGACAGAATCCTTGACCATACATTACTGTCGATAAGACCTTTCATATAACCAAAGGCGACCTCCAATGCGAGTCTCATCCCTTTGTGCGAACCCGAAACATAACTCACATCCTGAAATCCAAAGACTCACATTTGAATCTATCTGAAATCTTTTGATTCCATGGTGACCTTTTACTAAACTGATGTGTAGAATCCCCAACAGTCCAACAACCTCGCATACGGTCACCCATGAGACTCCACCCAAGAGTCTAACTGTTACAGGCGACCTGAGCCTAAACTCCACACGGATGTCATGCGTTGATCACAGAGTCATACTACTATATGAACTAAAACAAATCCTTTCGGTCCTAAATAATCTAGATGATACCCCTGACAGACAGAATCTTTGACCATACATTACTGTCGATAAGACCTTTCATATAACCAAAGGCGACCTCCAATGCGAGTCTCATCCCTTTGTGCGAACCCGAAACATAACTCACATCCTGAAATCCAAAGACTCACATTTGAATCTATCTGAAATCTTCTGATTCCATGGTGACCTTTTACTAAACTGATGTGTAGAATCCCCAACAGTCCAACAACCTCGCATACGGTCACCCATGAGACTCCGACCAAGAGTCTAACTGTTACAGGCGACATGAGCCTAAACTCCACACGGATGTCATGCGTTGATCACAGAGTCATACTACTCTATACATGATCCAATACCTTACTCAAGCCAATTTCCACCGGGTCTCACTCTTACCACCGTAATCAAACAGGCCTTGGTCATGGGCCTCACCCAATCTGTATAATCGAACGGGCCTCACCCACAGGTCTCTCCCACTTGAGTGCTATACAGGCCCAACATCGTCTCAGTTCCAACGCTCCTCATTCCAAACAGGAGTGGTCTACTAACAATATTGTTTGCCTCGAACCAGGCATGTTGTAATATCCCAAAAATCATAGAAAATTAATTTTTTCAAAACAATCCATTGACCATAGGTGTTTACAGAAAAACCATTTTTTCAAAAGTATAAATCATAATTAGAGTATCCCACAAATCCAATATCATAAAAACAGGAAGATGTTCACAATCACGCCTTCGCTTTCCCACGATCATCTAAACTACCTGAAACAATAAGCTAAAACTGTAAGCCAAATCGTAGTGATTTCCCCCAAAGTCCCAACACACAAACATATAACAACATTCATATTGGGTCCATAGTTAACAAAATGGATTACCCCTGAGCCCACAACATGAGTCAGGTATACCATCCGTCCTCCAGCTCATGTTTGGCTTGCTCTCGAGACCACAACATAAGTCTGGCTTGCCCTCCAGGCCCACAACTTATGTCTGTCTTGCTCTCGGGTTTGTTTGCTTCCACACAAAGCAGTATTACCTCAACCCAATGATACCATGTTGACATATACATAACAAATAAACATATAACCAACAAACAGATGATCAGGCATATATAACAGATCATTACATCACAATAACATTATATATACCAGGATCCTAATGGGCTGAACAAATAGCTGAATAGGTATGTGCTCCGAATCTTAGCTCTACTCGTCACCTATTCATCAAATAGGGGCTAATCTCAAATACCACTCAAAATACCCAAAATACCCTTAGGTCAAATTCCAAAAGTCAAACTTGGTCAACATAGTTGAGTACGTTGGGGGTACTCAGCCTGTACGCGGGGAAACTCGACCATTGACCAAAACAGGCGTTTGACTGCATACATGCAACGTACCACTTGGTACGCCCAGTGTACGCCTGGCCCCTTTCCATTCTTATTAAGAGCTTAATGCTTAAGCCCTTACAACCAAATTACATATCTAGACCTCAAATATCGTCCTTAACCATAAAGTTTCCAACTTTATGGTTTTTGCATGGCCATTAAGTGTCCAAACACAAAAACCCTAACTATTTAACCCATTAAGACCTTGTACCTCATGCATGAAAGAAATCTAACAATCAAGATTACATTTTTATGCTTCTAGATGCTTCAAAACATCAGAAAGGAGAACTTATATGGATTAGAGTAACCCATACTCACAATACCAAGCTTATGGGACCAAAAGAACACTATTTCATAACTAAAAAATATCTAAACAACTCTTAATCAAGTTCAGAGCTTTTTACCTCCAAATGATGCCAAATGATGTTGCTATTCTGGATCCAAAGAGTCCCACTCCTCCAAGATTATCCTCTCTTCTTCCTCTCTCCTTCAAGGTTACCAAAACACACACAAAATGCTCAAGAATGCTCTAAAATGGATTAGGGTTTGCTTGGGGATGAAAGTGGGTTGGAGACTGATGTAAGAAGGCAGTTTGAGGACTTAAGGATGATTAAATAGGTCCAAACCTTAAATATTAGGGTTTGGGGTGCTGGCACGTACGCCCAGCGTACGTGAGCTTCGCCTAAAATTTACAAAAATGTCACTATGGGCCATTTTGCAACACTTTTCATACACAAGGGCTAAAATGAAATATTTTCTCATACTAAGAGTTTAAAATGAAAATACCTAAATATGAAGCTGTTACAATTCTCCTGCACTTAAACTAGACTTCATCCTCAAAGTTCGCTTCTATGAACAACTTTGGGTAATGCTCCCGCATCTCTGACTCGGGTTCCCACGTCCATTTGGAACCCTTTCGATGATGCCACTAAACCTTGACTAAAGACATTATCTTATTGCACAAGGCCTTCGTCTTCTGATTCAAAATCACCACTGGTCTCTCAACATAGCTCAGGAGATCATCAACCTGAATATCATCCATAGGAACAACCATTAAATCATCACCCACACACTTCCGAAGCTGAGACACATGGAAGGTGTTGTGAATCTGACTGAGCTCCTCGGGAAAATCCAATCTGTAAGCTACCTTGCCAACCCTGGAGATCAAACAAAATGGCCCAATATACCAGGGCCCCAACTTGCCCCTCTTCCTGAAGCATATTACTGCTAGGTTTATAGTATACTACAACCTCCTATGGTGCACATACAACCCTAAAAGCTTTGGATCTATGTTTTCTCTAATTACACGTGCAATATTGTTTCCAAAGCTTTAAGCCTACAACTAGCATACAAATAATATAAACAACATAAAATACTAGTTAGGAATTTACCTCTTTATGTAGCTTGTAGAACTTGTTGTATTTGGCTTTTAAGAACTTAGCACCAATAGTATGAATGCCTCAAATGGTTCACAACACATCTAGGACAAAGGATGACATTTTGAGAGAGAGTCTTGAACCCAAAATCGTCCATGAACTCCAAGAACTAGTAGTCTACGATTTTGGCTATGGAGTCACATATTTATATGTAGGATTCCAAGGGTCATGGGTGAAACCTAATCCATACCCATGGGTTTATGATCCATGGTTTATGTGGCCCAACTCTTTATGTATCCATACATAAACTTAGTCCAACATGGATCAATGGCCCAATACATATGTTTCACTAATTACCATAATTAGTCCCCATAGATTTAATTAGAACTTATAATATATTAATAAATCATAAATAACCTCTTCTTAAAAGTCCTTTCTATCAAATTGTCTTGATGACATGCAACCCAAATGGACCATGCTACTCTTGGGTCAAGAACATACCAATTATAGTTATGGGCTTAGACACCTAATCCAACAGTCTCCCACCTGGATAAGTCTAATAACTATTATTGCAAGTACGACTCCAAAATCCTGACTAGCAATTGTAGCTCTTAAAAGTCGTTGTCGAACTCTGACCTAGTCAATGACGCGTCTATTAGAGAAGGGATCATATATTCCTCTATTCTAGATATCATATGGAATGATACATGGACTATAATCATTCTCTCTATCCATTTGTTGTTTCCCGATTTCCGGTTTATGATGACCGACTAATTGAACAAATCAAATCAGTCTAGGCTCAGCCGAGCACTTAGGGTTGTCATCACTAAATCATCGAGGGGCCCACAGATATCGCTTTTATCCCTCCAAGGGTAAAAGAAATGGATAAACTTCGACTCAAATGCTTGCTTGTACTTACTCATCAAGTCACTGACAACAATATGTTTTATAACATCAAGTTACTGGTGTGTTTACATACGTCAATGTGCAACCGAATTGTAAACTAAAACTCACATGTATTGGTTTCAAGAATATAAGATATTATCGTCTCACAATCACTCGTGATAAAATCCATGAAGTGATTCAAAAGAGCGTGGGTTTAATCCAATACTCGTATCTTATTCCACGAGCACTCAAGAACACTGCAGCTATGTCTAAAACACCTAAACAAACTACAGACCCATTCATGACAGTCTTGCCTCAATACCTACTTCCAAAGTATGATCGACTGTGGATGGTTTGAATAACCTAGTTATTCGGGAAGTCAAAACATGCAAAGTGAAACACAAGAATAATACTAATCCTATATGGCCCCAAAACTTTGAGTGCCATATTGATTACTCATTATTCATTGTATAATGTTTCGAATAATCAACTTAATACTTGAATTAAAACAATAGTTGTGCCATGCTCCAAGCATGCACATTATTGTTGGATATAGTGTCTAAGTCCATAACTTTATTTGGTATGTAGTTGACCCGACCCGGCATGGTCCATTTGGGTTGCATGGCATTGCAATACTTGGATAGACTAAATGAGAGAATAAGGCACTTATCATTATTAATATATTATAAGTTCTAATATATTAATAATAGTATTATTTAATTAGTATTGATCAAGTATTAATCTAGTATTAATTTGGTGATCAAAGTGAGACTGATTAAATATATAGGGTTGATTATGACAATCATCAATTCTTTTATGGTGGATTAATGATCCATGGTTTATGGGTTTGGTTATAACCATATGGAGCTCCATGGATAGTCCATGGGAGTTACAAACCCATGGGTCATGAGAAATCAAGAGTCATGACAATTAAGGGCATTCATGTGTAAACCCTAATTGTGACAACACTATAAAAGGAACCCTATGGCTAGCAAAATGGTGAGCTAGTTGACCTAGTGTTACTAGAGAGGGCATAACCGATTTTGAGGCTAAGTGACATTCTCTTAAGTTATTCCAAGTCTTGTGATGTTGTGTGAAGCATTTGAGGCACAACATTTGGGGTGCTAGGCTCACAAAGTCTTGAAGGAATCCAAGCAACAACAAGGTATGTATTTCTACTAGTTTTTATGTTTTATGCAATCCCCATGCCATGCTAGTTAGGAAATAACCTTGAAAAAGAAATTTGCATGTATATAGAGAAAACATAGATTCAAGGTTATTAGGGTTGCATGTACACTTAGGAAGTGTTAGAATGCTCAAAAACCTATCAGTGGTATCAGAGCTAAGTTTGTTTTCTGTATACTTGATGCAAAACTGCTTAAAAAATCGAAAATTATGCATTCTGACGACTGGACTCGCCGAGTCCATGGGGAGGACTCGCCGAGTCCATGAACAAATTCATCCTACTCGACGAGTAGAATAATGCACTCGACGAGTAGGAGCGTGCTGGGCAGTTTTTTCGAGTTTTGTTGCTGGAAATGGATTAAGATCATTATCCCAATCTGTTTTGGACTTGTAAAATCTGTTTTTCAAAATGATAATGATTATGTTAACCCATTTTACATGGCTTTTATCAATTTTCAAGTATTGTATATAGTTATATGATTTCTTGAAATTGCTTGACATGAATTTGTGTTCTTATGCGTTTTTAGAGTCACTTCTTTTAATTATGATTAAAGAACTAAAGAGGTTTCATAAAATGAAGAGTCTTCATTTTTATGAACGATTAAAACTCATAAGTTACAAATTGAAGAGACTTGGAATAGTTTCAATCTTGCCCTCAAGTTTTGGAATTTGAAAAGTCTTACACTTTAATACTTTAATTCCAAATTAAACCTTAGATTTTTAAAAAGTTTAAAAATCAACACTTATACTATTATTATAATTTTATTATATAGATATGTATAAGAATATGTCATTCTTACCGTTAGTAGGCCTCATTCACGAAGCCGGTCTATAAGGGGGGTATAAGGTTGTTGCCTATAAAATGGTGACTTAATGGGTGTCCACTCTCACCCACCACTTCCTTGATCGGTGGAGGGTCGTTAGCCGAACGGGTAGGATACGACTTTAAATACTCGTTAAAAGTATAATGAATTATAAAGTAACTATACATTATAAATTCCCAATCTTAGTTACTTTAGGAAAATGTGAAATTGGTGCTAGCCCATAAAATTACACTTTGTACCTTACCAAGTCGTTAGTGGAGCGTGTGTGGTTAACCGGCACACTAACATGGACTAGTAAGAGTGGCAAAGGGTAACTTGACCTTATTATAGATCGGTGGAGCGTGTGTGGTTAACCGACACATCGATTAGGTAATATTGTTGAGGGTACCAAGTCAATTTGTATGGTTATTCACACCTTGTTTGTGATCCTCGGCATCCCAGTCACAAACTTGAGAGGGCACAATCGAGATTCAAACATGCCATTGAAAAGTTCAATGTATCTCAAAAGATCTAGGAGTTTCAAAACCAATAAAACCTAATAATAAAATATTTCGTTCTTATGGTGGAAATTGGTAAATCGTCATTTACCTACCTTCAAATATTTTATAGTATGGATTACGACATCCCTCTTCCAACTATAAATAGTTTGTTGGATCCTAGCCTTAATATTTCATTTGGGTGAATTATTAAGGATTCCTAATCTAATGAAACTTGTCTTTCTTTCCTTTCAGATGTCTTCCAACAATGTTTCTGGCTCAAACCCAACAGGCTCCTTTTCCCTTATGAACTTGTGTGGTAAGGTCATCTTTGATGGATCCAATTTCAATGAGTGGATCAGAAACATCAGAATGATTACCCGCTATGAGGACAAAGAATATGTCCTCGATAAGGAGCTTAAGGTTGTGAGTGAAGCCACTGCTACTCCTGAAGAGTTTGCGGAGTTTGTTGCACATGAAAAGGATGCTACTAAAGTAGCATGCATCATGATGGCCACTATGACTCCTGAACTTCAAAAATCCTATGAAGATTTCTACCCCTATGAGATGCACCTGGATCTGATGGAAAGGTACCATCAGAGCGCGCGTCAGGAGAGGTATGAAATCATCTCCTCCATGATAACCGCAAGGATGAAGGATGGTGAACCCATCACCGGTCACTTGCAGAAGATGCAAAGGTTCGTTGACCGGTTGCTGAAGCTAAATGTTGACTTTCCTGAGGAAATGGCGATTGACATCATTCTGCATTCCTTACCTCCAAGTTATGATCAGTTTTGTATGACTTATCATATGAACAAGGAGGAAGTCACACTTAGCAAACTTCAAGGACTCTTAAGGACAGCTGAAAATGGCCTTAAGGGTAAAGCGGTTGCTACTTCTACTCCTTCAACAGTCCCTGTTCTGGCTATTGGGCAGGGAAAAGGTAAGAAGAGGAAAAGCCCTTCGAAGGGTACCAAGGGTAAGACTCTTGATGGTTCCTCTTCAAGTGGGACAAAGTAAGGTCCCATTACTCCTTCTTCAAACCCAAAGGAAGCACAGTGCTTCTATTGCCAGGATAAGGGACACTTCAAGCGAAGCTGCCCCAAATATCTGCAAGATCTAAAGGATGGGAAGGTTAAACCCACCCATGCAGGTATTTACATAATATTGTCTAACAACTCATCTAATGCTAATTCTTGGGTGCTTGATACAGGGTGTGGTATTCACATTTGTACTGATTTGCAGGCACTAAGAAGAAGTGAGCAAGTGGAGCACGGGAAGATAAACTTAGTCATGGGCAACAGGAAAGCATCACCTGTTACCAAGATAGGAGTTTATTCTTTATTGCTTAATAATGGGTTAATGTTAGATTTGAATAAGTGTTGTTACTCGCCCGAAATGGCGATAAATATTATTTCTTTTCATGGCTTGTACAAACAAGGTTTTTCATTTTCATTTGATAATAAAAATGGTGCTATTAATGTTTATTACAATGATGTACTTTACTTTAAAGCATTACCTTGTGATGGTGTATATGAAGCTGTGAATGTTGTAGACAATCTAGGAAATAATGTGTTGTATATTGATTCTTTAGATAGCTTGGATAAAGCATCCTTGTGGCATTGTCGTCTTGGACATGTTAACAAGAAGCGCATAGGCCAACTCCAAAAGGCTGGAGTCTTGGAATCATTTGACCTCAAGTCAGATGATAGTTGCGAGTCTTGTTTACTTGGAAAAATGACAAAGTCACCCTTCACAGGTACTTGTGATAGGGGTGAAGGTTTGTTGGACCTTGTACACACGGATGTGTGTGGGCCCTTCAGAGTTGCTACAAGGGATGCTAATCGCTATTATGTGACTTTTACTGATGATTACAGTAGATATGGATATATTTACTTAATCAAGCATAAGTCAGAAACCTTTGAAAAGTTCAAAGAGTTTAAGCAGGAAGTGGAGAATCAATTGGGCAGGAACATCAAGATGCTCCGATCCGATCGGGGAGGAGAGTATCTTAGCATTGAGTTCCTTGACTATCTTAAGGAATGTGGGATTGTCTCACAATTGACACCTCCCAGAACACCACAGTTGAATGGCGTAGCTGAGAGGCGCAATCGAACCTTGTTGGATATGGTTCGTTCCATGATGAGTCGAGCTTCGTTACCAATCTCTTTCTGGGGGTATGCCTTAGAGACTGCCGCCCATATCCTTAATCTAGTCCCTACTAAAAAGGTTGCCAAAACACCTCACGAGATGTGGACTGGGAAAGTTCCCAATTTGGACCACATCAAGATTTGGGGTTGTGAAGCTTTCGTGAGGCGTGAGACTCATGATAAGCTTGAACCTCGAAGTGAGAGGTGTATTTTCATCGGCTACCCACAGAGATCCTTTGGTTACCTCTTCTACAGACCCAGTGATAATGTGGTTTTTGTAGCAAGAAGAGGAGTCTTTCGCGAGAGAGAATTCATAAGCCAAGGGGACAGTGGGAGGCAAATTGACCTTGAAGAGCTTCAAGAGTCAAGTGGTGAAGGAACCTCAAATGCTATCGACCAACCTGAGGAGGAAACTCCTGTTGATCCGATAGATGAGTCTGTACCTCCAAGACGTTCCACTAGGGTGAGGAACACACCTGATTTTTATTATGGTTATCACATCACCACTGAAGGTGATACATTTATTAGTGATAGTACACTAATAGATTTGGATGAACCTAATAATTACAGGGAAGCCATGGCAGGCCCTGAGTCTGCTAAATGGAAGGAGGCTATGGACAGCGAGATTCAGTCCATGTATGACAATCAAGTTTGGAACTTGGTTGACAATGTACCAGGTCGTAAGACAGTTGGGTGCAAATGGATCTTCAAGAAGAAGACCGACATGGATGGGAAGGTACATACTTACAAAGCGCGACTTGTTGCGAAGGGCTTTACTCAAACTCCGGGAGTTGACTATGATGAGACCTTCTCACCAGTAGCTAAGATTAAGTCTATTAGAGTATTGTTAGCCATAGCTACATTTCATGATTATGAAATATGGCAAATGGATGTCAAAACCGCTTTCCTTAATGGAAAGTTGGCTGAGGATGTTTACATGGCTCAACCAGAGGGTTTTGTCGATACAAGATACCCTAATAGAGTGTGTAAGCTTGATAAATCCATTTATGGATTGAAACAAGCATCTCGCAGATGAAATCTTTGCTTTGATGAGAAAGTCAAAGAGTTTGGCTTTTCTAGGAGTGAGGATGAGTCTTGTGTGTATGTCAGGGATAGTGGGAGCATAGTTAGCTTCTTGGTGTTGTATGTGGATGACATACTTCTCATAGGAAACGACGTCCCAACCTTGCAGGAGGTTAAGTCCTGGCTTGGGAAGTGTTTCGCTATGAAGGACCTTGGGGAAGCTGCCTATATCCTAGGGATAAGGATATTGAGAGATAGGAGTAAGAGACTAATTGGACTTAGTCAAAGTACTTACTTGGATAAGGTGCTGAAGAGGTTCAGTATGCAAGATTCCAAGAAAGGAGAATTACCAATCCAGAGTAATGCCAAGCTGAGTAAAACTCAAAGTCCGAGTACAGAGGCTGAGATAGCTGAAATGAGTCATATACCATATGCTTCTGCTGTGGGCTCGATCATGTATGCTATGACTTGTACTCGCCCTGATGTGGCCTTTGCTTTGAGCATGGTCAGTAGATATCAAGGGAACCCTGGCAAGGCACACTGGACAGCGGTAAAGAACATTCTCAAGTATCTGCGGAGGACTAAGGATTGGGTCCTTACCCTCGGAGGCAGTGATGACTTGAGAGTGGAAGGATATAGCGATGCTAGCTTCCAGACTGATAGGGATAATTTCCGCTCTCAGTCAGGCTGGGTCTTTATCATAAATGGAGGGGCAATTACTTGGAAAAGTTCCAAGCAGGAGACAGTAGCTGATTCTACTTGTGAATCAGAGTACATAGCAGCAAGTGAAGCAGCTAAGGAGGCGATATGGCTAAAGAACTTCATCGGAGACCTTGGAGTTGTGCCAGCTATAAAGGAGCCAATGGAAATTTTCTGTGACAGCGAAAGTGCGGTTGCTTTGGCTAAGGAACCAAGAGATCACGAGAGATCTAGGCACATTGACATAAAATACCATTTCATCAGACATCGAATAGAAGAAGGACTCCTTGTGGCTAAGAGGGTATCATCAGATGAGAACCCGGCAGATCCCCTCACGAAGGGACTGAGCAGGGTTAAGCATTTACAGCATGCGAGGCGCATTGGGCTGAAGGATGATATTAGTTTCAATAATTAGATTCCTGAAACTTGTAAAATGTAATTGACATTTTATGATAAATAAAAGTTGTTATATATTTATGAGTAAGGTGTTACTATCTTGTGTTGATTGTTTACTATGTTTCAATTTTGCATGTTTTTACTTCCAGAATAATTATGTTATTATTCAAACCATCCACAGTCAGTCAAACTTTGGAAGTAAGTATTGATTTAAGACTGTCATGAATTTGGCTTGTATGATTTGTCTAAAAGTGCTTTGGACAATGCAATGGTTGCTACAACATTCATGAGTACTCATAAGGGCTGAGTATTGGATCCAACCCACGCTCACTTGCATCACTTCATGGAATTTATCTCGAGTGATCGTGAGACGGTAATATCATATAAATCTTCAAACCTAGAGATATGAGTTGTTGACTATGAGTTGGTTATTCATTGATTGTACGAAAACGCATTGGTAACTCGATGTTATAAAACGTGCCTTTGTGAATAATTCAACAAGTAGTTAGTACAAGCATATCAGTCGAAGTTTATCTGTTCCTTCTAGAAATAGAAGCGATATTTGGGCCCCTCGATGATTTGGTTTTGACCTATGTACCGGGCCCGGTCAGAACCTAATTGATGTGTTCAATTTAGTTCTATGTCGAAACAAATTAGAGATCGAGAAACAAATGCTGGACAATAAGTAAGACCATGTTCCATGTGTTTGTCCGGTTGATATCATGAGAACAGAGGATTATATGATCACTTATCTTAAATGGCGTATCATCATCATCTCAGTTCCGAGAGACTTTGAAAGAGCTACGATTGCTAGTCGGATTTTGAAGTCATATTTGCAAATATAGTTATTAGACTTATCCAAGTGGGAGACTGTTGGATATAGTGTCTAAGTCCATAACTTTATTTGGTAGGTACTTGACCCGACCCGGCATGGTCCATTTGGGTTGCATAGCATTGCAATACTTGGATAGACTAAATGAGAGAATAAGGCACTTATCATTATTAATATATTATAAGTTCTAATATATTAATAATAGTATTATTTAATTAGTATTGATCAAGTATTAATCTAGTATTAATTTGGTGATCAAAGTGAGACTGATTAAATATATAGGGTTGATTATGACAATCATCAATTCTTTTATGGTGGATTAATGATCCATGGTTTATGGGTTTGGTTATAACCATATGGAGCTCCATGGATAGTCCATGGGAGTTACAAACCCATGGGTCATGAGAAATCAAGAGTCATGACAATTAAGGGCATTCATGTGTAAACCCTAATTGTGACAACACTATAAAAGGAACCCTATGGCTAGCAAAATGGTGAGCTAGTTGACCTAGTGTTACTAGAGAGGGCATAACCGATTTTGAGGCTAAGTGACATTCTCTCAAGTTATTCCAAGTCTTGTGATGTTGTGTGAAGCATTTGAGGCACAACATTTGGGGTGCTAGGCTCACAAAGTCTTGAAGGAATGCAAGCAACAACAAGGTATGTATTTCTACTAGTTTTTATGTTTTATGCAATCCCCATGCCATGCTAGTTAGGAAATAACCTTGAAAAAGAAATTTGCATGTATATAGAGAAAACATAGATTCAAGGTTATTAGGGTTGCATGTACACTTAGGAAGTGTTAGAATGCTCAAAACCCATCAATTATGTTTGTCTATGGTCCTTACTTTGTGAAATAAATCAATTGACAACACTTTAATGATGCTCATTTCACAATCCCAAATCCTTACTGTAAACGTAAGAATATCAAATTCTTGTCATTTACTGTAATCTGGTAGATTCTAAACTTATATGCAATGATCCTTTTGTAATGACTATGCATAAAAGTCATAGAGACTTAGAAACAGACATTACAAAGTATTCCAATGGAAAGAAATTCCATGGAAACGAAGTCTCACATTCAAAGTACATTTCTTTGAACATCCTTCTTGCATTAAGTTTTCTAATCTTACATATATTTAAAGAATGACTTCTACTTATGGAAACATTTCCATATTCCCATTTTGATAGCACTTCTAAACAAGAGTTGCCTCTTTTCAGAAAATGTCAATATGGTCCTTTCCAAAATTTACACCATACTTCCAAGTGTCCATGAGCAACCAATCTTTGGTAAACCTCAGATTGTCCTCGACAATTGCTTAATCATTTTAGTCATATCCAGTTCTAGTCCTTTTCTCTCTTAATGCCCTAGGCATTTGGAAAATTTAGAACGGATGAATATTACAGCACATATAATCGATCCTATATCTGAAGCATATGGGACACGATTCATGATGTCTCACATAAAGACATGATACTAGACCAGTCTTTTGCTATAATATTTCTATTTCTATTTGGCATGTTCTCATAAATCGAATTATGAAAAGGGATGCCGTAATCATAATCGAATTTTAGAATGCAAATAATATTTCCATATATAGAATTTCCTTATGTTGAACCATTCTAACATAACATTCATATATATACTTGTATAAATTTGATTAAAATCTCAATCTAAGATTTTAGAATTGAAATGAAGTATGAATTCCTCTCCCTTAATTATAGCAAAACAACTTTTCAAACCCTGCAACTTGGTGAGTTGAAACCTTTGTTTTCTATAATTAACATTGCTAACTTGCAACACTTACCATAATTGATTATGCTCCTACTAGCATAATAATTACTTTACTAGCATAACACTTATGCTCCCACTAGCTTTGACATGTACCAAGAAATCAGCTGTACTTCTAGAAATCAATACTTTATTGACTTTCTTACCAAAGTTCAGATTTCTGATACAAGATTCTTTGATAAGACTTTATCAAAATCATACACATGTCCTTAGATAGATCGCATATGTGTCTAAACAATTATGAAGAGGAATGTCGTAATCATAGTGTTTAGACCTTTTGCCCATTCTCACAATTCGAATTATTAACAGCGATGCCGTAATCATAATCGAATTTGAGAATGCAAATCCCACAATTCCTATCTCTTTAAAATCTACTTAGTGAAAGCGTTTCCTCACGATCATTTTCATGAATTGGAGAGAAACCTTATGACACTTAGATTTTATGGTGTGTATGTTCCTATCCATGGGAATTTGTCAAACCATAATCATAAGACAAGGTTAGTGACAAACCTAAACTCATATGGACTGAACTTGTTCAATCTCAATTTCTTGCCACCTAGCAGCACAAGGGCCTACCATGTATTCCAAGTTCTTATGCAAACATTTGAGAACTCATAGAACTCACATGCATAGTCAACTTTTAACTGGAATGAGTACAGAAATAAGAATATGTCAACACGATAGGTTACAAACCTCAAGTCATGTGCTAGTGATAATCAACAGGTTTTATTATTGATTAGTTCTTGAGACCCTTTTCAAGATCATTAAGACTCCCACTGACTCCATGACATATGAGATTCTCTTGTCAAGAACCATTCCTTGACAAACAAATATTCAAGAGTTAGTGCGGATTCTTATCAAGAAAAACACTTCACACTATTGGTCTTAGTTGGTCTTTGTTTTATCCAAAACATCACAAATACCAATTTCAAATGTACAAGAGTAGAAAGCATTTTACTCTACATTTGACAAGTGTTATAAACCTTTCTTAAGATTATATCACTCAAGTTACAATCTTGGAGTATGACTCTAAGACTTGTTTTGGAACGAAGTATGACTCATCTTCTTGATTTAACAATTTCAACAATTCACGATTCCTCTTCTTAGCCAAGCAAATGCACCCAGATATCATTAGAGGATCAATTGTGATATGGCTTTCCATAATCTTTAAGATGATTATAAAACATGATACTGAAGTACTCTCCCATCTTTTCATATTGGAGAAACTTTTATCTTTCTGCCTAATTTGATTCTTTTCATTCGTCCTGCCATACATTGAAACTTTTCCAATGTTTCAGAATTACACTTAAACTTGTAAGCATAACCATATTTACTAAACTTTAGTAAATCATGACGAATAGTCTTATCGATCTTTATGCTGGACTTGACCAGTGCACAACCAAGTGTACCCGATCCCCTAGTCCTTCACTTGACTCATATATACATGTGAACAAGGAATTAGTCTTAATTTCCCAAAGATGAAAATTCTCATTCATCACACAAGTTGCATGATTCCAAGTTTCTGTCCAACTGAAACTTGGGTGATGAGAATCTTTCCTTATTCGGCAAATTCTCGACACTACCACAAACGAAAGAATGAAATCCATTTTCCAATATTGCTATCAATTGAATCATATAAACAACAATTTTCACAAATCCCATTGTAAGGATACTTAAAATAAATAAAATCAAGAATTTTCTTTTTATTTTAAAATTGTGGAAAAACTTATCCTTACAATGCAAATACATATGAAAACTATGTTGTTATCCATTCCTAAGCAATCTATCATAACTATTAGCAGCAACTCAAAATTCTGATCTTCAGATCATGCGATCGAAATCCATCTCTTCACGATCAGAATTAGCTTATTCTTCCTTTAAGCTTCCTTTCTTTTCTTTGATTCTACGAAACATCAAAATGCGACCTAGTCACATCATGTAATAAGAATCTCCAAATAGGAACTTAATAGAGTTAGCTAGTGGACTTTACCTGAAGCATAGTCAAATTTTTTGACTTTTACCATCCTAGTGAACTTTCAGGTAAATAGGGCAGCTTCGCAACCAATGCCCCTTCCTTTGGAAATAGAAACATATGGAATCTTTAGTAATGGTACACGGGACTATCTTAGACTTAGCCTTTCTCTTTACCATTTGGTCAACCGGGTTGACTATGGCCGATCCCTTTCCATTGGGAAGAGAAGACTTTTCTGGACTTCCAATGTTTCCATTGTCAATGTCCATGTAAGTTTGGGAAGTAGATCTTCCAATCAAATTTGCTTTACCAGTGCTCCAAATCATTGTTGATTCAGCAGCAACAAGCAAATAGGTAAGATCATTAAGGGTCATGTCATGGTCTGTCACATAGTAGTCCTTAATGAACTCACTATATGACTCGGAAAGTGAATGAAGAACCCAGTCAACAGTCAACTTCCTTGAGACTTCGACACCCAACACTCCCAGCCTGTCAATATGACTTCATCTCCAAGACGTGAGTGCACACAGACTACCCCCCTTATAGACCGGCTTCGTAAATGAGGCCTACTAACGGTAAGACTGACTTACTCTTATACATACATATATATATATATATATATATATATATATATATATATATATTAACTGTTAATATTATAATAGTATAAGGGTTGAATTTTAACTTTTAAAATTCTAAGGTTTGGAATTAAAGTATTCATGGGCGGTGAATTTACAAATTCCAAAACTTGAGGGAAAGTTTTGAACTTTTCAAAAACTTTTGGATTCCAAAACATATGAGTTTAATAAGGTTTTTATTGAAAACTTTTCAAGTTCCATAACTTGAGGACAAGTTATGGAAGACATTAACACCATTAAAAATGAGACTTCCATTTTTCATAACCTATGAGTTTTAATGACTATTTTAAAAGGAAAAACTCTTCATTTTCCATAACTTGAGGACAAGTTAGGAAGTTCATAAAAACCATTAAGACCAAATATTCTAATTAACACAATAATCAAATAATTTTCTATGATCTAGATTAAACTCATAAGTAAAGATAATTCACATCAACAATTTTCAAGAAATTAGCTAATCATATAAACTAATACAAATCTTGAAACTTTGACAATTATCTTGTTTTTGGATGAGGATAATCATTACCATAGCATCAAAATCAAATTTTATGAAAAAAAAACAATTTGTGGTAATGATCCTAATCCAAAACAGGCCAAAAAAACTCGAAAATCTGCTGTCAGGGGCACCAACTCGTCGAGTGCATGAACTGACTCGACGAGTTGGTTGAATTATAAGGTGAACTCGGCAAGTTCCCCAGTGGACTCGGCGAGTCCACTGTCCGGACAACACAAAAAACAATTTTTTCACTTTGAAAACCAATAATAACATCAAGTATAATAGAAAACAACCCATGGCTCTGATAGCACTGTTGGGTTTATAGTATACTACAACCACCTCTGGTGCACATACAACCCTAAAAGCTTTGGATCTATGTTTTCTCTAATTATTCATGCAATATTGTTTCCAAAGCTTTAAGCCTACAACTAGCATACAAATGATATAAACAACAAAAAATACTAGTGAGGAATTTACCTCTTTATGTAGCTTGTAGAACTTGTTGTATTTGGCCTTTAAGAACTTAGCACCAATAGTATGAATGTCTCAAATGGTTCACAACACATCTAGGACAAAGGATGACATTTTGAGAGAGAGTCTTGAACCCAAAATCGTCCATGAACTCCAAGAACTAGTAGTCTACGATTTTGGCTATGGAGTCACATATTTATATATAGGATTCCAAGGGTCGTGGGTTATGTAACGCCCGTGTTTCTGGGCTAAGCATTAGTATAGAGATGTAATAGTCAGGTTCAACCATTGTAACTCGTTTTGAAGTAATAAAAATGAATTATTTGAATATTATGTGAATTATGTAAAATTATGTGTTTTATACTTAATTATGTCTATATAATAAATCAAGAATGAAAATAAACGTCAAAAATAGAATGTTAGATAAGCCTGATACCTATGAAGAAAGTTGTAGTGGTCGTGACAAGGATTCCGGAGATATAAAGAACGCCGAAATCCGAGTTATAACGAAGAAGTTATGGCATGTCGAAGTTTCGCGACAGAACCGGCATGCCACTGCGTGACATAAATAGCGAATTTATGATAGAGGACTTTTTAGACCTAGCAATCTAAACGAAATTCGTAGTGTTCATTAAACCGAGAGCGTGCATAAAAAGAACGCCCAAATCTAACTGTGTATGAGGAAGTTGTGATTTTTCTAAGTTTCGGATCAGCCGTGCACAGCCCAAAGTTCGAATAATAGACCAAGCGATTTCTAGCCGACACGCCCTAAACGAGAATCGAAGATCTTGTTAATAGTAGCGCAACGGTAAAAAGACAGACAAAAACGGATGTCGGATAAACAAGTTATGAATTTTTAACGGACTTTTCGTGTCCCGACCTGTTAAAATTATAACTTTAAATATAGAGTCAAAATTAGCCGACGGAGTCTAAATGAAAGTTGTAGAGTACGGTCTCACCTACGCGTGGATATATAGAACGTCGAAAACGGAGCTCATATGTGAAAGTTATGAATTTTCAAAGTCAAGAATGAAATTTGTGAGGCTGATGCGAAGGTACGCCCCGCGTAGCAAAATTACGCCAAGCGGTCTCGCAACATTTGGTCCAAAGATGCCCACATCGCCCCAGCCGAACCTCGCCATCTGTCCCTTCGTACGTGGAGCGTGGGCTCGTACGCGAAGCGTAGTGAGTACGCGCAGCGTACTCCGAGGAGTACGCCCAGCGTAGACCGAGGCCAGCTCCTATAAATAGGATGCGAGGGCTAGCCAAAAACTCACACATCTCACTTATTATTTCTCTCTCTACTCTCTCTCTAACTTCCCCAACCCCCCCCCCCCCCCAAAGCCTGGGGTACCTCCCTAGCATTAGAAGAAACCCCCGGAGCACCCAAAGTCTCCGAGAAAAAGAGTTTTTCGGTTTGAAACTCTGCCCGCGCAGAGCCCGGTTTTCAAGCAAACCTCCTGTTTTCGTCAAAGGAGATTATTTTAAGAAGCGAAGTGTTGTCCGAATCACTCCTTATCAGGTGAGTGCATAGTCACTTTCATCTTACACATAGATATGAAGTATTTTATATAAATTATGTGCTATGTGTATAAATATATGTTGTCTGTTTACCTGAGATGTTTGCTGGATGAAAGATCTGAACCTCTTTCTTTTCAGATCTGAACTTCTTCCTTTAGATCTAAACATTTTCTTCCAGATCTGAACTTTCTCCTACATATCTAGATTTTCCTTCGGATCTAAACTTTTTTTTTAGATCTAAGACTTTTCTTCAGATCTGAATGGTATATGTATTTTTGTCAGATCTAACCCTTTTCTTTCAGATATGAACTTTTTCCTTCAGATATGGACTTTCTCACTGCAGATCTGAAGTTTTCAGATCTAAACCTGATATATGGATGATTTATACTTGAGATCTGTACTGGATGAAAGATCTAAACTTCTATCTTTCCAAATCTGACATTTTCTTCAGATCTAGACTGTATATGTATTTTATGCTTTGAAAGTATGATGAAAGATTAAACTTTGTTTCTGAGATCTAGACCTTTTTCTTCAGATCTGAACCGTATATGTATTTTCTTTACAGATCTAAACTATTTCTTCCGATCTGAACTGTATATGTATTTTATATCTACAAATATGTTGGGTAAAACATTGGTAGATGAAATAGTTGGTGTGTGATGAAAGATGAGTTAGAGGATGAGATAAAAGGTGATATAGATTATGAGATGAGGGTGAGAGGTGAAATATGAGAGAAACCTTTACCCAAACGATGGCCCCGTCATCTAGCAGAGTATGGATGACAACCATGGACTATTCTAGACAGTCTGTGGAACACTAGCAAGCTCGCTGCCTGTAGGTGTTGTGAACAATACGTTCACCCGGTGTACTCTAAAAACCCATTGACATGCATTGCAGGTGGACTCCCGCAAATAATATTGTCGATACATGAAAGCTATGGACTTAGCATCCGTTGGATGAACCCTGGCAGCTATGGATTTAGTGTCTGTTGTATAAACCTTGGCGACGATGGACTTCGTGCCTATTCCTTAGGAAAACCCTTAGGAATGAGTGATAGACGATTCTTAGGGTATATCCCTAGGAATTAAAGATGATAATGGGGATGGGTAATTGGGTTAATTGTTTAAAACATAATAACTTTATTATTGTGGGTTGAAAACCCTATGTACTCACCAGGTTTCCCAACCTGACCCACTCAGTTTATTTGTACCACAGGTGTCGATATAAAGCTACACTACACTGAGGGATTAAAGAGATGTAGATCACTAGTGTAAATGAATATAAGTTCTGTTTATGCTTATGTTTCTGTATTGACATTGACATCCCAAGGTTTTAAAAGGAATAAAATACATTTCTTCGGAAATGCTCTGATAACATATTTATCATGTTTTTCTGGGAACAAAATTCCGCAACACTTTTCTTAAGAAGTTACTCTGATTTTTATTAAAAAGCATAAACTAAATCGGTCTTTTCTGGCCGTAAAAATGGGGATGTCACAGGTTAACCCTAAACCATACCCATGGGTTTATGATCCATGGTTGATGTGGCTCAACTCTTTATGTATCCATACATAAACTTAGTCCAACATGGATCAATGGCCCAATCCATATGTTTCACATGTCCTCGAGTGTTTGAATGGTCCATTCACTTTGACCTTCAATCTGTCGATGATAAGCAGTGCTAAAATGAAACCTTGTACCCAGATCCTCATGGAACTTCTACCAAAAACGAGATGTGAACCGAACATCCCAATCAGATACAATGGAGACTGGAATACCATGCCGAGGAACAATCTCATGCACGTACAATTCGGCCAATTTCTCGGCCGAAGAACTCTCTCGAATGGCTAGAAAGTGACCGCTGTTGGTCAGACGGTCCACGATAACCCATAAAGCATCGAATCCCTTAGCCATCTGAGGTAACTTGGTGATGAAATCCATAGTAATATATTCCGATTTCCACATGGTAACCTCCAACGGCTGCAACTTGTCATGCGGCCTCTGGTGCTCAGCCTTGACCATCCAACATGTCAAGCACCTATGACATCCCCAAATTCACAGTTATTTAAAAAAAATTATTTATGCTTATTTGAAAATCAAAGTATTCATTTTAAAGAATAATATTGCAGAATTTGTTCCCAGAAAACATGATAAATATATTAACAAAGCATTTCTGAAGAAATGTATTTTGTTTATATTAAAACTTTGGGATGTCATCGTCAATACAGAAACATAAGCATAAACAGACCTTACATTCATTTACACTAGTGATTTACATCTCCTTTAATCTCTCAATGTAATGTAGCTTCGTATCGACACCTGTGATACAAATAAACTGAGTGAGCCAGGTTGGGAAACCCGGTGAGTACATAGGGTATCCAAGCCACAATAATAAATTTATTATGTTTCATCATCACATAATTAACCCAATTACCCATCCCCGATATCTTCTTTTTTTCTTAAGGATCTACCCTAAGAATCATCTATCATTCACTCATTCATTCCTAAGGATTCTCCTAAGGAATAGCCACGAAGTCCATCGTTGCCTATGGCACAGCTGCCAATGTTATCTATTAGGCACAACTGCCAATATTATCATTCTGGCGCAGCTGCCAGGATTATGACGTTCTCTATTAGGCGCAACTGCCGATATTATCATTTAGGCGCAGCTACCAAGATTATGATGTTCTCTATTAGGCGCAACTGCCGATATTATCCTTTAGGCGCAGCTACCAGGATGTTTAGAGTACCACATACTTCAAAAACATCTACATGTTGTGGCGCAGCTGCCAATGTTCATCTATAGGGCACTAAGTCCATAGCTTCCATTGTTCATCTATATAATCTTTCATCTCTCATCATTTATCTACCTATCTTTACCCAATAATTTAATAGGTATAAAAAACATATGCAGTAAAAATCAAATAAAACATGTATATTTGGTTAATCCAGCATAGATATCAAGAACACATATAATATCCACACATAACACGTAATTTATAGGAAATACTAATGTGTAAGATGAAAGTAACTATGCACTCACTTGTTAAAGTGGTGATTCCAACTTGGATAGCGCTTCGCTTCTTAACAATATAATTTCCTTCGACGAAACCTAGTATTATTACCACTAGATTTTATTCTAATATTTATCGCGACTATTTATGAGTGATATCGTTTTATAAGTGTTAAACAGTACTTTTCAACCACTATGTACAGACACGGGCCAGACATTAAACACCGGAGGGCAAGACCATTTTGGCATTATAGCACTTCTGAAATCCAACAACCCTATGCGGCCCTTCAAACCAGATTCCCCATACCGTGGGTAGTTAAAATATATTATAATAACACTTTGTATATTATATTTTATAATATATTTATTGTTTATAAATTTATAATAACGATAATAAACTTAAACATAAGTTATACTTAAAGTAGGGTAAGCATAACTCACTTACTAGCAGGTTTGGCTAGGAACCGGGCTCTGCGGGGGAAGAACTTCTGAGCCAAAAGATCTTCTTCTCGGAGCCTTCTGGCGCTCCAGGACTCGCTACTAACACCTACGAGGTGCTAAAGAAAAGGTCTTAGGACCTTGTAGGGTTTGGGAGGGAATGGAATGGAAAGGTGTGATGAAATGAGTGAAATTCGGCTCTATTTATCGGCTGTCCAGGGTCTCCTCACGTCGTGAGACTTGGCTCTCACGTCGTAATCCTTGCGTAGGCACCAAGGCGAAGCCTGGTGCTGACTTGTGGCGCCGGACGCAGGTAAAACAACCAATTTTAGAAAAAAAATCAAAATTTTCGCATACAAGCTCCTTTTTTTACGTTCTTTAGATCCACGCGTAGGTATTGACAAGATCTACAACTTTCCTTTTGACCCCATTGGCTAAATTTTGACCGATTTTAAATTTAAAAGTATGAGAAGATTACATTGTTAACGACCGTGTAAAATTCACAACTTCTACATATGGACTCCATTTTCGACTGTCTTTTTATCGTTTAACTCCTATTAATGAGATATTCAATTATCATTTAGATCATTTTGGCTAAAAATTGACCGATCTAAAATTCGATTTCCGGGCTGTGCACTATTATGCTAAATCTTAGAAAAATCATAACTTCCTCATACGAAGTCAGATTTTGACGTTTTTTTATGAACGCTCTCGGTTTAACGTATACTACGACTTTCGTTTATATCGCTAAGGCTAAAAAGTATTTTATCACAAACTCACTTTTTACGTCACACAGCGTCATGTCGGTTTTGTCGCAAAACTTCGTCGGGTCATAACTTCTTCGTTATAAGTCGGATTTCAGCATTCTTTATATGTACGGAACCCTTGTGACATATACTATAACTTGGTTAAGATTATTCATTCTAAATAATATTCTATCAAAAATTCATTTTTTGATGCTTATTGTCTCTAAATTAATTAGCCCGAATTTGCGGGCGTTACGACACCTCTCAACATACCGTGATATCTCTCTCTTCATGAACGACCACCAGTAACTAAGACTCAAATCTTGGTACATCTTGGTGGCTCTAGGGTGTATCAAAAACCTGGACTTGTGTGCCTCCTCCAGCACTGTCTGCCTGATCCCACCAAAATCTGGCACCCAAACCCGTCCATACCGGGTCAATAATCCACAACTGTCAGTAACAAACCTGTCAATCTCACACATGAGTCTCTCCTATTTCCAGTTTTCCTTCTTGACTCCCTCAGCCTGAGCCTCCCTAATCAAATCTAACAATGGTGAATCAATCGAAATCCTCATACATAGGCTCTCAATAAGAGAGCTAGGCGTCTTGCATCTCAAAGCATCAACGACAACATTCTCTTTCCCTGGGTGATACGGAATCTCACAGTCATAATCCTTGACCACGTCGAGCCACCTACATTGTCTCTTATTCAAATTCGACTGATCCATGAGATATCTCAAACTCTTGTGATACGTGTAGATTGTACACCAGACCCCATACAAATAATTATGCCAAATCTTGAGGGCGAACACCATTGCTCCCAACTCCAAATCATCAGTCAGATGATGGATGATGGATGCATCACAAAATATCGAGAGGCGTAAGAAATAACCCTCCCTCGTTGCATAAGAACTGCCCCCAGGCCGATGATGGATGCATCACAAAATATCACAAAATCCTCAACATCCTCAGGGAGGGTCAATACTAGGGCCTCATAAAACTTCTGTCGCAGTGTCTCGAATGCAACATATTGCTCAGGCCCCCAACGGAAATCCACGCTCTTCCTTGTCAGACGAGTAAGGTGTATGGCAATCTTGGAGAAGTCCTGAATAAATCTTCGATAATACCCTGCTAAACCCAAGAAACTCCTGATCTCCGAGGGAGACTTCGGAACCTCCCACTGCATCATGGCCTCAATCTTGGCCGGATCGACCAAAATCTCATTCTGGTTAACGAGATGGCACAAGAAATCGATCTCTCGTATCCAAAACTCACACTTTGAGAACTTGGCATACAGTTGTTCTCTCTTTAAAACTCCTAGAAGCTCTCAGAGGTGCTCCTCATGCTGCTCCCTAGTCTTGGAATACACCAAGATATCATTAATGAAAACAATGACTGATCGTTCGAGCATCGGCCTATATACCTGATTCATCAAATCCATAAATTTCACAGGCGCATTGGTGAGCCTAAATGGCATCACCACGAACTCGTAATGACCAGAACGATTCTAGAACACGGACTTCTCCACGTCCTCCTCTCTAACCTCATTTGATGAACCCGACCTCAAATCGATCTTGGAGAACCAAGATGCACCCTGTTGGGTTTTGAGCATTCTAACACTCCTAAGGTGTACATGCAACCCTAATAACCGTGGATCTATGTTTTCTCTAAAATACATGCAAATAAGAATTTCTAAGGTTTTCATCCTAACTAGCATAGCATGCAAACTAGAATCATAATATACTAGAAGAATGACATACCTTTTGATAGTGATTGATTGCTTGGAGTTTGAGAGCCTAACACCAATAGTGTGAATGCCTCGAGTGGAATCACAAATCACCACAAACCTTGGAACCTTGAGAGAATAATATATGTGCTCTAGAAATTAGGCCACCACTCTTGTTCACACACAACTAGTGTCATTTCAAGCATCATAAGCTCCTTTATATAGTGTGGAGGATTAGGGTTACATCCATGTAAACCCTAATACCCATGACTCTTCCTTTCCAAGGATCCATGGGTTAAAAGCTCCATGGACTATCCATGGATTCCCATGCATGCCAAGCCCATTCCAAATGAGTATTAGCCCACACTACATAAACTACAAGAGCCCATATTTAATTAGTCACCTTTTTGATCACCAAATTAATTCTAAATTAATTTATGACCAATACTAATTAAATAATATGATTTAATATTAATATATTATAACTTATAATATATTAATAAAGCATGAACATACTATTCTCAAAAGATTATCCAAACAAATTGTTCAGGTGAAGTGCAACCCAAATTGACCATGCCGGGTCGGGTCAAGTACATCTCAAATATTGTTATGGACTTAGACACCTTATCCAACAGTCTCCCACTTGGGTGAGTCTAATAACATATTTGCAGATATGACTTCAGGAACCAACCGGCAATCGTAGCTCTCAAAACCCTGTTGAACTATGAAGCGTCATTTTAGATAAGTGATCATATAATCCTCTGCTCTCATGATATCAGTCGGACAAATACATGGAACAATGTCTTACTTATTGTCCAGCAGTTTGTTTCCCGATTTCCGATTTGTTTGACAAAGAACTTAATCGAACACATCAATTTAGTTCTGACCGGGCCCGGTACATAGGTCAAAACAAAATCATCGAGGGGCCCAGATATCGCTTCTAATCCTCCAAGGACTAGAAGGAACAGATAAAATTCGACTCATATACTTGTTTCTACTACTTGTTGAATTATACACAAAGGCACGTTTGATAACATCAAGTTACTGATTCATTTTCGTGCAATCAATGTACAACCAACTCATAGGTAACAACTCATATCTCTAGGTTTGAAGACTTATATGATATTACCGTCTCACGATCACTCGAGATAAATTCCATCAAGTGATGCAAGTGAGCGTGGGTTGAATCCAATACTCATAACTTATGAGCACTCATGAGTGTTGTAGCCATGTCCAACATCTTAGACCTCTACAACCAACTCATGACAGTCTTGATTCATATCTACTTCCAACATATTATTGGATAAGGTGTATAAGTCCATAACTATTTCTGGTATGTACTTGACCCGACCCGGCATGGTCCATTTGGGTTGCATGGCACCATGCAATTGGATAAACTAAAATGAGAGAAATAACACTTATGGTTTATTAATATATTATAAGTTCTAATATATTAATAATATTATTTAATTAGTTTGATCAAGAATTAATTTAGAATTAATTAAGTGATCAAAAGATAACTAATTAAATATATGGGTAGATTATGTAAATCTTCCATATCTTATATAGTGGGCTAAGAGGCTCCATGGATTATCAAGTTGGGTTCCACCCATAGGATGCTCCATGGAGGCTCCATGGGAGTTACAAACCCATGGGTCATGGAAATGAAGAGTCATGCCACATTAGGGTTTACATGGTGTAACCCTAGATGTGACACACTATATAAGCAACATGTTCTCCACCAAAATCGGCGACACTAAGAAACAAGAGGGCTAGAGCCGATTTTGCAAGTGTAAGATTCTCTCAAAGTTTACTCCTTTGCATTTGGTGTTGTGTGAAGCATTTGAGGCATCACACTTGGGGTGCTAGGATCACAAGGTTTCAAGGATCATAATCAACAACAAGGTAAGTTATTCTATCTTTCATTCAAGTTAAAAATGTTCCCCATGTATGCTAGATAGGAATATAACCTTGGAATTCAACTTTCCATGATTATTAGACAAACATAGATCCAAGGTTATTAGGGTTGCATGTACACTTAGGAAGTGTTAGAATGCTCAAAACCCATCAGTGGTATCAGAGACTAGGTTTGTTTGTTCTTGTTTTTTTTTGTGTGCAAACAGCTTGAAAAAAAAGTTTTTCTGTTTTCTGCTCGTATGAAAGTTTGCACATTTGTTGCTGGAAATGGACTAGAAACATTACCCTAAACTATTTTGATGTTTTAAAGCTTGTTTTAGATGGTGTAATGTTTATGCTAATCTATTTACAATGGCAATTATTAAAATTACAAGTTTTTTTTAAGTGTAATTTTTGATTCTTGAAAGTGTTCATATTCATGTTCTTGAACTTATGAAGATTAGATGATCATAGGAATTGTTTGTAACCTTCATGGTAGTTTAATTCATGATCATAATGTGTTTTAATGGAGTCCATAACTTGTCCTCAAGTTATGGAAAACCAAAAGTCTCACTTTTATTAAAACCATTAAAAGAACACAAGAGTTATAAAAATGAAGAGTCTTCATTTTTATTACTCAATTAATTCATAAGTTATAAGAAATGAAAAGTTTTGGAAGTTTACAAAACTTGCCCTCAAGTTTTGGAACATGTAAAGTCTTGATTAAAACTTTAGTTCCAACCCTTAGAATTTTAAAAGTTAAAATTCAACCCTTATACTTTATAATATTATAAGTTACTAATATATATATGTATAACGTCAAGTCGTCTTACCGCTAGTACACCTCATTCACGAAGCCGGTCTATAAGGGGGGTATAAGGTTGTTGCCTATAAAATGGCAACTTAATGGGTGTCCACTCTCACCCACCGCTTCATTGATCGGTGGAGGGTCGTTAGCCGAACGGGTAAGACAAGGACTTATAAATTCTCATTAAAAGTATGATGAATATTATAAAGTAACTAAATGCTTTTATTAAATTCTCAATCTTAGTTACTTTAGGAAAATGTGAATAAGGTGCTAATCCATGAAATTACACTTTACACTTTGTTTAAGTCGTTGGTGGAGCGTGTGTGGTTAACCGGCACACTAACTTGGACTTAACAAGGTAGGCAAAGGGTGACTTAAGGTTTACCATAGCATCGGTGGAACGTGTGTGGTTTACCGGCACATCGATTGAGTGATAAACCTTGAGGGTACCAAGTGATTTGCATTGTTACTTCACACCTCGTTTTGTGATCCTCGGTATCCCAGTCACAAAACTTGGAGGGCACACTTGAGATTGAAACATGCCTTTGAAAAGTTCATTGAATCTCAAAAGAATCTAGGAATTTCTAAGAACCAATTAAAAACCTAATATTTATATTTCGTTTTTCATGGTGGAAATTGGTGAATCGTCATTCACCTACCTTTCAAATATGTTATAGTTTGGATTACGGCATACCTCTTCTAAGTTATAATATATTGTGATTGGATTCTAGCCTTAATATTACATTTGGGTGTTTTATTAAGGACTCTCTTAATATCTAAACTAATCTTGTTCTCTTCTTTCAGATGTCTTCAAACAATGCTGCTTCTGGCTCTAATCCTAATGGCTCCTTTACCCTTATGAACTTGTGTGGGAAAGTCACTTTTGTTGGATCCAACTTCAATGAATGGATCAGAAACATCAGGATGATTACCCGCTACGAGGACAAAGAATATGTCCTTGACAAGGAGCTTAAGGAGATTGATGAGACCACTGCAACTCCCCAGGAGATCGCTGACTTCCGAGCACATGAAAGGGATGCTACAAAAGTGGCATGCATCATGTTGGCCACCATGACAGCGGAACTCCAAAAGTCCTATGAGGACTTCTACCCTTTTGAAATGCACCAAGATCTGATGGAAAGATACCATCAAAGTGCACGACAAGAGAGGTATGAAATCATATGCTCTATCATAACAACCATGATGAAGGACGGGGAAACCGTCACAAGCCACATGCAGAAAATGCAAAGGTAAGTGGATCGGTTGCTGAAGCTTAATGTGAACTTCCCTGAGGAGCTTGCAATAGATATCATTTTGCACTCCTTACCATCGTGCTATGATCAATTCCGCATGACATATCACATGAATAAGGAAGAGGTCACACTCAGCAAACTTCAGGGACTCCTCAAGACCGCAGAAACAGGTCTTAAGGGTAAGTCGGTGGTTAACACTCCTACTCCAAACTCCGCCCCGGTTTTGGCAATCGGGAAAGGTAGAGGGAAGAAGAGGAAGAGCTCTTCGAAGGGTACCAAGGCTAGGACCCTTGACGGCTTTTCTTCAAGTGGAACCAAGAAAGGTTTCGTCACTCCTTCTTCTGACCCAAAAGAGGCTGAATGCTTCTATTGACATGAAAAGTCACATTGGAAGCGGAACTGCCCAAAATACCAGCAAGATGTGAAGGATGGGAAAGTTAAACCCAACCATGCAGGTATTTACACTATCTTATCTAATAACTCACCCCATTCTAACTCTTGGGTCCTTGATACCGGTTGTGGTATTCATATCTGTTCTGATTTGCAGGGACTAAGAAGAAGTGAGAATGTGGAGCATGGAAGAATAAACTTAATCATGGGGAATAGGAAAGCTTTACCTGTCACCAAGATTGGAGTTTATACTTTATTGCTAAGTAGTGGGTTTAGTTTAGATTTAAATAAGTGTTGTTATTCCCAGAAATGGCAAGAAACATTATTTCCTTTCATGCATTGTATAAACAAGGTTTCACCTTTTCATTTGATAATGAAGTTTGTTCGATTAATGCTTTCTTTAATAATGTTCTTTATTTTAAAGCATTACCTTGTGATGGCGTGTATGAAACTGTATCTGTGGTTGATAACTTAGGAAATAATGTATTGTGTATTGATTCTGTTAATAATAATAACTTGGATAAAGCATCATTATGGCATTGTCGTCTTGGACATATAAGCAAGAAACGCATAGGCCAACTCCAAAAGGATGGAGTCTTGGAGTCATTTGACCAAAAGTCAGATGATAGTTGCGAATCATGCTTACTTGGAAAAATAACAAAGTCACCCTTCACAGGTTCTTGTGAGAGGGGTGATGGTTTGTTGGATCTTATACACACGGATGTGTGTGGACCCTTCAAACATGCCACAAGGGATGCTAATCGTTATTATTTGACTTTTACTGATGATTATAGTAGATATGGATATGTCTACTTAATCAAGCATAAGTCAGAGACTTTTGAGAGGTTTAAAGAGTTTAAACAGGAAATCGAGAATCAATTGGGTAGGAACATTAAGATGCTTCGATCCGATCGAGATGGTGAGTATCTTAGTTCAGAGTTCCTCGACTATCTTAGGGAATGTGGGATTGTCTCACAATTGACACCTCCCAGGACACCGCATTTGAATGGTGTAGCTGAGAGGCGTAATCGAACCTTGTTGGATATGGTTCGTTCCATGATGAGTCGAGCTTCGCTACCAATCTCATTTTGGGGGTATGCCTTAGAGACTGCCGCCCATATCCTTAATCTAGTTCCCACAAAGAAAGTTGCCAAAACTCCTCATGAGATGTGGACTGGTAAAGTACCCAAACTAGACCACATTAAGATTTGGGGTTGCGAGGCTTTCGTGAGACGCGAGACTCAGGATAAGCTCGAACCTCGAAGTGAGAGGTGTATTTTCATCGGCTACCCACATAAATCCTTTGGTTACCTCTTCTACAGACCTAGTGAGAATGTGGTCTTTGTAGCTAGGAGGGCTTTCTTTCGAGAGAGAGAGAGTTCATAAGCCAAGGAGACAGTGGGAGGCAAGTTCACCTTGAAGAAATTCAAGAGTCAAGTGGTGAAGGAACTTCAAACCCTAGCACTCAACTTGAGGAGGAAACTCCTGTTGAGCCAATTGACAAGTCTGTACCTCTGAGGCATTCCACAAGGGTTAGGAATGCACCTGAGCATTACCATGGATTCCATATTACTGTGGAAGGTGATACACTTATCAGTGATGAGACACTTATAGGTCTGGATGAACCTAACAGTTACGCAGAAGCCATGGTAGGCCCTGAGTCAGCCAAGTGGAAAGAGGCAATGAACAGCGAGATACAGTCCATGTATGACAATCAAGTTTGGAACTTGGTTGAGAATGTACCAGGTCGTAAGACTGTAGGGTGCAAATGGATCTTCAAGAAGAATACCGACATGGATGGTAATGTACACACTTATAAGGCACGACTGGTTGCAAAGGGTTTCTTACAAACTCCGGGAGTTGATTATGATGAGACATTTTCTCCAGTGGCCAAGATTAAGTCTATTAGGGTTATGTTAGCCATAGCCGCATTTCATGACTATGAAATATGGCAAATGGATGTCAAAACCGCTTTCCTTAATGGAAAGTTGGCTGAGGATGTTTACATGAGTCAGCCAGAGGGTTTTGTCAACACAGAGTACCCTAATAGAGTGTGTAAGCTTGAGAAATCCATTTATGGGTTAAAGCAAGCACCTCGCAGATGGAATCTTTGCTTTGATGAGAAAGTCAAGGAATTTGGCTTTTCTAGGAGTGAAGATGAATCTTGTATATATGTCAAGGCTAGTGGGAGTATAGTTAGCTTTTTGGTATTGTATGTGGATGACATACTACTCATAGGAAATGACATCCCAACTCTGCAGGAAGTTAAGTCCTGGCTTGGGAAGTGTTTCTCTATGAAGGACCTAGGAGAAGCTGCCTATATTCTAGGGATAAGGATCTTGAGAGACCGGAGTAAAAGACTAATTGGACTTAGTCAGAGTACCTACTTGGATAAGGTGCTGAAGAGATTCGGCATGCAGGACTCCAAGAAAAGAGAGTTACCCATCCAGAGTAACGCCAGATTGAGTAAGACACAAAGCCCTAGTACTGAGGCTGAGATAGCAGAAATGAGTCGAATACCTTATGCTTCGGCTGTAGGATCGATCATGTATGCTATGACGTGTACTCGACCTGATGTAGCCTTTTCTTTGAGCATGGTTAGCAGGTATGAGGGGAACCCTGGCAAGGCACACTGGACTGCGGTAAAGAATATCCTCAAGTACCTATGGAGGACTAAGGACTGGGTCCTTACCCTCGGTGGGAGTGAAGACTTGAGAGTTGTAGGGTATAGTGATGCTAGCTTTCAGACTGATAGGGATAATTTCCGCTCTCAGTCAGGCTGAGTCTTTACCTTAAATGGAGGAGCAATTTCTTGGAAGAGTTCCAAGCAAGAGACAGTGGCTGATTCAACTTGCGAATCAGAGTATATAGCAGCTAGCGAGGCAGCAAAGGAGGCGATATGGCTGAAGAACTTCATTGGAGACCTTGGAGTTGTACCAGCTATTAAAGAGCCAATGGAAATTTTCTGTGATAGTGAAAGAGCAGTTGCCTTAGCCAAGGAACCAAGGGATCACTGGAGATCCAGACACATCGACATAAAATACCATTTCATCAGACATCGAATAGAAGAAGGACTCCTCGTGGCAAAGAGGGTATCATCGGATGAGAATCCAGCAGATCCCCTCACGAAGGGACTGACTCGGGTTAAGCATCTCCAGCATGCTCGGAGCATAGGGCTGAAGGATGATATTAGATTTAGTAGTTAGATAACCTTGAAATTTGTAAAGTGTAATTGACATTAGATGATGAATAAAAGGTGTTTTATTTATGAGTAAAGTGTTGCTATCTCTTGTCGATCGTTTACTATATTTCTTTTGCATGTTTTGACTTCCAGAATAATTATGTTTGGTATATCATATTATTCGAACCTCCACAGTCGGTCATATTTCGGAAGTAGGTATGAATCAAGACTGTCATGATTGGTTGCAGAGGTCTAAGTTGTTGGACATGGCTACAACACTCATGAGCGCTCATAAGTTCTGAGCATTGGACTCAACCCACGCTCACTGGAATCACTTCATGGAATTTATCTCGAGTTATCGTGAGACGGTAATATCATATAAGTCTTCAAACCTAAAGATATGATTTGTTACTTATGAGTTGGTTATGCATTGATTGTACGTTAACGAATTGGTAACTCGATGTTATAAAACGTGCTTTTGTGTATAATTCAATGAGTGGTAGAACAAACATATGAGTCGAAGTTTATCTGTTCCTTCTTGGATTAGAAGCTGATATCTGGGCCCCTCGATGATTTTGTTTTGACCTATGTACCGGGCCCGGTCAGAACTAAGTTGATGTGTTCAATTAAGTTCTTTGTCAAACAAATAGGAAATCGGGAAACAAACTGTTGGACAATAAGTAAGACATTGTTCCATGTATTTGTTCGGCTGATATCTAGAACAGAGGATTATATGATCACTTATCTTAAATGGCGTATCATCATCTTCTCAGTTCCGAAAGACCTTGAAAGAGCTACGATTGCCGATCGGTTCCTGAAGTATTGCAGTTATAGTTATTAGACTTATCCAAGTGGGAGACTGTTGGATAAGGTGTATAAGTCCATAACTATTTCTGGTATGTACTTGACCCGACCCGGCATGGTCCATTTGGGTTGCATGGCACCATGCAATTGGATAAACTAAAATGAGAGAAATAACACTTATGGTTTATTAATATATTATAAGTTCTAATATATTAATAATATCATTTAATTAGTTTGATCAAGAATTAATTTAGAATTAATTAAGTGATCAAAAGATAACTAATTAAATATATGGGTAGATTATGTAAATCTTCCATATCTTATATAGTGGGCTAAGAGGCTCCATGGATTATCAAGTTGGGTTCCACCCATAGGATGCTCCATGGAGGCTCCACGGGAGTTACAAACCCATGGGTCATGGAAATGAAGAGTCATGCCACATTAGGGTTTACATGGTGTAACCCTAGATGTGACACTCTATATAAGCAACATGTTCTTCACCAAAATCGGCGACACTAAGAAACAAGAGGGCTAGAGCCGATTTTGCAAGTGTAAGATTCTCTCAAAGTTTACTCCTTTGCATTTGGTGTTGTGTGAAGCATTTGAGGCATCACACTTGGGGTGCTAGGCTCACAAGGTTTCAAGGATCATAATCAACAACAAGGTAAGTTATTCTATCTTTCATTCAAGTTAAAAATGTTCCCCATGTATGCTAGATAGGAATATAACCTTGGAATTCAACTTTCCATGATTATTAGACAAACATAGATCCAAGGTTATTAGGGTTGCATGTACACTTAGGAAGTGTTAGAATGCTCAAAACCCATCACATATGACCGACTGTGGATGGTTTGAATAACTTAATCATTCGGAAAGAATAACCTAGTTATTATGGAAGTCAAAACATGCAAAGTGAAACACAAGAATAATTGAATCCAATATGGTCTCAGCACTTATGAATATAAATAAAACACCTTTTATTCGTTACCATATTGATTCCACATTATTCTGTTTTGATTTATCAACTTAACACTTGAATTAAAACAATAGTTGTCCCATGCTCCAAGCATGTACACTATGTTTTCTAAACAATAGTCATGACATACACCAAGTATGCACACAATGTTTGTCTATGATCTTTTTACTTTGTAAAGTAGATCAATTGAACATGATTCCAATGATGCTCATTTCACAGTCCCAAATCCTTACCGTAAATGTAAGAATACCAAATTCTTGTCATTTACTGTAATCTGTTAGATTCCAAACTTATATGCACTGATCCTCTTGCAATGACTATGCACAAAAGTCACAAAACTTGTCAACAGTCATTACAGAGTATTCCAAAGGAGATCAATTCCATGGAAACGAAGTCTCATATTCAAAGTACATTGCTTTGAACATCCTTCTTGCATAAAAGTTTCTAACTTTCTCATAGATTCTTAATATCCAATTCCCAGTATGGAAAATTTCCATATTCCCATTTTGATTATCATATCTGAACAAGAGCTACCTCTTTTCAGAATATATATATATGGTCCTTCTAAATTTTAACATTATACTTCCAACTGTCCCTTAGCAACCAATCTTTGGTGAACCTTAGATTGTCCTCGACAATTTCTTAATCATTTTAGTCATATCTGGTTCTATTCCTTTTTCCCTCTTAATGCTCTAAGCACTTTGAAAAATTTAGAACGGATAAATATTATAGCACATGTGACCGATCCTATACCCGAAGCATATGGGACACGATTCATGATGTCTCACATAAAGACCTGATACTAGATCAGTCTTTTGCTACAATATTTTTATTTGCCATGTTTTCAAAAATCGACTATGAAGAGGGATGTCGTAATCATAATCGAATTTGAGAACGCAATATATATAGAATTTCCTTATGTTGAAGCATTCCAACATAAAACTCATATATATGTCCTTGACTAATGATGATTAAAATCTCAATCTAAACTTTTTAGGATTGAAATGAAGTATAATCTCCTCTCCCTTAATTATAGCAAAACAACCTTTTCCAAGTGAAAATCTTGTTTTCTATAATTAACAATACTCATCATAATTGATTATGCTCCCACTAGCATGATAATCATTTAGCACAACAATTATGCTCCCACTAGCTTTGACATGTACTCAGAAATCTACTTCTAGAAATCAATACTTAATTGACTTTCATCACCAAAGTTCAGACTTCCGATACCGGATGCTTCGACAAAACTTTATCTAAGCTTCTCAGACTCATACATCTTTCCTTAGATATCTCACATGTGTGTCTAAACAATTATGAAGAGGGATGCCGTCATCATAATGTTTAGACCTGTTTGCCATTTCTCACAAGTCCATGTTAGTGTGCCGGTTAACCACACAAGCTCCACTAACGACTTAGAGAATGCAAACAACACAATTGCTATCTACTTAAAATCTACTTAGTGAAAGCGTTTCCTCACCATCATTTTCATGAATCGGAAAGAAAACTTATGACACTTAGATTTTATGATGTATGTGTTCCTATCCATATGAATTTGTCAAAACCTTAATCACAAGACAAGGTTAGTGACAAACTCAAAATCATATGGACTGAACTTGTTCAATCTTGATTTCTTGCCTCTTGGTAGCCCAAGGGCCCACCACTGCTTCCAAGTTATTATGTACACAATTGAGAACTCACAGAACTCACATACATAGTCAACTTTACCGGAATAGGCACAGAAACAAGAATTATGTCAACACGATAGGTTACAAACCTCAAGTCGTGTGCTAGCGATAAACTATAGGTTTTATCCTTGATTAGATCTTGAAACTTTGAAGACCTTTAAGACTCCCACTGTCCCCTTGACATATAAGTTTCTCTTTGTCAAGAACCATTCCTTGACAAACAAACAAATATTCAAGAGTCAGTGCTAATTCTTATCAAGATAAACACTTCACATAATTGGTGTCAGTTGGTCTTTGCTTTATCCAAGACATCACAACTTACCAATCTCAAATGTGCAAGAGTAGAAAACATTTTACTCTTACATTTGACAAGTGTTATAAACCTTCTTTAAGATGTGTCACTCAAGTTACAATCTTGGAGTATGACTCTAAGACTTGTTTTTGGAACGAAGTATGACTCATCTTCTCGATTTTAACCATTCCAACAATTCATGAATCCTCTTCTTAGCCATACAAATACACTAAGATGTCCTTAGAGAATCAAATTGTGATATGGTTCCATAATCATTAAGATGATCATAAAACATGATACTAAAGTACTCTCCCATCTTTTCAGATTTGAGAAACTTTCATCTTTCTGCCTAATTTGATTCTTCCCATTCGCCCTGCCATACATTGAAACTTTTCCAATGTTTCAGAATTGTACTTAAACTTGTAGGTACAACCATATTCACTAAACTTTAGTAAATCATGACGAATAGTCTTATCGATATTTGTGGTGGACCTTCACCTGCACACACCCAGTGTACCCGATCCTTTAGTCTTTCACCTGTCTCACATATACATGTGGTCAGGGAATTAGTCTAAACTTTCCAAAAAATGAAAATTTTGTTGGATTAATGTCTAAGTCCATAACTATATTTGGTATGTACTTGACCCGACCCGGCATGGTCCATTTAGGTTGCACTTCATCGGCACAATTTATATCGATAGTCTTTTGAGAATAGTATATTTATGATTTATATTAATATATTATAAGTTCTAATATATTAATATGGAATCATATTATTTAATTAGTATTGATCAAGAATTAATTTAGAATTAATTAAGTGATCAAAAAGAACTAATTAAATATGGACTCTTATATATATGGAATGGGCCAAGTTCATTTAGGTTGGGCTAAGCTTTCATGGATGGTCCATGGAGCTTTTAACCCATGGATCCTATGTAAATGAAAGGTCATGGGTATTAGGGTTTACATGGATGTAACCCTAATCCTCCATAATATATAAAGGGGTCCTTGGCTCACAAAATTGACACAAGTGTGTGAAAATAAGAGTGGGCCGATTTTAGTGTGCATACATATTCTCTCAAGTTCTTCCAAGGTGTTTTGGTGATTTGTGATTCCATTTGAGGCTTCCACACTATTGGGGCTAAGCTCTTAAAGCTTGAAGACATCAAGCTACATCAAAAGGTATGTCATCTAACTAGAACTTTGTAGTATAGGTGCTTCATAATATGCTAGTTAGGATGAAACCTTGGAATAGTTAATATTTGCATGTATAATAGAGAAAACAAAGATCCAAGGTTTATAGGGTTGCATGTACACCATAGGAGTGTTCGAATGCTCAAAACCCAACAGTGGTATCAGAGCCATGGGTTGTTTTCTGTTATATTGATGCAAATGTTTTATTTTCAAGTTCAAAAAAAAGGAAAAAAAACATGACGTTTGTCAAATTTTAAGATAATTACTTGTTTTTGTGAAAAACTAATTATTTGTAAAATTTGAATCATTTGCTATATGAGTTGAATTAGGTCAAATTTAGTAAAAGATAAAATGATATGATTATTTTATTAGTTTAAAAGTTTGATCTAAAGAGTTTTTTGAAACCTCCATAAGTTATGGATATGAAAAGGTTTTAAAAAAAAATTGATTCAAAGTTTTTTATGGAGTTACAAAACTTGGTCTTAATGTTTTAAAGAATTCCATAACTTGTTCTTAAGTTATGGAACATGAAAAGTTTCATCATAAAACAAGTATTTAACTCCATAAGTTATGGAATCCAAAAGTTTTCAAGAGTTACAAAACTTGCCCTCAAGTTTTGGAATTTGGAAAAAGTTTTTATGATAAAAAAAAAGAATTGAATTCTAAAACTCTTAGGTTCATAACTTAAACAATTAATTAAATGGTTTTAATTTTGAATTTAATAATTGGAATTATGATGTTTTTATTGAATAATTCAATTAACTCTTATGGACTTTATTAATAGATAATTAAAGTGTTTAATTAAAAGAGAATTAATAATTCCATAATGACATGGTTTAAATTTAATTAAATTAAGAGTATAGTTTAATTAATTGATTAAACCACCAAGTATTTTAAATGTCTAAAATACACCCTTATACTATTATAATATTAAAAGTTTAATATATTATATGTATAAGAGCAAGTCGTCTTACCATTAGTAGGCCTCATTCACGAAGCCGGTCTATAAGGGGGGTATAAGGTTACTGCCTATAAAATGGCAGTTTAATGGGTGTCCACTCTCACCCACCGCTTCCTTGACTGGTGGAGGGTCGTTAGCCGAACATGTAGGACAAGGACTATAATTCTCCCTTCATTATAAGTATAATGATAAATACTAAGTAACTAAACACTTATAAATTCCCAATCTTAGTTACTTAGGAAAATGTGAATAAGGTGCTAATCCATGAAATTACACTTTGCACTTTGTTTAAGCTGTTAGTGGAGCGTGTGTGGTTAACCGACACACTAACCTGGACTTAACAAGGTAGGCAAAGGGTAACTTAATGTTTATCATAGTATCGTTGGAGCGTGTGTGGTTAACCGGCACATCGATTGAGGGGTAAATATTAAGGGTACCAAGTATATTTTCATGGTTACTTCACACCTTGTTTTGTGATCCTCGATATCCCAGTCACAAAACCTGAAGGGCACACTCGAGATTGAAACATGCCATTGAAAATTTCAATGAATCTCAAAAGACTTTAGAAGTTTCAAAACCAATTAAAACCTAATAATACATTTTGTTTATCTTGGTGGAAATTGGTGAATCGTCATTCACCTACCTTCAAATATTTTATAGCTTGGATTACGGCATCCCTTTTCCAAGTTATAAAATAGTTTGTTGGGTCCTAGCCTTAATATATCATATTGGGTGTTATATTAAGGACTTAAATCAACTTTACGTGAATTTCTCCCATTGTTGATGTCTGGTTTAGACAACAATGATCTTCCCAAACCAAGCTTTCCTAATGAATATGACTTCCCGAGTTTGGCTCATGGAAGTCATACTTCTCTTCCTCCACCTCCTCCAATTATTCTCCCTAACCCACAAGTTCAAGGTCACTCAAGCCCTAATGGCAAGCAAGGTCTATGTGTGATCACATCTTAGAGATGAAGTCACATATTGACAAGTCGGGAGAGTTGGGTGTCAAAGTCTTGAGAAAGTTGGATGTTCAATCACTTTCTAAGTCACATAGTAGGTTCCTTTGGGACTACTATGATACAGACTATGACATGAACCTTAATGATCATATCTATTTGCTTGGTGCTGCTAAATCAGCAATGATTTGGAACGATAGTGAAGCAAATTTGATTAGAAGATCAACTTCCCAAAAACTTTATGGACAGTGACAATGGTGACACTGGAAATCCAGAAAAAGCATTCTCTTCCCAATGGAAAGGGATTGACCATAGTCAACCCGGTTGACCAAATGGTAAACAGAAAGGCTAAGTCTGAGATAGTCCCATTACCAAAGGGTCCATATGTTTATTTTGCCAAAGGAAGGGGCGTTGATTGCAAAGCTGCCAAATTTACCTAAGGATGTTAAAGTCAATAAGTTTGACTCTACATCAGGTAGAGCCCATTATCTAACTCTGTTAAGTTCTATTCTGAGATCCTCATTACATGATGTGACTGGGTCACATGTTGATGTTTTAAGAATCAAAGAATAGAGAGAAATCTTAAAGGAAGCATATGTTGATTCTGATCGTGAAGGTGGATTTCGATCGCATCAGAATTTTGAGCAGTTGCTTAAGAAGTTATGATATATTGCTAAGGAATTGATAACAACAATTTTCCATGTGGATTGTAAGGATAAGTTTTTCCGCAAAGTTTTAAAATAAAAGAAAATTGTTTAATTTTGTTTATTTGAAGTATCCTTACAATGACATTTGTGGAAAATTGTTGCTTATATGATTCCACTGACATCAATATTGGAAAATGGATTTGATTCTTTCATTTGTGGTAGTGTCCAAATTTCCCAAATCAGGAAAGTTCCTCATCACCCAAGTTTCAATTGGACCGAAACTTGGAATCATGCAACTTGAATAGTATGATGAATGAGAACTTTCAAGCATTGGAAAATCAAGACTAATTACTTGTTCACATGGATGTGTGAGTCAAGTGAAGGACTAAAAGGATCGAGTACACATTCTTGTGCACTGGTCATGTCCACCACAAAGCTCGTTAAGACTATATGATTTACTAAAGTTTAGTAAATATGGTTATACTTACAAGTTTAAGTATAATTCTGAAACATTGGAAAAGTCTCAATGTATGGCAGAACGAATGGGAAGAATCAAATTAGGCAGAAAGATAAAAGTTTCTCAAATCTGAAAAGATGGGAGAGTACATTAGTATCATGTTTGTGATCATCTTAATGATTTAGAAATCATATCACAATTAGTCCTCTAAAGGTCATCTTAGTGCATTCTTATGACTAAGAAGAGGAGTCATGAATTGTTGAAATGGTTAGATCAGGAAGATGAGTCATACTTCGTTCCAAAACAATTCTTAGAGTCATACTCCAAGATTGTAACTTGAGTGACATATCTTAAAGAAAGGTTTAAAACACTTGTCAAATGTAAGAGTAAAAGTTTCCTACTCTTGTACATTTGAAATTGGTAAGTTGTGATGTTTTGGATAAAACAAAGACCAACTAAGGCCAATTGTGTGAAGTGTTTGTCTTGATAAAGAATCCGCACTATCTCTTGAATATTTGGCAAGATAGTCTTATATGTCAAGAGGTTAGTGGGAGTCTTAAAGATCCTAAAAAGAATTTCAAGAACTAATCAAGAATAAAACCTGAGGTTCTTCACTAGCACACGACTTGAGGTTTATAACCTATCGTGTTGACATATTCTGTGCCCATTCCAGTTAAAGTTGGCTTTGCATAGGAGTTCTGAAAGTTCTCAATTGGTTGCATAACAACTTGGAAGCAATGGCAGGCCCTGTACTGCCAGGTGGCAAGAAGTTAAGATTGCATAAGTTCAGTCCATATGAGTTTGGATTTGTCATTATCCTTCTCTTGTGACTATGGTTTTGACGATTCACATTGATAAGAACACACACACCATAAAATCTAAGGGTCATAAGGTTTCTCTCCGATTCATGAAAATGATGGTGAGGAAACACTTCCACCAAGTAGATTTGAAGCAGATGGCAAAAAGTCTAAACAATTGAGACGATGATTTCGGCATCCTTTTTCATAGTTCTGAAATTGTTTAGACACACATGCATGCTATCTAAGGAAAGGTGTATGATTTTGATAAAGTTTTATCAAAGCATCTCGTATCAAAAATCTGAACTTTGGTAAGAAAGTCAATAAAGTATTGATTTCTAGAAGTCCAGCTGATTTCTGAGTACATGTCAAAGCTAGTGGGAGCATAAGTGTTATGCTAATAATCATCATGTTAGTGGGAGCATGATAATTATTGTTAGTGTTGCAAGTTAGCAATGTTAATTATAGAAAACAAAAGTTTCAATTCGTGAGGCTGCAGGGATTGAAAAAGTTGTTTTGCTATAATTAAGGGAGAGGATATACTTCATTTCAGTTCTAAAGGCTTAGATTGAGACCTTAATCATCTTTAGTCAAGAATATATATATGAATTTCATGTTGGATTGGTTCAACTTAAGGAAATTCTATATATTGCGTTCTCAAAATTCGATTATGATTACGGTATCCCTCTTCATAGTCAAATTTTGAAAACATGGCAAATAAAAATATTGTAGCAAAAGACTGGTCTAGAATCATGTCTTTATGTGAGACATCATGAATCGTGTACCATTTGCTTTGGGTACAGGATCGATTGCATGTGCTATAATATTTGTCATTTCTAAATTTTTCCAAATGCCCATAGGCATTAAGAAGGGAAAAGGTCTAGAATTGGATATGACTAAAATGATTGAGCAATTGTCGAGGACAATCTGAGGTTTACCAAAGATTGGTTGCTCAGGGACAGTTGGAAGTATAGTGCTAATTTTGGAAGGACCATATTGACATATTCTGAAAAGAGGCATCTCTTATTCAGAAGTGATACTCAAAATGAGAATATGGAGTTGTCTCCATAGGTGGAAGTTATCTGTGTAAGATTAGAAAACTTAATGCAAGAAGCATGTCCAAAGCAATGTACTTTGAATATGATACTTAGTTTCCATGGAGTTGATCTCCATTGGAATACCTTATAATGACTGTTGACAAGTCTTTGTGACTTTGTACATATTCATTACAGGAGGGTCAGTGCATATAAGTTTAAAATCTAAACAGATTTCGATAAATGATAGGAATTTGAAATTCTCACATTTTTCGATAAGGATTTGGGAGTGTGAAATTAGAATCATTGAAATTATGTTCAATTGGTTTATTTCACAAAGTAAGGATCATAGACAAACATAGATTGCATACTTGGTGTATGGCAAAGCTATTGTTTAAGAAAAACATAGTGTACATGCTTGGAGCATGGGACAACTAGTGTTTTTAATTCAAGTATAAAGTTGATAAAACCGAAAAAATGAATAATGAGTAATCAGTATGGTGATAAATAAAAGTGTTTATTTATATTCACAGGGTTTGATACCATATTTGATTCATTTATTCTTGTGTTTCACTTTGCATGTTTTGACTTCCAGAATAACTAAGTCGCTCTTCCTGAATGATTAAGTTATTCAAACCATCCACAGTCGGTCATATGTTGGAAGTAGATATGAATCAAGACTATCATGGGTTGGTTTGTAGAGGTCCAAGTTGGTGGTCAAAGTGGTGCTACAACACTCATGAGTGCTCATAAGTTCTGAGTATTGGATTCAACCCGCACTCATTTGAATCACTTCATGGATTTTATCACGAGTGATCATGAGACGATAATATCTTATATTCTTCAAACCTAGAGATATGAGTTGTTACTATGAGTTGGTTATACATTGATTGCACGAAAACGCATTTGGTAACTCGATGTTATAAAACGTGCCTTTATGTATGATTCAACAAGTAGTAGAACAAGCCATATGAGTCGAAGTTTATCCATTCCTTTTACCTTCAGGATAAAAGCGATATCTGTGGGGCCCTCGATGATTTAGCGATGACACATGTGAGTGCTTGGCCAAGCCAGGACTGATTTGATTTGTTCAATCAGTCAGTCATCATAAATCGAAAATCGGGAAACAACAAATGGACAGAGAGAATGATTATAATCCATGTCTCAGTCCATATGATATCTAGAATGGAGGAATATATGATCCATTATCTAATGGACAAGTCATTGACAAGGTCAGAGTTCGACAGCGACTTTAAGAGCTACGATTGCCAGTTAGGTTTTGAAGTCATACTCAATAATAGTTTTAGACTTATCCAAGTGGGAGACTGTTGGATTAATGTCTAAGTCCATAACTATATTTGGTATGTACTTGACCCGACCCGGCATGGTCCATTTGGGTTGCACTTCACCGGCACAATTTATATCGATAGTCTTTTGAGAATAGTATATTTATGATTTATATTAATATATTATAAGTTCTAATATATTAATATGGAATCATATTATTTAATTAGTATTGATCAAGAATTAATTTAGAATTAATTAAGTGATCAAAAAGAACTAATTAAATATGGACTCTTATATATATGGAATGGGCCAAGTTCATTTAGGTTGGGCTAAGCTTTCATGGATGGTCCACGGAGCTTTTAACCCATGGATCCTATGTAAATGAAAGGTCATGGGTATTAGGGTTTACATGGATGTAACCCTAATCCTCCATAATATATAAAGGGGTCCTTGGCTCACAAAATTGGCACAAGTGTGTGAAAATAAGAGTGGGCCGATTTTAGTGTGCATACATATTCTCTCAAGTTCTTCCAAGGTGTTTTGGTGATTTGTGATTCCATTTGAGGCTTCCACACTATTGGGGCTAAGCTCTTAAAGCTTGAAGACATCAAGCTACATCAAAAGGTATGTCATCTAACTAGAACTTTGTAGTATAGGTGCTTCATAATATGCTAGTTACGATGAAACCTTGGAATAGTTAATATTTGCATGTATAATAGAGAAAACATAGATCCAAGGTTTATAGGGTTGCATGTACACCATAGGAGTGTTCGAATGCTCAAAACCCAACAAAATTCTCATTCATCATGCAATACAACCTGCATGATTCCAAGTTTCTGTCCAATTGAAACCTTGGGTGATGAGAATCTTTCCTTATTTGATAAATTTAGACACTACCACAGATGAAAGAATCAAATTCATTATTGCTAGAAACATACAAACATTAACTTTCCATGAATGCCATTGCAAGGAGATATAAAATAAAGTAAAACAAAATTTTATTTATTTATAAAATGCGGAAAAACTTTTCCTTACAATGCAACTTTAAATGGAAACTATGCTATTACATATTTCCTAGCAATCTATCATAACTTCTAAGTAGTAGCTCAAGAATCTGATCTTCGAAACGTACGATTGAAATCCATCTTCGCTATCAGATTCTGCATACTCCTTTTATTAAGTGTCCTTCCCTTTGCTTGTTCCTGCCAAACACCAAAATGTGACCGAGTCACATTTTGTATTAAGAATCATCAATAAGGAACTTAACAGAGTTAGATAGTGGACTTGCCTGAAGCAGAGTCAAACATTTTGTTTCTACTTGCTTTTAGATCTTTCAGGTATTCAGGGCAGCTTCGCTTCCAATGTCCCTTCTCATGACAATAAAAACATATAGACTCTTTGGGAATGGTACACGAGATTATCACAGACTTAGCCTTTCCTTTTGCCTTTTGGTCAACCGGGTTGACCAAGGCCGATCCCTTTCCATTAGGAAGAAAAGGCTTTTCTGGACTTCCAATGTTACCATTGTCCATGTCCATGGAAGTTTGAGAAATAGACCTTCCACCCAGATTTGCTTGACCATTGCGCCACATCATTTCTGACTCAGCAGCAACAAGCAAATAAGATAGATCTATTAGGGTCATGTCGTGATTTATCACATAGTAGTTCTTAATAAACTCACTATATGACTCTGGAAGTGACTGAAGAACCCAGTCAATAGCCAACTTCCTTGGGACAACAACACCCAACATTCTCAACCTGTCAAAGTGTGACTTCATTCCTAAGACATGAGTGCACACAGGTCTTCCATCTTCATGTTTCATTGCTAGTAGGGCTTGAGTGACCTTGAATTTTTCAAGTCTTCGAGCTTGTGGGTCAGGGAGAATAATTGGAGGAGGTGGAGGTAGAGAAGTATGATTTCCATGAGATTTGGGAAGATCACAGTTGTCTAAACCAGACATCTACAATGGGAGATATTCAAGTTAGTTGATTTTAAGTCCTTAATATAACACCCAATATGAAATATTAAGGCTAGGACCCAACACAATATTTTATAACTTGGAAGAGGGATGCCGTAATCCAAGCTATAAAATATTTGAAGGTAGGTGAATGACGATTCACCAATTTCCACCATGAAAAACGAAATAAATTATTAGGTTTTAATTGGATTTGAAACTCCTAGATCTTTTGAGATTCATTGAACTTTCAATGGCATGTTTCAATCTCGATTGTGCCCTTCAGGTTTTGTGACTGGGATGCCGAGGATCACAAAACAAGGTGTGAATAACCATGCAAATTCACTTGGTACCCTTAATATTATCACCTAATCAATGTGCCGGTTAACCAGACACGCTCCACCGATCTATGATAAACATTAAGTCACCCTTCGTGATCCTTACTAGTCCAAGTTAGTGTGCCGGTTAACCACACACGCTCCACCAACGACTTGGTAAGGTACAAAGTGTGAATTTCATGGGTTAGCACCAAATTCACATTTTCCTAAAGTAACTAAGATTGGGAATCATAAAAATATTTAGTTACTTTATAATAATCCTTATACTTTTAATGAGAATTAAAGTTATTGTCGTACCCGTTCGGCTAACGACCCTCCACCGATCAAGGAAGCGGTGGGTGAGAGTGGACACCCATTAAGTTGCCATTTTATAGGCAACAACCTTATACCCCCCTTATAGACCGGTTTCGTGAATGAGGCCTACTAACGGTAAAACAACTTAATCTTATACATATATATAATAATTAACCATTAATGTTATAAATAGTATAAGGGTTGAATTTTAACTTTTAAAACTCTAGGGTATGGAATTAAAGTTTGTGTGCGACTTTACAAATTCGAAAGCTTGAGGGCAAGTTTTGAACAATTCAAAAAACTTTTGGATATTCATAACTTATGAGTTTTAATTAAGGCTTAAAGAAACTTTTAATGAAGAGACTCTTGGACATGCATAACTTGAGGACAAGTTATGGAGTCCATAAAACCATTTATGTGAAAAACTCTTCAAAAGTGTAACTTACAACTTCTTTTAAAAAAAACTTTTGGAATTCCATAACTTGAGGACAAGTTATGGAGTCCATTCAATGTCATAAAGATCAAGAATTATACTATCAAACAATTTGCACATAATTCCTATGATCTACCAAAACTCATAAGTTCATGAACATTCATAATCAACAACTTTCAAGAATCATATAAACATATATAAACTTGAAACTTTGATTATAACTTTGAAATTGGTTCACCACAATCATTACCACATCAAAAATAGGTTTTACAAGTCCAAAACAGTTTAAGGTAATGATTCCAGACCAATTCCAGCACAAAATCTCAAAAATCTGCACTCAGGCCTGCCAACTCGTCGAGTGCATGAACTGACTCGGCGAGTTGGTTGAATATATGCATGAACTCGGCGAGTTCCATGAGGGACTCGGCGAGTCAGCTGTGCAGAATGCAGTTTTTCGACATTTTTCAGCTATTAGCATCAAGTATTAATAAAGCATGAACATACTATTCTCAAAAGATTATCCAAACAAATTGTTCGGGTGAAGTGCAACCCAAATGGACCATGCCGGGTCGGGTCAAGTACATCTCAAATATTGTTATGGACTTAGACACCTTATCCAACACACCCTACAACTAATCAAATAGGTCATCAATCCGCAGAAGTGGGTAATTGTTCTTCACTGCCAACTTGTTCAACTCCATCTAATCAATGCACATCCGGTGTGAACCATCCTTCTTCTTGACGAACAAAATCGGTGCTCCCCACGACGAACTACTCGGTCTAATAAACTTTTTGCCCAACAGCTCCAGAAGCTGATAGGACAACTCCTGCATCTCAGGTGATGCCAATCGATATGGCACCTAGGAAATCGGAGCTGCACACGGAACCAAATCAATCTTGAACTCGACCTGCTTCTCAGAAGGCACACCGGATAACTCCTCTAGGAACACATCAGCAAACTCTCTAATAACAGGCACATCTGAAACCGAAGTCTGCTTCCCAACTCGAGTATCAACCACATATGCGAGATAACCCATACAACCATGCTGAATATACTGTCGAGCCCTGGTAGCAGAACAAAAGGCTGGCCCAATCCTGGTACCCTCTCCATATATAACCAGTTCTCCCCCACTTGGGGTTCGAACTACTACCTGCTGACCATTGAAGTCAATCATAGCCCCAAATTTTCTCAACTAATCCATCCCTATTATCACGCATACATCCCCCATGGGAATAGGAAATAAATCAATCGGATAAGGCACTTCAAAAATATCCAAGACACAACCCTGATAAATGCTCGATGCGGAAACCCTGTGTTTGTTGGCGATAGAAACCCGCAACTGACACTCCAACTCTCTAAGAGCCATATCAAAACTCCTACTAAAAGACTAGGATACAAAGGAACGACTCGCACCTGATTCAAAAAGCACAAGAGAAGGCAATCAGTTCACTAAGAAGGTACCTAGCAGAATCATAAACATAAGCATAAACCAAAATAACTGACAGGACAATAAATAGAAACATACCAGTAACGACGTCCAGTGCCGCCCTGGCCTCCTCTACAGTGAGCTGGAAAGCACGAACTCGATCCCTCGGGGGCTCCGCCCTACCCTAGCATCCACTGGTGATCCTCAGAGTAGTCGGTGCTAGAGCTTATGCCAACCTCGTAGCGAGCAAGGGACAGTTGGCCTTCACATGGCCAACTTGCTCATAGTGAAAATGCGGGCACTCGGTATTGGGACATGCTGATGACACTCCTTGGCATAATGCCCCTCCTTGCCATATTTGTGGCATCCAGATGAAGATCGGCAAGCACCATCATGAACCTTGCCACACTTGCCACAAGTGCGACCCCTCTGTCTCCTAAATCTCGAATCAACGAGCTTGAACCGGTTCGCTACAGACTGTGACTGAACAGGATCCTGCTTCATCTCCTTCGACTGGAGCTCTATCTCAATCTCCTGCCTCCTTGCGGCCTCCTGAAGCTCGGCGAGGGTACCATAACACTAGTTGGACATGAACTAGCAGATATCCTTCTTGAGCATGCTCAAGTATCGGGTCATCTGAGCCTGCTCAAATGCATCACACTCAGGGTAGAAAAGAGCCATCTCAATAAACATCTTGGTGATCTCCGTCACCGTCTCAGTCCTCTGTCTCAGATCCAGATACTCCTAATCCAACTTCTCCCTCTCCACCAAGGGAACATACCTCGTGTGAAACATCTTTGAGAACTGCTCCCAAGTAATAGCAGCTCTCTACTTAGGCGTGTAAGATCCGGTCACCAACCTCCACTAATCCTTCGCCCCTGACCGGAGAAGGTTCAGGGCGCACTTGACCTTCTGGTCAGCAGGTCAAGAACATGTAAAGAAACAACCCTACATATTAGATGGCCATCTCATCACCATATGCGGGTCCCTGACCCCATCAAACTTCGGGGGCTTCGTATTATCGAAGTCCCGGTACTGGAAAGCTCTCTCTTCTCGAACCCCTACAGTAGAAACGACCGCGGTAGCTACAGCAACAACAGCCTCAGAAAGAGCAACATATATATCATCAAAGAGCTCAATCATAGCGTTCTTGATAGACCCAAACATCTCTGGCATAGACCTTCGGACAGCGTCAGCCACCTCAGTGGCGATGATCTCCCGAATCTGATCATCAATCAATCCTGGCCTACTCTGGCCACCCACTCCAGATCCTGATCCTCTTGTCTTCACCATTCTGAAATATAAACCAAAACACGTCAGAAAAAGCCACAATGCACATTACTACGATCACAAGACGATACTAAACCCTTGGGGTTTGTGACTTCCTTGCTACGCGTACGGGTCTTGTGCTTTCAGTAGTACAAACCCACACTACCTTCCATACATACCCATATTTATCTCAAGGACCATCACATCCAACCAAACAAATACAACAACTAGGATACGCATACATCCTATCCTAAATCTCCCGAGAGTGGCTAAACATTCCTCATCTGGCCAGCTGCTCACACATATACTCATCCATGAAACTTCCACCAACCTTGCAGCACTCGTGTATGCTAATCATACATTACATTGGATCCTATAGGCAGTCGAATACTTGATTCTACCCTAAGCCCACAACCAAACAAGGAGCAGGAAATAAGGCTAAACCAAACATTCTCAGGTTATAAAATCTTATTTATGTACATCTATGATTCATACACTAAGCAACTACAGTAATGATGTCACTTTCACACAAGAAGTAACCCTAGGCTATCAGGCATCCTAAACCAGGAAATTCTATTATGCAATTCCTGAAGATCCCTAGCATATCACTATCATGTTGTTATATCATCAACATCATATCAAATAACAGTGTAGGAAGATGTGCACGATCACACCTTCATTTTCCCACAATCATATGAAGTACCTGAAACAATAAACAGAAACTGTAAGCCAAAGCTTAGTGAGTTCCCCCAAAGTACCAACACACAAACGTATAACAACATGCATACTGGGTCTACAGCTAACATATTGGATTACCCCTAAGCCTACAACATGAGTCTGGCTTGCCTTCCGGCCCACAGCTCATGTTTGGCTTGCTCCCGAGCCCACAACATAAGTCTGGCTTGCCCTCCAGGCCCACAACTTATGCCTGGCTTCCTCCCGAGTTTGTTGGTTTCCGAACAAAGCAATATTACCTCAACCCAACCATACTATGTCTACATATACATAACGGATAAACATATAGCAGTAAATAGATAATCAGGAAGATATAACAGATCACTACATCACAACAACATCCTATATACCAGGATCCTAATGGGACGACAATGGTGCCTTCGACCCAAAAAAACAGTAAGGAAAACTCACCTCTCAGTCTGAACAAATATCTTAATATATCTCTGCTCCAAATCTAAGCTCTACCCGTCACATATTCATAAAATAGGGACCAATCTCAAATACCACTAAAAATACCCAAAATGCCCTTAGGCCAAACTTGGTCAAAGTCAAAATGTCAAACTTGGTCAAAACAGCTGAGTACGTTGTCTGTACTCGGTCTGTACGCTGACCGTACTCGATCATTGACCAAAACGGGCGTTTGAATGCGTACGTGCATCATACCACTTGGTACGCCTAGCATACGCACCTGGCCCCTTTCTCTTCTTATTAAGAGCTTAATGCTTAATCCCTTACGACCAAATTACAGATCTAGACCTCAAATATCGTCCTTAATCATAAACTTTCTAACTTTATGGTTTTGCATGGCCATTAAGTGCCCAAAGACAAACACCTTAACTACTTAACCCATTAAGACCTTGTAACTCATGCATGGAAGATCTCTAACAATCAAGATTACATTTTTATGCTTTTAGATGCTTCAAAACGTCTGAAAGGACATGTTATATGGATTAGAGTAACCTATACTCATAATACCAAGCTTATGGGACCAAAAGAACATCATTTCATAACTAAAAAATATCTAAACAACTCTTAATTAAGTTCAAAGCTTTTTACCTCCAAATGATGCCAAATGATGTTGCTATTCTAGATCCAAAGAATCCCACTCCTCCAAGATGATCTTCTCTTCTTCCCCTCTCCATCAAGGTTAGCAAAACACACACAAAATGCTCAAGAATGCTCTAACATGGATTAGGGTTTCCTTGGGGACGAAGGTGGGTTGGAGGTTGATGAAAGAAGGCATATTGGGGACTTAAGGATGCTTAAATTGTTGGGTTTTGAGCATTCTAACACTCCTATGGTGTACATACAACCCTATAAACCTTAGATCTATGTTTTCTCTATTATACATGCAAACTTTTAAAACTAATAAAATAATCATATCATTTTATCTTTTAATAAATTTGACCTAATTCAACTCATATAACAAATGATTCAAATTTTACAAATAATTCGTTTTTCACAAAACAAGTAATTATCTTAAAATTTGACAAACGTCATGTTTTTTTTTCCTTTTTTTTCAACTTGAAAATAAAACATTTGCATCAATATAACAGAAAACAACCCATGGCTCTGATACCACTGTTGGGTTTTGAGCATTCTAACACTCCTATGGTGTACATGCAACCCTATAAACCTTGGATCTATGTTTTCTCTATTATACATGCAAATATTAACTATTCCAAGGTTTCATCCTAACTAGCATATTATGAAGCACCTATACTACAAACTTCTAGTTAGATGGCATACCTTTTGATGTAGCTTGATGTCTTCAAGCTTTAAGAGCTTAGCCCCAATAGTGTGGAAGCCTCAAATGGAATCACAAATCACCAAAACACCTTGGAAGAACTTGAGAGAATATGTATGCACACTAAAATCGGCCCACTCTTATTTTTCACACACTTGTACCAATTTTGTGAGCCAAGGACCCCTTTATATATTATGGAGGATTAGGGTTACATCCATGTAAACCCTAATACCCATGACCTTTCATTTACATAGGATCCATGGGTTAAAAGCTCCATGGACCATCCATGAAAGCTTAGCCCAACCTAAATGAACTTGGCCCATTCCATATATATAAGAGTCCATATTTAATTAGTTCTTTTTGATCACTTAATTAATTCTAAATTAATTCTTGATCAGTACTAATTAAATAATATGATTCCATATTAATATATTAGAACTTATAATATATTAATATAAATCATAAATATACTATTCTCAAAAGACTATCCATATAAATTGTGTCGGTGAAGTGCAACCCAAATGGACCATGCCGGGTCGGGTCAAGTACATACCAAATATAGTTATGGACTTAGACATTAATCCAACAGTCTCCCACTTGGATAAGTCTAAAACTATTATTGAGTATGACTTCAAAACCTAACTGGCAATCGTAGCTCTTAAAGCCGCTGTCGAACTCTGACCTTGTCAATGACTTGTCCATTAGATAAGGGATCATATATTCCTCCATTCTAGATATCATATGGACTGAGACATGGATTATAATCATTCTCTCTGTCCATTTGTTGTTTCCCGATTTTCGATTTATGATGACTGACTGATTGAACAAATCAAATCAGTCATGGCTTGGCCAAGCACTCACATGTGTCATCGCTATATCATCGAGGGGCCCACAGATATCGCTTTTATCCCGAAGGTAAAAGGAATGGATAAACTTCGACTCATATGGCTTGTTCTACTACTTGTTGAATCATACACAAAGGCATGTTTTATAACATCGAGTTACCAAATGCGTTTTCGTGCAATCAATGTATAACCAACTCATAGTAACAACTCATATCTCTAGGTTTGAAGAATATAAGATATTATCGTCTCATGATCACTCGTGATAAAATCCATGAAGTGATTCAAATGAGCGTGGGTTGAATCCAATACTCAGAACTTATGAGCACTCATGAGTGTTGTAGCACCACTTTGTCCACCAACTTGAACCTCTACAAACCAACCCATGACAGTCTTGATTCATATCTACTTCCAACATATGACCGACTGTGGATGGTTTGAATAACTTAATCATTCAGGAAGAGCGACTTAGTTATTCTAGAAGTCAAAACATGCAAAGTGAAACACAAGAATAAATGAATCAAATATGGTATCAAACCCTATGAATATAAATAAACACTTTTATTTATCACCATACTGATTACTCATTATTCATTTTTTCGGTTTTATCAACTTTATTCTAGAATTAAAAACACTAGTTGTCCCATGCTCCAAGCATGTACACTATGTTTTTCTTAAACAATAGCTTTGCCATACACCAAGTATGCACTCTATGTTTGTCTATGATCCTTACTTTGTGAAATAAACCAATTGAACATAATTTCAATGATTCTAATTTCACACTCCCAAATCCTTATCGAAAAATGTGAGAATTTCAAATTCCTATCATTTATCGAAATCTGTTTACATTTTAAACTTATATGCACTGACCCTCCTGTAATGAATATGTACAAAGTCACAAAGACTTGTCAACAGTCATTATAAGGTATTCCAATGGAGATCAACTCCATGGAAACTAAGTCTCATATTCAAAGTACATTGCTTTGGACATGCTTCTTGCATTAAGTTTTCTAATCTTACACAGATAACTTCCACCTATGGAGACAACTCCATATTCTCATTTTGAGTATCACTTCTGAATAAGAGATGCCTCTTTTCAGAATATGTCAATATGGTCCTTCCAAAATTAGCACTATACTTCCAACTGTCCCTGAGCAACCAATCTTTGGTAAACCTCAGATTGTCCTCGACAATTGCTTAATCATTTTAGTCATATCTAATTCTAGACCTTTTCCCTTCTTAATGCCTATGGGCATTTGGAAAAATTTAGAAATGACAAATATTATAGCACATGCAATCGATCCTGTACCCAAAGCAAATGGTACACGATTCATGATGTCTCACATAAAGACATGATTCTAGACCAGTCTTTTGCTACAATATTTTTAATTGCCATGTTTTCAAAATTTGACTATGAAGAGGGATGCCGTAATCATAATCGAATTTTGAGAACGCAATATATAGAATTTCCTTAAGTTGAACCAATCCAACATGAAATTCATATATATATTCTTGACTAAAGATGATTAAGGTCTCAATCTAAGCCTTTAGAACTGAAATGAAGTATATCCTCTCCCTTAATTATAGCAAAACAACTTTTTCAATCCCTGCAGCCTCACGAATTGAAACTTTTGTTTTCTATAATTAACATTGCTAACTTGCAACACTAACAATAATTATCATGCTCCCACTAACATGATGATTATTAGCATAACACTTATGTTCCCACTAGCTTTGACATGTACTCCGAAATCAGCTGGACTTCTAGAAATCAATACTTTATTGACTTTCTTACCAAAGTTCAGATTTCTGATAGCATGCATGTGTGTCTAAACAATTTCAGAACTATGAAAAAGGATGTCGTAATCATCGTCTCAATTGTTTAGACCTTTTGCCATCTGCTTCAAATCTACTTGGTGGAAGTGTTTCCTCACCATCATTTTCATGAATCGGAGAGAAACCTTATGACCCTTAGATTTTATGGTGTATGTGTTCTTATCCATGTGAATCGTCAAAACCATAGTCACAAGACAAGGATAATGACAAATCCAAACTCATATGGACTGAACTTATGCAATCTTAACTTCTTGCCACCTGGCAGTACAGGGCCTGCCATTGCTTCCATCTTGTTATGCAACCAATTGAGAACTTTCAGAACTCCTATGCAAAGCCAACTTTAACTGGAATGGGCATAGAATATGTCAACACGATAGGTTATAAACCTCAAGTCATGTGCTAGTGAAGAACCTCAGGTTTTATTCTTGATTAGTTCTTGAAATTCTTTTTAGGATCTTTAAGACTCCCACTATCCTCTTGACATATAAGACTATCTTGCCAAATATTCAAGAGATAGTGCGGATTCTTTATCAAGACAAACACTTCACACAATTGGCCTTAGTTGGTCTTTGTTTTATCCAAAACATCACAACTTACCAATTTCAAATGTACAAGAGTAGGACACTTTTACTCTTACATTTGACAAGTGTTTTAAACCTTTCTTTAAGATATGTCACTCAAGTTACAATCTTGGTGTATGACTCTAAGAATTGTTTTGGAACGAAGTATGACTCATCTTCCTGATCTAACCATTTCAACAATTCATGACTCCTCTTCTTAGTCATAAGAATGCACTAAGATGACCTTTAGAGGACTAATTGTGATATGATTTCTAAATCGTTAAGATGATCACAAACATGATACTAAAGTACTCTCCCATCTTTTCAGATTTGAGAAACTTTTATCTTTCTGCCTAATTTGATTCTTCCCATTCGTTCTGCCATACATTGATACTTTTCCAATGTTTCAGAATTATACTTAAACTTGTAAGTATAACCATATTTACTAAACTTTAGTAAATCAAATAGTCTTAACGAGCTTTGTGGTGGACATGACCAGTGCACAAGAATGTGTACTCGATCCCTTTAGTCATTCACTTGACTCACACATCCATGTGAACAAGTAATTAGTCTTGATTTTCCAATGCTTGAAAGTTCTCATTCATCATACTATTCAACTTGCATGATTCCAAGTTTCGGTCCAATTGAAACTTGGGTGATGAGAAACTTTCCTGATTTGGTAAATTTAGACACTACCACAAATGAAAGAATCAAATTCATTTTCCAATATTGCTGTCAGTGGAATCATATAAGCAACAATTTTCCACAAATCCCATTGTAAGGATATTCAAATAAATAAAATTAAACAATTTTCTTTTATTTTAAAACTTTGCGGAAAAACTTATCCTTACAATCCACATGGAAAATTGTTGTTATCTATTCCTTAGCAATATATCATAACTTCTTAAGCAACTGCTCAAAATTCTGATGCGATCGAAATCCACCTTCGCGATCAGAATCAGCATATACTTCCTTTAAGATTTCTCTCTATTCTTTGATTCTTAAAACATCAACATGTGACCCAGTCACATCATGTAATGAGGATCTCAGAATAGAACTTAACAGAGTTAGATAATGGGCTCTACCTGATGTAGAGTCAAACTTATTGACTTTAACATCCTTAGGTGAATTTGGCAGCTTTGCAATCAACGCCCCTTCCTTTGGCAAAATAAACATATGGAGCCTTTGGTAATGGGACTATCTCAAACTTAGCCTTTCTCTTTACCATTTGGTCAACCGGGTTGACTATGGCCAATCCCTTTCCATTGGGAAGAGAATGCTTTTTCTGGATTTCCAGTGTCACCATTGTCACTGTCCATAAAGTTTTTGGGAAGTTGATCTTCTAATCAAATTTGCTTTACTATCGTTCCAAATCATTGCTGATTCAGCAGCACCAAACAAATAGATATGATCATTAAGGTTCATGTCATAGTCTGTTTCATAGTAGTCCCAAAGGAACTCACTATGTGACTTAGAAAGTTATTGAACCACCAACTTTCTCAAGACTTTGACACCCAACTCTCCCGGCTTGTCAATATGTGACTTCATCTCCAAGATGTGATCACACCTAGACCTTGCCTTGCCAATAGGGCTTGAGTGACCTTGAACTTGTGGGTTAGGAAGAATAATTGGAAGAGGTGGAGGAAGAAAAGTATGACTTCCATGAGCCAAACTCGGGAAGTCATATTCATTAGGAAAGCTTGGTTTGGGAAGATCATTGTTGTCTAAACCAGACATCAACAATGGGAGAAATTCACGTAAAGTATATTTAAGTCCTTAATATAACACCCAATATGATATATTAAGGCTAGGACCCAACAAACTATTTTATAACTTGGAAGAGGGATGTCGTAATCCAAGCTATAAAATATTTGAAGGTAGGTGAATGACGATTCACCAATTTCCACCAAGATAAACGAAATGTATTATTAGGTTTTAATTGGTTTTGAAACTCCTAGATTCTTTTGAGATTCATTGAACTTTTCAATGATATGTTTCAATCTCGAGTGTGCTCTTCAGGTTTTGTGACTGGGATGCCGAGGATCACAAAACAAGGTGTGAAGTAACCATGCAAATATACTTGGTACCCTTAATATTTACCCCTCAGTCGATATGCCGGTTAACCACACGAGCTCCACCGATACTATGATAAATATTAAGTTACCCTTTGCCTACTTTGTTAAATCCAGGTTAGTGTACCGGTTAACCACACACGCTCCACTAACGGTTTAAAAAAAGTGCAAAGTGTAATTTAATGGATTAGCACCTTATTCACATTTTCCTAAGTAACTAAGATTGGGAATTTATAAGTGTTTAGTTACTTAGTATTTATCATTATACTTATAATGAAGGGAGAATTATAGTCCTTGTCCTACCTGTTCGGCTAATGACCCTCCACCGGTCAAGGAAGCGGTGAGTGAGAGTGGACACCCATTAAACTGTCATTTTATAGGCAGTAACCTTATACCCCCCTTATAGACCGGCTTCGTGAATGAGGACTACTAATGGTAAGACGACTTGCTCTTATACATATAATATATTAAACTTTTAATATTATAATAGTATAAGGGTGTATTTTAGACATTTAAAAATACTTGGTGGTTTAATCTATTAATTAAACTAGACTTTTAATTTAATTAAACTCAAACCATATATTTATGGATTAATAATACTCTTTTAATTAACCGCTTTAATTAACTATTAATAAAGTCCATAAGAGTTAATTTGAACTATTCAACAAAACATCATAATTCCAATTATTAAACTCAAAATTAAAACCACTTAATTAATTGTTTAAGTTATGAACCCAAGAGTTTTAGAATTCAATTCTTTTTTTCATAAAAAACTTTTCTTAAATTCGAAAACTTGAGGGCAAGTTTTGTAATTCTTGAAAACCTTTGGATTCCATAACTTATGGAATTAATGGTGTTTTATGATGAAACTTTCCATGTTCCATAACTTAAGAACAAGTTATGGAATTCTTTAAAACATTAACACCAAATTTTGTAACTCCATAAAAACTTTGGATCAATTTTTTTTTTTAAAAAAAAAACATTCATATCCATAACTTATGGAAGTTTCAAAAACCCTTAAGATCACAACTTTAAAAAAAACTTTTGAGCTACAAAATTTTATGACAAAATATGTAACTCCTTAAAACATTTAGATCAAACTTTTAAAACTAATAAAATAATCATATCATTTTATCTTTTACTAAATTTTACCTAACTCAACTCATATAACAAATTATTCAAATTTTACAAATAATTCGTTTTTCACAAAACAAGTAATTATCTTAAAATTTGACAAACGTCATGTTTTTTTTTCCTTTTTTTTCAACTTGAAAATAAAACATTTGCATCAATATAACAGAAAACAACCCATGGCTCTGATACCACTGTTGGGTTTTGAGCATTCTAACACTCCTATGGTGTACATGCAACCCTATAAACCTTGGATCTATGTTTTCTCTATTATACATGCAAATATTAACTATTCCAAGGTTTCATCCTAACTAGCATATTATGAAGCACCTATACTACAAACTTCTAGTTAGATGACATACCTTTTGATGTAGCTTGATGTCTTCAAGCTTTAAGAGCTTAGCCCCAATAGTGTGGAAGCCTCAAATGGAATCACAAATCACCAAAACACCTTGGAAGGACTTGAGAGAATATGTATGCACACTAAAATCGGCCCACTCTTATTTTTCACACACTTGTACCAATTTTGTGAGCCAAGGACCCCTTTATATATTATGGAGGATTAGGGTTACATCCATGTAAACCCTAATACCCATGACCTTTCATTTACATAGGATCCATGGGTTAAAAGCTCCATGGACCATCCATGAAAGCTTAGCCCAACCTAAATGAACTTGGCCCATTCCATATATATAAGAGTCCATATTTAATTAGTTCTTTTTGATCACTTAATTAATTCTAAATTAATTCTTGATCAGTACTAATTAAATAATATGATTCCATATTAATATATTAGAACTTATAATATATTAATATAAATCATAAATATACTATTCTCAAAAGACTATCCATATAAATTGTGCCCGTGAAGTGCAACCCAAATGGACCATGCCGGGTCGGGTCAAGTACATACCAAATATAGTTATGGACTTAGACATTAATCCAACATAAATAGCGTCCAAACCCTAAATATTAGGTTTTGGGGTTCTGGAAAGTACACCCACCGTACATGAGCGCCACCCAAAATTTACACATGCGCTGATCCTGGTGGGTTTGAGCCAAAAGAACATCCTATGTGCTCATGCAAACCCTAATGCTTGGATCTAGGTTTCTCTAATTGTACATGCATTCATCCAAGTCTTTCAAACACTAGATCTAATAAGAGTAATTCGAAATTATAAGAAACAAATCAGATCTAGATCATTACCTCTTGTTGCTTACTTGAATCTTCTTGTCTTTGAAGCTTAGAGTCACAAGTGTCACTCCTCTAATGGCTTACAAACACCAATAGCAAAAGAATGATCTTGGAGAGATGTTGGAGGATTCTTGAAATCGGCTCTTGCACTCTTAGGAATAGGGTAGCCGATTTCTATAGCCTAGGGGTCCTATTTATAGTAGAGCTGCTAGGGTTTCAGTCAAAAACCCTAATGGACTGCTTAGGCCTTAAGCTATCCAAGGAAGCTTCTGGAATAAAGCCTTAGGGCCGAAATTAAGGATGGACACATCCTAATTTCGTCCATGCCTAGCCCAAAAGGCTCCTTAGCCCAATACTCAACTATCACACACTTGACAGTTTAAGTCCCTTATATTAAATTAATATCTTTTAGCCACAGAATTAATTTCTTAATCAATTCTTGTCTAATATTAATTTAATTATATGATTTCTCCATTAATATATTATTCATATAACATATTAATAAATCATAATAACCTCTTTCTTAATAAATCATCATATCATGTTGCTTTGGTGAAGGCAACCCAAAAGGACCATGCACAACCGGGTCAAGTACTTACCAAATATAGTTACGGGCTTAGACACTAATCCAACAGTCTCCCACTTGGATAAGTCTACTAACTACAAATGTAAGCACAATCCGCTTAGCAATCGTAGCTCTCAAAGACGCTGTCAAACTCTGATCTTATCAGTAACCTGTCCTTTAGATAAGGGATCGTATAATCCTCTGTTCTGGATATCGTGCAGACAATTACATGGAACATAGTCATACTTATCGTCCAGCAGTTTGTTTCTCGATCTCTGATTCATTTGACATAGAACTTAATTGAACACATCAATTCAATCCTGACCGGGCTCGGCACATAAGTCAAACTAAATCATCGAGGGGCCTAGATATCGCTTTTATCCTCCTAGGATAAAAGGAACAGATAAACTTCGACTTATATGCATTTACTATCCACTAATCAAATCATACACAACAATGCGTTTTATAACATCAAGTTACTGATGCGTTTACGCATTATCAATGCATAACCAATTAGCCAACAATAAACCATATATCTAGGTTTTAAGACCATATGATATTATCGTCTTGCGATCACTCGTGATGAATTCCATGAAGTGATTCCAGCAAGCGTGGGTTTATTCCAATGCTCAAAACTTATTCATAAGCACTCATGAAAGTTGTAGCAAAATTTTGCTATGTCTAATACTCTTTAGACAATCTACATACCAATTCATGACAGTCTTCATTCATACCTACTTCCAACATATGAACGACTGTGGACCGTTCGAATAATCTTGTTATTCAGGAAGTCAAAACATGCAAAATGAAATAATAGGCAAAAAATTAACATGAGACAGTAACTTTACTTATAAATAATACCCTTTTATTTAATCATCAAATGTCAATTACATTTATCTATTACACGTTTCTAAACTATCTAATCTAAACTAATATCGTCCTTCAGCCCGATGCTCCTAGCGTGCTGCAAGTGCTTAACCCTACTCAGTCCCTTCGTAAGGGGATCTGCTGGGTTATCTTCTGACGATACCCTCTTTACTACGAGGAGTCCTTCTTCCACCCGATGTCGAATAAAGTGATATTTTCTGTCGATATGTCGAGATCTGCCATGATCCCTTGGTTCCTTGGTCAAGGCAACCACTCGTTCATTATCACAGAAAATTTCCATGGGCTCCTTTATGGCTGGCACAACTCCAACGTCTCCAATGAAGTTCTTCAACCATATTGCCTCCTTTGACGCTTCGCTCGCCGCTATGTACTCTGATTCACACGTTGAATCAGCTACGGTCTCCTGTTTGGAACTTTTCCAAGTCACTGCTCCTCCATTTAGGGTAAAGACCCAGCCCGACTGCGAACGGTAGTTGTCCCTGTCGGTTTGAAAACTGGTGTTACTGTACCCTCGCACCTTTAAGTCATCACTCCCACCGAGGACTAGAAACCATTCCTTGGTCCTCCGAAGGTACTTAAGAATGTTCTTGACTGTGGTCCAATGTGCTTTGCCAGGGTTCCCCTGATATCTGCTGACCATGCTCAAAGCAAAGGCCACATCAGGGTGAGTACAAGTCATAGCATACATAATCGAGCCAACTGCGGAAGCGTATGGTACTCGGCTCATTTCTGCTATCTCGACTTCGGTACTCGGACTTTGAGTCTTACTCAACTTGCCATTACTTTGGATTGGTAACTCTCCCTTCTTTCAATTTTCCATACTAAAACGTTTTAGTACCTTGTCCAAGTAAGTATTCTGACTAAGTCCTATTAGTCTCTTACTTCTGTTTCTCACTATCCTTATTCCCAGAATATAGGCAGCCTCTCCGAGGTCCTTCATAGCGAAGCACTTCCCAAGCCAGGACTTAACTTCCTACAGCGTCGGGATGTCGTTTTCTATGAGTAGTATGTCATTGACATACAATACGAGGAAGCTTACTATACTCCCACTGGCTTTGACATATACACATGATTCATCTTCGCTTCGCAGAAAACCAAACTCTTTGACTTTCTCATCAAAGCAAAGATTCCATCAGCGAGATGCTTGTTTCAGTCCATAAATGGACTTCTCAAGCTTACACACTCTATTGGGATGCTTCGCATTGACAAAACCCTCTGCCTGAGCCATGTAAACATCCTCAGCCAACTTCCCATTAAGGAAAGCGGTTTTGACATCCATCTGCCATATTTCATAGTCATGAAATGCAGCAATGGCTAGCATCACCCTGATAGACTTTATCTTCGCAACTGGTGAGAAGGTTTCATCATAGTTAACTCCAGGATTTTGAGTGAAACCCTTCGCTACTAATCGCGCCTTATAGGTGTACACAATCCCATCCATGTCGGTCTTCTTCTTGAAGATCCACTTGCACCTGACCGTCTTACGACCTGGTACATTGTCAACCAAATTCCAAACTTGGTTGTCATACATGGATTGAATTTCGCTGTCCATCGCCTCTTTCCACTTTGCAGACTCCGGGCCTGCCATGGCTTCCTTATAGCTGTTAGGTTCGTCTAAATTTATTAGTGTACTATCACAAATATACGTATCCCTTCTGTAGTAATATGAAAACCATATAACTGGGGTTGAACCCTAACTCTTTCATAACGTCTAAGAGGTAATGACTCGTCAATCGGTTCAACCGGACACCACAAGAGGACTTCTGCGGGTTCAACCCTAACTCTTTCGCCCCCCTATACACCACAGCAGAACGGAATTGTTGAAATACATCGCCAATACTCACAACTTTTCGCCCCCCTATACACCACAAGAGGACTTCTGCGGGTTGCCGATGAAAATACATCGCTCACTACGAGGTTCGAGCTTGTCGTGAGTCTCTCGTCTTAAGAAATCCTCACAACCCCAAACCTTGATGTGTGCCAACGAGGGAGCTTTCCCTGTCCACATCTCGTGAGGTGTTTTGGCAACCTTCTTCGTAGGGACTAAGTTAAGGATATAGGTGGCAGTCTCTAAGGCATACCCCCAGAATGAGATAGGTAGCGAATCACGACTCATCATGGAACGAACCATGTCTAGCAAGGTTCGATTACGCCTCTTAGCCACACCATTCAACTGTGGTGTCGTGGGTGGCGTCAATTGCGAAACAATTCCGCATTCCTTGAGATAGTCGTGGAATTCAAGACTTAGGTACTCTCCACCTCAATCATATCAAAGCATCTTGATTTTCTTGCCCAACTGATTCTCCACTTCTTGCTTGAACTCTTTGAAATTTTCAGTGGTTTCTAACTTATGCCTGATTAAGTAGATATAACCATATCTGCTATAATCATCGGTAAAAGTCACGTAGAAGCGGCAGGCATCCCTTGTGGTGGATCTAAATGGTCCACATACATCTTTATGTATGAGGTCCAATAAACCCTCACCCCTCGCACAAGTTCCAGTGAAGGGTGAGTTGGTCATCTTTCCAAGTAAACAAGATTCGCACACGTCATCGTCCCTAAGATCGAATGACTCCAACACCCCATCCTTTTGGAGTTTGGCTATGCGCTTCTTGTTAATATGTCCAAGACGACAATGCCACAAGCATGCTTTATCCAAATCATTGGAAGAATCAATACACAACACATCATTTCCTAGTTTGTCTACAACCATCACAGTTTCATATATTCCATTACAAGGCAATGCTTCAAAATATAAAACACTATTAAGATAAGCATAAATAGAACCCTTTTCATTATCAAATGAATATCTAAATCCTTGTATATATAAACCATGAAATGAAATGATGTTTCTTGCCATATCTGGCGAATAGCAACAATTATTTAAATCTAAACCTAATCCATTATTAAGCACTAAGGAATATACTCCAATCTTGGTGACAGGCGATGATCTTTTGTTTCTCATGATTAGGTTTATCCTTCCACGCTCCACATCCCTATTTCTTCTTAGTCCATGCAAATCAGAACATATGTGAAAACCACATCCTGTATCAAGAACCCAAGAAATAGCATGCGATGAATAATTAGATTTAATAGTGTAAATACCTGCGAAGGACGGCTTGATCTTCCCATCCTTGATAGCTTGCAGATATTCTAGGCAGCTTCTTTTCCAATGCCCTATCTTGTGGCAGTGGTGGCCCTCTGACTCCTTAGGGTTAGAGTTGGGTTTAGCAGAACCAACTTTGGTTCCACTAGAATAGGTACCATCTTGGGACTTTCCCTTATGGTGGCTCTTTGAGGGAGCCTTCCTCTTCTTACCTTTCCCTTGCCCTATTGCCAAGACAGGGGTAGCAGTGGGAGCTGGAGTTGATGCAACAGCTTTATCTTTGAGGTTGCTCTCAGCAGTCCTCAACAGTCCTTGAAGCTCGCTCAAGGTGACCTCCTCTTTGTTCATGTGGTAGATCATGCGGAACTAGATATATCAGGGAGGCAAGTAATGAAGGATGATGTCAATTGCCAGCTCTTGATCAAAGTTCACATTCAACTTTAGCAAGTTCACATTCAACTTTAGCAGGCGATCGACATATCTCTGCATCTTTTGCAGATGAGCAGTAAGGGACTCTCCATTACCTATTTTGGTAGTGATCATCGAAGTGATGATCTCGTACCTTTATTGCCTAGCGCTTTGGTGGTACCGGTCCAGCAAATCCTGATGCATTTCATAAGGATACATGTCCTCATAGGACTTCTGGAGTTCTACAGTCATAGTCGCTAGCATGATGCAATGGACTTTCGTGGCATCACGCTCATTGGCCTCAAAGGCCGCGATCTCTTCAGCAGTAGCAGTGTTGAGGTTGATCTCCTTCAGCTTCTCATCAAGGATATACTCTTTGTCCTCGTAACGACTGACCATTCGAATGTTGCGGATCCAATCATTGAAATTGGACCCGTCAAAGATCACTCTCCCACACAAGTTCATAAGTGAGAATGAGCCAGAGGAAGTAGAACCAGAAGCGTTGTTGTTGACGTTCGACATCTGAAAAGGAAAAAAGAACAAAGTTTGATTAGAAATAAATCCCCAATTGAACACCCAAATGAGAAATTAGGGCTAGGATCCAACAACATTATTTACAAATTAGAAAAGGGATTCCGTAATCTAACAAGTAAATAATTTGAAGGTAAGTGAATGACGATTCACTAATTCTCCACCATGAAAAACGAAAAAGAGATTAAGTTTTAAATGTATTGAAAACTCTTAGATCTTTTGAGATTCAATGAACCTTTCAATGGCATGTTTAAATCTCGATATGCCCCTCTAGTTTGTGACTGGGATGCCGAGGATCACAAAGCGGGTGTGAATAACCATGCAAATGTACATGGTGCCCTCATTGTTACAGCCACCTATTCGATGTCCCGGTTAACCACACACGCTCCATCAAACTATGACAAACAATGAGTCACCCTTTGTCACCTTTGCTTACAACCCAATTAGTGTGCCGGTTAACGACACACGCTCCACTAACGTCTTAGCAAGGGTACAAAGTGTAATTTCATGGAATTGCATCAATTCACTTTTTCCTAAAGTAACTAAGATTGTGAATTTTGTAAAAAACATTTAGTTACTTTTATAATTTCATTATACTTTTAACGAGGAAAGTGTTTGCCCTATCCTACCCGTTCGACTAACGACCCTCCACTAGTCAAGGGTGCGGTGGGTAAAAGTAGATACCCAATGGCGGTCATTTTACAGGCCGCTTCCTTAAACACCCCTTATAGACTAGCTTCGTGAATGAGCCTACTAACGGTAAGACTAGCATTTAAGTTATAGATATATATATATATATATATATATATATATATATATATATATATATATATATATTAATCTTGTAATATTATAATAGTATAGGGTGAATTTTAAACTTGTAAAATTCTAGGGTTTGAAATTTAAATAGTTCAAATTAACTTTTAATCATAAAATTTAAATTTCAAAACTTCAGGACAAGTTTTGAACTTTTCAAAAACACAAGGGATCAAATAGCAAATAATTTAAATTAAATAATTAATTTAATGATTATCTAAATTTGACCTAATCAATTTTATTTACAAGATAATTCAACAATTAATTCAAATAATCAAATATTATCAAATAAGGAATTTATTATTCAAACAAATGGTAATTATCTTTTGTTTTGTTAAGGATATTCACCAAAACAATAATAAAATTCGGATTTTATTAGTCTAAAACGATTTAGGTAAGTATCCTTAAGCAAAACAGCAAGAAATCCCCGAAAATCTCTCTGTCTAACAGCTAAACTCGTCGAGTCCACATTGGAACTCGTCGAGTTCATCCAACTCGTCGAGCTCCTCATGGAACTCGTCGAGTTCATCAGACAGTTAGCCAAAAAATCGATTTTCAAGCATGAATGAATAAACAAGGCATCAATACAATAGAAACCAAACATAGCTCTGGTACCACTGATGGGTTTGAGCCAAAAGAACATCCTATGTGCTCATGCAAACCCTAATGCTTAGATCTAGGTTTCTGTAATTGTACATGCATTCATCCAAGACTTTCAAACACTAGATCTAATTAGAGTAATTTGAAATTATAAGAAACAAATCAGATCTAGATCATTACCTCTTGTTGCTTGCTTGAATCTTCTTGTCTTTGAAGCTTAGAGTCACAAGTGTCACTCCTCTAATGGCTTACAAACACCAATAGCAAAAGAATGATCTTGGAGAGAGGTTGGAGGCTTCTTGAAATCGGCTCTTGCACTCTTAGGAATAGGGTAGCCGATTTCTGTAGCCTAGGGGTCCTATTTATAGTGGAGCTGCTAGGGTTTCAGTCAAAAACCCTAATGGACTGCTTAGGCCTTAAGCTATCCAAGGAAGCTTCTGGAATAAAGCCTTAGGGCCGAAATTAAGGATGGACACATCCTAATTTCGTCCATGCCTAGTCCAAAAGGCTCCTTAGCCCAATACTCAACTATCACACACTTGACAGTTTATGTCCCTGATATTAAATTAATATCTTTTAGCCACAAAATTAATTTCTTAATCAATTCTTGTCAAATATTAATTTAATTATATGATTTCTCCATTAATATATTATTCATATAAAATATTAATAAATCATAATAACCTCTTTCTTAATAAATCATCCTATCATGTTGCTTTGGTGAAGGCAACCCAAAAGGACCATGCATAACCTAGTCAAGTATTTACCAAATATAGTTACGGGCTTAGACACTAATCCAACAGATCCTTCATCAGCCCAACCACCTCTCCCATAATGGCCTATCTCATTATAGTGAATGCTACGACTCCATGCAGACTTAAAAAACTTCCTTGTCAGCCTATCATCCTTGTGTATGCTACGACTACCCCGTAGCCTTACAACACTCCCAAATCATCTATGAGCCAACTCATGGTCTTTCCCTCCATCTACCATACCACCCCTCAATCAATCACGAGTCGAAATTGCATTGACTATATCCCAATCAGGTGTTTGGGTCATGCTTGGAACCCCAAAGACTTCATTAGACAAGAACAGGTAGAGAAGCTCTAACACAGCCCTCAACCTGGATCCAAACACATATTTTCCATGCATCACTAAGAACGTGCCACCCTATTGTAAGTTTTTAAACCTCCAACCTTGTTCATCCTCTATCTAGACCGTCGCTTGAACTGGCTTCCCTCTCAACTAGGATGTGGAACTAGTTCTTGTTCTGCACCTGATTCTAAAGACAAAGAATAATAAACCCCTTTTTCGAAACTGGTGGATCACCAACCCAACATCCCACTTGCCGAAGGATTTATGCATACAAAACATCTTCAACTGATACAATTTGAAATTTCATTGACAATCCTAGAGTCTGAACGAACCCATGCGACCAAGATCAACACCCACTCACTACCGCTCCTACCCTACTAGCGGTAGCGATTGGATCAAAAGCCTACCACAATCGACTGACATTCCTACGGAGCGACACAAACAACTTAAACTTTGATCTCATTATCCAAGACGGGAACAACCAGCTTCCACATAATCTTTTCCTTTAAGCTTTTGATAAGAGGACTACCTTCACAACCCTGAGAACGTCAACCCGGCGACAACTATCTTGCACTCGAATCCTGATCAATCCCTTACACCCCACAACTATCTTGAATTCCAATAGGCAAACAAACTTGCACTATGAATTCCTCTGTCTCATTACTGAACTAACACGCTGATCTGACTACTAATCATCCAAGCGGTAACCCTAATTCGCTCCCACCAAGGGCCCACAACAAAATTCCTGACAATCTAAATCCAACTCAACAATATGTGCTCCACTCATGACTCTCGGAAGGCAAAAAGGCATATGACGACCATTGATTATACTAACTAGGCAATTACAGGGAAACTAAACCGAATATGATGTCTTACGCATACAAACACATGATACAAAAGGCACAAATATTCACATAAAAAAGCACGAAGAAAACAAAAGATAATGTACCCGTGATAGCATCTGATGAGACTCTGGCCTCTCTTGACTGAAGCTGCAATGCTCGGCTCCTCACTGTTGGGTCTTCCACCCTGCCCTCACGACTGTCAGTGATCCTCAAAATAACTGGAGCAGGTGCACTCACTACTCCACCCATCAACCTTGGATAGTCGGCCTTCTTGTGGACCACCTGATTGCAGTGAAAACACATCAAAGTTGAGCCTCAAGCACAATCCTTGCTAAAATGACCAGTCTGACCACAAATGAAGCAACCCATCCCTTTCTCACGGCAGCTCCCCTCGTAGGTCATCCCATACTTGGCACAATGGCCCCGACCTTGATGGCCTCCTAAATGTGAATCTAGAGTCCTAGGCCTCTTCGCCTGGCCCACTACGATCTGAATCTGCTCTGACTTCCTCTTCCCGAGGTGCTCCAAATCAATCTCCCACTCTCGGGCTATAGCAATCATATCATTCAGGGTCTTGCACCATGAAAAGATCACAAACTCCCTGATGTCATCCCTTAATATATCATGATACCTTGCCTTCTTCATCTCCTTGTCCACCGCATACTGTGGAACAAACAAAGCCCTCTCTCGAAATATGGAAATGATCTCTACCACAATCTCGATAGTCCGACGAAGGTCCTGGAACTCCCTTGCCAGCTGTTGTACCTCTATTGCTGGTGCAAACTCCTCCTGTAATCTCGTGACAAACTCCTCCCAAGACATGGCCACCAAGGCCGCATATCCTAATGCACTTCCGACCTCCTCCCACCAATCACGGGATCGGTCCCTCAAAAGGCAAGATGCAAATCCCACCTTCGCTCCCTCGGGGCAGAAACTTGTATGTTGAGCATTCTCCATGTCAGCCATCCATCGGCGGCTAGCAATGAGGACCTTAGACCCAAAGAAATCCGTAGCTCCACATGCCTTGAACTCCCAAAAAGAGGGAGTTCGCGCTCCAAACTGCCCTGCTGCGAGCTCGGCCGGAAAGACCCCGAGTCGCTCATCTAGCAACTCCATAATCCCAGTTTAATACACGTCCTGACGTTCCTCCATAATCTCCATGATCCCTTCCCTGACCAAAAGTCATAGAAGTCTGCTCCAAAATAGAATGGTTGATCTCTGACAAAATGAAATACCAAATCCGCTCATCCATTGGTTCAGTGCCAACATCTGAGCCTAAACCAGATCCTCCTCCACGAGTACTCGTCACTATTCTAAAAAGCAACCACACAATAAATAGATCATACCCATAAAATTCTTCATCCTACAGCTCCCTAGAATCTCCATGAACATCATTGGTTCGAGTACATATCATGTTCTTTTAGTAGTATGGGCCCAATACTACCTTCCACACCTATCCATACTTTCCTCAAGTACATCCCAAATTTTACGGCCAGAAAAGACCGATTTGTTTATGCTTTATTTGAAAATCATAGTATACTTTTAAAGAAAAATGTTGCGGAATTTGTTCCCAAAAACATGATAAAGAATTTATCAAAGCATTTTCGAAGAAATGTATTTTCATTACATTACAAACCTCGGGATGTCATTGTCAATACAGATCAAAAGCATAAACAAAACAGCATAGGCCACAAATCAACATAGCTCTCAAAAACAACATAGGCCTTACAATATTTTATTTATTTCTACTGGCCTATAATCCATAATCTCTCATCAGATCATCGCATCTATGCTCTTCTGTCACTACCTGTAATACAAAAACTGAGTGGGTCAGACTGGGGAGCCTGGTGAGCATATAGGGTTTTCAACCCACAATAGTTAAGTTTATTAACTTCATCAAATAAATCAACCTGATTACCTGTTCCCGCTTTATCCTCACTTTACGTCCCTAAAACATCTATCATAAGGGACCTATCCTAAGGAATTTCATCGGGATGGACACTACTGCTAAGGGGGTTCTTCAGCAATAAATGTTCGTAAGGCAACCATGAGGGGGATGGAGTACACCGGTGAACACATCGTTCACAAACGCCTAGTGGTTGTGAGCCTGCTAGCGTTCCACTAGACTGTCTAGAAAAGTTCGTGGTCGTCATCTATACTCCGCTAGATGACTGGAACATCTTCAAAATCGAGGCCTTTCATCATTTTATTTCATCACACATATATTATTTTATCTATCCATGTTTTACCCAATATATTTGTAGATATAAAATACATATACAGTTTAAATCATTAAAAACATGTATAAAATTGTTCATCCAGCATAAATCTCAAATAAACAGATAATATGCACACATAGCACGTAATTTATATAAAATACTTCATATCTATATGTAAGATGAAAGTGACTATGTACTCACCTGATAAAGTGGTGATTCCAACTTGGAAAGCGCTTCGCTTCTTAAAAATTATGATTTCCTTTGACGAAACTGGGAGGTTTGCTAAAAACCGGGCTCTACGGGGGCAGGGCTTTCCAAAACCGAAAAACTCTTTTTCTCGGAGTCTTTGGGCACTATGGGGCTTTCTTCTAGTGCTAGGGAGGTTCCTACTTATAGCAGGCCGAAGCCTCGGTACGCAGGGCGTTCCTGCAAGGAGCGCAGCGCGTTCCAGAGCGCAGGGCATTCCTGCGAACGCAGCGCGTAGGAGCGGGATCATACAATTGCGTGTCACCCTTCGGCTGGAGCGACATGGCTGAACCGAGGCCTAGTCTTTGCGAACGAGGGGCGTTCTTCCGTTTTGCGCGGGGCGTTCCCTCGGATAGCTTCGCAAATTATACCTTCGACTTCTAAAATTCGTAACTTTCGCATATGAACTCTGTTTTAGACATTCTTTATATCCACGCGAAGGTAGAGACATACTTTACAACGTTCATTTAGACTCTGTCGGCTAATTTTGACTTTATTTTTAAAGTTATATTTTTAACAGGCCAGGACAGGAAAAGTCCGTTAAAAATTCATAACTTTGTCATCTGACGTCCGATTCCGTCTTTCATTTTATTGTTGAGCTTTTATTGACGAGATCTTTGATTCTCGTTTAGGTTGTGTTGGCTAAAAATCGCTCGATCTAAAATTTGAACTCCGGGCTGCACACTGTTATGCCAAATCTTAGAAAATTCATAACTTCTTCATACGAAGTCAGACTTGGACGTTCTTTTTATGCACGCTCTCGGTTTAACGTATACTACGACTTTCATTTAGATCGCTAAGTCTAAAAAGCACTTTATCGTAAACTCACTTTTTACGTCACACAGCGTCGTGTCGGTTTTGTCGCGAAACTTCAACAGGTCATAACTTCTTCGTTATAACTCGGATTTCGGCGTTCCTTATATCTCTGGAATCCTTGTCACGACCACTACAAATTTCTTTAGAGATATCGGGTTTCTCTATATTTTTATTTTTGGTGCTTATTTTCATTCTTAATTTATTATATCATTATAAACGAGTATAAAGCACATAAATTCACATAATTCACATAATACTCAAATAATTCATTTTTATTACGTCAAAATGAGTTATATTTGTTGACCCTTACTATTACATCATCGTATCAATGCTTTGCCTCGAAACACGGGCGTTACATATATGAAGTTTGGAAATTTAGAAGAGAAAATAATAACATTTTAGAAGTTAAAGGGGAAAAAGTGTTAAATTAGCAAAGTGAGTTGACCAAAAGGGCTGACTTAGTTAGTGGAAAGGACTACAAAAGTTATATAATGGATGGGGAAGTGCTTAGTATGCCAAAACTTAAGTTAAAATCATAAATAATGAAGTTTGGTGGGTTTTGGCCAAAACAAGTAAACTTGAGGGGCCAAATGTGAACAAGTGGGAAATAATATGAACACTCCCATCATTTCTCTTCCGGTTAGGTATTGAGCATGCTAGAGAGCTTCCAATGGTGATTTTCTTCTCCTTTCCATCTTGGGTTCGATCCAATTGAAGAATGAAACAATAAAACAAAGGAGAGAAGGAATCAAGGCTTGAAAGGTAAAAATCTTCTCATCCTTTAGCTTAGAATTCGAATTTGTGAAGTGGGTCTAACCCCTAATGTCGAAATTATTATGATTCCTTGATTAGGGTTTGGTTTTGGAACCTCCCTTGAGTTGTTTTGATGATCCCAACCTCAATCCAATCATCCTATTGATGGATTTGAGGATTTGGGTGAAAACCCTCATGAACCCTAGAAAACCCAAATTGAGAATATGGCAATAGATAATGAAATGGGATTAGATTCTATGACCTACATGATATTTGATAGCAACAAATCCAATTATAATCCTCAAATTCATCAACGATGGTAGAATCAAGTATAAACATGGGTTTTAGATGGTTATGTGAGAAATTGTGATGAAAACAATGAAATTATTAGAATGTGAGAATTTGATGAGTATATAATACTCGTAAACATGAGTTAATACTAATAATATGATTTGAATTAATAATAATGATATGATTTGAATGCCAGAATATGAAGGCTTGAGTGATCTATAGTTGAATTTATGGAATAATTGGTCATAAGGGCATTTTGGGAAATCTAGGGATACCTACATGTTAATTGACATCTAAGAGGTGAATGACATTCATGGATATGAATTGACACTTTATAGATGAAATTGAAATATAAACATGAAGGAATGTTAGAAAATATATAGCTCCAGTGATTGTTTTGACCCAAGGGCAATTTCGGAAAATGGAATTGAATTTAGGATTCCATGGTTAGATTGGGCGTTTTCATTGAGATTAATGGTGGTTTTATATGCATTAAAACTTTCATATGAGTGTTCAATATTTTAGGAATAATCCTTATGAGTTTTGAATGCTCAATTGAACAATTGGCTACTTAACCCTTCTTATGGAATATGAGAACCAATGTGTTTTTAAAAGGAGTTCAATGAGCACTTATGGATTAAATGAAGTTTTTGGATGATAAAACACCTCCAAATCATGTATGAGGACCTAAAAAAATGGTACAAAGAGAATTGGAAAAGTTTCTTCAAGAACTATTCAAAGTATAGTGTTATTTTGAGAAAAATCGAGTTTTGTGTGTGCAGACATGAAAACACGGCCCGTGTTAATGCATGCTTTAATTTTGTAACATCCTGTTTAAAATAGAATAATTAAATAATAAACCCGGAACCCCGAGAGGTAATTTTTATTATTGTTTTATATTATTATAGCCTAAAATCAAATAATAATTAGCGGGGTGTTGGTTTCGAGGGGCCAAGTGACAATATTTGAATATCCGGGGGTTAAAGTGTAATTTCAGGATTTATTTTGAAAGGATTTTGGATGGCTGGGGTTAAAAGAGTAAATTTTGGAGCTAAATTGAAAAGGATTTGTAGAGGAAGGGGCTGTTTGGTAAATTCGGACTTAATTTGTAAAGATTTTCAGAAGCCAGTGTATGATTGGTAATTTTTGAACTTATTGTGAAAGGATTTTTAAAAGGCAGGGACAAAAGGAGTAAATTTCGGACTTAAGTTGAAAAGACTCTTATGGGGAGGGACCAAATATGTTAAATATGTGCATGTTTGATGGTGGTTGAACCCGTCACCCTCACTTAGCCTACATATATATATATATATATATATATATATATATATATATATATATATATATATATATATATATATATATATATATATATATATATATATATATTACTCCAACCGTGTAAACCCTAACCCTAAGGAACCCCCCTCTCCAGCAGCCAACCTCTTTTCCTCCACTTCCAGCCGCTGCCACCAGTGTTGGGATCGGAATACCACTGAGTCGAGTAACCCGTTTTGTCGTCGGAGAACCACCAGGCGGAAGTTGTGTTGCCTTTTTGCTACCGGAGAAGGAGTTGAGTCACAATCACGACGTGGGTCAGTCGAGGTGGTCGGAGCTTCATGGCTCGTGGGTGTTGTTGTCGTTCACAACCATATCACCCTCTCTGTTTCTTGATTGTTACGTCCTGCTCGTGTTCCGTAGCCACCATAGCTCCAAGCGGCCACCTGTTGCGGTGCTTTGATCGTGTCTATCACCCTGAGATGGAGGAGGTGGGTGCGTGTTTTCTGTTGCATCTCGTGTTCGCGATGGTGATGCCATTTGCAAGTTGTATGGGCGTGTGTTTGTTGGATGGTAACCGAGAAGGACCACCATGGCCGCCAGCCAAGGTAGCCACCGTTTCTGTCACGTCTTCTGCCGCCACCAGCCACTGTGAGAGGTGGCTGTGTGCATGTTATGGTGTTGTGTACGTGTCTTGCGATAGATTAGGGCTACAGGAGCTTTTCTTGGCCAGAGATCTGAAGGAAGACCCCACCGCCACCACTGTGAGGTGGTGGCTGCCACTGTCTACTGCCGCCTGCCACCACCAGGTGGCTATGTATGTGTGCGTATTTTATTGGATGCGCTATTTTTGGGTTAAAGCATTGTAAATTGTAAACTAGTGATTAGAATAATAAAGAAAATTCATAACCACCACCGTGAGGTGGTGGATGTCGCCTCCTGTCGCCACCAACCGCCGTGTTGGGTGGCGGTGTGCCTTTTTTGTGTTTTGACTCGTTTGGGATGCTTGGACAAAATGGGCCTAATAAAACCCTAATGGTCCTAATGAAACCCTAATGGGCCCAATGAAGCCCTAATTGACCTATAAGCCCAACCATGTGACTAATGGGCTAGTGTGTGGGTTGGAAACCCTAATTAGGGTTTGGAAAACCCTAATGTCAGGAAACCCTAATTTTGGGGATTTATCGGGTCGCGCATTGGAATTAATTAATAAACTTAAAATATTAATTAAAAATCATATGCAATTAACCTAAGTCAATATTGGACTTAATGGATTAAGTCTTTAATGGGTTAACTAGGAAAACTTAACCCTAATCGTCATTTCATGTGAAAACCCTAATTCCACTTGGGCCTTGAGTTGGGCCTTTCTATTAGACTTTGGTGATTGGGTTATTGATGGGTCATCCAAGAATAAGCATATGAATTAGAATATTTAGATGGGCTTTAGGATAAGGTCCATTGGAAAGGCTTGGGCCCAATTTGGAAAATTGGGCCATAGGTGGGCCATAATTGGGCCTTGATGATCATAAGACATTGGGCCATTGGAGTACCAAGAGTTTGGACTAGAATTAATGGATGGGCCTTAAGGAAATACCATGTAGAGGTCTAGGCCCAATTTGGAAAATTAGGCCATATGTTGGGCTTTGGCCCATTACTTGCCTTTTGGGCTTTGGGGTGTGAGTTAGTCCTTGGGCTTGGAACCCAATTATTAATTAGGTATTTTTTGATGTTGACAGTTCGGGAATCTGTCAACCAGCAGCTAGAGTTTTATCTGCAGGACTTCAGCAGTGTCAGGTGAGTTATCCTCACTATACTCAAGGGTCTAAGGCACCAAGGCCGGCCCTTTTGGATTGTTATATTGATATGTTATGCTAGTATGATCTGTTAGATCAGTATCTTGGTAGATAGGATGGTATTGTGCTATTATGATCTGTTAGATCAGTATCCTGGTAGATAGGATGTTATATGTTGTTATGATCCGTTAGATCGGTTTGTCTGTCTATAGACTGCTATGAGATTATATGATATATGTGCACATGTTTGATTAGTGGTTGAGGCTTATCTACTTTGTGCGAGAGCCAACAGACCTGGGCATTCCAACCCGATGGTTGTGGGCCGTGAGTATTCCATCTCGAGGATGATTGGACTCGTAGTATGTGGGCATTCCAACCCGATGGTTGTGAGCCGAGGGTATTCCATCCCGAGGATGAATGGATCCGATGTATATATATATATATATATATATATATATATATATATATATATATATATATTGGCATTCCAACCTGGGGCATTCCATCCGGATGGATGACTGGACCCGGAGGTTGATTGGGCCTGGGGTATTCCAACCCGATGGTTGATTGGACCTGACACATTTGTCATTGTATACGGTGAGACTGGGCTGCTTCTTGCGTCGGTCAACAGGCCTGGGCTATTCCATCTCGGTGGATGATTGGACCCATAGTATGTTGGCATTCCAACCCGATGGTTGAGGGCATGGGGTAATCCAACCCGATGGTTGATTGGACCCATAGTATGTTGTTTGTTATTGTATGTGTATTGTTGTGTGTATGGGTATTTTGGGGGTAACTCACTAAGCCTTCGAGCTTACATTTATCGATTATTATTTCAGGTACAGCGGATGACTGCGGGAAGGCGAAGGCGCGATCGTACAGCTCCTCATATTTCATGATTTATGATTTGATTATGGGGATACTCTGATGTTTAAACTATTTTGAAAACAAACTGTAATAACTTAATTGTTTTAAATGTTTTAAAAAGTTTCAAATTGGCTTGAATTTCTATGGATGTTTCAAGTTGGTATCAGAGCCTTGGTTTGAGTGAATTGGAGGAACACTCGTTTGAATCCAGTCTCAAATCAAGGAAAGGATTTTCAAAATGATTTTGAAATGGTTTTCAAAATACTAAAGGAGGATGCAGGGTGTACGATCAGCCGGAGCCAGTAAGTAGACCCCAAAATACCATACAGTTATTTTATATTGTGATATGTTAGAACAACATGCTAGTACTTGGCTAGGGATCTTCAGGAGTTGCATGATAGAATTGCCTGATTATATGATGCCTGATAGCCTAGGGATTTCCTTATATGAAATTGACATCATTACTTTAGTTGCTTAGTGTATGCATCACGGTCGTACATAATTAAGATCTTATAGCCTAAGAATGTTTGGTTTGGCCTTATTTCCTATTCTTGTTTGATGAAGGGCTTAGGGTAGGATCATGTATTCAAAAGTCTATGGGGTCCAGCGTTATGTATGGCTAGCATACACTAGTGCTGCAGGGTTGGTGGAAGTTTCATAGATGGGTGGGTTGTGCGAAGTCGGTAGGCCAGTATGAGATATTTAGCATTCCTCTAGGAGTGACGATTGAGCGCTCACCATGTTATGTATACAGTTAGGGTGTTGTGATGATACTTGAGACAAATATGGGTAGGTGTGGAAGGTAGTATAGGCATGTATTACTGAAAGCACATCACCCATACGCGTAGCAAGGAAGTCACAACCCCTAGGGTTTAGTTGGAATTGGTTCCCTGTTATTATATGGATTATCCGAGATCTCTCTAGTGTATTATCAGAATGGTGGTTACGAGACGTTTGAGACCAGATCCGGATCACGACCGGGAGCTGGCAGCCAGGATAGGCCAGTATTGTCAGAGGATCGTGTCAGTGAGATCATCTGGGAGGAGGTGATCGAGATTGTCCGGGGACAGTTGCCGGAGATGTTTAGGTCTATTAATACCGCCATGGTTGAGTATTTCGATGAGCGTTATGCAGCCCTTGCTGAGACGGCTGTCGCAGCAGCTACAACAGCTGTAACGACGGAAGGGGGAGGAGCTAGTCGAGCTTTCCAGTACCGGGACTTGTTACTGGGACATATTCTTAGGAGTAGAGGGCTGCAGTTACTTGCAATCAGGGAGATGTTGTGTACTCGTTACATTCCGCGGGTTGAGCGGGAGAGGCTAGCATAGGACTTTCTGGATTTGAGGCTTCGAGGGTTTTGCTAGAGGTCGGAGTGTGAGTCGCGGGGACTCCGAAAAGGAGTGATGATTATGTTCAGCTGGGGTTTTGCAGCTAGAAGTATAATGGTTAATTGATGGATTGGAATGTCGTTTTATAGGGAAAGGATTGTACCCTTTCAGTTTTCGAGCTTGAAGGAGTGAGCAGACTTGGGACCCCAGGATCAGGTTGTATTCCAGCTCGGGGTCAGTTAGTTGCAGGGGTTGGCGACATTATTTCAGCGTTGTTGAGCGCAGGTGGGTTGATGTGTCATGAGTATTGTAGCACCTGGTTCTTGGTACGTATTCTTTTATTTAATTCTTTAAATGTTTTGCAATTTTGGCCTTGGACTCGGCGAGTTGAAGGACCAACTCGCCGAGTAGAAGCGAGTTGAGACACGGGGTTTAAGCTGTGGACTCGGCGAGTCGGGTCCCGGACTCTGCGAGTAGGCCCTGTCTGGACAAAAAACCCTAACCCGAGGGTTTACACCCTATTTAAACACCTTAACTCGGCCTCCTTCGTCCCATTTACTCCCAGAAGACCCCCATAGCAAACCCTAGCCGTTATTGAAGCAATCTAAGGCATTTGGAGTGATTTTGGTGCTTTGTGACCCAAGGAAGGAAGGAAAAGCTTGAAGGATCAAGAGGAGGCTAGAAGGATCCGATTTTGAGCATCATTTCCAGTATACAGAAGGTATAAAGTCTATACCTTGCTTGTTCTTTTGTTAGATCCTATTTCATGGAGTTTTAGGGCTTTTCTAAGCCATTTTGGTCACCAACCATGATTGCAAGCATGGTTTGGGGTTGATGTTTCGGATCTAGGTCCTTAGAGGGGTTACAAGGCAGAAAGGAGTGGCTTTTGCACTCAAAGAAGGCCCCATGCTTTGTAAGAGCTTGTTTTAGGACCTTTTGAGCTCAAAGTCCCATGCAAGCACGTAAAGGTTGTAACTTTACGTGCTAGATCGATTATAGAAGCTTGGATCTATATTTTGATCAAAGGTTGTATATCAGAAATCAAGGATTTAGAGTGTGGACATGACCGACTCGGCGAGTCCGTTCTGGGACTCGGCGAGTCCGAGGCTTTGAGCCCCATATCTGTTAAGGGTCAAGGACCCAGTTGAGTGTGGAAAGGTTTCAGGGAGGTCCCGGGGAGTGACCCAACGTTCTAGGCTAAGCCATTGTTTTGGAAGTTCATGGGACTCGGCGATAACACGAACGGACTCGACGAGTCCAAGGCAATCTTCTTAGAACTCGACGAGTTGTTCATCAACTCGGCGAGTCGAGGACAGAACTTGTTCATCAGATGAAGGTGGACTCGACGAGTTGTTCACCAACTCGGCAAGTCGGATGAGTTTTTCATGTGAGGTTCATATGAGAGAAGAACTCGTCGAGTTGTCGGCCCAACTCGACGAGTGGAGTCGTGTATAAGGACAAAAAGAAGGATAGGGACTCGACGAGTTGGCGGCCCAACTCGGCGAGTCAGGTCAACTGGAAGTTGACTTTGACTTTGACTTGACTTGATCAGGGGTAAAATGGTCATTTTACCCAAAGAGTAGATATCAGACTCTAATTGTGTGCTTTGTGGGATTTATAGCCGGAGGATTTCCCGGAGCAGCAGCAACAGATAGAGAATTCCCGCACAGATCAGCAGCTACTACGAGGTGAGTTACCTTCCAGTAGCGGTGGGTCTACGGCCACAATGCCGGCCCACCAGTAGGAGTTGTATGTTGGGTGATTGTCTTTGTGATATCATCTAGGTTTGCTACTACCTAGTTGTTGGATTAGTGTCTAAGTCCATAACGATAATTGGTATGTACTTGACCCGACTCGGCATGGTCCATTTGGGTTGCATGGCATCGGAACATTTGGATAGACCGTTTATGAGGAAAAGACATTTTGTGACATATTAATATATTATAAGTTCTAATATATTAATATGAAATCATGTTATTTAATTAGTATTGATCAAGAATTAATTTGGACTTAATTTAGTGATCAAAAAGAGACTAATTAAATATATGGGGATTGATTGTGTAAATCATTCATTCTTATATATGTGGGCTTATGATCCAAGATTCCTTTATGTTGGGTTTAACCCATGTGGTGATCCATGGATACTCCATGGAGGTTAAAACCCATGGAGCATAAGGAATGGGTAAAGTCATGAGTTACATGGTGTAACCCTAATAGCCACACTATATAAGAACCCCTTTAGTTCAAGAAATTGGCACTAGTGATACATATGTAAGAGGGCTAGCCGATTTGAACATGTATGTCTTCTTCTCATGGTTATTCCAAGAGTTCATGATGTTGTGTGAACCATTTGAGGTGTCACACTTGGGGCACTAGGCTCTCAAGCTTCATGGAGTCAAGCAACAACAACAAGGTATGTATTCTATCTATTTTATTATCCTAGTATCAATGTTTTGGTATGCTAGTTAGGATAATACCTTGGATAATCATATTTGCATGTATAATAGAGAAAACATAGATCCAAGGTATTTAGGGTTGCATGTACACTTAGGAGTGTTAGAATGCTCAAAACCCATCAGTGGTATCAGAGCCTAGGCTTGTTTTCAATTATACTTGATGCAAATTGCATAAAAATGCTGAAAAAGTCGAATTTCGGGCATTCTGGACACTATACTCGCCGAGTCCACTGATGAACTCGCCGAGTACATGAAGAAAATCATCCTACTCGGCGAGTAGGTTGATACACTCGACGAGTAGGAGCCCCAGACAACATATTTTCGCGTTTTTTGGCTAGAAATGGACTAGAAACATTACCCTAAGATGTTTTTGAACTTATAAACTTGTTTTTGATGTGGTAATGTTCGTACTAATCCAATTTCAAAGATAATTATCAATAGATTCATGTTTTGTATTAGTTTAGTGATTAGGCTAATTACATGAAAAAGTTTGATTTGAATTATCTTGTTCTTATGAGTTGCTTAGATTAATAGAAAAAGTTAATTGATTATGTGTATTCAATCCATTTTAATCTAAGATTTGATTCTAAAATGTGTTTTTGTAACTTGTTCTCAAGTTATATGAAAAGTCACATTTAAGTTTCATAAAACTCATAAAAGTTGGCAATGGTTACAAAAATGAAGAGTCTTGTCCTCAAGTTATGGAGGTTCAAGAGTCACTTCATTAAGTAATAAAATGTGTTACCTTAATTAATTCCATAAATTACAAAATAAAGAAAAGTTACATTCTTTTATTAGTTTAAAGTCTTCCATAACTTGTCCTCAAGTTATGGAACTTGAAGAGTTTTTTAATTAAAACTAATTTAAACACATAAGTTATGGAGTTAATTAGTTTTGAATAGTTTCAAAACTTGCCCTCAAGTTTTGGAATTTGAAAAGTTTCACTTATGAATACTTTAATTCCAAGTTAGCCCTTAGAATTTTAAAAGTTAAAATTCAACCCTTATACTATTATTATAATTTTAATTATATAGATATGTATGAGAAAAGTCAATCTTACCGTTAGTAGGCCTCATTCACGAAGCCGGTCTATAAGGGGGGTATAAGGTTACTGCCTATAAAATGGCAGTTTAATGGGTGTCCACTCTCACCCACCGCTTCCTTGACTGGTGGAGGGTCGTTAGCCGAACGGGTAGGAAAGGACTATAATTCTCCCTTCATTAAAAGTATTAATAATAAATACTAAGTAACTAAACATTTATAATTCCCAATTCTTAGTTACTTAGGAAAAATGTGAAATTGGTGCTAGCCCATAAAATTACACTTTGTACCTTACCAAGTCGTTAGTGGAGCGTGTGTGGTTAATCGGCACACTAACATGGACTAGTAAGAGTGGCAAAGGGTAACTTGACTTTATTATAGATCGGTGGAGCCTGTGTGGTTAACCGGAACATCGATTAGGTAATATTGTTGAGGGTACCAAGTCAATTTGTATGGTTATTCACACCTTGTTTGTGATCCTCGGCATCTCAGTCACAAACTTGAGAGGGCACAATCGAGATTCAAGCATGCCATTGAAAGTTCAATGTATCTCAAAAGATCTAGGAGTTTCAAATCCAATTAAAACTTAATTATATTTCGTTTTTCTATGGTGGAAATTGGTAAATCGTCATTTACCTACCTTTAACTATTTTATAACTTGGATTACGGCATCCCTCTTCCAGTTATAAATAGGTTATTGGGTCCTAGCCTTAATATTTCATATTGGGTGTTATATTAAGGACTCTAAATCAACTAACTTGAATATCTCCCAAAAGATGTCTAAGTTCAGACATCTATGATCTTCCCAAATCTCTTGAAACAAACTTTCCTAAATGAAGATGATGTCCCATGGAAATCATACCTCTTTCACCTCCTCCAATTATTCTCCCTAACCCACAAGTTCCTGAAAAGTTTAAGGTCACTCAAGCCCTATTGGCAAGCAAAGGTCTATGTGTGATCACATCTTGGAGATGTAGTCACATATTGACAAGCCGGGAGAGTTGGGTGTCAAAGTCTAGAGGAAGCTGATGATCAATCACTTTCTAAGTCACATAGTGAGTTCCTTTGGGACTCCTATGAAACAGACTATGACAAGACCCTTAATGATCTTATCTATTTGCTAAGATCAACTTCCTAAAACTTTATGGACATTGACAATGATGACATTGGATATCCAGTAAAGCTCTCTCTTCCCAATGGAAAGGGATCGGCCATAGTCAACTCGGTTGACCAAATGGTAAAGAGAACGGCTAAGTCTGAGATAGTCCCATTATCAAGGGTTTATTGCCAAAGAAAGGGGCATTGGTTGCGAAGCTGCCAAATTTACCTAAGGATATTAAAGTCAATAAGTTTGACTCTACTTCGGGTAAAGTCCACTATCTAACTCTACTAAGTTTCTATTCTGAGATTCTTGATACATGATGTGACTGGGTCACATGTTGATGTTTTAAGAATCAAAGAAAAAAGTGAAGAAACTTAAAGAAAGATTATGATGAATCTGATCGCGTAGATGGATTTCTATCGCATAGTTTGAAGATCGGATTCTTAAGCTACATCTTAGGAGTTATGATATATTGCATAGGATTAGATAACAACAAAGTTTTCATGTGCTTTTGCATTGTAAGGATAGTTTTTCCGCAAAGTTTTAAAATAAAAGAAAAAAAAAATTTGATTTTATTTATTTTAAAAAAAATATCCTTACAATGGCATTTGTGAAAATTTTTGTTGCTTATAAGATTCCATTAAGAGCAAGAGTGGAAATATGAATTTGATTCTTTCATTTGTGGTAGTGTCTAAATTTACCAAATAAGGAAAGATTCTCATCACCCAAGTTTCAGTTGGATAGAAACTTGGAATCATGCAAGGTGTATAGTATGATGAATGAGAACTTTCAAGCATTGGAAAATTAAGACTAATTACTTGTTCGCATAGATGTGTGCGTCAAGTAAAGGACTAAGGGATCGAGTACACATTCTTGTGCACTGATTAAGTCCACCACAAAGATCGATAAGACTATTCGTCATGACTTGCTAAAGTTTAGCAAATATGGTTATACTTATAAGTTTAAGTATAATTCTGAAGCATTGGAAAAGTCTCAATGTATGGCAGAACGGATGAGAAGAATCAACTTAGGCAGAAAGATAAAAGTTTCTTAAATCTGAAAAGATGAGAGAGTACTTTAGTATCATGTTATGTAATCATCTTAATGATTAAGAGACCTTATCACAATTCATCCTCTAAGTGCATTCTGATGGCTAAGAAGAGGACTTATGAATTGTTGAAATGGTTAAATCAAGAAGATGATTCATACTTCGTTCCAAAAACAATTCTTGGAGTTATACTCTAAAATTGTAACTTGAGTGACGTGTCTTAAAAGGGTTTAGAACACTTGTCAAATGTAAGAGTAAAAGTTTTCTACTCTTGTACATTTGAAATTGGTAAGTTGTGATGTTTTGGATAAAACAAAGACCAACTAAGGCCAATTGTGTGAAGTGTTTGTCCTGATTAGAATCCACACTATCTCTTGAATATCTGACAAGAAAGTCTTATATGTCAAGAGGACAGTGGGAGTCTTAAAGGTCTTGAAAGTCTCAAGAACTAATCAAGAATAAAACATGAAGTTCTTCACTAGCACACGACTTGAGGTTTATAACCTATCGTGTCGACATGTCTGTGCCTATTCAAGTTGGCTTTGCATAGGAGTTCTGAGAGTTCTCAATTGGTTGCACAGCTACTTGGAAGCAATGGCAGGCCCTTGAGCTGCCAAATGGCAAGAATTTAAGATTACACAAGTTTAATCCATATAAATGTGGATTTGTTAGTAACCTTTTCTTGTGATTATGGCTTTGACAAAATTCATATGGATAGGAACTCATACACCATAAAATCTAAGTGTCATAAGGTTTCTCTCCGATTCATGAAAATGATGGTGAGGAAACACTTTCACTAAGTAGATTTTAGCTAGATAGCAATTGTGATATTTGCATTCTCAAAGTCGTTAGTGGAGCGTGTGTGGTTAACCAGCACACTAACATGGACTTGTGAGAAGCGGTAAAGGTCTAAACAATCGAGGCTATGATTACGACATCCCTTTTCATAGTTCTTAAAATTGTTTAGACACACCTGTGAGCTATCTAAGATAGGGTGTATGATATTGATAAAGTTTTATCAAAGCAATCTAGTATCAGAAATCTGAACTTTGGTAAGAAAGTCAATAAAGTATTGATTTCTAGAAGTCTAGCTGATTTCTTATTACATGTCAAAGCTAGTGGGATCATAAGTGTTATGCTAATAATCATCATGTTAGTGGGAGCATGATAATTATGATAAAGGTTGCAAGTTAGCAATGTTAATTATAGAAAACAAAAGTTTCAATTCGTGAGGCTGCAGGGGTTGAAAAAGTTGTTTTGCTATAATTAAAGGAGAGAAAATTATACTTCATTTCAATTCTAAAAGCTTAGATTGAGATTTTAATCGTATTTAGTCAAGGATTTATATATAAATTTCATGTTGGAATGGCTCAACATAAGGAAATTCTATATATGGGTCCATTATTTGCGTTCTAAAATTCGATTATGATTACGGCATCCCTTTTCATAATCTGAATTATGAGAACTTGGCAAATAGAAATGGAAATCTTATAGCAAAAGACTGGTTTAGTCTTTATGTGAGACATCATGACTCGAGTCCCATATGCTTCAGATATAGGATCGATTTCATGTCCTATATTCATCCTTTCTAAAATTTTCCAAATGCCTAGGGCATTAAGAAGGGAAAAGGTCTAGAACTGGATATGACTAAAAGGATTAAGCAATTGTCGAGGACAATCTAAGGTTTACCAAAGATTGGTTGCTCAAGGACAGTTGGAAGTATAGTGTTAATTCTGGAAGGACCATATTGACATAATCTGTAAGGAGGCAACTCTTGTTCAGAAGTGATAGTCAAAATGGAATATGGAAATGTTTCAAAGTTGGAAATTATTCAATCTGTGTAAGATTAGGAAACTTAATGCAAGAAGGATGTTTCCAAGGAGTTGATATCCTTGGAATGCTCTGTAATGTTTGTTGTCAAGTCCTTGTGACTCTGTGCATAATCATTACAGGAGGATCAATGCATATAAGTTTAGAATCTAACAAATTTCAGTAAATGATATGAATTTGGAATTCTTGCATTTGCAGTAAGGATTTGGGACTGTGAAAGAGGATCATTGGAGTTATGTTCAATTGATCTAATTCACAAAGTGAAGATCATAGACAAACATAGTATGCATACTTGGTGTATGGCATGACTAGTGTTTAGAAAACATAGTGTACATGCTTGGAGCATGGGACAACTATTGTTTTAAATTCAAGAATAAAGTTGATAGCTGAAACAGTATACAATGAATAATGTGTAATCATATGGTGATAAATAAAAGGTGTTTTATTTATGTTCATAGGTTTTGATACCATATTAGATTCTATTATTATTGTGTTTCATTTTGCATGTTTGACTTCCAGAATAACTAGGTCGTTCTTCCTGATTGACTAAGTTATTCAAACTATCCACAGTCGGTCATATGTTGGAAGTAGATATGAATCAAGACTGTCATGGGTTGGCTTGTAGAGGTCTAAGATGTTGGACAAGGGGCTACAACACTCATGAGTGCTCATAAGTTCTGAGTATTGGATTCAACCCGCGTTCATTGGAATCACTTCATGGATTTTATCACGAGTGATCATGAGACGATAATATCTTATATTCTTCAAACCTAGAGATATGAGTTGTTACTATGAGTTGGTTGTACATTGATTGCACGAAAACACATTCGGTAACTCGGTGTTATAAAACATGCCTTTGTGTATGATTCAACAAGTAGTAGAACAAGCCATATGAGTCGAAGTTTATCCATTCCTTTTACCTTCGGGATAAAAGCGATATCTGTGGGCCCCTCGATGATTTGGTGATGACAAACGTAAGTGCTCGGCCGGGCCTGGACTGATTTGATTTGTTCAATTAGTCAGTCGTCATAAATTGGAAATCGGGAAACAACAAATGGACAGAGAGAATGATTTATAATCCATGTCTCAATTCATATGATATCTAGAATGGAGGAATATATGATCCCTTATCTAATGGACAAGTCATTGACAAAGGTCAGAGTTCATCTACAAGGTCAGAGTTCGACAGCGGCTTTTGAGAGCTATGATTGCCAGTTGGTTCCTGAAGTCATACACAATAATAGTTTTAGACTTATCCAAGTGGGAGACTGTTGGATTAGTGTCTAAGTCCATAACTATAATTGGTATGTACTTGACCCGACTCGGCATGGTCCATTTGGGTTGCATGGCATCGGAACATTTGGATAGACCGTTTATGAGGAAAAGACATTTTGTGACATATTAATATATTATAAGTTCTAATATATTAATATGAAATCATGTTATTTAATTAGTATTGATCAAGAATTAATTTGGACTTAATTTAGTGATCAAAAAGAGACTAATTAAATATATGGGGATTGATTGTGTAAATCATTCATTCTTATATATGTGGGCTTATGATCCAAGATTCCTTTATGTTGGGTTTAACCCATGTGGTGATCCATGGATACTCCATGGAGGTTAAAACCCATGGAGCATAAGGAATGGGTAAAGTCATGAGTTACATGGTGTAACCCTAATAGCCACACTATATAAGAACCCCTTTAGTTCAAGAAATTGGCACTAGTGATACATATGTAAGAGCGCTAGCCGATGTGAACATGTATGTCTTCTTCTCATGGTTATTCCAAGAGTTCATGATGTTGTGTGAACCATTTGAGGTGTCACACTTGGGGCACTAGGCTCTCAAGCTTCATGGAGTCAAGCAACAACAACAAGGTATGTATTCTATCTATTTTATTATCCTAGTATCAATGTTTTGGTATGCTAGTTAGGATAATACCTTGGATAATCATATTTGCATGTATAATAGAGAAAACATAGATCCAAGGTATTTAGGGTTGCATGTACACTTAGGAGTGTTAGAATGCTCAAAACCCAACACTAGTATGTTATGTGCTAGTATGATATGATGTTATATGCTAGTAGCAGTCGGGGAGATAGTCCCCAGGATTTCCGGTCGATAGGGCCGAAAGGAATACCTTGGATAATCATATTTGCATGTATAATAGAGAAAACATAGATCCAAGGTATTTAGGGTTGCATGTACACTTAGGAGTGTTAGAATGCTCAAAACCCAACACTAGTATGTTATGTGCTAGTATGATATGATGTTATATGCTAGTAGCAGTCGGGGAGATAGTCCCCAGGATTTCCGGTCGATAGGGCCGAAAGGGGTAGTCATACTCAGTCATACTATACAGATTGTGATTATGTGATATATGTTATGTGGTAGTAGTAGGGGTGAAATAGTCCCCAGTATCCGGTCGAAAGGACCGAAGGGGAGGCCAGCACCCAGATATGCTAGGCAGTATCCGGTCGAAAGGACCGAAGGGGAGGCCAGCACCCAGATATGCTAGGCAGTATCCGGTCGAAAGGACCGAAGGGGAGGCCAGCACCCAGATATTCTAGGCAGTATCCGGTCGAAAGGACCGAAGGGGAGGCCAACACCCAGATATGCTAGGCAGTATCCTGTCGAAAGGACCGAAGGGGAGGCCAGCACCCAGATATGCTAGGCAGTATCCGGTCGAAAGGACCGAAGGGGAGGTCAGCACCCAGATATGCCTGACAGTATCTGTATGTTATGTGATTGTATGGTATGTGGTACGATGGGGGAACTCACTAAGCTTCGTGCTTACAGCTTACAGTTTTGTTTCAGGTACCTCTACAGCGAAGGGGAAGGAGCTGGCGCGGTAGCGTCACATCATACACACACGCATTGGTTTTTCCGCATTATGAGATATTCTGGGATTGTACTCTGACATTATTATTATTTTTATGATTTGGTTTTTCAGACACGAGATATAATTTATGAAATGATATGATCGGATGATGTTTTACTACAAATGTTTTACAAATCACTTATTTTAAATTAAATTTTTGGACGTGAAAATTGGGTCGTTACAAGTTGGTATCAGAGCCCTGGTTTTAGGGATTCGGACACATCTTCGGGGGTGTCTGGACTCAAATCGAGGGATTAAAAGATTCTATAAAGAAATGATTTTCTAAAGGCTAAGTAAAGGAGCTTTGAGAAAGAACAAGGTGTGTGATATGCGCGACCGGCCGAGCTCAAGTAAGTTTTCCCCAGAGTACCCATACAAGTTTATGTTATGTTTTACCAGTTTCAGTAGAACAGCATGCTAGAATAGGACTAAGGATCTAGGAATGATGCCTTATGTGCCTGCTTTATGTGTTCCAGCTTTATGAGAATTGCATGCTAGTATTGAGTAGACAGTAGTAGGATAGCCTGTTTAGGTTATGCCTGATAGTATGAGCTTAGCATGGTATGCTAGTACAGTTTCTTGTTATGACAATAAATTGCTTGAGTAGTTTCCTTTGTCTGAATGCTGCTTGCTTTGTGCTTTTAGGAGTTCTAGTTGTCTTTCACTAATTAGTAAACGAATATGTTAAGTTACATATTGCAAGGACTAAATAATTTCAGAAGGCTGGGTCTAGCTCTATTTCGCAGCTCTTGTTTGAGTCCAACCGTTATAGGGTAGGATCTCTCATTCGAAGAATTATCTAGTCTGAGTCATATGTAATAGTATTCGCGAGCTAGTTAGGGGAAGAAAGCAAGGACTTCTTATGCAGCTGATGACGGAGAGTGGGTTGGTGGTTACCTAGGGCAAGCCTAGGATGAGATTGGCATGAGATCAGCAGTAGTAGTAGAAGGGACTTGGTGGAGTCGAGGCAGTTCTTGAGGACAGTATGGATAGATGTGGAAGGTAGTATGGGCCCGTACTACTGGAAGCAGAGGATCCGTACTTGAATTGAGGAAGGCTGAGGCGAGACCAGGAACCTTGCAGTAGATGTGATCCCTCTAGATGTATCAGCACCACTGACAGTTGTTGTTATGTATTGCAGAATGGTGGTACTACGTTCGAGGCCAGCAGTTGGCAGTTCGGGAGAGGGATCGGGTTCGGGTTCAGGTTCCGAACCAGTGGATGAGAGGCTACGTGAGTTCATCGCGTCAGAGATCACCAGAGGCATCCTTGAGTCGACCCCCATCATTTTCGGGTCGATCAAGGAAGGGATAGTTGAGCTGATGGAGGACCGCCTCAGGGCGTTCATGAGTGATATGGCGTCAGGCCAGTCAGGATCTCGCACACTGTCCTTTAAGGACTTCAGGGGCAGTGGTGCGCCAGACTTCCATGGGGCGAAGGACCCCACTGCTGCCAGACGATGGATTGCAGACATTGAGTCTGCACAGCTGACCAGCTTCTGCCCTGAGGGGTCGAAGGTACGATTTGCAGCAGGATGCCTGAGGGACCGGGCTAGGGATTGGTGGGAGTCGGTTGGTGACTCTCTGGGAGCCTCGGCTGTTAAGGCTATGACATGGTCAGACTTTGTGACCCGGTTCAGAGCGGAGTTCGCACCTGCAGTGGAGCTCCAGCAGTTAGCCAGGGAATTCTTGGATATGAGGCAGACCACGGAGACTGTGGCGGAGATCACCGCCAAGTTCCAGGAGAGGGCGTTACTGGTGCCCCAGTATGCGGGTGATGAGGACATGAGGAGGACCCGCTATCATGACATGATACGAGCTGACATTCGGGAGCATGTTAGTTTTTCAGCTTGCCCTACCCTGGATTCCATGATTGCCAGGGCAAGGGAGAGGGAGATTGATCTGGATCATATCCGGAAGAGGAAGGCAGAGGAGGGGCAGCTTACAGGGGCTTCGGGGAAGAAGCCCAAGGGATCAGATGTTGGGCCGAAAGGCCAACAGAGCCGAGGCTGCTGTAGGAAATGTGGCAAGGCACATGAGGGGGTTTGTAGGTTGGGAGCGTCTGGCTGCTACAAGTGCGGCAAGACGGGGCACTTCAGCAGGGATTGTACCGCCCCTGCACCTGTTATTCAGACGTCTGAGTTGTTGTGTTTCCACTACAACCAGAGGGGCCACAAGAAGGCCAACTGCCCCCAGTTGACAGCAGCAGCGCCAGTGAAGGCGCCAGCTCCAGCGACCCTGCGGATTACAGATGGCCGGCAGGGCAAGGCAGAGGCTCCGGTGATGAGGAGCCGGGCCTTCCAGTTGACTACCGAGGAGGCACGCGCCGCACCCGATGTGGTGACGGGTATGACTCTTTCCCTCTGACTTATTTATATGATGTTTATGATATTGATATGTGCTCTGTGTATATACGTTTAGGATCGTTCCATGTGAACGGTATCCCAGTACAGGTGTTGTTTGACTCGGGTGTCACCCGATCATTTGTTTCCCTTGCGCTTAGCAAGAGGTTCACTGAGTCTTCGGGCATGTTGGATTGCCCTTTAGAGGTAGAGATTGCCGATGATCGATCGGTACGAGCATCAGCGGTGTTCAGAGATTGCGTCCTGAGGTTATTTGAGGAGCGCTACATGGTAGACTTGGTTCCCATTCCGTTGCATGGGAACAAGGTGATTATAGGCATGGATTGGCTCAGTCCTAACGGGGCAGTGATAGATTGCGCACAGCAGCTAGTGCGAGTCAGGACCCCAGGTGGGGGAGAATTAGTGATCCATGGCGAGAGGCCACAGTGTGGACCCACAGTATGTTCAGCAGCGAGAGCTAGGCGCTACCTTCAGCAGGGTTGCGCCGGGTATGTCGCGTATGTTATGGATACCCGGGAGACGGGTAAGGAGACGGTGAGCGAGGTTCCGGTGGTACGAGACTACGCAGATGTGTTCCCAGAGGAGCTTCCTAGGATACCTCCGGAGCGACAGATGGAGTTCAGGATCGACTTCGTTCCTGGTGCGGCTCCGATAGCCAAGGCACCATATCGGTTGGCTCCTCCCGAGATGCAGGAATTGTCTGCGCAGCTGCAGGAGCTGCTAGACAAGGGATTTATCAGGCCGAGTAGTTCGCCTTGGGGAGCCCCGATTCTGTTTGTGAAGAAGAAGGACGGGTCGCATCATATGTGTATAGACTATAGGGAGCTGAATAAGGTAACGGTGAAGAGCCGTTACCCACTCCCGAGGATTGACGACCTCTTTGACCAGCTACAGGGAGCATCTTGGTTCTCCAAGATTGATTTGCGTTCAGGGTATCATCAGATGAGGGTCAGAGAGGAGGATGTGCAGAAGACAGCGTTTCGGACGCGTTATGGCCACTATGAGTTCGTGGTGATGCCTTTCGGGCTCACCAATGCTCCTGCCGCGTTCATGGACCTCATGAACCGCGTGTGTAGACTGATGTTAGACCGGTCTGTGATAGTGTTGATGGGTTTTGAGCATTCTAACACTTCCTAAGTGTACATGCAACCCTAATAACCTTGGATCTATGTTTGTCTAATAATCATGCAAAGTTGAATTCCAAGGTTATATTCCTGTCTAGCATACATGGGGAACATTTTTAACTTGAATGAAAGATAGAATAACTTACCTTATTGTTGATTATGATCCTTGAAACTTTGTGAGCCTAGCACCCCAAGTGTGATGCCTCAAATGCTTCACACAACACCAAATGCAAAGGAGTAAACTTTGAGAGAATCTTACACTTGCAAAATCGGCTCTAGCCCTCTTGCTTCTTAGTGTCGCCGATTTTGGTGGAGAATGGGTTTCTTATATAGTGTTGACACATCTAGGGTTACACCATGTAAACCCTAATGTGTCATGACTCTTCATTTCCATGACCCATGGGTTTGTAACTCCCATGGAGCATCCATGGAGCATCCTATGGGTGGAACCCAACTTGATAATCCATGGAGCCTCTTAGCCCACTATATAAGATATGGAAGATTTACATAATCTACCCATATATTTAATTAGTTATCTTTTGATCACTTAATTAATTCTAAATTAATTCTTGATCAAACTAATTAAATAATATTATTAATATATTAGAACTTATAATATATTAATAAACCATAAGTGTTATTTCTCTCATTTTAGTTTATCCAATTGCATGGTGCCATGCAACCCAAATGGACCATGCCGGGTCGGGTCAAGTACATACCAGAAATAGTTATGGACTTAGACACCTTATCCAACAGTCTCCCACTTGGATAAGTCTAATAACTATAACTGCAATACTTCAGGAACCGATCGACAATCGTAGCTCTTTCAAGGTCTCTCGGAACTGAGAAGATGATGATACGCCATTTAAGATAAGTGATCATATAATCCTCTGTTCTAGATATCAGCCGGACAAATACATGGAACAATGTCTTACTTATTGTCCAGCAGTTTGTTTCCCGATTTCCGATTTGTTTGACAAAGAACTTAATTGAACACATCAACTTAGTTCTGACCGGGCCCGGTACATAGGTCAAAACAAAATCATCGAGGGGCCCAGATATCAGCTTCTAATCCAAGAAGGAACAGATAAACTTCGACTCATATGTTTGTTCTACCACTCATTGAATTATACACAAAAGCACGTTTTATAACATCGAGTTACCAATGCGTTAACGTACAATCAATGCATAACCAACTCATAAGTAACAAATCATATCTCTAGGTTTGAAGACTTATATGATATTACCGTCTCATGATCACTCGAGATAAATTCCATGAAGTGATTCCAGTGAGCATGGGTTGAGTCCAATGCTTAGAACTTATGAGCACTCATGAGTGTTGTAGCCATGTCCAACAACTTAGACCTCTGCAACCAATCATGACAGTCTTGATTCATACCTACTTCCGACATATGACCGACTGTGGAGGTTCGAATAATATGATATACCAAACATAATTATTCTGGATGTCAAAACATGCAAAAGAAATATAGTAAACGATCGACAAGAGATAGCAACACTTTACTCATAAATAAAACACCTTTTATTCATCATCTAATGTCAATTACACTTTACAAATTTCAAGGTTATCTAACTACTAGATCTAATATCATCCTTCAGCCCTATGCTCCGTGCTGGAGATGCTTAACCCGAGTCAGTCCCTTCGTGAGGGGATCTGCTGGATTCTCATCCGATGATACCCTCTTTGCCACGAGGAGTCCTTCTTCTAAGGCAACTGCACTTTCACTATCACAGAAAATTTCCATTGGCTCTTTAATAGCTGGTACAACTCCAAGGTCTCCAATGAAGTTCTTCAGCCATATCGCCTCCTTTGCTGCCTCGCTAGCTGCTATATACTCTGATTAGCAAGTTGAATCAGCCACTGTCTCTTGCTTGGAACTCTTCCAAGAAATTGCTGCTCCATTTAAGGTAAAGACCCAGCCTGACTGAGAGCGGAAATTATCCCTATCAATCTGAAAGCTAGCATCACTATACCCTACAACTCTCAAGTCTTCACTCCCACCGAGGGTAAGGAACCAGTCCTTAGTCCTCCGTAGGTACTTGAGGATATTCTTTACCGCAGTCCAGTGTGCCTTGCCAGGGTTACCCCGATACCTGCTAACCATGCTCAAAGCAAAGGCTACATCAGGTCGAGTACACGTCATAGCATACATGATCGATCCTACAGCCGAAGCATAAGGTATTCGACTCATTTCTGCTATCTCAGCCTCAGTACTAGGGCTTTTTTGTCTTACTCAATCTGGCATTACTCTGTATGGGTAACTCTCCTTTCTTGGAGTCCTGCATGCCGAATCTCTTCAACACCTTATCCAAGTAAGTACTCTGACTAAGTCCAATTAGTCTTTTACTCCGGTCTCTCAAGATCCTTATCCCTAGAATATAGGCAGCTTCTCCTAGATCCTTCATAGAGAAACACTTCCCAAGCCAGGACTTAACTTCCTGCAGAGTTGGGATGTCATTTCCTATGAGTAGTATGTCATCCACATACAATACCAAAAAGCTAACTATACTCCCACTAGCCTTGACATATACACAAGATTCATCTTCACTCCTAGAAAAGCCAAATTCCTTGACTTTCTCATCAAAGCAAAGATTCCATCTGTGAGGTGCTTGCTTTAACCCATAAATGGATTTCTCAAACACTCTATTAGGGTACTCTGTGTTGACAAAACCCTCTGGCTGACTCATGTAAACATCCTCAGCCAACTTTCCATTAAGGAAAGCGGTTTTGACATCCATTTGCCATATTTCATAGTCATGAAATGCGGCTATGGCTAACAGAACCCTAATATACTTAATCTTGGCCACTGGAGAAAAGCTCTCATCATAATCAACTCCCGGAGTTTGTGAGAAACCCTTTGCAACCAGTCGTGCCTTATAAGTGTGTACATTACCATCCATGTCAGTCTTCTTCTTGAAGATCCATTTGTACCCTACAGTCTTACGACCTGGTACATTCTCAACCAAGTTCCAAACTTGATTGTCATACATGGACTGTATCTCGCTGTCCATTGCCTCTTGCCACTTGGCTGACTCAGGGCCTGCCATGGCTTCCGCGTAACTGTTAGGTTCATCCAGACCTATCAGCGTCTCATCACTGATAAGTGTATCACCTTCCGCAGTAATATGGAATCCATAGTAATGCTCAGGTGCATTCTTAACCCTTGTGGAACGCCTCAGGGGTACAGACTTGTCAATTGGCTCAACAGAAGTTTCCTCCTCAAGTTGAGTGCTAGGGTTTGAAGTTCCTTGACCACTTGACTCTTGAATTTCTTCAAGGTCAACTTGCCTCCCACTGTCTCCTTGGCTTATGAACTCTCTCTCTCGAAAGAAAGCCCTCCTAGCTACAAAGACCACATTCTCACTAGGTCTGTAGAAGAGGTAACCAAAGGATTTCTGTGGGTAGCCGATGAAAATACACCTCTCACTTCGAAGTTCGAGCTTAACATGAGTCTCGCGTCTCACAAAAGCCTCGCAACCCCAAATCTTAATGTGGTCTAGTTTGGGTACTTTACCAGTCCACATCTCATGAGGAGTTTTGGCAACTTTCTTTGTGGGAACTAGATTAAGGATATGGGCGGTAGTCTCTAAGGCATACCCCCAAAATGAGATTGGTAGCGAAGCTCGACTCATCATGGAACGAACCATATCCAACAAGGTTCGATTACGCCTCTCAGCTACACCATTCAACTGCGGTGTCCTGGGAGGTGTCAATTGTGAGACAATCCCACATTCCCTAAGATAGTCGAGGAACTCTGAACTAAGATACTCACCACCACGATCGGATCGAAGCATCTTAATGTTCCTGCCCAATTGATTCTCGACTTCCTGTTTAAACTCTTTAAACCTCTCAAAAGTCTCTGACTTATGCTTGATTAAGTAGACATATCCATATCTACTATAATCATCAGTAAAAGTCAAATAATAACGATTAGCATCCCTTGTGGCATGTTTGAAGGGCCCACACACATCCGTGTGTATAAGATCCAACAAACCTTCACCCCTCTCACAAGAGCTTGTGAAGGGTGACTTTGTCATTTTTCCAAGTAAGCATGATTCGCAACTATCATCTGACTTTAGGTCAAATGACTCCAATACTCCATCCTTTTGGACTTGGCCTATGTGTTTCTTGCTTATATGTCCAAGACGACAATGCCATAATGATGCTTTATCCAAGTTATTATCATTAACAGAATCAATACACAATACATTATTTCCTAAGTTATCAACCACAGATACAGTTTCATACACACCATCACAAGGTAATGCTTTAAAATAAAGAACATTATTAAAGAAAGCATTAATCGAACCAACTTCATTATCAAATGAAAAGGTGAAACCTTGTTTATACAATGCATGAAAGGAAATAATATTTCTTGCCATTTCTGGCGAATAACAACATTTATTCAAATCTAAACTAAACCCACTACTTAGCGATAAAGTATAAACTCCAATCTTGGTGACAGGTAAAGCTTTCCTATTCCCCATGATTAAGTTTATTCTTCCATGCTCCACATTCTCACTTCTTCTTAGTCCCTGCAAATCAGAACAGATATGAATACCACAACCGGTATCAAGGACCCAAGAGTTAGAATGGGGTGAGTTATTAGATAAGATAGTGTAAATACCTGCATGGTTGGGTTTAACTTTCCCATCCTTCACATCTTGCTGGTACTTTGGGCAGTTCCGCTTCCAATGTGACTTTTCATGGCAATAGAAGCATTCAGCCTCTTTAGGGTCAGAAGAAGGACTGACAAAACCTTTCTTGGTTCCACTTGAAGAAGAGCCATCAAGGGTCCTAGCCTTATTACCCTTCGAAGAGCTCTTCCTCTTCTTCCCTCTACCTTTCCCGATTGCCAAAATCGGGGCAGAGTTTGGAGTAGGAGTGTTAACAACCGACTTACCCTTAAGACCTGTTTCTGCGGTCTTGAGGAGTCCCTGAAGTTTGCTGAGTGTGACCTCTTCCTTATTCATGTGATATGTCATGCGGAATTGATCATAGCACGATGGTAAGGAGTGCAAAATGATATCTATTGCAAGCTTCTCAGGGAAGTTCACATTAAGCTTCAGCAACCGATCCACATACCTTTGCATTTTCTGCATGTGGCTTGTGACGGATTCCCCATCCTTCATCATGGTTGTTATGATAGAGCATATGATTTCATACCTCTCTTGTCGTGCACTTTGATGGTATCTTTCCATCAGATCTTGGTGCATTTCAAAAGGGTAGAAGTCCTCATAGGACTTTTGGAGTTCCGCTGTCATGGTGGCCAACATGATGCATGCCACTTTTGTAGCATCCCTTTCATGTGCCTGGAAGTCAGCGATCTCCTGGGGAGTTGCAGTGGTCTCATCAATCTCCTTAAGCTCCTTGTCAAGGACATATTCTTTGTCCTCGTAGCGGGTAATCATCCTGATGTTTCTGATCCATTCATTGAAGTTGGATCCATCAAAAGTGACTTTCCCACACAAGTTCATAAGGGTAAAGGAGCCATTAGGATTAGAGCCAGAAGCAGCATTGTTTGAAGACATCTGAAAGAAGAGAACAAGATTAGTTTAGATATTAAGAGAGTCCTTAATAAAACACCCAAATGTAATATTAAGGCTAGGATCCAATCACAATATATTATAACTTAGAAGAGGTATGCCGTAATCCAAGCTATAACATATTTGAAAGGTAGGTGAATGACGATTCACCAATTTCCACCATGAAAAACGAAATATAAATATTAGGTTTTTAGTTGGTTCTTAGAAATTCCTAGATTCTTTTGAGATTCAATGAACTTTTCAAAGGCATGTTTCAATCTCGAGTGTGCCCTCCAAGTTTTGTGACTGGGATACCGAGGATCACAAAACGAGGTGTGAAGTAACCATGCAAATCACTTGGTACCCTCAAGGTTTATCACTCAATCGATGAGCCGGTAAACCACACACGCTCCACCGATGCTATGGTAAACCTTAAGTCACCCTTTACCTACCTTGTTAAGTCCAAGTTAGTGTGCCGGTTAACCACACACGCTCCACCAACGACTTAAACAAAGTGTAAACAAAGTGTAATTTCATGGATTAGCACCTTATTCACATTTTCCTAAAGTAACTAAGATTGGGAATTTAATAAAAGCATTTAGTTACTTTATAATATTCATCATACTTTTAATGAGAATTTATAAGTCCTTGTCTTACCCGTTCGGCTAACGACCCTCCACCGATCAAGGAAGCGGTGGGTGAGAGTGGACACCCATTAAGTTGCCATTTTATAGGCAACAACCTTATACCCCCTTATAGACCGGCTTCGTGAATGAGGCGTACTAGCCGTAAGACGACTTGACGTTATACATATATATATTAGTAACTTATAATATTATAAAGTATAAGGGTTGAATTTTAACTTTTAAAATTCTAAGGGTTGGAACTAAAGTTTTAATCAAGACTTTACATGTTCCAAACTTGAGGGCAAGTTTTGTAAACTTCCAAAACTTTTCATTTCTTATAACTTATGAATTAATTGAGTAATAAAAATGAAGACTCTTCATTTTTATAACTCTTGTGTTCTTTTAATGGCTTTAATAAAAGTGAGACTTTTGGTTTTCCATAACTTGAGGACAAGTTATGGACTCCATTAAAACACATTATGATCATGAATTAAACTACCATGAAGGTTACAAACAATTCCTATGATCATCTAATCTTCACAAGTTCAAGAACATGAATATGAACACTTTCAAGAATCAAAAATTACACCTAAAAAAAACTTGTAATTTTAATAGTTGCCATTGTAAATGGATTAGCATAAACATTACACCATCTAAAACAAGCTTTAAAACATCAAAACAGTTTAGGGTAATGTTTCTAGTCCATTTCCAGCAACAAATGTGCAAACTTTCATACGAGCAGAAAACAGAAAAACGATTTTTTTTCAAGTTGTTTGCACACAAAAAAAAACAACAAACGAACCATGCTCTGATACCACTGATGGGTTTTGAGCATTCTAACACTTCCTAAGTGTACATGCAACCCTAATAACCTTGGATCTATGTTTGTCTAATAATCATGCAAAGTTGAATTCCAAGGTTATATTCCTGTCTAGCATACACGGGGAACATTTTTAACTTGAATGAAAGATAGAATAACTTACCTTGTTGTTGATTATGATCCTTGAAACCTTGTGAGCCTAGCACCCCAAGTGTGATGCCTCAAATGCTTCACACAACACCAAATGCAAAGGAGTAAACTTTGAGAGAATCTTACACTTGCAAAATCGGCTCTAGCCCTCTTGCTTCTTAGTGTCGCCGATTTTGGTGGAGAATGGGTTTCTTATATAGTGTTGACACATCTAGGGTTACACCATGTAAACCCTAATGTGTCATGACTCTTCATTTCCATGACCCATGGGTTTGTAACTCCCATGGAGCATCCATGGAGCATCCTATGGGTGGATCCCAACTTGATAATCCATGGAGCCTCTTAGCCCACTATATAAGATATGGAAGATTTACATAATCTACCCATATATTTAATTAGTTATCTTTTGATCACTTAATTAATTCTAAATTAATTCTTGATCAAACTAATTAAATAATATTATTAATTTATTAGAACTTATAATATATTAGTAAACCATAAGTGTTATTTCTCTCATTTTAGTTTATCCAATTGCATGGTGCCATGCAACCCAAATGGACCATGTCGGGTCGGGTCAAGTACATACCAGAAATAGTTATGGACTTAGACACCTTATCCAACAAGTGTTTATTGATGATATCTTGGTTTACTCCAAGACGCAGGAGGAGCACGAGGAGCATCTGCAAGAGGTTCTAGAGACTTTGAGGAGGGAGAACTTGTATGTCAAGTTCTCCAAGTGTGAGTTCTGGTTGCGCGAGGTGCAGTTTTTTGGGCACCTTGTCAACCAGAACGGGATTTCGGTAGATCCGGCCAAAGTGGAGGCCGTTATGAGATGGGAGATTCCGAGGTCTCCATCTAAGATTCGGAGTTTCCTGGGATTAGCTGGCTACTATCGGAGATTCATCCAGGATTTCTCCAAGATAGCCTTACCCCTGACCAGGCTAACGAGGAAGGTCGTGGTCTTTCGTTGGGGGCCTGAGCAGCAGGCCGCGTTCGAGACACTGAGACAGAGATTGTGCGAGGCACCAATCTTAGCCCTGCCAGAGGGCATGGAGGATTTTGTTGTGTACTGCGATGCGTCCATCTCAGGTTTGGGCGCAGTATTGATGCAGAGAGGGCATGTCATCGCCTACGCGTCGAGGCAGCTGAAGCCTCACGAGGCGAACTACCCGACGCATGATTTGGAGTTGGGGGCCGTTGTTTTTGCCCTTAAGATTTGGCGTCATTACCTCTATGGGGTTCGCTATACCATTTACACGGACCACAAGAGTTTGAGGTACCTCATGGATCAGCCGAATCTGAACATGAGGCAGCGTAGGTGGATTGATGTGGTAAAGGATTACGACTGCGAGATCCTTTACCATCCGGGGAAGGCCAACGTGGTGGCCGATGCGCTTAGCCGCAAGGCAGCACCGATCAGGGATATCTGCATGCGAATGACAGTGGTGACTCCGCTATTGGAGCGGATTCGGGAGGCCCAGCAGGAGGCCATAAAGGAGGAACATCGGAAGAGTGAGCGTATAGTGGGTCAAGTTTCCTCCTTCAACTATGATAGCAGGGGATTATTGACATTCCACCGCAGGGTGTGGGTTCCATACCTCGGAGGCGTGCGCCAGGTCCTGATGGAGTAGGCGCACAAATCCCGATTCTCTATTCATCCCGGGGCGACGAAGATGTATAGGGATCTTCGTCGGGACTATTGGTGGCCCTGCATGAAGCGGGATGTGGCATGGTACGTGGAGCGGTGCTTGACCTGCAGGAAGGTCAAGGCCGAGCATCAAAGACCACACGGCAAGATGCAGCCGTTGGATATTCCGCTGTGGAAATGGGAAGACATCACGATGGATTTTATCACCAAGCTTCCCAGGACCGCGCGGGGAGTGGATTCGATCTGGGTCATCGTCGATCGATTGACCAAGAGCGCCCACTTTATCCCGATTCAGGAAAGTATCTCGGCCGAGAAATTGGCCGATATCTATATCAGGGAGGTGGTGGTGCGACACGGAGTGCCAGTTTCGGTGATTTCAGATAGGGATGTGCGGTTCACTTCCAGGTTTTGGAAGAAATTCCACGACGAGTTGGGTAGTCGTCTGCATTTCAGCACCGCCTTTCACCCGCAGACGGATGGCCAGAGCGAGTGGACCATCCAGACTCTGGAGGATATGCTGCGGGCATGTGTTTTAGACTTCGGAGGTAGCTGGGATACCTACCTTTCGTTGGCGAAGTTCTCGTATAATAATAGCTATCATGCGAGTATCGACCGTCCTCCCTTCGAGATGTTGTATGGGAGGAGGTGCAGGACCCTGATATGCTGGGGCGAGGTTGGCCAGAGGGTCATGGGGAGCACCAAAGTAGTGCTCAAGATGACAGAGAAGATTCAGCAGGTCCGGAGCAGGCTCCAGACTGCTCAGAGTCGGCAGAAAAGTTATGCCGACAAGCGCTGATCAGACCTGGAGTTCCAGGTCGGGGATATGGTTCTCCTGAAGGTGTCGCCATGGAAGGGCGTCATCCGATTCACGAAGCGGGGCAAGTTGGGCCCCAGGTACATTGGGCCCTTCAGGGTTGTAGCCCGGGTGGGCAAGGTGGCGTACCGGTTGGATCTGCCAGCCGAGCTCAGACAGATCCACAGCACTTTCCACGTCTCTCAGCTGCGGAAGTGCCTAGTGGACGACTCAGCAGTGGTACCCTCGGAGGACATTCAGGTTGATGACAGCCTGAATTACATCGAGCGGCCTGTAGCGATCCTTGACCGGAAGTCGAAGGATTTGAGGAACAAGAGAGTGGAACTCGTGAAGGTGCAGTGGCAGCACCGGAAGGGGTCGGAGTGGACTTGGGAGCCGGTGGACGAGATGATGGAGCATTACCCCGAGCTGTTTCAGGAACGAGCAGCAAACTTTGAGGACGAAGTCTAAAATAAGTGGGGGAGATTTGTAGCACCTGGTTCTTGGTACGTATTCTTTTATTTAATTCTTCAAATGTTTTGCAATTTTAGCCTTGGACTCGGCGAGTTGAAGGACCAACTCGCCGAGTAGAAGCGAGTTGAGACACGGGGTTTAGGCTGTGGACTCGGCGAGTCGGGTCCCGGACTCGGCGAGTAGGCCCTGTCTGGACAAAAAACCCTAACCCGAGGGTTTGCACCCTATTTAAACACCTTAACTCGGCCTCCTTCGTCCCATTTACTCCCAGAAGACCCCCATAGCAAACCCTAGCCGTTATTGAAGCAATCTAAGGCATTTGGAGTGATTTTGGTGCTTTGTGACCCAAGGAAAGAAGGAAAAGCTTGAAGGATCAAGAGGAGGCTAGAAGGATCCGATTTCGAGCATCATTTCCAGTCTACAGAAGGTATAAAGTCTATACCTTGCTTGTTCTTTTGTTAGATCCTATTTCATGGAGTTTTTGGGCTTTTCTAAGCCATTTTGGTCACCAACCATGATTGCAAGCATGGTTTGGGGTTGATGTTTCGGATCTAGGTCCTTAGAGGGGTTACAAGGCAGAAAGGAGTGGCTTTTGCACTCAAAGAAGGCCCCATGCTTTGTAAGAGCTTGTTTTAGGACCTTTTGAGCTCAAAGTCCCATGCAAGCACGTAAAGGTTGTAACTTTACGTATTAGATCGATTATAGAAGCTTGGATCTATCTTTTGATCAAAGGTTGTATATCAGAAATCAAGGATTTAGAGTGTGGACATGACCGACTCGGCGAGTCCGTTCTGGGACTCGGCGAGTCCGAGGTTTTGAGCCCCATATATGTTAAGGGTCAAGGACCCAGTTGAGTGTGGAAAGGTTTCAGGGAGGTCCCGGGGAGTGACCCAACGTTCTGGGCTAAGCCATTATTCTGGAAGTTCATGGGACTCGGCGAGTGCACGAACGGACTCGGCGAGTCCAAGGCAATCTTCTTAGAACTCGACGAGTTGTTCATCAACTCGGCGAGTCGAGGACAGAACTTGTTCATCAGATGAAGGTGGACTCGACGAGTTGTTCACCAACTCGGCGATTCGGATGAGTTTTTCATGTGAGGTTCATATGAGAGAAGAACCCGTCGAGTTGTCGGCCCAACTCGACGAGTGGAGTCGTGTATAAGGACAAAAAGAAGGATAGGGACTCGACGAGTTGGCGGCCCAACTCGGCGAGTCAGGTCAACTGGAAGTTGACTTTGACTTTGACTTGACTTGATCAGGGGTAAAATGGTCATTTTACGCAAAGAGTAGATATCATACTCTGATTGTGTGATTTGTGGGATTTATAGCCGGAGGATTTCCGGAGCAGCAGCAGCAGATAGAGAATTCCCGCACAGATCAGCAGCTACTACGAGGTGAGTTACCTTGCAGTAGCGGTGGGTCTACGGTCACAATGCCGGCCCACCAGTAGGAGTTGTATGTTGGGTGATTGTCTTTGTGATATCATCTAGGTTTGCTACTACCTGGTATGTTATGTGCTAGTATGATATGATGTTATATGCTAGTAGCAGTCGGGGAGATAGTCCCCAGGATTTCCGGTCGATAGGGTCGAAAGGGGTAGTCATACCCAGTCATGCTATACAGATTATGATTATGTGATATATGTTATGTGGTAGTAGTAGGGGGTGAAATAGTCCCCAGTATCCGGTCGAAAGGACCGAAAGGGAGGCCAGCACCCAGATATGCTAGGCAGTATCCGGTCGAAAGGACCGAAGGGGTGGCCAGCACCCAGATATGCTAGGCAGTATCCGGTCGAAAGGACCGAAGGGGAGGCCAGCACCCAGATATGCTAGGCAGTATTCGGTCGAAAGGACCGAAGGGGAGGCCAGCACCCAGATATTCTAGGCAGTATCCGGTCGAAAGGACCGAAGGGGAGGCCAGCACCCAGATATGCTAGGCAGTATCCGGTCGAAAGGACCGAAGGGGAGGTCAGCACCCAGATATGCCTGACAGTATCTGTATGTTATGTGATTGGATGGTATGTGGTACGATGGGGGAACTCACTAAGCTTCGTGCTTACAGCTTACAGTTTTGTTTCAGGCACCTCTACAGCGAAGGGGAAGGAGCTGGCACGGTAGCAGCATATCATACACACACGCATTGGTTTTTCCGCATTATGAGATGTTCTGGGATTGTACTCTGACATTATTATTATTTTTATGATTTGGTTTTTCAGACACGAGATATAATTTATGAAATGATATGATCGGATGATGTTTTACTACAAATGTTTTACAAATCACTTATTTTAAATGAAATTTTTGGACGTGAAAATTGGGTCGTTACAAATATCTTGTGAGGCGTATGCGATTACCGTCCCTACCCATAGGATCTAAGATCTGATTCGTCGTGGATCTCTTGTATCAGGCGGTAAGGATTGATTGTGCGATTTATTGTACTTTTGGAATTGGAGACTATGTCTTGGGAGTAGTTTGTAGCCTGGTATCGGGCAGAGGTTGTTTCAGCTACAGCAGCTCAGCTGTGAACGACTGAGCTAATGAGTGAGTCAGGGTGCGAGACCCTGAATGATATGATTTCTAGAGCCCGAGAGCAGGAGATTTGTTTGGAGCACCTTGGGAAGAGGGTATTATGTGGGAGGTCTGCAGACAGGGTCCCAGAGGATGGTTATTCATCATTGTCAGGATTCAGTGGTTTTAGTAACCGTTATTAATTGGCGGATGAGAGCGCCAGGGGAAGTTGCTCGTTGCTGAGGTATTAGTTGGAGCGTCTATCTTTTGGTCTTCAAGATTTGAGTGTGGGATCATTCATCATTTGGGTTTGTCGGTTTCACTGGAATTCAGGAGGTGTTCATTTAGTTCTTAGAAGTGTGTGATCATTTGGGATTGGCCAATAATGGAGCACTAGTTGGAGGAGTTGGTTGTTATCAGATCGATCGTTGGAAGGTGATAACGATTGGGAATTCTCCAACTTTCATGTATTGTGAAGACTTAGTCGAATCTAAGTGGGGGAGAATTATCCCGGGATTCAGAAGCAGGAGCGGTTTTGGAACTGGGATAAGTTTTGCATTTCCTTCAGGTAGGATGGTGGCCCAAGTAGCTGTTTGGTTTGAGGGTTGTATGAGTTGGGAGTTCGGTAAAACTCCCCAGCATGTGTATCACGTCTTCTCGGTTGTTGATAGCAGAATTTGGGGAATCAGGTTGGGGTTCTAGTCATGTATTGAGTTCAGTTCGGGTGTTCGGTCGAGAGTGTGCTCGACTCTGTGGGTTTTTGGATTGATAGATTGAGGGTGAGGTATCGGATTGCGGTTGTGTTTGGGTGAAAGTGTTGTAAGACTGTGGGGGGTAACCGTAGCATTCACGGATTCTTTTCAGATGATTAGGTCAGGGTGGGTCAGTTCGTAAGATTGTGGGTAGACCACGACATGATTGGAATTCGGAAACGGTAGGTCGTTGGGGACCGGGCATGATGTAAGACTGCCGTATTCTGGTAGCGTTCACTTTTCGTATTTGTTTCAATGGCGACAGGTTGTCAGACTATTATAGTCGAATGGACCAGAAGGATTGATGGAGCCATGAGTGGCGATATAGCTAGGGCAATTATCGCTAGTCGAAGTTTCCTTCGGAAAATCGCATGGGGCGACTGCAAGATCACTCGTTGGTTCAACAACCGGGCATGAATCCAGTGTTCTGGATGAGTTTTCTGCCAAGTATAAGTGTACTGCAGGTAAATTTAGTCTGTGACACTGTCTTCTTGTAGGAACCTCAGATTATCAGAAGTTGAGTAGCCAGTTAGGAGATAAGTGCAATGAATTCGACAATGATTCAGTGTGGGCGGTCTGTCAGAGAGCCAGACCATCTCGAGACTTCAGACTTCGGATGGAGTAAATGTGATCATATTGCAAGGAATCCGTTTATCATCAGGTTTCAGGACCCTGCGAGGGTTGGATACGGTTACCTTGGAAAGGTTGGGGTATGCTTGTAGTTGTGGCCATGTAGTTCAAGTTGTCTGGCATGTAAGGAATGATAAGAAACGATTTCGAGGAGGAAATCAAATTTAAGTGGGGGAGAGTTGTAACATCCCATTTAAAATAGAATAATTAAATAGTAAACCCGGAACCCCGAGAGGTAGTTTTTATTATTGTTTTATATTATTATAGCCTAAAATCAAATAATAATTAGCGGGGTGTTGGTTTCGGGGGCCAAGTGACAAGATTTGAATATCCGGGGGTTAAAGTGTAATTTTGTGATTTATTTTGAAAGGATTTTGGATGGATGGGGTTAAAAGAGTAAATTCTGGACCTAAATTGAAAAGGATTTGTAGAGGGAGGGGCTGTTTGGTAAATTCGGACTTAATTTGTAAAGATTTTCAGAAGCCAGGGTATGATTGGTAATTTTTAAACTTATTGTGAAAGGATTTTTAAAAGGCAGGGACTAAAGGAGTAAATTTCAGACTTAAGTTGAAAAGACTCTTATGGGGAGGGACCAAATGTGTAAAAGATGTGCATGTTTGATGGTGGACACGGGTTCCTCACTTAGCCTATATATATATATATATATATATATATATATATATATATATATATATATACAACCGTGTAAACCCTAACCCTAAGAAACCCCCCTCTCCAGCCGCCAACCTCTTTTCCTCCACTTTCAGCCGCCGCCACCGGTGTTGGGATCAGAATACCACTTAGTCGAGTAACCCGTTTCGCCGTCGGAGAACCACCAGGCGGGAGTTGTGTCGCCGTTCTGCTACCAGAGAAGGAGTTGAGTCGCAATCACGACGTGGGTCAGTCGAGGTGGTCGGAGCTTCATTTGCAAGTTGTGTCACCGTTCTGCTACCACCGAGTCCAAGCGGCCACCTGTTGCGGTGCTCCGGTCGCGTCTATCACCCCGAGATGGAGAAGGTGGGTTCATGTTTTCTGTTGCATCCTATGTTCGCTATGGTGATGCCATTTGCAAGTTGTATGGCGCGTGTGTTTGTTGGATGGTAACCGAGAAAGACCACCATGGCCGCCAGCCATGGTGGCCACCGTTTCTGTCACATCTTCTGCCGCCACCAGCCACCGTGAGAGGTGGCTGTGTGCATGTTATGGTGTTGTGTGCGTGTGTTGCGATGGATTAGGGCTACAGGAGCTTTTCTTGGCCGGAGATCCGAAGGAAGACCCCACCGCCACCACCGTGAGGTGGTGGCAGCCACTCTCTACTGCCGCATGCAACCACCAGGTGGCTGTGTGTGTGTATTTTATTGGATGCGTTAGTTTTGGTTTAAAGCATTGTAAATTGTAAACTAGTGATTAGAATAATAAAGAGTTTGGCTTTTCTAGGAGTGAGGATGAGTCTTGTGTGTATGTCAGGGCTAGTGGGAGCATAGTTAGCTTCTTGGTATTGTATGTGGATGACATACTTCTCATAGGAAACGACGTCCCAACCTTGCAGGAGGTTAAGTCCTGGCTTGGGAAGTGTTTCGCTATGAAGGACCTTGGGGAAGCTGCCTATATCCTAGGGATAAGGATATTGATAGATAGGAGTAAGAGACTAATTGGACTTAGTCAAAGTACTTACTTGGATAAGGTGCTGAAGAGGTTCAGCATGCAAGAATCCAAGAAAGGGGAATTACCCATCCAGGGTAATGCCAAGCTAAGTAAGACTCAAAGTCCGAGTACAGAGGCTGAGATAGCTGAGATGAGTCATATACCATATGCTTCCGTTGTGGGCTCGATCATGTATGCTATGACTTGTACTCGCCCTGATGTGGCCTTTGCTTTGAGCATGGTCAGTAGATATCAAGGGAACCCTGGCAAGGCACACTGGACAGCGGTAAAGAACATTCTCAAGTATCTGCGGAGGACTAAGGATTGGGTCCTTACCCTCGGAGGCAGTGATGACTTGAGAGTGGAAGGATATAGCGATGCTAGCTTCCAGACTGATAGGGATAATTTCCGCTCTCAGTCAGGCTGGGTCTTTATCCTAAATGGAGGGGCAATTACTTGGAAAAGTTCCAAGCAGGAGACAGTAGCTGATTCTACTTGTGAATCAGAGTACATAGCAGCAAGTGAAGCAGCTAAGGAGGCGATATGGCTAAAGAACTTCATCGAAGACCTTGGAGTTGTACCAGCTATAAAGGAGCCAATGGAAATTTTCTGTGACAGCGAAAGTGCGGTTGCTTTGGCTAAGGAACCGAGAGATCACGGGAGATCTAGGTACATTGACAGAAAATACCATTTCATCAGACATCGAATAGAAGAAGGACTCCTCGTGGCTAAGAGGGTATCATCAGATGAGAACCCGGCAGATCCCCTCACGAAGGGACTGAGCAGGGTTAAGCATTTACAGCATGCGAGGCGCATTGGGCTGAAGGATGATATTAGTTTCAATAATTAGATTCCTGAAACTTGTAAAATGTAATTGACATTTGATGATAAATAAAAGTTGTTATTTATTTATGAGTAAGGTGTTACTATCTTGTGTTGATTGTTTACTATGTTTCAATTTTGCATGTTTTTACTTCCAGAATAATTATGTTATTATTCAAACCATCCACAGTCAGTCAAACTTTGGAAGTAAGTATTGATTTAAGACTGTCATGAATTTGGCTTGTATGATTTGTCTAAAAGTGCTTTGGACAATGCAATGGTTGCTACAACATTCATGAGTACTCATAAGGGCTGAGTATTGGATCCAACCCACGCTCACTTGCATCACTTCATGGAATTTATCTCGAGTGATCGTGAGACGGTAATATCATATAAATCTTCAAACCTAGAGATATGAGTTGTTGACTATGAGTTGGTTATTCATTGATTGCACGAAAACGCATTGGTAACTCGATGTCATAAAACGTGCCTTTGTGAATAATTCAACAAGTAGTTAGTACAAGCATATCAGTCGAAGTTTATATGTTCCTTCTAGAAATAGAAGCGATATCTGGGCCCCTCGATGATTTGGTTTTGACCTATGTACCGGGCCCGGTCAGAACCTAATTGATGTGTTCAATTTAGTTCTATGTCGAAACAAATCAGAGATCGAGAAACAAATGCTGGACAATAAGTAAGACCATGTTCCATGTGTTTGTCCGGCTGATGTCATGAGAACAGAGGATTATATGATCACTTATCTTAAATGGCGTATCATCATCATCTCAGTTCCGAGAGACTTTGAAAGAGCTACGATTGCTAGTCGGATTTTGAAGTCATATTTGCAAATATAGTTATTAGACTTATCCAAGTGGGAGACTGTTGGATATAGTGTCTAAGTCCATAACTTTATTTGGTATGTACTTGACCCGACCCGGCATGGTCCATTTGGGTTGCATGGCATTGCAATACTTGGATAGACTAGATGAGAGAATATGGCACTTATGATTATTAATATATTATAAGTTCTAATATATTAATAATAGTATTATTTAATTAGTATTGATCAAGTATTAATCTAGTATTAATTTGGTGATCAAAGTGAGACTAATTAAATATATAGGGTTGATTATGACAATCATCAATTCTTTTATGGTGGATTAATGATCCATGGTTTATGGGTTTGGTTATAACCATATGGAGCTCCATGGATAGTCCATGGGAGTTACAAACCCATGGGTCATGAGAAATCAAGAGTCATGACAATTAAGGGCATTCATATGTAAACCCTAATTGTGACAACACTATAAAAGGAACCCTATGGCTAGCAAAATGGTGACCTAGTTTTTCTAGTGAGGGCATAACCGATTTTCAAGTGTAAGAAGTATTCTCTCAAGTTATTCCAAGTCTTGTGGTGTTGTGTGAAGCATTTGAGGCACAACATTTGGGGTGCTAGGCTCACAAAGTCTTGAAGGAATCCAAGCAACAACAAGGTATGTATTTCTACTAGTTTTATGTTCTATGTAATCCCCATGCCATGCTAGTTAGGAAATAACCTTGAAAAGAAATTTGCATGTATATAGAGAAAACATAGATTCAAGGTTATTAGGGTTGCATGTACACTTAGGAAGTGTTAGAATGCTCAAAACCCATCAAAGGCTTGGGCCCAATTTGGAAAATTGGGCCATAGGTGGGCCATAATTGGGCCTTGATGATCATGAGACATTGGGCCATTGGAGTACCAAGAGTTTGGACTAGAATTAATGGATGGGCCTTAAGGAAAGACCATGTAGAGGTCTAGGACCAATTTGGAAAATTGGGCCATATGTTGGGCTTTAGCCCATTACTTGACTTTTGGGCTTTGGGGTGTGAGTTGGACCTTGGGCTAGGAACCCAATTATTAATTGGGTATTGTTTGATGTTGACAGTTCGGGAATCTGTCAACCAGCAGCTGGAGTTTTATCTGTAGGACTTCAGCAGTGCCAGGTGAGTTATCCTCACTATACTCAATGGTCTAAGGCACCAAGGCCGACCCTTTTGGATTGTTATCCTGATATGTTATGCTAGTATAATTTGTTAGATCAGTATCCTGGTAGATAGGATGGTATTGTGCTATTATGATCTGTTAGATCATTATCCTGGTAGAAAGGATGTTATATGTTGTTATGATCCGTTAGATCGGTTTGTCTGTCTATAGACTGTTATGCGATTATATGATATATGTGCACATGTTTCATTAGTAGTTGAAGCTTATCTGATTTGTGCAAGAGCCAACAGACCTGGGCATTCCAACCCGATGGTTGTGGGCCATGAGTATTCCATCTCGAGGATGATTGGACTCGTAGTATGTGGGCATTCCAACTCGATGGTTGTGGGCCGAGGGTATTCCATCACGAGGATGACTGGACCTGATGTATATATATATATATATGTATATATATATATATATATATATATATATATATATATATATATTGGCATTCCAACCTGAGGTATTCCATCTGGATGGATGATTGGACCCGGAGGTTGATTGGGCCTGGGGTATTCCAACCTGATGGTTGATTGGACCCGACACATTTGTCATTGTATACGGTGAGACTGGGCTGCTTCGTGCGTCAGTAAAGAGGCCAGGGGTATTCCATCCCGGTGGATGATTGGACCCATAGTATGTTGGTATTCCAACCCGATGGTTGAGGGCCTGGGGTATTCCAACCCGATGGTTGATTGGACCCATAGTATGCTATTTGTTATTATGTATGTATTGTTGTTTGTATGGGTATTTTGGGGGTAACTCACTAAGCCTTCGATCTTACATTTATCGATTATTGTTTCAGGTACAGCGGATGACCGCGGGAAGGCGAAGGCGCAATCGTACAACTCCTCATATTTCATGATTTTATGATTTGATTTTGAGGATACTCTGATGTTTAAACTATCTTGAAAACAAACTGTAATAACTTAATGGTTTTAAATGTTTTAAAAAATTTTAAATTTGCTTGAATTTTTATGTATGTTTCAAATTTACATGGCTCGCGTATATCCCTGATTTGGAGATTTTCTGGTTTTCTTCATAACTTTTGCATACGGACTCAAATTTACGCACAGTTTTCGCCTACATTCATATTTTGCATGAGGAATGATTTGAAAAAATAAAATTTAGTAACGGAAACTATGAGGGGTATTATGGTCATTTTAATGACTTATGTCCATATATGGAATAGGTAGTGTTGTAACACTCGAAATCTTGAAGAGAAATTGTTGAGAATATACATATTTCAAGGTGAACTCGGCGAGTTGGATAGACCAACTCGATGTGTTCAAGATAGAAGAATCGCGAGGGTTTAATGAACCAACACGACAAGTTGAGGTGCCTCAATTCAACGAGTTGGTGGCTGGGAAGAAAACCCTAATTTTTAGGGTGTTTCACCTTATTTAAAGGCCTTAAGTTCCTTTGGTTGGCCTCCTTATCAGCCTCCATTGTTATTAAAACCCTAAAACGAGTTGTAGCCTCCATTGTCAAGATTTTGAGCCTTGTAAGGAAGCATGGTGTCAATTTTGTGCATTGTGAAGGAGTTGGAAGATCTTAAAGTTTCTAAGCTTGGAGGAGGGCTCTTGGATCCAAAATCATTATCCATTTTGCAAGGAGTTTGAGGCATCAAGTTCTTATCTTGATGGCTAGATGTTTAGATCTTTCTTTTTGGGTTATTGTTATGTTGAATCATGGGTTGGATGGATGTTGGGATTAGGACGTCCCAAGTCCTTATCCTTTCAGATCTGGGGTTTTCATGGACTCTTTCGGCATAAAGGTGCCAACTTTATGGATTTAAGGGCTTTATGCATTCTTTAAGTCCCTTATTAACCCCCTTTTTGAGCATTTGATCCTCTCTTAGTCATGTGTGAGAGTAGAGGTGGAAACTTTACGTGGTCTTCCAGCTCTAGGGTATCAAATCTGCAATTTGGGGCTTTGTCTTTGAGTATTACGTGTTTAATGGTTAAGCCCTCATTCTTTTAAGTCTAGGGTTTGGGCTTGGACCCATTTTGGTGGTTCCTAGGGGTAAACTTGGAAACTTTACCCTTCTAGATCTCATAATTGGTCGAGATCTGAGTTGTGAAGCTCTTGGGGTCAATAATGTCGGCTTAATGTATTAAGATGTGGGTTTCTGCCGAACTCGGAGAGTTTATGGATCAACTCGGCGAGTTGGCTCATCTTTTCCCCGACTTGACAGATTGATAGAGGAACTCGGCGAGTTTATGGATAGACTCGGCAAGTTGGGTCAACTTAGGCCATTGACGTTGACTTTTGACCCTGTCTTTGACCAAGTTGTTCTAAAGGGGTACTTGAGGTAATCAGAATTGTAATCAAGAGAATTATAGGCTTAGGATAAGACCCATATAGGATTGGGCCCAATTTGGAAATTGGGCCATTAGTGGGCCTTGTGGATATTTTGGTTTTGGGCCTCAGTTTTGATTCATGTTGGGTTAGGGGTAAAATGGTCATTTTACACCAAGTATGGATTATGAACCATAGTTGGAACTAAATTGCTAATTGGGTGTTATTTTGATTTAATAGCTCGGAGGCGTCGTCAGGGAAGCAGCTAGGGATTTCTCTCTGTGAGCTTCTGCATTCGAGGTAAGTTTCCTCACTGGGATTAGCGGGTCGAAGGCACCAATTCCAACCCATGTTTACGTTATGTTATGTTGGTATGCTAGTTGTTTTCATAACTCTTGCATGTGTATGTGTTGATATGCTTTCCGGGCTAAGGCCTGATGCCGGGCGGGGCCTGATGAATATTTGTATGCTTTGTATCTATGTGATTATTACATGTGTATGTGTTTATTTGATATATGTTATTGTATGTTGGGTGGGGCCCATTTACTGAGCTCAACTCGATGTCGGGCGGGGCCCGATGACGGGGAGGGGCCCATTATATGTTTTGTTATGTATGGTATGTGGTATTTTGGGGAACTCACTAAGATTTGTGCTTACAGTTTGTGGTTTATGGTTTTAGGTACTTCCAGTTTGATAGGGAAGGGCTCGGCTTGATCGCAGCGCATCCACCCGTGTTTTCCGCAATATGTGATCTTGGGAATGAACTCTGATAATTGTTTTGTATTGAAATGTTTTGCAATGTTGGAAAAGATTACTCTAGCGTTTTGAATGTAATAAAATGAAATTTTTACCCTTGATTCTTGGGATGTTACAAGTTGGTATCAGAGCCTTGGTTTGAGGGATTAGGACACACTTCCAGGTGTGTCTGAACTCAAATTAAGGACTTGGTAGGAAATTTTTAAAAGAAAAAACAACATTTTTTTATATAAAAAGAATTTCTAAAAGAGAAAAGAAAAGGGTGTGGTGCATGCAATCAACCGAGCTCAAGTAAGTGGTTCCCATAATACCAATACATGTTTATTATGATATATGACATGATTATGACAATTGCATACTAGAATAGGGTTAAGGACCTGCTCTGTATCATATGATAGGGGAGATGCCTTTATATTCCTGATTGTATGAGCTTAAGAATTGCATGCTAGTATTGATTCCCGATAAGTGGATAGAATGGCTTGATTAGGGTATGTTGGTTAGATTTTTCCATTGCATGAATGTTGCTTGCTTTGTGCTTTGTGGGACTCTCGTGATATGAATTGACTGCTAAGTGAATATGCTAAGTCGCATGTGGCATAGGTTGGATAATCTCAGAGTGATGGACTTAGCCCTATTGCGCAGCTCTCGTTTGAGTCCAACCATTCTAGGATTGAGTCCTTTACTCGAAGGATTATCTAATATTTGTTGCATGTGACTATATTCATGAGGTGGCTAGTTGACATTAATGGGAATCCTTTAGCAGATAAGGGCAGGGTGAGGTCGGCAACCTAGGAGAGCCTAGGATATGCTACAGTGGGTTTAGTGGTGCAGTTTAGTGGGTTTTGATGCATCAGTTTGGGTAGGTGCCTTAGAGGATTTGGAAGGATTCTTGATGTGGATAGGTGTGGAAGGTAGTATTGGTCTCGTACTACTGAAAGCACAGGATCCATACTTGAATCGAGTAGAGTCTTGGAGAATCTAGGAAGCTTGTGGGGTGAGGGTTCATGGTTATGTTCTGATCGTGGGTATGGTTACTTTTCAGAATGGTGATGTGCACGCATGGGTAAGGTTTAGAGTTTGGTCCTGGCTCAGGTGGTGAGCCAGTTAGTAGAAGGACTGCCAGGGTGTAAGTCCCCAATCTGCTTGTGTATCAATCAGATCTGTTTGATGGTGCGGAATCCCAATCAAACGGATGATGCCAGATCAAAATAGAAGAGAAGGAGAAGAAGAATAACTTGAATCTTGAATGTATTGAAGATATGAATGTTGCTCCTTACACAAGATTCTCTCACACACACTGTACTTCTCTCTAACTTTCTCTCTCTACAATATGCTCCTCTTCTCTAGCCTTTTTGCCTCACACTCCTCTACACACTCCTCACCCTATATATATGAGATATGGGCCGTACACATAAACCACAAACACATACAACATTACATAAAAATATATTTTCCTAGAAAAGCAAAGTATAAACCAATATTTTGACCCAACAATCTCCCCCTTGGTTTATAGCTTTCTTTTCTAATTGACCCAACAAGCTCCCCCTAAAAAGTAGCTGGCTTTTCTTGTCAATCTTCATTGGGAGCTTGGCTTCAGCATTAATCTACAATTTCTTCACAGCATCAGGATGAACATATGAATCTTCTATGAATGACTTCATCTTGAGCAGTTGGGCATTTCTTCAAGATTTGACTCTGAACGCATGTTGGGTGAGGAGGCTTGATGTACTGATTCTTGAAAGATAGCTCTTTCAGCTTGAGAATCTTCAGAGAGAATAACAGAGATAACTAATCTTCTGGATCACTTCAGCAGGTACGAGATAGCAGCAAATTGATTGAGGAGGCTTCAATGCAATCTGTCACATAATCTTCAAGAACAGCTTCACCTTGCTTCTGGGTTGAAAGATTGAATGTTGGAAGAATAATCTTCATTTCTTGCTCCTTCGAATGAGAATTCTTTGATGCTCACAGATGAAGCCTTGGCTCAGAAATTTCGATTCAGTCTCCATGAGTCTCATCTACATCTGAATTCACTTTTCAAGACAAAACAAAACTAAAAGAAAATTTAGCACACAATATTTTTGGATTTTTTCATATTTTTTGAAAAAAGAAATAACACAGAAATAACACTATTTTTTGGATTGTTAATTTTCTGATTTTTGTTTGGTTTTTAAAATTTTTAATTCTCCCCTAATATTTAAATTAGAAGAAAACTATGAACAAATTTAACAAAAACAAAAATAATAGCTAACTTTAAGAGTGATTTGGGATCAAAGTTTTTAGACATCCTTTATCCGTTTATCAGTACATCTCCCTTCATGAATAGATCTGGTCAATCGCCGATATTGTGGTCCACTTAAACACGAGAGATTGTGACAAAATTAGGACATACGACAAGTGACAAGACAATGTGATCCTATGTTCCTAGATAATATTCCTAAAGGACCATTCAGCTGACGACGACCAAAGATATTGTTGTCCACCTAAATTGAGCAGCGAGATCTACAGACAACCTAGTAAGTGTTCAATTTTAGATGTACTAGACTGTGTTTCCCGCTTCCTGATATACCCCGGTAATAAAGGACTTCCAAAGTACTCCTTACTTTAGGAGAGCAGACAATTATTATGAGAGAAGTCAGATTTAGAATACATATGATGTACACCCAGGTCGGATATCTTACAATCTCGCAGAGGGTGAAACATATGACTAACCAGATTTAAAGGGATTGAGAAGTAGAATGGTGCATATGTTGTGTACCAGGTCGGATGTATTTCAATCACGCAAAGGAGACAACATATGACTAAAAGACAGGAAGAATTCCATAGATAGAAGATGCAGAGAAATAGAATTGCATATGTTGCAGTCCGGGTCGGATGTATTTTAATCACGCAGAGGAAGCAACATATGACTAACAGAAAGAAAGCAAGAAAATAATTTTCTACAGACCTACTTTATCGGAATTCCTCAGTCGCCCCATCAATACCGGAATTAAGGACAGAGTCTGTACATCGAGGAAGAGTTAAACCACAGTTCTACATACGGATTACATTAATGTGACCGGTGAATCATCATGTATATATCTCCCTGCTCAACCTATCTAAGCGTCGTATTGTCATGCTAAATGGATCTATCTAGGTCAAGATTTTTCAAGTCTCGAGATTCCTTAAGTTCATCTATGCCTAGTCAAGTCCATTTTAAATCTTTCGTGCCTACCAGCGCATCGAACACAGAGCCTAGACAATTCAGATTCAGTCCCTTACACAGATTCAGGCTGCCCGTTAGCACTTGATTATATCACTTCCCTTCACATCACCTACAAACGGGAACTATTAGCAACATATTTTTGATTTTCTGATTTTCTAATGTTTTTGGATTTTTAAAGTTTTCTAATTTTTGTTTTGTTTTTATTTCTCCCCCTAAATTTGTGCATAGGAGAGAAACGAAAGTAAATGCACAAATTTAAACTATCCTAAAACAAAAATTTGTCTTTAAAGCGAATCAGCTTAAGAAAAACTCAGGAGTATCGAGAAGAAAACTCAAATCGTAAGTCACCGATTGAATTTGCATCCAGAAGGTCTGAGAACAGCACGCATAATCTCAGAACAGATCTAAAAATTCTTCATGTCATTAAGCACAAACCCCATGTGTGATCCCTTCTCGCAAAGGACACATACTCTCAAACATTGTTCTGAGTGTTGTACAATTGAGAGATGCCTCCTATCATGTGCTTGGAGCAGCCACTACTAACAAACCGAAGTCTGATGATATGCCTCCATAGCTGCTCCGACACAGAGCGGGATTAGTTGGTCTTTGGAACCCAGTCCATTTTGAAACTGGGTTGACCTTTATCATCAACGCAAGGTACCCTCTCCCATGACATATCCTGTTTATCACAAATAGAAGATGAAGAAACGTTAGAAGCATTAGGAGATTTGGGAGATTGAACCTTTGGTACCCATCTGTAGTTGGGTTTAACCCATTTCTTTTTCGATCCGATGGGTGCCTCGGCACTTGATTTTGAACTTGAAGTCGGTTGCTGAGATGACTTCGACCTAACCGGTCTTGGCTTCACATGAGCATTTTTTGAACTTGACTTCTAGGCCGACATTCCCTTCTTGCCCTTGGGATATTGATTCTTGGCCTTGTGGGTTTGTGTTGGATTAGGTGTCTAAGCCCATAACTATTATTGGTATGTATTCGACCCGAGAGTAGCATGGTCCATTTGGGTTGCATATCATCAGGACAATTTGTTAGGATGGACTTTTGAGAGAAGGTTATTTATGGTTTATTAATATATTATAAGTAATAATATATTAATATGAAATCATATGTTTTAATTAGTAGTGATCAAGAATTAATTTGGAATTAATTTAGTGGTCGAAAGAGACTAGTTAAATCTATAGGGACTAATTATGATAATTAGTTATATTTATATGTGTTGGGCTTATGATCCATGTTGGACCAAGTTTATGTATGGATACATAAAGAGTTGGGCCACATGAACCATGGATCATAAAACCCATGGGTATGGATTTGGGTTATATCCATGACCCTAGAAATCTCACATATAAATAGATACTTCATTGCCCAAAATCGCCACTTGTATCTTTTTAGAGTTCATGGTGTCTTTTGTGTGCATGGAATTCTCTCTCAAGTTCATCCTTTGTCCATGGTGTGTTGTGATTCCATTTGAGGCTTCCATACTATTGGGGCTAAGCTCTTTAAGGCCAAATACACCAAGAATTCAAGCTCCATCAAAAGGTATGTCATGCTAACTATTATATTATAATTTTATGTTAAATGCATGCTAGTTGTAAGATTAATACCTTGGAAACCATTTGCATGTATAATTAGTGAAAACATAGATCCAAGGTATTTAGGGTTGTATGTGCACCATAGGATGTTGTAGTATACCAAAACCCAACAGTGGTATCAGAGCCATGGGTTGTTTTCAATTATACTTGATGCAAGTTGCTGAAAAAAAAACTTAAAAAAATCGAATTTTTTGCTGTCGGGACAGCAGACTCGACGAGTCCATGAACAAATTCATCCAACTCGTCGAGTTGGTTCATGCACTCGACGAGTTAGACCCCCTGACAGCTTATCTTCGAGTTTTTTGGCCTGTTTTGGATTAGAATCATTACCGCAAAGTGTTTTTGTTCATAAAATTTGTTTTTTGATACTATGGTAATGTTTATTCTCATCCAAATAAAGGATAATAATCAAAGTTTCAAGTTTTATACATGTTTATATGATGCTTGAAAAATGTTGATTATAAATGTTCATGTTTATGAGTTTGTTTAGATTAATAGGAAAAATTATGAGATAGTTGTTTTCAATCCAAATTAATCTTGAAGTTGTTCATAATATGTGTTTTTGTAACTTGTCCTCAAGTTATATGAAAAGTCACATTTATGAATTTTAAAACCCATAAAAATTCCATAAGTTATGAAAAAATGAAGAGTCACATTTTTAATGCTTTTAAAGTCTTCCATAACTTGTCTACAAGTTATGGAACTTGAAGGGTTTTTTCCATTAAACCACTTTAAAATTCATAAGTTATGGAAACCATAAGTTTTTTGAATTGTTCAAAACTTGTCCTCAAGTTTTGGAATTTGTAAAGTCAAACCCCATATACACTTTAATTCCAAACCCAAGAATTTTAAAAGTTAAAGTTCAAACTTTATGGACTTCATTAAATTAATTAAAGTGTCTAATTAAAAGAGTTAATAATTCCATAAAGACATGGTTTAAGTTTAATTAAATTAAGAGTATAGTTGAATTAATAGATTAAACCACCAAGTATTTTAAATGTTTAAAATACACCCTTATACTATTATAATATTAATAGTTAATACTTATATATATATATATATATATATATATATATATATATATATGTATAAGAACAAAGTCAGTCTTACCGTTAGTAGGCCTCATTCACGAAGCCGGTCTATAAGGGGGGTATAAGGTTACTGCCTATAAAATGGCAGTTTAATGGGTGTCCACTCTCACCCACCGCTTCCTTGACCGGTGGAGGGTCGTTAGCCGAACGGGTAGGACAAGGACTATAATTCTCCCTTCATTAAAAGTATTAATGATAAATACTAAGTAACTAAACCTTTTATAAATACCCAATCTTAGTTACTTAGGAAAAAGTGAATAAGGTGCTAATCCATGAAATTACACTTTGCACTTTGTTTAAGTCGGTTAGTGGAGCGTGTGTGGTTAACCGGCACACTAACTCGTATTTAACAAGGTAGGCAAAGGGTAACCTAATGTTTATCATAGTATCGATGGAGCGTGTGTGGTTAACCGGCACATCGATTGAGGGGTAAACACTTAAGGGTACCAAGTAATTTGCATGGTTACTTCACACCTTCTTTTGTGATCCTCGGCATCCCAGTCACAAAACCAGAAGGGCACACTCGAGATTGAAACATGCCATTGAACAGTTCAATGAATCTCAAAGATCTAGGAGTTTCAAAAACCAATTAAAACCTAATAATATATATTTCGATTTCTTGGTGGAAATTGGTGAATCGTCATTCGCCTACCTTCAAATATTTTATAGCTTGGAATACGGCATCCCTCTTCCAAGTTATAAAAGTATTGTGTTGGGTCCTAGCCTTAATATTTCATATTGGGTGTTATATTAAGGACTTTAAATCAATTATCTTGAGTATCTCCCAAAAGATGTCTGGTTTAGACATTTATGATCTTCCCAAATCTCTTGAAACAAGCTTTCCTAAATGAAGATGATGTCCCATGGAAATCATACTTCTTTCACCTCCTCTAATTATTCTCCCTAACCCACAAGTTCCTGAAAAGTTTAAGGTCACTCAAGCCCTATTGGCAAGCAAAGGTCTATGTGTGATCACATCTTGGAGATGTAGTCACATATTGACAAGCCGGGAGAGTTGGGTGTCAAAGTCTTGAGAAAGTTGGTGGCTCAACTACTTTCTAAGTCACATAGTGAGTTCTTTTGGAACACCTATGAAACAGACTATGACAAGACCCTTAATGATCTTATCTATTTGCTAAGATCAACTTCCTAAAAACTTTATGGACATTGACAATGATGACACTGGGAATCCAAAAAAGCATTCTCTTCCCAATGGAAATGGATCGGCCATAGTCAACTCGGTTGACCAAATGGTAAAGAGAAAAGCTAAGTCTGAGATAGTCCCATTACCAAAGGGTCCATATGTTTATATTGCCAAAGAAAGGGCATTGGTTGCGAAGCTGCCAAATTTACCTAAGGATGTTAAAGTCAATAAGTTTGACTCTACTTCAGGTAAAGTCCACTATCTAACTCTGCTAAGTTTCTATTCTGAGATTCTTGATACATGATGTGACTGGGTCACATGTTGATGTTTTAAGAATCAAAGAAAAGTGAAGAAACTTAAAGAAAGAATATGCTGAATCTGATCGCGTAGATGGATTTCTATCGCATAGTTTGAAGATCGGATTCTTAAGCTACTTCTTAGGAGTTATGATATTTTGCTTAGGAATAGATAACAACAAGTTTTCATATGGGTTGTAAGGATAAGTTTTTCCGCAAAGTTTTAAAATAAAAGGTAAATCTTTTGATTTTATTTATTTTAAAATATCCTTACAATGGCATTTGTGAAAATTTGTGTTGCTTATAAGATTCCATTAAGAGCAAGAGTGGAAATATGAATTTGATTCTTTCATTTGTGGTAGTGTCTAAATTTACCAAATAAGGAAAGATTCTCATCACCCAAGTTTCAGTTGGATAGAAACTTGGAATCATGCAAGTTGTATAGCATGATGAATGAGAACTTTCGAGCATTGGAAAAATTAAGACTAACTACTTGTTCACATGGGTGTGTGAGTCAAGTGAAGGACTAAGGGATCGTGTACACATTCTTGTGCACTGGTCAGAGTCCACCACAAAATATCGATAAGACTATTCGTCATAATTTACTATAGCTCAGTAAATATGGTTATACTTACAAGCTTAAGTGTAATTCTGAGACATTGGAAAAGGTTCCAATGTATGGCAGAGCGAATAAGAAGAATCAATTTAGGCAGAAAGATAAAAGTTTCTCAAATCTGAAAAGATGGGAGAGTACTTTAGTATCATGTTTTAAGACCATCTTAATGATTTTTAGACCTTATCACAGTTCATCCTCTAAGTGCATTCTGATAGTTAAGAAGAGGAGTTATGAATTATTGAAGTGGTTAAATCAAGAAGATGATTCATACTTCGTTCCAAAAACAATTCTTAGAGTTATACTCTAAGATTGTAACTTGAGTGACATGTCTTAAAGAAGGTTTAAAACACTTATCAAATGTAAGAGTAAAAGTTTTCTACTCTTGTACATTTGAAATTGGTAAGTTGTGATGTTTTGGATAAAACAAAGACCAACTAAGGCCAATTGTGTGAAGTGTTTGTCTTGATTAGAATCCACATTATCTCTTGAATATCTGACAAGAAAGTCTTATATGTCAAGAGGACAGTGGGAGTCTTAAAGGTCTTGAAAGTCTCAAGAACTAATCAAGAATAAAACCTGAAGTTCTTCACTAGCACACGACTTGAGGTTTATAACCTATCGTGTTGACATATTTTGTGCCCATTCCAGTTAAAGTTGGCTTTGCATATGAGTTATTAGAGTTCTCAATTGGTTGCACAACAACTTGGAAGCAATGGCAGGCCCCTGAGCTGCTAGGTGGCAAGAAATTAAGATTGAGTTCAGTCCATATGAGTTTGGATTTGTCATTATCCTTGTCTTGTGACTATGGTTTTGACAATTCACATGGATAAGAACACATACACCATTAAATCTAAGGGTCATAAGGTTTCTCTCCGATTCATGAAAATGATGGTGAGGAAACACTTCCACCAAGTATATTTGAAGTAGATAGCAATTGTGATATTTGCATTCTCAAAGTCGTTAGTGGAGCTGTGTGGTTAACCGGCACACTAACATGGACTTGTGAGAAGTGGCAAAGGTCTAAACAATTGAGACTATGATTACGGCATTCCTTTTCATAGTTCTGAAATTGTTTAGACACACCTGTGAGCTATCAAAGATAAGGTGTATGATATTGATAAAGTTTTATCAAAGCAATCTAGTATCAGAAATCTGAACTTTGGTAAGAAAGTCAATAAAGTATTGTTTTTTCTAGAAGTTCAACTGATTTCTGAGTACATGTCAAAGCTAGTGGGAGCATAAGTGTTATGCTAATAATCATCATGTTAGTGGGAGCATGATAATTATGATAAAGGTTGCAAGTTAGCAATGTTAATTATAGAAAACAAAAGGTTTCAATTGGGAAAAAGTTGTTTTGCTATAATTAAGGGAGAGGAAATTATACTTCATCTCAAATCTAAAAGCTTAGATTGAGGTTTTAATCGTATTTAGTCAAGTATATATATGAATGTTATGTTGGAATGGCTCAACATAAGAAAATTCTAATATAGGGTCCATTATTTGCGTTCTAAAATTCGATTATGATTACGACATCCCTTTTCATAATCTGAATTATGAGAACATGGCAAATTGAAATGGAAATATTATAGCAAAAGACTGGTTTAGTCTTTATGTGATACATCATGAATCGTGTCCCATATGCTTCGGATATAGGATCGATTGCATGTGCTATATTCATCCTTTCTAAAATTTTCCAAATGCCTGGGGCATTAAGAAGGGAAAAGGTCTAGAATTGGATATGACTAAAAGGATTAAACAATTGTCGAGGACAATCTAAGGTTTACCAAAGATTGGTTGCTCAAGGACAGTTGGAAGTATAATGATAATTTTGGAAGGACCATATTGACATAATCTGTAAGGAGGAAACTCTTGTTCAGAGGATCCTTGGAGTTATGTTCAATTGATCTATTTCACAAAGTAAAGATCATAGAAAAACATAGTATGCATACTTGGTGTATGGCATGACTAGTGTTTAGAAAACATAGTGTACATGCTTGGAGCATGGGACAACTATTGTTTTAAATTCAAGAATAAAGTTGATAGCTGAAACAGTATACAATGAATAATGTGTAATCATATGGTGATAAATAAAAGGTGTTTTATTTATGTTCATAGGTTTTGATACCATATTCGATTCAATTATTCTTGTGTTTCATTTTGCATGTTTTGACTTCCAGAATAAACTAGGTCATTGTTCTGGATGACTAAGTTATTCAAACCATCCACAGTCGGTCATATGTTGGAAGTAGATATGAATTAAGACTGTCATGGGTTGGCTTGTAGAGGTCTAAGATGTTGGACAAAGGGCTACAACACTCATGAGTGCTCATAAGTTCTGAGTATTGGATTCAACCCGCGCTCATTGGAATCACTTCATGGATTTTATCACGAGTGATCATGAGACGATAATATCTTATATTCTTCAAACCTAGAGATATGAGTTGTTACTATGAGTTGGTTATACATTGATTGCACGAAAACGCATTGGTAACTCGATGTTATAAAACGTGCCTTTGTGTATGATTCAACAAGTAGTAGAACAAGCCATATGAGTCGAAGTTTATCCATTCCTTTTACCTTCGGGATAAAAGCGATATATGTGGGCCCCTCGATGATTTGGTGATGACAAACGTAAGTGCTCGGCCGGGCCTGGACTGATTTGATTTGTTCAATTAGTCAGTCGTCATAAATCGGAAATCGGGAAACAACAAATGGACAGAGAGAATGATTATAATCCATGTCTCAGTCCATATGATATCTAGAATGGAGGAATATATGATCCCTTATCTAATGGACATGTCATTTGATTTGTTCAGAGTTTGACAGCGGCTTTAAGAGCTACGATTGCTAGTCGGGATCTTGGAGTCATACTTGAATAATAGTTTTAGACTTATCCAAGTGGGAGACTGTTGGATTAGGTGTCTAAGCCCATAACTATTATTGGTATGTATTCGACCCGAGAGTAGCATGGTCCATTTGGGTTGCATATCATCAGGACAATTTGTTAGGATGGACTTTTGAGAGAAGGTTATTTATGGTTTATTAATATATTATAAGTAATAATATATTAATATGAAATCATATGTTTTAATTAGTAGTGATCAAGAATTAATTTGGAATTAATTTAGTGGTCGAAAGAGACTAATTAAATCTATGGGGACTAATTATGATAATTAGTTATATTTATATGTGTTGGGCTTATGATCCATGTAGGACCAAGTTTATGTATGGATACATAAAGAGTTGGGCCACATGAACCATGGATCATAAAACCCATGGGTATGGATTTGTGTTATATCCATGACCCTAGAAATCCCACATATAAATAGATACTTCATTGCCCAAAATCGCCACTTGTATCTTTTTAGAGTTCATGGTGTCTTTTGTGTGCATGGAATTCTCTCTCAAGTTCATCCTTTGTCCATGGTGTGTTGTGATTCCATTTGAGGCTTCCACACTATTGGGGCTAAGCTCTTTAAGGCCAAATACACCAAGAATTCAAGCTCCATCAAAAGGTATGTCATGCTAACTAGTGTATTATAATTTTATGTTAAATGCATGCTAGTTGTAAGATTAATACCTTGGAGACCATTTGCATGTATAATTAGTGAAAACATAGATCCAAGGTATTTAGGGTTGTATGTGCACCATAGGATGTTGTAGTATACCAAAACCCAACAGACTTATGGTCAGAATTCAGCAGGTTAGTTATCCAGTATCGCCAGGATTCGGTGGTGCTTGCATTGGTGCGCGGATTGGCTTTTGAGGGTGCCGAGGGAAGTAGTATGTTGCTATGGTTTAGATTGGAGCATTCGTCCTTGGTACTTCAAGATTTGAGTATGATTTCATTTTAAGTATCTGGGGTTATCAGTAATGCCGGGATTTGGGAAGGGTTCAGCTGGTCTTCAAGGGTTGTTTGGTCTTCGGGGGTGTTAGAGGAGCTTTACATTCACCTGGATTGCAGTTAGTCTAAATCTGAAAATTCTTTGGTATCAGAAGTGAGATAAGATATGTCTGTTCAAGGCAATGGTTATAGTCTTAGTCGCCAGCGTAAGAGATCGAGAGTTGGTATAGTACCGTGGGAGGTGTTCTAGATTATCAGGTAAGTGGAGATTTCAAGGGTATCTGTCAGGGTTTCAGGAATTGGGTGATCAATGAATTTGGCTAGCAATGGAACGCTAGTATCGTTCAGTGCAGGGCACGGATGATTCACTCCAGTTGAGAAAGATGGATCAGAAATCCATATAGATTAGAAGGTAGGAAATCTTCGTCGAGTCCAAGTCGGGGAGAGTTAAGTGGCAGTCCATATTGTGGTTGTGTTGGTAGTGGGTTCAGGAAACCCCCGAGCACAGGATTCGGCTCAGGATGCGTAGTACTGTGTTAGTTAAGTATGGTAAGGCCATGAGTGGTAACCATGATCAGTTGGAGGTGTTGTAAGACTGAGATGGGATCGTAGCAATCACCGGTTCGAGGTAAACCATTATTACAAATGGTCGAGTGTGATGGGACTCAGTTCGTGTCTTGGGCACATCGGTCAGGGTTGTCTAGGAGTATTTTGGAGGACCGTTGGGGTCTGGGTCGGAGTCGGGCTTATATAGAATTAGATGAGTATGACCCATGGGTGAGGTCGTGTGATGATGATAGATCAGGCGGGTCCTGGTAGAGACCGTTGGGTCAAGGTGTCAGATCTTGAGTTGCGGGATCATGTGGGGAATTAGTGTGTGGCGCATAGGCGTTTTATGTTGGGTAGCCTTGTTGTTTGGACGCTTGGGGGCCTGGTGGTTGGACCAGGTGCGAGACTGGTAGTCTCAGAAATGGTTTGGGGGTAATTATTTTTCAGTCAGGTGAAGGTTCATCGGGAATCGGAAGGTTATGATGTAAAATGCAAGTGCAGATTTGTGAATCTGGGGTTGTGAGTGGAGTATTGAATTATGGGTATGATCTCGAGTCAGGTATCGCACATATTTTGTGCAGGATTCCGTTTCAGTGGAATAATAATTAGGGAATCTAAATGCCAATGGCATCAATCGCAGGGTTCAAGGGTAATGAATAGGTTAGTTTGATAGCTTTTCAGTTGTTGCGTCGTGTCTTGGGTTGGTTCTGTCTGCGAAAGGGCCACAACGTGTTTGGAATCAGGAGAAGGTAGGTCGTTGGAGACCAGGTATGTTATGAGATTGCGACTGGTCTCGTGGCATTCTTTTAGCAGTGGATTTGGTGACAATATGGATCGGGTAATTTTGATCAGTCGAGGTTTCTTTCGAAAGTCGCGTGGGGAGACTGTGTGAGTGTCTTTTGACTCAGCAACCGGGTGGGAGTTCGGTATTTCAGATAGTTGGCAGACAAGTTGGGGCCAGGGATGTCTCGGTCGATTTTTGAAAGCATCTGGGGGCATTGTGATGTTTCGGGCAGTATTAGTGATTCGGGTTTCGTGTGTGTAGAGTAGCTGGTTGTTCGGGAAATGCTAAGTCGCTTGCGGTGGATTAAATAATCTCAGAGTGGTTGATTTGACTCTGTTGCACCACTCTCGTCTGAGTCTAACCGTTGTAGGGATGAATCTTCTACTCGAAAGATTATCTAAGCCTTCTGCCAAGTGTAAATGATCTGCAGTTGTATATGATCAGTGATTTTGCTCCTTTAAATCATTAAGAGAATCTGAGTTGGAAGTATTTTGTTTAGTCAGGGCTTCTTAGGGAATTGGTTTGTTAGTGATTCAAAGTGGGTGGTCTATCAGGAAGTCAGGTCAATTTGAGATTTTGGGTTTTAGGAGAGGTAGAGGTGGTTTTTTCTGCGAGGGTTTATGGGTCTTTCTTTTTCAGGTTGGTGAGTTGGCATGGGTTGGTTTCAGTTGTCTTAGGGAGGCGGTAGTTTCTCGGGTTGTGGTAGTGTGGCTCAGATTGTTCGGCGTGTTGAGAAAAGTAAGAATGGATTTCGAGGACGAAATCTAATTTAAGTGGGGGAGAGTTGTAACACCCAAAATCTTGAAGAGAAATTGTTGAGAATAAACCTATTTCAAGGTGAACTCGGCGAGTTGGAGGGGCCAACTCAACGTGTTCAAGATGGAAGAATCGCGAGGGTTTAATGAACCAACACGACGAGTTGAGGTGCCTCAACTCGGCGAGTTGGTGGCTGGGAAGAAAACCCTAATTTCTAGGGTGTTGCACCCTATTTAAAGGCCTTAAGTTCCTTTGACTGGCCTCCTTATCAGCCTCCATTGTTATCAAAACCCTAAAACGAGTTGTAGCCCCCATTGTCAAGCTTTTGAGCCTTGGAACGAAGTTTGGTGTCCATTTTGTGCATTGTGAAGGAGTTGGAAGATCTTGAAGTTTCTAAGCTTGGAGGAGGGGTCTTGGATCCAGAATTATTATCCATTTTGCAAGGAGTTTGAGGTATCAAGTTCTTATCTTGATGGCTAGATGTTTAGATCTTTCTTTCTGGGTTAATTGTTATGTTGAATCATGGGTTGGATGGATGTTGGATTTGTTGGATATAGTGTCTAAGTCCATAACTTTATTTGGTATGTACTTGACCCGACCCCGCATGGTCCATTTGGGTTGCATGGCATTGCAATACTTGGATAGACAAAATGAGAGAAAGTACACTTGTGATTATTAATATATTATAAGTTCTAATATATTAATAGTATTATTTAATTAGTATTGATCAAGTATTAATCTAGTATTAATTTGGTGATCAAAGTGAGACTAATTAAATATATAGGGTTGATTATGACAATCATCAATTCTTGTATGGTGGATTAATGATCCATGGTTTATGGGTTTGGTTATAACCATATGGAGCTCCATGGATAGTCCATGGGAGTTACAAACCCATGGGTCATGAGGAATGAAGAGTCATGACAATTAGGGTTTACATTTGTAACTCCTAATTATGACACACTATAAAAGAAACCCTATAGCATGCAAAATGGGCACTAGAGTTTTTCTAGAGAGGGCATAACCGATTTTCAAGTGTAAGAATTATTCTCTGAAGTTATTCCAAGTTTTGTGGTGTTGTGTGAAGCATTTGAGGCACAACATTTGGGGTGCTAGGCTCACAAAGTCTTGAAGGAATCCAAGCAACAACAAGGATAATGATTATCCCAATCTGTTGCTGGAAATGGATTAAAATCATTATCCCAATCTGTTTTGGACTTGTAAAATCTGTTTTTCAAAAGGATAATGATTATGTTAACCCATTTTACATGACTTTTATCAATTTTCAAGTATTGTATATGTTTATATGATTTCTTGAAATTGCTTGACATGAATTTGTGTTCTTATGAGTTTTAGAAGATCATAGGAATTATGTGTAACCTCCATGTGTGTTTAATTCATGATCTTAATGGCAATGATGGTGTCCATAACTTGTCCTCAAGTTATGGATAACCAAAAGTCACTTCTTTAAATTGTGATTAAAGAACTAAAGAGGTTTCATAAAATGAAGAGTCTTCATTTTATGAACCATTAAAAACTCATAAGTTACAAATTGAAGAGACTTGGAATAGTTTCAAATCTTGCCCTCAAGTTTTGGAATTTGAAAAGTCTTACACTTTAATACTTTAATTCCAAATTGAACCTTAGATTTTTAAAAAGTTTAAAAATCAACACTTATACTATTATTATAATTTTATTATATAGATATGTATAAGAATATGTCATTCTTACCGTTAGTAGGCCTCATTCACGAAGCCGGTCTATAAGGGAGGTATAAGGTTGTTGCCTATAAAATGGTGACTTAATGGGTGTCCACTCTCACCCACCGCTTCCTTGATCGGTGGAGGGTCGTTAGCCGAACGGGTAGGATACGACTTTAAATACTCATTAAAAGTATAATGAATTATAAAGTAACTATACATTATAAATTCCCAATCTTAGTTACTTTAGGAAAATGTGAAATTGGTGCTAGCCCATAAAATTACACTTTGTACCTTACCAAGTCGTTAGTGGAGCGTGTGTGGTTAACCGGCACACTAACATGGACTAGTAAGTGTGGCAAAGGGTAACTTGACTTTATTATAGATCGGTGGAGCGTGTGTGGTTAACCGGCACATCGATTAGGTAATATTGTTGAGGGTACCAAGTCAATTTGTATGGTTATTCACACCTTGTTTGTGATCCTCGGCATCCCAGTCACAAACTTGAGAGGGCACAATCAAGATTCAAACATGCCATTGAAAGTTCAATGTATCTCAAAAGATCTAGGAGTTTCAAATCCAATTAAAAACTTAATTATATTTCGTTTTTATGGTGGAAATTGGTAAATCGTCATTTACCTACCTTCAACTATTTTATAATTTGGATTATGGCATCCCTCTTCCAGTTATTAATAGGTTGTTGGGTTTTAGCCTTAATATTTCATATTGGGTGTTATATTAAGGACTTTAAATCAACTAACTTGAATTTCTCCCATTATAGATGTCTAGTTTAGACAGCTATGGTCTTCCCAAATCTTTAGGAACAAGCTTCCTAATGAAGATGATATCCCAAATGGCAACCAAGGTGAAAGATCAATCCCTTTGTTGTGCATTAGTGGGACTGGAAATCATACTTCACTTCCTCCACTTCCTCCAATAAATCTCCTTATCCCACAAGTTTCAAGACCTGATAAGTTCTAAGTCACTCAATCCCTATTGGCAAACAAAGTCTATATGTGCTTAGGTCTTGGAGATTAAGTCCCATATTGACAAGCCGGGAGAGCCGGGTGTCGAAGTATCGAGGTAGCTGGCTGTTGACTTGGTTCTTCAGTCACTCCCTGATGACAGATCACGACATGACCCTTAATGATCTTACCTATTTGCTTGATGATGCTGAATCAGCAATGATTTGGAGCATTGGTAAAGCAAAATTTAATTGGAAGATCAACTTCCTAAACTTCCATGGACATTGACAATGGTAACATTGGAGGTCCAGAAAAACTTTTTCTTCCTAATTGAAAAGGGATTAGCCATAGTCAACTCGGTTGACCAAATGGTAAAGAGAAAGGCTAAGTCTGTGTACCGTTTCCAAAGAGTCCATATGTTTCTGTTGCCAAAGGAAGGGCATTGGTTGCGAAGCTGCCAAATTTACCTAAAAGTCCATAAGGATAGTAAAGTCAAATGTTTGACTCTGCTTTAGGTAAAGTCCATTATCTAACTTTATTAAGTTTCTATTCTGAGATTCTTATTGCATGATGTGACTGGGTCACATATTGATGTTTTAAGAATCAAAGAAGAGTGAAGAAACTTAAAGGAAGTATATGCTGATTCTGATCGTGAAGATGGATTTCGATCGCATGGTTCGGTGATCAGAATTTTGAGTTGTTACTTAAAAGTTATGATATATTTCTTAGGAATAGATAACAACAAGTTTTCCATATGGATTGTAAGGATAAGTTTTCCGCAAAGTTTTAAAAATAAAAGAAAATGGTTTTGATTTTATTTTAAGTATCCTTACAATGGCATTTGTGAAAAAGGTTGTTGCTTATATGTTTCCATTGATAAGCAATATGGGTAAATGGATTTGATTCTTTCATTAGTGCTAGTGTCATAATTTACCAAATAAGGAAAGATTCTCATCACCCAAGTTTCAATTGGATAGAAACTTGGAATCATGCAAGTTGTATTGTGTGATGAATGAGAATTTTCATCTTTGGTAAATTAAGACTAATTCCTTGTTCACATTCGCATGTGAGTCAAGCGAAGGACTAAAGGATCAGGTACATTAAGTTGTGCCCCAGTCAGGTCCACCACAAAGGTAGATAAGATTATTCGTTACAATTTACTAAAGTTTAGTAAATATGGTTATGCTTACGAGTTTAAGTGTAATTCTGAAACATTGGAAAAGTTTGAATGTATGGCAGAATGAATAAGAAGAATCAAATAAGGCAGAAAGATAAAAGTTTCTCCAATCTGAAAGAGATGGGAGTGTACTTGTGTATTTTGTTTTATGATTATCTTATCACAATTGATCCTCTAAGGACACCTTAGTGTGTTTGTTGCCTGAGGAGAGGAATCGTGAATTGTTGAAATGGTTAAATCAAAAGATAATTCATACTTCGTTCCAAAAACAAATCCTGGAGTAATACTCCAAGATTGTAACTTGAGTGACATAGTCTTTAGAAGGTTCATAACACTTGTCAAATGTAGAGTAAGATGTTTCCTATTCTTGTACATTTGAGATTGGTAAGTTGTGATGTTTTGGATAAAACAAAGACCAGCTAAGACCAATAGTGAGAAGTGTTGAACTTGATAAGAATCCGCACTAGCTTTTGAATATATGTATTGTCAAGAAATGGTTCTTGACAAAGAGAAGTCTTATATGTCAAGAGGACAGTGGGAGTCTAAAAGATTCTGAAATAGTTTCAAAAACTAATCAAGAGTTTTGTTAATCACTATCCCACGACTTGAGGTTTGTAACCTATCGTGTTGACATATTCTTATTTATGTGTCTATTCCAGTTAAAAGTTGATTATGCTTGTGAGTTCTATGAGTTCTCAATTGTTTGCATAACAACCCGGAAGCAATGGTGGGCATTGTGCTACCAGGTGGCAAGAAATTAAGATTGAACAAGTTCAGTCTATATGAGTTTGGATTTGTCACTAACCTTGTCTTGTGATTATGGTTATGACAAATTCACATGGATAGGAACACATACACCATAAAAATCTAAGTGTCATAAGGTTTCTCTTCGATTCATGAAAATGATGGTAAGGAAACTCTTTCACTAAGTAGACTTTGAGTAGATAGCAATTGTGAGAATGACAAAAGGTCTAAACATTATGATTACGGCATCCCTCTTCATAATTGTTTAGACACACAAGTGAGCTATCTAAGGAAAGGTGTATGGTTTTGATAAAGTCTTATCAAAGAAATTGCGTATCAGAAATCTGAACTTTGGTAGAAAAGTAAATAAAGTGTTGGTTTCTAAAAGTCCAGCTGATCTCCGGATACATGTCAAAGCTAGTGGGAGCATAAGTGTTATGCTAGTAAGATAATAATCATTATGCTAGTGGGAGGATGATGTTAATTATAGAAAACAAAAGTTTCAATTCGCCTTGAAAAAGTTGTTTTGCTATAATTAAGGGAGAGGATTTTGTACTTCACTCCAATTCTAAAAGCTTAGATTGAGAATTTAATCTACTTTAGTCAAGAATATATATGAATGTTATGCTGGAATGGTTCAACATAAGGAAATTCTATATATGTTGCGTTCTCAATTTTGTACTTCACTCCAATTCTACAAGCTTAGATTGAGAATTTAATCTACTTTGATCAAGAATATATATGAATGTTATGTTGGAATGGTTCAACATAAGGAAATTCTATATATGTTGCGTTCTCAAAATTCGATTATGATTACGGCATCCCTCTTCATAGTTCGAATTATGAAAACATGGCAAATAAAAAAAAATATAGCATAAATCATGTCCCATATGCTTTGGCTATAGGTTTGATTACATGTGCTATAATATTGATCCATTCTAAATTTTCCAAATGCCTAGGGCATTAAGATGGAAAAAGGAATAGAACTGGAAATGACTAAAATGATTAAGCAAAGTTGTCGAGGACAATCTGAGGTTTACCAATGATTGGTTGCTCATGGACAATTAGAAGTATAGAGTAAGGACCATATTGACATATTTTGAAAAGAGGCAACTCTTATTCATAAGTGATGGTCAAAATGGTAATATGGAATTGTCTCTATAGGTGGAAGTTATTCTTTGAATCTGTGTAAGATTAAAGAAATTAATGCTAAGAAGGATGTTCAAAGGAATGTACTTTGAATTTGAGACTTCATTTCCATGGAATTTTTTTCCATTGGAATACTTTGTAATGTCTGTTGCCAAGTCTTTGTGACTTCTGTGTATAGTCATTACAAGGGGATCATTGCATATAAGTTTAGAATCTAACAGATTACAGTAAATGGCAAGAGTTTGGTATTCTTGCATTTACAACGAGGATTGGAATTGTGAAATGAGCATCATTGGAATATTGTCAATTGATCTATATGTAAACATAGTATGCATACTTGGAGTATGGCATAATCGTTGTTTGGAAAAACATAGCGTACATGCTTGGAGCATGGGACAACTAATGTTTTAATTCAAGCATAAAGTTGATTAATCGAAACATAAATAATGAGTAATCAATATGGTGCTTAAATAAAAGGTGTTTTTATTTACACTCAAAGTGTTGGGGCCATATAAGATTAGTATTATTCTTGTGTTTCACTTTGCATGTTTTGACTTCCAGAATAATTATGTTATGGTATATATCATATTATTCAAACCATCCACAGTCAGTCATATGTTGGAAGTAGATATGAATCAAGACTGTCATGAATTTGGCTTGTATGATTTGTCTAAAGTGCTTTAGACAATGCAATGGTTGCTACAACATTCATGAGTACTCATAAGGGCTGAGTATTGGATTCAACCCACGCTCACTTGCATCACTTCATGGAATTTATCTCGAGTGATCGTGAGACGGTAATATCATATAAATCTTCAAACCTAGAGATATGAGTTGTTGACTATGAGTTGGTTATTCATTGATTGTACGAAAACGCATTGGTAACTCGATGTTATAAAACGTGCCTTTATGAATAATTCAACAAGTAGTTAGTACAAGCATATCAGTCGAAGTTTATCTGTTCCTTCTGCGATATATGGGCCCCTCGATGATTTGGTTTTGACTTATGTACCGGGCCCGGTCAGAACCTAATTGATGTGTTCAATTTAGTTCTATGTCGAAACAAATCAGAGATCGAGAAACAAATGTTGGACAATAAGTAAGACCATGTTCCATGTGTTTGTCCGGCTGATATCATGAGAACAGAGGATTATATGATCACTTATCTTAAATGGCGTATCATTATCATCTCAGTTTCGAGAGACTTTGAAAGAGCTACGATTGCTAGTCGGATTTTAAAGTCATATTTGCAAATATAGTTATTAGACTTATCCAAGTGGGAGACTGTTGGATATAGTGTCTAAGTCCATAACTTTATTTGGTATGTACTTGACCCGACCCGGCATGGTCCATTTAGGTTGCATGGCATTGCAATACTTGGATAGACAAAATGAGAGAAAGTACACTTGTGATTATTAATATATTATAAGTTCTAATATATTAATAATAGTATTATTTAATTAGTATTGATCAAGTATTAATCTAGTATTAATTTGGTGATCAAAGTGAGACTAATTAAATATATAGGGTTGATTATGACAATCATCAATTCTTGTATGGTGGATTAATGATCCATGGTTTATGGGTTTGGTTATAACCATATGGAGCTCCATGGATAGTCCATGGGAGTTACAAACCCATGGGTCATGAGGAATGAAGAGTCATGACAATTAGGGTTTACATTTGTAACTCCTAATTATGACACACTATAAAAGAAACCCTATAGCATGAAAAATGGGCACTAGAGTGTTTATAGAGAGGGCATAACCGATTTTCAAGTGTAAGAATTATTCTCTCAAGTTATTCCAAGTTTTGTGGTGTTGTGTGAAGCATTTGAGGCACAACATTTGGGGTGCTAGGCTTACAAAGTCTTGAAGGAATCCAAGCAACAACAAGGTATGTATTTCTACTAGTATTATGTTTTATGTAATCCCCATGCCATGCTAGTTAGGAAATAACCTTGAAAATGAAATTTGCATGTATATAGAGAAAACATAGATTCAAGGTTATTAGGGTTGCATGTACACTTAGGAAGTGTTAGAATGCTCAAAACCCATCAGGATTAGGACGTCCCAAGGCCTTATCCTTTCAGATTTGGGGTTTTCATGGACTCTTTTGGCATAAAGGTGCCAACTTTATGGATTTAAGGGCTTTATGCATTCTTTAAGTCCCATATTAACCCCCTTTTTGAGCATTTGAGCCTCTCCTAGTCATGTGTGAGCGTAAAGTTGGAAACTTTACGTGGTCTTCCAGCTCTAGGGTTTCAGATCTCCAATTTGGGGCTTTGTCTTTGAGTATTAAGTTTTTAATGGTTAATACCTCATTCTTTTAAGTCTAGGGTTTGGTCTTGGACCCATTTCGGTGGTTCCTAGGGGTAAACTTGGAAACTTTACCTTTCTAGATCTCATAATTGGTCGAGATCTGAGTTGTGAAGCTCTTAGGGTCAATAATGTCGGCTTAATGTATTAAGATGTGGGTTTTTTCCGAACTCGGCGAGTTTATGGATCAACTCGGCGAGTTGGCTTGTCTTTTCCCCGACTTGACAGATTGATAGAGGAACTCGGCGAGTTTATGGATAGACTCGGAAAGTTGGGTCAACTCAGGCCGTTAACCTTAACTTTTGATCCTGTCTTTGACCAAGTTGTTCTAAGGGGGTACTTAAGGTAATCAGAATTGTAATCAAGAGAATTATGGGCTTAGGATAAGACCCATATGGTGTTGGGCCCAATTTGGAAAATTGAGCCATTAGTGGGCCTTATGGATATTTTGGTTTTGGGCCTCAGTTTTGGTTCATGTTGGGTTAGGGGTAAAATTGTCATTTTAGCCCAAGTATGGATTATGAACCATACTTGGAACTCAATTGCTAATTGGGTGTTATTTTGATTTAATAGCTCGGAGACGTCGTCAGGGCAGCAACTAGGGATTTCTCTTTGTGAGCTTCTGCATTCGAGGTGAGTTTCCTCACTGGGATTAGCATTTCGAAGGCACTAATGTCGGCCCATGTTTACATTATGTTATGTTGGTATGCTAGTTGTGTTCGTGACTCTTGCATGTGTATGTGTTTATATGCTTTCCGGGCTAAGGCTCGATGTCGGGTGGGGCATGATGAATATGTGTATGCTTTTTACGTATGTGATTATTGCATGTTTACCGAGCTCAGCTCGATGTCGGGCGGGGCCCATTATATGTTTTGTTATGTATGGTATGTGGTATTTGGGGAACTCACTAAGCTTTGTGCTTACAGTTTGTGGTTTATGGTTTCAGGTACTTCCAGTTTGATAGGGAAGGGCTCGGCTTGATCGCAGCCCATCCACCCGTGATTCCCGCAATATGTGATCTTGGGAATGAACTTTGATAAATGCTTTGTATTAAAATGCTTTGCAATGTTTGGAAAAGATTACTCTAGTGTTTTGAATATAATAAAAATGAAATTTTTACCATTGATTCTTGGGATGTTACATGTTTGAAGAGGATTGATCTAGGGAAAGGAACTAGAAGAGCATTATCTAACCTACGTGTGATTGAGGTGAGTACGTGTTGGCATTTTCCCACTTTGGGGTACATGGCAAAATGATTTTTGCTAATGAAACACTAATGTTTGATATATGAAATGTTTTGAAATGAAAATGTCAAATGTTTTTGGAAAAGATATTTGGAAAGAATGCCTTGAAGGAAAGGATGTTTTTGAAAGAAAAGAATGTTTTGGAAGATCGAATGTCTTGAAAATGTGTTTGAAATGTTTTGAAATATAAATACTTTACCTTTGAAATGAGTTTTTGATACTAATGGATGAAATGTGTAAAGTATGGAAAGTAATGACAAGAAATTGAAAGTAATGAAAATAAGTGGAATGTAATGAAAAGAAACGGGAAGTAATGAAAAGAAATGGGAAGTAATGAAAAGACTTGGAAAGGAATGAAATGAATATTTTTCTCGAGCCATGATGTCCCCGTAACGGGATATAAAGGAATCTATAGGGGTGGTGCCTCCCCTTCGCGAGATAGATGTCCTAATGGAAATGATGCCTTGGTGGATTGATTTATTTTTTCCACCTTGGTATAGACTTGGGGATATTGCTAGGCCCTAAGTATAAAAATGGCAACGGTTTAACACCCGAATTAGCCCTTAATGAAATAAGGAATGGAATGTGAAAAGAAATGTCTTGAATTACATTATGACTAATGAAATGTTTTGATATAGAATGGAATGAGGAAAGATATCTTTTGAAATGAAATGATATTTATGAAATGTATGAAAAGAGTTTTCTTGAAAATGATTGAAAAATTATGTTTGTAAAAATGAAATGTTTTGATGAAAATGTGATAAATGTTTTGGGTTATAAACTCGCGTAGCTCACGAGACATTTTCGTCTTACATATCACTTTTTAATGCCATGTATTCCAGGTTGCAATTAAGAAGAAAATATGATAGATGAAATTTAGAAGTCAAGAGATAGAGAATGGAGTGGAACTTGTCAAGTTCCTTATTAATATTATTGATGTAATTCGTATTTTCTTGCTATGGTTGTATGATGCTTAATGGTAACACCCAAGGTTTTAATTGTAATTATTTTTGTGGGATCGGTTTGATGGGTTTTGAGCAAATCATCAATCCTATGGTACACATGCAAAACCCTAAAGCTTTGGATCTAGGTTTCTCTATTGAACATTCAAATAATCCAAAGCTTATAAACCCTAACTCTAGCATACTAAAATGGAAATCTATAACAAAATAGGTTTAGATGATTACCTTTCAACAGTAGCAAGAATCGTCAACCTTCAAGAGCTTAGTATCACAAATGTAATACCTCTTACGGCTCAAAAACACCAAAGCAAGAAGAATGATCTTGGAAAGAGGAGATGGAGGCACAAAATCGGCTCTAAGAACTATAGGGTTCAAGTGGTAGCCGATTTTGGATGCCCTAGGGTTCCTTTTATAAGTGTGCTGCTAGGGTTATAGTCAAAACCCTAATTGGATAACTTAGGCCTTAAGCGGTCCAACGGAACCTTCTGTAAGGAGGCCTTTGTGACAACCCGAAATTTATTCCGTCACTGTAACCCTTTCCGTTAATAAAATTTTATTTTATTATTAAAATTGTCCGTTAACTTTTAAGTTAAATAATTCATCTAGGGTTATTGTCATAATTTCCTACGTGTAGGAAATCAATAAAATCACATATAATTCCCTCGATAATCGTTTGGAAAAATTTCTAGTTTACGACTAAGTCGGGTTACGGTCACTTAATCGGGTAAAATCTTAAACTCCGTTTAATGTCGGGATTGGGTGTGTCCCCACCTAACCGTGGACTCAACCCCATATAAGGGTTGAGTGGACTCCATTTGAACCTTTTCACCCACCTTGGAACTTTCTCTCTCTACTCTCTCTCTAAAAATCGGGTTTTGATCAAGAATCACCTCATTCAAGCTCCAAAATCGTAAGTAATCCTTCCTAGCTTGTTGTTTAACTTAACATGCATGCAAATCTATGGGTTAAACTCACAAAAACCCCCCAAAAACTTGTGTTTACGGTTTGGGAACACCTCCCAAAACCGTAAACTCCCATAAGGGGGTTTTGAAGCCCCAAAACCCTATCAAACCTCTTCTAATGTTTAGCTATGGCTTAGGAACTTGCATGCATGAACTTAGAACACCAAAATCATGTCTTTATGGGACTAGACATGGGTTTACGGTCCATGAACATTCATGAACCGTAAACACCCTAAAAAGGGGTTTTGATACCCCAAAACCTTTCCAATGCTTGGCTAATGACCTAGAAACTTGCTTGAATGATCTTACAACCCTAAAACATGGACTGAGAAGTGTAAACATGAGTTTACGGTTTGGGAAGGTCTCCCAAAACCGTAAACAGCTCCAAAGGGTGTTTAAGTGCCCTTAACACCTTGTATGGCTTACATTTGGGTCTAGAACCTTGCATGCACGACCTACAACCACCAAAACACATGAAAAATGGACACACATGAGTTTACGGCCGTAAACCCATGTGTTTACGACCGTAAACTCCCCAAGGAGTGGTTCAGAAACCGTAAACTCCATAAAGGGTCCATTCCAAGCCCCAAACACTTCCTAAGCCTTTGATTCAACCCTAGGACCCTTCTTTGTGAAGCATGAGACCTTGAAACACCCAAATGCACCATTCCCATGAGTTTACGGCCGTAAACTCATGGGGGATATGGTCTTTGGACCGTAAACACCCCTAAGGGCTTACACTTGAAGAGTAAACTCCATATCAAGGCCCAACACTACTTAGATGCAACCCGAATCATTCCTAACACTTGAAATGAAGTGTATTCACGTCTCGGGTGTATTATCTTACTTAATTAGTAGTTCAATGTCTAATTAGATACATTTATGTATCTCCTCATGTTACATAGGATCCTCGCGCGTGTTCAAGCTCTAAATTGACACTTAGCATCCTATCCGGCACATTTCTCGTCTGGTGAGTTCATACCCCTACACTTTTCCGAGTTTTTCATGTTTTTCCGGGGGGGGGGGGGAATACAAGCAAATCATAAAGGTTTTCATAACTTAAAAACTGATGTAATTATATGATTTTCTGTCAAACTTTAGATATTGTATCCCTTTTGTAATATGCGGAGCATAAGGGACGTTTTCTAAATATAATTACATAGTTTTCAGAACAGCGTGGAAACTTCTCAAACCATTCAAATTATTATGGGAATAATTTTGGATCTTTATTACTTGTTTTACGGATTCAGATTTCATACAAAGACAATATATATAAATTATGTCTGATTTAGTTTATCCATGTTAAACCTAGAGTATCATGCTAAATAATTACTTTGTATTTAATTATTTATACTCTACTTTGTTCCAAACGATTTCGAAATTCGATGACGACCAGTTATCCCGTGAATTAGTTAATACTAGCTTGTGAGACTTGTCTTCGATATACCCTTCGGGGTACCAGTAAATCCTCTCCGGAAGTATAACCAGAGTCTCCTGGAGGGAGAACGTGAAATTTGTGGATAGATCTATTCGGGACTGACAATCCCACACCTAAACTGCTAGCTACAGTTAGGCGGGCACGCCTGGGGTGACAAATTTTGGAAATCGAACGACGCCTGAAGAACGTCAAGGAGGTCACGGGTCAAATCAGTATGGTTATACGACTCACAATACGTACTAAATTAACTAACTGTATTAAAACTACCTACTTTCGTACTGGAGGGGAATTCTAGGATCCTAACTTATGGTTTTCTTAACTTATTGATGATTAGTCAAGGTTTTTCTCATTTTATGGAAACCAACTTACATGTTAGAAAATATGGGATTTTCTGGGAAAACATGCTTATGTAATTCATAACTCAGTAACAATGGTTTTCGATATAACAACAATCTTTATTAAAGGAAATGAGTTATTTATCACAAGATTAAATAACCGGTTTTTCCTTACAAAACATGTTTATGAACTTACCAGCTTTATGCTGATATTTTAAAACTGCTTGTATTCTCAGGTTCTCGTTAGACAGGTATCCCGTTACTTTTGGAGAAGACGGAGTGCATAGAAGTCTCGTCTTTACTTTTGATATACTGATGTATATAAACTATGTATTTCTCCACTCTCAAACGAATGTAACTTTTCTTATGTAATGTAATGGTTGTGTTTACTATGATTACTGTGTTCAATGGTTGTGATACTACGTATGACGTCCTCCGCCCCGGAACGATTCCGCCGCCGGTTTCGGGGTGTGACAGATTGGTATCAGAGCTATTGTTTATAGTGAACTAAGTATACCGAACCTTACATGGTATACAACTATAAACACTAAGGGGCCTAAGTGCTCTAAACTAAAAGTGTACTTTCAAAATATAAATATTTTTACAAAAGTATACAAGTATACCCGTATCCCAGGAACCGTGCCTTAAGCAGAACAAAACAAAAGTATTTTGGATGTTGAACACTGCGGTTAAACCTGGGTAGTTATGTAATCATGTCTAGGGTCAATATAGCCTGATCAACTATATTTATTCGAGACATGACCAACATGTGCTTGGGAGTGACTTTGGTGTTACAACAGGCCTAAAACTTACCTAATATCTATCCAACTCAAAATACTATAGGAGTATTTTATGTCAAAACCGAATGCATTGTAGAAGTTCATCCCAAGTGTTGCTACTCATTCCTTCCTTAGCGATAGTTTACTTGCTTTAGTAACTTTTCCTATACTATCGCTTTGTAGAACACTCTAACTGCCATAATGAGATATCCCTTGTTTCATATCTCTTAATTCTATCCAGAGGTCTTACCATCCTCTTCTTCCTGATTGTTTTAGAACAAGATGCCTCCCCGAAAAAGACCTATCAGGAGAAACGACGACACTCCACCACCACCACCGCCTCATCAGTTTGATCCTGTCATATTCCAGGCAGTTGTTACTGCCGCAGTGGCTGCCGCAATGTCACAAATGAATCATGGTGGATCTGGTGGTCAGGGAGGTGGTATGCATCCCTAAATCCAGGAAGGTGGTCAGGAACGCCAGAAAGAATGCTCTTATAAGGATTTCATGAACGCAAAACCCACAACTTTCGATGGCACAGGAGGTGTTATTGCCCTGACTCAATGGTTCGAAAAGATTGAGTCCATATTTGAAATTTGTGCCTGTTCGGAGGCCAACAAAGTGAAATTTGCCGCTTGCACTTTCGTCAATAAATCATTAACCTGGTGGAACGGCCGGGTCAAGTCCTTAACCCTACCGGTGGCAAATGCTATGGGTTGGGAAAGCCTAAAAGAACTTATGATAGCCCAGTACTGCTCACGGGGCGAGATGCAGAAACTTGAACACGAACTCTGGACCCTAAGGATGAAGGGTTCCGACATTGCTTCCTACACTTCTAGGTTTGAAGACCTAGCACTCCTTTGTCCGGGAATGATCTCCCCAGAAAGCAAAAAGATTGAACGATTCATTTGGGGGCTGACCCAGCCAACCAAGGGAAATGTTTTGGCTGCGAAGCCAGACACCTTCGACAGCGCTAAATGTTTGGCGCAAACTCTGATTGATCATGGTGATGATCTCGAGGAAGTGGCCACCGTTCCTGAACCGGCAAAAGGGAGCGGTGAAAATAAAAAGAAATTCTGGAACAAACGAAAGGGTCAGGGTTCGCAAGGACCCTCGAAGAAACAACAAACTGTGGCAGTTCATGCTGCTACAACTCCTACCGCCGCTCCTACAACTCAAGCTCCTACCAGTGGATACATTGGTACCCTCCCCTGGTGCGACAAGTGTAGTTACCACCATCGTACTTCTGGACCTTGTCGTGAAAAGCTCTGCAACAATTGTGGTAAAAAGGGCCATCTGACTCGAGACTGTAGAAACCCAGTCCAACAAACTACTCAGGCCTCTGGAGCAGGTGTTGGTCGAGCCTGCTACAACTGTGGGGAGATTGGACATTTCAAGAGAAACTGCCCCAAAGCAGCAACAACCAACAACACCGGGAGAGTTCTATCTATGGGACAAGAGGAGGCAGTCGCCGACCCCACCGTTGTCACGGGTACGTTCCTTCTCGACAACTCTTATGCATGCATCCTTTTTGATTCTAGTGCGGAACGTAGTTTTGTTAGCCATTCATTCAAACATCTTCTTAAACATAATCCTCAACCATTAACCGAAAAGTTTACCGTCGAAATGGCTAACGGTGAGAAAGAGAGCACTAACGAGATATACGTAGGTTGTACCCTTACCTTAAACGACCATTCATTTCCCATTGACCTTATGCCAGTCTCCATAAAAAGCTTTGATGTCATCATCGGCATGGATTGGTTGAGCCCCAATCGTGCTGATATCCTTTGTTTCGAAAAGGCTATACGTCTCAATCTTTCACCGGACGAAACTCTTGTAATCTACGGTGATAAACTCAGTTCAAACCTTCGCATCATTTCGTGCATCAAAGCCCAGAAACTCCTGCGGAAGGAGTGTTATGCATTCCTAGCCCACGTCATTAACGAGAAACAAGAAGTTAATGACCTCGAGAGCATCCCCGAAGTCTGCAACTTTCCCGATGTTTTTCCAGAAGACCTCCCAGGAATCCCTCCTGAACGCCAAGTCGAGTTTCGTATCGACTTAGTTCCCGGAGCTACCCCCGTAGCCAAATCTCCCTACCGATTAGCACCAGCAGAAATGCAAGAGTTATCTAGTCAGCTCGACGAGCTGCTCATCAAAGGATTCATCAGACCGAGTTCCTCACCCTGGGGAGCCCCGATCTTGTTTGTGAAAAAGAAGGATGGATCCTTTTGAATGTGTATCGATTATCGGGAGCTAAATAAGCTTACAATCAAAAACCGTTATCCTCTTCCTCGGATAGACGACCTTTTCGATCAACTTCAAGGAGCCAGCTACTTCTCGAAAATAGATTTAAGATCAGGGTACCATCAGCTACGAGTCCATGAGGGTGATGTTCCTAAAACAGCCTTTCGGACTCGATATGGTCACTACGAGTTCGTAGTTATGCCCTTCGGCCTAACCAACGCACCGGCAGTATTCATGGACCTGGTGAATCAGGTGTGTCGTCCTTTCCTGGACAAGTTCGTCATCGTATTCATTGACGACATACTTGTCTATTCCAAAAACGAGGAAGACCACAAACAGCACTTGAAATCAGTACTGAAAACCTTAAGGACGGAGAAGTTGTACGCGAAATTCTCCAAATGTGAATTCTGGATCCGAAGAGTAACTTTCCTAGGTCACGTAGTAAGCGAGGAAGGCATACACGTGGACCCCTCCAAAATCAAAGCGATAGAGAACTGGTCAGCACCAACGACACCCACTGAAATCCGTCAATTCTTGGGTCTCGCTGGCTACTATCGCAGATTTATCCAAAAATTTTCCAGAATTGCCAAACCCTTAACCACTCTAACTCAGAAAGGCGTACACTTTTGTTGGAGTGAAAAGCAAGACACTGCGTTCCAAACATTGAAGCGGGCCCTATACAGCGCACCTATACTGTCTCTGCCCGAAGGGACAGAAGACTTCGTTGTCTACTGTGATGCATCTAATCAAGGCCTAGGTTGTGTGCTCATGCAACGGGGAAAAGTCATTGCTTATGCCTCGAGACAGCTGAAAGTACACAAAGTCAACTACACGACGCACGACCTAGAATTGGGAGCAGTGGTCTTCGCATTGAAAATATGGAGACATTATCTCTACGGAACTAAGTGCACTATCTTCACTGACCATAAAAGTCTACAGCACATCCTCGACCAGAAGGACCTGAACATGAGACAACGGCGATGGGTTGAACTACTCAACGACTACGAGTGTGAAATCCGCTACCATCCCGGCAAGGCCAATGTGGTGGCAGATGCTCTCAGCCGAAAAGAGTACTCAGGTCGTAGAGTAAAGGAACTGACTATGACTATCCATTCCCATTTATCTGCGCAAATCAAAGAGGCTCAGTTGGAAGCCTTAAGACCAGAGATCGTGCCAGGCGAAGCCCTAAGAGGAATGGATAAAAAATCTTGAGATCAGAAGCGACGGAGTCTATTGTTTCATGGACCGAATCTGGACCCCGAAGTTCGGAGGTTTCAGGGAGGTTATCATGAACGAAGCTCACAATACTAAATACTCCGTACACCCAGGTTCGGATAAGATGTACCTGGATCTCAAGAATCTATACTGGTGGCCAAACATGAAAGCAGAGATCGCTACCTTCGTGGGCAAGTGCCTGACTTGCGCCAAGGTGAAGGTCGAATATCAGAAACCTTCCGGTCTACTCCAACAACCAGAGATACCTGAATGGAAGTGGGAGAGGATTACTATGGATTTCATTACCAAACTACCCAAATCTCCGAGTGGGTACGACGCCATTTGGGAAATTGTCGATCGACTAACCAAATCCGCTCACTTCCTTCCTATCAAGGAAAACTTCAAAATGGAGAGACTCACGCGAATCTACATCCAAGAGGTAGTCCGACTGCACGGTGTGCCTGTGTCCATTATTTCTGATCGGGATAGCAGGTTCACTTCGAGATTCTGGCAGTCACTACAAAAGACTCTTGGAACTAAGCTGGATATGAGCACGGCTTACCATCCTCAAACAGATGGACAGAGTGAGAGGACCATCCAAACCTTGGAAGACATGTTGAGAGCCTGCGTCATAGATTTCGGCGCATCATGGGACACTCATCTTCCTTTGGTTGAATTTTCTTATAACAACAGCTACCATACCAGCATCAAGACTGTGCCTTTCGAAGCCCTCTATGGCCGCAAGTGCAGATCACCTCTGTGCTGGGCTGAGGTGGGCGACACGCAGCTGGTCAAGGGACAAGTCCCTGACAGCACTCTCACTGGTCCAGAAATCATCCGCGAAACTACCGAAAAGATCGTACGAATCCGAGAACGACTTAAGGCCTCCCGAGATAGACAAAAGAGCTACGCCGATAAACGACGAAAACCCTTGGAATTCCAGGTTGGAGACCATGTCCTGTTGAAAGTCTCACCCTGGAAAGGCATGATACGCTTCGGAAAGCATGGAAAGCTTAATCCAAGATACATAGGACCCTTCGAGATCCTCGCTAGGATCGGTCCCGTAGCCTACAAACTCTGATTACCTCATGAACTTAGCAATATCCATCCTATCTTCCACGTCTCTAATCTTAAAAAGTGTATTTCCGATGAGACCCTTGTGATCCCTCTTGATGAGATCAAGATCAACGAAAATCTGAACTTTGTGGAAGAACCAATCGAAATCATGGATCGAGAAATCAAACGAACGAAACAAAGCCGCATCCCGATAGTGAAGGTTCGCTGGAATGCCAAGCGGGGACCCGAATTCACTTGGGAGCGCGAAGACTCGATGAAACAGAAATATCCGCATCTCTTTCCAAATCCATGATTTGTATCTTAAATTTCGGGACGAAATTCCCTCTAACGGGGGGATGATGTGACAACCCGAAATTTATTCCGTCACTGTAACCCTTTCCGTTAATAAAATTTTATTTTATTATTAAAATTGTCCGTTAACTTTTAAGTTAAATAATTCATCTAGGGTTATTGTCATAATTTCCTACATGTAGGAAATCAATAAAATCACATATAATTCCCTCGATAATCCTTTGGAAAAATTTCTAGTTTACGACTAAGTCGGGTTACGGTCACTTAATCGGGTAAAATCTTAAACTCCGTTTAATGTCGGGATTGGGTGTGTCCCCACCTAACCGTGGACTCAACCCCATATAAGGGTTGAGTGGACTCCATTTGAACCTTTTCACCCACCTTGGAACTTTCTCTCTCTACTCTCTCTCTAAAAATCGGGTTTTGATCAAGAATCACCTCATTCAAGCTCCAAAATCGTAAGTAATCCTTCCTAGCTTGTTGTTTAACTTAACATGCATGCAAATCTATGGGTTAAACTCACAAAAACCCCCCAAAAACTTGTGTTTACGGTTTGGGAACACCTCCCAAAACCGTAAACTCCCATAAGGGGGTTTTGAAGCCCCAAAACCCTATCAAACCTCTTCTAATGTTTAGCTATGGCTTAGGAACTTGCATGCATGAACTTAGAACACCAAAATCATGTCTTTATGGGACTAGACATGGGTTTACGGTCCATGAACATTCATGAACCGTAAACACCCTAAAAAGGGGTTTTGATACCCCAAAACCTTTCCAATGCTTGGCTAATGACCTAGAAACTTGCTTGAATGATCTTACAACCCTAAAACATGGACTGAGAAGTGTAAACATGAGTTTACGGTTTGGGAAGGTCTCCCAAAACCGTAAACAGCTCCAAAGGGTGTTTAAGTGCCCTTAACACCTTGTATGGCTTACATTTGGGTCTAGAACCTTGCATGCACGACCTACAACCACCAAAACACATGAAAAATGGACACACATGAGTTTACGGCCGTAAACCCATGTGTTTACGACCGTAAACTCCCCAAGGAGTGGTTCAGAAACCGTAAACTCCATAAAGGGTCCATTCCAAGCCCCAAACACTTCCTAAGCCTTTGATTCAACCCTAGGACCCTTCTTTGTGAAGCATGAGACCTTGAAACACCCAAATGCACCATTCCCATGAGTTTACGGCCGTAAACTCATGGGGGATATGGTCTTTGGACCGTAAACACCCCTAAGGGCTTACACTTGAAGAGTAAACTCCATATCAAGGCCCAACACTCCTTAGATGCAACCCGAATCATTCCTAACACTTGAAATGAAGTGTATTCACGTCTCGGGTGTATTATCTTACTTAATTAGTAGTTCAATGTCTAATTAGATACATTTATGTATCTCCTCATGTTACATAGGATCCTCGCGCGTGTTCAAGCTCTAAATTGACACTTAGCATCCTATCCGGCACATTTCTCGTCTGGTGAGTTCATACCCCTACACTTTTCAGAGTTTTTCATGTTTTTCCGGGGGGGGGGGGAATACAAGCAAATCATAAAGGTTTTCATAACTTAAAAACTGATGTAATTATATGATTTTCTGTCAAACTTTAGATATTGTATCCCTTTTGTAATATGCGGAGCATAAGGGACGTTTTCTAAATATAATTACATAGTTTTCAGAACAGCGTGGAAACTTCTCAAACCATTCAAATTATTATGGGAATAATTTTGGATCTTTATTACTTGTTTTACTGATTCAGATTTCATACAAAGACAATATATATAAATTATGTCTGATTTAGTTTATCCATGTTAAACCTAGAGTATCATGCTAAATAATTACTTTGTATTTAATTATTTATAATCTACTTTGTTCCAAACGATTTCGAAATTCGATGACGACCAGTTATCCCGTGAATTAGTTAATACTAGCTTGTGAGACTTGTCTTCGATATACCCTTCGGGGTACCAGTAAATCCTCTCCGGAAGTATAACCAGAGTCTCCTGGAGGGAGAACGTGAAATTTGTGGATAGATCTATTCGGGACTGACAATCCCACACCTAAACTGCTAGCTACAGTTAGGCGGGCACGCCTGGGGTGACAAATTTTGGAAATCGAACGACGCCTGAAGAACGTCAAGGAGGTCACGGGTCAAATCAGTATGGTTATACGACTCACAATACGTACTAAATTAACTAACTGTATTAAAACTACCTACTTTCGTACTGGAGGGGAATTCTAGGATCCTAACTTATGGTTTTCTTAACTTATTGATGATTAGTCAAGGTTTTTCTCATTTTATGGAAACCAACTTACATGTTAGAAAATATGGGATTTTCTGGGAAAACATGCTTATGTAATTCATAACTCAGTAACAATGGTTTTCGATATAACAACAATCTTTATTAAAGGAAATGAGTTATTTATCACAAGATTAAATAACCGGTTTTTCCTTACAAAACATGTTTATGAACTTACCAGCTTTATGCTGATATTTTAAAACTGCTTGTATTCTCAGGTTCTCGTTAGACAGGTATCCCGTTACTTTTGGAGAAGACGGAGTGCATAGAAGTCTCGTCTTTACTTTTGATATACTGATGTATATAAACTATGTATTTCTCCACTCTCAAACGAATGTAACTTTTCTTATGTAATGTAATGGTTGTGTTTACTATGATTACTGTGTTCAATGGTTGTGATACTACGTATGACGTCCTCCGCCCCGGAACGATTCCGCCGCCGGTTTCGGGGTGTGACAGATTGGTATCAGAGCTATTGTTTATAGTGAACTAAGTATACCGAACCTTACATGGTATACAACTATAAACACTAAGGGGCCTAAGTGCTCTAAACTAAAAGTGTACTTTCAAAATATAAATATTTTTACAAAAGTATACAAGTATACCCGTATCCCAGGAACCGTGCCTTAAGCAGAACAAAACAAAAGTATTTTGGATGTTGAACACTGCGGTTAAACCTGGGTAGTTATGTAATCATGTCTAGGGTCAATATAGCCTGATCAACTATATTTATTCGAGACATGACCAACATGTGCTTGGGAGTGACTTTGGTGTTACAACAGGCCTAAAACTTACCTAATATCTATCCAACTCAAAATACTATAGGAGTATTTTATGTCAAAACCGAATGCATTGTAGAAGTTCATCCCAAGTGTTGCTACTCATTCCTTCCTTAGCGATAGTTTACTTGCTTTAGTAACTTTTCCTATACTATCGCTTTGTAGAACACTCTAACTGCCATAATGAGATATCCCTTGTTTCATATCTCTTAATTCTATCCAGAGGTCTTACCATCCTCTTCTTCCTGATTGTTTTAGAACAAGATGCCTCCCCGAAAAAGACCTATCAGGAGAAACGACGACACTCCACCACCACCACCGCCTCATCAGTTTGATCCTGTCATATTCCAGGCAGCTGTTACTGCCGCAGTGGCTGCCGCAATGTCACAAATGAATCATGGTGGATCTGGTGGTCAGGGAGGTGGTATGCATCCCTAAATCCAGGAAGGTGGTCAGGAACGCCAGAAAGAATGCTCTTATAAGGATTTCATGAACGCAAAACCCACAACTTTCGACGGCACAGGAGGTGTTATTGCCCTGACTCAATGGTTCGAAAAGATTGAGTCCATATTTGAAATTTGTGCCTGTTCGGAGGCCAACAAAGTGAAATTTGCCGCTTGCACTTTCGTCAATAAATCATTAACCTGGTGGAACGGCCGGGTCAAGTCCTTAACCCTACCGGTGGCAAATGCTATGGGTTGGGAAAGCCTAAAAGAACTTATGATAGCCCAGTACTGCTCACGGGGCGAGATGCAGAAACTTGAACACGAACTCTGGACCCTAAGGATGAAGGGTTCCGACATTGCTTCCTACACTTCTAGGTTTGAAGACCTAGCACTCCTTTGTCCGGGAATGATCTCCCCAGAAAGCAAAAAGATTGAACGATTCATTTGGGGGCTGACCCAGCCAACCAAGGGAAATGTTTTGGCTGCGAAGCCAGACACCTTCGACAGCGCTAAATGTTTGGCGCAAACTCTGATTGATCATGGTGATGATCTCGAGGAAGTGGCCACCGTTCCTGAACCGGCAAAAGGGAGCGGTGAAAATAAAAAGAAATTCTGGAACAAACGAAAGGGTCAGGGTTCGCAAGGACCCTCGAAGAAACAACAAACTATGGCAGTTCATGCTGCTACAACTCCTACCGCCGCTCCTACAACTCAAGCTCCTACCAGTGGATACATTGGTACCCTCCCCTGGTGCGACAAGTGTAGTTACCACCATCGTACTTCTGGACCTTGTCGTGAAAAGCTCTGCAACAATTGTGGTAAAAAGGGCCATCTGACTCGAGACTGCAGAAACCCAGTCCAACAAACTACTCAGGCCTCTGGAGCAGGTGTTGGTCGAGCCTGCTACAACTGTGGGGAGATTGGACATTTCAAGAGAAACTGCCCCAAAGCAGCAACAACCAACAACACCGGGAGAGTTCTATCTATGGGACAAGAGGAGGCAGTCGCCGACCCCACCGTTGTCACGGGTACGTTCCTTCTCGACAACTCTTATGCATGCATCCTTTTTGATTCTAGTGCGGAACGTAGTTTTGTTAGCCATTCATTCAAACATCTTCTTAAACATAATCCTCAACCATTAACCGAAAAGTTTACCGTCGAAATGGCTAACGGTGAGAAAGAGAGCACTAACGAGATATACGTAGGTTGTACCCTTACCTTAAACGACCATTCATTTCCCATTGACCTTATGCCAGTCTCCATAAAAAGCTTTGATGTCATCATCGGCATGGATTGGTTGAGCCCCAATCGTGCTGATATCCTTTGTTTCGAAAAGGCTATACGTCTCAATCTTTCACCGGACGAAACTCTTGTAATCTACGGTGATAAACTCAGTTCAAACCTTCGCATCATTTCGTGCATCAAAGCCCAGAAACTCCTGCGGAAGGAGTGTTATGCATTCCTAGCCCACGTCATTAACGAGAAACAAGAAGTTAATGACCTCGAGAGCATCCCCGAAGTCTGCAACTTTCCCGATGTTTTTCCAGAAGACCTCCCAGGAATCCCTCCTGAACGCCAAGTCGAGTTTCGTATCGACTTAGTTCCCGGAGCTACCCCCGTAGCCAAATCTCCCTACCGATTAGCACCAGCAGAAATGCAAGAGTTATCTAGTCAGCTCGACGAGCTGCTCATCAAAGGATTCATCAGACCGAGTTCCTCACCCTGGGGAGCCCCGATCTTGTTTGTGAAAAAGAAGGATGGATCCTTTTGAATGTGTATCGATTATCGGGAGCTAAATAAGCTTACAATCAAAAACCGTTATCCTCTTCCTCGGATAGACGACCTTTTCGATCAACTTCAAGGAGCCAGCTACTTCTCGAAAATAGATTTAAGATCAGGGTACCATCAGCTACGAGTCCATGAGGGTGATGTTCCTAAAACAGCCTTTCGGACTCGATATGGTCACTACGAGTTCGTAGTTATGCCCTTCGGCCTAACCAACGCACCGGCAGTATTCATGGACCTGGTGAATCAGGTGTGTCGTCCTTTCCTGGACAAGTTCGTCATCGTATTCATTGACGACATACTTGTCTATTCCAAAAACGAGGAAGACCACAAACAGCACTTGAAATCAGTACTGAAAACCTTAAGGACGGAGAAGTTGTACGCGAAATTCTCCAAATGTGAATTCTGGATCCGAAGAGTAACTTTCCTAGGTCACGTAGTAAGCGAGGAAGGCATACACGTGGACCCCTCCAAAATCAAAGCGATAGAGAACTGGTCAGCACCAACGACACCCACTGAAATCCGTCAATTCTTGGGTCTCGCTGGCTACTATCGCAGATTTATCCAAAAATTTTCCAGAATTGCCAAACCCTTAACCACTCTAACTCAGAAAGGCGTACACTTTTGTTGGAGTGAAAAGCAAGACACTGCGTTCCAAACATTGAAGCGGGCCCTATACAGCGCACCTATACTGTCTCTGCCCGAAGGGACAGAAGACTTCGTTGTCTACTGTGATGCATCTAATCAAGGCCTAGGTTGTGTGCTCATGCAACTGGGAAAAGTCATTGCTTATGCCTCGAGACAGCTGAAAGTACACGAAGTCAACTACACGACGCACGACCTAGAATTGGGAGCAGTGGTCTTCGCATTGAAAATATGGAGACATTATCTCTACGGAACTAAGTGCACTATCTTCACTGACCATAAAAGTCTACAGCACATCCTCGACCAGAAGGACCTGAACATGAGACAACGGCGATGGGTTGAACTACTCAACGACTACGAGTGCGAAATCCGCTACCATCCCGGCAAGGCCAATGTGGTGGCAGATGCTCTCAGCCGAAAAGAGTACTCAGGTCGTAGAGTAAAGGAACTGACTATGACTATCCATTCCCATTTATCTGCGCAAATCAAAGAGGCTCAGTTGGAAGCCTTAAGACCAGAGATCGTGCCAGGCGAAGCCCTAAGAGGAATGGATAAAAAATCTTGAGATCAGAAGCGACGGAGTCTATTGTTTCATGGACCGAATCTGGACCCCGAAGTTCGGAGGTTTCAGGGAGGTTATCATGAACGAAGCTCACAATACTAAATACTCCGTACACCCAGGTTCGGATAAGATGTACCTGGATCTCAAGAAACTATACTGGTGGCCAAACATGAAAGCAGAGATCGCTACCTTCGTGGGCAAGTGCCTGACTTGCGCCAAGGTGAAGGTCGAATATCAAAAACCTTCCGGTCTACTCCAACAACCAGAGATACCTGAATGGAAGTGGGACAGGATTACTATGGATTTCATTACCAAACTACCCAAATCTCCGAGTGGGTACGACGCCATTTGGGAAATTGTCGATCGACTAACCAAATCCGCTCACTTCCTTCCTATCAAGGAAAACTTCAAAATGGAGAGACTCACGCGAATCTACATCCAAGAGGTAGTCCGACTGCACGGTGTGCCTGTGTCCATTATTTCTGATCGGGATAGCAGGTTCACTTCGAGATTCTGGCAGTCACTACAAAAGACTCTTGGAACTAAGCTGGATATGAGCACGGCTTACCATCCTCAAACAGATGGACAGAGTGAGAGGACCATCCAAACCTTGGAAGACATGTTGAGAGCCTGCGTCATAGATTTCGGCGCATCATGGGACACTCATCTTCCTTTGGTTGAATTTTCTTATAACAACAGCTACCATACCAGCATCAAGACTGTGCCTTTCGAAGCCCTCTATGGCCGCAAGTGCAGATCACCTCTGTGCTGGGCTGAGGTGGGCGACACGCAGCTGGTCAAGGGACAAGTCCCTGACAGCACTCTCACTGGTCCAGAAATCATCCGCGAAACTACCGAAAAGATCGTACGAATCCGAGAACGACTTAAGGCCTCCCGAGATAGACAAAAGAGCTACGCCGATAAACGACGAAAACCCTTGGAATTCCAGGTTGGAGACCGTGTCCTGTTGAAAGTCTCACCCTGGAAAGGCATGATACGCTTCGGAAAGCATGGAAAGCTTAATCCAAGATACATAGGACCCTTCGAGATCCTCGCTAGGATCGGTCCGTAGCCTACAAACTCTGATTACCTCATGAACTTAGCAATATCCATCCTATCTTCCACGTCTCTAATCTTAAAAAGTGTATTTCCGATGAGACCCTTGTGATCCCTCTTGATGAGATCAAGATCAACGAAAATCTGAACTTTGTGGAAGAACCAATCGAAATCATGGATCGAGAAATCAAACGAACGAAACAAAGCCGCATCCCGATAGTGAAGGTTCGCTGGAATGCCAAGCGGGGACCCGAATTCACTTGGGAGCGCGAAGACTCGATGAAACAGAAATATCCGCATCTCTTTCCAAATCCATGATTTGTATCTTAAATTTCGGGACGAAATTCCCTCTAACGGGGGGATGATGTGACAACCCGAAATTTATTCCGTCACTGTAACCCTTTCCGTTAATAAAATTTTATTTTATTATTAAAATTGTCCGTTAACTTTTAAGTTAAATAATTCATCTAGGGTTATTGTCATAATTTCCTACATGTAGGAAATCAATAAAATCACATATAATTCCCTCGATAATCCTTTGGAAAAATTTCTAGTTTACGACTAAGTCGGGTTACGGTCACTTAATCGGGTAAAATCTTAAACTCCGTTTAATGTCAGGATTGGGTGTGTCCCCACCTAACCGTGGACTCAACCCCATATAAGGGTTGAGTGGACTCCATTTGAACCTTTTCACCCACCTTGGAACTTTCTCTCTCTACTCTCTCTCTAAAAATCGGGTTTTGATCAAGAATCACCTCATTCACGCTCCAAAATCGTAAGTAATCCTTCCTAGCTTGTTGTTTAACTTAACATGCATGCAAATCTATGGGTTAAACTCTCAAAAACCCCAAAAACTTGTATTTACGGTTTGGGAACACCTCCCAAAACCGTAAACTCCCATAAGGGGGTTTTGAAGCCCCAAAACCCTTTCAAACCTCTTCTAATGTTTAGCTATGGCTTAGGAACTTGCATGCATGAACTTAGAACACCAAAATCATGTCTTTATGGGACTAGACATGGGTTTACGGTCCATGAACATTCATGAACCGTAAACACCCTAAAAAGGGGTTTTGATGCCCCAAAACCTTTCCAATGCTTGGTTAATGACCTAGAAACTTGCTTGAATGATCTTACAACCCTAAAACATGGACTGAGAAGTGTAAACATGAGTTTACGGTTTGGGAAGGTCTCCCAAAACCGTAAACACCTCCAAAGGGTGTTTAAGTGCCCTTAACACCTTGTATGGCTTACATTTGGGTCTAGAACCTTGCATGCACGACCTACAACCACCAAAACACATGAAAAATGGACACACATGAGTTTACGGCCGTAAACCCATGTGTTTATGACCGTAAACTCCCCAAGGAGTGGTTCAGAAACCGTAAACTCCATAAAGGGTCCATTCCAAGCCCCAAACACTTCCTAAGCCTTTGATTCAACCCTAGGACCCTTCTTTGTGAAGCATGAGACCTTGAAACACCCAAATGCACCATTCCCATGAGTTTACAGCCGTAAACTCATGGGGGATATGGTCTTTGGACCGTAAACACCCCTAAGGGCTTACACTTGAAGAGTAAACTCCATATCAAGGCCCAACACTCCTTAGATGCAACCCGAATCATTCCTAACACTTGAAATAAAGTGTATTCGCGTCTCGGGTGTATTATCTTACTTAATTAGTAGTTCAATGTCTAATTAGATACACTTATGTATCTCTTCATGTTACATAGGATCCTCGCGCGTGTTCAAGCTCTAAATTGACACTTAGCATCCTATCTGGCACATTTCTCGTCTGGTGAGTTCATACCCCTACACTTTTCCGAGTTTTTCATGTTTTTCCGGGGGGGGGGGGAATACAAGCAAATCATAAAGGTTTTCGTAACTTAAAAACTGATGTAATTATACGATTTTCTGTCAAACTTTAGATACTGTATCCCTTTTGTAATATGCGGAGCATAAGGGACATTTTCTGAATATAATTACATAGTTTTCAGAACAGCGTGGAAACTTCTCAAACCATTCAAATTATTATGGGAATAATTTGGGATCTTTATTACTTGTTTTACGGATTCAGATTTCATACAAAGAAAATATATATAAACTATGTCTGATTTAGTTTATCCATGTTAAACCTAGAGTATCATGCTAAATAATTACTTTGTATTTAATTATTTGTACTCTACTTTGTTCCAAACGATTTCGAAATTCGATGACGACCAGTTATCCCGTGAATTAGTTAATACTAGCTTGTGAGACTTGTCTTCGATATACCCTTCGGGGTACCAGTAAATCCTCTCCGGAAGTATAACCAGAGTCTCCTGGAGGGAGAACGTGAAATTTGTGGATAGATCTATTCGGGACTGACAATCCCACACCTAAACTGCTAGCTACAGTTAGGCGGGCACGCCTGGGGTGACAAATTTTGGAAATCGAACGACGCCTGAAGAACGTCAAGGAGGTCACGGGTCAAATCAGTATGGTTATACGACTCACAATACGTACTAAATTAACTAACTCTATTCACGGATTTCTTTCTTTCATCTATAGTTTTATGTATTAAAACTACCTACTTTCGTACTGGAGGGGAATTCCAGGATCCTAACTTATGGTTTTCTTAACTTATTGATGATTAGTCAAGGTTTTTCTCATTTTATGGAAACCAACTTACATGTTAGAAAATATGGGATTTTCTGGGAAAACATGCTTATGTAATTCATAACTCAGTAACAATGGTTTTCGATATAACAACAATCTTTATTAAAGGAAATGAGTTATTTATCACAAGATTAAATAACCGGTTTTTCCTTACAAAACATGTTTATGAACTTACCAGCTTTATGCTGATATTTTAAAACTGCTTGTATTCTCAGGTTCTCGTTAGACAGGTATCCCGTTACTTTTGGAGAAGACGGAGTGCATAGAAGTCTCGTCTTTACTTTTGATATACTGATGTATATAAACTATGTGTTTCTCCACTCTCAAACGAATGTAACTTTTCTTATGTAATGTAATGGTTGTGTTTATTATGATTACTATGTTCAATGGTTGTGATACTACGTATGACGTCCTCCGTCCCGGAACGATTCCGCCGCCGGTTTCGGGGTGTGACAGCCTTGGACGAATCCAAGGTAGGCTTCCACCCTAATTTCGTCCACCCCTTGATCCATAGGGATCCACAGCCGAAAAACCAATTATCTCATAATTGCAATTCCAGTCCCCTATGTTTAATTAATATCTTTTTGATCACAAAATTAATTCTTGACCAATATTAATTAACTAATATGATTTCTCTTTTAATATATTATTCTTATAATATATTAATAAACCATATTATCCTCTCTCTCCACTAATCATTCAGTCAAGTTGCTCTGGTGAAGGCAACCCAAAAGGACCATGCTCATAATCGGGTCAAGTACATACCAAATATAGTTATGGGCTTAGACACCTAATCCAACAGTCTCCCACTTGGATAAGTCTAATAAATATATCTGCAAGTATGACTTCAGAATCCGATCAGCAATCGCAGCTCTCAAAAGCCTCTGTCAACTCTGACCCAGTCAAATGACACGTCCTATAGATAAGGGATCGTATAATCCTCCGTTCTCAAGATATCATGTGGACAATCACATGGAACATAGTCATACTTATTGTCCAGCAGTTTGTTTCTTGGTCTCTGATTTGTTCGACATAGAACTTAATTGAACACATCAATTTAGTCCTGACCGGGCCCGACACATAAGTCAAACCAAATCATCGAGGGGCCCAAGATATCGCTTTTATCCTTGTGGGACAAAAGGAACAGATAAACTTTGACTCATATGCTTGTACTATTTGCTCATCAAATTGTTCACAACAATACGTTTTATAACATCAAGTTACTGATGTGTTTACGCATTATCAACGCACAGCCAACTCACAAACAACAACTCATATATCTAGGTTTAGATACTATATGATATTATCGTCTTACAATCACTCGTGATTAATTCCATGAAGTGATTCAGGTAAGCGCGGGTTTAATCCAATACTCAAATCTTATTTCATAAGCACTCATGAATGTTGTAGCAATCTTTTGCTATGTCCAAACACTTTAGACAGTCTACAAGCCAATTCATGACAGTCTTCTTTCATACCTACTTCCAATGTATGATCGACTGTGGGTGGTTCGAATAATCTTATTATTCAGGAAGTCAAAACACGCAAAGTGAAACAATAGTAAATAATTAACACAAGACAGTAACTTTACTTATAAATAAACCACCTTCTATTTAATCATCAAATTTCAATTACAATTTATCTATTACAAGTTTCTAAAAGCTATCTAATCACAAAAACTAATATCGTCCTTCAGCCCAATTCTCCTAGTGTGCTGCAAGTGCTTAACCCTACTCAGTTCCTTCGTAAGGGGATCTGTTGGGTTATCCTCTGACGATACCCTCTTCACTACGAGGAGTCCCTCTTCTAAGCGATGTCTAATAAAGTGATATTTCTTGTCGAGATGCCTGGATCTGCCATGATCCCTTGGTTCCTTGGTCAAGGCAACGACACCTTCATTATTGCAGAAAATCTCCATAAGCTCCTTTATGGCAGGTACAACTCCAAGGTCTCCGATGAAGTTCTTTAGCCATATTGCCTCCTTTGACGCTTCACTCACTGCTATGTACTCTGATTCACACGTTGAATCAGCCACAGTTTCCTGCTTGGAACTTTTCCAAGTCACTGCTCCTCCATTGAGAGTAAAGACCCAGCTTGACTGAGATCGGTAGTTATCTCGGTCTGTCTAAAAACTGGCGTCACTGTACCCTCGTACTCTCAAATCATCACTCCCACCGAGGATAAGAAACCATTCCTTGGTCCTTCGTAGGTACTTAAGAATATTCTTGACTGCGGTCCAATGGGCTCTACCAGGATTCCCTTGATATCTGCTGACCATGCTCAAAGCAAAGGCCACATCAGGGCGAGTACAAGTCATAGCATACATGATCGAGCCAACTGCGGAAGCATATGGTACTCGACTCATCTCTGCTATCTCAGCCTCTGTACTCGGACTCTGAGTCTTACTCAGTTTGGTATTTCTCTGGATTGGTAAGTCTCCTCTCTTGGAATTCTCCAAGCTGAAACGTTTCAACACCTTGTCCAAGTAGGTACTTTGACTAAGTCTTATTAGTCTTTTACTCCTGTTTCTCAATATCCTTATCCCTAGAATGTAAAGCCAAACTCTTTGAATTTCTCATTGAAACAAAGATTCCATCTACGAGATGCTAGTTTCAATCCATAAATGGATTTCTCAAGCTTGCACACTCTATTAGTGTTAGGATAAAACCCTTAGTGATCGACAAGATTCAAAAACAGAAAGCGAAGAAGAACACGACAATGAATCAAATTGTGCTTAATGATTCAAGCTTCACAGCCTCAGAAGAGCTCGACAAAGAACTTCTACTGCAGAGGCGTGATTAAGGTTTACAAAAGATTTCAAAGATAAAAAGTGTTAACCTCCCACGGTGCATGCATGCACTATAAATACATAAACCCTAATAAATAAGACGGTTGGACAGGCCCAAAATCGTGTACATAATGGACTAAATACAATAAGCCCAATGACGCAACATCTAATACCCAACAATTAGGATGCTTCGCATCGACAAAACCCTCTGGTTGACTCATGTAAACATCCTCAGCCAACTTTCCATTAAGGAAAGCGGTTTTGACATCCATCTGCCATATTTCATAGTCATGAAACGCAGCTATGGCTAGCATCACCCTAATGGACTTTATGTTCGCAACTAGTGAGAAGGTCTCGTCATAGTCAACTCCAGGAGTTTGAGTAAAGCCCTTTGCAACCAATCATGCCTTATACGTGTGCACTTTCCCATCCATGCCGGTCTTCTTTTTGAAGATCCACTTGCACCCGACCGTCTTATGACCTGTTACATTGTCAACCAAGTTCCAAACTTGATTGTCATACATGGACTAAATCTCGCTATCCATTGCCTCTTTCCATTTCGCAGACTCCGGGCCTGCCATGGCTTCCTCGTAGCTGTTAGGTTCATCTAAATTTACTAGTGTACTATCACTAATAAATGTATCACCCTCAGTAGTAATATGGAATCCATAAAACTCAGGTGGATGACTAACTCTACTGGAACGTCTAAGAGGTAAGGACTCGTCAACAGGTTCAACAGGAGTTTCCTCCTCGGGTTGATCGCTAGTGTTAGAGGTTCCTTCATCGCTTGAATCTTGAAGCTCTTCAAGATCAATTTGTCTCCCACTTTCCTCTTGGCATATGAGTTCTCTCTCGCGAAAGACTCATCTCCTCGCAACGAAGACAACATTGTCACTCGGTCTATAGAAGAGATATCCAAAGGACGTCTATGGATAGCCGATGAAAATACACCGCTTACTTCGAGGTTCGAGCTTTTCTTGAGTCTCTCGTCTTACGAAAGCCTCGCAACCCCAAACCTAGATATGTGCTAACGAGGGAGCTTTCCCTGTCCACATCTCGTGAGGTGTTTTGGCAACCTTCTTCGTAGGGACTAGGTTAAGGATATGGGAGGCTGTCTCTAAGGCATACCCCCAGAATGAGATAAGTAGTGAAGCACGACTCATAATGGAACGAACCATATCCAACAAGGTTCGATTGCGCCTCTCAGCTACACCATTCAACTGTGGTGTCCTACGTGGTGTCAATTGCGAAACTATTTCGCATTCCTTGAGGTAATCATGGAATTCAAGACTAAGGTACTCACCACCTCGATCAGATCGAAGCATCTTGATTTTCCTGCCCAGCTAATTTTCCACTTCTTGTTTAAACTCTTTGAACTTTTCAAAGGTTTCTGACTTGTGCCTGATTAAGTAGATATACCCATATCTGCTATAATCATCAGTAAAAGTCACATAGAAGCGACAAGCATCCCTTATGGTGGATCTGAAGGGCCCACATACATCAGTATATATGAGATCCAACAAACCCTCACCCCTTTCACAAGTTCTTGTGAAGGGTGACTTGGTCATCTTTCCAAGTAAACAAGACTTGCAAGTGTCATCTGATTTTAGGTCAAATGACTCCAACACTCCATCCTTTTGGAGTTGGGCCATGCATTTCTTATTGACATGTCCAAGACGACAATGCCACAAGCATGTTTTGTCCAAACTATTGGACGAATCAATATGCAACACATTATTTCCTAAGTTATCAACAATATTCACAGTTTCATATACTCTATTACAAGGTAATTCTTCAAAATAGAAAGTACCATTCAAGAAAGCATTAATAGAACCAATTTCATTATTAAACGAAAATCTGAAACCTTGTCTGTACAAACCATGAAAAGAAATAATGTTTCTTGCCATTTCTGACGAGTAGCAACAATCATTTAAATCTAAACCTAACCCATTACTAAGAACTAAGGAGTAAACTCCAATTTCGGTGACAGTCAACACTTTCCTATTCCCCATGATCAGGTTCATCTTCCCATGCTCCACATCCCTACTTCTTCTTAGACCCTGAAAATCAGAACAAATGTGAAAACCACATCCTGTATCAAGGACCCAAGAAATATCATGTGATGAGTTATTAAATTGTATAGTATAAATACATGCGAAGGATGGCTTTATCTTCCCATCCTTGATATCCTGCAAGTATTTCGGGTAGCTTCTCTTCCAATGCCCTTTCTCATGGCAGTAGAAGCACTCTATTTCTTTAGGTTTGGTGGAGGGGTAGCAGAACCAGCTTTGGTCCCATTAGAAGAGGATCCATCATGGTTCTTGCCCTTGAAGCTCTTAGAAGGAGCTTTCATCTTCTTCCCTTTACCTTGCCCAATAGCCAGCACAGGGGCAGCAGCAGGAGGAGTTGATGCAACATATTTGCCTTTTAAACTGCTCTCAGCAGTTCGCAAGAGGCCTTGAAGCTTGCTTAGTGTGACCTCCTCCTTGTTCATGTGATAGGTCATACGAAACTGGTCGTAGAAAGGAGGTAAGAAGTGGAGAATGATATCAATCGCCAGCTCCTCATCGAAGTTGACATTTAACTTCAGCAAGCGGTCCACATATCTCTACATCTTCTGCAAGTGGGTCGAGATGGACTCTCTATCCTTCATCTTGGTAGTGATCATCGAGTTGATGATCTCATACCTCTCTCGCCTGGCACTTTGATGGTACCTTTCCATCAAGTCCTGGTGCATTTCATAGAGATAGTAGTCCTCATAGGACTTCTGGAGTTCGGCAGTCATAGTAGCTAGCATGATGCAATGAACTTTCGTTGCATCCCTTTCATGTGCCTCGTAGACATCTATTTCTTCAGGAGTGGCAGTATTAACATTAACCTCCTTGAGCTCCTTATCGAGGACATATTCTTTGTCCTCGTATCTGGTCACCATTCGTATGTTACGAATCCAATCGTTAAAGTTGGTCTCATTGAAGATCACTCTCCCATAAAGGTTCATGAGAGAGAAGGAGCCAGAAGCGTTAGAGCCCGAAGCGTTGTTGTTTTGATTAGGGCTAGGATCCAACAACATTATTTACAATTCAGAAAAGGGATGTCGTAATCTAATTGCAAATAATTTGAAGGTAGGTAAATGACGATTTACCAATTTCCACCATGAAACGAAAAAGACTTTAAGTTTTAAATGAATTGAAATTCCCAGATTCTTTTGAGATTCATTGAACTTTTCAATGGCATGTTTAAATCTCGATTATGCCCTTCAAGTTTGTGACTGGGATATCGAGGATCACAAACAAGGTGTGAATAACCATACAAATGTGCTTGGTGCTCTCCATGTCATTTACCACCTAACCAATGTGCTGGTTAACCACACATGCTCCACTAGTCTATGATAAACTTCGAGCCACCCTTTGCCACCCAAGCTAGTCCCAAATTAGTGTGCCGGTTAGCCACGCACGCTCCACTAACGAATTGGCAAGGTGTAAAGTGCAATTTCATGGAATAGCATACAATTTCACATTTTTCCTAAAGTAACTAAGATTGAGAATTTTGTAAAAACATTTACTTACTTTATTAATGATTATACTTATAATGAGGAATTAGTTGCCCTATCCTACCTGTTCGGCTAACGACCCTCCACCAATCAAGGAAGCGGTGGGTGAGAGTGGACACCCATTAAACTGCCATTTTATAGGCAGCAACCTTATACCCCCCTTATAGATCGGCTTCGTGAATGAGGCCTACTAACGGTAAGACTAGCTTAATCTTATATATATATATATATATATATATATATATATATATATATATATATATATATATATATATATGTATATATATATATATATTAATAATCTTGTAATACTATAATACTATAAGGGTTGAATTTTAAACTTGTGAAATTCTAGGGTTTAGAATTTAAATATTTCAAAATTAAACTTTTAATCAAAAATTTAAATTCCAAAACTTGAGGGCATGTTTTAAAACTTTTCAAAACTATCTAGATCAAATTACAAATAATTTAATTAACCAATTAATTAGTGTTTATCTAAATTTGACCTAATTCAATTTCATGGCAAGATAATTCAATCAAATAATTCAAATAATTAAAGTTTATCATATAAGGCAATGATTATCCAATTAATTGACAATTATCTTTTATTTTGACAAGGATAATCACAACATATGAATAAAAATCGGATTTTTTCAATCAAAAAGGTTTTTGGTAATTATCCCAAGTCAAAACAGGTCAAAATCCTGAAATATCTGCTTTCTGAATCTCCGACTCGTCGAGTCGCCATCTGGACTCGTCGAGTTCATCTGACTCGTCGAGTTCATCAGGTGACTCGACGAGTTGCCCAGTCAGAAGGCAGAAAATTTGTTTTTCAAGCAATGAACGATTAAAGAAAACATCAAATACAATAGAAAACAGTCAAGGCTCTGATACCACTGATGGGTTTTGAGCAAATAATCAATCCTATGGTGCACATGCAAAACCCTAAAGCTTTGGATCTAGGTTTCTCTATTGAACATGCAAATCATCCAAAGCTTATAAACCATAACTCTAGCATACTAAAATCGAAATCTATAACAAAATAGGTTTATATGATTACCTTTCAATAGTAGCAAGAATCTTCAACCTTCAAGAGCTTAGTGTCACAAATGTAATACCTCTTATGGCTCACAAACACCAAAGCAAGAAGAATGATCTTGGAAAGAGGAGATGGAGGCACAAAATCGGCTCTAAGAACTCCAGGGTTCAAGTGGTAGCCGATTTTGGATGCCCTAGGGTTCCTTTTATAGGTGTGCTACTAGGGTTTCAGTCAAAACCCTAATTGGATAGCTTAGGCCTTAAGCAGTCCAACGGAACCTTCTGGAAGGAGGCCTTGGACGAATCCAAGGTGGGCTTCCACCCTAATTTTGTCCACCCCTTGATCCATAGGGATCCACAGCCCAAAAACCAATTATATCATAATTGCAATTCCAGTCCCCTAAGTTCAATTAATATCTTTTGATCACAAAATTAATTCTTAATTATGTCTTGACCAATATTAATTAACTAATATGATTTCTCTTTTAATATATTATTCTTATAATATATTAATAAACCTAATTATCCTCTATCTCCACTAATCATTCAGTCAAGTTGCTCTAGTGAAGGCAACCCAAAAGGACCATGCTCATAATTGGGTCAAGTACATACCAAATATAGTTATGGGCTTAGACACCTAATCTAACACGGTTTTTGTTGAATGGGGGTTAATACCCAAATGTTTTTATAACCATAGCATTTGAAAACGTTTGGAAAAAAATTGGGGTGTTACATCAATAGAGTAAAATATATCACTCTGAGATTATTTAACCTTTGCAGCATGTGTCACACCCTAAAACCAGAAGGTGGAAACGTCCGGGGGTGGAGGACTTCATTTCTAGTATCACAACACATGCATTATAGTAATCAGAGTACAAACAACCACTGTATTTAAAAAGTATAAGTATTTACATGTGTTTCATCATTGTATACTGAAACCAAATAGTTATACAAAAGAAGAAGACAAGACATAAATAGCTCCATCTTCGCAAAACCACGGGGAGTACCTGTCTACTGGTTCCCTGAGAATACAAGTAATTTGAAAAGAGAGTATCAACATAAACTTGAGTGAGTGCATAAGTATTTATGTTTGAAAGAATGTTTTTTGTTTCTTGAATATGTAAACTGTTCCAGAAAATCCTATATTTTCTGCTATATATGAAAAGTAGTTTTAGTTACATAAAACTGTTCTATTTGTAAACCAATGTTTTGTATTTGTAATCCTTTCGTAAACTTGTATCTGAGAGTGTGTCTGGTTTCATCAACTGTTATTGTAAACTGTAATGTAATACTGTAAACAGTATCTTGTAAACTAGTACTTTGAAAATGTACTTAATTTTAGTTAATTATACACTAACGTATTGTTATTATCTTCTATATGAGTTATTATAACCATAATAACTAGATGGCCTGACCCAACGCTATGAATGCGTTGAAAGATGTTGATAACAACTGTCACTCGTAGGCGTGTATGCCTGACTGTAGCTAGCAGTCTGAGTGCGGGGTTGTCAATCCCAATATAGATCTATACACACATTGTTTCGATCCCCGACTAGAGATTCTAGTTATAATGTCAGGACTGTACTATATTGTCTAAATGAATTAAACAACCTGTATCAAATGACTCATAAAAAGCATATAAACGTTACATGTATAATAGTTATGAAAACCCAATCATTCTGAAATAAATGATTGATAATATGTTCTTGAATTAGTGTTCTTAACATGTATCTGAAAGATGTATATCCTTGATTAGTTTTGAATCAAACCTTTGTTCTTGTAAAACAATGTACTTTAGTATACTTGAATCGTGAATTAATGTTCTATGAATCATAAATTATACCTATTATAATTTATATGTACTTTCTGAATTTGATACTGAGTATTCATGAATGCAACCCCTTGCTCAACATGTTACAAAGGGTAATTGAAACTTAATGAACTAACTTTTATACTTGTATACATATATATATATATATATATATATATATATATATATATATATATATATATATATATATATATATATATATATATATATATATAAGTAAAATTTAAATAACACTCGGACAAATAACTGATGCTTATAATCCCACATCCAAACAAGGAAAAGGAACCAAAGTGGGTTATCAGTCCTAAGCCTTTTAAATCTTATTTATATAAATATATATATACAAGTATGATTTCTGGGAGAAATATAAGTTTATAAAAACATTTAAAAGAAGTTTAATAATTTGAAATACATTTTGATGACTTGATGTCATTTTGATACAATTGAAAAACGATTTGAATTGATGATAACTGAAATCCATTTTGATAAGATATTTGAAACCATTTGTTTATAACACAAAACCTTTGTGTTAGACTTGTATTCCCCCCCCCCCCTTAAAACAGTAAAAACTATGAAAATACGGGAGTATGAACTCACCTGTAGTGAGTGATTCGAGTGAAAGGTCGATGTAGGATGCTAAGTGTCAAGTGAAGTCTTGAGCACAAACGGATCCCATTAGCACATAATGACACATATATGGATATAATTAGTGTATATAACAACTAATTATGATAGGAAACCACTTTAGGGACTAGGAAACACTTGAATTGAAGTGTTACACATGTGATTGCACTAAAGGGGTTTACGACCACACAAAGGAGTGTACGGCCAATGTGTGTACGGCCCTTTGAGTGTACGGCCAATGAGTGTACGGTCATGGAGTGTACGGTCGTACACTCATGGAAGAAACATGTAAAAAGGGTGATTTGATCCATGGGGAAGCTAGTGTGTCAAATGTACAACAAGATGATGGGCAAAACAATCGATTTGGACCTCTTTAGGGTGTGTACGGCCAACCTATGAAGGGTTTACGGTCGTACACCCTTCAAGATCATGAAGGTGATGATGAAATATGAAGAATTGAGGCTTGAATCTAGTGGTCTTTCATGTATAACAAGGTATATGAAGAATCACTTACCACTTTAGAAGATTAGAAGGAGTGTTCTTGATTGAAGTTGAGAGAGAAGATGGAAGTTCTTAAGGTGAAAGTGTGAGAAAGTGTGAAAAATGAGGGAATAACTTATATATAGGTTTGGGTTCACGGCCACCTTGGGTGTACGGCTGTACACCCATGTGTACGGTCGTACACCCATGTGTATGTCCGTACACTGTAACGCCCGCAGATCCGGGCTAGTCAATTTAGAGGTAATAGGGGTCGAAAACGACTTTTCGACAAAAGATTATTTAGAACAAATAATATTAACCAAGTTGTAGAATATGTCTCAAGGTTTCCGTACATATGAAGAACGCCGAAATCCGAGTTATAACGAAGAAGTTATGGCCCGTCGAAGTTTTACGGCAAAACCGGCACGGCACCGGGAGACGTAAATAGTGAATTTTTGATAAAGGACTTCTTAGCCTTATAAATATAAACAAAAGTTGTAGTATACGTTAAACTGAGAACATACAAAAAAAGAACGCCCAAATCTGACTTCGTATGAGGAAGTTACGAATTTTCTAAGATTTGGCATAGCAGTGCACGACCCGAAACTCGAATTTTTGATCGAGCGGTTTTTGGCCTACGCGACCTAAATGAGCATTGAAGATCTCATTAATAGGAACTCAACAGTAAAAAGACAGACGAAAACAGAGTCTGTATGTAGAAGTTATGAATTTTACACGGACATTTAACAGTATAATCTCCTCGTACTGTTAAATTTAAGATCGGTCGAGAATTAGCCGACGGAGTCAAAATGAAAGTTGTAGATCTTATTTTTACCTACGCGTGGATATAAAGAACGTCAAAAATGGAGGTCGTATGTGAAAGTTACGGATTTTAGAAGTCAGAAGTGTGCTGTGCGAAAATGGGTGATGTGGCACAATCTTGGCCATTGCTTTCTCCCCAAGTCTTGCCACTAGATGGTGACATGTGGCACCAAGTTCAGCCATTTTTCACCCTATAAATAGAACCTCTCCCACCCTCATTTTCTTCACACCTTTCCCATTCTTTCTTCTCTTTACTCTCTCTCTAGAACCTCTCTCTAGCCTCGAACCCCCCGAAAAGCCTAAGGAACCTCCCTAGCACGAGGCGGAAGCCCCGGAGTGCTCGACGGCTCCGAGAAGAAGAGCTTTTCGGCTCGGGAACGCTGCTCCAAGAAAAGCCCGGATTTCTATAAAACTCGCTGTAAGTGAGCTACGCCTACGCTATTTTTAATATAGCTTTTATTTAATTATAGTAACATTATTAGGAACTTATAATAAGTACTTGGGTTATTATTATGGGTTATATAAGTATTTTTTAACGCCTATATAATAGTAATAATAGCTAGACTATTAATTAGTCTCGGCGAATAATAGACTAAACTCTAGTGGTAATAATACTAGGTTTCGTCGAAGGAAATTATTTTTTTTTAAGAAGTGAAGCGCTGTCGGAGTTCGGAATCACCACATTTTCAAGTGAGTGCATAGTTACTTTCATCTTACATATAGATATGAAGTATTTAATATAAATTATGTGCTATGTGTGCATATTATCTGTATACTTGCTATCTATGCTGGATGAACATTTTTATACATGTTTTAACTGATTTAAGTTGTATACGTATTTTATATCTACAAATATGTTGGGTATAACATGGGTAGATGAATGATGAGAGATAAAAGATGATGTGAGTAAACACCGGAAACTATGGACTTAGTGCCTATTGAACAAACGATGGTAGCTATGGACTTAGTACCTATTAGGTAAACATAGGTAGCTATGGACTTAGTACTTGTTAGGTGTTGGTAGCTATGGACTTAGTACCTGGTAGCTATGGACTTACTACCTGTTAGATAAACGTTGGTAGCTATGGACTTAGTACCTATACTGGTAGCTATGGATTTAGTACCCGATGAATGAACTTTTGCAGCTATGGAATTAGTGCATTGGCAGCTATGGACTTAGTGTCGGTCTTATAACCCTGGAAGCAAGGGACTTCGGAATAAATGAATAGATGACTCTTAGGGTAGACCCTTGAGAGTAAGGAAGATAATGGGGATGGGTAAATGGGGTTGATTGTTTGTTGATTAAACATAATAATTATATTATTGTAGGTTGAAAACCCTATGTACTCACCAGGTTTCCCAACCTGACCCACTCAAGCTTATTTGTATCACAGGTGTCGATATGAAGCTACTTTACACTGAGAGATTTAAAAGAGATGTAGATCACTAGTGTAAATGAATGTAAGTTCTGTTTATGCGTATGTTTCTGTATTGACGATGACATACCAATGTTTTGAAAATGAATGAAATACATTTCTTCGGAAATGATTTGATAACGTATTTATCATGTTTTTCTGGGAACAAATTCCGCAACATTTTTATTAAAAGAGGTACTCTGATTTTTATAAAGCATAAACAAAAATCGGTCTTTTCTGGCCGTGAAAATGGGGATGTCACAGTTGGTATCAGAGCATTAGTTTAAGCGAACTAGGAATTTGTAGGAAAATTCTAGACTTAAACTTAGAGTGCTAAGCGATGATTGTGAGATGAGTGTCTGCTATATTTTAGACACGAGCACTAGTTTATTTTAGGAAAGATGCCTAAAATATTTTATGTTCTAAATGTTTTATGTTATAGCTATAGAGATGTCTTATATGCTATTATTTTTTTGGATTTATGGTCTATTGCCGACCGGATCTGGAAATTTTATGTGTTCAGATTTCTAAACGTTTAATTACGATATTAGAACTGGCATGTAACTTTTCGGAGTAATAGGGAGATTTATACGTCTATCGTAAATAAAACTTTCCTATCTTAAATTCTCGCTCGGTACACCGAATGTCTTCTTTGGTGTACAAAACGTCATGGTGAAGACAGACTAGGAAATATCCGAGGAAGATGACAACCTGAGCCGAAGAATGTGACGGGTCATGCATCGGTCGTTGCACCTGCACCCGAACCTATCACAATGGCAGAAGTTTAGGAAGTGATGTGAACCATGATAAACTGATAAAATAGAGGAAATAATAAGGCTTACGATAGTGAATGATACCTATCAGAAGATATCGTAAGAGAGGTATCTTGCCTTTAAAATGCGTCTAATAAATAATACGTCTAGTATGGGAGAAGTACACTTTCGATTGGCAGAAAGAAAGAATTCTTGGTATAATCCATAAAGTTATCCCATGGTCTTGAATTTCCAATACCAACCGAGTTGAAGCAGAATTGATGATTGAAGATGTGCATGGAAGAAGTCCTAGTAGAGTCTAGGGAAATTTTTTTTATGATTATTTGGACACACTCGTATGTGTTAAATTGTTTTGTGATTTTAGGACTTGGGGACTGCGAGACAATACTTGGGACAAATATGAGTAGGTGTGAATGGTAGTAGATGCATATACTACCGGAAGCACAGGACTTACACTTGGATCAAGGAAAGTCACAAGGTTACCAAGAAGCTAGTAATTGATACCATTTTATTCAAGTATGTCGTTACCATTGTTTCGGTAATGACTAAGAATATTCTTGTTATTTCGACCCTAGTGGTCATATCAAATTGAGTCCGACTAAGACGAGTATGTTACATGGTTCAGAGAACCAAGTCCGATGTAGCATCTGACTTAAGCTAGAAGATTGAAATGAAAGACAATAAAAGCGATCAGTAGAGGTATCACGATAGTTGCTTGTAGCCAGGAATGCTACCTTTTAAGATGTGATCATATCACATTAGAACATGAAGGAAGGTATAGCATGTTCTGGAATTTGACTCTAAAAGACCTGAGTCCAAGCAATGCATCATACGATGAGAGGTCATTAGAACATGACCCATCGGTCTATTATGATAATCGAAGGAAGAAACTTATCTCAAGTTTGTTAAAGAAGGAGTCTCCAATAAATATCGAGATCGTGACATGAAGATCATGATTGGAAGTCTAACTTGAGATAGAGAGCGGGTCCAAGATCGGGCACCGCCTGCAGTCAGAAAGTCTTAGAGTTAGATACTCGTTCGAAGAAACATCAAAGTTACGATTATTACTTAGGATGAAGAGATAACTTATGGAGTCATCATGTGATCCCTGTTTCGTTGATGATTCCGGGACATAATCATCCTAAGGGGGAGATAATTGTAACGCCCGCAGATCCGGGCTAGTCAATTTAGAGATAATAGGGGTCGAAAACGACTTTTCGACAAAAGATTACTTAGAATAAATAATCTTAACCAAATTTTAGAATATGTCTCAAGGGTTCCGTACATATGAAGAACGCCGAAATCCGAGTTATAACGAAGAAGTTATGGCCCGTCGAAGTTTTACGGCAAAACCGGCACGGCACCGGGAGACGTAAATAGTGAATTTTTGATAAAGGACTTTTTAGCCTTAGAAATCTAAACAAAAGTTGTAGTATACGCTAAACTGAGAACATACAAAAAAAGAACGCCCAAATCTGACTTCGTATGAGGAAGTTACGAATTTTCTAAGATTTGGCATAACAGTGCACGACCCGAAACTCGAATTTTAGATCGAGCGGTTTTTGGCCTATGCGACCTAAATTAGAATTGAAGGTCTCATTAATCGGAACTCAACGGTAAAAAGACAGACGAAAACAGAGTCCGTATGTAGAAGTTATGAATTTTACGCGGACATTTAAAAGTATAATCTCCTCGTACTGTTAAATTTAAGATCGGTCGAGAATTAGCCGACGGAGTCCAAATGAAAGTTGTAGATCTTATTTTTACCTACGCGTGGATATAAAGAACGTCAAAAACGGAGGTCGTATGTGAAAGTTACGGATTTTAGAAGTCAGAAGTGTGTTGTGCGAAAATGGGTGATGTGGCACAATCTAGGCCATTGCTTTCTCCCCAACTCTTGCCACTAGATGGTGACATGTGGCACCAAGTTCAGCCATTTTTCACCCTATAAATAGAACCTCTCCCATCCTCATTTTCTTCACACCTTTCCCATTCTTTCTTCTCTTTACTCTCTCTCTAGAACCTCTCTCTAGCCCCGAACCCCCCGAAAAGCCTAAGGAACCTCCCTAGCACGAGGCGGAAGCCCCGGAGTGCTCGACGGCTCCGAGAAGAAGAGCTTTTCGGCTCGGGAACGCTGCTCCAAGAAAAGCCCGGCTATTATTATGGGTTATATAAGTATTTTTTAACGCTTATATAATAGTAATAATAGCTAGACTATTAATTAGTCTCGGCGAATAATAGACTAAACTCTAGTGATAATAATACTAGGTTTCGTCGAAGGAAATTATTTTTTTTAAGAAGCGAAGCGCTGTCTGAGTTCGGAATCACCACCTTTTCAAGTGAGTGCATAGTTACTTTCATCTTACACATAGATATGAAGTATTTAATATAAATTACGTGCTATGTGTGCATATTATCTGTATACTTGCTATCTATGCTGGATGAACATTTTTATACATGTTTTAACTGATTTAAGTTGTATACGTATTTTATATCTACAAATATGTTGGGTATAACATGGGTAGATGAATGATGAGAGATAAAAGATGATGTGAGTAAACACCGGCAGCTATGGACTTAGTGTCTATTGAACAAACGTTGGTAGCTATGGACTTAGTACCTATTAGGTAAACATAGGTAGCTATGGACTTAGTATTTGTTAGGTGTTGGTAGCTATGGACTTAGTACCCGGTAGCTATGGACTTAGTACCTGTTAGATAAATGTTGGTAGCTATGGACTTAGTACCTACACTGGTAGCTATGGATTTAGTACCCGATGAATGAACTTTTGCAGCTATAGAATTAGTGCATTGGCAGCTATGGACTTGGTGCCGGTCTTATAACCCTGGAAGCAAGGGACTTCGGAATAAACGAATAGATGACTCTTAGGGTAGACCCTTGAGAGTAAGGAAGATAATGGGGATGGGTAAATGGGGTTGATTGTTTGTTGATTAAACATAATAATTATATTATTGTGGGTTGAAAACCCTATGTACTCACCAAGTTTCCCAACCTGACCCACTCAAGCTTATTTGTATCACAGGTGTCGATATGAAGCTACTTTACACTGAGAGATTTAAAAGAGATGTAGATCACTAGTGTAAATGAATGTAAGTTCAGTTTATGCTTATGTTTCTATATTCACGATGACATCCCAATGTTTTGAAAATGAATGAAATACATTTCTTCGGAAATGATTTGATAACGTATTTATCATGTTTTTCTGGGAACAAATTCCGCAACATTTTTATTAAAAGAGGTACTCCGATTTTTATAAAGCATAAACAAAAATCGGTATTTTCTGGCCGTGAAAATGGGGATGTCACATACACTCCTCTTGAAGGAGTGTTTGGCCCGAATGCAACCCGATGAACCTAAGTTAACTCATCCCTAAACCCAACCCTTGAATGTATTAGGCTTAGAACACTCAAACGGACCCTAAACAATGCTAAAAGATAGCAGAAATGAGTCTGACTGTGATTGAATTGAATGACTGTACAAGATAGAAATTTCGGGTTGTCACATTATCCCCCCCGTCAGAGAGAATTTCGTCCCGAAATTAGAGTTTAAGCAATTAAGCAATTACAAATAACTAAGCAAAAAGATGAGGATATTTCAGTTTCATTTGATCCTCGCGCTCCCAAGTGAATTCAGGTCCCCGCTTGGCATTCCAGCGAACCTTCAGTATAGGAATATGGCTTTGCTTCGTTTGCTTGACTTCTCGGTCCATGATCTCTACTGGTTCTTCCACGAAGTTGAGGCTCTCGTCGATCTCGATTTCTTCAAGTGGAATTACAAGAATCCCGTCGGACATACACTTTTTCAAGTTCGAGAGGTGGAAAACAGGATGTATGTTACTTAGTTCTTGAGGTAGTTGGAGTTTGTAAGCTACTATACCTATTCTAGCAAGAATCTCGAATGGTCCAATGTACATTGGATTCAGTTTGTCACGCTTTCCAAAGCGTATCATGCCCTTCCAGGGTGAGACCTTCAACATGACGCGATCACCAACCTGGAATTCCAAAGGTTTTCTTCTTTTGTCAGCGTAGCTTTTCTGTCTATCTCTGGAAGCTTTAAGTCGCTCCCGGATTTGTATAATTTTCTCCGTAGTTTCGCGAATGATTTCCGGACCAGTGAGAGCACCGTCAGGAACTTGACTTCTAGCTAGCTGTGTGTCACCCACTTCAGCCCAGCACAGAGGTGATCTGCACTTGCGGCCATAGAGAGCTTCGAAAGGAGCAGCCTTTATTCTAGTGTGATAACTGTTATTGTAAGAGAATTCGACAAGGGGTAAATGAGTAGCCCATGCCTTTCCAAAGTCTATCACTCAAGCTCGCAACATATCTTCTAGAGTTTGAATCGTCCTCTCACTTTGTCCGTCAGTTTGTGGGTGGTAGGTTGTACTCATGTCCAGCTTAGTTCCCAAAGATTTTTGTAAAGACTGCCAAAAACGAGAAGTAAATCTACTATCTCGGTCAGAAATAATAGATATTGGCACACCATGCATTCTAACGATTTCTTTGAGGTAAGTTCTTGTTAGCTTCTCCATCTTGTCGGTTTCTTTGATTGGTAAGAAATGTGCGGATTTGGTTAATCTATCAACGATTACCCAAATAGTATCATAACCACCCGATGTCTTGGGTAACTTGGTTATGAAATCCATTGTAATCCGCTCCCACTTCCATTCAGGGATTTTAGGTTGTTGCAATAAACCTGAAGGTTTCTGTTATTCTACCTTGACTTTGGCACAAGTAAGGCACTTACCCACAAAGGCAGCAATTCCGGCCTTCATGTTAGGCCACCAGTATAGTTTCTTGAGGTCCAGATACATCTTGTCTGAACTTGGATGAATGGATTATCGGGTTTTGTGTGCTTCATTCATAACCACGTCTCTGTAACCACCAAACCTTGGTGTCCATATCCGGTTCATGAAACAATAGACTCCATCATCCCTGACTTTGAAGTTTTTATCCATTCCTCTCAAGGTTTCACCCGCCACGTTTTCAGGTTTTAAGGCCTCGAGTTGAGCCTCTCTGATCTGTGTGGACAGATGTGAATGGATTGTCATGGTCAACGACTTTACTCGGCATCCAGAGTATTCTTTTCTGCTAAGGGCATCAGCTACTATGTTAGCTTTACCAGGGTGATAAAGAATCTCACAATCGTAGTCGGTCAGTAGCTCCACCCATCGTCGTTGTCTCATGTTCAGCTCTTTCTGATCGAAGATATTCTGGAGACTTTTATGGTCTGTGAATACTGTGCATTTCGTGCCATATAAGTAATGTCTCCAGATCTTTAGAGCAAATACCACTGCTCCTAGTTCAAGGTCATGTGTTGTATAGTTGACTTCATGTGTCTTTAGCTGTCTTGAGGCATAGGATATAACCTTTCCTCTTTGCATAAGAACACATCCAATTCCTTGATTAGAAGCATCACAGTACACTATGAAATCCTCTGTCCCTTCAGGAAGAGACAGGATCGGTGCACTACACAGAGCTCGCTTCAGCGTTTGGAACGTTGTTTCTTGCTTTTCCTAGCTAAAAGTTACACCCTTTTGCGTCAGGGTGGTAAGAGGCTTAGCTATTCGAGAGAAATTATGGATGAATATGTGATAATAGCCAGCAAGACCTAAGAATTGATGGATTTCTGTAGGTGTTTGGGTGCTGACCAGTTTTCAATTGCCTTTATTTTGGAAGGGTCGACGTATATTCCTTCTGAATTGACCACGTGACCTAGGAAGTCAACCTTCCGGATCCAAAATTCACACTTTGAAAACTTCGCATAGAGTTTCTCTGATCTAAGAGTTTGCAATACTTGACGAAGATGATGGCCATGTTCCTCTTCACTTCTTGAGTATATAAGGATGTCGTTAATGAAGACTATGACGAATTTGTCCAGGAATGGACGACACACTCTGTTCATTAGATCCATGAACACAGCAGGTGCATTCGTTAATCCGAATGGCATCACTACAAACTCGTAATGACCATAACGAGTTCTGAACGCGGTTTTGGGAATGTCATCCTCCAAAATCCGTAACTGGTGATACCCGAATCTTAAGTCTATTTTTGAGAAGTAGCTCGCACCTTGAATTTGGTCGAACAGATCGTCAATGCGAGGCAGAGGATATCGATTCTTGATGGTAAGTTTATTCAGCTCGCGGTAGTCTATGCACATACGGAATGATCCATCCTTCTTCTTCATGAACAAAACCGGTGCTCCCCAGGGTGAGAAGCTTGGTCTTATGAAACCTTTGTTAAGGAGTTCGTTAAGCTAGTTGGATAATTCCTGCATCTCAGAAGGTGCAAGACGATAAGGGGATTTGGCTACAGGGGTAGCCCCAGGGATTAAGTCGATTCTGAACTCGACTTGTCGTTCGGGAGGTACTCCTGGAAGATCATCGGGAAAAATGTCAGGAAAGTTGCAGACCTCAGGAATGCTCGTGATGTCTTTCACTTCTTGCTTTTTGTTTACCACGTGATCTAAGAAAGCACAGTACTCTTCGCGAAGGTACTTTTATGCCTTGACGCAAGAAATAATCCGGAGGTTCGTTCCGGGTTTGTCGTCGTAAATAACAAGAGTTTCGTTAGTTGGCAAGTTCAGACGAATGGCGCTTTCATAGCATAGTATGTCAGCATGGTTAGGACACAACCAATCCATACCTATTATGACGTCGAAACTTTTGATAGAGACCGGCGTAAGGTCTATTGGGAAAGAAAATTTATTCAAGGTAAGAATACATCCTATGTATATATCGTTGGTGGATTCGGATTTCCCGTTAGCCATTTCGACTGTGAATGTTTCTTTTAGTGGTTGGGAGTTTTGATTTAGCAAATGTTTGAAATTATGGCTCACAAAGCTCTTCTCATCACCACAATCAAATAGAATGCATGCATAACTGTTGTTGAGAAGGAACGTACCCGAGACCACTGCAGGGTCTGCTACCGCTTCTTCGTGACCCAAGGCTAAAATTCTCCCAACTCCACCGGCATTTCCATCTTTAGGACAATCTCTCTTGAAATGCCCCACATCACCGCATTGGTAGCATGCTTGACCTACTCCAGCGGCAGGTACTTGGTTAAGTGGTTGGGGTGGTGATCTACAAAATCGGGCAGTATGCCCTTTCCTGTTGCAGTTACGACACTGCATTTCCCGGCAATTTCCGTTATGGTGAAAATTGCACTTGTTGCACTTGGGGAGGTTACCAACATAAGGCTTGGCTGGTACAGGGTTAGCAGGAACAGCAGCAGGTACAGTAGCAGCATTAACTGCAACTAGCTGTTGCTTCTTTGAGGATTCCTGTGAAGACTTGTCCTTCCTCTTGTTCCAGCCTTTCTTCTTGCTTTTGTTGTTGTTATTGTTGTTGTTTCCCTTCGGTTGTTCTGGTGCAGCAACCACTGAGTTTTGACGGGCTCCGTGATCAATAATAGATTGTGCCAGCTCTTTGGCATTGCCAAAAGAAACAGGCCTCGAAGCTAAAACACTTGACTGAATTTGGGGCGACAGACCCCAAATATATCTCTCAATCTTTTTGCTCTCCAAAGAAACCATATCCGGACAAAGAATTGCCAAATCACAGAATCTACTGGTATAGGTTGATATTTCAGAACCAACCATTGTAAGACCCCAGAGTTCTTGCTCGAGTTTCTGAATTTCCCCTCGCGGACAGTATTCCCGCATTAGCATGGCTTTTAAGTTCTCCCGGCTTATCGAGTTAGCCACTACTAGAGTCAGTGACTTAACATGGCCATTCCACCACGTTAAAGCTCTATCCGAAAAGGTACAAGCAACGAATTTGACCTTGCTGCTCTCTGAACAGGAGCAGATTTCAAAAATTGCTTCTGTCTTCTCAATCCACTGTCTTAATGCCATAACTCCCCCAGTCCCATTAAAGGTCCTGGGTTTGGCATTCGAAAAATCTTTATAAGTGCACTCTCGCGAGTGCCCATGACTCTCGCCATGGTTAGAAGGATTTGTACCAGCTCCCGACCCACTAGCACCAGGAGTATTGATATGAGACATGGCAGCCGTAACCGCTGCCGTGATCGCTGCTTGTAACATAGCGGCGTCGAATTGAGGAGGTGGTGGTGGATGTGGCGTCGGTGCTTCATTAACAGTGTTACGTCTTGGATTTCTACGAGGAGGCATATTTTTCTATAAAAGTTAAAAGATACAAATATGGTAAGATATCAAGAGTGAAATATGAATTTTGATATCTCTGAACTAAAAAATTTAGTTCAACATGAATCTTGTATTGAATTGGAAATAGAAGTCTACAACAAGTACAACTTGCAACAGGATGATATGAAATTGAGTGGTTATTTTTCAAAGAGTATGAAAATGCATGTCGATAATATTGACATATTGAATACATAAAGTCTGGAAAACTTGACCCTAAACAGGTCTACAATATACCAACTTCTGGGAAAACAAAACATCCACGTCATACTGACCTACCGAAAATGAAATTTTCGCGGTCGTACTAAAATACATGAAAAATAACGCTAGAACATATTCGTAGACTTTAACTATAACCAAAAGAGTGAACAAAGAACGAGTAGAGAATCTCCTGCTAGCAACGGTTATCGTTTAGATGAACCCTCAACTCAGCCAGCTGACGCTCCACAGCAAGCAGATGTCTTTCATACACTGTCTGGCGTGCTCGAAGCTCTATGACTTCAGCTCGAGTTACAGCTAATTCTTGCAGCAGAGAATCATTGTCTCTCGTAGCTCTCTCACGAGCATCTTCAAGACGACGAATGTGGACTGTATTAACTCCCGCATTGGCATCAACTTCCATGATTCAGTTGATGGCTGTCCTACCCTGTATTTCATTTCGAGCAACCCTGCGGACCAGAATTGGCAGGACTCTGTCTGCTGAGCCTCCTTCGCTCAGGTTGTAGAAGCTTCTGTCTCTGTTGTATGGCATGGGTTGACCCTGCTCTTGACTCCATGTTTCCAAGCTTTCCACCCACAGAGGCGTCGGTCCTTGAAAAGTCGAACGAGGGTTAGGATTTTGGGTTGGAGCTACCAGGGGTAGATCATTGACCTCTGGCTCAAAGTCAGAATTCTCCATAAAGTTCTCTGCGAAGTCATCATCCAATGGAATTGCATGATTATCTTTTGGCTCTGCATCTTGTCCTTGATTGGGAAAATATGGGTCTCCGGGTAAATGAAATCCTGCCATTGTGATCTAAGCGAGAATAGGGATAAGAGATATAGAATATAGTTAGTAACGATAGATTAAGGATACAAGTTTCTACGAGAGAGACTTACAGTTAACAAGTAATGTATTCTGTATGACTTGTTCTAGGTATTACTATAACTATAAAGTGTATACTAATTATATATAACTTGGGTATAGTCGACCTTTGATTAAATGACCTGGCTCTAAATCCACAACCAAACAAGGAACAGGAAATGAAGCTAGATCACTTATTCTAAGTCTATATAACTTTAATTATATATAACTGTAATATACCCTTAATATTTATAGTTCTACCCTCAATTTTTCTATTGTTTTCACATGTTTGTTATTAGTATATAGTGCCTAAAATACCCCTATAGTATTTTAATCTTTATATTCTGTTCTAATGTTCTTCTGAATATGTATGATTGGTAAGTTTTAGACATGTCGCAACACCACTATCACTCCCACACACATGTTGGTCATATCTCAAATCAATATAGTTTATTAGGCTATATTAATCCCAGATATGATTACATAACTGCCCAGGTTTGACTGTAATGTCCAACATCCAAATACTTTTAGTTTCTTATGACTGTGATACTGTACTTGTAGGTATGAGTGTTAGTATACTTGTAAAAATACTTAAATTTTTAAAAAGTATACTTGTAGTCAGAGCTCTTAGCCCCAAATGTATTTATAGTTTGTATATCTTTTATGGATTGATATCTGAGTTCACTATAAACAATGCTCTGATACCAATCTGTCACACCCCCAAACCAGACGGCGGAAACGTCCGGGGGTGGAGGACTTCATTTGTAGTATCACAACACATGCATTATAGTAATCAGAGTACAAACAACCACTATATTTAAAAACTATAAGTATTCACATGTGTTTCATCATTGTATACTGAAACCAAATAGTTATAGAAAAGAAGAAGACAAGACATAAATAGCTCCATCTTCTCAAAAGCACGGGGAGTACCTGTCTACTGGTTCCCTGAGAATAAAAGTAATTTGAAAAGAGAGTATCAACATAAAGTTGAGTGAGTGCATAAGTAATTATGTTTGAAAGAATGTTTTCTGTTTCTTGAATATGTAAATTGTTCCAGAAAATCCTATATTTTCTTCTGTATATGAAAAGTAGTTTTAGTTACATAAAACTGCTCTATTTGTAAACCAATGTTCTGTATTTGTAATCCTTTTGTAAACTTGTATCTGAGAGTGTGCCTGGTTTCATGAACTATTATTGTAAACTGTAATGTAATACTGTAAACTGTATCTTGTAAACTAGTACTTTGAAAATGTACTTAAGTTTAGTTAATTATACACTAACGTATTCTTAATATCTTTTATATGAGTTATTATAACCATACTGACTAGATGGCCTGACCCAACGCTATGAATGCGTTGAAAGCTGTTGATAACAACTGTCACTCGTAGGCGTGTATGTCTGACTGTAGCTAGCAGTCTGAGTGCGGGGTTGTCAATCCCAATATCGATCTATACACACATTGTTTCGATCCCCGACTGGAGATTCTAGTTATAATGTCAGGACTGTACTATATTGTTTAATGAATTAAACAACATGTATCAAATGACTCATAAAAAGCATATAAACGTTACATGTATAATATTTATGAAAACCCAATCATTCTGAAATAAATGATTGATAGTATGTTCTTGAATTAGTGTTCTTAACATGTATCTGAAAGATGTATATCCTTAATTAGTTTTGAATCAAACCTTTGTTCTTGTAAAACAATGTACTTTAGTATACTTGAATCGTGAATTAATGTTCTGTGAATCATAAATTATACCTATTATAATTTATATGTACTTTCTGAATTTGATACTGAGTATTCATGAATGCAACCCCTTGCTCAACATGTTACAAAGGGTAATTGAAACTTAATGAACTAACTTTTATACTTGTATAAATATACAAATATATATAAGTAAAATTTAAATAACACTCGGACAAATAACTGATGCTTATAATCCCACATCCAAACAAGGAAAAGGAACCAAAGTGGGTAATCAGTCCTAAACCTTTTAAATCTTATTTATATAAATATATATATACAAGTATGATTTCTGGGAGAAATATAAGTTTATAAAAACATTTAAAAGAAGTTTAATAATTTGAAATACATTTTGATGACTTGATGTCATTTTGATACAATCATTGAAAAACCATTTAAATTGATGATAACTGAAATCCATTTTGATAAGATATTTGAAACCATTTGTTTATAACACAAAACCTTTATGTTGGACTTGTATCCCCCCCCCCCCCTTCAAACAGTAAAAACTATGAAGTCTTGAGCACAAACGGATCCTATTAGCATATAATGACACATATATATATATATATATATATATATATATATATATATATATATATATATAATTAGTGTATATAACAACTAATTATGATAGGAAACCACTTTAGGGACTATGAAACACTTGAATTGAAGTGTTACACATGTGATTGCACTAAAGGGGTTTACGGCCACACAAAGGTGTGTACGGCCAATGAGTGTACGGTCATGGAGTGTACGGCCGTACACTCATGGAAGAAACATGCAAAAAGGGTGATTTGATCCATGGGGAAGCTAGTGTGTCAAATATACAACAAGAAGATGGGCAAAACACCCGATTTGGACCTCTTTAGGGTGTGTACGACCAACCTATGAAGGAATTACGGTCGTACACCCTTCAAGATCATGAAGGTGATGATGAAATATGAAGAATTTAGGCTTGAATCTAGTGGTCTTTCATGTATAACAAGGTATATGAAGAATTACTTACCACTTTTGAAGATTAGAAGGACTGTTCTTGATTGAAGTTGAGAGAGAAGATGGAAGTTCTTGAGGTGAAAGTGTGAGAAAGTGTGACAACCCGGAACTTCTACCTTGTACATTTAGTCAACTTTATCAATGCTAAGCTTGTTTTATTGACTTCTTGCATTGTTTAGAGTCTGTTTGAGCGTTCTAAGCTTAGTACATCAAGGGACCAAGTGTTAGAATGGGTCAACTAAAGTTCCAAACCATCAATCAAGCCATAAACCCTCAAGTGAGGAGTTTACGGCCAGGACCCATGAGTTTACGGCCGTAAACTCATGGTGGCCGTAAACCCATGCTGGCCGTAAACTCTGATGGCCGTAAACTCCACCTATAAGTAGGATGTTCGGTCCATTTTCTGCACTCTTTCCTTTCTAAGGTTTGGAACTCAAAAACTCTCTCAATAAATCATAGGATTTTGCTTCAAAAACTCTCATAATGTAAGTAAATCCTTCCATCTAAGTGTTAATACTTCTCTTCTCCATGAATCATCATCGATTTCATCCATGGATTTCATCTTTGAGTCTAGATCTTCAAAGATTCTCAAGAACATCAAGAACACTTAGGTGTTTTGGGCTGAAAACACCCTTCTTTGCCTTCAAATCGTAAGTATGACTTCCTTATACTTGATATCTAGTATGAAACCATGATTAGCACCTTGAATTCATCCAAGAACACTGATCAAAGTGAGTTTACGGCCAAGAGCATCTCCCTTGGCCGTAAACCCTTATTAGAGGTGCAAATGGGGTCGTAACTCTTTCTAAGTGTAACACCCCGATTCTCAGGTATGGATTTAAATAAAAGGTTATTTGCTTTTATGTCCTACTCGACGAGTTGGTTGCCCTACTCGTCGAGTAGCAGCGGGGTGGGATCGCGTGTTTAGTGACCTACTCGCCGAGTCCATGAAGGGACTCGACGAGTAGGAGCTGGCAGATGAAACCCTAAATCCCGGGGTTTTGCACCCTATTTAAAGGAGCCTCAGCCTCCTTTGGCCTCTTTACAGTCTTTGAGAGCTCAGTGAAACCCTAATTCGTGTGGTACTCTTCTTGGTGTGATTTAAGCCTTGGAAAGAAGGTTGTCTAGGAGGGAAAAGCTTGAAGAGCAAAGGAGTTGAAGCAAGGAAGGTGTGGGAAGTAGAACTTACCTTAGCTAGCATCTTCTGGAGGTATCAAGTTGCAATCTTTACTTCCCTTTCCTTCTAGATATCCTTTCTTTTGGATGAGTTTTAGGGTTTTATGGGTTTTGAGTTGATATGGGGAGCTATGGTCTAGATCTGAAGTTGTAACTTCAGATCTGGACCCTTCCTAACTTCTAGAATCATAAAGTTTCTGTTTTGGTCGAGAATGAGGCCCTCCTTGTGCATAAAGCCCCATTAAGAGCTTAGTTTTGGCATTAAGAGCCTTATTAGTCATGCATGCACGTAAAGTTTGCAACTTTACGTGAAAGGCATGCCCTAGAAGCTTGGATCTGTAATTTGGAGCCATTGCATGGCTTAAATGAGTCTGTATGGCTTAAGGGCTGAAGGAACTCGGCGAGTCGCAAGGTTGACTCGGCGAGTCGTATGAAGATGGCCTTGAACTCGACGAGTTGGATGAGCAACTCGGCGAGTCCGATGAAGATTGCCATAGACTCGGCGAGTTGTATGAACAACTCGGCGAGTCGGATGAGTTTTCTCCAGGATATGTATGCGTGTGTATCCGTCGAGTTGCAAGAAGGAAACTCGACGGGTGGCCTTAAAGTTTGATCGAGAATCGGAGGAACTCGACGAGTCACCTCGACGACTCGGCGAGTTGGAAAGTGCTTCAAGGAACTCGGCGAGTAGCCGAGGGTACTCGGCGAGTTAAAGTCAACATGGACTGTTGACCTTGACTGAGGACTTTGACTTTGACCAGGGGTTGACTAGTCGGTTTGTGGAGTACCCTATAAGGTTAAGGACTTATGAGTATATTGTGCTATGGTATTAGGTGGTGGAGCCTGTGTCAAGTGATTCGAGAGTGGGGATTTATCTACCGAGTCGACATCTGCGAGGTGAGTTATCCTCACTATATCGATAGGGTCTAAGGCACCAAGGCCGGCCCTTTAGTTGCTATCGTTATGGTATGTTATATGTGGATATGATCTGTTAGATCGAAATCAGGATAGACAGTATGTTATGCTCTTATGATCCGTAGGGATTAATGTGTTAGTGACCTGCTAGGTCAGTGCACTAGTTGTGAGTGATTGCTATGTTTGGTGATCAGTGAGATAGATATGTTTGATGATTGTATATGCCAGTATATGTTAGTTATGCGCACTTGATTAATTGCTTGTTGCTTGGGTTGAGGCGGTCATGCTCTGTGCTAAAGGCCAACACACCCTATGAGGGTCCGGGGAGACTGTAGGCCCACGTGGCGGTCCAGTCATGCCGAAGGCTCGGTATAGATTCAGTTGGACTGTAGGCCCTGGAGGGCGGTCCAGTCAGGCCGATGGCCCAGTATGCATGTTGATTGATTGATTATTACGGATATGGTTATCAGTGTGGTATTGGTATTTTGGGGGTAGCTCACTAAGCCCTCGGGCTTACAGTTTTTAGTTTATTGTTTCAGGTACTTCAGGAGTTGATGGAAAGGCGAAGGCGTGACCGTACAGCTCCTCATCCTTGTGATCTGACTTTTGGGACACTCTGATTGAATAATGAATTGAAAACACTTTTGTAAACGTATACTATTTGGTTTTATTTATGCTTGAAAAGTTTAAATTTGGCATAAAATTTATGGATGTAATAAGTTGGTATCAGAGCCTTGGTTTGAGCGAATTGGAGGAACTCTCGTGTGAATCCAGTCTCAAATCAAGGAGATTTTCGGAAAGTGAAATTTTTAAAATGGTTTTCAAAATAAAGGATGGAGGATCCAGAAGGTACGATCACCCGGAGCCTGTAAGTAAACCCCAAAATACCATACAGTTATTTCATATTTTGATATGTTAGAACAGCATGCTAGTGCTAGGCTAGGGATCTTTAGGAATCGCATGATAGACTTGCATGATTATATGATGCCCATTAGCCTAGGGTTTCTTGTATATGGAATTGACATCATAACTGTAGATGTTTAGTGTATGCATCACGGTTGTGCATAATAAAGACCTCATAGCCTGAGAATGTTGATTCGACCTTCGGGTAGGATTGGACATTCGAAAGTCTATTGGGTCCAGCGTTATGTGCAGTTAGCATACACTAGCGCTGCAGGTGATGATGAAAGTTTCATGGATGGGTGAGTTGTGAGCAGCGGTAAGACCCGTTGCGAGATAGTTGATATTCCTCTAGGGGTGAGGTTTGAGCACATTTTATGTTGATGCTAGTGTTAGGGTGTTGTGGGGATACTTGAGACAAATATGGGTAGGTGTGGAAGGTAGTATGGGCCCGTACTACTGAAAGCACAGGACCCATACACGTAGCAAGGAAGTCACAACCCCTAGGGTTTGTAGGTTTTGGTCTCCCGATATTATGTTATTTATCTGATGTTTGAGTATATCTTTCAGTATGGTGGTGACGAGACGTTCTGCTGCTGGGCCCGGATCAGGATCAGGGTCCGGATCGGGGTCAGGATCGGGAGACGGAGGGTCGGAGGTGCCGGTAGCACCTGAGCCCGTGGTACAGATAGGGACCGAGGAGTTGGATGCCAGGATCCGGGAGATTATGCACGACGAGATTGTTGCAGCGTTCCGAGCACAGCTTCCAGAGATGTTTGGGTCGATTAAGACCGCGATGGTCGAGTACTTTGATGAGCGATATGCAGCTCTAGCAGAGACAGCTGCCGCTGCAGCCACTTCGGCTGTAACTGCGGCAGGGGTTGGAGGAGGAGCCAGCAGGGCTTTCCAGTACCGGGACTTCGATAATACGAATCCCCCGACATTTGATGGTACACAGGATGCGATCAGAGCTATGAGGTGGTTATCAGACGTGGAGGGATGTTTCTTCACGTGTTCATGTCCTGCTGACCAAAAGGTCAGGTGTGCCCTGAACCTGCTGAGGCTTGGGGCAAAGGACTGGTGGAGATTGACGACAGGGTCATTCACGGATGATCAGCGAGCTTCTGTTACTTGGGAGCAGTTTCGGGATATGTTCCGCACCCGCTACGTTCCACGTGTTGAGCGGGAGCGGCTTGCTCAGGAGTTTTTGACATTGAGACAGGATGGGGAGTCAGTGATGGAGATTACCCGTATGTTCACGGAGAGGGCTATGTTTTGCCTGGAGTTTGCTTCAGAGTAGTCTCAGATGACTCATTATCTGAGTATGCTCAAGACTGATATTCGACAGTTTGTGTCTACACAGCGATGTGATACCCTTCTGGATCTTCAGGAAGCCGCGAGGCGGCGTGAGTTGGAGATAGAGCTGCAGTTGAAGGAGCAGCGTCAGGCACCAGCACAGACTCAGCCGGCGCCTAAGCGGTCTAAGACCGTTGATGCTCGGACTGGGAGTCAGTAGAGCCTCACTTGTGGAAAGTGTGGCAGGGGTCATTCGGGGGTTTGTCGAGCAGGAGGTGGATGCCACAAATGTGGCAAGGAGGGGCACTATGCCAGGGACTGCCGTCAGTCCGCCCCTCCAGCGGATATGAGGATTTGCTACCATTGTCATCAGGTTGGTCACGTGAAGACTAACTGTCCGCAGCTCACCGCCAAGCCAGCGCAGGGTCCCGCGTCAGCTACTGTAAGGATTGGGGATGGGAGGCCAGTCAAGGTGGAGCCTCCGAAGGCTCAGGGTCGCGCCTTCCAGCTCACGGCCGAGGAGGCCAAGGCAGCACCGGATGTGTTTGCTGGTACGTTTCTTTTCTCTGTCTCAGTTATTGTAATTGTGTTATGCTTATTGGTTGTACCTGTGAATAGGTACGTTTTTAGTGAATTTTTTTGCCTGCTTTGGTTTTATTTGACTCGGGGGCGAGTCGGTCGTTCGTATCTCAGACTTTCTGTAGAGGGTTTAGCGTACCGGTAGATGAGCTTGAGTGTCCGTTGCGAGTTTCGATCGCCAACGAACATGGGGTTTCTGCTTCTTCGGTCTACCGGGGATGCGAGTTGGAGATTTTCGGGGTGCCCTTCCTGATAGATTTGGTTCCTATTCCCATGGGGGAAGTGTGCATGATCGTAGGGATGGATTGGCTCAGCCGATTTGGCGCCATGATCGACTGTGAGGGACAGCGAGTGGTAGTTCGAACCCCAAGTGGGGGAGAACTGGTGGTATATGGCGAGGTCGAGTTGAGGATTGATCTAGTGCCGGGTGCGGCCCCTATCGCTAAGGCATCGTACTGGCTGGCACCGCCAGAGATGCAGGAGTTGTCACCTCAGTTGTAGGAGCTGCTGGGTAAGCAGTTTATTCGTCCGAGTAGTTCCCCATGGGGAGCACCGATCCTTTTCGTCAGGAAGAAGGACGGTTCGCACAGGATGTGCATTGACTATAGGGAGTTGAATAAGTTAACGGTGAAGAACCATTATCCACTCCCGAGGATAGATGATCTTTTCGATCAACTGCAGGGTGCATCTTGGTTTTCCAAGATCGATTTGAGGTCCGGATATCACCAGGTCAGGGTGAGGGAGGAAGACGTGGAGAAGACCGCGTTTCGGACTCGTTATGGCCATTACGAGTTCGTGGTGATGCCGTTTGGGCTCACCAACACGCCGGCAGTGTTCATGGATTTGATGAACCGGGTCTGCAGAACGATGCTCCATCGCTCGGTCATTGTGTTCATAGACGATATATTGGTGTATTCCAAGACGCGAGAGCAGCACGAGGAGCACCTCAGGGAGCTGCTGGAGGTTCTGCGACGAGAACGGCTGTATGCCAAGTTCTCGAAGTGTGAGTTTTGGTTACGAGAGGTCCAGTTCCTCGGGCATCTCGTTAACCAGGAGGGGATTTTGGTCGACCCGGCCAAAGTCGAGGCCGTTATGCAGTGGGAGATTCCGAAATCTCCCTCCGACATCAGGAGTTTCTTGGGATTAGCAGGGTACTACCGGAGATTTATTCGAGATTTTTCCAAGATTGTGATGAGACAATGAATCAAGTATTGAACGAATTAGAGTGTAAATTCAAAGTAGAATTGAAAGATTTGAACACCGATGTAAATATGATCTGTTTGGCTCTATTACGCTTTTGCAAATTTTACAGAGTACAATGAATATTCTGTAAAGACTTCGTTACTAAGACACTAGTAACCACTCCTATTTATAGAAGAGAAAAGCGTACAAAAAATATACTAAGGACTAAACATGAAGCTTCGAATATTATGCCCTAGTAAAATACATTACAAAAATGTTCGAAGACCCTAAATACAAACTTCGACTATTACAACATTTCGACCCTAACAATCTCCCCCTTTGTAATCAAAGTCGAAGTCTTCAGTTTGTAAGTAGAGTAATAGAGTACAGCAAAACTCTTCGAACCTCAATATACCAAGAAATAATTTTCTTCAATTCCTTCTTGTCTCCTTCATTGTTCTTTTTGCAGTGGTTCATACGAACAATCAAGTTCGTATATTGAGATGTAGAATATCTCTCCACTTCGCTAGCTTGGAACAAAAACCGCTTCGCTTTTCCAGCTTTATCCTTTCCAGCAAAAACTATTCCAAATGGCTTTAAACATATTTCTCCATCAGCATATTTCTTTAACTCAGTCTGAGTCAACGAAGGAGCCATTGGAACTTTTACTTCCATTCCCTTTGCAGTAGCCAACTCCACATCAGTCAGTGCTAGGCACTCATAATAATTCTCAATGAAGATTTTGATGTGAGCAACTCCAAGTTTGAATTCCTCTAGATCTGTGTTTTGCAGAAAAGAAAAGGATTTGTCTTTCAGAAGTAATGCCACTTGTATAAGGTTATACAAGTTCATCAGAGGAAAATCTGCAATAGTGAATTCGTATGTTTTTCCATTTGCCCTGGCCACAACATATTTAACATTTTGAACAATGTTTTCAAAGACCACATCCTTTTTCATGCTTATCACCTTCTTGATCTTGATCAGTGACCAAACATCCTCAGGGGCTTTGCCAAGTACTGCATGAAAATGAATTTTCATATGAGTCCCTTCATCTTTTTCTTTTTCGGTTGTGACAAGTGTTTTGCCATATCTTCCGCTGCTCTTTTCTTGGATCCGGGAGAAACAGGAACAGGTACCTCACGAATTAAAACTCCTTGGTGAGTAATTTGAGGCTTGCGAATCAACTTCTGTGATGGTGACTTTCGTTTGTGAGTGGATTTCATCTTGATTCTTCGAAACATCCCTGTTTTCGAAGGAATAATCACGTTCTCTTGAGTCTCTTCCACTATTGGCTCAATCACTTGTGTTGCTTCAACTGTCACTGCAAAATTTTCTGTCTTCTTCTTTGGAGATTTAGAGGATGTTGAACCCTTCGTTTTCTTTTCAGATGAAGCAGGATCAGCTTTCTTCGACTTTTTGGTCTTCTTTTCTTCGCGTAGCAACAAAATTCCCGTAGGAATAGAAGAATCGAATGTTTTCAGATATGCAATCAAAACAGGATTCGTAGGATCCACCCTTTTAAGCATCGCGTCTGGAATCCGAGCAACGTTTGGAAATTCATCATCATTGTCAACAAATTCCTTCGGAAAGTGATAAGATTGAAAAGTAACCTTCTCTTCTTCATTTGAAACCAAGATGCCTTCCTTGTTGTAAAAATGTTGCAGAATTAGACTCCAGTACCTAGCACATGAAATGCCATGAACAACATTCGTATGTTCTACTCCTTTTTGGAATTCCTTCCATAGCTGTGTAGAGTAGTCTGCTGGAAGATCATAGTATAAACCAGCCACCATGGCATAAACCTCCATCCTTCCTTTATCTAATCCAACTGTTCTTCCGGTTAAACAACGCAAAAATATCCCAAACAAAAAATTCCATACTTTTGGAAGACCAGACTTCTTAAAGTCACTTATCTTTGACAATGGGGGCTGATATCCCATTTCATTAAACATATGAATTATTTGGGAGAATTGAAATTCAACAAAAGGAGGTGTATTTGGAATGTCAAGAATCTGACAAAACAGTTTCTTGGAAAGCCTAACCTTTTTGTCATTGATTAGGTGAAAAGTAATCGAATCAAAGGCTTTGTTGTATGTGGCAGTAGATCCTGCTTGAGAAAGCCAGGATACCGGAACAGAAAAGGAATTGAACATTGCTTTGGATAAAACAGAGTGTTTTAAAGAAACAATAAGCATCTTGAATTCTTCTGGACATTGAGAAAGTTCACCATCCACATAATAATTGGTAGATTGAATCTTCATAACTGGTGCAGAAGAAGTATCTTCAGTAGAAGGATCGACATGAGCAGTAGTCGCCATTGTTAGGGTTTGAAAAAGATGAAGAACAGAGAATTTGGGAAGTTTTGAGTTTTGATCGCGTAAACATATAAAGTACTCTTGAACCCCCTTTTATATGTAACCCTAAATGATTTGAATTTGAAGCGGGATGCATTTAATGAGATCCGACGTGGCACCTTGAAAATCGGACCTGTACAACGGAAAGGTAGCCATGCGTCAAAAAGTGTCTGTCACATCACCTAGAAAACCGGGCAGAATACCATACGTCACGTATACACAGCCTCTCATTATCCCCTTAATAGAATTGTAACCGTTAGAACCCTGCGAATGGAGGCAAGGCTCTTTCACTTTTGGGATAAAAAGCGAAGTCATTTACCAGATGTTTGAAATCATCAGCCCGAGTTGGTATTACTCAGAACCTCAAGGATTTCGTGTGTGTAGTGTGCCAAAGAAAGTTTAGACAAGAAACAACAAAAAAAAAAAATTTAATTTTGTGATGTCAAAAATTTAATTTGACACGAAGGCAGTTAAACCCCGGGCAAAGGTTGCTTCGTTAATCATCAAGAGAGATGATCAACAGCTTGTGTATGTTCCCGTGAATTACAATCGAATACTTTTTGATAAGTATCAAAGGGCTTCTTTTAAGAATGCTTCGTGGGTAGGTTCAAAATTTCGTTACATGTCAACCTAAACATAAGGTGATAAAGTGTAACAGAAATTACTTGTATGACCAGTGTAGTCAGTGACAAGTCGGCTTTGAAAAATTTTAACATGACTAGGACATTCGAATGAAACTCACACGGAAATCATATTCATAAAAAAAATTTGTATACTAGATCTTGTTGGGTAACAAACATCGTGGGTTTCAAATGCTTGATCAAGACCACTCATTCGAAATGAATATGATTTGGAGTTTTGAACATTGGTATAGAAACAAAAGTTTCGTATATATCTGGAACAATGTTCCCCGTCAATTCCTTAATTTGTAAGATTTTCGGGTTTCACTTCCATCACGGACTCATGATGTCAGATCATAAACACAGAGTTTTTATATATCTAAGTCTCGATGGGTATGATCAGAGACCTCTCGGATATACGTCTTTGTGTGTGATCGTGTAAGAATGTTTTGGATGAAAAAGATTGGTGTAAGACACGAAAAGTACCTCTGTTATGTTTTGGACCAAACAGGAAACTCTTAACTCATTGTGAGAAGAGTAAGGTAGCTCAGAGACTAATGTGAATATAAGCCTGATTGGGAAGAAATTTTCGTACGAAACATTTCATTAAGGCTTTCGTACACACACATTGAGTCATGGAGGCTTTGGACGACATGCAGCAGCATGCTTCTAGGGACAACCTAACTAATTCGAATAATGAGAAACATATCAATTCATACGAAAAATTTTACCTGACCCTAAAACTGCCTGCATTGTCCCCTCTGAATCATCATCATAATCTGCAACAAAAGTCTAAAAATAAAAATATTTTTGTTGTTTTGAAAAAAAAATTATTTTTAAAATAAAGACCGAACAAACGAAAATCTTTTTGGATTTTTGATTTTTCGAAAATTTAAGGACAAAACAAAAGAAAATCTTTTTGAATTTTTGATTTTTCGAAAATTTAAAGACAAAACAAAAGAAAATCTTTTTGAATTTGTTGCAAACAGACGAATATTTGGCATTCCTTGAAGAGTGACAAATGTACGAATTCGAAGCGTTCGAAGCGTTGACTATGAACAGTAACCATTAACTCAACGCTGAAAATAAGTGACAATCATGCGAATTTGAAGCGGTCGAAGCGTTGACCATGAACAGTAACCTCTGAATGCTGAATGACTTTGTGTTATCTTTTTTTTCAGCGCCTCTGATTCATTCTTTTTCGCCTATCATTCTTCTTTTTCGCATGGAACAGAATTGCCATCGATCATTCCAAGACCTTCTATTATTCGCATTAGAGATTTTTCATCCAAAGCTTTCGTGAATATATCAGCTAACTGATCAGTTGTTTTCATGAAATGTACTTCAATGTTTCCATCCTCCACGTGATCTTTAATGAAATGATAACGAAGAGCTATGTGTTTAGTCTTCGAATGCTGCACAGGATTATGACAAATTCTTATTGCACTTTGAGAATCACAATATAATGGAATCTTTTTCATATTAATTGCATAATCACGCAATTGACTTTGGATCCATATTATTTGCGAAGTGCAAGCAGCAGCAGCCACATATTCTGCTTCAGCTGTGGAAATTGACACACACGTTTGCTTTTTCGACTGCCAGCTGACTAATTTGCCATCAAGAAATTGACATCCTCCACTTGTGCTTTTTCGATCAAGATTACAACCACCCAAGTCTGCATCTGAGTATGCTTGAACGAAGAATCCAGTTTTCGAAGGATACCACAATCCTAACGAAATTGTGCCTTTAAGGTAACGAAAAATATTCTTCACTGCAGTAAGATGTTGTCACACCCCAAAACCGAGAACGGCGGAATACGTTCTGGGGTGGAGGACGTCATGTACAGTATCATAACAAAGCATAATAGTAAAGACAAGCAACAACATCCATTGCATTAAGATAATAATTGTAATACAAACGTGTTCAGTATAAATGTTAGACACCAAAAATACAATCAAAATAAAGTGGAGTCTTATGTGTGCTCCGTCTTCTCAAAAGCTGCATCCGTACCTGTCTACTGATGACCTGAGAATACAAGTTATTTTGAAAACGTTTATCAGCATAAAGCTGGTGAGTTCATAAGTATTTAGTGTCATTTCCTGTATAAAAATATTCACAATTATGCATTGTAAAAGAAAATTTCGGTGTTCGAAAATAGTATGAGCCCTAGAAAACCCTATGTTTTTCCAGAAAAAGTAGTCTTCACCAAGACCCGGTGGTTTGTTTGTTCCTTTGATAATGTACAAGTTTTCCCAGTAATTATTAGTTTGAAAATATAGTTTTAGACTTTATTCATGTATAGTAATGGGAAAAATGTTTTACCCCAACAGTATCACTGTCGGCCATATGTAATGAAATGCAGGCTCCAGGTAGTATTAAATGTACAATACTCCTCAGGGAGTCTGTTGCCTTTAATTCTTAAAGTACTAATTAAAGGTTTGAATGTGAACTCGTACGTAACCATGCTGATTGACGATCGAATCCCTTTGACCCTCCGAGTCATATGTAGATGTGACATTTTGTCACCCCTGGGCCTAGACGGCTCGGACTGTAGCTAGCAGTCGGGATGTGGGAGTGTCTGTCCCGTATAGATCTATACACATAATGCCCGCTCTCCCTCCAGGAGACTCTGGTTACGCGGTGATAGCACAAAGATGTGTCGTATCGAGAAATAGTATGTCACATTCTATTTTAGTAAGTTCTCTTGTATAGTATGTAGTGTTCTCTTTGTATAGTACATAATGTTCTCCTCGTATAGTATATAGTGTTCTCTTGTATAGTATATAGTGTTCTCTTGTATAGTACATAGCATATATTGACTCACAACTGAACTGACTCTAGTAGTTGTCATGGCTATAGTAGTAGTGAGTAGTATCCCTTAACTATACCTATTATAGTTAAATAGTATTATTGGTTGCATGTCTTTGATATCCAAAGGCATTGAACTGATATGAAAACTTTTATATCTGACACAAATATATGAGATATATAACTAAGAATTCAACGAGAGTCGGACTAATAACAAAATACCCTAAGCCCACAATCAAACAAGAACAGGAAATAAGGTGAGTTATTAGTCCTAAGTCCTTCAAGTCTTACTTATATAAATATATTGGTGTAGATATGGTTTGGGAATAAAAATAGTTTAAACGAATTTTGGAAAATAGTTTTATATTGATTTACACGAAAATGAATTTGGTAAGCATTTGAAAACAGTTTAATTGGCAATATAGTTGAAAGTATAGAAAATCCCTTTTTGGTGGTAAAAACAGTTAATAGTGTAGAAAATCCTTTTGGTTGCAAGTTATAATTCACACGCGATTGTTACTATAACTTGTTTGGTTCAACTTGTATTCCCCCCCATAAAACAGTTAAAAACATTTAAAAAGGTTCATTTAGGGGTATGAACTCACCTGTAGTGAGTGAAGTGGATGGAAACGCCGGGTAGGATGCTAGGTGTCAAGTGAGGACTTGAACACACACACGGATCCTATGTAACATGTAGTGATGTATAAAGTATCTAATTAGTTGTGTAATCACTAATTAAGTGAGTAAAGGCACTTTAATGTATGAAAACACTTTGTTTCAAGTGTTAGGAGTGCTAACGGTTGCATCTAAGGAGTGTATGGCCTCACTATGGAGTTTACACTTCACTATGCCACACTTAAGTGTGTTTACGGTTGGGAGACCATTTCCCCCATGAGTTTACGGCCGTAAACTCATGGAAATGGTGAGTTTGTGTGTCTAAAGGTCTCATGCATCACAAGGAAGGCTCCTAGGATCAATTCGAGGGCTTGGGAAGTGATTAGGGTTCAATTGGGTACTCCCTTGGAGTTTACGGTCCTTGGACCACTCCTTGGGAGTTTACGGTCGTAAACTCTAGGGTTTACGGTCGTAAACCCTTGACCACTTCTTGGGAGTTTACGGTCGTAAACTCTGGGGTTTACGGCCGTAAACCCTTGACCACTTCAACCATTTCATGTTTTGGGGTCCTAAGCTCATCTACACTAGTTTCATGTTCATCAAACAAGCTAAGGAAGGGTTTAGGGGCATCAAAACACCATTTGAGGTGTTTACGGTTTTGGGTTTACGGTTCTTGAATGTTCAAGAACCGTAAACTCAAGTTTAAGGCCAAAAGTCACGATTTTGGGTTCCTTAGTTCATGCATGCAAGTATCTAAGCTATATCTAAGCATTAGAGAAGGTTTGGAAGTGTTTTGGGGCTTCAAAACCCGCATATAGGAGTTCACGGTTTTGGGAGGCTCCCCAAACCGTAAACACATGCATGTTGAGGTATTTGGATGATTCAAACTTGAGATGGCATGAATACTAAGTTAAACAACAAGTTAGGAAGATTACCTTTGATTTTTGAGGCTTGAAAGTGGTGTTCTTGAGCCAAACCCGATTTTAGAAAGAGAAAGTAGAGAGAGAAAGCTCCAAGGTGGGAAAAGGCTCTAAAGGTGGACACTCCTCCTTTTTATATGGCTGCCTAGTGGGGACCCACCATACACTGTCGTTTAAACGGAGCTAAATGTTTTTACCCGGTAAACTAACCGTAACCCGACTTAGTTGCTTTTATTCCGTCATTAAATATATATTATTTTAATAACTCAAAATGAATTATTTTAATAAATAAAAGTTAACAGAAAAATTTTTATAGAACTAACTTTTATTAGCGGAAACGGGTTACAGTGACGGAGTAAATTTCGGGTTGTCACTGATGTAGTTCGCATGGATTAGACTGATACCTAGCACAATTACACACAGAAAACATGATATCAGGTCTACTTGCTGTTAGATAAAGTAATGAACCAATCATGCTCCTATACAACGTTATATCAACAGCAGGTTTGTCCAACGATGGTGTTAGCTTTATGCCTGTTGCCATTGGTACACGAAGCTTTGTGCTATTCGTCAATCCAAACTTTTCTAACAGATTTTTCGTATATTTTTCCTGATTAATGAAAATCCCTTCTCTGTTTTGACGAATATTCAATCCAAGGAAATTATTGATTTTTCCCATCATGCTCATTTCAAATTTGCTTTTCATCAATTCTTCGAATTCTCTAGACAAAGCAGGGTCATTCGAGCCAAAAATAATATCATCAACATAAATTTGAACAAGCATTAGATGATTCCCCACTTTCTTTCGAAATAATGTGGGATCAACTGATCCTTGTTTAAATTTAGATTGTTTCAAAAATGATGTAAGTGTTGCATACCATGCTCTTGGTGCTTGTTTCAGACCATAAACTGCCTTATCTAAAATATAAACATGATTAGGATATTCTTCGATAATAAAACCTGGGGGTTGTTCCACATAAACTGTTTCTTCAAGCTCTCCATTGAGAAATGCACATTTCACGTCCATTTGATAAACATCAAAATCTTTGTGAGCTGCACAAGCCAAAAATATTCGAACCGCCTCGAGTCTTGCGACAGGGGCAAAAGTTTCTTCATAGTCGATTCCTTCTTGTTGTGAATATCCTTTTACAACAAGTCTGGCTTTATTTCGAATAATGTTTCCATCTTTGTCGGTTTTATTTTTAAAAATCCATTTTAACCCGACAATCGAAACATTTTCAGGTTTAGGAATTAATCTCCAAACCTTGTTTCGTTCAAATTCAGACAACTCCGATTGCATTGCAACAACCCAATCTGAGTGTTCCATTGCATTCTTAATTGTTTTTGGTTCAATTTTAGAGATGAAAACATTAAACATGCAAAATTCTTGATGTGTATTCAATACCTCATTCTTTGCACGAATTTGAGCTCTTGTCAGAACTCCCTCTTGTAGATTCCCAATAACTTGATCCTTCGGATGGTCTCTTGTCCATTTTTCCATGGGTGGATATGCTGGATCAAATTCCAAAGGGGCATCTTCGTATATTTCATCATTTTCTGAGCCTGCATTCGAACAAGCATCATCAACATTATGCTCCCCCTCAACAACATGCTCCCCCTCAATTTCAGCATTCAATTGTTCTTTCTCCCCCTCGAAAGAATGCTCTTCATCATCTAAAGTATTTGAATCCAATTGCTCCCCCTCCAGTGGACTATCACTCATAGTTTCGCCTTCTTGAGGAGTCGATGGTGAATCATCAGTAAGTTTTGAAAATTCTGGTATGTGATTATCAGGAGCGTGAACTTCAGCATCAACTGCATGATCTGAAATTCCAAAAATCAAATCATAATCAGTATCATCCATTTGTATAGATTCAGTTTCAACTTGTGTTTCTTGTAAAATTGGATGATTCGTAAATCTATGCTCATTTGATTTAACATAATAATCATCGAATGTGAGATTGAACGTTTCTTCCACTTTTCGTGTTCGCTTATTTAACACTCGATATGCCACTGAATTGTGGGAATATCCAAGAAAAATTCCTTCATCAGCTTTTGCTTGAAACTTCGAAAGATGATCCTTGAGATTCATAATAAAACACCTACATCCGAAAACATGAAAAAACTTCACATTAGGTTTACGATTATTCAGAATTTCGTATGGTGTAATATTAAATCGACGATGAATGAACGGTCTGTTTTGAGTAAAACATGCAGTTGAAACAGCTTCAGCCCATAGATATTGAGGTAAATTCGCATATGCCAACATGGTTCTTACTGCTTCGCATAATGAGCGATTCCTTCGTTCTACAACACCATTTTGTTGTGGTGTATATGGAGATGAAAAATTATGCGAAATTCCTTTGTCCACCAAAAATGAATCAAGAACTTTGTTCTTAAATTCAGTTCCATGATCACTCTTGATTTTTCTAACAGTCTTCTTCAACGTGGTTTCCATCTTTTTGATAAAGTCAATCATAATTTGTGCAACTTCGGATTTGAGCCTGAGAAAATAAACCCACGTAAATCTGGAAAAATCGTCAACAATAACTAAAATGTACCGTTTATTGTTGAGAGTTGAAACAGTCGAAGGACCACACAAATCAATATGTATCAACTCAAGAGGTGCAACAATTTTCGAATCAATTGTGATTGGATGACCTTGTTTATGTTGCTTGCCAACTTCACAAGTTGCACATAAAGAATCATTGTCAAATTTAAGTACAGGTAAACCTCTTACCAGATCTTGTACCACAAGTTTATTTATGTTTCGAAAGTTGAGATGTGAAAGTCTTCGATGCCATAACCAGCTTAAATCAGATGTAGCTTTCGAAAGAAGACATACTGCTGGTTTGCCTACAATTGGATTGATGTCCAAAGTGAACATGTCACCTTTCCTTTTAGATTTCAGTAATATTTCGTTTGTGTTAACATTCGAAATAACACTTCCTTCTTCGTTGAAAAGAACTTGATTGCCAGTGCCTACAACAAGTTGAGAAACACTAATCAAGTTATGTTGAAGACCTTCAACATATGCAACACGATTCACTGTGAATTGTCCATTTGTGATTTTTCCATATCCCATGACTTGACACTTTTGATTGTTCCCAAACTTTACTACTCCAGCATTTTTGAGACTTCGAAAATCTCTTAAATTCTCCTTCTTTCCAGTCATGTGACGAGAGCAACCACTATCAATGTACCATTTGTTATCATATTGCTCGTCACACAATACCTGCAATCAATGAAAAATTTTAGGTACCCAAGGCTTTTTGGGTCCTTGGAAATTAGATTTCAATTTCAAATGAAATGAAGAACTTTTAACCCAATCACAAACTTTGGTTTTGAGACTATCAATTAAGTTCACTTCATCATATAAAGGAACTGAAACATAAGTGTTTGATAGTTTCGAATGTTCACTGACTTTTCCCTTCGCATCTTGAGTTTGTGATTGAACAGTCTTCGCTTTTGTGACAGGTCTCCATGTTTTGACTGAGATATTCGAATCCTTAGATGATGAGCTGCCATTCGAAGAAGTATTGACATACTTTTCGTATGCTTCATGAATTTGCTCTTTTGAATATTTATTTGACTGATACATTTTTCCTCTTCCGTCTAGCCAATGATCAATGTTCTTCCTTGAAGTCATTCCTTTTTCCCGTAACGTCCTCATAGTTTCTTTCTTTGTGTAATTAGGAAAATTTGGATTTTGAGGTACAAAATCAGCTTTGGGTTTGGTAACATAAGAGTAAACATAGGATGTATCAATTTTTGATTTAAAATGTTGACGTTGAAAAACTTTTTGATTTGAATTGGATCTTTCTGAAAAATCTCTTGTTTTGTTAGTTTTAGAAACTTTCGAAAACTTTGTTTGCTTATGTACTTCAGACCTTGTTTGATTTGAATGAGATGATTGTTGAGTTTTTGAAAAAGAATCATTTTTAACGTTGAAAACCTTTTTGACGGATTGTGATTCAGACATCTTTTGAGACTCAATATTTTGCCAAAATATTTTCTTTCGTGCTTGTCTTTTTGAAATGTTGTTTTCCTTCGAAAATTTGTCAATTTGATCTTTAAATTCCTTAGAGTTTAATTTGACAACTTTTTCATTTTCCTTTTCAACACGAATTACTTTCTCTTTTTCAACTTTTGATTTTTCAACCCATTGTTTTTGTGGTTTTTGTCGTTGAAAAATATATGAATTCTTTGTTAAGTTGTTTTCAACTGTGTTTTGATTTGCGAAAAAACCTTCCTCAGTTGTTTTTGAATTATCCTCCTCAACCATCTTCTTGAACTCTGGTTTGATATTCTCAACATTTCCGGTAGTTACGAAAACTTGATTTGGAAAAATGACATCATATGTGCATTTGAAATTTGGAAAAACCACCGTGTTTGTTTCAAGATAATGTTCACCTTTTTCATTCATCACTTTTTCGAACTTTTGTGTATCACCATACACTTGGTCAACAACTATTCGTGGAATTACTTCTTTCTTTGAAGATTTCTTTTCTTTCGAAACTTTCTCTACATCTTCAACATCACTATCATCAGTTTGGTAATCTTTGAGATCCACGAAGTTCATTTCACTAACTTTCGAAGTTGAGGGAATATCAGTTTCTTTCTCAACTATTAAATCCTTAACTTTTTCTTTCCCTTTAGAATTCGAAGCAACATTAACAATAGACAATTGAGAACAATCAACATCTTCAAGCTCACTAATTTCACTAATATTGTCAGAATTATCTTCAATATCAGCAAAATTAGATTGAGAATCAGATGATGAATTCTCAGTCTTTTTCAAAATGTGAATTTGTTCAGATTTAGTCAAAGTATCATTTACAATGTTAACTAAATCATTCGAATCAAGACATTCATCAACTTTGACAATTCCATATCTATACTTGTCATTCGGAACTTTGTCAAAATCAGCTATTTCTTTTTCACAGTCATACGAAATGTTATCTACCTTAGCTCTTTCATAAGCTAAAAATGGCAGCAATTTTCTATGTTGTTCTTTACTGATTTCGCATGAATGATGAAGTTCAGTTATTTTCCCATATAATCTTTTAGCAGCATTACAGTAAATGTTTCTTTGTGCTAACAACAGTTTATTATCACTAGATAAATTGTCCCTATCAACCATGATATTCGTTATTTGAAGTTCTAGACAATCTATCTTAGTGATTTTCGAATCTAATTTCTTCTGTGTCTCTAGCAATTGCATTGACAGGTTCTTAGCCTCATTGCTAGCAGATACCACAATCGAATCAAAATAAGTAACAGTTTTCATCAAAAGATACTAATTCAGAATTATAAGCATGTACTGGAATATTAAAAGATTCAAGAATGTTTCGTACCTTTGTGGTCATTGGTGATTTGTCAGCAGCTTTTGATACGAAGCATCTTCCATGCACTTCGTATGTTTCCTCCTCTGATTCTTCCTCCATTTTTGCAAACATAGCTCCATGGGTTGGATTTCGCATTTCCTCATCATCTGATCCAGATGACCAGATTTGATAAGTACCATCTTCATCCTCATTCGCACCCTTTGCAACCAGAGACAAATTCTTGGCTTTCGCACGAACCTCCTCCAACTTTTCAGCATAGTACGCCTCATCCTTGACCTTATTCTTTCTCTCATCCTTCTTTCGAAGCATACAGTCATTAGCAAGGTGATTAGCACCATTGCAATAATGACAATCAATCCCAGCATCTCCCTTTAGCTTCTTCTCAGACTTTCCCTCAACAAGCTTTGAATCTTTCATCTCATCTTTCTTTTTCTCTTCCCCAGCACTTTTACTCAGAAAGTTCCCTTTTGTCTCAGACGACTTTGCCTTCGGATTGAAAGGCCTTTTGAAGAACTTTTTCACACGATTATTTGAATAAAAGGCAACTGCTTCATCATCTGAGTTCATGATGAACCCTTCATCTTCATCCGAAGCATCTTTCTCAGCATCTTTTTCAGAGATCTTCGAAACCAAAGCTAGTGGACCTCCCAACATAGCCTTCGATTCTTCAGCTATTTCGTTCACTTCGCTTTCATGAGTCTTAAGTTGGTTGTACAAGTCATTCAATGTTGACGTATCAAAGCTTTGTTGATTCTTCACCATCATGCTCACACTACGCCATTCCTTCCGAAGTCCCATAACAAATATCAGATTGAATTCCATGGTTGATATGGTGATACCATATCGATTGCATCGATATATCAATTCATTAAGATGATCGTAATAAACTTCAATTGTTTCACCATCTTTCTATCTGAAGTCCTTTAGCTCCACTAAACATTGTTTCACAGAATTAACTTTCGTCTTCTCACTTCCCTGAAATTTTTCCTTGAGATTGTTCCAAATTTCCTTTGCAGTTGTACAACTCCTCACGTAGTTGTAAACAACTGGAGGCAAAGCTCCTCTTAGCTCTCTTACACACCTTTTCTCCAGCTTTTTCAGACGATCAGATTGATTTTGAACTTCAGAGTTTCCAGAGGAAGAACCAATTGGTTGAACATTCGATGGTGGATTGAGATTGCCAGAAATGCAATTCCACAGTTCTTCATCCAATCCATTGAGATAATCTTGCATACGATCAGCCCACTGATCGTAATACTCAGGGATGAGCATAGGAATTTTGGTGGATGATCCTAGAAGATGAGAAAATGAAGTCATGGAATTCAGATTGAATGACGCCATTGTTGTACGGAATAGATCCTTGAGAATTTTTGAAGAAACTTTGAGAATTTGACAACAAACTGTATGATTCAAATCACAATCACTCTTAGAACACTCGATTCAATGAATTAAGTGCAGAATCGAATCACAGACTTAGATCTAAACAATTTTTCACTTTCAAAAAGTGCGGAAACTTTTGAATCAAAAAGTTGACTCAAAAACCTTTTGAACAAAGTGAAAATCAGATCAGAGATATGATTCCTGCTCTGATACCAATTGATGAGACAATGAATCAAGTATTGAACGAATTAGAGTGTAAATTCAAAGTAGAATTAAAAGATTTGAACACCGATGTAAATATGATCTGTTTGGCTCTATTACGCTTTTGCAAATTTTACAGAGTACAATGAATATTCTGTAAAGACTTCGTTACTAAGACACTAGTAACCACTCCTATTTATAGAAGAGAAAATCATACAAAAAATATACTAAGGACTAAACATGAAGCTTCGAATATTATGCCCTAGTAAAATACATTACAAAAATGTTCGAAGACCCTAAATACAAACTTCGACTATTACAACATTTCGACCCTAACAGATTGCAGTACCCCTCACTCGTCTAACGATGAAGGGGGTGGATTTCCGGTGGGGCCCTGAGCAGCAGAGGGCGTTTGAGACCCTCCGGCAATGTTTGTGCGAGGCGCCAGTGTTGACGCTCCCCGAGGGAGTCGAGGATTTTTTGTGGTATTTTGTGATGCATCCATCACAGGTCTGGGGGCGGTCCTCATGCAGAGGGGATGGGTGATAGCCTATGCATCACGGCAGCTGAAGCCGCATGAGACGAGATACCCCACGCACGATCTTGAGTTGGGAGCGGTGGTTTTCTCTCTCAAGATTTGGAGGCATTATCTGTACGGGGTCCGATGTACTATATACACGGATCACAAGAGTTTGAGGCACATTATGGATCAGCCGAACCTGAATATGAGGCAGCGCAGGTGGTTGGATGTAGTCAAGGACTATGATTGTGAGATCCTTTACCATCCTGGTAAAGCGAATGTAGTTGCGGATGCTTTGAGCCGCAAGTCAGCTGGATCTTCTACCCCGGCAAGCTGTATGAGGATAGCGGTGGATTCCCCGCTTGTGATCTTGATTGGGGATGCTCAGGTCGAGGGCGTGAGACCAGAGAACTGGAAGATGGAGCGGATTAAGGGCGAGAACGCCCGGTTTGTTTAGGATAGCCGCGGGTTATTGACCCGACACGGTCGGGTTTGGGTTCCGATGACCGGAGGAATCCGGTAGACAGTGATGGAGGAGGCTCATAAGTCTCACTTTTCTATACACCCGGGGGCCACCAAGATGTTCCGAGATCTGAGTTTGAGCTACTGGTAGCCGTGCATGAAGCGAGAAATCGCTGGGTATGTTAAGAGGTGCTTGACATGTAGGATGGTCAAGGTCGAGCATCAGAGGCCGCATGGCAAGCTGCAGCCTCTGGAGATTCCCATGTGGAAATGGGAGCAGATCACGATGGATTTCATTACAAAGTTACCGAGGACGGCGAAGGGGTTTGATGCTATATGGGTCATCGTGGATCGGTTGACCAAGAGTGCCCATTTCTTGGCCATGCAGGAGAGTTCGTCGGCTGAGAAATTGGCCGACATGTATGTCAGCGAGATTGTCTCTCGCCATGGGGTTCCAGTTTCCATCGTTTCCGATAGGGATGTCAGGTTTACTTCCTGTTTTTGGCAGAAGTTCCATGAGGAACTGGGTAAGCGACTGCTTTTTAGTACAGCTTTCCATCCGCAGACAGATGGGCAGAGTGAGTGGACCATCCAAACCCTCGAGGATATGTTGAGGGCGTGCGTTATTGACTTTGGTGGGAGTTGGGATTCCCACCTACCGCTTGCAGAGTTCGCCTACAACAACATCTATCATTCCAGTATTTGCGCCCCGCCTTTCGAGTTGTTGTATGGTCAGAAGTGTAGAACCCCAGTCTGCTGGGGTGAGATTGGACACAGGGTTATGGGGCGGACAGAGGTAGTTCTACAGACTACCGAAAAGATACAGCAGGTTAGACAGCGTTTGCAGACCGCTCAGAGACGGCAGAAGAGCTATGCCGACCGACGCCGATCTGAGTTGGAATTTCAGGTGGGTAACATGGTACTCCTGAAAGTCTCACTCTGGAAGGGTGTGATCCGTTTCAGGAAGAGGGGAAAATTGGGTCCCCGTTTTATTGGGCCGTTCAGGATCGTTGCCAGGGTTGGCAAGGTGGCGTATAGGCTGGAGCTTCCGGAAGAGCTTAGCCGGATTCATAGCACGTTCCATATTTCGCAATTGCGGAAGTGTATCATAGACCAGGAGGTGGTGGTATCACTGGACGACATTCAGGTCGATGAGCGCCTGTAAACTGTATCTTGAAAACTAGTACTTTGAAAATGTACTTAAGTTTAGTTAATTATACACCAACGTATTGTTAATATCTTTTATATGAGTTATTATAACCATACTGACTAGATGGCCTGACCCAACGCTATGAATGCGTTGAAAGCTGTTGATAACAACTGTCACTCATAGGCGTGTATGTCTGACTGTAGCTAGCAGTCTGAGTGCAGGGTTGTCAATCCCAATATAGATCTATACACACATTGTTTCGATCCCCGACTGGAGATTCCGGTTATAATGTCAGCACTGTACTATATTGTTTAAATGAATTAAACAACCTGTATCAAATGACTCATAAAAAGCATATAAACGTTACATGTATAATATTTATGAAAACCCAATCATTCTGAAATAAATGATTGATAGTATGTTCTTGAATTAGTGTTCGTAACATGTATCTGAAAGATGTATATCCTTAATTAGTTTTGAATCAAACCTTTGTTCTTGTAAAACAATGTACTTTAGTATACTTGAATCATGAATTAATGTTCTGTGAATCATAAATTATACCTATTATAATTTATATGTACTTTCTGAATTTGATACTGAGTATTCATGAATGCAACCCCTTGCTCAACATGTTACAAAGGGTAATTGAAACTTAATGAACTAACTTTTATACTTGTATACATATACAAACATATATAAGTAAAATTTAAATAACACTCGGACAAATAACTGATGCTTATAATCCCACATCCAAACAAGGAAAAGGAACCAAAGTGGGTTATCAGTCCTAAACCTTTTAAATCTTATTTATATAAATATATATATACAAGTATGATTTCTGGAAGAAATATAAGTTTATAAAAACATTTAAAAGAAGTTTAATAATTTGAAATACATTTTGATGACTTGATGTCATTTTGATACAATCATTGAAAAACCATTTGAATTAATGATAACTGAAATCCATTTTGATAAGATATTTGAAACCATTTGTTTATAACACAAAACCTTTGTGTTAGACTTGTATCCCCCCCCCCTTAAAACAGTAAAAACTATGAAAATATGGTGGTATGGACTCACCTGTAGCGAGTGATTCGAGTGAAAGGTCGATGTAGGATGCTAAGTGTCAAGTGAAGTCTTGAGCACAAACGGATCCTATTAGCATATAATGACACATATATGGATATAATTAATGTATATAACAACTAATTATGATAGGAAACCACTTTAGGGACTATGAAACACTTGAATTGAAGTGTTACACATGTGATTGCACTAAAGGGGTTTACGGCCACACAAAGGTGTGTACGGCCAATGAGTGTACGGTCATGGAGTGTACGGCCGTACACTCATGGAAGAAACATGCAAAAAGGGTGATTTGATCCATGGGGAAGCTAGTGTGTCAAATGTACAACAAGAAGATGGGCAAAACACTCGATTTTGACCTCTTTAGGGTGTGTACGAGCAACCTATGAAGGAATTACGGTCGTACACCCTTCAAGATCATGAAGGTGATGATGAAATATGAAGAATTTAGGCTTGAATCTAGTGGTCTTTCATGTATAACAAGGTATATGAATAATTACTTACCACTTTTGAAGATTAGAAGGACTGTTCTTGATTGAAGTTGAGAGAGAAGATGGAAGTTCTTGAGGTGAAAGTGTGAGAAAGTGTGACAACCCGGAACTTCTACCTTGTACATTTAGTCAACTTTATCAATGCTAAGCTTGTTTTATTGACTTCTTGCATTGTTTAGAGTCTGTTTGAGCGTTCTAAGCTTAGTACATCAAGGGACCAAGTCTTAGAATGGGTCAACTAAAGTTCCAAACCATCAATCAAGCCATAAACCCTCAAGTGAGGAGTTTACGGACAGGACCCATGAGTTTACGGCCGTAAACTCATGGTGGCCGTAAACCCATGCTGGCCGTAAACTCTGATGGCCGTAAACTCCACCTATAAGTAGGATGTTCGGTCCATTTTCTGTACTCTTTCCTTTCTAAGGTTTGGAACTCAAAAACTCTCTCAATAAATCATAGGATTTTGCTTCAAAAACTCTCATAATGTAAGTAAATCCTTCCATCTAAGTGTTAATACTTCTCTTCTCCATGAATCATCATCGATTTCATCCATGGATTTCATCTTTGAGTCTATATCTTCAAAGATTCTCAAGAACATCAAGAATACTTAGGTGTGTTGGGCTGAAAACACCCTTCTTTGCCTTCAAATCGTAAGTATGACTTCCTTATACTTGATATCTAGTATGAAACCATGATTAGCACCTTGAATTCATCCAAGAACACTGATCAAAGTGAGTTTACGGCCAAGAGCATCTCCCTTGGCCGTAAACCCTTATTAGAGGTGCAAATGGGGTCGTAACTCTTTCTAAGTGTAACGCCCCGATTCTCAGGTATGGATTTAAATAAAAGGTTATTTGGTTTTATGTCCTACTCGACGAGTTGGTTGCCCTACTCGTCGAGTAGCAGCAGGGTGGGATCGCGTGTTTAGTGACCTACTCGCCGAGTCCATGAAGGGACTCGACGAGTAGGAGCTGGCAGATGAAACCCTAAATCTCGGGGTTTTGCACCCTATTTAAAGGAGCCTCAGCCTCCTTTGGCCTCTTTACAGTCTTTGAGAGCTCAGTGAAACCCTAATTCGTGTGGTACTCTTCTTAGTGTGATTTAAGCCTTGGAAAGAAGGTTGGCTAGGAGGGAAAAGCTTGAAGAGCAAAGGAGTTGAAGCAAGGAAGGTGTGGGAAGCAGAACTTACCTCAGCTAGCATCTTCTGGAGGTATCAAGTTGCAATCTTTACTTCCCTTTCCTTCTAGATCTCCTTTCTTTTGGATGAGTTTTAGGGTTTTATGGATTTTGAGTTGATATGGGGAGCTATGGTCTAGATCTGAAGTTGTAACTTCAGATCTGGACCCTTCCCAAGTTCTAGAATCATAAAGTTTCTGTTTTGGTCGAGAATGAGGCCCTCCTTGTGCATAAAGCCCCATTAAGAGCTTAGTTTTGGCATTAAGAGCCTTATTAGTCATGCATGCACGTAAAGTTTGCAACTTTACGTGAAAGGCATGCCCTAGAAGCTTGGATCTGCAATTTGGAGCCATTGCATGGCTTAAATGAGTCTGTATGGCTTAAGGGCTGAAGGAACTCGGCGAGTCGCAAGGTTGACTCGGCGAGTCGTATGAAGATGGCCTTGAACTCGACGAGTTGGATGAGCAACTCGGCGAGTCCGATGAAGATTGCCATAGACTCGGCGAGTTGTATGAACAACTCGGCGAGTCGGATGAGTTTTCTCCAGGATATGTATGCGTGTGTATCCGTCGAGTTGCAAGAAGGAAACTCGACGGGTGGCCTTAAAGTTTGATCGAGAATCGGAGGAACTCGACGAGTCACCTCGACGACTCGGCGAGTTGGAAAGTGCTTCAAGGAACTCGGCGAGTTAAAGTCAACATGGACTGTTGACCTTGACTGAGGACTTTGACTTTGACCAGGGGTTGACTAGTCGGTTTGTGGAGTACCCTATAAGGTTAAGGACTTATGAGTATATTGTGCTATGGTATTAGGTGGTGGAGCCTGTGTCAAGTGATTCGAGAGTGGGGATTTATCTACCGAGTCGACATCTGCGAGGTGAGTTATCCTCACTATATCGATAGGGTCTAAGGCACCAAGGCCGGCCCTTTAGTTGTTATCGTTATGGTATGTTATATGTGGATATGATCTGTTAGATCGAAATCAGGATAGACAGTATGTTATGCTCTTATGATCCGTAGGGATTAATGTGTTAGTGACCTGCTGGGTCAGTGCACTAGTTGTGAGTGATTGCTATGTTTGGTGATCAGTGAGATATATATGTTTGATGATTGTATATGCCAGTATATGTTAGTTATGCGCACTTGATTAATTGCTTGTTGCTTGGGTTGACGCGGTCCTGCTCTGTGCTGAAGGCCAACACACCCTATGAGCGGTCCGGGGAGACTGTAGGCCCACGTGGTGGTCCAGTCATGCCGAAGGCTCAGTATAGATTCAGTTGGACTGTAGGCCCTGGAGGGCGGTCCAATCAGGCCGATGGCCCAATATGCATGTTGATTGATTGATTATTACGGATATGGTATTATCAGTGTGGTATTGGTATTTTGGGGGTAGCTCACTAAGCCCTCGGGCTTACAGTTTTTAGTTTATTGTTTCAGGTACTTCAGGAGTTCATGGCAAGGCGAAGGCGTGACCGTACCGCTCCTCATCCTAGTGATCTGACTTTTGGGACACTCTGATTGAATAATAAATTGAAAACACTTTTGTAAACATATACTATTTGGTTTTATTTATGCTTGAAAAGGATAAATTTGGCGTAAAATTTATGGATGTTATACTGAGGCTTGGACTTTGGGCTAGAACACTTCCTTGTGGACTGTAAGACCGTAAAAACACCCTATTGAGTACAAATCATCATGAGTTTACGGCCGTAAACTCTTGTGGGCGTGAACTCATGGCCGTAAACCCTAGTGGCTGTGAACACCTGGCCGTAAACCCTAGTGGCCGTGAACACTTGGCCATAAACCCTGGTGGCCGTGAACACCTGGCCGTAAACACAATAGTGTGGCCTTAAACTCCTTAGATGCAATCCTTTGTGGTTATAACACTTCTGTATGAGTGTTTCCAAGCCCCTAAGATGTTTCACTCACATGATTAGTTGTATAGACACTAATTATATTCAATTGTGTCCTTGTATGCTTATTAGGATCGGTGTGAGTGCTCAAGTTTCCACTTGGCATCTAGCATCCTATACCACTCTTTCATCCAAACTACTCACCGCAGGTGAGTTCATACCCCTACATTTTTCCGTGTTTTTAATGTTTTCAGGGGGGAATACAAGCCAAACTCAAGTATTTTATTAAGTTTTAAACTTATTAATACAACGCAACGATTTCCATGTTTAATAACTTACTCTGATATTTTATCCCTTTTGTAACATGTTGAGCATAAGGGAAATTGTTATTTTGGAAATCTCACTACATATCTTTCAGAAAGGTTGTACAAAAAATTTTCCATAACAACTCTAGTAAACTATAATGGGTATAGTTTGGGATAACCCTCTAGGTAGTTTCTACAAAATCAGATTTCCTGGTTGAATATATATAAACTATGGCCGATTTAGTTTATGTTATATGTTTTCTCATAAGTATAAAGTACATTTATTCAAGAATAACTATTGTTTTATTTTGTTTCTCACTAGTAAACTAGATTATACATAATTGTGAGGCTCTACTTCAATACTGTACCCTTTAGTGTACGGAACTAAATCCTATCATAGTATAACCAGAGTCTCCTGGAGGGAGAGCGTGAGATTTTTGAATAGATCTATTCGGGACTGACAATCCCACACCTGAACTGCTAGCTACAGTTAGGCGGGCACGCCTGGGGTGAACAAATGTCATTTAACTTAACGCCTAAAGAACGTTATAAAGGTCTCTAGGTCATATCAAGTATGGTTATACGATTTGCAAATAAGTATAAACTAACTTCGGTTTACTGACTCTACTCTTCATTGTTTTATTTTGAGTAATAAAACTACTTTTATACATACTGATAGTAATCAGGGATTTCTAAACTGACGTCTCTACCTCTAGAACGGATAACTTGTTTTTAGGGAAAATATAGGATTTTCCCAGGATAACACTGGCATTTCTAAAACTGATGATTTACTCTCTACTAACATATACTCTTCCAAAACTACTTTTCATAAGAAAATATAGGATTTTCTTGAGGAACACTTTTCAAAAAGGATCAAAGAAACATTTTCCACAAAAACTAAATGCTTATGAACTCACCAGCTTTATGCTGATATTCTTTCAAAACGGCTTGTATTCTCAGGAAATCAGTAGACAGGTACCTGCTGGAATTTGAGAAGCTGGAGCAATAAGAGTCTTATGTTATTACTTTATATACTTTTGATGTACCTAAAACAAGATTTCAAACTGATGAAAACATTTTACTTATATATGTATCCACTGTATTGGTTGTGTTGCTATGTTTCCTATTATTCATTGGTTGTGATGCTAAACATGACGTCCTCCGCCCCCGAACGTTTCCGCCGTTCTGGTTTGGGGGTGTGACAGATTGGTATCAGAGCCCTTGTTTATAGCGAACTAAGTATATCGAACCTTACATGGTATACAACTATAAACACTAAGGGGCCTAAGTGCTCTAAACTAAAAGTATATTTTCAAAATTTAAAGTATTTTGTAACGAGTATACTAGTATGCATACATAACAGAACCAGAGTCATAGATAGAACGAAACAAAAGTATTTGCATGTTGGGACACTGCGGTTAAACCTGGGCAGTTATGTAATCATGTCTAGGGTCAATATAGCCTGATCAACTATATTCATTCGAGACATGACCAACATATGCTTGGGAGTGACTGTGGTGTTACAGCAAGCCTAAAACTTACCAAGAACAAAAACATCTGACATAAAATACTATAGGAGTATTTTAGCTAGAGCCAAATTCAGTATACAGATTCATTCCAAGTGTTGATACCACTTTCTTCTTAAGCGATAACTTACTTGCGTTAGTAACCTCTCTGTGCTTATCGATCGGTAGTATACTTTTATTATCAGGATGAGATATATCTTGTTTTATATATCTTGAGGACTTACCATCCTCTTCTTCCTGATTGTTTCTAGAACAAGATTCCTCCCCGACCAAGACCCGTCAGAAGAAACGACGACACTCCACCACCACCACCGCCTCCTCAGTTCGACCCCGTCATGTTCCAGGCAGCAGTTACCGCCGCTGTAACCGCAGCAATGGCACAGGTGAACTCTGGTGGGGATGGAGGTGGAACCGACCCCCAGCGGCAAGACGGAAGTCAGGGACATCAAAAGGAGTGTTCCTACAAGGACTTCATGACCGCAAAACCCAAGCCCTTCGATGGGAACGGAGGTGTTATCGCTCTAACTCGATGGTTCGAGAAGATCGAATCCATCTTCGAAATTTGCGTCTGTTCCGAAGCCAACAAAGTGAAGTTCGCCGCCTGCACCTTCACCGACAGAGCCTTGACCTGGTGGAATGGTCGAGTCAAAACCCTAACCCTTCCAGTGGCAAATTCCATGGGTTGGGAAAAACTGAAGGAACTCATGCTTGCGGAATACTGCCCGAGGGGAGAAGTGCAAAAGTTGGAGCACGAACTCTGGAACTTGAAGATGAAGGGTTCCGACATCGCTGCCTACACCGCTAGATTCTGTGATCTGGCTCTCCTCTGTCCGGGAATGGTCACCCCGGAAAGCAAGAAAATCGAGATGTACATCTGGGGACTAACACAACCAACCAAAGGAAATGTCTTGGCTGCTAGACCGGCCACGTTTGAGAGCGCCAAGGATCTGGCACAGACTCTGATCGATCATGGGATCGATCTGGATGAGGCATCAGCGGTCGCCGAGCCACAAAAGGATAGCGGCAAGAAGAAGAAGAAATTTTGGAACAAACGCAAGGGCCAGTCTCCTCAGGAGCCCTCCAAGAAGCAACAAACAGTGGCAGTCCACGCTGTTACTACTCCTACTGCTGCTCCAACTGCTATTCCAACCATCCAAGCTCCTACCGATGGTTATTCAGGGAAATTACCTTTGTGCAACAAGTGTACCTTTCATCATCACAGACCTTGCCGTGATTTAAATTGCAACAACTGTGGAAGGAAGGGACACACGACCCGATACTGCAGAGCACCAGCCCAACCAACCAATCCGACTTCTGGAGCGGGTGCCAGCCAAGCCTGCTATGGATGTGGAGAAGTTGGGCATTTCAAAAGAAACTGCCCCAAAGCGACAACGGGCGGCAATACAGGAAGAGTGTTGGCGATGAGCCAGGAGGAAGCAGTCGTTGATCCTACCGTTGTTACAGGTGCGTTCCTCCTTGACAACTCTTATGCATGCATTCTTTTCGATTCTGGTGCGGAAAGGAGTTTTGTTAGTCATGCATTCAAACATCTAATCAAATGTAAATCCCAACCTCTAACCGAAACATTTACCGTTGAGATGGCTAACAGAAAGAAGGAGAGCACTAACGATATATTCATAGGCTGTACTCTTACCCTAGACGGTCATTCCTTTCCCATCGACCTTATGCCTGTATCCATTAAGACTTTCGATGTCATTATCGGCATGGATTGGTTAAGCCCCAATCGTGCTAATATCCTTTGCTACGAGAAGGCTATCCGTCTCAATCTTCCCTCTGGCGAAGCCCTCACTATTTTCGGTGATAAACTCAGTTCGAGCCTTCGTATTATTTCATGCATCAAGGCCCAGAAGTATCTGCGGAAGGAGTGCCATGCATTCCTAGCTCATGTTATCGACGAGACGCAAAAAGTTAAAGACCTCGAGAACATCCCTGAAGTCTGCAACTTTCCTGATGTCTTCCCCGAAGATCTCCCAGGAATTCCTCCCGAGCGTCAAGTCGAGTTTCGTATCGATTTAATCCCCAGAACTACTCCTGTAGCTAAATCTCCTTATCGTTTAGCGCCAGCGGAAATGCAAGAATTATCCAGCCAGCTCAATGAGTTGATTATCAAAGGATTCATAAGACCAAGTTCCTCACCCTGGGGAGCTCCGATCTTATTCGTGAAAAAGAAAGACGGATCTTTCCGGATGTGCGTCGACTACCGAGAACTGAACAAGCTTACCATCAAGAACCGATATCCCCTACCCAGAATCGACGACCACTTCGACCAACTTCAGGGAGCCAGTTACTTTTCGAAGATAGACCTAAGATAAGGGTATCAACAGTTACGGGTTCACGAGAATGATGTGCCCAAGACAGCATTCCGAACTGGCTATGGACACTACGAGTTTGTAGTAATGCCCTTCGGTCTAACCAACGCACCGGCAGTATTCATGGACCTGATGAATCGGGTGTGCCGCCCTTTCCTAGATAAGTTTGTAATCGTGTTCATCGATGATATACTCGTCTATTCCCGAAGCAAAGAAGATCATAAACAACACTTGAGGCTAGTGTTAGAAACACTAAGGACGGAGAAGCTTTATGCGAAATTCTCTAAGTGCGAATTCTGGATCCGAAAAGTAGTTTTCCTTGGTCACGTGGTAAGCGAGGAAGGCATACACTTGGACCCTTCCAAAATCAAAGCGATCGAGAATTGGTCTGCACCAAAGACACCCATAGAAATCCGGCAATTCTTGGGTCTCGCGGGCTATTATCGCAGGTTCATCCAGAACTTCTCCAGAATCGCTAAGCCTTTAACTACCCTGACACAGAAAGGTGTAACCTTTAGTTGGGGAGCCAAGCAAGACACTGCATTTCAAACATTGAAGGAGGTCTTGTACAGCGCACCTATCTTGTCCCTGCCCGAAGGGACGGAGGACTTCGTTGCCTACTGTGATGCATCCAATCAAGGCCTAGGCTGTGTGCTCATGCAACGAGGAAAGGTTATCGCCTACGCCTCGAGGCAGTTGAAAACGCACGAGGTCAATTACACAACTCACGATCTAGAGTTGGGAGCAGTGGTCTTTGCATTAAAGATCTGGAGGCACTATCTCTATGGAACCAAGTGCACTATTTTCACCGATCATAAGAGCTTGCAGCACATCTTCGATCAGAAGGAGCTAAACATGAGGCAATGGCGATGGGTAGAGTTACTCAGTGACTACGAGTGTGAAATTCGCTACCATCCCGGCAAGGCCAACGTGGTAGCAGATGCCCTCAGTCGGAAGGAGCATTCAGGGCGAAAGGTGAAAGCATTAACGATGACTATTTATTCCCATTTATCCGCGCAAATCAGAGAGGCTCAGCTGGAAGCCTTGAAACCAGAGAAAGTGGCGGATGAAGCCTTGCGGGAATGGACAGGAACTTGGAGATCAAGGGAGACGAAGTGTACTATTTTATGAACCGGATTTGGACCCCAAAGTTCGGCGGGTACAGAGAGGTTGTCATGCATGAAGCTCACAATACTAAATACTCCGTTCACCCAGGTTCAGATAAGATGTATTGGGATCTCAAACAACTTTATTGGTGGCCAAACATGAAAGCGAAAATTGCTACTTTCGTGGGTAAGTGCTTGACTTGCGCCAAGGTGAAGGTAGAGTATCAAAATCCCTCAGGTCTACTTCAGCAGCCGGAAATACCTGAGTGGAAGTGGGAAAGGATAACCATGGATTTTATCACCAAGTTACCCAGATCTCCGAGTGGGCATGACGCCATTTGGGTAATTGTCGATCGATTGACAAAATCCTCCCACTTCCTACCAATCAAGGAAAAATTCAAAATGGAGAGACTCACGCAGATCTACATCCGAGGGATAGTTCGCCTTCATGCGGTACATGTATCCATTATCTCTTACTGAGATAGCAGGTTCACCTCAAGATTTTGATAATCGCTACAGAAGGCTCTTGGAACTAAGTTGGATATGAGCACGGCTTATCATCCACAGACAGATGGACAGAATGAGAGAACAATCCAGACATTGGAAGATATGTTGAGATCCTGTGTCATTGACTTTGGCACGTCATGGGACGCTCACCTTCCTTTAGTCGAGTTTTCCAACAACAACAGCTACCATACCAGCATCAAGGTTGCGCCGTTTGAAGCCCTCTACGGCTGTAAGTGCAGATCCCCTGTGTGCTGGGCTGAAGTGGGTGACACGAAACTAGCCAGGGGTCAAGTCCCCGACAGTACTCTCACTGGTCCTGAGATCATCCGAGAGACAACTGAAAAGATTATACAAATTCGGGAACGACTGAAAGCCTCGCGAAATAGACAAAAGAGCTATGCCGATAAGAGACGAAAACCCTTGGAATTCCAGGTGGGTGACCGCGTCCTTTTGAAGGTCTCACCCTGGAAAGGCATGATACATTTCCGAAAACGTGGAAAGCTAAACCCAAGGTACATTGGACCGTTTAAGATCCTTGCTAGGATCAGACCCGTAGCATACAAACTCCAGTTACCTCGAGAGCTCAGCAACATCCATCCCGTCTTCCACGTGTCGAACCTCAAGAAATGTCTGTCCGATGAGACACTTGTGATTCCTCTCGACGAGATCGAATTGGAAGAGAGTCTACACTTTATGGAAAAACCTGTTGAAATCATGGACCGCGAAGTCAAGCGTACGAAGCAGAGCCGCACCCCGATAGTGAAGGTTCGCTGGAATGCCAAGCGAGGTCCTAAATTCACTTGGGAGCGCGAGGATTCAATGAGGCAGAAGTACCCTCACCTCTTTCCAAATTCATGATTGTACTCTATCCTTGAATTTCGGGACGAAATTCCCTCTAACGGGGGGATGATGTGACAACCCGAAACTTCTACCTTGTACATTTAGTCAACTTTATCAATGCTAAGCTTGTTTTATTGACTTCTTGCACTGTTTAGAGTCTGTTTGAGCATTCTAAGCTTAGTACATCAAGGTACCAAGTGTTAGAATGGGTCAACTAAAGTTCCAAACCATCAATCAAGCCATAAACCCTCAAGTGAGGAGTTTACGGCCAGGACCACTCATGGTGGCCGTAAACCCATGCTGGCCGTAAACTCTGATGGCCGTAAACTCCACCTATAAGTAGGATGTTCGGTCCATTTTCTGCACTCTTTCCTTTCTAAGGTTTGGAACTCAAAAACTCTCTCAAGAAATCATAGGATTTTGCTTCAAAAACTCTCATAATGTAAGTAAATCCTTCCATCTAAGTGTTAATACTTCTCTTCTCCATGAATCATCATCGATTTCATCCATGGATTTCATCTTTGAGTCTAGATCTTCAAAGATTCTCAACAACATCAAGAACACTTAGGTGTTTTGGGCTGAAAACACCCTTCTTTGCCTTCAAATCGTAAGTATGACTTCCTTATACTTGATATCTAGTATGAAACCATGATTAGCACCTTGAATTCATCCAAGAACACTGATCAAAGTGAGTTTACGGCCAAGAGCATCTCCCTTGGCCGTAAACCCTTATTAGAGGTGCAAATGGGGTCGTAACTCTTTCTAAGGCTTGGACTTAGGGCTAGAACACTTCCTTGTGGACTGTAAAGACCGTAAAAACACCCTTTTGAGTAGAAATCATCATGAGTTTACGGCCGTAAACTCTTGTGGCCGTGAACTCATGGCCGTAAACCCTAGTGGACGTGAACACCTGGCCGTAAACCCTAGTGGCCGTGAACACCTGGCCGTAAACCCTGGTGGCCGTGAACACCTGGACGTAAACACAATAGTGTGGCCTTAAACTCCTTGGATGCAATCCTTTGTGGTTATAACACTTCTATATGAGTGTTTCCTAGCCCCTAAGGTGTTTCACTCACATGATTAGTTGTATAGACACTAATTATATTCAATTGTGTCCTTGTATGCTTATTAGGATCGGTGTGAGTGCTCAAGTTTCCACTTGGCATCTAGCATCCTATACCACTCTTTCATCCAAACTACTCACCGCAGGTGAGTTCATACCCCTACATTTTTCCGTGTTTTTAATGTTTTCAGGGGGGAATACAAGCCAAACTCAAAGTATTTTATTAAGTTTTAAACTTATTAATACAACTCAACGATTTCCATGTTTAATAACTTACTCTGATATTTTATCCCTTTTGTAACATGTTGAGCATAAGGGAAATTGTTATTTTGGAAATCTCACTACATATCTTTCAGAAAGGTTGTACAAAAAATTTTCCATAACAACTCTAGTAAACTATAATGGGTATAGTTTGGGATAACCCTCTAGGTAGTTTCTACAAAATCAGATTTCCTGGTTGAATATATATAAACTATGGCCGATTTAGTTTATGTTATATGTTTTCTCAGAAGTATAAAGTACATTTATTCAAGAATAACTACTGTTTTATATTGTTTCTCACTAGTAAACTAGATTATACAGAATTATGAGGCTCTACTTCAATACTGTACCCTTTAGTGTACGGAACTAAATCCTATCATAGTATAACCAGAGTCTCCTGGAGGGAGAGCGTGAGATTTGTGAATAGATCTATTCGGGACTGACAATCCCACACCTGAACTGCTAGCTACAGTTAGGCGGGCACGCCTGGGGTGAACAAATGTCATTTAACTTAACGCCTAAAGAACGTTATAAAGGTCTCTAGGTCATATCAAGTATGGTTATACGATTTGCAAATAAGTATAAACTAACTTCGGTTTACGGACTCTACTCTTCATTGTTTTATTTTGAGTAATAAAACTACTTTTATACATACTGATAGTAATCAGGGATTTCTAAACTGACGTCTCTACCTCTAGAACGGATAACTTGTTTTTAGGGAAAATATAGGATTTTCCCAGGATAACACTGGCATTTCTAAAACTGATGATTTACTCTCTACTAACATATACTCTTCCAAAACTACTTTTCATAAGAAAATATAGGATTTTCTTGAGGAACACTTTTCAAAAAGGATCAAAGAAACATTTTCCACAAAAACTAAATGCTTATGAACTCACCAGCTTTATGCTGATATTCTTTCAAAACGGCTTGTATTCTCAGGAAATCAGTAGACAGGTACCTGCTGGAATTTGAGAAGCTGGAGCAATAAGAGTCTTATGTTATTACTTTATATACTTTTGATGTACCTAAAACAAGATTTCAAACTGATGAAAACATTTTACTTATATATGTATCCACTGTATTGGTTGTGTTGCTATGTTTCCTATTATTCATTGGTTGTGATGCTAAACATGACGTCCTCCGCCCCCGAACGTTTCCGCCGTTCCGGTTTGGGGGTGTGATAGAAAGTGTGAAAAATGAGGGAATAATGTATATATAGGTTTGTGTTCACGGCCACCTTGGGTGTACGGCCGTACACCCATGTGTATGGTCGTACACTCCTGTTGAAGGAGTGTTTGGCCCGAATGCAACCCGATGAACCTAAGGGGTCGTTTGATAGTTGTTAACTGAGTTAGAGCTGACTGGGTTAGAAGTTCTGACTGAGTTAACTTCTGACTGAAACTTGTTGTTTGATTTTGTATCTGACTGGTCGTTCTAAATGACTATATTACCCTCAAACAACATTTTTTTTATAATAATTAAAGATTTACCATTTAATCATATTTCAACTACTACTAGTGGAGTGTTGCATCAAAACGAAAAGCCAAAAACATAAAAGCATTGGAGAAACAAAACGAAGATCCAAAAACAATCTTACAAATGCACATTAAAACATCCATTCTTTCATTCATTCACCATAAAAAGAACCAATCCAATCAAAGATACAATACCAAAACATGCACTCACCAATCAAAGCTAAAAAACATAACAATCTTTAAATTTCGAGATTTTGATGAAAACATACACAAAATGGATTGGTAGAGACACAAAATCATAAGCAGATAATGGTTGATCGCCGCCCTCAGCATCCACTTGCTCGTTGCCGTGATTACAGTGGTTGTCCAACATGTTTAACACAAGTTTCTAGTTGCAAATACAATTCCAATTTCAACATTTTAGTATATTTTAATGAAATTTACCATGAATTTAATATAAACCTGTATTTTTTTGGGGATGTTCTTGATCATTAATGTTGTTCTTGAAAACAATTGTCTACTTCCAGACTTCCGTAGATGAGGACTGTTAACAGGAGCGGCCACTTGACCTCCAAACATAGATAATAACAGTAGGAGCAAGAAACTATTCAATTACCATCCCCGTTCCAAAAATCAAAATCTGCAATTAGAATACATGCCGAAATTATCGATCAACATCGACATTGAAAGACTAAACCTACGATTTTTTGTTTGTGTCGAATTGAAGATGGAACACAGATCACCACATTTTGAAACAATTGATATAAAACACAGATTACCTAACAACTGAAGCCCAATTTTGAAACAATTGATATAAAACACACAAAAGTCCTGTTGAATTTTGGAGCATACGACATACCTTGATCAAAATTCTTCCTCGTTATCTTTGATGTGGTAATTGGAGCTATTGAAGCAATGTCGATGTTGATTGATTGAAGCAAAATCAATGACTAAACTCTCAACTGACCAACTGCTTTTTTACAGGGGAATGAGGAAGATGGTGGCACCGTTTTCTGTTCAGCCCTAGCACACACATAGCCAACAATGTCGGTCGGAGGATGGAGGAGCGGCGTAGATGGATGTAGGAGGCACACATGTCGGAGGTGGAAGGCAATGAAGGAACGCGTGGAAAGGAGGAGAAAGGGCAAATAAGGGAAAATGAAGTTCAGTCTCGGTCAGTGTTAATTTTCTAGTGGACCGAGTCAAAAAAATTTGTAGACTGAGTAAGAGATCCCGACCGAGTCAGATGCAAATCAAACAATCTGACCGGACCGAGTCGACCGAGTCAGACAAAAACATCTGACCGGACCCGGTCAGCACCAAATCAAACAGGCCCTAAGTTAACTCATCCCTAAACCCAAACCTTGAATGTACTAGGCTTAGAACACTCAAACAGACCCTAAACAATGCTAAAAGATAGCAGAAATGAGTCTGACTGTGATTGAATTGAATGACTGTACAAGATAGAAATTTCGGGTTGTCACAGCATGTGACTTAAAATATTCACTAAATAGTTAACTCACATCATCAAGAGGCCCACAAAGCACAAAGCAAGCAGAATTCATGTAGTAACACTTCAATCCATAAACCAATCAAAGGACATCTCAAGCTCACTTGCTACTACCATGCTAGGAACTTCTACTTTCACTGCCGATTTCCTTATGCATGCAAATTATACACAATACATGATCAAATAGACTGTCAAATAAAAGACTCTACCCTATGACCACAACCAAATGAGGAACAAGAAATAAGGCTAAATCAGTCATTCTAGGGCTATATGATCCTAATCGTATACAATTTTTAAAGCATACACTTAGCAATAACTTCTATCAATACAGATTCCAAATCTAGCATAGCATCCAATTCCTCCCAGGCTACAAGGTATCACATATCAGGCCAAACTATCATGCAAATCCTATAAGTGTCCTTAGCATTATCCTAGAATGCAAGCATTCATATCATATAACATATAAACATGTATGGGTATTTTGGGAATCACTTACTTCAGCTCGGCTGATTGCACACATCACACCCCTTCTTCTTTATAAAAATCTTTTAGAAAACTTATTTTCTTTCAAAAGATTACCACTTCCTCAGTTTGATTTTAGAAACACCCGAGAGTGTGCCCGAATCCCTCAAACCAAGGCTCTGATACCAACTTGTAACATCCCAAAAATTATAAGGTAAAAAATTGATTTTTTAATTCAACACATAAACACCATTTATTCTTATCAACCATTCAAAGGTATATCAAAGTAAAAATAGTTATCATAGTACAATCCCAAAATCATAAAGTGCGGAAACATGGGTGGATGCACTGCGATCAAGTCGGACCCTTCACTTTTGATCAGGAAGTACCTGAAACCATAACCATAAAATTGTAAGCACAAAGCTTAGTGAGTTCCCCAAAATACCACACACCATACATATCATTGGGCCTAACCCTCACATTGGGCCCAACCCATAATAATGGGCCTAGCCCTTCCTAGTCAATGGGCCCAACACATCATACAAATGGGCCTAGCCCGTCATACAAATGTGCCTAGCCCAGCATACCATGGGACTAGCCCAACATACAATGTAAGAGTCACAAAGACAGCTAGCATATAACATATCCTAGTGGGCCGACATTGGTGCCTTCGACCCATGGGTATAGTGAGGAGACTCACCTCAATCCGAGATAACCGAAACACACACGTGTTGGTGCTACCAGGCTCCTCACATTGAACACATCCAAAATATCCCTAATCAATGCTTAAGGCAACTTCCATAATCCAAGGTCCGATTCATATTCTATCATACCAATGGGTAAAAGACTAATACCCTTCATATACTTGGCCCAACAAAGAAAGGCCCAAATCCAAAATGACTCAAGGCCCAAAAATAGCCCAAGAGCCATTCAGGTGCGTACGCCCCGCATACCAACCTGGTATGCCCAACGTACGACGCTGAGGCCCAAAGATAACTCTAAACCTCTTAAAACAACATGCATAACTTCCAGATCTGATTTTTATGGGACGTCCTAAGTCATAAAGTTCCTGACTTTATGACTTTTCATGACTTAATGGTGTCCAAACCAAAACCTAAATCTCTAACTTCATCAAAAGATCACCAACTCATGCATTGAAGGATTATACTCATCAAGATTCGATTTTTATAGCTTATTGACCTCAAAAATGACTAAAAATAGGCTCAAAGGTTCTGGAGTAGCTTCTACTCACAAGATCCAAACCATGTGTAACATCCCGTTTAAAATAGGATAATTAATTAATAAACCCGAAACCCGGAGAAGTAATTTTTTAGTATTATTTTATATTATTATAGTCCAAAATCAAATAATATTTAGCGGAGTGTTGGTTTCGGGGAGCCAAATGGTATAATTTAGAAGTTGGGGGTTAAAAGTGTAAGTTATGGATTAGTTTTGTAAGTATTTATGAAGGCAGGGTCTATATGTTAACTTCTGGGACTTCATTTGAAAGGATTTTCGATGGCTGGGACCAAAAGGGTAAATTATGTACCTAGGTTGAAAAGATATTGTCAAGCAAGGGCTGCATGGTAATTTTGGGACTTAAGTTGAAAAGATTTCTTATGGAGAGGGACTAAACATGTAAAATATGCAAACGTTTGAGGATGGACACGGGTGAACCCGTCACCCCGTTAGTCCCATATATATATATATATATATATATATATATATATATATATATATATATATATATATATATATATATATATATATATATATATATATATATGTATGTATATATATATATATATATATATATATATATATATATATAGTCATTATAACCCGCATGCAACACCTTAACCCTAAACCTAATTCTTCGTCCTTTCAGCCGCCATGCATGACTCCAGCCGCCACCATTCATCTAACCTCCTTCCTCCGATCTCCGACGACGCCACCTTATCACCCCTCCCAATCGTTAGCCGCCAGCGCCACCTTCTTATCTTCATCGAAAGCCTCCATCTGAGTCGTGCATTGCCGCCACTATCCGCTACCAACGAGGCTGTGAACCGCAAGGACTGGTGAACTCAGTCGCTTCCTTTGACCTGTGAAACCGTGGTGCTCTCCTCCGTCTTCCTCTGCCGCTATCGAGGCCGCCAACCGAAGCACCGCCACAACCACTCTTTTTCCGGGGAGGCGAACCCATGGTGGAGCCACCTCTCCAGTGAAGCGCCCCACCTCCTTTTCTGTTATCTCGATGGGAGACCGAGAACCTTTATCTTTTCCGTCCCTTTCTGATGGATGCGTCATGGTAGCCGCCGCTCAATGCGGCTATGGAGAGTTGTTGCCGCCGATAGCTGTTGCTACTGCCCGCCACTCCGAGTCGCCGCCGCCGTACGCCACCAGGTGGGTGGCTAGGTGTTAGGGTGCAAAGTCACTCTTGGATGTAATGTTTTAGGCTTAGCTTCTTGTATGTGTAAATGGGTTGAATCTTTCCTATAAATAGGAAGTGAGTGACTCCCATTATGTAAGGAACCATTTGGAGTGTTAGACTAAAGAGAGAAACTTTGTACAAACCCATTTCTATATTCTTTCTAGATCTAATATGAGCTTACAAAGATTTATTTACTCCTTGTGTTCTTGATTTTGCATGATGATTCACTAGATCTTTCATATTCCGCACATGCCATCATAATCAACACCACTACAATTGGTATCAGAGCGGGTGTTCTTGATTGGATCAAGAATTGATCCTTGATGGCTTTCTAGATTTGGTGATTCTTCATTTTGATCTTTGATCATCGTGTTATTGAGAGTTTGGATTCTAGAAATCGAATTCATCTTTGATTCTATTCATAATTCGATTTTCTTCACTAGAATTCAAGTGATTTTTACTTTTTCTCTCTCGAAAACCCATTAAAAATCACTTTCTCTCTCTAGAAATCTTCAAGTTTTTGTGATCATGGTGCGTTTGGAGTATGATTCTTGGGTTGTAATCATTGAAGATGTGAAATACAAGGTCAACGAATTTCAATTCTATGGATTATTGTTAAGTGGGTTGATTTCATTGGATTCTATGGTTTCTTATGGAGGTTTGAAGGATGTTCATGGAAGATTGGTATTTCAACCACTTTCAAAGATTGAATGCTTGTATGATCTTTTCATTATCATGTTAGTTCGTAGTGATAACCGAAAAGAAGGAGAAGAAAGATATTTGTTTAATAAAAGATACATTTCTCTTGTTGAAAACCCAAGTGATCTTCATGCTCTTAAGTTTGTTGAAGATGTTCTTGATGATGATCATCATGTTCTTGATGTTCTTGATGTTCAAGATAAAGGAGTTCAAGTTGATTCTCATGATGAAAAAGTTTTTTGCTCGATTGGAGTTCAAACCGATGATATTTTGTGTTCTTGTGATTCGTTTGAAGGAATGATTCCTTATCGGAAGCCGGTGATCCAAGAAATTCACAAGTATCAAACTCCAAAAGATTTGATTCAAATTCACAAAGTTGAAGTTGTGGAAAGTGGGTTTGTTCATGAAATCAAGTCTTCAAGATGCAAAAAGATGAGAAAGAAAAAGAAGAAGAAGATTAAAAGGAAGAACAAGCACATTTATTCACAAAAATCGTCAAATGATGTTGTAAATTAGAAATCCGTGAAGCAAATTGGGGTTCCAAAGCAACAATCTCCAAAAGTTTTATTGAATTTGAAGTCAAAACCCAAAAGTGTTGGTGGTTCTTTTGAAGATGTTCTTGGTTTGATGAAGAACACGAAAAACACGAAGAACGAGTTGTACATTGCGCATAATGGGTGGTACAATGTTCAAATCGGAGATTTTCTCGTTCCAACTAAAGAACCAAGATCTTCTAAATTTGATTCGTTCGTTGAAAATGGATCTCGATTCGTCAAAAAGGTATCTCAAATTTTCAAATGGATTCCAAAACATCCATGATTTTGATTCGTGCTTTTTGTTTTTCGTTTTTTTTTTTATCGATTTGTCTCGTTGGATCAAATTTTTCTTGAAAAACCCCATTGATGATCCAATAATTTTTTTTAAGATCAAGCCAAATCAAAATTTGTATCTGTTACTATTCATCAGATTAAACCCAAACATTTACCCTAAATTCGTTTCATTTGATGTAGCCCAAATAATCATATTGATCCGTTACTGTTCATAAGTGATTCGTGAGCCCAAAGAATAAGCACTTTGTTCGTTCTTCATCACACGCTTAAAGTGCTTGTACTCTCAAAAATTCTTGACTGTGTTCATACGAGTTCAGGTTCATCCTGTTATTCTTAACAGTCAATGCATGTTGTTTGTTGAAATCGTCTTGTGAATCGATTTCATTTGGTTTGTATAAACATAAATCGATTAAGATCAAGCTATTGAGGGTCCGATGAAGTAAAAGTCAAACTGAGAAAAAGTCAAAGTTGATGTTTAAGTGATGAATTGTTGAAATTGGTTAGTACAAGTTGATTTGAGGCTATGGGTGTCGAAATCGAGTTTAATTTGGGTTTAAATTCGAAATTGATTGGGATTGTATTCTTGATGACGAACACTGGTGATGGTTGATTTCGTCTTTTGATTCCACACATTCTCATCCGATTTGGAAATTGGTTTGGAGTCGATGGTTGAGTTTGGTTTGCGATTGATTATTGCCGAGTTTGAATTGATGGTTTGGATGGAAGGTTTTGAGAAGTCAATTGAGAAGTGAAATCTATTTTGGGGATCGATTTCGATGGTGTACGTGTATTTGTTCGTGTCTACAGGGAAGGTAGATTTGGAGTCGATTACTCATGGTCGATGATTGGTGATTCTTGTTCATAACGAATGGATAGATTGCAAAATCGCAGTTTGGAAGTTTGCTTTTGGTTATTCACCGGTCAAGAGGACGAATGATGGTCACGGTCTGAAAATCGTTTTAGGTTGAATGGTATCGATTCCTTGTGTCGATGTCTAAATTGGAGTCGATTCGATGGGAAAACGTTTGAGGTTGATGAATTGGAAAACAAATTGGTTGATGTTGTGTTTGGATGAATGATAGAGAAGTGATGAAATCGACCTGTTGTTGTCGATGTTGGTTTGGTGGTTGATAACGAATGGGAAGCCATGGATTTTGAAAGCGAATGAGGGTATTTGATTTTTGGGGAAACAATAATGAAAAGCAAAGAATGAATCTTTGGAGTCGATTGGTTAATATCGATGCTTGGGTGAATCAACGTCGAAGATATGAAGTTAGGAGTCTGATGCTTTTGATTTCGTTGATTTGGTTAAAGTCGATGGTTTGGGAACGAACAGATGAAGCAATTTGATTGTTGATTTGGGTTAGTAACAAAAAGCGAAGGGTTGATTTTGATGTCGACATGAGAACGAACGAAGGTTGTGTAAACGAAATGTACTGGGAACGAAGATTTCAAAAGGAATCGATGAACTGGGAATTTTTGATTCAGTGAGGAATTGAATGATTCAGACTTGATTCAGAGGCTTCGTGTGCCTTCGTCTTCGTTAAAATAGCAGTAGAAAATTTTTCGTTGATTTGGCGCTATGATTGAATCTAACGAAGGGGAGAGAGAAAGGATTTCATACGAAGGGTTGCTTTGAATCTAACGAAGGGTGCTGATGATTTTGTATGAAGGGGTAATTAAAACTAACGAAGGGGAAGGAAAACATGAAGTTTCGAAAATGGTCCCTGGTGTTTCGATAGTTTTGCATATGATAAAAGTTTCGTTAGTTTTGAAGACAAATGGAAAAGTTTCGTAAGCAGTCCCTATAATTTCGACAATTTGGCAACAAGTATCCAATTTCAACAAAGGACTGTTTTTGCTGAGAAATTGAAGAATGTTCATTTCTGGTCCCTACAGTTTGTGCGAATTTACGCTTTATGCCCAGTTTCGCAAATGAGATAGAGTTTCGCATATTTCGCTGCTTTTGGCGCAATGGGTCCCTGCAAGTTTCAGGAAGTGACAATTTCTACCCGGTTTTTGAAAAATCTTGCAACTTTCACCCAAAAAGTCAAAAAATTTCATAAATTGGAAATTTTTTGTGGCTTTTTCGTGATTGTTTTGCCGTGCAAGATTTTTGGTGATTCATTTTTGGTACACATCAAGGGGAGTATCGTGAAGACTATTCCTCGGGCGCTTCTCACCCTTAATGGGTTTTATAATCATTTTTTTATTATAAAAAGGAGGAGAATGATGGGTATTCGAAGCTTTTCGGGTTTGTCGGATATTCATTAGCGGATTTGAAGACCGGTGTTACTTTGAGGGGGAGTTTGGTCTTGATCACGCGAGCTCGTTGGATAGTGAAGCCGGGACATCCAATCCTAACTTTGAGGGGGAGAATGTTAGGGTGCAAAGTCACTCTTGGATGTAATGTTTTAGGCTTACCTTCTTGTATGTGTAAATGGGTTGAGTCTTTCCTATAAATAGGAAGTGAGTGACTCCCATTATGTAAGGAACCATTTGGAGTGTTAGACTAGAGAGAGAAACTTTGTACAAACCCATTTGTATATTCTTTCTAGATCTAATATGAGCTTACAAAGATTTATTTACTCCTTGTGTTCTTGATTTTACATGATGATTCACTAGATCTTTCATATTCCGCACATGCCATCATAATCAACACCACTACACTAGGTTCCTTTAGGAGCAGAAGACGCGTGGGTGTGTGTTATACTGTTAAGTGTATGCGTCGTGTGTGTGGTTCTTGGCCGGATTTCACAAGAAGGCCACCACCACCACCGTGAGGTGGTGGCTGCCACCATCTACCACCACCTGCCACCACAAGGGTGGCTGTGGGCGTGTATTTATTATGTTATTTTGAGTGTGTGTGTTCATTGTAATATTGTTTGTAATCGTGCCGGAATAATCAATAGAAAAATCCATAACCACCACCGTGAGGTGGTGGCTGCCGCCTCCTGCCGCCACCAATTACCGTGTTGGGTGGCGGTGTCCCTCGTTTGAGTTTTGATTCGTTTGGGGATGCTTGGACAAAGTGAGCCCAATGAAACCCTGATGGGCCCAATGAAGCCCTAATTGACCTAAAAGCCCAACCATTTGATTAATGGGCTAGTATTTGAGTTGGAAACCCTAATTAGGGTTTGGAAAACCCTAATGCCTTGAAACCCTAATTTTGGGGATTGATCAGGACCGCACGGGAATTGATTAATAAACTTAAAATATTAATTAATAATCATTGACAAACTAACATAAGGCAATATTAGACTTAATGGATTAAGTCCTTAATGGGTTAAGTAAGAAAAACTTAACCCTAATCGTCATTTCATGTGGGAACCCTAAATTCACTTAGGCCTTGAGTTGGGCCTTTCTATTGGGCTTTGGTGATTGGACTATTAATGGGCTTTCCAAGAATAAGTAAATGGACTAAATAATTGTATGAGTTTAGGATAAGGCCCATGTGAGAGTCTTGGGCCCAATTTGGAAAATTGGGCCATAGATGGGCCATAATTGGGCCTTTATGATTATGTGATATTGGGCCATAGGAATACCAAGAGTTTGGACTAGAATAATTGGATGGGCCTTAAGGAAAGACCATGTAGAGGTCTGGGCCCAATTTGGAAAATTGGGCCATATGTTGGGCTTAAGTCCATTGGTTGACTATTGGTGGGCCTTTGGAGTGTGAGTTGGACCTTGGGCTTGGAACCCAATTATTAATTGGGTATTGTTTGATGTTGACGGCTCGGGAATCTGTCAACCAGCAGCCGGAGTTTTATCCGCGGGACTTCAGCAGTGTGAGGTGAGTTTTCCTCACTATACTCAAGGGTCTAAGACACCAAGGCCGACCCTTTTGGATTGATATCCTGATATGTTGTATGCTCGAGTATTGTATGATCCGTTAGATCAGTATCCTGGTAGATAGGATGTTATATGATGTTATGATCCATTAGGTCAGTATCCTGGTAGATAGGATGTTACATGTTGATATGATCTGTTAGATCAGTATCCTGGTAGATGGGATGTTATATGTCGTTATGATCTGTTAGGTCAGTATCCTGGTAGATAGGATGTTACATGTTGATATGATCTGTTAGATCAGTATCCTGGTAGATAGGATGTGTTATGCTATTATGATCTGTTAGATCGGTTTGTCTGTCTATAGATTGTTATATGATTATTTGTTATATGTGCACATGTTGTTTAGCGGTTGAGGCTTATCTGCTTCGTGCGAAAGCCAGTAGACCTGAGCATTCCAACCTGTTGGTTGTGGGCCGTGAGTATTCCATCCTGAGGATGATTGGACTCATAGTATATGGGTATTCCAACCTATTGGTTGTGGGCCTGGGGTATTCCATCCTGAGGATGATTGGACCCATAGTATGCTGGCATTCCAACCGGACGGTTGAGAGCCTGGGGTATTCCGACCCGATGGTTGACTGGACCCATAGTATGATGTTTGTGATTATATGTGTATTGTTGTGTGTATGGGTATTATGGGGGAACTCACTAAGCTTTGTGCTTACGGTTTCAGTTTATTGTTTCAGGTGCTTCAGATATCTCGGCAAGGCGAAGGCGTGACCGTACACATCCTCGTGTTTTGGACTTATGGTTTCTGGGATACTCTGATATTAAACTATTTTGAAAACATTTTGTAATAACTAATGGTTTTTGGATGTTTGAAAAAGTTTTAAATTGGCTTGATTTTTATGGGTGTTACACCATGGGACCAAAACATGCTCATATCATGATCTAAGGCTAAGCCTACATCAAATAGTCATTAAGTTTGAAACTTTATACCTCCAGAAGATAGATCAATGTGAACAAGGCCTGGATCTACAAGCTCCAAGACAACCAACACTTCTCCAATGAGTTCCTTCTTCTCCAAGGTGCACCAAAAACACTCCAAAACACACAAGAGGCTGAAAATATTCACAATGGGGCTAGGGTTTCGAGATAATTGCTTTGGGTAGATGGAGGCTGAATATAGAGAGAGTTTCCAGAAGTTAAATTGCTTAATAAGGCTCAAATGCTCAATATTAGGGTTTGAGTCTAGGTCGTGTATGCCCAACGTACTCCTGGTATGCCCAGCATACCAGGTTGCCCTCCGCGATCACCCCTGCCCAGTACACCCAACGTACGCCCTATACGCCCAGTGTACTCGACTTTATCTTCATAACTTCTAACAGTCACAACTTCTGCGTCCCTAATCCATTTTCGGCGTTCTTTATATATGCTCGGAAGGGTAATGAGAAACCCTACAATCTCATCTAATCTCCTTCAACTTAAAATCATCCGAACTTAAATCCTAAATTCAATAAAAGGCCTGAAGCATCACTTTTACCATTATACCCTTGAAGTTCGGGTTCTAACTTGATCCATTAATGTCCATAAATCCCCGAATAGGAAACTTCTCTAAACCGGATGTTACAACTTCATACCTCGGGATCCGGATGTTACAAACTTGCTATAAGGTGTGACCCTATAGGATCATATGTTATTAGAAATATCATTCTATAATGACTCTTGGGCATATAAAATCTTTCACATGTCACGCGTTCATATAGATATCTTGAAGAGCAAAGGAATATTTGATCACTTATTTAAGGGTTGCACCACAACTTTAAGTTGTGAGTAACTATAGTACGTGCATTGGATGACACACTTTCTACTTATTACTAGTGAATATTGGATCATATAGTGTTGGTGACTTGTACAAGTAGGGGTTGTTGGAAGATAGTGCCCACAATCACAATAATTGGTAATGTTACTATACATAGTAGGGCCCTTTGGTTTACACACAAGGACAAATATTAGCAATAAATGACATGAGAGTTTTATTGTGCTCTAGTTTTTTAATTAATTAATGAGAAACTTGACTTAAGTGGTTTAAAGATTTGAAAGTCAAATCTTTTAGGATAATTATCAAACTTAGGATAATTACCCAATGACCAAGTAATTATCCCTAAGAGTTCAAAAACCCCACTCCCCTATAAACAGGGAGCCTTAGGAATGAAATTTAAGTGTTTTAAACCCTAGAAATTCCGTTTTCCTCTCAACCACTCTCGAAATCCTGAAACCCCTTTGGTCACGACGCGACCGTTCTTTGGTCGCGTTGCGAATTATGATCAGAACCTAATTGTTTAGGGTTTAGTGTTCTGCGGTTTTGGAGCTTGCCAATGGTTTCTTATCTACATTCCTTGGGTGCGACTTCGAAAGAGGAGTTATGGCTTGGACTCTTAGCAATCCTCTCTCCCTTAAGATCCAAGAATGTTTCAGAGGACTACAAGGCTATATTCTCTTGTTTATTCTATTTTATATTATTACATTAGATCTTGCTGAACATGGATCCACCTTTTGGCTTATGAGGTTTATTGTTTATTGCTTCCGTTGTGTGCCTTTGTGGCCTTTTAGATCTCTCATAACCCAACATCGATTAAGATTTGGTATATGTATCATGTATGAATATATTTTGGTCGACAAAGACTGGGTGTGTATATTTGGAAATGTTGTTTTCATTGTGTAGTAGACTACTTTAAAAGATGTATCATGTAAAGTGACAAAATATGGGAACGCGTGAATGGAAAATCAACACACATTTATATCTTTCTTATTTGGTACTTTCGGTTTCCTTGCACCAGATGTTATAGAGTTCCTTAATAGAGCCAAACGGGTCATGTTAGTAAAATTATGACCCCAAGGTCTATTTGTGTTTTAAAATAATTAGTTTCACCATCTAAAAAGGTTAACATTACAGTTTGTTGTCTGTTTATCCGCTGTATCTGTATAAAACTTTTGTGTTTTAATGAAAATGAAAATTATTAATAATTTGGTAAATGTAAAATTTGTTAAATAAGTCCATAAAAATAGGAATAAATTAAAAATATTTTTTTAAAGTAATAAAACATTTTTTTGGTTGCATAAATTTAGTGGATAAAGACTTGATATGTATTTTGGTATATGTATCATGTATGAATACATGAAAATTAGGTCGGGCTATAAATAACAAATTCCATTTTCATACACCTATCTGCAGAAACATTGTTCGAGCCCTCGAAGAATCACGAAAGTACACACAAGAATGACGTTACATTTTCGATTCCACCGTTGATATAACGCTTAAAATCCGTCATTACAAGCATAAACATCGCAATCGGAATCTTTTCCAGTTCAAAGATCTCAGATTTATTGTTAGCAATGGCGAAAACTCGACCAGGCAAGAGAGACTTGGAATTCTACACCATCAGAGGCACCAATAAAGTAGTCCGAGGTAATACATACAAACATACAACACGCGAAAGCATTTACTTGCTGAAATAGATTTCCTTTTCAGATTTTTAATTTGTCCTTCAGATTTTGTTTTAGGAACAAATGTTTGAGACTAATGGAATCATGACATAACGATGTACTTTCAAACCCTAGTGTAGTAGGTGATTTGAATACCCTTTGTTTATGTGAGACTTTATTATGTAAAATTTGTGTGTGGTTTGCATGTTTCCATCTGTAGTTGCTAGGGTAATGTAAGTAGGGCACTGGAATTACTAGATATGCGTGGTTTTGAAATTTTTTTCTCTCTTCAAAAGAGTCTTGAAAAGAGCCAGATTTGTTGTTTGAGTTTTTCTTTCCAAAAGAGCGCACATGTGGCCCCACATCTAGCTGGTGTAGGACACCAACAAGAACTACAACTGATTAGATTACAGTATATGGTTTTTTTCTTTTCTTTTGGTTTGAGTCCAGTTTCACTCTATATTCTCACAAAATTTATTTTGCTAGCTGAACTATAGTCAAACCTAGAACATGATAACTGGACTTTTGTGCGTTTGTGTGTGTAAAATTCACTTACAACTCTTTAGAAGCTGAAGTCGATTCTTTGTAGCATGTACACACACATTGTAGCTATATTAAACAATACATATGGATGAATTTGTGACTAGAGTTGCAAGCATAGGGTACTTGAGATAGAACTGAATAGAAATGCTTCTTTGTTTTATGAGTTTCTAGAGTAAAGAAATAGGAAATGTAATAATATTTTTTGCCCTAGTTCAAAAGAAAGTATTTTTTTTTTCATGTTTTCAAATTGGAGCAAAAGGGAAGAAAACTAACAATTTTATCATTATACTATATCTAAAGAAATGAAAAGAAAGTGTTGTGCTTTAACCTTTAGGTCAAGGTAGTTTTTTCATGATCTTTTTCTCTGAAGTCTTCTAAGTTTCTTCCTCGTCAAACTTCCCATATTTGTAATGAAATTTTTGAATAGAAAAGTAACCAAAACTTCCCTCGTTTCTTTCTTTTCTAAAAACCTCAAGAACAAGGAAACTTTTAGGTTCTTTCCTAAATTTTCCCTTTTGATCCCTCAGACACAATGTTGTAGATCAATTTTTAAGTTGGGAATCAATGGGAAAACCTCATTTCCTGACCTTCTCTATTAAATCGTTCTTTCTGCATTAAGTAAAAAAGAAACACCAATCTAAGGGGTTGTTTCTTTTTGACCTAAAGGGCTTAATGGACTAAGCACTTCACCTGAACAACTATACATGGTTGTTTCTTTGTGATTTAATCCGGACATAATGACTTAACCAAAAACCTAGCTGAATATATTAAAACACTAACCTATTTGCCTATTTTCCCTGTTTATTTTTTCCTCTCACGTTAAACTTGATGAATATTTGATTGTTGGAATATATGGGTTTAACGGTCATTTACTCTCATTCATACGGCCTATATGATCCGGAAAAGAAGCAAACCTTATGACTTATGTATAATAGTATACAACACTTTATCTAGACAAACATCATTACCCATATCTTTATATTTGTAGATAACAAACACTCTTTTAGGGAAGGGTTTGTGATTCTAGTTTATTGTTTTTTGATGATATGGTTTTGAAGCTGGAGATTCTGTGTTGATGAGATCTTCTGAGAACGAGAAGAACCCGTATGTAGCTCGTGTGGAGAACATAGAAGCAGATGTCAAAGGAAACGTGAAGGTTAAAGTTCGATGGTATTATCGTCCAGAGGAATCAATGGGAGGGAGAAGACAATTTCATGGGATAAAAGAGTTGTTTTTATCCGACCACTTTGATATTCAAAGTGCTCATACAATTGAAGACAAATGTATTGTCCATTCCTTCAAAAATTACACCAAGCTTGAGGATGTGGGACCCGAGGACTACTTTTGTAGATTTGAGTACAAGGCTGCCACCGGAGGGTTCACGCCTGACCGTGTTGCAGTGTAAGTTTTGAACAGGTTGTACTGTGTTTGATGTGTATTGGACTGGAACTGAGACTGATGCCAATGAGACAAAATTTTCAATTTATTTGTCCATCCCAAAGACGAAAATGCCCTCCTCATCTACATCGTTAAAAATAACCGTAGAAAGTTATAAATAGAAAAAAAAAGTCATGGAAAATGTATTTCAAGCATTTTAGTTAAGGGGACAATACTAGAAAAGCATTGTACTTTTATAATTTTATGGAATTAGCCATCTAACAATTTATGGTAGTGATTACACCATTATACTTTTTGACCATTTAAAAAAACATTTTTCCATGTTATTCGGGGAAAAACACAGAAAAGCGCAACGTACTTTTACCATGTTATCGATTTAGCCACCGAACTATTATTGTAATAAATTAATAATCATAAGAAAATGATACTTTCATGATAAAAAGGTGAAAGTATGTTGTGCTTTTCTGCTATTTCTGCCTTTTTTAAAACCTGCTAACTAGGAAAAAGAAATATAAAGCAGTCAAAAGTTAAATGGTAGAAGTACAAGGCATTTTTTTTGTGTTAACCGAAAACTAGTTATTAACCTTAAGTTATTCCTAAGTTGATAGATGAGACTTCACTATGATAAAAATTGAGTTCCAAAAATTTCAATTTTTTATTTGCTCTCATCTGTCCAAAAGACGTAAATGCCCTCCTCACCTTCATTATCAAAAATAGCCCTAGAAAGCTTGTCCCGTGTAACAAATGCATGCAGCCTCACTTTTTTAATAATTGATTAAATCATTTTTCCAATTTGAAGCTTCAAATTACTATTTTATGATTTTGTTTTGAAGGTATTGCAAATGTGAAATGCCATATAATCCTGATGACTTAATGGTACAATGTGAAGCTTGCAAAGACTGGTATGTCATTATTGAAAAATTTGTTTCATCTTCTGTTTCTTTCTCAATTCTCGTTACAATGTATTTGTAGCATTAAAATCAAATATATTCAGCAGTGATTAAAGTAAGCATTATACCATTTTATTGTGTTTGCAATTGTAGGTATCATCCAACTTGTTTGAATATGACTACTGAGCAGGCAAAGCAATTAGATAGCTTTACATGTTCTGATTGCTCATCTGAAGATGTTAAGAGACCTCCAAATAGAAATTCTGCATCTTCTCTGGTCAATGGCAAGGTCAAAGTCAGACTACTCTCCAACCCCCAAAAAATTAATCGCTTTAGATATTTTTTCTTTTTTACTTAATCTGTTAAGCTATATACGAGTGATTCTTTTTGACTTGATGCAGAAATAGCAATGTTTTTTAATTGATTTGTTCATTATAGAATCCTACTTTTATCTAAATCTATCCAGTTATATAGCAGCAGATAGAAAGCAATTTTCATTGCTATAATTTGGTAAAAAAAAATTACGTTATAAGAAAAAAGAAGTTGAAAAGTGCAATGCCTTAATATGAAAAAAATAATAATAATTTGAAAGTAAAATGCTGTAGTAGATAGAAATGTAAAGTATGTTGCTATTTCTCAAATATTTTTGTAAACACCATTTATTCAAATTGCATGGTTTGGGTGATGATCATTTTTCATGCGTCTGATTTGGTTGTCTTGGATTTTTAATTTTGCAGGGTGAACACAAGAGACAAAAGAGGTGATTTCAGTTGGTGTGGTTGAAGAGAGAGGGTTGTACCATGTGTTATGGGTGTTGTACAGTGCAGAAAAAAAACTAACTCAAGAGTCTTTTGGTTGGAAAACAGTTAGTGATGAGAAAATTGTAGGTTAAACTTTTTAAATTGTATTTCCGGATTTCTCCTTTCAAATTTGGTTGTTTCCTAGGCATGTGTGTGTTTCTTTCAAGTTTTTTTTTTTTTTGTCTACATGAAATGTTGTTTTGATAAATCATATTTAAAAAGTAGTATTTAAAAATCACAGCCACACTCGGAGAAATGGAAGGAAAACTATAAGCAAGAACAATTTTGTAAAAAGTTATATAACTTAAACCAGAACCCAAGTCATTCTTTTTGTATTAAGTAAATAAAAACATATGTTTGGAACAAAAAATTACACCTTATCGGACAAAGAAAAAATTACAAATTTTATTTTAGGTTTAATTCCAGTTCAATGTGTGTTGCAATATATTTTGTTTTATTTTAAAATTCCAAGATAATCTAAAACTAAAAAAAAAGTTTCCATTATTTCAACTCAGAAACTTGTACAAAGAGAGCAACCTACTCTTTTTGCTCTTAACGAATGAAATATGTCTGGTTGTTGTAAAAGCTTAGCGTTTGTACTTTGTGCCATAGAGATTCATAGTTGTACTACCCCATGCATGTATACTTGTACCTCAAGATACAACCAAAACCAAACATGCAAACAAAACAGCACATAACAAATGCAAACAGTGATACAATAAACCATCATGACAATATATATGCATAAAGTGGTTGTACTATGTGTTACAAAATTTGTACCCCGTTCACGGTATACTTGTACATGAAGCAACTAGCTTTTGATGTATATGAATTGTATCTATACAAATATTATACACATCACATTTAGAAATGAGGTTTATATGTTAATATAACATGTCGTGATCAGGGGTTTTGTATATGAATCCTGAGTCCCCATTAGATCGTTTGTTGGCCATGCTTGCCCTTTGCATTAAACGAACTAATGCTTGCACAACTTCAGACATGGGAGGCCGAAACTCTGGTTCGGGCTGCACACCAAAAAAATAGCAATGTACTTTCATTTGACTTTTATGTTTTCAAATTACAACATTAGCCTTTAAAAAAATGTAATGTATAAACGTGTGTGTGTGTAGAATAATTTGATTTGAAGAAGTTTACCTGAACACAAAGGGCAATGACATCAGCAAACCTAGACAAAGACTTGGCAGGATACATGCCATTGAGTGAAGGATCAACCATTTTAGCCAATAAGTCTATATCATGAAGTTGAGGGGTCGCCCATCTCACAAGTGATTGCTCAGATCTCACTCTCGAGCTACACGTTTATTTTAAAAAAAAATTAATTTTATTATTGCAATTTAAAAAATGGCTGAGAATATTTTTTAATTGGTTGAGAGTTTGTGTGTTTACCTGTCGAGTGGCTTTCGACCAGTCAAAAGCTCCAACATTACGACTCCAAAGCTATAAACATCACTTTTTGTAGTATAAATACCCGACAATGCAAATTCAGGGGCACTATAACCAAATGAACCCACTGTCTGTGTTGTTGATGTCTGTACAAAAGTCCTTCTTATTAGGATATTCTACTTTCAATTTTTTCTTCTTATTACGACATTATATTTTGAAAACTCTGTCTAATTAGTAATTATACTATATGAGTAGCCGGTGGGTAACTTGCTACTTTTTAAAAGCAATAATTTCAAAGTAAAATGAAAATACATTGCTATATGTAATTGTTAACTAAATATTTATTTTTGTAATATCTTAAGAATGACCAAATTTTAATTGTACAAACTAAACCCTTGAACTTTCTAGTTTTGTCCCAATCAGCCAACTTTTTGACTCCTTTGACCGGTCACTATGCAGATTGGGACGCCATGTCAGCATCTAAGCGGTCAAAGTTTGGCTGAGTGACTTGATTGTGACAGAATTAGAAAGTGAGTGACATGGCTTAAAAAGTTTGGCATAGTTAGTTGCTATTTTATGACATTAACCCTTCTTTTATACCTAAAAGTAGAAACAGAAATGTGTGGTGTGGGGTCCACCAATTTACCTCCCGCTGTGTGTTTGGTGTAAGAGCGGCTAAACCACAGTCTGATAAATGAGGGTTGAGCTCCTCATCGAGTAAAATGTTTGATGACTTGAAGTTTTTATGTACAACACATGGCATGCAAACTTCATGCAAATACCTATCAGACATACCAACCATTTAGGAGGTGGAAATAGAGATATCTTTAATTTTTTAGACAAAATTACATTTTTGTCCCTAACTTTATAGTCATTTTTTTTTGGATTTGGTCCAAAAATAAATATGTTTTGCCTTTTTGGTCCCTATGGTGCCATTTCTTAACCTTTTTGGTCCTTGAGCCGTCTAAATTAACATCCCAGCAGTTAATATAAGAAAATGAACATTATACTGTGTCTCTTTCATAGGGACCCAAATCCAATTCCTTTTTGGACCAAATCCAACAGAAATGACCATAACACAGGGACGAAATTGTCATTTACTCGTTAGTGACATACTCTAGGGCTCGAGCTGTGCCGAGTGCTACTTTAACACGTGCATTCCATGTGAGGGACTTGTTCTGCTCATCACCAAAATGCAACAAATCATGCAAACTCCCATTTGCAATGTATTCATAAACCAAAAGGCGTTGTCCATGCTCTACACAATATCCTTCTAACAGAACTATGTTTGGATGCCTTAGTCGTGACATATTTGAAACATTTGCTACAAAATTATCTTCATCTTGTAGTGACAATGCTGAATTATCTATTTTCTTGATGACCATCATCTATGTGACAATTAAATTTACCAACAAAAATAATTATGTTATAGACATAAAAAAAAGAAGCTCGACAAAGATCTGGAGCACCAGAATAAATAAATAAATAAATAAATATACCTTCCCTCTGGGGAACTCTGCTTTGTAAACACGACCTAAAGAGCCTTCACCAATTATGTTTTCTTGACTGAAACTGTTGGTTGCTGTTTGTAAAGCTGCAACTGTGTATGGGATTGATGTTATAGGAGACCCAACACTCTTTGTAGTTGTAGACCCATAATTTTGTATCTCAAACGTGTTTTCTTCTGTTGGTTTTACCCACTGCTCTTGCATTTCTGTATTAACTGCAAACAAACAGTGAACGCATTTTACTCCATGAATGTTTTCAAATATTCCCTCTTTGGGAGGAGGGTATTCATGTCTTTTTGCAGGTCTGGACAGGCTTTCTAGTTTCTACAACTATTTTCAATGATGAGGATGAGGAGGGTATTTATGTCTTTTCCACAAACGAGAGAGATCCATAGCGAATTTTTGTCCCATCGACACATGTTGTAGTTCTATCATGTCATGTCATGCATAAAAAACAAGGCTTAAAGAAGATGGTAAGAATATTTCTCACCACTGAGTGGATGGCTTTCTGTAGAAGTTTTATGACCCTTTTCCGTTTTTACCCCTTTTCGAAGGCAGAAGACGAGTAAAAGAAACCCTAAAAAGAGCAAGAGTGCAGAACACAAACTTATGCCTAAAATAGCTCCAATCCTCAGCTTTTTCTGATTACTACTTCTTGACAGTTGACCATTAGAGCCTGTAGGCACACTTGGAAGAGAATGGCTTCTATTGTTATTGATTATAAGGGGTGAAGGTGGGGTGTATGGAGGTGGAAGAGGAGCAGGAGCATTCTCAAATGAATTTCCATCATATCTGTTTCATTTCAACAAAAAGATAAATCTCATAATAACAAAAACAATAACAATAACAATGGGGTAAGGGGATAAGTTATTACACGTATCAAGTTTAATAGCTTACATGAAAGTAGGTATAGAGAGAAGCTCCTTTGGTATCCATCCAGTGAAATTGTTGTTTGCTATATTTCTGTTAAGGAGAAAACATATAAGATATAATTGGAACAATTTAAGAACACAACAAAACAATATGAGAGTTTGTGAAACTTACATATTTGTCAAAGGTAGACTAGAAAGGGAACTTAAAGAACCAGTTAATTGATTGTTCTGTGCATGACTGAAATTTTTAAAAAGTATCATTAGAATTTTGGACATATTAAGCCAATAATTAAGCAATGGGTAGTGATAAATATAGGCTCACAATGTAGAAATGTTTGACAATGAACTGATGGAATTTGGTAGATCTCCAGTGAAGTTGTTATGTGAAAGATCCCTGCATTTACATGTAAATGTATCAGATCTAGTCATAAAGAATAGTGTATAATTGGGTAGATTTTTCAAAGTATAAGGCCTTAATAAGAAAAAAAGTGAAATGAAAAATACTGTAATACAAAGATATGAAAGTAAGATGCTATAAGACATAAATAAATGAAAGTATGTTTCTATTTCTTGCATTTAGCCCAAATATAGATGCATATATAAAATGTGGTCTGTAAGTATTGCAGTTTGAACTTACAAAGTTGCAAGGCTAGTGAGATTATAAAAAATATTGCCAATATTCTGAGAGAGCATATTGCTACTAAGATTCCTGAAACCAAGATTAACTGGATTAAACATTGTGGAAAATAACATTAGATCATGTATATGTGTGTTATGGTGCTCACATGTAATTCAGATTAAACATCACAGCAATGGAATAAGGAAGACTTCCACTTATATTGTTGTTTGCAAAATTCCTGCATGCAACAACAAATGTGTATTCGCATAAACTTGATGAATATTTTTAATAAAAACTGGTAAATATTGAAAGTAAAAAAGGATCCGAGAAATGATTAAATATTACAGGCTGGTAAGATTTGGTGGTAACTGATATGGAAGTGTGTCATGAATGTTGTTACCACTTAAATCCCTACAAAAAAAACACCCAAAATGAAACTTAAATTAGGAACATATAGCCTATTTTTGTTACACAGGACAAGACATGATATGACATGACATGACAGAACAAATTGTACTGTGTTTGCCTTGCATTGTTTGCCTTGCATGGGACTGATGTCGGTCATGTCATGACATGACATGACAGAACAGATTGTACTGTGTTTGCCTTGCATGGGACTGATGTCGGTCATGTCACGTCATGCATGACAGAACAGATTGTTCAGTGTTTGCCTTGCATGGGACTGATGGCGGTCATGTCATGTCATGACATGACATGACAGAATAGACTGTACTGTGTTTGCCTTGCATGGGACTGATGTCGGTGGGGCAAAAGTTGCACTTTTTTATTCTACCAAAAAAGTTGGGACAAGGGCGCACTCTCAATCTATTGTCTGTGTAAAAGACAAGAATGCCCTCCTCATCTGTATCATCGAATATAGCCCTAGAAAGATTGGCAAGTATGGTGAATTTAAAGATGTGTTCTCACAATGTTTTCAGTGACATGAAGCTTGATAACAAGTATCCCAATGTACCATCAAGTCCTAACCCAGGAAGTTCACTGTGTTAAGCCAACAATGATGAATCTTATTAGTTGAATGAGTGTTAAAGAAATAGCAATGTACTTCCATTTATTTCTTTATTATCGCATCCTATTTTTGTTTCTTTCTATTGCAACATTGTAATTCCAATTTTCTTTTTTCTTATTAGGACATTATACTTTGAAAAATATATATTTTTTAAAATTTAAATTATAATGATGTGATGGAAAGAAAGGAAAGTAGCATGCTATGATTTAAAAAAAAAACATAAATGAAAGTACATTGCTATTTCTTGCATCTGATGCATCTAAGCCTTGCAAAATAACTCTATTCTGGAAAAATTTAACTCACATGGAAACAACAGATGTACCCTGACAGGTAACCCCTCTCCATGACTCTCCACATGGATCACCAGCATTATTTTTCCAGTTAGTTAGCTGGGCAGCATTGTTCAAAGATGAGTACAAAACCCCAAGTGCTTGAACTGCAACCAGACAACTTTTTTTACATGAAAAGATTCTAAATGAAAGAAATTACTCTCTTTTCATGGAGATGATTTCAATAGTGATGAAGTTAGTAGTAAACTTGGTTTTAATCTGATTTAGCTTGGATACCAGGTTTTGATGAAAAAACGAACCATTATATCATAAAAACTATTGAATCAATCATCAATGGCTATACATCCGCATAGGCCCAAGGTTCCATATGAATCACAAACAAACACACACAAACTCTGTAAAACACATTTTATTTACCCAAAACCCTCAAGTTCGAGTTTGAACGACTCAAAACCCAATTGAAGCATCAAAACACGTTGTGAAAAACAGAATTTTAATCCAAACTAACCACAATTCGAATTAAAACAACTCAAAAGTACCAAATCAGTCGAGATCAAACCAAAAATGAACAACAAAATGAAAATGAAACTAGTGTTAGTAGTGCAAATACCATCAGTTGGATCAGTAATGGCTTCAACACAGCTCAAGAACATGAAGATCACGGAAACGAACTTCAACATCAAAACGCGTTGGAAGCTGATTTTAGCCATTTTTTGAACTGTCGTGATCAAAGCATGCAATAACAGAGCCGTTGAAGGGAAGAGAAAGATGCAGGTTTCGCCATTGTTATGACCACTGGCATATTAATGGCATTGTGAGAAAGAAACGGAAGAGAGATTTTGGAATAATGGCGAGAGAGAGAGAGAGAGAGAGAGAGAAGCAGGCAGTTGAATTAATATGAAGAGAGGGAGAAGTGTCGGCGAACAAAAATGGGAACTAATAAATATTGTGATTTGTTTGTTATATTTGGAGGTAATGTTAGATCCGTTTTTATAGCCGGGTATCTATCACGTGTAAACGGGTCGGATCGTAAAAGTGTGTTATATTAATTTGATTTTATCAAACTTTATTAAATTCAAGTTTTAATCATAAATATATAAAACAGAGAGTCAATTGAGTTTGATATTATAAAGTTGTTGGCTCGACTTTGACAACGAACCAACGGAGGTCAATTTTTGTATGTCGGTTGAGTTAAACCTTTTTAGTCAGTGTATTAAATATAATTATAAAAACTCTATTATCTAGAGTAATAATATATTCTTCATATTGTGCATTAAAAATATATATTTTATACCGTTTCTGTCAATTTGACTAAGTTTCTATTTAGTTAAACTTTATTTATGTATTTAAACTGTTAAATAAATTAGTATCCAAACGGACGTAACTTTTCAAAATTGTTAAATTTAATTACTATGTTTGGGTGGGGTTTCAGTTTACTTTGTATTAGCATATACAATTTTAATAGACAGTTTTAAACTATTAAAATAAATTATTTAAATTTGTTTTACAAATTGCAGAGTTTGAATCGTGATCGAGAGTAAAGTTAGAAGTTAGAACTTACATAAATAAAAAAGATATTCATTAAAATAACTCTATTTTATAACGAGTCTTATATCTTTTATCACAAAATGACCATCTACCTCACTAAAAACGTTTCCTGATTCGTAAGATTATTTTTCTTACACAAAAGATACATTTTTATAACAAAACATCACGAATATAATATTTTTTGTGAAAACATTGTTTCCACTCGCAAGTATTTTTATATTTTCGCAATTTTTTCACGTATAAACGTTTGCTACCTAAAATGCTAAAATTATTAACGAGATGAGTTGAGTCAATGGGACAACAAAGGCCTACAATATTCATATTAAGTTGGTTTACAAGAGCACTTATTATGTATGTTCTTTTTACAAAACAGTCGTCCACATTCTTCCATAGGTAATACTTAAAACCGCATTTGCAAGGATATTACATTCGTTCATCGGAAAACCCATATATTCTTTTCATGTTAATTCAGAATGGGTGTAAGAATTGTTGAGCCAAGAGGTCGGGAAAGGAGTAAAGAAGATAAGTTTGTGCCATTGTTGCGATTTCTTGATCTTGCCCACAAAAAAAAAAGATTCTTTTCATGTTAATTAATAAAAGGAATGTCATAAATTATTAAAATTAAAAAAAAAATGATTATCTAGTAAATAGAGGCTAAGACATGTAAGTTTTTCGACCCCAAAAGCTTTGACCACAAATGGGTTCCATGGAGAGGCTAGAAAGAAAGGAGCATCCGACGATGTACGCTAAGCCAATAGCAAGTGAACCTCTAGTGAGAGAAATCTAATAGAGGTGGCCAAGAAAGAACATGAAGATCAAGGAACATAAATACAACACTCCTAAACATAAATACAACACTCCTAAACTATTTCTTCCGTTTCCAACAAGACTTAAGCCTTTAATCTTTTGTTAGATGTACCTTTCCACCAATAAGTGATACTGTTGGGCTACAAGTATTTACTTTTGTCTTCTTTTCTTTCTTAATAATGAGATTTATATATGAAAAGTAAACTCACAATTCACGATTTTGAATTGCCCAAGAATGATGGTCGTTTGTTGGGTAAAAGGAAAAAAGAAAAGTTGCATGTATAATATGGTATTTTAGTGACTAATTTTAAAAAAAATATCAAACTATGGAATCAATTATAGAAGTTTAGTTTATTCGATTAATAGTGACTAACTTAAAAAAATGTCAAACTATGGAATCAATTATAGAAGTTTAGTTTATTCAATTAATGTTTTTTTTAATGTCTGTTTAGTGGTTAGAAGTTATTATCACCAAGTTAGTAAAAATCATCAGTGCCCAGATTAGATACCGAATTAGAACCCATGACCGTCAGTTACCAAGTAGGTTAGTCCCACATTTGTAATAGAAAGCAGTGTGTTGCGAGGGAATTGAACTCATAACCTCTTCTTCAACTACTTTTATTTGCCTAGTTTGAAGTTGTATGTTTACGGATGAAGCAATAAATTTGTATTTTCTATAGAAGCGAATAAAAATAATTGATGTACATAACGTTCAACCCAGCTATTATTTTGACATTTCAAAGGGAAACGTATATTGACATTTTGCATAATATCCACGGGGGATGAGGATTGAGGACACATCACCAAATATTGATACGTACATTCGATGTTAAATATTTGTAGCACAAATACTTTGTTTGTTTTAAATTTTATTAAGTATTTTTATCTATTATATTTAAACTTCTTAATGTTATCAGGTATTGTTGTTTGTTATATCCATTTTTATAGGAAAAGATCGTTTGATTCGAATATATGTGAATGCAGACACAATTACCAAAAAGCTATTAATAACAGCATACATTTATAAAAAAATTAATATTGTATATCTAGAAAAAGGTTAAATACATAGCTATGCAATCATATTTTGCTATTTATCAATTTATGCAACAAAAATATATCTTTTAAATAAATTAGGTAGCCACCTTTTAACATATTACTAAAAATTGATAATTGATGCATAGATAAATTGGTAAAAGAAAATTTGTATTGCTGTAGTTAGTAACAACCTAAAACGTTGTTTCATAAATGTATAACAAGTCATTTTAATTAAAAAGTTGGTAAAAATAACAAATAATTAAATAAATATGCATTTAACCCTACCTTGTTCTTTAGATATATCACAATCATCACCACCATCACCGTCACAGTCGCCTTCTTTGGCCCCCTGTCACCACCATTGTTACCATGGCCCATCACCACTTTCATGTCAAAATTAGGTACATTAACAAATAACATTATCATTATCTTTATCATATCTACAATAGTGACATCAGGAATCTTGTCCATTCATATTTGTAATGCCTTTGTTTTGAAACTAATGGTCACGTCGATTATGATATAGAGTTCATGAAAAGAGTTTTAATGATATTAAACTACTATTGTTATTGTATATATTTAATTCTTTGTTATAATAGTAATATGATTTTGATTTTTAACACATGTGCATTCATATATTTTTTATTAGGGAGGATGAATTATTGAAATAAAGTTTATCATCTTGTGAACGCACAGAAAAAAGTTGGTCAGCAAAGCAAAGTAGATTTAATTTCTTTTGTATTTTCTATTTCGATGTAAAACAAAAGACTATGTTTTGTCGACAGGGATTAGGGATATATATTTTGTAAAAGGTTTATAAACACAAAAAATAACAAAATATTTTAGAAAAAAAAAATCATATGTTAAGCAATATATTTTAATGCAGAATGATAATATTCTAATTTTCATATGTTAAAGCAATGTATTTACACCATTGGCCCATTTCTTTTACACACGAAATTCTTTCTTTGAAGGTAATAAATAAAATTTACAAGTAACCTATGGGACTCTACACGAACACATGGGCCAAACCGAGATGCCATCTTCTATTCTAATAAAACAGTACATTAGATGACACATGACACCATCTTAGTCCATCCCTCTTGGCTTTTCCCGCTCATTTGACCTAACTGAAATTCCAGAATTGCCCTTTATGTTATTAATCACTGAAAAGTCGAAAAATTATAAAAATCTTTTTATAAATCGGTAAATATTTAAATCAGGAAATCATGATATTTGAAATTTGAATTTTCAATTATACCATATAATTCTGCAACAAATATGGCAGAAAATAAATGTTAAACTCTATCACTCCCAAAAAATCAGCAAATCAAAATTCAATCCCAACAAATCAGCAATCGAATATCAGTCGGATATATATACACCTTTACATGCGTGCTTACCTTCCTGTTTCACTACGCATAGATCAAACTTTATTCATCAGGTAAGGAGACTACATTGTTTACTCTGTGTTTTTAATATATCGATGGTATACTCATAGATTTATCGCTCTTTTTTTTGTGGTTGTAGTGTGTTTTTCCTATATCCAGGGTATATACTCATCGACTTTTTAGTTTTGGACTGCATAATCAACCAGGTCAGTTTACTGTTTTTTTAATCTGTTAACCCTGCTTTTTATAACCTGTTTTCCCTGTTTTTTATAAACTGTAATTAATAACACATATTTTTTCCTAAATGTATTTAATTGTTTTAATTGTTTTTTATAAACTGTTTGATCATGTACCTGTATCACGGATTGTTGAATAGCAATGTATTTTATAAACTGTTGATCATGTTTTTTCCTTATGTATTTTAACTCATTTATGTACCCATTACTCACTTAAAGAAATTATAACATTGTGTATTTCTATCGATCAAAATCAGTTAAATAGCAATGTACTTTTTTTTAAGTATATGTTTTCTTTACGAATTTTTTGATTATATTTAAAAACTTTTTTTGTTAAATATACTTTTTTTTAATTTTCAAGGTATAATGGAAGATATTACTCCATCAAAGGAGATTGACTCAATCAAGGACGGTTTCACAATTAAGGTTCGCATCATACGTCTTTGGACTCAAAAGTCAAATTTTGATGCAAATGACACATACTCGATTGAAACGATTCTGATGGATGAGGAGGTATAACATGCATATATTCAATTATTATTTTTATAAAAATTTATTGATATTTGTAAATTAATTATTTTTTAGGGAAGGAAAATTCATGCATCTTGTCTGAAGAAATGGTTTCCTAAATTCCAGCGCTATTTAAAAGAGGATACTTCATTATACATCAGGAAACCTAATGTCGCACCAAATACTTCAAACTTTAACTTTGCTGATCCGGACAAAAACTTACTTTAAATCCCGATACAACTCTAAAAGAGTGTGAAAACTTTTCTGGTTCTGCACATGGGTTTGCTTTTGTTGACTTCAATACGATTCTTTCTAACAACATCCTGGAGTCAAACTCTATTGGTTGGTTTTTTTAATATTAATTTTTCTTATATAACATCCTGCTTTCTTTCTTTTTATTATAAATTCATAATTTTTATTAACTTAAGCATGTGTTTTGTTGCTTTTGTAGATATTATTGGACACATTTTTTAATATGGGCGTATGGACACCTCGGAACAAGATAAATCAAAACACAAAATGCTCATGCATCTTCAAGATATAGAGTATTCACCATTATTATAAACAAATAATATATTTTCTTTTAAAATATCTACATTATTTCTTTATTTTTTCAGGGATACTAAGCTTAAGGTAACTTTGTGGGGTCATAATGCATACTACATGCATGATTTTCTTGCTAACAATAATAGTCTTGCTCCAATTGTTGTTATTGTTCAATTTGCCAAAGTGGAGTTTATTAATGGTTTGCAATTATATTTAACAACCATTTTTTAGAATTTTATATTTATAATTTAATAATCAATTTTATTTTTGCAGATCGTCCTTTTACATCCACTTACTTTGATGTTAGTAGGTTGTTCGTAAACAATGATATCGATGAAATTACAATCTACAAAAACAAGTATTTTGATTTATAATTCCGTTTGTATTATCATATTTACTTATTTCATACTATAATAAATGTAATACCTTTCTTTTTTATCAATGAACAGATTGATATCTGAAAATGGACAACAACTTTCATCAAGTGGAATCAAGATGATTGCATCAAAACAAGACACGGAACACGATGACTTTCTGAAAAATAATTTGTTTTCGAATATTGATAATGTGTTTGAACCTTTGGAGGTACTTTACGTTATTTTTAAATTTGTTACTTTAATGCACTTTTATTTTTAAATTTTAAAAGTTTAAGAAACAAACATAGTATATTGTTATAACGAAACTAACATACACTGGCATAAACTAAAATTTTCTTAACATTAAACATTATTTAAATTTCCAGGAAAAACGGTTGTTATTGTTGGTACTGTTAAGGGAATACGTCAAAACATACGTTGGTATTACCTTGCTTGTAGCAACTGCAAAAAGCCAGCAAAACAAAAAGAGTCTTCTACTGATAAGGTTGATGGTTCTCATGAAGTGGTTGAAATCGTTACTTATGAATGTGCTAATCCTAAATGCAAAAATATCAAAATTTCGGTTATTCCAAGGTATTACATATTTATTTTATATAAAAAAACAATATATGTTTATCATAATTGTGTAATATAATATGATTTTATACTTTATTTAGATTTAAAATCCCACTTCGGGTTCAAGATAACACAGGAACCTTAACTTTAACCTTATTTGATCGCAAAGAAGTTGTTTAAATATACAACTAAAGAGTTGTATGATAAAAACAAGAAGGTATTATTTTATAGTTCTAAATTACTTCTTTATGTTATACAATTATATATTTATACACAAATTTTCTAACAATATTTATTTATATTTTAGCTTGGCATCAATTTGGATTTGTATCCAATGGAGTTGAAAGTTGTGGTGGACAAAAAGTTGGCGATTAAAATTGATATCTCAAGTTACAATGTCACTAATAAAAGTAATATTTATGGGATATCAAGATTAACCGATAATGCAGACATAATTGATCAACTGGAAAAAAAGAATATTATTCCACATGTTATTTTCAACAATTATATTTAGTTTTTACCACTTAGACCCAACAATATCTGACTCAATAGCATTTTGTTTTTGATCTGATGATGCAGCCTGCTAATTCGGATTCATTCATGATTGGTTCTTCAGATATTGGTTCCCAAGAGACCAAAGTTGTCAAGGTTGTAGTTTTTAAATTATAATTTTGAAGTATTATGTTTTAATGTATAACAACTAACTAAATTTTTTTTCTAGGATTCTTTTTCACAGACAGGTGACAATTTAACACCTTGTGCCAAGGACAACTCAACTGCAACAAGTCCTACAAAGTTCATTTCTACACCAACTGAGTTGAAAAGAAACCTTGCTACATGCATAGATCTTGATGAAATGGAGAATTTGTCAACATCTAAGTCTGCTCAATTGTTACCACCGGATGAACAACCAATGCCTCTTTTGGTCCCCAAGAAATAAAAGTAAATGTATTTTACTTTTACAAACAATCTTACTTCATGGTTAATTTTTTTTTCTGCACCATAGACTCTTAAGCCGTTTACATTTTTAGGTGGATTGGTTTTGAATGGTTTTTGTTTGGATTTGATGGTTTTTATATTTATTTCTTGAATATACATTGTGTTATTTTTTTCATTCCTATAATGTCGTTTACTATGTTATTTTGATTTTGGTAGAACTGATTTTATACAACATTGCTTTTATCTCCCAAATGACTATTATTTATTCAATATTGGATAATATAACATCTTATTATGACTTTATTCTTCATTCGAAAGTATTCATTAAGGAGTAAACATTAACCTAGGGATTAATACAATAAATAGCAATGTACTATCATTTATTTGTGTATAGAAAAAATAAAAGTATCATGATATTAGACATCAAATATAAACATTAAGTGGTATTACGTATTTGTTATTGAACATCACCAAAAAAAAATCCTTTGATAATAACATTGTGTATTTCTAACTGTATTTAACTAAGTTATTTACCCATAATTTAGTTTTAAGGTTCTTCTACTTGATAAATTCATGTCTCCAATTCAAAATCATATATGTACTTTTATTAGTTGTTGATTATAGCAATGTAATTTCTGCCAAAAGAACTTTATTTTTACACTTATATCATGGATTGTTCAATGTTCAATTTGAAACGTAATTATTATACAATGCCTAAATTGCCCCTCCACTATCAATATAATCTTTAATCAATCAATTGTAGAATTTACATTATCTATGTATTTAACAAACTTATTTACTAATAACTCACTTAAACAAATGTTAAAATTGTCTATTCTATCAATCAAAATCAGTTAAATATCAAATTACCTATATCAGGATTTGTGTAATTAAAATAACTATATGTTTTGTTTTTAAATATTTTAAAATGCCTAAAATGCCCCCTCCCACTATTAAGATAGTCTTATTTACTAATAACTCACCCAAATTGCCCTTAAAGTTTGATTCTGAATTTGTACATAACGTTTCTAAAAATGTTCTTCAAGTTCCTAATTTAGTTTTAAGGTTATTATACTTGATAAATTCATGTCTCCAATTCAAGATCCTATATGTACTTTTATTCGTTGCTGATTATAGCAATGTAATTTCTGCCAAAAGAACTTTATTTTTAATCTTATAAAATGCCTAAAATGCCCCTCCCACTATTAAGATAGTCTTTAATCAATTAAGTCAGATATTCGCTGTGGATGCACTCTATGTTGTTCTTGATTTTTTTTTTTTAATTTCATATTATGTACAATTAATGGCGTTTTACAATATTTTAATTTAAGACTTTTATATTTAATATAAATAGTATTTGTTTGTATTTTAATTTATCAATGTTATATAACTATACAATAAATATATTTTTTATATTAGGCTACATAAAAAAAATATTTTAATGAAATAATTTTTTAAAATTTGACATACTTACACAATATGATAAAAACTAAATATAATAATAATTAATCATTACACCCGCCGTCGTTCAACTTGAACCTCCCCTGTACCCTGGACGTAATCGCGACTGATGTGTTTACGGCGTGCGTCGATGTCTCTTCATCTCTAATTGATCATCTATTTAAACCCTCCCTGTATATGTAAACTCTCATTCTTGCATTTTCATCACCATCAAAAGATAACTTCGAATTTCTCATCCTCTGTGAAAAAAATCCGACGAACAATGGCAACAAACATGAATGTCAATCCATGGGCAAAGCCGAGGTATCAACTATGGACTGTAAGCAGTGAGCAACCAAAAAACACACCGATTGTAGAGTATGGCAAAGGAAACGACAAGAGGTTCACCATTAGAGTTGTCCATGGCGAATATTTTACTGATTATCCATGTAAAGCATATGAAAAAACAAAAGTTCACTTTATTACTTTTGTCAACATCGATTTGCTTGACATGGATTTGCTTGGTAGTTTTTCTAAAAGTTTGGGTTATACAACTATGGGATATTAGTATCATATGCCAACTGAACAACATTCTGGTTGTCAATGACTCCAATTTTGGATGATGATGCTTTGGGAAATTTCAAAGCAATGGTTAGGGCACATCAATTCTATGAGATTGAACATCTGTATGTGGAACACAAGCCAGTATATGTGCCAACCAATTTTCCCCACTCCATGATGAACTCACCAGCCAAAAGAGTTGAGAAGCTTATTCATCTCTTTGTAACTAAACACCCAATGTCAATAGTTGATGATGGAATAGCATACATCAAGCATATGCTATACATGACCATTCCCAGAGGAAAGATGGAAGATGCAATGGACATAGTTAAAGAGAATGTTATTTCATGGAAAAACTTAGTGTAGGTAACTGTTATCTCTTTTTTTTATGAAGTTACATATTTCATGGTTAAGACATTTAGTAATTATCTTTTGTATATTGGGTGAATATATGTCACACCCCCGAACCAGACGGCGGAAACGTCTGTGGGCTCGTGTGACTATAAATTGAAATATCATCACAATGAATATGCATGAAGCATAACACAATAGTCACCAACATTACATATTACAACTTGCATTGTTCACATCAACTACATTGTTTAACATTACATAATTCGAAAACATAAATTGTACGATAATTGACACGTGCATAAAAGACATCCCAAAATATTCTTGATGGTTCTTCAGCTTAACGTTTACCTGAGAATACAAGTTATTTTGAAAACGGTCAACATATATAATGTTAGTGAGTTCATAAGCATGTTTGATTGAAAAACTTTGTATTGGGTGCATAACCCAGAAAATCCGATATTTTCTGTAAAATTCTTTGAAAAAGATGTAATGACCAAGTATAAATGTATGTGTGATTTTCATTGTAAAATCATGTGTAAATGAAAAGTCCAAATTCCTTGTATTATATCTGTTATGAGGAAAGGTAATGATAATAGTGTTTCCCCCAGAAAATCCGATATTTTCTGATTTATAAAAATGTTATAGTTCTTGCGTCATCGTATAAGTTGTTTTGTATCGACACGATCGAAGGGTTTAATTTTGGAAATGTTAAGATAGTATTGGATCTCTATGTGAGCCGTTATAACCATGCATGATAATGACTAAATTGCCTGTCTTGGCATTTTTCAAAACGCCGGTATTTGATCAAGGTTTCGTCGCCCTAGACTAGCCTAGTCTAGCTGTAGCGAACAACTAAAGCATGGGAGGTCACCCCGTATAGATCTATACACAAACTCTCGCTCTCCCTCCAGGAGACTCTGATTATAATTACAGGCTACGGTCATACACTCAGTGATGTCAACCGACAAGTCCCACTAGATCCCAAATGTTTCCGCATGAATATGTATAACGTTATATGTATTTAGTTTTACAAACACCCGATGATATATAAATGTGAAATGGTAAAGCCCAACAAACATAAAAAAGGACAACTGTTGCCCATTAGACGTGTAAATTGTTTTAAGGCTTGTTAGATATGCAAAAAGGACACTTAAGGCCCATCAAGCACATAATGATTAGTCCAGGCCCAATTATCATGTAAATGGGCCACTAAGGCCCAACAAACATGCAAAGGATAATTTAATAATGTAATTGGATCACTAAGGCCCAATAGACATGAAATGAATATATTAGGCCCAATAAACATGCAAATGGATCACGAAGGCCCATTAAGCATGTATTACAAGTACCAGGCCCAACATTCGTACCATTGTTTTATTTTTGTATATTTGATGTGGTGTAGTGTTTTTATACGAAGCATTTTCTTATGATGTTAAGATGTCCAACGTTTGATTTATAACTAGTAGGGAATTACTTGCGGCGTTGGCGTTGGCGCCGGGTTGGATCAAGTTTGCGTAAATGCGTAAATGCTCTTCAAAATCATGTCCAAATTAAATGTAAGGGATTGCTGATTTTTTAGGGGTTCAAGTTCCTTTGTGCAATACGGTTTTGATAAAATTTGATCTTTGATAGATCAGTTTCCCTGGAATCATCGGAGTCCAAGAACTTCCGCTGGGTATAACCGGATTCCAATACTGCTCATTTGGTACATTCACCAGTAATCCTATCCACTTTTTGTCTCTTCCAGTTGACTGTGTGTATTCAAATAAGGAAAACTCCCGTCAAAAACACAAGAATGAAAGTAAGTACAACCAAATAAAAATTAAATCTCAACTAAATATGAATTACTTTACTTTTTGGTTTTAGTAGTAGTAGGATTAGTTTGTTCGTATTGGTTTTGGTCTAGTACGAGGTTACATTTGCCTACATTCACACATCACTCTTTTAAAAGGCAAAATGACATCAAAATACTTTTAAACGACCAAGGGCATGATTGTCATTAACTCGATTAAAAAACAGATAAATATATTGTGTTGCTTACCCAAAAGTGTCATTTGATGCCTTTTCAAAGCTTCAATTTCTTCTCATTCGTTTCCTATAACCATTCAAACTAATTTGTTAGATTCACTGATAAGACAATCTATAACAAACCTGATTAATAGTAAAAAGCACACGACTTTTATTCTAAAAAAAAAAAACCTAAAGTGCATTGTCGTTTTTGGTAAAAAAAATATTGTAATAGCCAAAAAAAAAAAAGTTTATGAGCTGTGTATTTTTTACTATGACAAAAATACAAACCAAAATAACAAAGTACAAGCCAAAACAATGCAAAAAAAACTTTAAATGACCAGGGGCATAATGGTCAATAAATGGCCTGCGTTACCATATAATTAGTATAATCACATAGTCTAATTTCCTTCCTACATTTATCATTGTTTTTAATTGAAAACTGTAATTGGTAATTGAAAATTGGAAATCCGAGTCATAGGTGTAGAAGAAAAAAAATTCCAAAAAAACATTATAACCTTTTATTTTGGACCAAAATACCCTTGTGTTTCAAAACATTCCAGAACCGCTTCAATCTTATTCGCGTTTTCAAAAAAATAAGTTTAGCATACTGGAAAGAAAAAAAATAACGTTAAAGATGCAAAGTTTTTCTAAAAATAATCTTGGTAACCCGTCAAGAAATGTGCATTAAGAATCTAAAATATGTGATAACGTAATATATAATACCTTGATTTTTCTGCCAAAATTCCTCTTTGTTTTCTTGTTCCTGTATGTTGAGAATGTTTGCATACGGTCTTCAATGGTTAGTGGTAATTGCCCAAGGGGAGAATGAATAAGGTCTGTCATAAAACAAAAACACTATCAATAAGAAACAACTCAAGTTGGTTTTTTTTTATTTTAGAATACCAGATAAGTTTGTGATTTGCTTTACAGGACAGTGTTGTTGACCTGTAACCTTAGCCTGCATCCCATAAGTCGATATAGCAGTTGTTGTAAAGCAGGAAGTTGTTTCAATAGTTCTTCACTTTGTAAATCCCTTGTTCTGCTATAACCCTGCACTTATTATTATTATTATTATTATTATTATTATTATTATTATTATTATAATATAAGATAATAAAACAAAAAAATCCATATTTCACTCCTTTTGTATCAAATCAATGAAAATAATCATCTTTTTCTACAGAAAACTGATATATCAAGTATCTACTCAAATTCAAAACATTGTATTGATATTGAATTCAAATAAATATATTAAAAGAAAGAGATATATTACATGTTCTATGACTTTGATTATACTTTAATATTTAGAAGTGAAGAAGTTATTAACCTGAAAGTTCCACAATTTTATAGAAAAATTGATTAACCTAAGCTTTTATATAACTTTCAAGTGTTTCAGAATTTTATATTCTTCTATTTTTCTGCAAAAAAAAATGGAAAAAGATACACTAAAATGTTGTGAATTACTTAACCAATTATGTGATTATCATTTTCTTGAAATTAATTAATGTTATATAAAAAAATACCTTATTTTCTTGACCTTGAGCAAATGTTGGGATTTTTTCAGCTTCAATATCATATTTAAAAACTCTAAAACATTCAAGTCTTTCTTCTAAGAAAAGGCCATATGTACGCACCCAAACAGAACAATCCCAACCTGAAAATTTTATAAAAATAAAAAATAAAAGTCATGAACTACTTAAAACATTTTAAAGATTCGAATTGTAAGTTGAAAACAAATCAAAAAAGATACCAATAGGGCTTGAATCATCTTTGAAATTAGCTAGTTGAAGAACACGCCCTCTTTGTTGGAAATTTACAAGTTCTTCCCTGAAAGTTGTATCACCTTCCCTTAGTGTCCTATGGATAACTATCAGTGTTTTCAAAGCCACCTGATAAGAAACAAAAAGGTTAGATGCAGAAAATTGCAATGTACGAAGTAGAAGAACAGAATTGCGTGGATGTTGTAACGAAAATCAATTGCTACATATGGTTTTATTGTTTCTGAGAATCGTTATGATTCATAAATGACCATCAAAAGATAAAACACAATGGGCTTTTGCCATCATAAAATAGGGCAGCAACTAACATCTTATTAAGCTTAGCAAAGCATTAAATGAATGAATCATACCAAATTTCCTGAAGAATAGGCAATTATTGTTGGTCTGGTTATTATGTAAAACTGGTTTTATATCTAAATAAAACTGTTCCAGATTTCAAATAGACATTTTATCAAACAGGTCGTATGCGTCTTCACTTTCTTCAAATTTTTGTAATAATAATCCTACCAATTCAAACTCATTTCAGCTTACAATAGAGATGATTTAAAATCAAGCAACTGAAATAGGAATCGAAGAGAGAAAGTAGAGATAGACATACTTGATTTACAATCTGAATTGGAGGCATGCTTGTGAGAGGCGACGATTGTTAACAAAGTGGCGAGAAGGTGTGTGGCATGCGACCGGGTTTCCATCAATTGAAGAGAAACCTTCAAAAATCCTGTTCAATTTAACGGAGAGACAACGAAACGAAGATCCAAAAACTTGGAAACGAACAAAAAAAAACAGGAACTGGAAATAAACCCAAACCTCTTACGATGTACACCAGATAATCGTTGTTGCGTTTTTCTGGACGAACAAAGGTGTAGGAGCGATGGTGGAGATGACAGTTGGAATCGGTAAAGAAGATGCAAGCTATAGCACCGACAAATGAAAATACGAACCCTGATTCAGTAACAATGGTATCGATATAGAAAAGAGGACGGGAAATAAAGATAGAACGAAGTAAGAGGTACCTTGGTCCTAGTTTAGCAAATGGAAGCATCTGGTAACCACCAACAGAGGAATCTCCATAGCGAGCTGTGGAGGCTGCGGTGATGGTCGTCTAGCGTTTCCAGAGATGAAACAGGTTGTTTCTAGGGCTTCGATGGTGAAACCAAAAACTGGGTGAAACCAAAAACACAGCAGAAACAATGATGAAGTCTGGAGGGAAGTTACAATAAAATCAAATTCTAAGCTATTTCAAATCCAAAATTAGGGGTGATATACCTGGAATTCGCAAGCCGACCTTGAAGCCCCTTTCAAATTTGACGAAACCTACATAAAAATGAAATGAAATTAGACGTAGCCAGCCGATGCAAAACCGGAACGAAGCAGAGTGATGTAAGGGACGATGATAGAGACGTTGGAGGGGTCAGCGACTCGGAACAGCAATGCTCCTCAAAGGTGGACCACTTCCACGGACCGACTTGGCCAACACCGGTCGCCTTCAACGCCGACGAAGCACCTCCGGTATACTGTTTTCACCGACGAAGCGACTCGAAACAACTATGCTCCTCAAAGGCACTCCTCATTCATCGCCGCCTCACAAATCTACAGGAAGGCATCAAAGGAAGAAAATGGTGGGTTGAAGAGAAAACGATGAATGACAGAAGCTGTGAAAAAATTAAGGAGCCGTGGTCGTGCAAAAAAAGGGACCGTCGGTGTAGTAGATAACGATCACCAAATATTTAAGGCGGTCTCTAAAAAAAACCTTTTAAAATAAAAATGACGGCGAAGTAAAAAGAAGCAAATAGTATAGCAGCCAGTGTGGCCAAAGTAGCAGAAGGAAAAAAATGTGGCAGAAATGAGAATTGGCAAAGGTTACTGAGTTTTTAGCAATTATATATAATGATATTATTAGTTTATAAAAGAAAATATACACCATTTTTAAATCCTTATAAAAATTTATATCATTGGCTCCATGGTTTAATAATCGACACATTCGACTCAAAATGATTATTTGACCAATTCAGCCCCTTTTTCACGTGAAATGACATTTTCAGCCCCTTCTTAGTATAAAATGACATTGTTAGTCCTTTTTGATGAAAAATGACATTTTTAGTCCCTTAGGTCATTTTACTTGGCATTTTCAGCCCAATTATAATTTAAACTACAATTTCAGCTCAAAACGCAATTATTGACATTTCCAGCCCTTATTTGGCAAAAGTTTACATTTTTGGCCCATTTTCCGTAAATTTTACAATTTCGGCCCAAATTCCAAAAACTTTGCATTTTTAACCCAATTTAGAAATAATGTCATTTTTAAAGATGATTTTGGTTTATTTACATTTTTGGCTCACACTTTTGATCAATTAACATTTTTAATCCTAAATGTCTCATTTTTTTCGCAAATTGGGCCCAAAACCGTAAGGCCCAAACTTCTAGGCCCAAGATGCTAAAATTTACATTTTTGGTCCTTTAAAAAGAGTGATCATCATACATTTTTCTGTTTTATCCAATATAACATCTTTGATCCTTACAAAACCAAAAACATCACTTTTAACCCTAAACTTTACTTTATTTGTCAAAGATTCTTATATAAGGCTTTTGTTTTGTTTTACACATTTTAGACATGCAATATACTATTGTCCTTGTAGTATGATGTATAAAAATGTTTTAGTTTATGAGATTCTACTTATTTTTGTCAAGGATCTCGAGATTTGTCAAGATCTAACACATTTTCACAACATAATTCAAGAAATCACACATATCATGCACAAGACATATAGATCTACACATTTTACTTGTATTCCCCTCCCCCAAAAAAAACAAGTAGAAAACCGAAAACAAGGGGGTATGAACTCACATTTGCTTTGATGTTTCGGTCTTGAAGAAGAAATGGAAGAAGTTGATGTGATTTTTGGCTCTAGCAAGCTCCTTGAGTGGTTTTCGAGCTTAGGAGATTCTAGGATGTTAGATCACGAAATGAAACTCTATAAGGAAGTGTACTTTGCTTAAGGATGAAAATCAAAGACTTAAGTATGACAACACTTACCAAAGATGATGATCTAGATGAAAACCTCTTTGAAGATGCACATAAAATTTTGAAATTTGAAGGAAGATGTAGGGGTTCTTGAGAGTGTTTGAAAGATTTTTGAGAGAATGAGGGTGGTGTGAGGTGTTTCAGCCGAGAAGAAGAAGAGAGAAGAGAGAAGGAGTGAGGTGATGTTCATGGAGATCCACCATGCAATAAGGAGGTGGCTAACTCTCATTAATCCTCCTAATTTCCTTTTATTTTTCTTTTCTTTTAATCATTGGGCCGAGAATGGGCCTAGTGGGATGAAGAAAATGGTGTTGGGCCCAAACTCTTGGCTTGATCGAATTTTTATTGGCCCAATATTATTTTTCGACCCATTGGGCTCATTAGATGGTTCACGGCCCAAATGACATATAAGAATGGGTTTTATGGTCCATTAGAGTTAATTGGATCAATTATGGCCCAATAAGGCCCATTAAGAGTAAACCAATTCATTTTAGACTCATCATGGCCCAAAATGTTAAGCTTTATGAATATGGGTTCAATTAGAGCCCATTTAAGGGTCCTGAGCCCAAAATAGTCAAATTGGAAGCTTATTAGTCCATTAGGCCCAATAAGTAAATCCTAGTCCATAATGGACTTAAACCGGGGTTCTTAGGGTTTCAAATCCTTAATTGACTATTTGAAGTGTTTTGTATAGAGTTTTGATCTTTACTTGGTGTTTCTGAACTGTACTTGTTGTTATTGAATGAACATAGTGCATGGTGTCAAGTTAGGGTTACAAGTATTATCATAGATGATGTTTACATGATCACAAAATTTCCTGGCTAAAAATGCCAGTTGTGACATCATATCCCCGTTAGAGGGAATTTCGTTTCGAAATTCTTTCGAAAACTAGGATTATGAAGGAGAGAATAAGTGAGGGTACTTCTGCTTCATTTGATCTTCGCGTTCCCATGTGAATTCCGGTCCACGCTTGGCGTTCCATCAAACCTTCACAATCGGAATGCGGCTTTGCTTTGTACGCTTTACTTCCCTATCCAATATTTCGACTGGTTCTTCGACGAATAGGAGATTCTCGTTGATCTCGATCTCTTCTATAGGAATGACAAGAGTTTCATCTGATAGGCACTTTTTCAGATTTGAGATGTGAAACACGGGGTGTGCGTTGCTGAGCTCGGCAGGTAGCTGCAACTTGTAAGCCACTGGACCAATCCGGGCAAGAATCTCGAACGGTCCAATGTATTGCGGGTTCAGTTTTCCCCGTTTCCCAAAGCGAATCATTCCTTTCCAAGGAGAGACCTTTAATAACACGCGATCCCCGACTTGAAATTCTAAGGGTTTCGCCGCTTGTCAGCACAGCTCTTCTGTCGGTCTCGCGATGCTTGGAGTCGAGCTTTGATTTGGATTATCTTTTCGGTCGTTTCACGGATGATTTCGAGTCCTGTAAGAGCACTGGCTGGCGATTGCCCTTTTGCTAGCTGGGTGTCACCCACCTCGTCCCAACACAGCGGCGATCTGCATTTACGACTATAGAGAGCCTCGAAAGGAGCAACCTTGATGCTCGTATGATAACTGTTGTTACAGGAGAATTCGATCAGAGGCAAGTGGGTATCCCATGATTTGCCGAAGTCAATCACGCAAGCTCGGATCATATCCTCGAGTGTCTGGATGGTACGCTCGCTCTGACCATCCGTCTGTGGGTGGTCGGCAGTGCTCATATCTAGTTGTGTTCCCATTGCCTTTTGAAGAGATTGCCAGAATCTCGAAGTGAATCTGCTATCTCGATCCGAGATAATAGACACTGGTACTCCATGGAGTCTCACTATCTCCTTGATGTAGATTCGGGTCAACTTTTCCATCTTGTAGGATTCTTTTATTGGTAGGAAATGAGCGGATTTTGTTAATCTATCGACGATTACCCAGATAGCATCCAATTTGTCTGCTGTCTTTGGCAATTTGGTCACAAAGTCCATAGTAATCCTTTCCCATTTCCACTCGGGTATCACTGGTTATTGCAATAATCCCGAGGGCTTTTGGTATTCCACTTTCACTTTGCCGCAAGTAAGACACTTGCCCATGAAAGTGGATATCTCTCCCTTCATATTAGGCCACCAATAATGTTGCTTGATATCCAGATACATCTTGTCTGACCTCGGATGAATATAATATCGTGTCTTGTGGGCTTCATGCATGACTACTTCTCTGAATCCCCTAATCTTAGGAACTCAGATTCTGCTCATGAAGTAGTGTGTTCCGTCCTCTTTAACTTCAAATCCCTTATCCATTCCCCGCAGTGATTCATTAGCGACATTCTCCGGTTTCAATGCGTCCAATTGGGCTTCCTTGATCTGTGAGGTTAGGTGAGATTGAATGGTGATTGATAGATTCTTCACGCGACGACTTGAATACTCTTTTCGACTCAGGGCATCGGCTACCACGTTAGCCTTGCCTGGATGGTACTTGATCTCACACTCGTAATCGTTTAGCAGCTCAACCCATCTCCGCTGCCTCATGTTTAGTTCCTTTTGATTTAAAATGTGCTGGAGGCTTTTATGATTGGTGAAAATGGTGCACTTGGTACCATAAAGGTAGTGCCTCCAAATCTTCAAGGCGAAGACCACCGCTCCCACCTCGAGATCATGGGTGGTGTAATTCACTTCATGGGTTTTTAGTTGCCTGGACGCATATGCAATTACCTTCCTGCGTTGCATCAGGACACAACCTAAACCTTGATTCGAAGCATCACAGTAAACTACGAAGTCTTCGGTTCCCTCCGGTAAGGATAGCACTGGTTCACTACAGAGGGCTTGCTTTAAGGTTTGGAAGGCAATCTCTTGCTTCACGGTCCAGTTGAAGGGTACGCCTTTTTGTGTTAATGTGGTGAGAGGTTTGGCTACCTTGGAGAAGTTCTGAATGAACCTTTGGTAGTAGCCTGCAAGACCCAAGAATTGGCGAATTTCTGTTGGTGTTGTCGGAATTGCCCAGCCTTCAATGACTTTGACCTTGTAGGGATCTACATGAATTCCTTCCTTGCTGACAACATGACCCAAGAAATTTACACTGCGGAGCCAAAACTCACACTTGGAGAGTTTCGCATACAACTTTTCAGCCCGTAGGGTCTCTAAGATCTGCCGGAGGTGTTGGTTATGCTCTTCCTTGCTTCGAGAGTATACGAGAATATCATCGATGAAAACGATCACGAATTTGTCAAGGAATGGGCGGCAGACTCGATTCATGAGGTCTATAAATGCAGCGGGGGCATTTGTTAGACCAAGGGCATCACGACGAATTTGTAATGACTGTAACGAGTTCGGAAAGCAGTCTTAGGAATGTCCTCATCTCGGACTTTGAGTTGATGATAACCGTATCTCAGATCTATCTTTGAAAAGTAACTAACCCCTTGAAGCGGGTCAAATAGATCATCGATTCGGGGAAGTGGATACCGATTTTTGATGGTGAGCTTATTCAGTTCCCTATAGTCAATGCACATCCTGAAGGATCCGTCTTTCTTTTTAACAAAGAGAACCGGAGCTCCCCATGGAGAGAAGCTTGGTCTTATGAATCCTTTATCCAAGAGTTCACTCAGTTGGCTTGATAATTCTTGCATTTCGGCAGGAGCCAACCTATAGGGTGATTTGGCGATCGGAGTGGCTCCAGGCACTAGGTCGATTCGGAACTCGACTTGCCGTTTTGGGGGTATTCCCGGAAGATCTTCTGGAAACACATCCGGGAAGTCACATACTACTGGAATGTTTTGAATGTTCACTTCCTCTTTGGTTTTATCCACCACATGGGCAAGGAATGCGTAGTTCTTTTTATGTAGACACTTTTGTGCCTTGATACACGAGATAAGGCGAAGGTTTGTGTCGGGTTTATCTCCGTAGATTATTAGGGTTTCGTGATTAGGAAGATGAAGGCGAACGGCCTTCTCGTGACACATAATATCGACATGATGGGGGCTTAACCAATCCATGCCAATTATCACATCAAAACTCCTAATATTTACAGGCATCAAATCTCTTTGGAAAGAGTGGTCGTTTAGTGTTAACGTGCATCCTATATAGATATCTTTGGTTGTTTCAGTTTTCCCATTAGCCATTTCCACCGTGAAGGCTTCGTTGAGCTTCTGGGGTTGTTGATTTAGCAAGTATTTGAATTTATTACTAACGAAACTTCGCTCCGCCCCACTATCAAATAAGATGCATGCGTACGAGTTGTTAAGTAGGAACGTACTGGTGACAACGGGTGGGTCCTGCACTGCTTCACCCTGACCCATTGTCAGCACTCTCCCTGCTGCTCCTGCCCCTTGATTGTTTGCGTTGGGGAAATTACGCCTAAAATGCCCGGTTCTCCCACATCCGTAATAAGTATGACTGGCCCCAACATTGGTGTTGTTGTTATTGTTGTTGTGGTTGTTATTGTTGTTGTTGTTGTTGTTGTTTGGCATCTGGTTTTGTTGAAGCTGAGCCCTACAATACTTTGTTGTATGGCCTTTCCGGTTGCACCTTGTGCAAATCATCTCTCTGCATTCCCCATGATGGTGGAAGTTGCATTTGTTACATTTGGGGATATTTCCTGAGTACTGCTTTGGGGTATTTGGCGTGGATGAGGATGGAGCATGTGGTGTGGTGGTAGCTTGAGTTGCAGCATGGACAGTCACAATTTGTTGTTTCTTTGATGACTCGGAGTTCTGTTTTCCCTTTCTCTTGTTGTTCTTCCCTTTCTTGCTCTCACCTTCTTTCTTAACCTCCGCTTCTACTGTTTTGGCACCCTTTTTGTTGCCATGGTCATACAATTTCTTAGCCAGTCTCTTGGCGCTGTCAAACGTCTCAGGGTTTGCCGCAATGACATTTCCTTGGATTGGTGCAGTCAATCCCCAGATAAACCTCTCAATAATTTTCCCTTCGGAGGTGATCATTCCGGGACACAAGAGGGATAGTTCGCTAGACTTGGATATGTACGCATTGATATCGGAGTTTTGAACCGTGAGGTTCCACAACTCTTGTTCCATTTTCTGAATTTCGCCTCTTGGACAGTATTCAGCCAGCATCATTTCTTTAAGCTCTTCCCATGGCAACGCGTTCGCCATCGGGAGTGTCATGGCCTCTATGTGGCCATTCCACCAGGAGAGAGCTTGATCAATAAATGTGCAGGCTGCGAACTTAACCTTGCACCCATCTGGACACCCGCAGATTTCAAAAAATGATTCTACTTTCTCAATTCATCGCTTCAGGGCTATTACGCCTCCTGTTCCATTAAAGGTTCGAGGTTTGGCGTTGGTGAAATCCTTGTAGGTGCAGGTTCGTGTGGTTCCGTGGTTTGTTCTTTGATTCGTGCTCCCGGCTCCCTGCCCATTGCCTTCTCCGTTGTTTCCGTTGCGAATCTGTACAAGTGTTGCAGTGACCGCAACGGACACTGCTGCCTGAAATGCAACCGAGTTTATTTCAGGCAGCGTTGGTGTTGTGTTGTGTTGTTTCCACGGTTGGGTCTTTGAGGCATCTTTCTGTTACAGAACAGAAAGATGTTGAGTGCATATTGTTTTGCGAGTTTAGAATTCCATAGACTCGGCGCATCGAGTGTGTATTTAAGTAATTCCATGCATTAACATAAAACAAGAAAATAAAACACATAGCAGATAACAACATCATGATAAAAACATAAAGCATTTTCATTAATACTAATTGTTTTGATACATGAAAATTTACCAGAAGGCATACAGTACATGGAGAAATATAAAATCCGGCAGCATGACGACCCTATGAGTAGTGTGATCACTTAAACATAAGGTTGATAGTACATAAGGTAAAACAGAGAAATGGTAATCGTAACAGGAGCACATGAACAGGTGCTAGCTGCGACGGGGTGGATCCGGTGGTGCTGATGATGAGGTGGAGGCACCTTGAAGTCTAGCTAGATGGCGCTCGGCGTCCTGAAGTCGGGATTCCAGCGCTGCCTGACGCATCTGGTAGTCCCTGACTACCTCGTGCGTCATCCTCTCCGTACGCTCCATTGCGGCTCTCATGGCCACCATTTGGACAGCGGTCACCTGCGCCTGCTCGCCGATATCGCGAGTCCTCCTCACTATCACTGGCAAGGCTCGATCGGCGGGTCCACCGTGACTCAGATCGTAAAAGTTCTGATCCATACCAAACGGGGGCTGCACTCCCTGCTGGCGGCTCCATCTCCAGATGTCATGTGCCCATGGGGGCGTGGGTCCGTTGGGGCCCATTCGGTATGGTGGCACCCTGGCCATGTAAGGAGGATTGATGGCCTCGGACCCTGTGTCCGAGTCATCTGAGTCGCTGCCCTCTGCCTCCTCCTCATCCGAGTCGGCTAACGGCTCTGCTAGTCCTCCCACGGGCTCCTCTTCATGCTCACCTTTGGGTTCCTCCTCGGGTTCCTCTTCGGGTTCTTCTTCGGGTTCTTCTTCAGGTTCTTCTTCGGGTTCTAGCCATCCTCCATTTCCCTAATTGGGGAAATAGGGATCCCCAGGGTGATGAAATCCCGCCATAAAGTCTGCACGAGGGGTGTAAGACGTTGTAAAAATTTTAATCATGTATGCATATTGTATTTCCAAAAATACTCCTATAGTATTTTAATTATTTATGTTTGAATTCCTGAGAAGTTTTGAATATGTGGTGAGTTTCTAGGTTAACTTCCCGCCATAATTACCCCCAAACACATGTCGGTCATATTTTGGATAAATATAGTTGATCAAGCTATATTTACCCCCAATATGACTACATAACTGTCCGGGTTTAATCACAGCGTTCCATTTCCCTTAGAGACTTTTATTGTTAAAGTTTTAATGTATGTACTTTATTCAGAGTGTTTTAGTCCCATTGTATTTATAGTTGCATATCATGTATGGTTAGATATGCTAGTTCACTATAAACAATGCTCTGATACCAATCTGTCACACCCCCGAACCAGACGACGGAAATGTCCGGGGGCTCGTGTGACTATAAATTGAAATATCATCACAATGAATATACATGAAGCAGAACACAATCGTCACCAACATTACATATTACAACTGACATTGTTCACATCAATTACATTGTTTAACATTACATAATTCGAAAACATAAATTGTACGATAATTGACACGTGCATAAAAGATATCCCAAAATATTCTTGATGGTTCTTCAGCTTAACGTTTACCTGAGAATACAAGTTATTTTGAAAACGGTCAACATATATAATGTTGGTGAGTTCATAAGCATGTTTGATTGAAAAACTTTGTATTGGGTGCATAACCCAGAAAATCCGATATTTTCTATAAAATTCTGTGAAAAAGATGTAATGACTAAGTATAAATGTATGTGTGATTTTCATTGTAAAATCATGTGTAAATGAAAAGTCCAAATTCCTTGTATTATATCTGTTATGAGAAAAGGTAATGATTAATAGTGTTTCCCCCAGAAAATCTGATATTTTATGATTTATAAAAGTGTTATAGTTCTTGCATCATCGTATAAGTTGTTTTGTATCGACACGATCGAAGGGTTTAATTTCGGAAATGTTAAGATAGTATTGGATCTCTATGTGAGCCGTTATAACCATGCATGATAATTACTAAATTGCCTGTCTTGGCATTTTTTCAAACGTCGGTATTTGATCAAGGTTTCGTCGCCCTAGACTGGCCTAGTCTAGCTGTAGCGAACAACTAAGGCATGGGGGGTCACCACGTATAGATCTATACACAAACTCTCGCTCTCCCTCCAGTAGACTCTGATTATAACTACAGGCTACGGTCATACACTCAGTGATGTCATTCGACAAATCCCACTAGATCCCAAATGTTTCCGCGTGAATATGTATAACGTTATATGTATTTAGTTTTACAAACACCCGATGATATATGAATGTGAAATGGTAAAGCCCAACAAACATGAAAAAGGACAACTGTGGCCCATTAGACGTTTAAATTGTTTTAAGGCTTGTTAGATATGCAAAAAGGACACTTAAGGCCCATCAAACACATAATGATTAGTCCAGGCCCAATTATCATGTAAATGGGCCACTAAGGCCCAACAAACATGCAAAGGATAATTTAAGGTCCATTAAGAATGTAATTGGATCACTAAGGCCCAATAGACATGAAATGAATATATTGGGCACAATAAACATGCAAATGGATCACGAAGGCCCATTAAGCATGTATTACAAGTACCAGGCCCAACATTCGTACCATTGTTTTATTTTTGTATATTTGATGTGGTGTAGTGTTTTTATACGAAGCATTTTCTTATGATGTTAAGATGTCCAACGTTTGATTTATAACGATATTATTAGTTTATAAAAGAAAATATACACCATTTTAAATCCTTATAAAAATTTACATCATTGGCTCCATGGTTTAATAATTGACACATTCGACTCAAAATGATTATTTGACCAATTCAGCCCCTTTTTCACGTGAAATGACATTTTTAGCCCCTTCTTAGTATAAAATGACATTGTTAGTCCTTTTTGATGAAAAATGACATTTTTAGTCCCTTAGGTCATTTTACTTGGCATTTTCGGCCCAATTATAATTTAAATTACAATTTCAGCTCAAAACGCAATTATTGACATTTCCGGCCCTTATTTGGCAAAAGTTTACATTTTTGGCCCATTTTTCGTAAATTTTACAATTTCGGCCCAAATTCCAAAAACTTTGCATTTTTAACCCAATTTAGAAATAATGTCATTTTTAAAGCTGATTTTGGTTTATTTACATTTTTGGCTCACACTTTTGATCAATTAAAATTTTTAATCCTAAATGTCTCATTTTTTTTCGCAAATTGGGCCCAAAACCGTAAGGCCCAAACTTCTAGGCCCAAGATGCTAAAATTTACATTTTTGGTCCTTTAAAAAGAGTGATCATCATACATTTTTCTGTTTTATCCAATATAACATCTTTGATCCTTACAAAACCAAAAACATCACTTTTAACCCCAAACTTTACTTTATTTGTCAAAGATTCTTATATAAGGCTTTTGTTTTGTTTTACACATTTTAGACATGCAATATACTATTGTCCTTGTAGTATGATGTATAAAAATGTTTTAGTTTATGAGATTCTACTTATTTTTGTCAAGGATCTCGAGATTTGTCAAGATCTAACACATTTTCACAACATAATTCAAGAAATCACACATATCATGCATAAGACACATAGATCTACACATTTTACTTGTATTCCCCTCCCCCAAAAAAACAAGTAGAAAACCGAAAACAAGGGGGGTATGAACTCACATTTGCTTTGATGTTTCGGTCTTGAAGAAGAAATGGAAGACGTTGATGTGACTTTTGGGTCTAGCAAGCTTCTTGAGTGGTTTTCGAACTTAGGAGGTTCTAGGATGTTAGATCACGAAATGAAACTCTATAAGGAAGTGTACTTTGCTTAAGGATGAAAATCAAAGACTTAAGTATGACAACACTTACCAAAGATGATGATCTAGATGAAAACCTCTTTGAAGATGCACATAAAATTTCGAAATTTGAAGGAAGATGTAGGGGTTATTGAGAGTGTTTGAAAGATTTTTGAGAGAATGAGGGTGGTGTGAGGTGTTTCGGCAGAGAAGAAGAAGAGAGAAGAGAGAAGGAGTGAGGTGATGTGCATGGAGATCCACCATGCAATAAGGAGGTGGCTAACTCTCATTAATCCTCCTAATTTCCTTTTATTTTTCTTTTCTTTTAATCATTGGGCCGAGAATGGGCCTAGTGTGATGAAGAAAATGGTGTTGGGCCCAAACTCTTGGCTTGATCGAATTTTTATAGGCCCAATATTATTTTTCGTCCCATTGGGCTCATTAGATGGTTCACGGCCCAAATGACATATAAGAATGGGTTTTATGGTCCATTAGAGTTAATTGGATCAATTATGGCCCAATAAGGCCCATTAAGGGTAAACCAATTCATTTTAGACCCATCATGGCCCAAAATGTTAAGTTTTATGAATATGGGTTCAATTAGAGCCCATTTAAGGGTCCTAAGCCCAAAATAGTCAAATTGGAAGCTTATTAGTCTATTAGGCCCAATAAGTAAATCCTAGTCCATAATGGACTTAAACCGGGGTTCTTAGGGTTTCAAATCCTTAATTGACTATTTGAAGTGTTTTTTATAGAGTTTTGATCTTTACTTGGTGTTTCCGAACTGTACTTGTTGTTATTGAATGAACATAGTGCATGGTGTCAAGTTAGGGTTACAAGTATTATCATAGATGATGTTTACATGATCACAGAATTTCCTGGTTAAAAATGCCAGTTGTGACATAATAGAACATCATAGTTTGTAACCACTTTGAAACTTATATTTTGCTTAATGAAATATATGATGTGTTTATATATTTTATGTTAATCCTCATGTAACTTTCCAGGTTTATCATTTTTGAAGGATAGTATCTTGGTAACTATGGATATTATATCACCAATAAAGATCTCATATATTGTTTTGTGTTGCTGATCTCATGAACTGTTGGAATTAAACATAATATATAAATGATATGGATTACATAATATTAATTATATATAACTTTCAGAATCTAGAAAAAGTTAACCAAATATTTCGATCTTTTAAGATGTCTAAAATGCCTAAAATGCCCATCCCACTATTAAGATACTCTTAAATCAATTAATTGTGCAATTTGACTATGGATGCACTGTAAGCTGTTCTTGGATTTTTGTAATTTCATATTCTGGACAATTAATGTCGTTTTACAAAAGATTAATAGAAGAGTTTTATTATTTTCACCAATATTCATGGATGATTAACAACAATTTGTTTTAATAGTTTCAAATTTTCAAAACAAATTATCGTTCCCTCCACACAATTTCAAAATCAAAAGTTCAAAACTGAATTAAAAGATTATTTTAATTCATTTCCTCTGGATCGTCTTTGCTTTGTCGATAGTAGCTGCGTTTTTTCGTTCTTGATTCATGTTGTCCTCTCCAGTTGACGATTACAGGTAAGCAAATCTTTATTTCTGAAAAATTGAAATTTCCAGTTAATATTGAAGTCGATTTGTAATACACCTTCGCCTCCGGTCCCCATTTTTCTTACCTTAACACATCTTTGACCTTGTAAGTTTAAAAGATCGACACAACAAACGAATAAGCTTTAACCCAACTATTTGTTTTCGTTCTTCGTTTCTATCTATACATACAAGTCCGACTTTAATGCCTCTTTGTGTTTTAGACTAACCTAAACGTTTATTTTATCTTTTAAGTAAATAAAATTCCAATTTATGCTCAATGTTTAAGTAAATATACGTAAATGGTCCCTATTTAATAATAAATGACAACTAACTTCTATATTAACTTGTGAATCATTAACAAAAATTTATGTACATTTTGTTTACTCATATGTTTTTTAATATAAATAGTATTTGTTCACATTTTATTTTATAAATGTTATATAAATATACAATAAATATACTTTTTATATTAGGGTACATAAAAAAAATATAAAATATATTAATGCAATCATATTTCAAAAATAGACCCACTTAAAGAATATGATAAAACAAATTGCAATTATATGTAAAATATTTTCATAATATTAGTTTATACTTTGTTTTGCTTTAATTTAATCATACTCTTTACTGTTTATCATATTATCTTATAAATTAATTGTTGTTATTTCTTCAGATTCGAGATATATCATGAAGTCGTTTAATTTTAAAAAGAGTAGAAAATTAAATAGTTTTTATTTAGATAATAGAATTAACATTAATTTGTCTACTACATCAAGCCGACAAACTTCAACAGCTACAAATGCACTTGATACACCTTACAACGGTATGTTTGTTCTTTAACATTTGTTTTATATTTTTGTTACACATTTTTAAGCTCTAAATATATCTTTTAATAACACAAAAATATCACATAAATTATTTTCATATTATATAATTACAATGTTTTATAAATTCTATATATTTTAAAAAGATATTGTTAAATCCATATTTAAATAAATATATTATCTACCTGAAGCAATTTCATAATCAAATAATAACATGTATTATTCTAACAATAATCTTTATTAACATAATAAGAAAAACCAAAAAAATTGCCTACTTCATCGACCAAGGAAGATTCATCATCTGCAACATTTGTTAACAACGGTTACAATGGTACATTTCTTTCTTCACTATTATTATTATTTATTATATATTAGTATGAAAAATATAATTTTAACCAAATTTCAATCATTTATTATATTCAGTTTTATATCAAACACAATTATTTACACTCATATACATTTTATATCATATACTTTTTATTCATTATACATGAACAAATGATTTTATGTACTACAAGCAAAAGAGAAAAGAAGACAGATAAAATTATATTTGGATAATATGAGGTCGAAGAAAAAGAATACAAAATCCAGTGTTCAAAATCGATGTGGAACACATGTCTTAACACACACAGATATTTGTAATTTCTTATTTTATTTTTTAATTTTCACCATTCATATAGCTATATAAAAATACATACATTATCATCATTTTTATTATTTCAATGTACTAATATAAAATTTACATGATAATTTAATTTTATAATACATGTCTTCAATTTTTTTAACAATTTGTTTTTTTACAGATCAATCAAAAAAACGTTGTTCGTGAAAAAGAAAATGTTCGTTCCTATAAATCCCGTGGAAACCAAAATACACCCCTACAATCATTTTCTTCATATATAAATGTTGAACTCTGTTATCTAACATTTCAAATGGTAATAATTTTGCTTTTCAAAATTATCTTTCAACCACTTTCTAACATTTCAAATGGTAATAATTTTACTATTTTTTTCCAGCCAATAGTAGTTTTAATAACTACACAACTTCAACGTTACAAAATAATAGACATTACTCTGGACTTTGTAATGGTATGACCTCGAGAAATGCATCTACAATAACCGCTTCTTCATCGTCAATCAAGTTAAATTCAGGATGTCATAAATTAAAAAGGAAGTTGGAAAATTTATCTCCTATCCCATTTATTGATTTGACAGCAGATGTAGAAAATATGCATGAATTCATTAGTGAAAACCAAATAATTGGTATTTCCAAAGGTAATCCATATATATACCCATTTTCTTTTTCTTTTACAACTCAAATACTGTATTATAACTGTTTATGAAATTCAATATTTTACTTATAAATCTTTATTTTATTACAGAATATTTGGATCATGGTGATCAAATTGTGGTATGTCAAACATGTCATGCAAAATTATGGAAAAATGAATCCATTAGAGGAAAAGAAAGAGGAAACACATATTATTCATTATGTTGTGGTTATGACAAGGTTCAACTTCCATATTTAAAGAACGCACCACCAACTTATGAAAGAATGTTTCGAGGAACGGATTCTAAAAGCAAAAACTTTATGAAAAACATTCGACGTTACAATTCAATGTTTTCTTTTACGTCGATGGGTGGTAAAATTGATTCTTCAATCAATAGAGGAAATGCTCCATACATTTTCAGACTTGGTTGTCAAAATTATCATAGTATTGGAAGCCTTTTACCACCAGATGGATCGCAACCAAAATTCTCTCAGTTATACATTTATGATACGGACAACAAAAATTCAAATAGACAGAGATGTTTTGGGTATATTTTCAACCTTCTTATTCATAGTTAATTTCGATCTTTTTTGTACTAATATTATGTATATTTTCAAATTTTATAGTGGGGAAAAACATCAATCTACATCAATCGATAATGATATTATTGAAGATTTGAAGTTGATGTTAGATTCAAATAATGTATTGGTTAGCTCTTATAGGATGGTAAGAGATACTTTTAAAAAATATCCTCAAGTTGATATGAGGTTAAAAATCATCGGCAGAAGAGATCGAGATGGAAGGACATATAACCTACCAACTGATTCTGAGGTTGCCGCTTTAATTATAGGTGACATTTCTGATTCAGTTGAAAATAGAGACATCGTTGTTGAAACTAAGTCGGGATTTCTACAACGTATCAGTGAATTGCATCCTTCTTACCTTCCTCTCCAATATCCGCTACTATTTCCATATGGAGATGATGGTTACAACGTTGATATTCTTCATAGAGGTGTTACATCTACAACAAACAGCAAGCGCGCAAAATGTACAATGAGAGAATTTTTTGCTTTTAGAATTCAAGACAGGGATCATTCGTTCTCAATTATTCTTAATTCAAAAAGGTTGCATCAACAATTTTTGGTAGATGCTTATACCATAATTGAAAGTGAGAGATTGTATTACATACGTAGGCAACAACATGTTCTTAGATGCGAGTCATATGAGAATTTACGTAACCAAAAAGCTCAAGGGACTACATATATCTCCAACGTTGGCCAACGTGTGATATTACCTTCCTCTTTTACTGGTGGTGCGCGCTATATGCTCCAGAACTATTTGGATGCCATGTCGTTATGTAAATGGTTTGGATATCCTGATTTCTTCATAACCTTTACGTGTAATCCCAAATGGCCAGAGGTTAAAAGGTTTCTTAAAGATACTTCACTTCAACCAGAAGACAGACCTGATATACTATGTAGGTTGTTTAAAATCAAGCTTGATGCATTTATTAAAGACTTAAGGGAGAATCACATTTTTGGCATAGTTCAAGCAGGTATTTGAAATAATGTTTCTTCATAATTGATAAAAGTTTATGCTATTTATTATATATTTATTATATTTTTCATTACGGTATAATCATATTTGATTTTTGTGCAAAATATTATGCAGTTGTTTATACAAATGAATTTCAAAAAAGAGGTTTGCCCCATAGTCATATATGTCTATTTATGCATTTTGACTACAAGCTGCCCACTGTTGAATTTATCGATCCGACAATTTCCGCTGAGATACCAAACATAGATGAAGATCCAAAATTGTATTCTCTTGTGAATGAGTTCATGATTCATGGTCCATGTGGAGCTGAAAATATGAATTGTCCTTGTATGGTCGACAAAAAGTGCTCGAAAAACTTTCCAAAGCAATTCTGTAATCATACGTCTGTTGATCAGAATGGTTTTCCATTATATAGGAGAAGAAACGATGGTCATTTTGTTGAAAAATCGGGCGTGGAGTTGGATAATAGAAATGTTGACCCTTACAACAAATATCTATTGAAAAGATATCAAGCACATATTAATGTTGAATGGTGCAATTAGGGTTCTTCTATAAAGTATTTATTTAAATACATAAACAAGGGACCTGATAGAGCTACAGTTGGCATTGTACAAAGCAATAACGAGTCTGATACTAATGATGCGGTTGATGAAATAAATGAGTACTACGACTGTAGATATTTATCTGCAGGTGAAGCATCATGGCGAATTTTTAAATATGATGTTCATTACATGTATCCTTCTGTGGTTAGACTGCCTTTTCATCTTCCTGGTCAACAACAAATTATATATGGGGAAGACGATGATATTGACGATGTTTTGGACAAACCTTCTATTGCTTCTTCAATGTTCACAGCTTGGATGGAGTGTAATGTAGTTAATGCTGATGCACGGAAACTTACGTATGTTGAATTTCCTACAAAGTTTGTTTGGCAACGTGGTGATAGGATTTGGAAGCCACTGAAAGTAGGAAAGTGCATTGGTAGAATTCATTCGGTTTCACCTAATCTAGGTGAAGCTTATTTTTTAAGGATATTGTTAAATAAGGTGAAAGGTCCCAAATCATTTGAAGAAATTCGCACAGTAAATGGTGAAGAATATTCTTCTTTTAGAGATGCTTGTTATGCTCTTGGTCTCTTGGATGATGACAAGGAATACATCGATGCAATCAAAGAAGTGAGTCATTCTGGATCTGGTTTTTACCTACGATTCTTATTTGCTACATTGTTGATGTGTAATAGTATGTCTAAACCGGAGGTTGTTTGGGAAAACACATGGGAATATTTGGCAGATGGAATTCTTTATAACCAACGACAGAGATTCAAGTCTCCAGGTATTAAACTTTATTATTATTATTATTTATTAAATTGTCAATTATTTATTTTTAAACATACATTAATTAATATTTTAATTATAATACAAATATTGATAATAATATTTCAAATTAATTTGCTCTTTCTCCTATAGACTTATCACTCAATGAAGATCAACTTAAGAACTTAATTTTGTTCGAGATAGAACAAGTTTTACTTCGGAACAACTTGAGTCTAAAAAATTATAAAAACATGCCTATCCCGGATGTTGATTATGTTTCTTCTTCAAACAATCGACTTATCATCGAGGAGCTAGATTATGACATTCCCATTATGAATACCGAGTTTGATCGTATGTTTCTTGCATTGACAAATGAGCAGCGTCACATTTTCCTTGATATCATGACTGCAGTTAAACAAAATAAAGGAGGTGTCTTCTTTGTTTATGGTTATGGTGGAACTGGTAAAACTTTTTTATGGAAAACAATATCTGCAGCTATTAGAAAAGATGGTCATATTGTTTTAAATGTTGCTTCAAGTGGGATTGCTTCACTATTATTTCTCGGAGGTAGAACAACACACTCTCGATTTGTAATTCCATTTGAACTAACAGAGGATTTTGTTTGTAGAATAAATCGAGGTAGTGACCTTGCTATCTTATTGAGAAAAACCTCATTGATAATTTGGGATGAAGCTCCTATGGTCCATAAGCATGCATTTGAAGCTTTAGATCGAAGTTTGAAAGATTTATTCAGGTCTGAAAATTCTACCAACTCGGATATTCCGTTTGGAGGGAAAGTTATTGTTTTTGGAGGAGATTTTAGACAAATTCTACCTGTTATTTCCAGGTGGAAGTAGACAAACATTGTTAATGCTTCTTTAAGCTCGTCATATTTATGGCAACACATAAAGATCCATAAATTAACAAAAAAACATGAGACTAACTGTTGGAAGGGATCAATCTGATATAGAAAAGATCAGAGATTTTGCAAAATGGCTGTTAGATATAGGAGAAGGAAAACTTGGTGGTATCAACGATGGAGAAACGGTTATTGATATTCCAGATGATATTCTCATTAATGATCCACATGATCCCATAGGTTCATTAATCGACTTCGTATATCCTTCAATTTTGGAAAAGTACAACAATACAAGCTATTTTCAAGAAAGAGCAATACTTGCTCCAAAAAATGAAGTGGTTTAGGAAATAAACGATCGTTTGCTATCGAAGTTTCCAGGAGATGAGGTTGAATATTTAAGTTCAGATAGTATATGCCAATCTAAATTTGTCCATGATCAGTTTGATGAAAATTTATATTCACCTAATGTTTTAAATGGTCTGAAAGTATCGGGTTTACCAAACCATAAGTTAGTTTTAAAAATAGGTGTTCCCGTTATGTTGCTGAAAAATATTGATCAGAAAAATGGATTGTGTAATGGGACAAGACTCCAGGTGATATCATTGGGCAAACGTGTTATTGAGGCACATATCATATCTGGAACTAATATTGGAAACCGCACTTTTATTCCAAGAACGTCATTAACTCCATCAGAAAAGAAAATTCCCTTCATGTTAGGGTCGAAATGTTGTAATAGTCGAAGTTTGTATTTAGGGTCTTCGAACATTTTTGTAATGTATTTTACTAGGGCATAATATTCGAAGCTTCATGTTTAGTCCTTAGTATATTTTTTGTACGCTTTTCTCTTCTATAAATAGGAGTGGTTACTAGTGTCTTAGTAACGAAGTCTTTACAGAATATTGATTGTACTCTGTAAAATTAGCAAAAGCGTAATAGAGCCAAACAGATCATAGTTACATCGGTGTTCAAATCTTTCAATTCTACTTTGAATTTACACTCTAATTCGTTCAATACTTGATTCATTGTCTCATCAATTGGTATCAGAGCAGGAATCATATCTCTGATCTGATTTTCACTTTGTTCAAAAGGTTTTTGAGTCAACTTTTTGATTCAAAAGTTTCCGCACTTTTTGAAAGTGAAAAATTATTTAGATCTAAGTATGTGATTCGATTCTACACTTAATTCATTGAATCGAGTGTTCTAAGAGTGATTGTGATTTGAATCATACAGTTTGTTGTCAAATTCTCAAAGTTTCTTCAAAAATTCTCAAGGATCTATTCCGTACAACAATGGCGTCATTCAATCTGAATTCCATGACTTCATTTTCTCATCTTCTAGGATCATCCACCAAAATTCCTATGCTCATCCCTGAGTATTACGATCAGTGGGCTGATCGTATGCAGGATTATCTCAATGGATTGGATGAAGAACTGTGGAATTGCATTTCTGGCAATCTCAATCCACCATCGAATGTTCAACCAATTGGTTCTTCTTCTGGAAACTCTGAAGTTGAAAATCAATCTGATCGTCTGAAAAAGCTGGAGAAAAGGTGTGTAAGAGAGCTAAGAGGAGCTTTGCCTCCAGTTGTTTACAACTACGTGAGGAGTTGTACAACTGCAAAGGAAATCTGGAACAATCTCAAGGAAAAATTTCAGGGAAGTGAGAAGACGAAAGTTAATTCTGTGAAGCAATGTTTAGTGGAGCTGAAGGACTTCAGACAGAAAGATGGTGAAACAATTGAAGGTTATTACGATCGTCTTAATGAATTGATATATCGATGCAATCGATATGGTATCACCAGATCAGCCATGGAATTCAATCTGATATTTGTTATGGGACTTCGAAAGGAATGGCGTAGTGTGAGCATGATGGTGAAGAATCAACAGAGCTTTGATACGTCAACATTGAATGACTTGTACAACCAACTTAAGACTCATGAAAGCGAAGTGAACGAAATAGCTGAAGAATCGAAGGCTATGTTGGGAGGTCTATTAGCTTTGGTTTCGAAGATCTCTGAAAAAGATGCTGAGAAAGATGCTTCGGATGAAGATGAAGGGTTCATCATGAACTCAGATGATGAGGCAGTTGCCTTTTATTCAAACAATCGTGTAAAAAAGTTCTTCAAAAAGCCTTTCAATCCGAAGGCAAAGTCGTCTGAGACAAAAGGGAACTTTCTAAGTAAAAGTGCTGGGGAAGAGAAAAAGAAAGATGAGATGAAAGATTCGAAGCCTGTTGAGGGAAAGTCTGAGAAGAAACTAAAGGGAGATGCTGGGATTGATTGTCATTATTGCAATGGTGCTAATCACCTTGCAAATGACTGTATGCTTCGAAAGAAGGATGAGAGAAAGAATAAGGTCAAGGATGAGGCGTACTATGCTGAAAAGTTGGAGGAGGTTCGTGCGAAAGCCAAGAATTTGTCTCTGGTTGCAAAGGGTGCGAATGAGGATGAAGATGGTACTTATCAAATCTGGTCATCTGGATCAGATGATGAGGAAATGCGAAATCCAACCCATGGAGCTACGTTTGCAAAAATGGAGCAAGAATCAGAGGAGGAAACATACGAAGTGCATGGAAGATGCTTCGTATCAAAAGCTGCTGACAAATCACCAATGACCACAAAGGTACGAAACATTCTTGAATCTTTTAATATTCCAGTACATGCTTATAATTCTGAATTAGTATCTTTTGATGAAACTGTTACTTATTTTGATTCGATTGTGGTATCTGCTAGCAATGAGGTTAAGAAGCTGTCAATGCAATTGCTAGAGACACAGAAGAAATTAGATTCGAAAATCACTAAGATAGATTGTCTAGAACTTCAAATAACGAATATCATGGTTGATAGGGACAATTTATCTAGTGATAATAAACTGTTGTTAGCACAAAGAAACATTTACTGTAATGCTGCTAAAAGATTATATGGGAAAATAACTGAACTTCATCATTCATGCGAAATCACTAAAGAACAACATAGAAAATTGCTGCCATTTTTAGCTTATGAAAGAGCTAAGGTAGATAACATTTCGTATGACTGTGAAAAAGAAATAGCTGATTTTGACAAAGTTCCGAATGACAAGTATAGATATGGAATTGTCAAAGTTGATGAATGTCTTGATTCGAATGATTTAGTTAACATTGTAAATGATACTTTGACTAAATCTGAACAAATTCACATTTTGAAAAAGACTGAGAATTCATCATCTGATTCTCAATCTAATTTTGTTGATATTGAAGATAATTCTGACAATATTAGTGAAATTAGTGAGCTTGAAGATGTTGATTGTTCTCAGTTGTCTATTGTTAATGTTGCTTCGAATTCTAAAGGGAAAGAAAAAGTTAAGGATTTGATAGTTGAGAAAGAAACTGATATTCCCTTAACTTCGAAAGTTAGTGAAATGAACTTCGTGGATCTCAAAGATTACCAAACTGATGATAGTGATGATGAAGATGTAGAGAAAGTTTCGAAAGAAAAGAAATCTTCAAAGAAAGAAGTAATTCCATGAATAGTTGTTGACCAAGTGTATGGTGATACACAAAAGTTCGAAAAAGTGATGAATGAAAAAGGTGAACATTATCTTGAAACAAACACGGTGGTTTTTCCAAATTTCAAATGCATAGATGATGTCATTTTTCCAAATCAAGTTTTCGTAACTACCGGAAATGTTGAGAATATCAAACCAGAGTTCAATAAGATGGTTGAGGAGGATAATTCAAAAACAACTGAGGAAGGTTTTTTCGCAAATCAAAACACAGTTGAAAACAACTTAACAAAGAATTCATATATTTTTCAACGACAAAAACCACAAAAACAATGGGTTGAAAAAACAAAAGTTGAAAAAGAGAAAGTAATTCGTGTTGAAAAGGAAAATGAAAAAGTTGTCAAATTAAACTCTAAGGAATTTAAAGATCAAATTGACAAATTTTCGAAGGAAAACAACATTTCAAAAAGACAAGCACGAAAGAAAATATTTTGGCAAAATATTGAGTCTCAAAAGATGTCTGAATCACAATCCATCAAAAAGGTTTTCAACGTTAAAAATGATTCTTTTTCAAAAACTCAACAATCATCTCAATCAAATCAAACAAGGTCTGAAGTACATAAGCAAACAAAGTTTTCGAAAGTTTCTGAAACTAACAAAACAAGAGATTTTTCAGAAAGATCCAATTCAAATCAAAAAGTTTTTCAACGTCAACATTTTAAATCAAAAATTGATACATCCTATGCTTACTCTTATGTTACCAAACCCAAAATTGATTTTGTACCTCAAAAGCCAAATTTTCCTAATTACACAAAGAAAGAAACTATGAGGACGTCACGGGAAAAAGGAATGACTTCAAGGAAGAACATTGATCATTGGCTTGACGGAAGAGGAAAAATGTATCAGTCAAATAAATATTCAAAAGAGCAAATTCATGAAGCATACGAAAAGTATGTTAATACTTCTTCGAATGGCAGCTCATCATCTAAGGATTCGAATATCTCAGTCAAAACATGGAGACCTGTCACAAAAGCGAAGACTGTTCAATCACAAACTCAAGATGCGAAGGGAAAAGTCAGTGAACATTCGAAACTATCAAACACTTATGTTTCGGTTCCTTTAGATGATGAAGTGAACTTAATTGATAGTCTCAAAACCAAAGTTTGTGATTGGGTTAAAAGTTCTTCATTTCATTCGAAATTGAAATCTAATTTCCAAGGACCCAAAAAGCCTTGGGTACCTAAAATTTTTCATTGATTGCAGGTATTGTGTGACGAGCAATATGATAACAAATGGTACATTGATAGTGGTTGCTCTCGTCACATGACTGGAAAGAAGGAGAATTTAAGAGATTTTCGAAGTCTCAAAAATACTGGAGTAGTAAAGTTTGGGAACAATCAAAAGTGTCAAGTCATGGGATATGGAAAAATCACAAATGGACAATTCACAGTGAATCGTGTTGCATATGTTGAAGGTCTTCAACATAACTTGATTAGTGTTTCTCAACTTGTTGTGGGCACTGGCAATCAAGGTCTTTTCAACGAAGAAGGAAGTGTTATTTCGAATGTTAACACAAACGAAATATTACTGAAATCTAAAAGGAAAGGTGACATGTTCACTTTGGACATCAATCCAATTGTAGGCAAACCAGCAGTATGTCTTCTTTCGAAAGCTACATCTGATTTAAGCTGGTTATGGCATCGAAGACTTTCACATCTCAACTTTCGAAACATAAATAAACTTGTGGTACAAGATCTGGTAAGAGGTTTACCTGTACTTAAATTTGACAATGATTCTTTATGTGCAGCTTGTGAAGTTGGCAAGCAACATAAACAAGGTCATCTAATCACAATTGATTCGAAAATTGTTGCACCTCTTGAGTTGATACATATTGATTTGTGTGGTCCTTCGACTGTTTCAACTCTCAACAATAAACGGTACATTTTAGTTATTGTTGACGATTTTTCCAGATTTACGTGGGTTTATTTTCTCAGGCTCAAATCCGAAGTTGCACAAATTATGATTGACTTTATCAAAAAGATGGAAACCACGTTGAAGAAGACTGTTAGAAAAATCAAGAGTGATCATGGAACTGAATTTAAGAGCAAAGTTCTTGATTCATTTTTGGTGGACAAAGGAATTTCGCATAATTTTTCATCTCCATATACACCACAACAAAATGGTGTTGTAGAACGAAGGAATCGCTCATTATGCGAAGCAGCAAGAACCATGTTGGCATATGCGAATTTACCTCAATATCTATGGGCTGAAGCTGTTTCAACTGCATGTTTTACTCAAAACAGATCGTTCATTCATCGTCGATTTAATATTACACCATACGAAATTCTGAATAATCGTAAACCTAATGTGAAGTTTTTTCATGTTTTCGGATGTAGGTGTTTTATTATGAATCTCAAGGATCATCTTTCGAAGTTTCAAGCAAAAGCTGATGAAGGAATTTTTCTTGGATATTCGCACAATTCAGTGGCATATCGAGTGTTAAATAAGCGAACACGAAAAGTGGAAGAAATGTTCAATCTCACATTCGATGATTATTATGTTAAATCAAATGAGCATAGATTTACGAATCATCCAATTTTACAAGAAACACAAGTTGAAACTGGATCTATACAAATGGATGATACTGATTATGATTTGATTTTTGGAATTTCAGATCATGCAGTTGATGCTGAAGTTCATGCTCCTGATAATCACATACCAGAATTTTCAAAACTTACTGATGATTCACCATCGACTCCTCAAGAAGGCGAAACTATGAGTGATAGTCCACTGGAGGGGGAGCAATTGGATTCGAATACTTTAGATGATGAAGAGCATTCTTTCGAGGGGGAGAAAGAACAATTGAATGCTGAAATTGAGGGGGAGCATGTTGTAGAGGGGGAGCATAATGTTGATGATGCTTGTTCGAATGCAGGCTCAGAAAATGATGAAATATACGAAGATGCCCCTTTGGAATTTGATCCAGCATATCCACCCAGGGAAAAATGGACAAGAGACCATCCGAAGGATCAAGTTATTGGGAATCAACAAGAGGGAGTTCTGACAAGAGCTCAAATTCGTGCAAAGAATGAGGTATTGAATACTCATCAAGAATTTTGCATGTTTAATGTTTTCATCTCTAAAATTGAACCAAAAACAATTAAGAATGCAATGGAACACTCAGATTGGGTTGTTGTAATGCAATCGGAGTTGTCTGAATTCGAACGAAACAAGGTTTGGCGATTAATTCCTAAACCTGAAAATGTTTCGATTGTAGGGTTAAAATGGATTTTTAAAAACAAAACCGACAAAGGTGGAAACATTATTCAAAATAAAGCCAGACTTGTTGTAAAAGGATATTCACAACAAGAAGGAATCGACTATGAAGAAACTTTTGCCCCTGTCGCAAGACTCGAGGCGGTTATAATATTTTTGGCTTATGCAGCTCACAAAGATTTTGATGTTTATCAAATGGACGTGAAATGTGCATTTCTCAATGGAGAGCTTGAAGAAACAGTTTATGTGGAACAACCCCCAGGTTTTATTAACGAAGAATATCCTAATCATGTTTATATTTTAGATAAGGCAGTTTATGGTCTGAAACAAGCACCAAGAGCATGGTATGCAACACTTACATCATTTTTGAAACAATCTAAATTTAAACAAGGATCAGTTGATCCCACATTATTTCGAAAGAAAGTGGGGAATCATCTAATGCTTGTTCAAATTTATGTTGATGATATTATTTTTGGCTCGACTGACCCTGCTTTGTCTAGAGAATTCGAAGAATTGATGAAAAGCAAATTTGAAATGAGCATGATGGGAAAAATCAATAATTTCCTTGGATTGAATATTCGTCAAAACAGAGAAGGGATTTTCATTAATCTGGAAAAATATACGAAAAATCTGTTAGAAAAGTTTGGATTGACGAATAGCACAAAGCTTCGTGTACCAATGGCAACAGGCATAAAGCTAACACCATCGTTGGACAAACCTGTTGTTGATATAACGTTGTATAGGAGCATGATTGGTTCATTACTTTATCTAACAACAAGTAGACCTGATATCATGTTTTCTGTGTGTAATTGTGCTAGGTATCAGTCTAATCCACGCGAACCACATCTTACTGCAGTGAAGAATATTTTTCGTTACCTTAAAGGCACAATTTCATTAGGATTGTGGTATCCTTCGAAAACTGGATTCTTCGTTCAAGCATACTCAGATGCAGACTTGGGTGGTTGTAATCTTGATCGAAAAAGCACAAGTGGAGGATGTCAATTTCTTGATGGCAAATTAGTCAGCTGGCAGTCGAAAAAGCAAACGTGTGTGTCAATTTCCACAGCTGAAGCAGAATATGTGGCTGCTGCTGCTTGCACTTCGCAAATAATATGGATCCAAAGTCAATTGCGTGATTATGCAATTAATATGAAAAAGATTCCATTATATTGTGATTCTCAAAGTGCAATAAGAATTTGTCATAATCCTGTGCAGCATTCGAAGACTAAACACATAGCTCTTCGTTATCATTTCATTAAAGATCACGTGGAGGATGGAAACATTGAAGTACATTTCGTGAAAACAACTGATCAATTAGCTGATATATTCACGAAAGCTTTGGATGAAAAATCTCTAATGCGAATAATAGAAGGTCTTGGAATGATCGATGGCAATTCTGTTCCATGCCAAAAAGAAGAATGATAGGCGAAAAAGAATGAATCAGAGGCGCTGAATAAAAGATAACACAAAGTCATTCAACATTCAGAGGTTACTGTTCATGGTCAACGCTTCGACCGCTTCGAATTCGCATGATTGTCACTTATTTTCAGCGTTGAGTTAATGGTTACTGTTCATAGTCAACGCTTCGACCGCTTCGAATTCGCATGATTGTCACTTATTTTCAGCGTTGAGTTAATGGTTACTGTTCATAGTCAACGCTTCGAACGCTTCGAATTCGTACATTTGTCACTCTTCAAGGAATGCCAACTATTCGTCTGTTTGCAACAAATTCAAAAAGATTTTCTTTTGTTTTGTCCTTAAATTTTCGAAAAATCAAAAATTCAAAAAGATTTTCTTTTGTTTTGTCCTTAAATTTTTGAAAATTCAAAAATCCAAAAAGATTTTCGTTTGTTCGGTCTTTATTTAAAAAAAAAAAAAAAATTCAAAATAACAAAAATATTTTTATTTTTAGACTTTTGTTGCAGATTATGATGATGATTCAGAGGGGACAATGCAGGCAGTTTTAGGGTCAGGTAAAATTTTTCGTATGAATTGATATGTTTCTCATTATTCGAATTAGTTAGGTTGTCCCTAGAAGCATGCTGCTGCATGTCATCCAAAGCCTCCATGACTCAATGTGTGTGTACGAAAGCCTTAATGAAATGTTTCGTACGGAAATTTCTTCCCAATCAGGCTTATATTCACATTAGTCTCTGAGCTACCTTACTCTTCTCACAATGAGTTAAGAGTTTCCTGTTTGGTCCAAAACATAACAGAGGTACTTTTCGTGTCTTACACCAATCTTTTTCATCCAAAACATTCTTACACGATCACACACAAAGACGTATATCCGAGAGGTCTCTGATCAAACCCATCGAGACTTAGATATATAAAAACTCTGTGTTTATGATCTGACATCATGAGTCCGTGATGGAAGTGAAACCCAAAAATCTTACAAATTAAGGAATTGACGGGGAACATTGTTCCAGATATATACGAAACTTTTGTTTCTGTACCAATGTTCGAAACTCCAAATCATATTCATTTCGAATGAGTGGTCTTGATCAAGCATTCGAAACCCACGATGTTTGTTACCCAACAAGATCCAGTATACAAATTTTTTATGAATATGATTTCCGTGTGAGTTTCATTCGAATGTCCTAGTCATGTTCAAATTTTTCAAAGCCGACTTGTCACTGACTACACTGGTCATACAAGTAATTTCTGTTACACTTTATCACCTTATGTTTAGGTTGACATGTAACGAAAATTTGAACCTACCCACGAAGCATTCTTAAAAGAAGCCCTTTGATACTTATCAAAAAGTATTCGATTGTAATTCACGGGAACATACACAAGCTGTTGATCATCTCTCTTGATGATTAACGAAACAACCTTTGCCCGGGGTTTAACTGCCTTCGTGTCAAATTAAATTTTTGACATCACAAAATTAAAAAAAAAAAATAAATAAAAAAAAAATTGTTGTTTCTTGTCTAAACTTTCTTTGGCACACTACACACACGAAATCCTCGAGGTTCTGAGTAATACCAACTCAGGCTGATGATTTCGAACATCTGGCAAATGACTTCGCTTTTTATCCCAAAAGTGAAAGAGCCTTGCCTCCATTCGAAGGGTTCTAACGGTTACAATTCTATTAAGGGGATAATGACAGGCTGTGTATACGTGACGTATGGTATTCTGCCCGGTTTTCTAGGTGATGTGACAGACACTTTTTGACGCATGGCTACCTTTCCGCTGTACAGGTCCGATTTTCAAGGTGCCACGTCGGATCTCATTAAATGTATCCCGCTTCAAATTCAAATCATTTAGGGTTACATATAAAAGGGGGTTCAAGAGTACTTTATATGTTTACGCGATCAAAACTCAAAACTTCCCAAATTCTCTGTTCTTCATCTTTTTCAAACCCTAACAATGGCGACTACTGCTCATGTCGATCCTTCTACTGAAGATACTTTCTCAATGTCCAGAAGAATTCAAGATGCTTATTGTTTCTTTAAAACACTCTGTTTTATCCAAAGCAATGTTCAATTCCTTTTCTGTTCCGGTATCCTGGCTTTCTCAAGCAGGATCTACTGCCACATACAACAAAGCCTCTGATTCGATTACTTTTCACCTAATCAATGACAAAAAGGTTAGGCTTTCCAAGAAACTGTTTTGTCAGATTCTTGACATTCCAAATACACCTCCTTTTGTTGAATTTCAATTCTCCCAAATAATTCATATGTTTAATGAAATGGGATATCAGCCCCCATTGTCAAAGATAAGTGACATTAAGAAGTATGGTCTTCCAAAAGTATGGAATTTTTTGTTTGGGATATTTTTGCGTTGTTTAACCGGAAGAACAGTTGGATTAGATAAAGGAAGGATGGAGGTTTATGCCATGGTGGCTGGTTTATACTATGATCTTCCAGCAGACTACTCTACACAGCTATGGAAGGAATTCCAAAAAGGAGTAGAACATACGAATGTTGTTCATGGCATTTCGTGTGCTAGGTACTGGAGTCTAATTCTGCAACATTTTTACAACAAGGAAGGCATCTTGGTTTCAAATGAAGAAGAGAAGGTTACTTTTCAATCTTATCACTTTCCGAAGGAAGTTGTTGACAATGATGATGAATTTCCAAACGTTGCTTGGATTCCAGACGCGATGCTTAAAAGGGTGGATCCTACGAATCCTGTTTTGATTGCATATCTGAAAACATTCGATTCTTCTATTCCTACGGGAATTTTGTTGCCACGCGACGAAAAGAAGACCAAAAAGTGGAAGAAAGCTGATCCTGCTTCACCTGAAAAGAAAACGAAGGGTTCAACATCCTCTAAATTTCCAAAGAAGAAGACAGAAAATGTTGCAGTGACAGTTGAAGCAACACAAGTGATTGAGCCAATAGTGGAAGAGACTCAAGAGAACGTGATTATTCCTTCGAAAACAGGGATGTTTCGAAGAATCAAGATGAAATCCACTCACAAACGAAAGTCACCATCACAGAAGTTGATTCGCAAGCCTCAAATTACTCACCAAGGAGTTTTAATTCGTGAGGTACCTGTTCCTGTTTCTCCCGGATCCAAGAAAAGAGCAGCAGAAGATATGACAAAACACTTGTCACAACCGAAAAAGAAGAAGACGAAGAAGACTCGAAAGATTGTTTTATCTACTGAGTCTACAGAAGAGGATGAACGAATACCAGAAACTCCAGAGTTCACTTCTATCATTACAAGTTCCATTCCTGAGAAGACTGTTATCATACCACCCGAAGTTTCGATTGCCAAGTCAATTTTTGAGGAGGTTCGAACTTCAGACATCCCTGCACACGTATCTGATACGGATGCAAATGTCAACATGGGTGAAGGTGGTTCGAAAGATGCAGATCAAGGTCCAATTATCACTACTCCTTTCGAATCATTGGTTTCTGTTACACCAACATCTACTATTCCTCTCACATCAACCACTGTTTCACCAACCTTTGAACATATCATAAATCAACCAATTACTTCCATTTTTTCCTCTCAATCCACTGATACACCCAAACCATCTTCACCCACTGAAACTGATAATGAAGGGTTTGGTGGAACATTCGAAGACCTAGAGTTTCATGATGAAGAAGAAGAATTTCCTGATCATATGTTAATGACAATGAAGCAATACAAAATTCTTAATCGAAAGTTGAACTCCATCATTCAATCCCAAGCTGATCTTGGCGGAGGTTCAACTATTTCAAGTTTGGAGGTTGATTCTATGCTCAAGATGTTTGAATCAAGAGTAATCAACAAAGTTTCTGGAATGATGAAAGCCTCAGAGTCTGTTATTTTAGAAAAGGTTGATTACACAGATCAGAATTCTGAGCTTCGTGTTAAAACTCTCAGATCTGATTTTATGGGAGAAGTTAAGGATCTGCGAAGCATAACAAAAGAACGACATGTTCTTTTTGTTCAGGAAGTCAAGAAAGTGAGGGAGGATGTTAATTCCCAAATTCACGAACTTCGTGAAGACATGAAAAAGGAAATTCTATCTGTTCAACATGATTATGCGTCCTTGAATCAGAAGGTCGATATCATTTGTAATGCTGTCACTCGATTTGTCAAGCTATACGAAGGTTTGAGTCCTCAAATAACTCAAATCTCCAAGTCTGAAAGTGAAAATTTTGAAGGTGTGATCAAGTTGTTAAAGGAGTTGAAGGAGATCTCAACAAAACCGGTTTCGTCACCGTTGATTACTCCAAAAATTTTATCTCAGAAGTTTGTGCAGTTCGAAGCCATACTTAACAAGCAACTTGCTCCACTATTTCGCATATCCAGTCTTCTTCCCACAACTACTGCCCCTCCTGTTTTCACAGGGGTGCAAGGGGGAGAAAGGAAGTCAACAGAAGAAGAAGCGAAAGTGGTGGGCAAGGTATTTTCATCTAGCATCCCTTCAACAAAACCAGTAATTGTGTCTGCTCAACCAGTGACCTCAACAATCGTAATAACATTACCAATTTCAAGAACAATTTCGAAAGGAATTGTAATTGGTAAACCTTTGGAATCTGGTGAAAGTGGTTCGAAGCTAAAAGACGTAACTGAAAAATCTGCTTCGAAAGACAAAGGAAAATCAATTCTGGTTGAAAAATCTAAAGAAGAAAAGAAGGCTGAAGCTGAAGCTGAACTCGAGAAAATGAGGCTTATTCAAAGCATCATGACTCAGAGGGCTGGTGATCCGAAGGGCATGAATAAAGGTGATCCAGTAAAACATTACAACTATGAAACAATCGAAGCCTTGGTTGCCTTTAATCACATGTACTCATTTGATAAGAAGCCAAAACAGAGTTATGTGGTTACAAACACTGATGCATGCCAGTTGGATTTCCCTATAAATGAGATGATGTTCATCATGCCTCAGTTCAAAGCTGAAGGGAATTTCAAAGAAAAAGATGAAGGGACTCATATGAAAATTCGTTTTCATGCAGTACTTGGCAAAGCCCCTGAGGATGTTTGGTCACTGATCAAGATCAAGAAGGTGATAAGCATGAAAAAGGATGTGGTCTTTGAAAACATTGCTCAAAATGTTAAATATGTTGTGGCCAGGGCAAATAAAAAAAACATGCGAATTCACTATTGCAGATTTTCCTCTGATGAACTTGTATGACCTTATACAAGTGGCATTGCTTCTGAAAGATAGATCCTTTTCTTTTCTGCAAAACACAGATCCAGAGGAATTCAAACTTGGAGTTGCTCACATCAAAATCTTCATTGAGAATTATTATGAGTGCCTAGCACTGACTGATGTGGAGTTGGCTACTGCAAAGGGAATGGAAGTAAAAGTTCCAATGGCTCCTTCGTTGACTCAGACTGAGTTAAAGAGATATGCTGATGGAGAAATATGTTTAAAGCCATTTGGAATAGTTTTTGCTGGAAAGGATAAAGCTGGAAAAGCGAAGCGGTTTTTGTTCCAAGCTAGCGAAGTGGAAAGATATTCTACATCTCAATATACGAACTTGATTGTTCGTATGAACCACTGCAAAAAGAACAATGAAGGAGACAAGAAGGAATTGAAGAAAATTATTTCTTGGTATACTGAGGTTCGAAGAGTTTTGCTGTACTCCATTACTCTACTTACAAACTGAAGACTTCGACTTTGATTACAAAGGGGGAGATTGTTAGGGTCGAAATGTTGTAATAGTCGAAGTTTGTATTTAGGGTCTTCGAACATTTTTGTAATGTATTTTACTAGGGCATAATATTCGAAGCTTCATGTTTAGTCCTTAGTATATTTTTTGTACGCTTTTCTCTTCTATAAATAGGAGTGGTTACTAGTGTCTTAGTAACGAAGTCTTTACAGAATATTGATTGTACTCTGTAAAATTAGCAAAAGCGTAATAGAGCCAAACAGATCATATTTACATCGGTGTTCAAATCTTTCAATTCTACTTTGAATTTACACTCTAATTCGTTCAATACTTGATTCATTGTCTCATCACTTCAAATTCCGAAGAAGACAGTTTCCATTGGCTGTATGTTTTGCAATGACCAATAATAAGAGTCAGGGACAGTCGTTATCAAAGGTTGGTTTGTTTCTCAAACATCCCGTCTTTTCACATGGCCAATTGTATGTTGCCTTATCTAGAGTTCAAAGCAGGGAAGGATTAAAATTGTTAATTTTAGATAAGGATGGTAGTCTCACAAATAAAACTTTCAATGTCGTTTATAAGGAGGTTTTTGAGAATTTATAAGAACCGTTTTTCTACCAGCTTTTATTTTGTTTTCGTGTATCACATTTCATCCATCATATTAATTAATTAATTTATAATACTTTATTGTATTTGATTTATTCATGTTAATTACATTACAATATCATAATTTTTCATTATTTCTAAAATTTAATATCTTTTTATTTACACTATCAAAAGTTTAATTATATTTCAATTTTTAAACTGTGGAGTTTCACGGGTTTAAACCTAGTATACCAAATATACATATCCTATGTTAATTATTTGGACAAAACCAAATTGTAATTCTTCAATGAAAAAATTGCAAAAATGGTCCCTGTGGTATGCATTTTTTTGGGTTTTAGTCCAAACCTCGACTTTTTTGGATTGGAGGTCCTTTTGGACTAGTTTGTATGCAGTTGTGGTCCCTGTCCAAACTAAAAAGACTATTATACCCTTAATGAATTTATTTTTCATTTTTCTTTCACTTTTAAAATTATTATTATTATTAAATATAAAAATGGGCCCACCTCTCTCTCTCTCTCATGTATAATCGTCTTCTTCCTAAAAAAACCCACACAACTTCTTCAATACACACCACAACAATCATATTCTTCAATCTCATACATCAATCTATCTTCTCCTCCACCTCTGCAAGATTCATGTCTAAATAACATTGAATCATTGACAACAATCTGCAAGATTTCAGCACTTATTAGCAATTCGATGGGCGACGGGAAAAGGGAGCTCCAGTCCTTGGTTTTCATTTGATCGAGAAGGCTAATCACGAACGAGGCAGTGGCAGGGAAGGCTTGGGAGAGAAAAACGATCCCTGCAAAAATAAATACACTTAATGGAAAAATGGAAGTAAATTGCAGAGAACATAAAAGGTGGTTTCAAGCTTGCTAGTTCGTCATCGTCAAGTTCTATCACTGCAGAAGAAAAGATGTCATGGCTAATAAGAGGAAGACAACTCGAAGGGTGTTTGAATTTGTTCTTGTTGATTACAGAATTATAAAATTCATGGAAAAATGGAAGTAAATTGCAGAGAAGATAAAAGGGGGAAGTATGGTAGAATACCAGCCTTACGAGAGCATCATAGAGCTCTTCCGGTAAAATGCAACCATTATGTTCGACATCAATGGCTTGGAAAATACGATAAAGCTCAAGCTCCTTGTCATCCATGTACCTTCTGAACTCCTGATAATCAACTCTTCCATCCCTATTTGCATCGCAAACCCTAAGTAACTCTTTCACGTACTTGTAATCCGTCGAAATTTGCATCGCCGGTAGCCCTACCCCGATCTAAACGGAATCCAAGTACCATGCGTTTGATGTATCAAAGAAATTAAAAAACCTCCGAAATCGTGATTCTCTCTCGTCTTTTGTCTCTCTCAACACCAATAACACATGTTCGATTGTCACTGGTCCCTGCTCCTTCACAAGATTACAGCATCCCGCCGGTAAGTCCCTTGCGGAAGATCGACACCGGTGGTGATCTCCGACATGCTTAATCGCAGATGATGCCATCAAGAAATAAACCCTCAATTGCTTAAAAACATATCCCAAAATTGCTATACGAGAAAAGATCTATATGTGGAATTAGGTTCAAGAAATCAAAACGCATACAGTAGAAATAACTTGACCCGATCAATTCAAAGAAAGGCTCAATCTTTCCAGGTCAAAATTGTGGAGCTTTTGTTAATGGCGCACGAGAGAGAGAGAGAGAGAGAGAGAGAGAGAGAGAGAGAGAGAGAGAGAGATTGGGGTGTGGGCCCCATTTTATTATTATTAAAACATTAAGTTAAATAGAAAAAAATATAAAAAAATATATCAAAAGGGCAATTTAGTCATTTCAATTTTCGGATGGACCATTTTCACATACAAACGAGTCCAAAAGGACCACCAATCCAAAAAAAGTCGAAGTTTGGACTAAAACCCCAAAAAAATGCATAAGCACAGGGACCATTTTTGCAATTTTGTCTTCTTCAATTGGAGTGTTAATTATTTAGACAAAACCAATTATTTAATCGGATAATTTGACTCGAATATTCAGACTTTGACTGGTTTCAGCGAAACCAAATTATTATTTTGAAAATCCGATTGGTTTTTGTTTATAAAATAAAACAGAATAGTCCAAAAAAACAAATAAAAAATTATTATTTTGTTATATTTAATATATATCTTTAATAATTTATAAATTAATTAAAATTTTCTTTTAGTAGATTAATTTTTTTACCATTATAATACTTTAATATATATTTCTTATCAAACATTTTTTGTCTATAAAATAATAAACTATAAGATATTTTTTTGGTAGATGTTTATAAATTTTAATTCAAAACTAATTAAACAATTTTCTCTAGTTTCTATTATAGAGTTGGTTAATACTAGAGCTATATATTTATTAAAATGTCATGATTCTTAAAAACTGAATTCTAAAAACCGATCCAATCAAATTATAATTTGGTTGGATCGGATCGGATTTGAATTTACTTTAGAGAAAAGTTGTCAATATCAGGATCTTACCCAAGATTGTTTTATGTATTACAATATCGTGATTGTAAGAGCAGATCGGGATCGGAAGATCCCACTAAAATGAACTCATGATCAAATTTGTTCATAAGGGCTTAGATGTGCATTATAGATTATACTTGATGTACATTAAGATGTTGATATGGAATCAACTTTCACTTTTTAAGCATGAATCATAACTTTTGTTACTGTAAACCATACAAATTACGAAGAAAACATCTTAATTGCAAAAAGAAACAAGATCATTGTGATCATGTACAACTAATGGCTTAAGACCACAAAAAGGAATATCATTAGTATAACATGTAGAGATAAATTGATGAAGTGATGATGCTCTATGAGACTTCATGTAACTTGTGATACTCAATTTCAAGTTGAATAGACGGATTTTTGAGGCTCGACTATATAATAAAACTAAAGAGGTAGGATCAGATCGTGTTAAAAATAGATTTTGCTTCAGATAAATCCTAGTGAGATCGGGATCTTCACAACCATGGTTTGGACTATTTGGATCCACGTTTTGAAAAGTGAAATCAGTTTGGATTCACTTGATCAGATCACATTAAACTGATCTATCCAAACAAACACCCTATAACATCTGCATATTGAAAGATCTATATGCCTAAGAGCCATTATAGAAGGATATTTGCTAACAGCGTATGATCCTATATGTTCACACCTTATAGAAAGTTGCTACTTATTGATAATTTATTAAAGTAGTTTGATTATTAATAAATATTATCAACACTTGTATTTAAATTGAGAATTATTATTTCTAGGAAATAATAATAAAAAAAAACAAAAACTAGTTATATTCGTAAGGTATGAATATATAAGTCATGTATATTTGTTTTGGACCCTTAGTATTTTATTTTGATATAACATGGAACATGCTACTCATGAGCTTTTGTGAAAGACACACCACCCATCCCATCTCCACCTAGTTGTTATGAATCCTCCGTGGAGTGGGAGGATTGTGTGTTTGGTTTTGTGTTTCACTCCATGCTTTCTTACATGACCATACTTGCATGTTTAATTAAGGTATGGTCCTTACTTGATGTGTGCTAGTATATAAGAGAACATGGACAACAACACCAACGGGATTCTAGGCATGAGCAACGTTTGGTTTCTCAATGAGCAGATCGATGATTGCTTGGAATTGGCGCGTCTTCCCCAACTTTCTTTCTCACGACGTCGGTAAACAGATCATCACCATGGGCTAAGTTTTTGGGCCATTGTTATATATATATATATATATATATATATATATATTATACATATAACTAGCTGGACTATTTGTTGTCTTGGGCCTGAGCCCAAGTTGCCCATGTATGGGGTCGGGCCTGATAAGCATACATGCATATCAGCATGAGTCACAAAGACAACAAGTACATACAGGTATATCAGCAAGTGTCAAAAAGACAACTATCATCCTACAAACGAAATCCAGTGGGTCGACATTGGTGCATTCGACCCACGAGTACAGTGAAGAGACTCACCTGAACTACTCAATAGAATCCCAACAACTACCTCTGATGGGTTTCGAGCATAACAACAATTCTTATGTGTGCATGCAACGCTAATGCTTTGGATCTAGGTTTTCTCTAATTGAACATGCAAACTTTTAACACAAAAGGAGAAACCCAAGGATGTAACTATAATTTTCGAAATCAACATAAAACTAGGGTTAGGTTACATAACTTGATTTTTATAATGTAATAACAATGATTCCCTTGTAAATCTTGAAGCTTGAGAACTTATTGTCACAAGTGTTAACACCTCTAATGGCTCACAAACACACAATGAAAGAGAACGATATGAGAGAGGATGAAGGAATTTTCGGTTTCTTATTCTTAGAATGATTGGCCGAAAATCATAGGGTTTAGAACCCTTTATATAGTGCACCAATGATGCTATGAATAACCATAATCTGAATAAAATATCATTATCTCAGATATGATAATTATCTACCTCCTTTGATTATCCATATATGATAAGATATTCTAGAAATTCTAGAATAATCTTATATATATCATATAATTTCGTCCACCCTTCCCCTAGGAAGGTTCTGGACCCTTTTGCTCATGTAACACTCCAAATAAGTTAAATACCCTTTGTACCCTTGAACTGAAAAAGTATAACATAATGGTCCCTTAAGTACGTTGGGCGTACTTCAAGAATACGCTTAGCGTACTAAGGATGGATGATCGCGGAGGGTCAGCACGTACGCTGGGCGTACCAAAGGGTACGCGAGGCGTACATGACGAATATTCAAAACCCTAATCCTCGGACTTGACACCTATTTAATGTAACGACGTAATTTTTCAAACAACTTTTTCATTTTCAAACACAATAAAACTCAGTTTTATATTCTCAAAATCATAAGTATCTCAAATGTCAACAATTCCACACATATAAAATCAAATCCCAGAATCATAAACAATCTCTCGCCAGTGTGTACAATCATGCCGGTGCCTTCCCGCGATCCTCTGAAGTACCTGAAACACATATCACATAACACGGTAAGCACGCATGCTTAGTGAGTTCCCCAAAATACCACGTACACATAATTAGCCACTCGGGGCTATAACTCTGCGAGACCTTCCGGTCAATGTGTCTCAGTGGAGCCTTCCGGTCCCACGACTCTGGTAGACCTTCCGGTCCTACCCATGATGACCTTCCGGTCCTAAATTTGTAGACCTTCCGGTCCTACTCTGTTGACTTTCCGATCCAAACTCTGTTGACCTTCCGGTCCAAACTCTGTTGACCTTCCAGTCCAACCCATGCAAACTCAGGATATAACATATACATATCACATAAAAACATATATCACATAACCCTTATAAGCACATAAGACCTTCCGGTCACACACAATTACCACTATAGGTAAGGTATAGTGAGAAGACTCACCTCGTAAGTTAGCTAGTAAAATCTCGTGCTCGAAATCCTCGATCTCGCCTCCGTCTGTCACAAGGGTAAGACTTCTAATTAATACACTCCTTACACTCTTATTCCTATAGAATGGGTAAAATAACATTCTACCCCTCCCTGACCTTTCTTAGTCGTTTTGACCAAACCCTAAGGTCAACAGAAGTCAACTCTAGTCAACAGTCCAATTTTGACCAGACTCGCCGAGTCCACCTGTATCTTCTGAATTCTTTCACGGGTCTCAAACAACTCGTTGAGTTAACCCCTCCTAACTCGACAGGCTATCACTGGGTCACAAGTACTGGGTCGAACTCGCTTCGGCTCGCCGAGTCGTCTCATAGACTCGGCGAGTTGACCCAATTGGATTTCTCAATTGATCGTCTGAGGTCAGATCTGTAACTCTAGCTCATAGATCTAGCCTCCTAAAATCCAAAAGTCACGTAAAGGTCCAATCTTGGTGTCCATGCATGGTGTATATTGCTTTATATACCATTAAAACTCCATTAATGCTTCCTAGCTTCAAAGCTCTATGGTTGCACAACTAAGGCTTCACACTTTCGGACTCTCTGGACCTAACAAGGTCCAGATCTATAATACCAGCTCACAAAAGGGGTTGGATGCACTCAAAACCCCATCAACAAGGTAATTCAAGCCCTAATCCTCAAGAGATGAGATCTACACAATAAGGAAGAAAGGTGTCAAATTGATACCTCCAACTGAAGCTCCTTTCTTGAATAACACAGATCTACAATCTTCTCTGCCCCCCCCCTTAGCTTGAACCTTCTTCTTTCTTGCAAAATCACACCAACTTGCTCAAGATAGCTTTCTCTCTCACTTTACACGCTCAAGGATCTTTAGGGTTGCTCTCTGGAAAATGTGGCCAAATAATCCTTAAAAAAAATAGTAATTAAAATAATATACTTGGGAATCCGGGTGTTACAATTCTCCCCCACTAGAATCAGACTTCGCCCTCGAATCCCCTTCGATGCTGCCATTGGACCTGAACTAGGGGAACCTCCTTGTTCCTCAGAACCTTCACTTTTCGATTCACGATCGCGATCGGCTTCTCAATATAATTCAGGCTCGAATCAACCTGAATGTCCTCCAGTGGCACCACCGCCGTCTCATCGGCTACACACTTCCTCAACTGGGACACGTGGAAGGTGTTATGTATCTGACTCAACTCCATAGGTAGCTCCAACTGGTATGCTACCCTACCCACTCTGGCGGTCACTCTGAAAGGACCGATGTATCGGGGTCCCAACTTACCCCGCTTCCGGAAACGGATCACCCCTTTCCATGGGGATACCTTCAGAAGCACAAAGTCTCCGACCTAGAACTCGAGCTCAGATCGTCGCCTATCCGCATAACTCTTCTGGCGACTCTGGGCTGTCAGTAACCTCTGCCTGACCTGCTGAATCTGTTCGGTCGTCTTAAGCACTATCTCAGTGCTACCTATCACTCTCTGCCCCACCTCTCCCCAACAAATAGGAGTCTGACACCTCCTTCCGTATAAAAGCTCAAAGGGAGGCATACCAATACTTGAATGGTGGCTGTTGTTTTAAGAAAACTCAGCCAATTGAAGATATGTGTCCCAACTCCCACCGAAGTCCATAACACATGCTCGAAGCATGTCCTCGAGCGTCTGGATCGTCCGCTCACTCTGTCCATCTGTCTGTGGGTGGTAGGATGTACTTAAATGTACGCGCATGCCCAACTCCTCGTGAAGTTTCTTCCAGAACCTGGAAGTAAAACGCACGTCTCGATCCGACACTATCGAAATCGGCACCCCATGCCGTGCTACCAAATCCTTCACATAGATCTCAGCCAATCTCTCCGTAAAAGAGCTCTCACTAATAGCAAGGAACTGAGTGCTCTTCGTCAGTCGGTCTACAATCACCCATATTGCATCAACTCCACGTGCAGTCCTCGGTAACTTAGTAATGAAGTCCATCGAGACATGTTCCCACTTCCACTGGGGAATCTCCAGAGGCTGCAATGGACCATGTGGACGCTGGTGCTCGGCCTTGACCCTACGACAGGTCAAGCACCTTTCGACTACCCACGCAACATCCCTCTTCATACAAGGCCACCAGTAGTCTCTCTTCAGGTCCAAATACATCTTAGTGGCCCCGAGATGGATCGAGAATCTCGATCTATGTGCCTCCTCCATCAATGTGCTACGATCTCCGCCCGTATAAGGCACCCAAATCCGTCCATGAAAGGTCATAAGCCCTCGACTATCCATCACAAACTCGGATACCTGCCCAATCACCTGCTCCTTCTTGCGGTTCTCCGTTCTCACGGCCTCCGCCTGGGCCTCTCGAATGGTATCCAACACCGGAGTCGTCACTGTCGTCCTCATGCACACATCCCGAATCGAGGCACTCTCCGCCCTGCGGCTTAGGGTATCGGCTACCACGTTAGCCTTGCCCGGGTGATACAGGATCTCACAGTCATAATCGTTTACCACATCCAACCATCTCCTCTGATGCATGTTCAGGTTGGGCTGATCCATCAGGTACTTCAAGCTCTTGTGGTCCGTGTATATGGTACACCGAACCCCGTATAAATAGTGGCGCCAGATCTTGAGGGCGAACACCACCGCCCCCAGCTCTAGATCATGGGTGGAATACCTCGCCTCATGAGGCTTCAACTGCCTCGATGCATATGCTATCACGTGCCCTCACTGCATAAGCACCGCGCCCAACCTAGATATAGATGCATCGCAGTAAACCATAAAGTCCTCCATCCCCTCAGGAAGGGCTAACACCGGGGCTTCACACAATCTCTGGCGAAGAATCTCGAACGAGGTCTGCTGCTCGGGACTCCAAGTAAAAGTAACACCCTTCCGAGTCAATCTGGTGAGAGGAACAATAATCTTGGAGAAATCTTTGATAAATCTCTGATAGTAGCCGGCCAATCCCAGAAAACTCCTGATCTCGGTGGGGGATCTCGGCACCTCTCAACTCATAACAGCCTCAATCTTGGCCGGATCGACCAATATCCCATTCTGATTAACGAGGTGCCCCAAGAACTGGACCTCTCGTAACCAGAAATCACACTTGGAGAATTTGGCGTAAAGCCTCTCCGATCTCAATACTCCAAGGATCTCTCTCAAATGCTCCTCATGCTGCTCTCTGGATCTCGAATACACCAAGATATCGTCGATGAACACGATCACCGATCGATCCAACATAGGCCTGCATACCCGGTTCATGAGATCCATGAACGCTGCTGGTGCATTGGTGAGCCCAAAAGGCATCACCACGAACTCGTAATGCCCATAACGAGTCCTAAATGCTGTCTTCTGAATATCTTCCTCCCGCACCCTCATCTGATGATACCCAGATCTCAAGTCAATCTTGGAAAACCAAGACGCACCCTGCAACTGATCGAACGGATCATCGATCCTAGGTAGTGGATAACGGTTCTTGACCGTCAGGTTGTTCAACTCCCGGTAATCAATGCACATCCGGTGTGAACCATCCTTTTTCTTGACAAAAAGGATCGGTGATCCCCACGGCGAGCTACTCGATCGGATGAATCACTTCCCCAACAGCTCCTGAAGCTGCGAGGATAGCTCCTACATCTCTGGTGGCGCAAGGCGATAAGGTGCCTTGGCGATAGGTGCCGCCCCCAGAATCAAATCAATATGAAACTCCACCTGCCTCTCGGGAGGCACACCCGGCAACTCCTCGGGGAAAACATTCGGGAACTCCCTCACTACCGGAACATCAGCGACAAAACTCGGTCTCTCAGAGCAAATCGCGTATCCATCACATACGCTACGAAACCCCTACAGCCCTCCTGTAGGCTCTGTCTCACTCTGGCAGCTGAGCAAAATGCTGATCCAGATCGAGTACCCTCGCCATATACTGTAAGCACTCCCCCACTAGGGTCTCGTATAGTCACCAACTGACGCTCGCAGTCTATAACAGCTCCGAATCGACTCAACCAGTCCATTCCCATAATGACACAGACATCCCCCATCACAATTGGTACCGGATCTATCGGAAACTCAACACCGAAAATCTCGAGTACACACCCCCGAATCACATCAGTAGCAAAAACCGTGTGCTCTTCGGCTATGGAAACTCGCAGAGGTCGACTCAACGCCTCCTTTCGGATGCTGATGTGACGGCTAAATGCTAATGACAAGAAATATCGGCTTGCACCCAAGTCAAATAACACCAAAGCAGGTACAAAATTCACAAGAAAAGTACCTATGTATAACACAATATAAGCACAATATATCTCAGCCACAGAATAAGCAAGGGAATACATACCAGCCACAACATAAGGTGCTGCGCGGACCTCTTCCGCTATCAGCTGGAAAGCTCTCCCGCGAACCCTCGTTGCCTCGACCTTTGCTGTCCGACTCTCAATAGCTCGTGCAGCAGCAGTGGCAGATCCCTGTAATAGCTGCGGGCACTCGACCTTTCGGTGGACAGTCTGGTTGCAGTGAAAACAGACCATGAACCCCTTGGGGCAATCCTTGGCTATGTGCCCCTCCTTGCCACATTTGTAGCAAGCACCTGCTCGACAGATACCCTCATGTCCCTTGCCGCACTTGCCACATGTGCGGCCCTTCTGGCCTTCATATCTCGAATCAGCGGGCTTTGCCCGCTTGGCTGCCGGCTGAGACTATGCCAACCGCCTATCCCTCCTCTGAGACTCCGCCTCCTCCCTGACCTGAGTCTCTAGCTCAATCTCCCTCTTCCGGGCATTTGCTTGAAGTTCAGCAAATGTCCGGTATGACGAGTTCGCCACGAACTCACGAATATCTCTCCTCAGTATGCTCAAATAACGACTCATATGTGTCTATTCGGTAGACACGTGCTCAGGGCAAAACAACGCCCTCTCATGAAACATCATCGTAATCATCGTCACAGACTCAGTCCCCTGCTTGAGGGACAAGAACTCCTGGGCCAAACGTTCCCTCTCTACCGGGGGAACATACTTCTCTCGAAACATCGTGGTAAATCTCTCCCATGTCATTGTAGTGTGCTCTACAGGAGTGAAAGTGTCTGTCACAAACTTCCACCAGTCCTTCACCCCCAAGCGAAGCTGGTTCAGCGCGAACCGTACCCTCAAATGTAGAAACATCCCTCGATATTAGAGATCAATCTCATCGCAGCAATCGGATCCTGAGTCCCATCAAACTCTGGTGGCTTCATGTTGCTGAACTACCGGTACAGCAACAAGTCACCTCCCTGTGGCCTGGCAGCAACGACGGCTGCAGTGGCTGCAACAGCCGCCGCCTCGGTAAGAGCAGCATATCTCTCATCAAACATCTCAATCAGGGTGGTCTTAATAGACCCAAACATCTCTGGTATCTCTGCTTAAATGGCTGCGGCCACCTCCTCGTGGATCTCCTGCGAATCTCCTCGTCACTAGTACCACTGGTACCATTGCCTCCAGCGTTGTGGCGCGTAACCACCATGATGTCTCTGAAACACAACACAATTAATAAGAGACTCGACCGAGATTACTCACACTCGATCACTCGCTCCTACTCGTCCCCTAGCACCCTAAGGATTCTTACTTGGGCTGCTCACTGATCCGGTGTTTCCAGTAGTACGGGCCTAATACTACCTTCCACACCGCATCCGTACTCACCCCAAGTCCTCCTCCTAGGATCCCAGATCGCAAGTACACTATGCTTTTCAGAACACGGACTACTCTCTTGTAGACCTCTCATAAACTCCTCTCTGCTACCTACTCACACTCGAAGTAATTCACAGTAGCAGTAATTCCTAGGCTGAGACATCACAAATCAGACCACTCTAGTCCTAAATATGAAATACCTAGCCTACTCTCTAGCATACATAACATATCTCATAATATCTCATAACACATAACGTAAGGGTATTTTGGGAAATCACCGTTCGGGCACTGGCTGATTGTACACACTGCTCTTTTTCGCTTTCTCTTGAAATCTCTTGCTCGTTTTAGAAAATCGCTTCTTTTTTGAAAACTTTTCTCAAATCCTCAGTTTGAGTCCAGATATGCTCGAAGGTGTATCCGAATCCCTCAAACCAAGGCTCTAATACCAACTTGTAACGACATAATTTTTCAAACAAAATTTTCATTTTCAAACACAATAAAACTCGGTTTTATATTCTCAAAATCATAAGTATCTCAAATGTCAACAATTCTACACATATAAAATCAAATCCCAGAATCATAAACAATCTCTCGCCAGTGTGTACAATCATGCCGGTGCCTTCCTGCGATCCTCTGAAGTACCTGAAACACATATCACATAACACGGTAAGCACGCATGCTTAGTGAGTTCCCCAAAATACCACGTACACATAATTAGCCACTCGAGGCTATAACTCTACGAGACCTTCCGGTCAATGTGTCTCAATGGAGCCTTTCGGTCCCACGACTCTGGTAGACCTTCCGGTCCTACCCATGATGACCTTCCGGTCCTAAATCTGTAGACCTTCCGGTCCAAACTCTGTTGACCTTCCGGTCCAACCCATGCAAACTCAGGATATAACATATACATATCACATAAAAACATATATCACATAACCCTTATAAGCACATAACACCTTCCGGTCACACACAATTACCACTCTAGGTAAGGTATAGTGAGAAGACTCACCTCGTAAGTGTTGGATATAGTGTCTAAGTCCATAACTATATTTGGTATGTACTTGACCCGACCCGACATGGTCCATTTGGGTTGCACTTCACCCGAACAATTTATGGATAATCGTTTGAGAATAGTATAAGTTATGATTTATTAATATATTATAAGTCCTAATATATTAATATAAAATCATATTATTTAATTAGTATTGATCTATAATTAATTTAGAATTAATTTAGAGATCAAAAGTATGACTAATTAAATATGGGCTCTTGTATTTATATAGTGTGGGCTAATGCTTATTTGGAATGGGCTAGGCTTGCATGGAAAGTCCATGGATACTCCATGGAGCTTTAACCTATGGATCTCATGGAAATGAAAAGACATGGGTATTAGGGTTTACATGGATGTAACCCTAATCCACCACACTATATAAAGGAGGCTTTGGTTCTTGAAATTGCACTAGTTGATGTGTGTAAACTAAGAGGGCCGATTTCAAGAAGTTTGTGACTATTCTCTCAAGTTTCCAAGTTTGTGGTGATTTGTGACTTCCATTTGAGGCATCCACATTATTGGTGCTAGGCTCTCAAACTCCAAGCAATCAACTACTACTACAAGGTAAGTAATTCTACTAGTTTTATTTGATTCAAGTACCCCATGCCATGCTAGTTAGGATAAGAACCTTGGAAAAATAATTATTTGCATGTATCTTAGTCAAACATAGATCCAAGGTTTCTAGGGTTGCATGTACACCATAGGAGTGTTAGAATGCTCAAAACCCATCAGTGGTATCAGAGCCTGGTTTGTTTATTTGATACTTGATGCAAAAAAAAAAAAAAAAAAAAAACTTGAAAATCGAAGTTTTGTTCAAAAGCTCATATCAAAATTTCAAGTTTTGTATATGTACTTACGATCGTAAGATAGTTGGGTGCAAATGGATCTTCAAGAAGAAGACCGACATGGATGGTAATGTACACACTTATAAGGCACGACTGGTTGCAAAGGGTTATTCTCAAACTCCGGGAGTTGATTATGATGAGACCTTTTCACCAGTGGCCAAGATTAAGTCTATTAGGGTTCTGTTAGCCATTGCTGCATTTCATGATTATGAAATATGGCAAATGGATGTCAAAACCGCTTTCCTTAATGGAAAGTTGGCTGAAGATGTTTACATGGTTCAGCCAGAGGGTTTTGTCAGTACAGAGTACCCCAGTAGAGTGTGTAAGCTCGAGAAATCCATTTATGGATTAAAACAGGCACCTCGCAGATGGAATCTTTGCTTTGATGAGAAAATCAAAGAATTTGGCTTTTCAAGGAGTGAAGATGAATCTTGTGTCTATATCAAGGCTAGTGGGAGTATAGTCAGCTTTTTGGTACTGTATGTGGATGAAATGCTACTCATAGGAAATGACATCCCAACCCTGCAGGAAGTAAAGTCCTGGCTTGGGAAGTGTTTCGCTATGAAGGACCTTGGAGAAGCTGCCTATATCCTAGGGATAAGGATTTTGAGAAACAGGAGTAAAAGACTAATTGGACTTAGTCAAAGCACATATGTGGACAAAGTGTTGAAAAGGTTCAACATGCATAACTCCAAGAAAGGAGAGTTACCCATCCAGAGTAACGCCAGATTGAGTAAGACACAAAGCCCTAGTACTGAGGCTGAGATAGCAGAAATGAGTCGAATACCTTATGCTTCAGCTGTAGGATCGATCATGTATGCTATGACGTGTACTCGACCTGATGTAGCCTTTGCTTTGAGCATGGTTAGCAGGTATCAGGGGAACCCTGGCAAGGCACACTGGACTGCGGTAAAGAATATCCTCAAGTACCTACGGAGGACTAAGGACTGGGTCCTTACCCTCGGTGGCAGTGAGGACTTGAGAGTTGTAGGGTACAGTGATGCTAGCTTTCAGACTGACAGGGATAATTTCCGCTCTCAGTCGGGCTGGGTCTTTACTCTAAACGGAGGGGCAATTACTTGGAAAAGTTCCAAGCAGGAGACAGTGGCTGATTCCACTTGTGCATCAGAGTATATAGCAGCAAGCGAGGCAGCAAAGGAGGCTATATGGCTAAAGAACTTCATCGGAGACCTTGGAGTTGTACCAGCCATAAAGGAGCCAATGGAGATTTTCTGTGACAGCAATAGTGCGGTTGCCTTAGCCAAGGAACCAAGATATCATGGGAGATCCAGACACATTGACAGAAAATATCACTTCATCAAACATCGAATAGAAGAAGGAATCCTCGTGGCAAAGAGGGTATCATCGGATGAGAACCGAACAGATCCCCTCACGAAGGGACTGACTCGGGCTAAGCATCTCCAGCATGCTCGGAGCATAGGGCTGAAGGATGATATTAGTTTTAGTAGTTAGATAATCTTGAAATTTGTAAAATGTAATTGACATTTGATGATAAATAAAAGTTGTTATTTATGAGTAAAGTGTTGCTATCTCTTGTCAATCGTTTACTATTATTTCTTTTTGCATGTTTTGACTTCCAGAATAATTATGTTATGGTTTATATCATATTATTCAAACTCTCCACAGTCGGTCATATGTTGGAAGTAGATATGAATCAAGACTGTCATGGGTTGGCTTGTAGAGGTCTAAGATGTTAGACAAAACGGAGCTACAACACTCATGAGTGCTCATAAGTTTTTGAGTATTGGATTCAACCCACGCTCACTTGTATCACTTCATGGAATTTATCTCGAGTGATCGTGAGACGGTATTATCATATAAGTCTTCAAACCTAGAGATATGATTTGTTGCCTATGAGTTGGTTATGCATTGATTGCACGAAAACGCATTGGTAACTCGATGTTATAAACCGTGCCTTTGTGTGTAGTTCAATAAGTAGTAGAGCAAACATATGAGTCGAAGTTTATCTGTTCCTTCTAGGATTAGAAGCGATATCTGGGCCCCTCGATGATTTTGTTTTGACCTATGTACCGGGCCCGGTCAGAACTAAATTGATGTGTTCAGTTAAGTTCTATGTCAAACAAATCGGAAATCGGGCAACAAATGCTGGACAATAAGCAAGACCATGTTCCATGTATTTGTCCGGCTGATATCTAGAACAGACGATTATATGATCACTTATCTAAAATGACGCTTCATAGTTCAACAGAGTTTAAAGAGCTACGATTGCTGATCGGTTCCTGAAGTCATACTTGCAACTATAGTTATTAGACTTATCCAAGTGGGAGACTGTTGGATATAGTGTCTAAGTCCATAACTATATTTGGTATGTAATTGACCCGACCCGGCATGGTCCATTTGGGTTGCACTTCACCCGAACAATTTATGGATAATCGTTTGAGAATAGTATAAGTTATGATTTATTAATATATTATAAGTCCTAATATATTAATATAAAATCATATTATTTAATTAGTATTGATCTATAATTAATTTAGAATTAATTTAGAGATCAAAAGTATGACTAATTAAATATGGGCTCTTGTATTTATATAGTGTGGGCTAATGCTTATTTGGAATGGGTTAGGCTTGCATGGAAAGTCCATGGATACTCCATGGAGCTTTAACCCATGGATCTCATGGAAATGAAAAGACATGGGTATTAGGGTTTACATGGATGTAACCCTAATCCACCACACTATATAAAGGAGGCTTTGGTTCTTGAAATTGCACTAGTTGATGTGTGTAAACTAAGAGGGCCGATTTCAAGAAGTTTGTGACTATTCTCTCAAGTTTCCAAGTTTGTGGTGATTTGTGACTTCCATTTGAGGCATCCACATTATTGGTGCTAGGCTCTCAAACTCCAAGCAATCAACTACTACTACAAGGTAAGTAATTCTACTAGTTTTATTTGATTCAAGTACCCCATGCCATGCTAGTTAGGATAAGAACCTTGGAAAAATAATTATTTGCATGTATCTTAGTCAAACATAGATCCAAGGTTTTTAGGGTTGCATGTACACCATAGGAGTGTTAGAATGCTCAAAACCCATCAGTAAGTTAGCTAGTAAAATCTCGTGCTCGAAATCCTCGATCTCGCCTCCGTCTGTCACAAGGGTAATACTTCTAATTAATACACTCCTTACACTCTTATTCCTAGAGAATGGGTAAAAGAACATTCTACCCCTCCCTGACCTTTCTTAGTCGTTTTGACCAAACCCTAAGGTCAACAGAAGTCAATTCTAGTCAACAGTTCAATTTTGACCAGACTCGCCGAGTCCACCTGTATCCTTTGAATTCTTTCACGGGTCTCAAACAGCTCGTCGAGTTAACCCCTCCTAACTCGACAGGCTATCACTGGGTTACGAGTACTGGGTCGAACTCGCTCCGGCTCGTCGAGTCGTCTCATAGACTCGGCGAGTTGACCCAATTGGATTTCTCAATTGATCGTCTGAGGTCAGATCTGTAACTCTAGCTCATAGATCTAGCCTCCTAAAATCCAAAAGTCACGTAAAGGTCCAATATTGGTGTCCATGCATGGTGTATATTGCTTTATATACCATTAAAACTCCATTAATGCTTCATAGCTTCAAAGCTCTATGGTTGCACAACTAAGGCTTCACACTTTCGGACTATCTGGACCTAACAAGGTCCATATCTATAATACCAGCTCACAAAAGGGGTTTGATGCACTCAAAACCCCATCAACAAGGTAATTCAAGCCCTAATCCTCAAGAGATGAGATCTACACAATAAGGAAGAAAGGTTTCAAATTGATACCTCCAACTGAAGCTCCTTGCTTGAATAACACAGATCTACAATCTTCTCTGCCCCCCCTTAGCTTGAACCTTCTTCTTTCTTGCAAAATCACACCAACTTGCTCAAGATAGCTTTCTCTCTCACCTTACACGCTCAAGGCTCTTTAGGGTTGCTCTCTGGAAGGTGTGGCCGCAATAGGAGGCCATAAGTGCCTTTAAATAGGTCCCAAACTCGGGGATTTAGGGTTTCTCATTCCATCGCCTACTCGGCGAGTCTACCCTTGGACTCGGCGAGTAGATCATTAAACTCACGTGTCCTACCCGCTTCTACTCGGTGAGTCATAGCGCCAACTCGTCGAGTAGGTCAATAATGCTTAAAAAAAATTGTAATTAAAATAATATACCTGGGAATCCGGGTGTTACATTTAAACATCCTTAAGTCATTGGGACTAAAACCTAATCAGCCTCTAGAGTCTCATTTCGTCCCTTTACCTCAGTTTTCCTTTGAGAGTGTGATTTTGGAGCATAAAAGTGTGTTGGTGGCCATTTTGGAGCTTATTCAAGAAGAAGAAGTTAGTAAGCAAGCTTGGGGTGGCATTAGGCTTCAAGATCCTGCATCTAGTTCACCTTGAGGAGCTTTTGGAGGTATAAAGTCTTAATCTTACCATCTTATTCATTAGATTGAGCAACTCCAAAGCTTAGGAAGAGTCAATCTGAGGTCCCTTAGTTCATTCATACCATAAAAATGCAGTCTTGATGAGTGTTTTGACCTCATGCATGAGTTAAGACCCTTGGAAAGGTCTTAGTGGGTTATAAGGGGTTGTTGGGAACATATAGAGCATGCAAGGGAATAAAGTTGCCAACTTTATGCCTTAGAACGTCTTAATGGACTCAAATCTAAAGCTTGACATTAATATCGCAAGCATTAAGAGCTAAATGGTCGTTTGTGCATGCCTGACTTGTATGTCGCGCGTAGTAGCATTGTAACGACCCAAAAATCAAGGGTAAAAATTTCATTTTTATTATAGTCAAAATACATATATCTTTTAAATCCAAGTATTTCAAAAACATTGCTAATTAAAAAACTTTATCAGAGTTCATCCCAAAATCACATATTGCGGAAACACGGGTCTGTGAGCTGCGATCAAGCCGGACCCTTCCTTTCCAAACCAATGATACCTGAAACCATAAACAAAACTGTAAGTACGAAGCTTAGTGAGTTCCCCATAACATACCCCGCGCAATCCACATAATCACATAAACCATATCAGCCATATAAGCTACATAAGCCACATCAACCACATAAGCCATGGATGCAAACATATAAGGATGCCATGGAAGCCCTCCAAGGTCTTACACCGGGTGCCATGGGAACCCCCACATGGTCTTAGCCCACTGCCATGGGAACCCCCACATGGTCTTAACTAATCATAAGAAGTGTCATACAAACCATATAAACCATACATACAAACATATAAGGATACCTTGGAAACCCTCCAAGGTCTTACTCCGGGTGCCATGGGAACCCCCACATGGTCTTAGCCCACTTCCATTGGAACCCCCACATGGTCTTAACTAAGGATGCCATGGAAAACCTCCAAGGTCTTACACCGGGTGCCATGGGAACCCCCACATGGTCTTAGCCTGGAATGCCATGGGAACCCTCACATGGTCTTATATCCAATTTCCTCGGGAACCCCCGGGGTCTTCCATGAAAGTATCACAAAGACAACTAGCATACCACATACCACATAATCAACTAGCATACCACATAACACATAATGGGTCGGCCTTGGTGCCTTCGACCCATTGGTATGGTGAGGAGACTCACCTAACAATGTCGAAGTCCCGCGGATAAAACTCTAGTTGCTGGATGACAGACTCTCGAACCGTCCATATCAAAACAACACCCAATTAGCCATTTGGGTTTCAATGCATAACCATAAATCCACACTTAGGGTAAAAGGACCATTTTACCCCCTAACCTAGCTTGGTTCAAAACCAAGGCCCAAACTCACACTCTGAAGGCCCAAAAGCCAAATAATCAACCAAGGCCCAACATATGGCCCACCTATGGCCCAATTTTCAAAAATGGGCCCAAGCCTTTCCAATAGGACTTATCCTAAAGCCCAATAATTTCCTTAGTCCATAAACTTGTTCCCAGTTGGCCCACGAAGGCCCACAACAACTTAGTCCAAGAAATGGCCCAACAAGAACCCAAACGTAATTAGGGTTTTTCACATAAAATGACGATTAGGGTTAAGTGTTCTTACTTAACGCATTAAGGAATTAATCCATTAAGTCCATCACCCCACTAGGACAATCATACAATGTGATCGGGCATAAGTCATAACTTCAATCCAATGGTCCAAAACACGGGTCCCGGCAAGTCCAAACTAAAATCTCCAAGATTAGGGTTCTCTAAACCCTAATTAGGGTTTCTATCCCAAGCACATGCCAATTAGTCTAATGGTTAAGTTTTAGGTCAAATTAGGGTTTTACTAGGCCGGGCACCACCCGCTGCCACCTCGGGCGGTGGTGGTCGACGGTGGTTCACGACGGCAGCCACCCGCACACTGCGGCGACTCGAGGGATAATCTCAAAAACCGAACATGCACACAAGATGTACATCAATAACGCACACACCCAATCACACACACACACGCACACACACACACAGCCACCTCCTCACGGTGGCTGGTGGCGACAAAAGAAGAAAACTTGGCGGCAGCCACCATGGTTGACTGCCATGGTGGTTCGCGTCACCTCTGTCCGACATAACAACTCTTCCATACGTTTCATGGGTTCCAACAACAACACACGCGTGCACACGACACCTAACCACCATTCTCAGCCACCACAAGGTGACTAACGACGCCAGAAACACAGAAACGGTGACCAAAGGCCACTGGCAACCACAGTCGACATACATGACGTCAAACCACAGAAAGAACGAAGAAAGGGGATAGGTGGGTGGCGATTATCCATACCGAGAGCTTCCCTTTAGCTCACGATCCGCACAACGACGAAAACAGCTCCGATATTCGGTCTTGGTGGTTCATCTGGTTGCCCACGACGTCTTCGGAAGCAGGGGTTGTTGTCGTGGCGCTCAACGGCAAGGTAGCAGGCAGAAATGGTGGCGGTCGGGCTCGGTGATGCAAGCGGCGGCTGAGGAGACTCACCATGGTAGCGGCTGATGAAAGAGATACGCTAGGGTTAGGGTTCCCGGATGATGTATCTTGAAACGGGAAGGGAAGGGAGCACCAGGTCTAAACTTGTGTTCCTTTTAAACATTATTCAATATTTTTCAAGTTTAGCCCTCCTCGACCATATTCTTTTCAAAACAAATCCATAAATTACCATTAAGCCCTCAGCATTCCAAAACCCTTTCAATTTAAGTCTAATATTTACCAAACTGATGGGTTTGAGCCAAAAGAACATCCTATGTGCTCATGCAAACCCTAAAGCTTGGATCTAGGTTTCTCTATTGTACATGCAATTCATCCAAGACTTAAGAACCCTAGATCTAGCATACATATTTCGAAAATACTATATGAAAACAGATCTAGATGATTACCTCTTCAACAATGGCTTGAATCTTCTTGTCTTGGAGCTTAGAGTCACAAATATCACTCCTCTAATGGATTACAAACACCACACAAGCAAGAGGATGATATTGGAGAGAGGGGAGAGGCACAATTTCGGCTATGAAATCTTCTAGGGTTTCTAGTGACCGAAATCTGATGCCCTAGGGGTTCTATTTATACTTGAGCTGCTAGGGTTTCAGTCAAAACCCTAATGGACAACTTAGGCCTTAAGCAATCCACGGAAGCTTCTGGAATAGGGCCCTTAAGCAATCCAAGGAGGCTTCTAGAATAGGGCCCTTTAGCCACATAATTAATTCTTAATTAATTATTGTCTAATATTAATTAAACTATATGATTTCTCCCTTAATACATTATTCATATAATATATTAATAAACCATAATAACCTCTCTCATCATAAATCATCCTATCAAGGTGAAGGCAACCCAAAAGGACCATGCACAACCGGGTCAAATACAAACCAAATATAGTTACGGAGCATCTTAATTTTCCTGCCCAGTTGATTCTCCATTTCTTGCTTAAACTCTTTGAACTTTTCAAAGGTTTATGACTTGTGCTTGATTAAGTAAATATACCCATATCTGCTATAATCATCCGTAAAAGTCACATAGAAGCGGTTCGCGTCCCTTGTGGTGGATCTAAAGGGTCCACATACATCAGTATGTATGAGATCCAATAAACCCTCAGCCCTTTCACGAGTACCAGTGAAGGGTGACTTGGTCATCTTTCCAAGTAAACAAGACTCGCACGTGTCATCTAATTTTAGATCAAATCACTCCAACACTCCATCCTTTTGGAGTTGGGCTATGCGTTTCTTGTTGACATGTCCAAGACGACAATGCCACAAGCATGCTTTATCCAAACTATTAGAAGAATCGATACACAACACATCATTTCCTAAGTTATCTACAACCATCACAGTTTCATATATTCCATTACAAGGAAATGCTTCAAAATAGAAAACACCATTAAGATAAGCATTAATAGAACCCTTTTCATTATCAAATGAATATCTAAACCCTTGTCAATACAAACCATGAAAAGAAATGATGTTCCTTGCCATATCTGGCGAATAGCAACAATTATTTAAATCTAATCCTAATCCATTACTAAGAACTAAAGAGTAAACTCCAATCTTGGTGACAGGCGACGATCTTCTGTTCCCCATGATCAAGTTTATCTTCCCATGCTCCACATCCCTATCTCTTCTTAGGCACTGAAAATCAGAACAAATGTGAAAACCACATCCTGTATCAAGAACCCAAGAAATAGCATGTGATGAATCATTAGATTTAATAGTGTAAATACCTGCGTAGGATGGCTTGATCTTTCCATCCTTGATGTCCTGCAGATATTTTGGGCAGCTTCGTTTCCAATGCCCTATTTCGTGGCAGTGATGACACTCTGCCTCCTTGGGGTTGGAGTTGGGTTTAGCTGCTAAACCCAACTCCAACCCCAAGGAGGCAGAGTGCCATCACTGCCACGAAATAGGGCATTGGAAACGAAGCTGCCCAAAATATCTGCAGGACATCAAGGATGGAAAGATCAAGCCATCCTACGCAGGTATTTACACTATTAAATCTAATGATGGGACTTTCCCTTATGGTGGCTATTTGAGGGAGCCTTCCTCTTTTTACCCTTTCCTTGCCCAATAGCCAAGACTGGGGCAGCAGCAGGAGTATGATTTGATGCAACAGATTTATCCTTGAGGTTGCTCTCAGTAGTCCTCAACAACCCTTGAAGCTTGCTCAACTTGACCTCTTCTTTGTTCATGTGTTAGGTCATGCGGAACTGGTTGTAGCACGGAGGTAAGGAGTGAAGAATTATGTCAATTGCCAGCTCCTCATTGAAGTCCACATTTAACTTCTGCAGGCGATCAACATACCTTTGCATCTTCTGAAGATGAGCAGTGACAGACTCTCCGTCTCTCATCTTGGTCGTGATCATCGAAGTGATGATCTTGTACCTCTCCTGTCTCGCGCTTTGATGGTACCTATCCATCAAATATTGATGCATCTCATGGGGTAGAAGTCCTCGTAGGAATTTTGGAGTTCTGCGGTCATGGTAGCGAGCATGATGCAATGGACTTTCGTAGCATCACGCTCATGAGTTTCATAAGCAGCAATCTCCTCGGGAGTAGCAGTTTCGAGGTTTATCTCCTTCAGATCCTTGTCGAGGACATATTCCTTGTCCTCGTAGCGGGTAACCATCCTTATGTTGCGGATCCAATCGTTGAAATTGTTTCCGTTGAAGATTACCCTCCCACACAAGTTCGTGAGTGAGAATGAGCCTGAAGAGTTTGAGCCTGAAGCTTTGTTGTTGACGTTCGACATCTAAAATAGAAAAAGAACAAAGTTTGATTAGAAATGAATCCCCAATTAAACACCCAAATGAGAAATTAGGGCTAGGATCCAACAACATTATTTGCAATTCAGAAAAGGGATGCCGTAATCTAAACAACAAATAATTTGAAGGTAAGTGAATGACGATTCACTAATTTCCACCATGAAAAACAAATTAAATCTAGGTTTTAAATGTATTGAAAACTCCTAGCTCTTTTTGAGATTCATTGAACTTTTCAATGCCATGTTTAAATCTCGATATGCCCCTTAAGTTTGTGACTGGGATGCCGAGGATCGCAAAGCGGGTGTGAATAAGCATGCAAATGTACATGGTGCCCTCAATGTTACAGTCACCTATTCGATGAGTCGGTTAACCACACACGCTCTATCGAACTATGACAAACATCGAGTCACCCTTTGCCACCTTTGCTTAGAGCCCAATTAGTGTGCCGGTTAACCACACACGGTCCACTAACGTCTTAGCAAGGGTAGAAAGTGTAATTTCATGGAATTGCATCAATTCATTTTTTACTAAAGTAACTAAGATTGGAAATTTGTAAAAAAACATTTAGTTACTTTATTAATTCATTATACTTTTAATGAGGAAATGGTTGCCCTATCCTACCCGTTCTGCTAACGACCCTCCACCAATCAAGGAAGCGGTGGGTGAGAGTGGACACCCATTAAACGACCATTTTATAGGCCATAACCTTATACCCCCCTTATAGATCAGCTTCGTGAATGAGGCCTACTAACGGTAAGACTAGCATTTAAGTTATACATATATAATAATTATTCTTATAATATTATAATGTATAAGGTTGAATTTTAAACTTGTAAAATTCTAGGGTTTGAAATTTAAATAATTCAAATTAAACTTTTAATTAAAAATCTAAATTTCAAAACTTGAGGGCAAGTTTTGAACTTTTCAAAACACATAGGATCAAATAACAAATAATTTAAATTAAACATTTAATTTAATGATTATCTAAATTTGACCTATTCCTTTTATTCACAAGATAATTCACCAAATAATTCAAATAATCAAATTTTATCATATAAGGAATTTATTATTCAATCAATTGGTAATTATCTTTTGTTTTGGTAAGGATTATCACATAATAATAATAAAAATCGGATTTTATTAGTTAAAAACAGTTTTGGTAATTATCCTTCAGCAAAACAGCAAGAAATTGTGAGATATCCTGTGTCTGACAGCTAAACTCGTCGAGTTCCCAATGTGGACTCGTCGAGTTCATCCAACTCGTCGAGTTCATCCAACTCGTCGAGTTCCTCATTGGACTCGACGAGTTGATCAGTCAGAGGGCCAAAAAACGAATTTTCTAAGCATGAATGAAATACTAGGCATCAAATACAATAGAAACCAATCAAGGCTCCGATACCACTGATGGGTTTGAGCCAAAAGAACATCCTATGTGCTCATGAAAACCCTAAAGCTTGGATCTAGGTTTCTCTATTGTACATGCAATTCATCCAAGACTTAAGAACCCTAGATCTAGCATACATATTTCGAAAATACTATATGAAAATAGATCTAGATGATTACCTCTTCAACAATGGCTTGAATCTTCTTGTCTTGGAGCTTAGAGTCACAAATGTCACTCCTCTAATGGCTTACAAACACCACACAAGCAATAGGATGATATTGGAGAGAGGGGAGAGGCACAATTTTGGCTATGAAATCTTCGAGGGTTTCTAGTGTCCGAAATCTGATTCCCTAGGGGTTCTATTTATACTTGAGCTGCTAGGGTTTCAGTCAAAACCCTAATGGACAACTTAGGCCTTAAGCAATCCAAGGAAGCTTCTGGAATAGGGCCCTTATGGCCAAAATTAGGATGGACACATCCCTAATTTCATCCATGCCTAGTCCACGTGGCTTTCCAGCCCAATACTCAACTATCACACATTTGACAGTTTAAGTCCCCTTTATTTAATTAATGTCTTTTAGCCACAGAATTAATTCTTAATTAATTATTGTCTAATATTAATTAAACTATATGATTTCTCCTTTAATACATTATTCATATAATATATTAATAAACCATAATAACCTCTCTCATCATAAATCATCCTATCAAGTTGCTTTGGTGAAGGCAACCCAAAAGGACCATGCACAACCGGGTCAAATACAAACCAAATATAGTTAAGGGCTTAGACACTAATCCAACACAAACACCCCCTGACTTCTAAAAATCTTTACAAAACCAATCCGGACTTATACTTTTAATCCCCCAAAATCCAAATTATATCATTTAACTCCCCGAAACCAACATCCCGCTAAATATTATGGATTTTAGGGCTACTATAAAATAATATAAAATATAAATTTACATCTTGGGGTTCAGGGTTTATTATTTAATTACTTAATTTCAAACGGAATGTTACAACTCTCCCCCACTTAAATTAGATTTCTTCCTTGAAATCATTCCTTACCACTCCTGACACGCCAACAACTTGAGCAACACGACCACAACCACAAGCATACCCCAGCCTTTCCAAGGCAACCAAAACCATCCCTCGTAGGGTTCTAAAACTCGAAGATGAACGAATTCCTTGCAACATGATCACATCTACTCAATCTGAAATCTAAAGTCTCGAGATGGTCTGTCTCCCCGACAGACCGCCCATACTGATCCATTGTTGAATCCATCCCATTAATTTCCCCAACTGACCACTCAACTTCTAATAACTTGAAGTTCCCACCAGAAACAGAATCACAAACCAAATATCTTTACAGAACACTTATACTTGACAGAAGGCTCATATAGTCCTTCGAGTACGAGACTCATCCCTGTAACGGTTAAGACTCATACAATAGCTGCACAATAGGGTCAAATCAAGTATTACGAGATTATTTAATGCTTCTGTGGTGATGTCCTTTAGGCTCACCAATGCTCCTGCCGCGTTCATGGACCTCATGAACCGCATGTTCATACCGATACTGGATCGGTCTCTGATCGTCTTTATTGATGACATCTTGGTTTACTCCAAGACGCATGATCAGCATGAGGAGCACTTGCGAGAGGTTTTGGATACCCTGAGGAGGGAGAGCTTGTACGCCAAGTTCTCCAAGTGTGAGTTATGGTTGCGCGAGGTGCAGTTTCTGGGGCACCTTGTCAACCAGAATGGGATTTTGGTTGATCTGACCAAAGTGGAGGTCGTCATGAGATGGGAGGTTTCGAAGTCTCAATCTGAGATTCAGAATTTCCTCGTGTTAGTAGGCTATTACCGGAGATTCATACATGATTTCTACAAGATAGCAGTACCCTTGACCCGACTGACGAAGAAGGACGTTGTCTTTCGCTGGGGGCCTGAGCAGCAGAAAACATTCGAGACGCTGAGGCAGAGGTTGTGTGAGGCGCCGATCTTAGCCCTGCCTGAGGGCGTGAAGGATTTTGCAGTATACTGCGATGCGTCCATTTAGAGATTGGGCGCAATATTGATGCAGAGAGGGCACGTCATCGCCTACGCCTCGAGGCAGCTGAAGCCTCACGAGGCGAACTACCCGACGCACGATCTAAGGTTTGCTAAAAATTCACGAGTTATCTATTAAGTTAAACTCCATTTGTGAAAAAGAAGAAACACTAAAACTTGTAATTGAAATATGACAGTTTTGACCTTTTTTGACTGGGGTCCAACAATGGTTAAAACAGATAAGGTAAAGACTTAACATATTTAGATGAATAATTGTGCATTGTCAAAAGTACGTCGCTGGAAGTTTAAAAGTGAACACTAAGTTTTTCAATGCTATCAGTTTTATAAACACAATTTATAAAACTAATTTGAAATAAAATAAACAAATGATGTGTGTTGGAAATTTAGGAATTAGAGATATCTTAGAAACATGTGTGAAGTAGAAAGTTGTGAAAATATCATGTTGGGATTCAAGAAAACACATTCAAGTAAAGTACAATGCCTAAATGAGAAAGTAGTCAAAAGACTTAAAACAAAAGTGGTTTGAAGATCCGATGAAGCTTTTACACATAATATGAACTTTAACGTCATATGTTTAAGTTTTATAGCATAGAGTTTAAACACTTTTGTAAAAGAAAATGTTTCTAAGTTTTTCGAAAACGTGCCAAAATGGTAAGCAAGGTTTAAAATGGTTTATATGCCCTTAAAAGCACATCTATCCATTGAAATGGATTTGAAATGAAATTGAAATAGCAAGATTAAAACCAATATTGGTTAAATTGAGTTTTGAAGAAAAGTGTTAAGTTAAAGCAAGTTGTCAAAAGATTTTTAGCGAGAATATGACTTACATTGTTTGGAAAGGTCTAGTAAGTTGTATGAAGTGGTTATAAAATATTTTATCGATGATAAATAAAACCGATGAAGCGAAATAACTTTTCGATGGAAGATTAAGAAGTAAGGAATAAGTAGATTAGTGTAGCTGATCGTACCTAAATACCAAGGCGAGTACAAGGCGAGTACCGATGTCTTTTTCCCAAAGATAAAGGACAAGAAAAATTGTTTGAAAAACGTTTTATGGTGTCAATGCAGTTTATGACCTTTTATAGAGGTTAAAGGGACATCCTATGTTAAGTTTTAAGCTCAATGTGGAAACAACCTAAAGCTAAATCATAACATAGAAATAAGGCCTCACATATGGCTTAAACCTCCGTGTCTCCTCGTGAGTCAAATCGGGCATGCTCACCAATGTTATCCAAGTGATTACTTAGTGGCGAATCATCTACCTCCTTACGCGAAGCTCCAATTATCATTCGTGTCGGTATCGAAACGCTTTTTCCTAGTTGTAAGTCTAGTACGAAGACGATGAAGAGGTATTGAGGAATAATTGGTATTGGTTTCGACTTAAGATTATTACTAGTGTATATCTAGCTACTAACCTTACATCTAAAGTCAATAGCTACCGAGGAATACCCATTCTCAGTACTAAGTGCATTGCTCCTAGAGTGGCTAGTGATATAACCTAAGTGGTTAACCTAGCACTTGATAAGGGATAAGAATATTTCTAAATAAAGGCATTGTTATAAAAGTGCACTTAGTTTCTAAGTGTATCTAGATGAATGCCTATAATATGCAATGCCTGTACGCACACCGAAAAAAAATTGTTTTTCAAAAGTTTAAGTTGAAAATTGTTTTGAACATAATTCTACTATAACCGTTTCCAGCCTCGCATTAATTTTCCTTAATTAAGCATAGTTGGCCAGACTATACTTAATTAAAGTCCAATAATACGTACTCGAATTAGTTATACCAGTAGTATGTACTATATTTTAAAAATGTTTTGAAATTTTTTGGCTATAGTTGTGGTTCTCCAAAGGAAAACCAGTATTCTCTATAACCTTCGGCTCTGATACCATTTTCTGGCACACCCCGCTAAAGCGGAAACACGAGGCGTGGCAGTATAAAGGGTTTCATAGCAAAAGTTAAAAGACAACACCAACCATAATATTAAAAATCATTACAAATTTACAATGGGTTTGAACAACTTTTAAAAGAAATTACAATGAATATTGAAATACAACACATGCGAATGCTCCTAAAAGTGATGTGTCCCTAAGTGCCACTTACTCGATGATTCCTGAAAAAGCATGTAAAACGAGCATCAACTATAAAAATAGTTGGTGAGTACTCACATGTTTATAACATAATATGTCACACCCCCGAATCGGGACGGCGGAAACGTCCGGGGGCAGATGACTTCATGTACAGTATCATAACAATTGAATATGAATGAAACATAGTAACCAAACATCATACATTAGAAATACACACTTACATAGTTTACATATTGTACTTGTTCATCAGTCACACAAAAGAAATAAAAGTAGAAGTTCTTGAAGTCGCATCACTTGATCTCCTAGTCTAGCTTATTACCTGCTACTGGATTCCTGAGAATACAAGTCCTTTTGAAAAACGTCAACTAAAAAGTTGGTGAGTTCATAAGCAATTTTTGTATAGAATGGTTTGGTACTTGTTTGGAATAGTTCTCATAGTGTTTTCAGAAAATCCGATATTTTCTATAAAATAATTTATAAGTCTCATTCTAAAACTATGAATATATGCATGCATGTCCTTTGTTATCTTTTGTTTGTAAAAGTAAAATGAACGTTCCCAGAGAATCCGATATTTTCTAAAAAGAAATGGTTTGAAATGTTTGTGTTCGATCTTATATTAATACATATGTGTTAATGTTTGCGAAAATAAAAAGAGAATGATCCCAGACAACCCGATGTAGTCTGCATAAGAGAATGCTGGAATCTCAACCCCCGTGGTTGAGTTCCAACGCGTATAGATTACCGTTTTATCCAAGAAGAAGGTTTCCCGTAAATTTTATAACGTTAATTCCTCTAAGTGAGCCGTTACAATCATGCTTGATAATGACTAGTTCGCATGTCTTGACGTTTTCAGGCGTCAGTTTTGATTTAGGTAAGGTTTGTCGCCCTAGACTGGCCTAGTCTAGCTGTAGCGAACAGCTAAGGCGTGGGGGGTCACCCCGTATAGATCTATACACAAACTCCCGCTTTCCCTCCAGGAAACTCTGGTTATAACTACAGGCTACGATCATACACTCAAAGGTGTCAACCGACACGTCTCACTAGATCCTTAATCAAAGTTTACGCGGAAAAAGAAGAAAAACATATAAAACTCATTCCCAGGCCCAATGAACCATGTAAGTGAACCACTAAGGCATCGCTAAACATGTAAGTCATTTCAAGGCCCGATAGGAATGGGATTATATAACATGGGCCCAAAATATATGTAAAATGACAACTAAGGCCCATTTCACATGTAAGGTATATACAGGCCCAAATAGCACGCAAATAGTATCCAAGGTCCGTCGCGCATGTTAATGGGTCAATGAGGCCCACTAAACATATAAATAGTATTCAAGACCTATCACACATATTAATGGGTTACTAAGGCCCAATAAACATTAAAATAACCTAATTAGCCCGTTTGTTATTATATTGCTAGTTTTAGATCAATTATTTACTCAATTGATATAAGAGGCCAACTTTTTGTAAGAATGACGTTCTTGGCCCAATAAGCAAAAAAATTTCAATTAAGGCCCAATTTTAGTAAAAATAACACTTTAGTCCCCATTTTGTTCAAAACTTGTATTTATGGCTAGTTTTTGGTAAAAATAACATTTTTAACCCATTTTTGTCAAAAATATCATTTTTGGCTTGATTTTTGTGAAAATACACATTTTTCTGGTTTTTGACTTTTCTGACCCGGTTGTTGGAAAATTTGTAGTAAAATCATCGTAAGTTGAAATTTGGATCTGTAAACTCTGGAAGTTTGGAAATTTTGTCTACTTTGTTCACAATGTTTCTCATAATTTTTGATTGCCTCAAACCAGTGTGAAATTGCTCACCTTCACAGGCTGGTCCGAGATTATTTCAAATATGATAGGCAGTTTTGTAAAATTCGCCAAAAATTGTAGAAAATCGTATGAAAACGTGAGAGTAGTCATTTTAAAGGTAATAACCTGAAATGTTTTCATGTAAGACAGTTTTGAAAAATATTACCATTAAGGTGGTCAAAACAGTCCGAAACTAGACCAATATGTTCCTGTTAAAGCTGAATTTTTGAGTTTAGGTTATAGATGTTTGAACACAACACTTGTTTTTGCTATTTAGGGTGTATAATCTCAGATCTACAAGTTTACATGTAATATATGAGACAAAATATACTTTTCTCATGATTTTTATGAAGATCTAAGTGATAAACTTCATTTTCAAGTAAAGATCTAAAAGTTAAACACATAAACATGCACATATACATAGATCTAACACAAAAGCACTTGTATCCTCCCCCAAAAACATTATAAAACTGAAAACAAGGGGGTATGAAGCTCACCTTGGGGATTTTTAAGATGTAGATGAAGAAGAATAAGGATCTTTGAACCTAGCTTAAGTTCTTTGAGAGAATCTCGAAATGGTGGTGGATCTAAGAGTTTTAACACAAAACAAAGGATGTAAACAAGAGTTTTAGCTTGAAAGAGGTGATAATCTTTGACATTAACAAGAGTACTTACCAAGTTCTTGAGGTATCTTGAAGAAACTTCACAAATGGCATGCATTCACTCGAAATTTTTTGGAGAGAAAAGGGGAGGAAGTTCTAGTGAATTAAGTGAATGAAATAAAGTCTGTGGAGTGTGTGTGTGTATATAGGCCGAGAGATAGAGAAGAGGAGGGGAAGAGATGGATCTTTTAGCCTTGAGACATGTTGGACATTTACCAAATTGCATAGATGTTTGTGGGTCAATAGCTTAGATGTTTGATGTGTAATAATGAGGTGTCATGCCTTTTACACAATTATTATCATTATCATTTTTTTTATTTCAATGGGCTAACCAAATTTAAGGGTTTCTTGGCCCATATGATGTCCCAAAATGAATGGTGGGCTTCGAACTTGACTTGGCCCAAAGAAGTTTTCGGCCCACTAAGGTCCTAGGAATGGTTTTCGGCCCAACAAGACCTAATATAGTAGTTATCGGCCCAAAAGGGCCTAATGACAAAGTCGTGGTCCAATAAGGGTTTTGGGTTGACAATTCTTGGGCTAAGGCCCAAAAATGATTGGGTTTGGATCACAATATATGAAAGTATGAGCTTAAATGGCAGTGAAGTTTTGAATTTCGCTAGATGGGATTTTGTAATGTTACTCAAAGGTTTACATCGTACAGGAATTCACATCTTAACCTAATTTTTTGCCAGTTGTGACATAATATAGTTTGAAATCATGATAATCAGAATATTGATAACAGTTTCCGTAAACAATGTTCATTTTTAAAATAAATAAATAAGTTTTCATGAATAGAAGTTCGTTGCTAAAGAGAGTAATAAAGCTTTCATAGATAGAAATATATTGCAAAAATGAGTAAATAAATTTGCATAAACAAAGTTCGTTGTCATCATGAGAGATAAAGTATGTTGCCCAAATGTGATGCAATGTTCATATTCTCATGGAAAATAAAGTTCATTACTCAAACGAGTAAACAAGTTTTATTGCTAAAATGAGCAACCAAGTTCGTTGCTACAAAGAGCATACAATTTCATTGCTAAAATAAGTATATAAGTTTCTAGTAATAAAAATTCATTGTTGTAATGAGAAACAAAGTTCATTGCTATAATGAGAAACAAAGTTCATTGCTATAATTAATAAACAAGTGTGTTGCTATAATAAGTAACAAGTTTGTATGTATATGAGCAAACAATGACTTCACAACCAAGCCTATGACTGATGCCCTATCAAGATCTATGCTTATCGTTCCATAGATTAATATGGTATCATGCACTCAAGCAATCGGGCGAGTGAGGAGTTGTCAATTCCTAATAGCACTATCCACAATGACCATTGGCTCAAAGAGTTAATGGTTGGAGTAAAGTATAACGGAAGGGACTTAAGACGATAAGGCCTCATGTTTCGTGTTGCATAGACATACATAACAAAATATAGCAATCAAGTTTGATACAAATCAATTTAAATACAACGAAAAAAATAATAGTTTTTTTGGACATGCTTTTCCACCCCAAAACATAAAAACCGAAAATAGGGGAGTCGTGAATACTCACAATACATTGAGATGATGCAAATGGTGCCTTGAACTACATTCCACTTGTACCACTATCGATTCCTACACGATGTTACACACTAATGAGTCTCTAATAGAAAGCTAATGCTAATATACTTGCCACTACAATAGAATTATGCCAATATTGTGTCAGAATTTAATATTGATAAGTTACAAACATTTTCTAAAATGGTGAAATTTTATAATTCATGTGATTAAGATAATTTTGGATATTATTTTCCAGATTTTTGTAATATTAATTGAGGGTATTTCAATACATTTAAAGGTGTTTTAAGCTCCTAAAATCCAAAAATATTATCAAACAATTTCCAAAATTAATCAAAATTTACATTTTTGTTCCAAATACAGTAGAGGTCTTCCAGAATTTTTCCCTTGAATTTTTGATGTGATTAACTATTTTTCTAAATTTTTAAGCCTTCATATCAATATAAATTCGTGAAAAATAGTATCCAGATAATGAAAATTCCCAAACTTTTTATAATACTGTCATTAAACATTCTTAAGCTGAGAAAAATATAAAAATGAGTTTCTAATTAGTTTAACCTGATTTTATGATTTTTTGTGCATTTATTCTAACAAAAATAGAAATAAATAGAAGAAAGTTTTCAAATTTGCCCAAACTTTTTGTAACATTATTATTATACATATAGAAGCTTTGAAAAATATAAAAGATATTTTTCAATTAGTTTTGCTATTTTTCTTTGTTTTATTCTCTTGAATAATCATTAATTTGTGAATAATTATTAAAAAGTTGAAGTAAATTACCAAAAATTTTGTAAACTTGTAAATAATCTGGAAACAATACCAAAGGTGGTTTTTATCTATTGGAATCCGATTTTGTGAATTTAAGTGTATTTAATCTTAGAAAGTAGAAGACAAACAACATACTGAATAGAAAAATTATCCAAATTTTTATTTCGAGTTATAATATATTATAAGGTCTTTTGGTAAATTTTCATGAATTTTGGATGAGTAGAACAATTTTTCCTGTTTTTAGTCCATTATAAATACAAAAATCGGGGAAAAATAGGAACGCATTATGAAAAATTGTGAAAATATTTTTCTGAGTCTTAAACATAGGGTAGGAGCTGCGAAAATTATTAGTTACCCTTTTCACATTCTCTAAAGTGGTTTTATGATTTATTAGGGCTAAACAAAAAGAAAATTCAAAACCATGATAAACAGTAACAAAAATCGATGAAACTTAATGAAAGGTCATTACTTACCATAGGGGTCATCCACGAATTTATCTAGGATTTTTAGACCTCAGAAAGTATTTTATATGATTTATTGCCCTATTTTATTGCAATAATTATAATAATTCGAGAAAAATGAATTATTTTCTGAAAATTTACAGATCATCTTATTTTATTAGTGGGGTTCTTGAAAAAATCGGATTTGATCAGAAAAGAGTTTTAGGTATTTATTTGAGAATAAATCCTTATGAATATATTTGAAAGCTTTTAACAACAAACTTTGATCATCTAGCATCTAAGCTTGAAGATCATCACATGCACGTTGGTTTGAAGACCATTCATGAGTTTGAAATGTTCAAAATTCGTTTTTGAAAGAAAACTTTGGATGCATGTGGTGTTTTTCCACCAAAACATGTAGAAAAGTGCATTTCCTTGATTTTGACTTAGGTTTAGGTCATGGGACTTCACCATCTACAACATGCATGTTGTTTTTGGATGAAATCCTACCACCATCATCATCAAAAATGTGAGTAGGTGCAAGTGTTCATGATTTTACAATAGAATGGAGTAGAAGATGGAGAAAATCCATGAAAAACAAGTAAAACTTGAAGGAATGATGAAGTAGAAATCGATTTTACCTTCAAGAACACCTCAAGATGATTAAGATTTAGAGTTCAAGGTGTTTTCTATGACCCATTTTCTGGAGAATTTCGTGGTTGATGGAGAGAGGAAGAGAGAATAGAAAGAAAATGAAGTGAGGGAGTGTGAGAGAGAAAGTGAAGTATGGAGAAATGAAATGTGGAGGGGAATTGATTGAGTGTGTTGGGAAGAGGAGAGAGAGGAATCCGACTTTTGAATGGAGAGAGGGTCTCCCTCTTTTAAATTTTATAAAATATAACTTTATTTTATAAAAATATCAAGTTTTTATAAAATATGCACCTTATCCTAATTTTCATTCACAAAACCTTGATTTTTGGCTTAGAAAATAAGGTTAAATACTAATGACTTAGATTTTATTTCTCCTTGGTTATATTTTACTAATTTGAGTTATTTTAAATTGATATTATAAAGTCCATACCAAATTTTATGGATTTTTAGGTGTTAGAGTTTATAAATTGGAGTTTTTTAGGGTTTTTAGGGTCTTGAGATTTAATAAATATTTGGATATCAAAATAAATTGAATTATTTGAGATTTAAATCTATGTTAGAGTTTCATAACTCTTTTCTAGTTAAAATTAATATTTGTAATTTATTTTTATCGATTTATTGGCATTCTATGTAGTGGTTTCGAGATTCAAGCGAAATTGAGGAATCGAGTATACTAGTCCTAATCTTCAACTTTGACTTAAGTTTCTATAAGACTTTGACCTAATTTCTACTTTTAAGTCAAGTGCATGATGTGTGTACATGATTCATGAAAAGGTGTTCGAGTCAAAGAGTGACCCGAATATGGATAGTCTCTACAGTTAAGTAGTTGTTGAATTCACATACCAATGTGAAATCTAAGTACACTATCCTTCGATCCTACTTGTTTCCAAGTTTCTAGTAGGTTATAACTTAGCTTCTAGTTACTAAGTCTAGTATGTGTCGTGCCTATATTTGCAACTAAGTTTAGTCAAATCTAGAACCGACTAGAATTTTGACGGTTGTCACAGTCTCCCCTGGTTGAGAGAATTTTGTCCTGAAATTCAATTCGTGACGTATTCTATTAGAGCTCAGCTCAATACAATTGTATAGCTGGAGAGGTGGTGACTTGAAGTGTTCTTTGATTATTTTGGGTTTATTTCCTCAAAGGAAGAGCCCAATTCTTTAGCTATAGTCAAATTAGTGTTTCCTTAACTAGAGTTCTTTCGTCTAGATTATGGAAAATTTGGTTCATGGAATCATGATCCAACCACGACGACCTAGTCGAAAAAGATCATCTAGTTAGATATTATCTGAATTAAGAGAGCGGTATAAGTTTTGCTGAAGCACCAACTGCACTGAGCGTTAAATCCGCATTGATCCTTAAGTTACATTCTAAATTAGCACTAAGTGTAAATTCGCCGCCTAATAAAGAAGAGATTAGGAACAATTTGTTCACTTCCGGGTTGGCTATTACATCTGGAAAAGATATATTTCGAAATAAGAAGGGGTAGCACAAATGAAGGGGAAACAATCGAGGGTAAGTTCCTAAAAATACGAACTAAGGGTAGGCAACGAAGTTTTGGTACATCTCAAATGTAAAGGCTAATTAAGTGTCGTCGACAAAATAAATTACGAAGTGATTGAGGATCTCCGAGGCTATAATTACTACTACGGTTACTCTTACAATAATAAAACCTTATTCGAAGAATAAATATATTTAGAGAGTCATTGTTGCAAATGGAGGCGATGAAAGTTTATGATAAATTAAATCACATTGTGTAGATAGCATTTTAAGTGTTTAGAAATGATAAAAATCTTACTGTTATCAAAATGTGTGTTTAGAAATGATAATTAATCTCACTATTATCAAAATGTGTAATAATTCCAAGATAATGAAGATACATGTGTGGCGATCCAACGAAGTAGTAAAATAATATAAAGATTAATTAAGGTTAAAGGTTTAAGTCGTCATTAAAGGAATTTGTATAGAAATATTTGTATTAAATTTTTGAGAAATTGTCCAATTGTCTAATTCAGGACAAATTCAAGTTTACGAGGAGTCAGAATACTTATGAAAACAAGTTTGAGAGTTTAGGAACTCACTAAAAATTGCAAAGTAAAATACTATTTTAAGAAAGGTGTAAAAATATCAATATTTGAAAATAGTGCATTCATAGTTTAGTGTTTCTACAAAAACAATCATTTAGAGAATAGATAATCGTAAAATTCAAAACTTTTGATGTATTTAAAGAAAAGAAGAACCATAAGGAAACATATCCTTCACATATATTTTCCGGATATAGAAAAATTATAAGCATAAGGGTATTCTTCTTGTGTATTAATTATAAGGAAAAATACAATGAAACTTGCATTTTAAATCAAGTTTCCGAATTTAGAACGAAAGAGCAAATGTAAATAAGGATCACTTGTTTATAGTAGATTTCAAAATAAAAACAAGATGTATATGATAAAAGGCGTAATTGAATATATCAAAGTTGACTAAATCAAAGGTATGCCTCATGACTATACACGTATTAATCGCTCAAAACAAAAGGGTAGACTTCTGGTCTTTATGTATACGAACATGATACCAAGAGAAGCAAAATAGACAGAAACAAAGTTAGACAATGTATTATGTTAATATTATGGCGTGCGAGATCTAAAATCAGAAGGAGAGCGAGAAATAAAGTTCGGGGGAAAGAAAAAGGAAGGTAGCGGCGACAATGATTGTTATTGTTAAAATTATAAGAACAATACATATATGTAGATTTAAAACCAGGTTGAGATATATTTAAAACTTCAATATTTGATGTATATTGATGATTAAATAGAAATGCAGAAGTTTTAAAGTGTTTTCTAAGGTTTGCTAAATAAAAAATGTTGTTCTAACATATCACAATATCAAATAATCGTATGGTATTTTGAGGTATACTTACTGGCTCCGACTGATCGTACAGCCTGCATCCTCCTTTTTCTCATTTTGAAAACCATTTTAAAATTTATTTTGAAAATCCTTCCTTGCTTTGAGACTAGATTCCCACGAATGTTCCTCCAATTCACTCAAACCAAGGCTCTCGTACCAACTTGTAACACCCATAAAAAATCATGCCAAATTTAAACTTTTTTAAACACATAAAACCAACAGTCATTACAAATTCATTTTCAAAATAGTTCATATCAGAGTCTCCTAGAAACAAAGTCACAAAAAGTGAGGAGCGGTACGATCACGCCTTTGCCTTGCCACGGTCCCCTGATGTACCTGAAACAATAAACTAAAACTGTAAGCCTGAGAGCTTAGTGAGTTCCCCCAAAATACCAACTCATATAACCATAATCATATCATATCAACAATACAGAACATCATGCATAATGAGCCTTCAGCCTGACTAGACCGCCTCGCAGGGCCTACAACCTATCTGGACCGCTCCCGAGCCTTCGGCATGACTGGATCGCCTCGCAGGGCCTACAGACTATTCGGACCGCTCGCCGGGTATGTTGGCCTACAACACAAAGCAGGACCGCCTCAACCCAACCCCAAACCAAACGAATATGTGCACACAAATATCATACGCTAGATGATATCATATAGCAGTCAAATCGATCTAACAGATCACTAATCATAGCAAAATCCCAATAACTGGGATACAGACCTAACCAGTCACTAACATAGCATCATCCTATAACCAGGACACTGACCTAACCAGGTCACTAAGCGTAAGCATATCACCATCCTAACTACTAGGATGTAATCAATAAACATATCATGCCATAATTCGGATCAATCCATAAAGGGCCGGCCTTGGTGCCTTAGACCCTATTGATATAGTGAGAATAACTCACCTCGCAACTGTCGACTCGAAAGATAAGCTCAAACTCTCGGATCACCGCCACAAACTCCACCACCTATATTCACCATATAACCACACTCATAAATTTCCAATTTCCCAAAATGCCCCAGAAGTCAAATAGTCAGCCCTTGGTCAAAGTAAAAGTTAAAGATCAAGGTCAACAATCCAGATTGACCCGACTCGTCGAGTGCACTCACTGACTCATCGAGTCCTTATAGAACTCGAGTAGTCGTGAAAACCCCCACCGACTCGTCGAGTTTCCCTGCAACTTGCCGAGTCCAAGTGTGTCGAAAAGTCGGGAAAACCCAAGTTGACTCGCCGAGTCACCCCTCTGACTCGCCGAGTCCATGCAGAAGTCCTTGCACGACAATCTTCATCGGACTCGCCGAGTTGACCATGCTACTCGCCGAGTCCATTCAGTCCATTCTCCATTTAGATGCTTTTTAAGCCATTTTAAGATTCCATATTGTAGATCCAGCTTCCCAAGGCATGTTTATCACGTAAAGTTGCAAACTTTACGTGCATGCAAAGCTCATAATGTCAAAACCAAGCTTGCAATGGAGTTTTACACTTAAGGAGAGGCTCATACTTGCTAAAGCTGAAAGCTTTATGGTTTTAGAGACCAAAGGGAGTTCAGATCTAAAGTTACAACTTCAGATCTTAGCTCATACCCAAGAATAGCTTCTTATTATGCTAGAAAAGCCCTAATCTTTAATCAAATGAGATCTAGAACGACTTGATACCTTCCAAAAGATGCTAACTGAGGTAGATATCAGATCCCCACATGCTCCTTTCTTCTAGCCTCTTGCCCTCCAAGCTCTTCTTACAAAGATCCACCTTCCAAAGCTTAAAACACACAAGAATGAAGCACACACACGGATTAGGGTTTTCTGGACTCTCAAGAGGCTGCAAGGGGGCTAAAGCAGGTTTATGATCCTTTAAATAGGGCACAAAACCCCGAAATTTAGGGTTTCATCCTCCAGCTCCTACTCGTCGAGTCCATTCTTGGACTCGGCGATTAGGTCACTTAAACACGTGGCCCAACCCTCTTCTACTCGACGAGTCAGAGCATCCAACTCGTCGAGTAGACCTTGCAATTATGAAAATTAAAGCTATACAATTATCACCTGAGAGTCGGGGAATTACAATTCTCCCCCACTTGAACTAGACTTTGTCCTCGAAGTCTGCTGCGGTGAACAACCATGGATAGTGCTCCCGCATTTCCACCTCTGGTTCCCACGTCCACTCGGACCCCCTTCGGTGCTTCCACTGTACCTTTACCAAAGGTATCTCTTTGTTCCGCAGAACCTTAACCTTCCTCTCCAGAATGGCCACGAACCTCTCAACATCATTCAGGCGCTCATCGACCTGAATGTCATCCAATGATACTACTGCCTCCTCATCCAGAATGCACTTCCGCAATTGCGAAACGTGAATGGTGTGGTGGATCCGATTGAGATCCTATGGTAGCTCTAACCTGTATACCACCTTGCCAACCCTGACAACGATCCTGAACGGCCCAATGTATCGGGGACCTAATTTCCCCCTCTTCCTGAAGCGGATCACACCCTTCCAGGATGAGACCTTCAAGAGTACCATGTCACCAACCTGGAACTCTAACTTAGATCGGCGTCTGTAACACCCATAGAATTTTAGCAAATTCTTAACCTTTTTAAAACACTTAATAACCATTCAACATTACATAGTTTGTTTTCAAAATAATAAATATCAGAGTATCCCAACATCAAATCATAAAATCATAACAACAGGAGGAGCGGTACGATCATGCCTTTGCCTTCCCGCGATCACCAGAAGTACCTGAAACAATAAACTGAAATTGTAAGCCCGAAAGCTTAGTGACCTACCCCCAAAATACCAACCTCATATAACCATAATCATATCATATCAACAAATACAGAACAACCATGCATCTCGAGTCTATAGTGTGACTAGTCCGCCCGCACCGGGCCTTCAGTCCACCTGGTCCACTCTCTGAGTCTACAGTATGACTGGAGCGCCCGCATCGGGCCTTCAGTCTATCTAGCCCACTCTCCGAGCCTCGGCACGTCTGGACCGCCCTCTCGGGGCCTTCAGCCTATCCGGACCGCTCGCCGGGCCTTCGGCCTGACTATGTGCCCTCTCGGGTCTGCAGTCTATCCGGTCCACCTTGGGTATGTTGGCCTACAGCACAAAGCAGGACCCGCCTCAACCCAACCCCCATACCAACAACACGAGCACATAAACAAATAATCACATAACAGTCCATAAATAACCAAATCAATCTAACAGATCATATAGCATAGCAACATCCTAACCAGAATACCGACCTAACCGGTCACTAACATAGCATCATCCTATACACCAGGATACCGACCTAACCAGGTCACTAACATATTACCGTCCTAACTACCAGGACGCAGATCTAACAGATCAAAAGCATATCAAACAAATGCCAGTACACAATCCGAGAAAGGGCCGGCCTTGGTGCCTTAGACCCTGTTGATAAAGTGAGGATAACTCACCTCGAAATGCCGAACCGTAGAGATAAGATCAAACCCCCGAGTCACAGTCCCGAACTCTGCCACCTATAACCACCATAGGACCAAATTCATAAATTTCCGAATTACCAAAATACCCTCAGAAGACAAACTGGTCAACTCTTGGTCAAAGTCAAATTCAACTGTCAAGGTCAACAGTCCATGTTGACCTCAACTCGTCGAGTACCCTCAACTACTCGCCGAGTTCTTGCATAACTTGCCAACTCACCGAGTCACTCAACTGACTCGCCGAGTCCAAGGCAATCTTCATCGGACTCGCCGAGTCACACATCCGACACGCCGAGCCCACGACCATCTTCAAAGGACTCGCCGAGTCGACCATGCCACTCACCGAGTCCCTTCAGACCTTCTTCCATACATATGCTTTTTAAGCCATGCAAAGGCTCCATATTGTAGATCCAAGCTCCAAGGGCATGTATATCACGTAAAGTTGCAAGCTTTACATGCATGCAAGGCGCTAATCACATAAATTAAGCTAAAGAAGAGGTTCTAGGCAGAAGAGCTTCACCAACATGCTAAAGACTAAGTCTTTATGATGATAAGAGTCAAGATGATCCTAGATCTGAAGTTGCAACTTCAGATCTTGGCTCATCACTCGAAATGCAACACCAAGTTCCCCAAAATGGTCCCAAAAATCAAATATAAAAGGGATCTAACTAGAAGAAGCTCAAGGTGATGACTTGATACCTTCAAATGATGATAAACTGAGGTAGACTTCAGATCCCCAACTGTTCCTTGCTCAAAGCTTCTTGATCTTCAAGCCTTTCCTCACCAAGATCCACCTTTCAAGCTTAAACACACAAGTATGGAGAGAGAATGGAGATTTAGGGTTTCTGGACTCACAGGGGCTGTAAGGGAAGGCTAAGGGGGCAAATGGTTCCTTAAATAGGGTGAAAAACCCCTGAATTATGGTTTTTTCTTCCACCAGCTCCTACTTGTCGAGTCCCTTCTTGGACTCGGCGAGTAGGTCACTTAAACACGTGGCCAACCCGCTGCTACTCGGCGAGTCAGGCTACCAACTCGTCGAGTAGATCTCGAAATCATGAGGATTTATAACCCTAAATTGATACTCGGAAAATCGGGGTGTTACAATTCTCCCCCACTTGAACTAGACTTCGTCCTCGAAGTCCGCTGCGGTGAACATCCTTGGATAGTGCTCCCGCATCTCTGTCTCCAGCTCCCACGTCCACTCGGACCCTATATGGTGCTCCCACTGTACTTGTACCAAAGGTGCCTCCTTGTTCCGCAGAATCCTTCACCCGTCTTTCCAGTATGGCCACAGGCCTCTCACAGAATCCAGGCGCTCGCCGACTTGAAGGTCATCCAACGATACTATCGCCTCCCGATCCATGATACACTTTTGCAACTGCAAACTGTGAAAGGTGATGTAAATCCCAAAGGAACCTTTCCATAAGGTCTATCCTTCCTGCCATTTTTCCATCTTGACAAAATCCTGATGATCCAAAGTATCGGAAACCCATATTTCCCTCTTCCTGGGCGAACCCTTTGTGCCGACAGGACATTAGTCCCACAATATCATACAAAAACAATCCACTAAAACACGTATACTCAGGCCTGGCCCAATCAGCCTCGCGCTGGGAAACCAGGCATGCCTACGACGGGCCCAGTCATCCCTAGGATGGAATACCCCCGCATCCTACACACGAATCCCAAGTCTCACACCGACTTCAACTCTTCCTGCTACAATATGGTGTTTCCCAGACGAAGTCGAAACCTCTCCGGTCCCAACTTGTGTGCCCACTACCCGAAACATTGGACACCTCACCGATGGCTAAACCAAAAGACACACACAAACGGCAGTCCCACGCGTCTCCCGAAAAGAAACCGACTGGCTGGACTTGCTTCCACGTCTTGCCATCAACTTATGCCATCATAATGAACGTTACATGACCCAAGTCAGCCTCACATCCTTCCTGGTCTTCAGTGACCCATCTTCTCCTTAATTCAGACACACTATGGCTCTTTCACAGATGAAACCAACCCAAGACACATCACAATAACTCAAACCATCATCAACATACCTACCACTATCGGCCAACCAGAACAGCTCTCATATCTAATCCATATCACCCCCCTTCGGGTTGTAATACCAACATGTCTAATCAATTTAATTATCGAGTTGAAATTCTCAGGGTTTGTTGGCCTACCGCCTCAACCCTACCGCTCCCCTTAAGCCTCCGTGCCTATGACTTTCAGTCGGCCCGCACCGGGTATCTTGGCCTACCGCATAAAGTAGGACCGCCTCAACCCTATCCAAATGTCATAGACGATCATGAGAAAGATCTAACCCAGTTCCCAGAACCTGAATGTCAATATATTCTAATACCAAGCCTTCCTAAGGCTGACGAATACCCAATCAGATCTACTTCACAGTCCCCAACTGGAGTATTACCCAATCCGAGAAGATTAATCCTTTGAGGCACTCCGATCTAATGAGATCACCAAGATTCTCTGTAATCCATCCTATCTCTAATAACAAATTCCGATCAAACCTAAAAATACACCGGAGTCCTCAGCCTACTCGAACAACATGCTCAATACTTGGGGACAGACCTGCTGCTTGCTATAGCATAGCAACATACTCAATACTCACACATATATCTACAAACACATACAAAGTCTTCAGTATGACTGGACCGCCTCACCAGGCCTTCAGTCTATCTGGACCACTCTCAGAACCTTCAGCATGTCTGGACCGCCTCTCTGGGCCTTCAGCCTGTCTAGCCCGTTCTCCGAGCCTTTGGCCTGACTGGTACGCTCCACCGGCCGTCAGTCTATCCGGACCGCTCTAAACTGTTGAGCATCACCCCCGGGCCACCCCCTCCTGGTGCTCTCTCTCCTATGCAACCTGTTTTCACCACTTGGGGCTTCGAACTCCTGATCCATTCTGCGAACTATAACCCCGGCCTAACCCTAGGCCTCATGTCGATCGTATATCCTCTCGGAAAACCGTGGTTTGTTCCCTAACCCGCGTATCTACCACACACACTAAATAACCCGCATACTCGTGCTGAATGTACTGCCGAGCCCTGACAACTAACAAAGCCCTCAACGACTAATACTCCATATGAAAATTCCTAATTCTTCCCCACTTGGGACACTAACCACTACCTACTAGAGGCAAAAACAAAACATTACTTAACCGTCCTAACCAAGCATTTTCACACTTCACCAAAGAACGATGAATCCTGGACGAATAATCTCCACAAAACAACCCTCCTAGCATGGAGGAACCGAACTTCAGAAGAACCCGAATCCCTGTGACACTTCTGCATCTCCAATTCACAGTTTTTGGCCCTGGAATGGTGATCCTATATCCTAACTTCTGATCACCAACACCCCTGGATACTAACCGTCTACAACCCTTGTTACTAAATTCCTCAAACTCTCCTATGCCATATGCAGAAAGGGATGGAAAATTCACAACATAAATATAAGCAATAAGATACAGATAGAAACATACCAGCAGCTGCATCTGGCGCTGTCCTGGCCTCCTATGCAGTAAGTTGGAATGCACGCCCCTGAGCCCCGGGGGGCTCTGCTCTACCCTGACCCCTATCAGTAATCCTCAATGTAGCCGACGCTAGAGCTTGCACCGGTCTAGCAACCAGCTATGGACAATTGGTCTTCACGTGACCAACCTGATGGTAGTGATAACAAATCCTCATGTCCTGAACCAGGGCCAACTGGCGACAATCCCTCGCATAATGTCCCTCCTTTCCGCACTTGCGGCACGCACCACCGGACCTACAAACTCTGGAGTGACCCTTCCCGCATTTCTCACACATGCGGCCTCTCTGGCCTCCAAACCTAGAATCAGCGGTCTTGGACCGCTTTGGCACCGGCTGCGACTGTATCGGGGCTTGCCTCTGTTCTCGCAACTGTAACTCAATCTCCAGCTCACGCTGCCTATCGGCCTCCTGTAAGTCCAACAACGTATCACATCGCTGGGTAGCAACAAACTGTCTCATGTTAGTCTTGAGCATGCTCAGATAACGCGTCATTTGAGCCTGCTCGGAAGCAAACTCTGGGCAGAACATCGCCCTCTCAGTGAACATACGGGTGATCTCCGTCACCGACTCACCCTGTCTCAACTCCAAGAACTCCTGAGCTAGCCGCTCACGCTCGACTAGCGGAATGTAATGGGAGCAGAACATCTCCCTAAACTGATCCCAAGAAACTGCAGCTCTCTGCTCATCTGAATAAGACCCTGTCATCAACCTCCACCAGTCCTTCACCCCGGACCTCAACATGTTCAGGGCACACCTGACCTTCTGGTCAGCTAGGCAGGAACATGTGAAAAAGCATCCCTCGATGTCCGATAGCAACCTCATGGCTATGATAGGGTCCTGAATCCCATCGAAAGTCGGGGACTTCGTATTATCGAAGTCCCGATACTGAAAAGCCAGACTGACTCCTACCACTGCCGCTGATACAGCTGCAGTAGCTGCCGCGACAGTCGCCTTTGCAAGGGCTGCATAGCGCTCGTCAAAGTACTCGACCATGTCGGTCTTGATAGACCCAAACATCTCCGACAACTGAGCCCGAAACATAGCAGCAACCCCATCATGCAGGATCTCCCGAATCCTGTCATCCATATCGTCTGGCCTCATCTGGCCGATAGTCTCGGGTACTGTCGGCGCCTCCTGTCCATCCTCTCCTGATCTGACCCGGATCCAGTCACGAATCGCCGTGTAACCACCATATTGAAAACATACGAAAATGATATTAGATACTCATCATAACAACCCGGGAACCAACTCCCAACCAAAAACCCTAGGGGTTGTGACTTCCTTGATACGCGTATGGGTCCTGTGCTTTCAGTAGTACATGCCCATACTACCTTCCACACCTACCCATATTTGTCCCAAGTATCATCACAACGCCCTAACAATACACACAAATATAGCGAGCGCTCAATCCTCACTCCTAGAGGAAATACTAAATATCTCAGAACTAGCCTACTGGCCTCGCACAACCCACCCATCCATGAAGCTTCCACCAACCCTACAGCACTAGTGTATGCTAGCCATACATAATGTTGGACCCCATAATGATGAGACAATGAATCAAGTATTGAACGAATTAGAGTGTAAATTCAAAGTAGAATTGAAAGATTTGAACACCGATGTAAATATGATCTGTTTGGCTCTATTACGCTTTTGCAAATTTTACAGAGTACAATGAATATTCTGTAAAGACTTCGTTACTAAGACACTAGTAACCACTCCTATTTATAGAAGAGAAAAGCGTACAAAAAATATACTAAGGACTAAACATGAAGCTTCGAATATTATGCCCTAGTAAAATACATTACAAAAATGTTCGAAGACCCTAAATACAAACTTCGACTATTACAACATTTCGACCCTAACAATCTCCCCCTTTGTAATCAAAGTCGAAGTCATCAGTTTGTAAGTAGAGTAATGGAGTACAGCAAAACTCTTCGAACCTTAGTATACCAAGAAATAATTTTCTTCAATTCCTTCTTGTCTCCTTCATTGTTCTTTTTCAGTGGTTCATACGAAGAATCAAGTTCGTATATTGAGATGTAGAAAATCTCTCCACTTCGGTAGCTTGGAACAAAAACCGCTTCGCTTTTCCAGCTTTATCCTTTCCAGCAAAAACTATTCCAAATGGCTTTAAACATATTTCTCCATCAGCATATTTCTTTAACTCAGTCTGAGTCAACGAAGGAGCCATTGGAACTTTTACTTCCATTCCCTTTGCAGTAGCCAACTCCACATCAGTCAGTGCTAGGCACTCATAATAATTCTCAATGAAGATTTTGATGTGAGCAACTCCAAGTTTGAATTCCTCTGGATCTGTGTTTTGCAGAAAAGAAAAGGATTGGTCTTTCAGAAGCAATGCCACTTGTATAAGGTCATACAAGTTCATCAGAGGAAAATCTGCAATAGTGAATTCGCATGTTTTTCCATTTGCCCTGGCCACAACATATTTAACATTTTGAACAATGTTTTCAAAGACCACATCCTTTTTCATGCTTATCACCTTCTTGATCTTGATCAGTGACCAAACATCCTCAGGGGCTTTGCCAAGTACTGCATGAAAATGAATTTTCATATGAGTCCCTTCATCTTTTTCTTTGAAATTCCCTTCAGCTTTGAACTGAGGCATGATGAACATCATCTCATTTATAGGGAAATCCAACTGGCATGCATCAGTGTTTGTAACCACATAACTCTGTTTTGGCTTCTTATCAAATGAGTACATGTGATTAAAGGCAACCAAGGCTTCGATTGTTTCATAGTTGTAATGTTTTGCTGGATCACCTTTATTCATGCCCTTCGGATCACCAGCCCTCTGAGTCATGATGCTTTGAATAAGCCTCATTTTCTCGAGTTCAGCTTCAGCTTCAGCCTTCTTTTCTTCTTTAGATTTTTCAACCAGAATTGATTTTCCTTTGTCTTTCGAAGCAGATTTTTCAGTTACGTCTTTTAGCTTCGAACCACTTCCACCAGATTCCAAAGGTTTACCAATTACAATTCCTTTCGAAATTGTTCTTGTAACTGGTAATGTTGTTACGATTGTTGAGGTCACTGGTTGAGTAGACACAATTACTGGTTTTGTTGAAGGGATGCTAGATGAAAATACCTTGCCCACCACTTTCGCTTCTTCTTCTGTTGACTTCCTTTCTCCCCCTTGCACCCCTGTGAAAACAGGAGGGGCAGTAGTTGTGGGAAGAAGACTGGATATGCGAAATAGTGGAGCAAGTTGCTTGTTAAGTATGGCTTCGAACTGCACAAACTTCTGAGATAAAAATTCTGGAGTAATCAACGGTGACGAAACCGGTTTCGTTGAGATCTCCTTCAACTCCTTTAACAACTTGATCACACCTTCAAAATTTTCACTTTCAGACTTGGAGATTTGAGTTATTTGAGGACTCAAACCTTCGTATAGCTTGACAAATCGAGTGACAGCATTACAAATGATATCGACCTTCTGATTCAAGGACGCATAATCATGTTGAACAGATATAATTTCCTTTTTCATGTCTTCACGAAGTTCGTGAATTTGGGAATTAACATCCTCCCTCACTTTCTTGACTTCCTGAACAAAAAGAACATGTCGTTCTTTTGTTATGCTTCACAGATCCTTAACTTCTCCCATAAAATCAGATCTGAGAGTTTTAACATGAAGCTCAGAATTCTGATCTGTGTAATCAACCTTTTCTAAAATAACAGACTCTGAGGCTTTCATCATTCCAGAAACTTTGTTGATTACTCTTGATTCAAACATCTTGAGCATAGAATCAACCTCCAAACTTGAAATAGTTGAACCTCCGCCAAGATCAGCTTGGGATTGAATGATGGAGTTCAACTTTTGATTAAGAATTTTGTATTGCTTCATTGTCATTAACATATGATCAGGAAATTCTTCTTCTTCATCATGAAACTCTAAGTCTTCGAATGTTCCACCAAACCCTTCATTATCAGTTTCAGTGGGTGAAGATGGTTTGGGTGTATCAGTGGATTGAGAGGAAAAAATGGAAGTAATTGGTTGATTGATGATATGTTCAAAGGTTGGTGAAACAGTGGTTGATGTGAGAGGAATAGTAGATGTTGGTGTAACAGAAACCAATGATTCGAAAGGAGTAGTGATAATTGGACCTTGATCTGCATCTTTCGAACCACCTTCACCCATGTTGACATTTGCATCCGTATCAGATACGTGTGCAGGCATGTCTGAAGTTCGAACCTCCTCAAAAATTGACTTGGCAATCGAAACTTCGGGTGGTATGATAACAGTCTTCTCAGGAATGGAACTTGTAATGATAGAAGTGAACTCTGGAGTTTCTGGTATTCGTTCATCATCTTCTGTAGACTCAGTAGATAAAACAATCTTTCGAGTCTTCTTCGTCTTCTTCTTTTTCGGTTGTGACAAGTGTTTTGCCATATCTTCTGCTGCTCTTTTCTTGGATCCGGGAGAAACAGGAACAAGTACCTCACGAATTAAAACTCCTTGGTGAGTAATTTGAGGCTTGCGAATCAACTTCTGTGATGGTGACTTTCGTTTGTGAGTGGATTTCATCTTGATTCTTCGAAACATCCCTGTTTTTGAAGGAATAATCACGTTCTCTTGAGTCTCTTCCACTATTGGCTCAATCACTTGTGTTGCTTCAACTGTCACTGCAACATTTTCTGTCTTCTTCTTTGGAGATTTAGAGGATGTTGAACCCTTCGTTTTCTTTTCAGGTGAAGCAGGATCAGCTTTCTTCGACTTTTTGGTCTTCTTTTCGTCGCGTGGCAACAAAATTCCCGTAGGAATAGAAGAATCGAATGTTTTCAGATATGCAATCAAAACAGGATTCGTAGGATCCGCCCTTTTAAGCATCGCGTCTGGAATCCGAGCAACTTTTGGAAATTCATCATCATTGTCAACAACTTCCTTCGGAAAGTGATAAGATTGAAAAGTAACCTTCTCTTCTTCATTTGAAACCAAGATGCCTTCCTTGTTGTAAAAATGTTGCAGAATTAGACTCCAGTACCTAGCACACGAAATGCCATGAACAACATTTGTATGTTCTACTCCTTTTTGGAATTCCTTCCATAGCTGTGTAGAGTAGTCTGCTGGAAGATCATAGTATAAACCAGCCACCATGGCATAAACCTCCATCCTTCCTTTATCTAATCCAACTGTTCTTCCGGTTAAACAACGCAAAAATATCCCAAACAAAATATTCCATACTTTTGGAAGACCATACTTCTTAAAGTCACTTATCTTTGACAATGGGGGCTGATATCCCATTTCATTAAACATATGAATTATTTGGGAGAATTGAAATTCAACAAAAGGAGGTGTATTTGGAATGTCAAGAATCTGACAAAACAGTTTCTTGGAAAGCCTAACCTTTTTGTCATTGATTAGGTGAAAAGTAATCGAATCAGAGGCTTTGTTGTATGTGGCAGTAGATCCTGCTTGAGAAAGCCAGGATACCGGAACAGAAAAGGAATTGAACATTGCTTTGGATAAAACAGAGTGTTTTAAAGAAACAATAAGCATCTTGAATTCTTCTGGACATTGAGAAAGTTCACCATCCACATAATAATTGGTAGATTGAATCTTCATAACTGGTGCAGAAGAAGTATCTTCAGTAGAAGGATCGACATGAGCAGTAGTCGCCATTGTTAGGGTTTGAAAAAGATGAAGAACAGAGAATTTGGGAAGTTTTGAGTTTTGATCGCGTAAACGTATAAAGTACTCTTGAACCCCCTTTTATATGTAACCCTAAATGATTTGAATTTGAAGCGGGATGCATTTAATGAGATCCGACGTGGCACCTTGAAAATCGGACCTGTACTGCGGAAAGGTAGCCATGCGTCAAAAAGTGTCTGTCACATCACCTAGAAAACCAGGCAGAATACCATACGTCACGTATACACAGCCTGTCATTATCCCCTTAATAGAATTGTAACCGTTAGAACCCTTCGAATGGAGGCAAGGCTCTTTCACTTTTGGGATAAAAAGCAAAGTCATTTGCCAGATGTTCGAAATCATCAGCCTGAGTTGGTATTACTCAGAACCTCAAGGATTTCGTGTGTGTAGTGTGCCAAAGAAAGTTTAGACAAGAAACAACAAATTTTTTTTTAATTTTGTGATGTCAAAAATTTAATTTGACACGAAGGCAGTTAAACCCCGGGCAAAGGTTGCTTCGTTAATCATCAAGAGAGATGATCAACAGCTTGTGTATGTTCCCGTGAATTACAATCGAATACTTTTTGATAAGTATCAAAGGGCTTCTTTTAAGAATGCTTCGTGGGTAGGTTCAAAATTTCGTTACATGTCAACCTAAACATAAGGTGATAAAGTGTAACAGAAATTACTTGTATGGCCAATGTAGTCAGTGACAAGTCGGTTTTGAAAAATTTTAACATGACTAGGACATTCGAATGAAACTCACACGAAAATCATATTCATAAAAAAATTTGTATACTGGATCTTGTTGGGTAACAAACATCGTGGGTTTCGAATGCTTGATCAAGACCACTCATTCGAAATGAATATGATTTGGAGTTTCGAACATTGGTACAGAAACAAAAGTTTCGTATATATCTGGAACAATGTTCCCCGTCAATTCCTTAATTTGTAAGATTTTTGGGTTTCACTTCCATCACGGACTCATGATGTCAGATCATAAACACAGAGTTTTTATATATCTAAGTCTCGATGGGTTTGATCATAGACCTCTCAGATATACGTCTTTGTGTGTGATCGTGTAAGAATGTTTTGGATGAAAAAGATTGGTGTAAGACACGAAAAGTACCTCTGTTATGTTTTGGACCAAACATGAAACTCTTAACTCATTGTGAGAAGTGTAAGGTAGCTCAGAGACTAATGTGAATATAAGCCTGATTGGGAAGAAATTTTCGTACGAAACATTTCATTAAGGCTTTCGTACACACACATTGAGTCATGGAGGCTTTGGACGACATGCAGCAGCATGCTTCTAGGGACAACCTAACTAATTCGAATAATGAGAAACATATCAATTCATACGAACAATTTTACCTGACCCTAAAACTGCCTGCATTGTCCCCTCTGAATCATCATCATAATCTGCAACAAAAGTCTAAAAATAAAAATATTTTTGTTGTTTTGAATTTTTTTTTTTTAAAATAAAGACCGAACAAACGAAAATCTTTTTGGATTTTTGATTTTTCGAAAATTTAAGGACAAAACAAAAGAAAATCTTTTTGAATTTTTAATTTTTCGAAAATTTAAAGACAAAACAAAAGAAAATCTTTTTGAATTTGTTGCAAACAGACGAATATTTGGCATTCCTTGAAGAGTGACAAATGTACGAATTCGAAGCGTTCGAAGCGTTGACTATGAACAGTAACCATTAACTCAACGCTGAAAATAAGTGACAATCATGCGAATTCGAAGCGGTCGAAGCGTTGACCATGAACAGTAACCACTAACTCAACACTGAAAATAAGTGACAATCATGCGAATTCGAAGCGGTCAAAGCGTTGACCATGAACAGGAACCTCTGAATATTGAATGACTTTGTGTTATCTTTTATTCAGGGCCTCTGATTCATTCTTTTTCGCCTATCATTCTTCTTTTTGGCATGGAACAGAATTGCCATCGATCATTCCAAGACCTTCTATTATTCGCATTAGAGATTTTTCATCCAAAGCTTTCGTGAATATATCAGCTAACTGATCAGTTGTTTTCATGAAATGTACTTCAATGTTTCCATCCTCCACGTGATCTTTAATGAAATGATAACGAAGAGCTATGTGTTTAGTCTTCGAATGCTGCACAAGATTATGACAAATTCTTATTGCACTTTGAGAATCACAATATAATGGAATCTTTTTCATATTAATTGCATAATCACGCAATTGACTTTGGATCCATATTATTTGCGAAGTGCAAGCAGCAACAGCCACATATTCTGTTTCAGCTGTGGAAATTGACACACACGTTTGCTTTTTCGACTGCCAGCTGACTAATTTGCCATCAAGAAATTGACATCCTCCACTTGTGCTTTTTCGATCAAGATTACAACCACCCAAGTCTGCATCTGAGTATGCTTGAACGAAGAATCCAGTTTTCGAAGGATACCACAATCCTAACGAAATTGTGCCTTTAAGGTAACGAAAAATATTCTTCACTGCAGTAAGATGTGGTTCGCGTGGATTAGACTGATACCTAGCACAATTACATACAGAAAACATGATATCAGGTCTACTTGCTGTTAGATAAAGTAATGAGCCAATCATGCTCCTATACAACGTTATATCAACAGCAGGTTTGTCCAACGATGGTATTAGCTTTATGCCTGTTGCCATTGGTACACGAAGCTTTGTGCTATTCGTCAATCCAAACTTTTCTAACAGATTTTTCGTATATTTTTCCTGATTAATGAAAATCCCTTCTCTGTTTTGACGAATATTCAATCCAAGGAAATTATTGATTTTTCTCATCATGCTCATTTCAAATTTGCTTTTCATCAATTCTTCGAATTCTCTAGACAAAGCAGGGTCGGTCGAGCCAAAAATAATATCATCAACATAAATTTGAACAAGCATTAGATGATTCCCCACTTTCTTTCGAAATAATGTGGGATCAACTGATCCTTGTTTAAATTTAGATTGTTTCAAAAATGATGTAAGTGTTGCATACCATGCTCTTGGTGCTTGTTTCAGACCATAAACTGCCTTATCTAAAATATAAACATGATTAGGATATTCTTCGTTAATAAAACCTGGGGGTTGTTCCACATAAACTGTTTCTTCAAGCTCTCCATTGAGAAATGCACATTTCACGTCCATTTGATAAACATCAAAATCTTTGTGAGCTGCATAAGCCAAAAATATTCTAACCGCCTCGAGTCTTACGACAGGGGCAAAAGTTTCTTCATAGTCGATTCCTTCTTGTTGTGAATATCCTTTTACAACAAGTCTGGCTTTATTTCGAATAATGTTTCCATCTTTGTCGGTTTTATTTTTAAAAATCCATTTTAACCCGACAATCGAAACATTTTCAGGTTTAGGAATTAATCTCCAAACCTTGTTTCGTTCAAATTCAGACAACTCCGATTGCATTGCAACAACCCAATCTGAGTGTTCCATTGCATTCTTAATTGTTTTTGGTTCAATTTTAGAGATGAAAACATTAAACATGCAAAATTCTTGATGAGTATTCAATACCTCATTCTTTTCACGAATTTGAGCTCTTGTCAGAACTCCCTCTTGTGGATTCCCAATAACTTGATCCTTCGGATGGTCTCTTGTCCATTTTTCCATGGGTGGATATGCTGGATCAAATTCCAAAGGGGCATCTTCGTATATTTCATCATTTTCTGAGCTTGCATTCGAACAAGCATCATCAATATTATGCTCCCCCTCAACAACATGCTCCCCCTCAATTTCAGCATTCAATTGTTCTTTCTCCCCCTCGAAAGAATGCTCTTCATCATCTAAAGTATTCAAATCCAATTGCTCCCCCTCTAGTGGACTATCACTCATAGTTTCACCTTCTTGAGGAGTCGATGGTGAATCATCAGTAAGTTTTGAAAATTCTGGTATGTGATTATCAGGAGCATGAACTTCAGCATCAACTGCATGATCTGAAATTCCAAAAATCAAATCATAATCAGTATCATCCATTTGTATAGATTCAGTTTCAACTTGTGTTTCTTGTAAAATTGGATGATTCGTAAATCTATGCTCATTTGATTTAACATAATAATCATCGAATGTGAGATTGAACGTTTCTTCCACTTTTCGTGTTTGCTTATTTAACACTCGATATGCCACTGAATTGTGCGAATATCCAAGAAAAATTCCTTCATCAGCTTTTGCTTGAAACTTCGAAAAATGATCCTTGAGATTCATAATAAAACACCTACATCCGAAAACATGAAAAAACTTCACATTAGGTTTACGATTATTCAGAATTTCGTATGGTGTAATATTAAATCGACGATGAATAAACGATCTGTTTTGAGTAAAACATGCAGTTGAAACAGCTTCAGCCCACAGATATTGAGGTAAATTCGCATATGCCAACATGGTTCTTGCTGCATCGCATAATGAGCGATTCCTTCGTTCTACAACACCATTTTGTTGTGGTGTATATGGAGATGAAAAATTATGCGAAATTCCTTTGTCCACCAAAAATGAATCAAGAACTTTGTTCTTAAATTCAGTTCCATGATCACTCTTGATTTTTCTAACAGTCTTCTTCAACGTGGTTTCCATCTTTTTGATAAAGTCAATCATAATTTGTGCAACTTCGGATTTGAGCCTAAGAAAATAAACCCACGTAAATCTGGAAAAATCGTCAACAATAACTAAAATGTACCGTTTATTGTTGAGAGTTGAAACAGTCGAAGGACCACACAAATCAATATGTATCAAATCAAGAGGTGCAACAATGTTCGAATCAATTGTGATTGGATGACCTTGTTTATGTTGCTTGCCAACTTCACAAGCTGCACATAAAGAATCATTGTCAAATGTAGCTTTCGAAAGAAGACATACTGCTGGTTTGCCTACAATTGGATTGATGTCCAAAGTGAACATGTCACCTTTCCTTTTAGATTTCAGTAATATTTCGTTTGTGTTAACATTCGAAATAACACTTCCTTCTTCGTTGAAAAGAACTTGATTGCCAGTGCCCACAACAAGTTGAGAAACACTAATCAAGTTATGTTGAAGACCTTCAACATATGCAACACGATTCACTGTGAATTGTCCATTTGTGATTTTTCCATATCCCATGACTTGACACTTTTGATTGTTCCCAAACTTTACTACTCCAACATTTTTGAGACTTCGAAAATCTCTTAAATTCTCCTTCTTTCCAGTCATGTGACGAGAGCAACCACTATCAATGTACCATTTGTTATCATATTGCTCGTCACACAATACCTGCAATCAATGAAAAATTTTAGGTACCCAAGGCTTTTTGGGTCCTTAGAAATTAGATTTCAATTTCGAATGAAATGAAGAACTTTTAACCCAATCACAAACTTTGGTTTTGAGACTATCAATTAAGTTCACTTCATCATCTAAAGGAACTGAAACATAAGTGTTTGATAGTTTCGAATGTTCACTGACTTTTCCCTTCGCATCTTGAGTTTGTGATTGAACAGTCTTCGCTTTTGTGACAGGTCTCCATGTTTTGACTGAGATATTCGAATCCTTAGATGATGAGCTGCCATTCGAAGAAGTATTGACATACTTTTCGTATGCTTCATGAATTTGCTCTTTTGAATATTTATTTGACTGATACATTTTTCCTCTTCCGTCAAGCCAATGATCAATGTTCTTCCTTGAAGTCATTCCTTTTTCCCGTGACGTCCTCATAGTTTCTTTCTTTGTGTAATTAGGAAAATTTGGCTTTTGAGGTACAAAATCAACTTTGGGTTTGGTAACATAAGAGTAAGCATAGGATGTATCAATTTTTGATTTAAAATGTTGACGTTGAAAAACTTTTTGATTTGAATTGGATCTTTCTGAAAAATCTCTTGTTTTGTTAGTTTCAGAAACTTTCGAAAACTTTGTTTGCTTATGTACTTCAGACCTTGTTTGATTTGATTGAGATGATTGTTGAGTTTTTGAAAAAGAATCATTTTTAACGTTGAAAACCTTTTTGATGGATTGTGATTCAGACATCTTTTGAGACTCAATATTTTGCCAAAATATTTTCTTTCGTGCTTGTCTTTTTGAAATGTTGTTTTCCTTCGAAAATTTGTCAATTTGATCTTTAAATTCCTTAGAGTTTAATTTGACAACTTTTTCATTTTCCTTTTCAACACGAATTACTTTCTCTTTTTCAACTTTTGATTTTTCAACCCATTGTTTTTGTGGTTTTTGTCGTTGAAAAATATATGAATTCTTTGTTAAGTTGTTTTCAACTGTGTTTTGATTAGCAAAAAAACCTTCCTCAGTTGTTTTTGAATTATCCTCCTCAACCATCTTCTTGAACTCTGGTTTGATATTCTCAACATTTCCGGTAGTTACGAAAACTTGATTTGGAAAAATGACATCATCTGTGCATTTGAAATTTGGAAAAACCACCGTGTTTGTTTCAAGATAATGTTCACCTTTTTCATTCATCACTTTTTCGAACTTTTGCGTATCACCATACACTTGGTCAACAACTATTCGTGGAATTACTTCTTTCTTTGAAGATTTCTTTTCTTTCGAAACTTTCTCTACATCTTCATCATCATTATCATCAGTTTGGTAATCTTTGAGATCCACGAAGTTCATTTCACTAACTTTCGAAGTTGAGGGAATATCAGTTTCTTTCTCAACTATCAAATCCTTAACTTTTTCTTTCCCTTTAGAATTCGAAGCAACATTAACAATAGACAACTGAGAACAATCAACATCTTCAAGCTCACTAATTTCACTAATATTGTCAGAATTATCTTCAATATCAGCAAAATTAGATTGAGAATCAGATGATGAATTCTCAGTCTTTTTCAAAATGTGAATTTGTTCAGATTTAGTCAAAGTATCATTTACAATGTTAACTAAATCATTCGAATCAAGACATTCATCAACTTTGATAATTCCATATCTATACTTGTCATTCGGAACTTTGTCAAAATCAGCTATTTCTTTTTCAGAGTCATACGAAATGATATCTACCTTAGCTCTTTCATAAGCTAAAAATGGCAGCAATTTTCTATGTTGTTCTTTACTGATTTCGCATGAATGATGAAGTTCAGTTATTTTCCCATATAATCTTTTAGCAGCATTACAGTAAATGTTTCTTTGTGCTAATAACAGTTTATTATCACTAGATAAATTGTCCCTATCAACCATGATATTCGTTATTTGAAGTTCTAGACAATCTATCTTAGTGACTTTCGAATCTAATTTCTTCTGTGTCTCTAGCAATTGCATTGACAGCTTCTTAGCCTCATTGCTAGCAGATACCACAATCGAATCAAAATAAGTAACAGTTTCATCAAAAGATACTAATTCAGAATTATAAGCATGTACTGGAATATTAAAAGATTCAAGAATGTTTCGTACCTTTGTGGTCATTGGTGATTTGTCAGCAGCTTTTGATACGAAGCATCTTCCATGCACTTCGTATGTTTCCTCCTCTGATTCTTCCTCCATTTTTGCAAACATAGCTCCATGGGTTGGATTTCGCATTTCCTTATCATCTGATCCAGATGACCAGATTTGATAAGTACCATCTTCATCCTCATTCGCACCCTTTGCAACCAGAGACAAATTCTTGGCTTTCACACGAACCTCCTCCAACTTTTCAGCATAGTACGCCTCATCCTTGACCTTATTCTTTCTCTCATCCTTCTTTCGAAGCATACAGTCATTAGCAAGGTGATTAGCACCATTGCAATAATGACAATCAATCCCAGCATCTCCCTTTAGCTTCTTCTCAGACTTTCCCTCAACAGGCTTCGAATCTTTCATCTCATCTTCTTTTTCTCTTCCCCAGCACTTTTACTCAGAAAGTTCCCTTTTGTCTCAGACGACTTTGCCTTCGGATTGAAAGGCTTTTTGAAGAACTTTTTCACACGATTGTTTGAATAAAAGGCAACTGCCTCATCATCTGAGTTCATGATGAACTCTTCATCTTCATCCGAAGCATCTTTCTCAGCATCTTTTTCAGAGATCTTCGAAACCAAAGCTAGTGGACCTCCCAACATAGCCTTCGATTCTTCAGCTATTTCGTTCACTTCGCTTTCATGAGTCTTAAGTTGGTTGTACAAGTCATTCAATGTTGACGTATCAAAGCTCTGTTGATTCTTCACCATCATGCTCACACTACGCCATTCCTTTCGAAGTCCCATAACAAATATCAGATTGAATTCCATGGCTGATCTGGTGATACCATATCGATTGCATCGATATATCAATTCATTAAGACGATCGTAATAAACTTCAATTGTTTCACCATCTTTCTGTCTGAAGTCCTTCAGCTCCACTAAACATTGCTTCACAGAATTAACTTTCGTCTTCTCACTTCCCTGAAATTTTTCCTTGAGATTGTTCCAGATTTCCTTTGCAGTTGTATAACTCCTCACGTAGTTGTAAACAACTGGAGGCAAAGCTCCTCTTAGCTCTCTTACACACCTTTTCTCCAGCTTTTTCAGACGATCAGATTGATTTTCAACTTCAGAGTTTCCAGAGGAAGAACCAATTGGTTGAACATTCGATGGTGGATTGAGATTGCCAGAAATGCAATTCCACAGTTCTTCATCCAATCCATTGAGATAATCCTGCATACGATCAGCCCACTGATCGTAATACTCAGGGATGAGCATAGGAATTTTGGTGGATGATCCTAGAAGATGAGAAAATGAAGTCATGGAATTCAGATTAAATGACGCCATTGTTGTACGGAATAGATCCTTGAGAATTTTTGAAGAAACTTTGAGAATTTGACAACAAACTGTATGATTCAAATCACAATCACTCTTAGAACACTCGATTCAATGAATTAAGTGCAGAATCGAATCACAAACTTAGATCTAAACAATTTTTCACTTTCAAAAAGTGCGGAAACTTTTGAATCAAAAAGTTGACTCAAAAACCTTTTGAACAAAGTGAAAATCAGATCAGAGATATGATTTCTGCTCTGATACCAATTGATGAGACAATGAATCAAGTATTGAACGAATTAGAGTGTAAATTCAAAGTAGAATTGAAAGATTTGAACACCGATGTAAATATGATCTGTTTGGCTCTATTACGCTTTTGCAAATTTTACAGAGTACAATGCATATTCTGTAAAGACTTCGTTACTAAGACACTAGTAACCACTCCTATTTATAGAAGAGAAAAGCGTACAAAAAATATACTAAGGACTAAACATGAAGCTTCGAATATTATGCCCTAGTAAAATACATTACAAAAATGTTCGAAGACCCTAAATACAAACTTCGACTATTACAACATTTCGACCCTAACACATAAACTTTTGAATATCCAATCCTACCCTAAGCTCCCAATCAAACAAGAACAGAACATAAGGCCAAATCAAACATTCTCAGGTTATAAGATCTTAATTATGTATAACCGTGATACATACACTAAGCAACTACAGTAATAATGTCAATTTCATATAAAGAAAACCCTAGGCTAACAGGCATCATGTAATCAGGCAATTCTATCATGCAATTCCTGAAGATCCCTAGCCTAGTACTAGTATGTCGTTCTAACATATCACATAATCAAATAACTGATGGTATTTTGAGGTTCACTTACTGGCTCCGGCTGATCGTACACTCTGCATCCTCCTTTACTTATTTTGAAAACCATTTAAAAATCATTTTGAAAATCTTTCCTTGATTTGAGACTGGATTCACACGAGTGTTCCTCCAATTCACTCAAACCAAGGCTCTAATATCAACTTGTAACACCCATAGAATTTAAGCAAATTCTTAACCTTTTTAAAACACTTAATAACCATTCAAAATTACATAGTTTGTTTTCAAAATAATAAATATCGGAGTATCCCAGCATCAAATCATAAAATCATAACAGCAGGAGGAGCGGTACGATCATGCCTTTGCCTTCCCGCGATCACCAGAAGTACCTGAAACAATAAACTGAAACTGTAAGCCCGAAAGCTTAGTGAGCTACCCCCAAAATACCAACCTCATATAACGATAATCATATCATATCAACAAATACAGAACATCCATGCATCTCGACTCTACAGTGTGACTGGTCCGCCTGCACTGGGCCTTCAGTCCATCTGGTCCACTCTCTGAGTCTACAGTATGACTGGAGCGCCCGCACCGGGCCTTCAGTCTACCTGGCCCACTCTTCGAGCCTCGGCACGTTTGGACCGCCCTCTCGGGGCCTTCATCCTATCCAGACCGCTCGCCGGGCCTTCGGCCTGACTATGTGCCCTCCCGGGTCTGCAGTCTATCCGGTCCGCCCTGGGTATGTTGGCCTACAGCACAAAGCAGGACCCGCCTCAACCCAACCCACATACCAACAACACGAGCACATAAACAGATATCACATAACAGTCCATAAATAACCAAATCAATCTAACAGATCATATAGCATAGCAACATCCTAACCAGAATACCGACCTAACCGGTCACTAACATAGCATCATCCTATATACCAGGATACCGACCTAACCAGGTTACTAACATATTACCGTCCTAACTACCAGGACGCAGATCTAACAGATCAAAAGCATATCAAACAAATACCAGTACACAATCCGAGAAAGGGCCGACCTTGGTGCCTTAGACCCTGTTGATAAAGTGAGGATAACTCACCTCGAAATGCCGAACCATAGAGATCAGATCAAACCCCCGAGTCACAGTCTCGAACTCTGCCACCTATAACCACCATAGGACCAAATTCATAAATTCCCGAATTACCAAAATACCCTCAGGAGACAAACTGGTCAACTCTTGGTCAAAGTCAAAGTCAATTGTCAAGGTAAACAGTCCATGTTGAGCTCAACTCGTCGAGTACCCTCAACTACTCGCCGAGTTCTTGCATAACTTGCCAACTCACCGAGTCACTCAACTGACTCGCCGAGTCCAAGGCAATCTTCATCGGACTCGCCGAGTCACACATCCGACACGCCGAGCCCACGACCATCTTCAACGGACTCGCCGAGTCGACCATGCCACTCACCGAGTCCCTTCAGACCTTCTTCCATACAGATGCTTTTTAAGCCATGCAAAGGCTCCGTATTGTAGATCCAAGCTCCTAGGGCATGTATATCACGTAAAGGTGCAAGCTTTACATGCATGCAAGGCGCTAATCATATAAATCAAGCTAAAGAAGAGGTTCTAGGCAGAAGAGCTTCACCAACATGCTAAAGACTGAGACTTTATGATGATAAGAGTCAAGATGATCCTAGATCTGAAGTTGCAACTTCAGATCTTGGCTCATCACTCTAAATGCAACACCAAGTGCCCCAAAATGGTCCCAAAAATCAAATATAAAAGGGATCTAGCTAGAAGAAGCTCAAGGTGATGACTTGATACCTTCAAATGATGATAAACTGAGGTAGACTTCAGATCCCCAACCGTTCCTTTCTCAAAGCTTCTTGATCTTCAAGCCTTTCCTCACCAAGATCCACCTTTCAAGCTTAAACACACAAGTATGGAGAGAGAATAGAGATTTAGGGTTTCTGGACTCACAGGGGCTGTAAGGGAAGGCTAAGGGGGCAAATGGTTCCTTAAATAGGGTGTAAAACCCCGGAATTAGGGTTTTTTCCTCCACCAGCTCCTACTCGTCGAGTCCCTTCTTGGACTCGGCGAGTAGGTCACTTAAACACGTGGCCAACCCGCTGCTACTCGGCGAGTCAAGCTACCAACTCGTGGAGTAGACCTCGAAATCATGAGGATTTATAACCCTAAATTGATACTCGGAAAATCGGGGTGTTACAGCGTCTGTCGGCGTAACTCTTCTGCCGACTCTAAGCGGTCTGTAGTCGCTGCCTAATCTGCTGAATCTTCTTGGTGGTCTGCAAGACTACCTCCATCCGTCCCATTGCGACATCTCCGACCATACAACAGCTCGAAAGGTGGGGCGCCAATGCTGGAATGATAGTTTTTGTTGTAGGTAGACTCTGCCAGGGGTAGGTAGGAATCCCAACTCCCACCGAAGTCAATGACACACGCCCTCAACATATCCTCGAGGGTCTGAATGGGTCGCTCGCTCTGACCATCAGTCTGCGGATGAAAAGCTGTACTAAAATGCAGCCGCGTGCCCAGTTCCTCTTGGAACTTCTGCCAGAAATGGGAGGTAAATCTATCATCTCGGTCGGAAAAAATGGAGACCGGAACCCCATGGCGAGCGACGATCTCACGTACATACACGCCGGCCAAATTCTCGGTTGATGAACTCTCCTGTATAGCCAAGAAATGGGCACTCTTGACCAATCGATCCACGATGACCCATATAGCATCAAACCCCTTCGCCGTCCTCGACATCTTGGTAATGAAATCCATCGTGATCTGTTACCATTTCCACATGGGAATCTCTAGGGGCTGCAGCATGCCATGCGGCCTCTGATGCTCGGCCTTGACCATCTTACAGGTCAAGCACCTCTCGACATACCAAGCAATTTCTCGCTTCATATATGGCCACCAGTAACTCAAACTCAGGTCTCGGTACATCTTGGTGGCCCCCGGGTGAATAGAGAAGTGAGACTTATGAGCCTCCTCCATGACTGTCTATCTAACCCCACCAGACATCGGAACCCATACCCGGCCGCATCAGGTCAATAATTCTCGGCTATCCTGCACAAACCGGGTGTTCTCGCCCTTGATCCTCTCTAACTTCCAGTTCTCCGGTCGCATGCCCTCAACCTAAGCATCTCTGATCAAACTCACAAGTGGAGAATCCACAACTATCCTCATACATATTGCTGGGGTGGAAGACCCAGCTGACTTGCGGCTCAAAGCGTTCGCCACCACATTCGCTTTACCGGGGTGGTAAAGGATCTCGCAATCGTAGTCCTTGACTACATCCAGCCACCTGCGCTGCCTTATGTTCAGGTTCGGCTGATCCATGACGTGTCTCAAGCTCTTGTGATCCGTGTATATGGTACAACGGACCTCATATAGGTAATGCCTCCAAATCTTGAGAATGAACACCACTGCCCCCAACTCCAGATCATGTGTAGGGTATCTCGTCTCATGCGGCTTCAGCTGCCGCGATGCATAGGCTATCATTCGTCCTCTCTGCATGAGAACCGCCCCCAAACCTGTGATGGATGCATCACAGAACACCATAAAATACTCAACTCCCTCTGGGAGAGTCAAAACTGGAGCCTCGCACAAACGCTGACGGAGGGTCTCAAACGCCATCTGCTGCTCAGGGCCCCACCGGAAATCCACCCCTTCCTCGCCAGACGAGTGAGGGGTACTGTAATCTTGGAGAAGTCCTGAATGAATCTCCGGTAGTACCCTGCTGATCCCAGAAAACTCCTGATATCTGAGGGAGATCTCGACACCTCCCACTGCATGACTACCTCGATTTTGGCCGGGCCGACCAAAATCCCATCCTGGTTAACGAGATGCCCGAGGAACTGGACCTCTCGTAACCAAAACTCACACTTCGAGAACTTGGCATACAGCCGTTCCCGCCTCAGAACTCCCAATAACTCCCTGAGGTGCTCCTCGTGCTGCTCTCGGGTCTTGGAATACACCAAGATATCATCAATAAACACTATGACCGAGCGATCAAGCATCGGTTTGCAAACCCGATTCATCAGGTTCATGAATATTGCTGGTGTGTTGGTGAGCCCAAACGGCATCACCACGAACTCGTAATAACCAGAACGAGTTCGAAACGCGGTATTCTCCACGTCCTCATCTTTGACCCGGACCTGATGATACCCCGACCTCAAATCGATCTTGGAGAACCAAGATGCACCCTGCAACTCATCAAAGAGATGATCTATCCTAGGGAGTGGATAATGGTTCTTCACCATCAACTTCTTAACTCCCTATAATCAATGCACATCCGGTGCGGACCGTCCTCCTTCCTGACAAAGAGGATCGGTGCTCCCCATGGAGAACTGCTAGGTCGAATGAACTTCTTGCCCAACAGTTCCTGCAGCTGTGATGACAGCTCCTGCATCTCTGGTGGCGCCAACCGGTACAACGCCTTGGCGATATGGACCGTACCCGGCACCAGGTCGACCCAAAACTCGACCTGCCTCTCCGTAGGTATCCCTGGTAACACTTCCGGGAACACGTCAGAAAACTCTCTAACCACTAGAACCTCTAAAACTGGAGTCTGATCTCTGACCCGCGTATCCACCACATACACTAGATAACCCGCACATCCGTGTTGAATATACTATCGAGCCTTGGCAGCTGAACAAAACCCTGATCCCACTCTAGTGCCCTCGCCATATACATTCAGTTCTCCCCCACTTGGGGTTCAAAATACCACCCGCTGGTCCTCGTAATCTATCATGGCACAAAATCGACTAAGCCAATCCATCCCCACAATCACACACACCTCCCCCATGGGAATCAGAATCAAATCTATAGGAAAGGACACTCTGAAGATCTCCAACTCGCGTCCTCGGTAGACCGAAGAAGCAGAAACTCTGTGTTCGTTGGCGATAGAAACTCGCAACAGACACTCTAGCTCGCCTACTGGCACACTGAACTCCCTACTAAATGTCTGAGATACGAAAGACCGACTCGCCCCCGAGTCAAATATAACCAATACAGGCAAGTAGTTCACTAAAAACGTACCTAACCATAGGTACAATAGATAAGCACAAAACAAATACAATAAAAGAAATAGAGAATAGAAACATATCAGCAACCACGTCCGACGCCGCCCTGGCCTCCTCGGCCGTAAGCTGGAAGGCACGCCCCTGAGCCTTCGGAGGCTCTACCTTAACTGGCCTGCCATCCGCAATCCTCAATGTAGCCGGTGTTGGAACTTACGCCAGCTTGGCGGCTAGCTGTGGACAGTTGGTCTTCACATGACCAACCTGATGACAGTGATAGCATATCCTCATATCCGATGCAGGGGCGGACTGGCGACAGTCCCTAGCATAGTGCCCCTCCTTGCCACACTTGTGGCACCCACTACCTGCTTGAAAAGCTCCAGAATGACCCTTGCTGCACTTTCCACAAGTACGGCTCTGCTGACCCTCGGTCCTAGAATCAGTGGACTTATACCGCTTCGGTACCGGCTGAGACTGTGTCGGGGCCTGCCGCTACTCCCTCAACTGCAGCTCAATCTCCAACTCACACCGCCTCGCAGCCTCCTGTAAATCCAGAAGAGTATCACATCGCTGGGTAGACACAAACTGTCAGATGTCAATCTTGAGCATGCTCAGATAACGCGTCATCTGAGCCTGCTCAGAAGCAAACTCTGGGCAGAACATCACCCTCTCTGTGAACATACGGGTGATCTCCGTCACCGACTCTCCATCCTATCTCAAACTCAAAAACTCCTGAGCCAATTGTTCCCGCTCAACCCGTGGAATGTATCGGGCGCGGAACATATCCCTGAACTGCTCCCAAGTAACAGCAGCTGTCTGATCATCAATGTACGACCCTGTCGTCAATCTCCACCAGTCCTTGGCCCCGGACCTCAGCAGGTTCAAGGCACACCTGACCTTCTGGTCAGTAGGACACGAGCAAGTAAAGAAGCACCCCTCCACATCAGAAATCCACCTCATAGCCTTGATGGGGTCATGGGTCCCATCAAAAGTAGGGTGCTTCATGTTATCGAAGTCCCTGTACTGGAAGCCCCGAGTGGCTCCTACTCCTCCCCCTGTCGTCGATACAGCCGATGCAGCTGCAGCGGCAGCCATCTCCGCAAGGGCTACGTATCTATCATCTAAGTACTCCATAATAGCGGTCTTGATAGACCCAAACAACTCCGGAATCTGACCCCGGACAATCTCGACCACCTCCTCGCGGATGACGTCCCTAACACAGTCCTCTGTCAACACTGGCCCCTCCTGGCGGACAACCTCAGGTGCGGCCGGGGCCTCCTGATCGCCCTGTCCTGATCCCGATACGGATCCAGTCACAAAGTGCCTCGTAACCACCATACTGAAAAATATAACAGGAAGATATCTGATAATCCACATAAATAACGGGGAACCAACTCCCGACTAAACCCTAGGGGTTGTGACTTCCTTGCTACGTGTATGGGTCCTGTGCTTTCAGTAGTACGAGGCCATACTACCTTCCACACCTACCCATATTTGTCTCAAGTATCATCACAACTGTTGGATTAGTGTCTAAGTCCATAACTATAATTGGTATGTACTTGACCCGATTTGGCATGGTCCATTTGGGTTGCACTTCACCGGAACAATTTATATGGATAATCTTTTGAGAATAGTATGTTTATGATTTATATTAATATTATAAGTTCTAATATATTAATATGGAATCATATTATTTAATTAGTATTGATCAAGAATTAATTTAGAATTAAGTTAGTGATAAAAAGGAACTAATTAAATATGGACTCTTATATATAGTATGGAACAAGTTCATTTAGGTTGGGCTAAGCTTGCATGGATAGTCCATTGAGTTTTAACCCATGGATCCTATGGAAATGAAAGGTCATGGGTATTAGGGTTTACATGGATGAAACCCTAATCCTCCATACTATATAAAGAGGTCTTTGGCACATGAAATGACACTAGTGTGTGAGGATACAAGAGTGGGCCAATTTCTAGTGTGCTTACTATTCTCTCAAGTTTTCCAAGGTGTTTTGGTGATTTGTGATTCCACTTGAGGCTTCCACACTATTGGGGCTAAGCTCTTAAAGTTTAAGACTTCAAGCTTCATTAAAAGGTATGTCATCTAACTAGGCTTTTTGTAGTATAGTTGGTTCATATTATGCTAGTTAGGATGAAACCTTGGAATATTGAATATTTGCATGTATAATAGAGAAAACATGGATCCAAGGTTTATAGGGTTGCATGTACACCATAGGAGTGTTAGAATGCTCAAAACCCATCAATGGTATCAGAGCCTAGGCTTGTTTTCATGTATACTTGATGCAACTTATTTTTCAAAACCAAGAATCTGCCTAGACTAAAAACTCGACGAGTTCTTGCCAAAAACTCGACGAGTTCATGTGTTAAATAATGAACTCGACGAGTTCCTTATAGAACTCGACGAATTTGTCTTCCAGTTTGCAGATTTTCGTGTTTTAAGGCTGGAATTGGTCTAGAATCATTACCTTAAACTGTTTTGGACTTATAAAACCTATTTTTGATGTGGTAATGATTATGGTAAACCAATTTCAAGGTTGTTATCAAAATTTCAAGTTTTATGTGTTTTTATGTAATTCTTGAAATTGTTGATATGATTGTTCTAACACTTATGAGTTTTGGTAGATCATAGGAATTACTTGCAAATTGGTTGTTAGTTAATTCTTGATCTAAATGTTTTTTAATGGAGTCCATAATTTGTCCTCAAGTTATGGATTACCAAAAGTCATTCCTTTTAAAGATCCATTAAAATTCATAGGTTACACAATTGAAGAGTCTTTTTGTCTTATGAACTCCATAACTTGTCCTCAAGTTATGGATGTTCAAGAGTCTCTTCATTAAAGTTTTTAAAACCTTAATTAAACTCATAAGTTATGAAAATCCAAAAGTTTTTGAATAGTTCAAAACTGCCCTCAAGTTTTGGAATTTGTAAAGTTTTCCCTCATGAATACTTTAATTCCAAGTTAAACCCTTATAATTTTAAAAGTTAAAATTTAACCCTTATACTTTATAGTATTATAAGTTAATAATATATATATGTATAAGAACAAAGTCAGTCTTACCGTTAGTAGGCCTCATTCACGAAGCCGGTCTATAAGGGGGTATAAGGTTGTTGCCTATAAAATGGCAGCTTAATGGGTGTCCACTCTCACCCACCGCTTCCTTGACTGGTGGAGGGTCGTTAGCCGAACGGGTTTGACAGGACTCTAATTCTCCCTTCATTAAAAGTATAATGATAAATACTAAGTAACTAAACACTTATAAATTCCCAATCTTAGTTACTTAGGAAAATGTGAATTTGGTGATAACCCATGAAATTACACTTTGCACCTTGCTTAAGTCGTTAATGGAGCGCGCGTGGTTAACCGACACGCTAACTTGGATTTAACAAGGTAGACAAAGGGTAACTTAATGTTTATCATAGGATCGGTGGAGCGCGTGTGGTTAACCGGCACATCGATTAAGTGATAAATATTAAGGGTACCAAGTATATTTGCATGGTTATTCACACCTTGTTTGTGATCCTCAACATCCCAGTCACAAACTTGAGAGGGCACAATCGAGATTTAAACATGCCATTGAAAAGTTCAATGAATCTCAAAAGATCTATGAGTTTCAAAACCAATTAAAACCTAATTCCCATTTTGTTTTTCATGGCGGAAATTGGTGAATCGTCATTCACCTACATTCAAATATTTTGTAGCTTGGATTACAGCATCCCTCTTCCAAGTTATAAAATATTGTGTTGGGTCCTAGCCTTAATATTTCATATTGGGTGTTATATTAAGGACTTTAAATCAACTAACTTGAATTTCTCCCATTGTAAATGTCTGGTTCAGACAACTATGATCTTCCCAAATCTCCTGGAACAAGCTTTCCTAATGAAGATGATGTCCCGTGGTTGGCTCATGGAAATCCTACTTCACTTCCTCCACCTCCTCCAATTATTCTCCCTAACCCACAAGTTCTTGAATAGTTCAAGGTCACTCAAGCCCTATTGGCAAGCAAGGTCTATGTATGCTCACATCTTGGAGATGAAGTCACATATTAACAAGCCGGGAGAGTTGGGTGTCAAAGTCTTGAGAAAGTTGGTTGTTCAATCACTTTCTAAGTCACATAATGAGTTTCCTTTGGGACTACTATGAAACAGACTATGACATGACCCTTAATGATCTTATCTATTTGCTTGGTGCTGGTGAATCAACAATGATTTGGAGGACTGGTAAAGCAAAATTGATTAGAATATCAACTTCCCAAACCTCCATAGACATTGAGAATGGTAACATTGGATATCCATAAAAGCCTTCTCTTCCCAATGGAAAGGGATCGGCCATAGTCTACTCGGTTGACCAAATGGTAAAGAGAAAGGCTAAGTCTGAGATAGTCCCATGTACCATTACCAAAGAGTCCATATGGTTCTATTGCCAAAGGAAGGGGCATTGGTTGCGAAGCTTCCCTAACTACCTGAAAGATCTGAGAGAAGGTCAAGTCAAAAAGTTTGACTCTTCTTTGGGTAAATCCACTATCTAACTCTGTTAAGTTCTTTATTGCTAATTCTTAATACAAAATGTGACTCGGTTACATTTTGATGTTTGGTAGGATCAAGCAAAGGGAAGGAAACTCAAAGAAAGAGTATGCTGAATCTGATTGTGAAGATGGATTGCAATCGCATGGTTCGAAGATCGGATTCTTGAGCTACTACTTAGGAGTTGTGATAGATTGCTAGAAAATATGTAATAGCATAGTTTTCATTTAAAGTTGCATTGTAAGAAAAAAGTTTTTTTTCGCATTTTTAATAAATAAATAAAATTTTGTTTTATTTTATATCTCCTTGCAATGACATTTATGGAAAATTGATGTTTGTATGTTTCTAGCAATAATGGAAATGTGAATTTGATTCTTTCATTTGTGGTAGTGTCTAAATTTACCAAATAAGGAAAGATTCTAATCACCCAAGTTTCAATTGGACCGAAAGTTGGAATCATGCAAGTTGTATAGTATGATGAATGAAAGTATTCAACTTTGGAAAATTAAGACTAATTCCTTGTTCACATGTATATATGAGTCAAGTGAAGGACTAAGGGATCGAGCACACATTCTTGTGTACTGGTCAAGTCCACCACAAAAGATCGATAAGATTATTCGTCATGATTTACCAAAGTTTAGTAAATATGGTTATACTTACAAGTTTAAGTATAATTCTGAAGCATTGGAAAAGTTTCGATGTATGGCAGAACGAATGAGAAGAATCAAATTTGGCAGAAAGATAAAAGTTTCTCAAATCTGAAAAGATGGGAGAGTACTTTAGTATCATGTTTTATGATCATCTTAATTATTGTGAGACCATATCATAATTCGTCCTCTAGGGACATCTTAGTACATTTTTATGGCTAAGAAGAGGAGTCATGAATTATTGAAATGGTTAAATCAAGAAGGTGATATATACTTCGTTCCAAAACAAGTCTTAGAGTCATACTCCAAGATTGTAATTTGAGTGACACATCTTAAAGAAGGTTTATTAACACTTGTCAATTGTAAGAGTAAAATGTGTCCTACTCTTGTACATTTGAAATCGGTAAGTTGTAATGTTTTGGATAAAACAGAGACCAGCTTAGGCCAATTGTGTGAAGTGTTTGTCTTGATAAGAATCTGCACTATCTCTTGAATATTTGTTTGTCAAGGAATGGGTCTTGGCAAGAGAGTCTTATATGTCAAGAGGACAGTGGGAGTCTAAAAGATCTTGAAAGAGTCTAATCAAGAATAAAACCTGTAGTTTATCACAAGCACACGACTTGAGGTTTATAACCGATCGTGTTGACATATTCCTATTTTTGTGCCCATTCTAGTTAAAGTTGGCTTTGAATATGAGTTCTAAGAGTTCTCAATTGGTTGCATAACAACTTGGAAGCAATGGCAGGCCCTTGTGCTGCCAGGTGGCAAGAAGTTAAGGTTGCACAAGTTCAGTCCATATGAGTTTGGATTTGTCACTAACCTTGTCTTGTGATTATGGTCTTGACAAATTCACATGGATAGGAACACATACACCATAAAATCTAAGTGTCATAAGGTTTCTCTCTGATTCATGAAAATGATGGTGAGGAAACGCTTTCACTAAGTAGATTTTAAGTAGATAGCAATTGTGATATTTGCATTCTCAAAGTCGTTAGTGGAGCGTGTGTGGTTAACCGGCACACTAACATGGACTTGTGAGAAATGGAAAAGGTCTAAACAATTGAGACTATGATTACGACATTCCTTTTCATAGTTCTGGAAATTGTTTAGACACACATGTGAGCTATCTAAGGAAAGGTGTATGATTTTGATAAAGTTTTATCAAAGCATCTCGCATCAGAAATCTGAACTTTGGTAAGAAAGTCAATAAAGTATTGATTTTTAGAAGTCCAGCTGATTTCTGAGTACATGTCAAAGCTAGTGGGAGCATAAGTGTTATGCTAATAATCATCATGCAAGTGGGAGTATGATAATTATAATAAGTGTTGCAAGTTAGCAATGTTAATTATAGAAAACAAAAGTTTCAATTGGGAAAAGTTGTTTTGCTATAATTAAGGGAGAGAAAATTATACTTCATTTCAAATCTAAAAGATAAGATCGTGAGAATTTAATCAAATTTAGCCAAGTATATATATGAATGTTATGTTGGAATGGTTCAACATAAGGAAATTCTACATATGGGAACATTATTTGCGTTCTAAAATTCGATTATGATTACGGCATCCCTTTTCATAATCTGAATTATGAGAACACGGCAAATAGAAATAGAAATATTATAGCAAAAGACTGGTCTAGTATCATGTCTTTATGTGAGACATCATGAATCGTGTCCCATATGCTTCAGAGATAGGATCGATTGCATGTGCTATAATATTCATCTGTTCTAAATTCTTCCAAATGCCTATGGCATTAAGAGGGAAAAAGTACTAGAACTGGATATGACTAAAGTGATTAAGCAATTGTCGAGGACAATCTAAGGTTTACCAAAGATTGGTTGCTCAGGGACAATTGGAAGTATGGTGTAAATTTTTAGAGAGGACCATATTGACATATTCTGACAAGAGGCACTCTTGTTCAGAAGTGATAGTCAAAATGGGAATGTGGAAATGTTCCCATAGGTGGAAGTTATTCATTAGATCTGTGTAAGATTAGGAAACTTAATGCAAGAAGGATGTTCAAAGCATTGTACTTTGAATTTGAGACTTCGTTTCCATGGAATGATCTCCATTGGAATACTCTGTAATGTCTGTTGACAAGTCTTTATGACGTTGTGCATAGTCATTACGAGAGGATCAATGCATATAAGTTTAGAATCTAACAGATTTCGGTAGATGGCAGGAATTTGGAATTCTTGCATTTGTGGTAAGGATTTGGGATTGTGAAATGAGAATCATTGGAATTATGTTCAATCGATCTATCCCACAAAGTAAAGATCATAGACAAACATAGTGTGCATACTTGGTGTATGGCATGACTAGTGTTCAGAAAAACATAGTGTACATGCTTGGAGCATGAGACAACTATTGTTTTAATTCAAGTATTAAGTTGATAAATTTGAAAAATTATACAATGAATAATGTGTAATCAATATGGTGATAAATAAAAGGTGTTCTATTTATATTCATAAGTTCTGAGACCATATTGGATTCGATTATTCTTGTGTTTCACTTTGCATGTTTTGACTTCCAGAATAACTAGGTCATTCTTCCTGAATGACTAAGTTATTCAAACCATCCACAGTTGATAATACATTAGAAGTAGGTATTAAGGCAAGATTGTCATGAAGTTGGTTTGTAGATGTCTGAGGTATTGTGTAACACCCGTAGATCCGGGCTAGTCAATTTAGAGACAATGAGCATCAAAAATGAGTTTTTGATGGAAGATTATTTAGAAGGAGTAATATTAACCAAGTTGTAGAATATGTCACAAGGGTTCCGTACATATAAAGAATGCCGAAATCCGAGTTATAACGAAGAAGTTATGGCACGTCGAAGTTTCGCGACAAAACCGGCACGGCACTACGCGACATAAATAGTGAATTTACGATAGAGGACATTTTAGCCTTAGTGATCTAAACAAAAGTTGTAGTATACGTTAAACCGAGAGCGTGCATAAAAAGAACGCACAAATCTGACTTCGTATGAGGAAGTTATGATTTTTCTAAGATTTGACATAGCAGTGCACGACCCGAAACTCGAATTTTAGTTCGAATGGTTTTTGGCCTACGCAACCTGAATGAGAATTGAATATCTCATTAATAGGAATTCAACGATAAAAAGACAGACGAAAACGGACTCCGTATGTAGAAGTTATGAATTTTACGCGGACATTTAACAATGTACTTACCTTCTACTGTTAAATTTAAGATCGGTTGAGAAATAGCCGACGGAGTCAAAAGTAAAATTGTAGATCTTATTTTTACCTACGCGTGGATATAAATAATGCAAAAAACGGAGCTTGTATGCGAAAGTTACAGATTTTAGAAGTCGGAAGTGTGATGTGCGAAAATGGGTGATGTGGCACAATCTTGGCCATTGCTTTCTCCCCAAGTCTTGCCACCAGATGGTGACATGTGGCACCAAGTTCAGCCATATTTCACCCTATAAATAGAACCTCTCCCACCTTCATTTTCTTCACACCTTTCCCATTCTTTCTTATCTCTACACTCTCTCTAAACCTCCCAAAAACTCCCCTAGCGCTAGAAGAAAGCCCCGGAGCGCTGGACGGGTCCGAGAAGAAGAGATTTCGGCTCGGAAGTCCTGCCCCTGCAGAGCCCGGCTTCTAGCCAAACCCCCTTGTAGGTAAGATACGCCTACCTAATTTTTAATATAGCTTTTATTTAAATATAGTAACGTTAATAACACCTTATAATAATTATTTGAGCTATTATTATGGGTTATATAAGTGTCGTTACAATATCTTTTTAACTACTCGCGGTACAGGGAATCTGGTTTAAAGGGCCGCATAGGGTTGTTGGATTTCAGAAGTGCTATATGCCAAAATGGTCCTGCCCTCCGGTGTTTTATTTCTGGCCCCTATCTGTACATAGTGGTTGGAAAATATTGTTTAAACACTTATATAATAATAATAATGCTAAGACTAATAATTAGTCATGGTAAATATTAGACTAAAATTTAGCGATAATAATGCTAGGTTTCGTCGAAGGAAAATAGAATTGTTAAAGTGAAGCGCTGCCCGAGTTTGGAATCCACACTTTAACAAGTGAGTGCATAGTTACTTTCATCTTACACATAGATATGAAGTATTTTATATAAATTACGTGTTATGTGTGCATATTATTTGAATATTTGCTTTCTATGCTGGATGAACGATTTTATACATGTTTTAAATAATTTAAACTGTATATGTATTTTATATCTACGAATATGTTGGGTAAAACATGGGTAGATGAATGATGAGAGATGAAAGATGATATGAGTGAACATTGGCAGCTATAGACTTAGTGCCTAACAAATAACATCAGCAGCTATGGACTTAGTGTCTATCGAATAAACATTGGTAGCTATGGACTTAGTACCTGTTAGATAAACGTTGGTAGCTATGGACTTAGTACCTGTTAAATAAACGTTGGTAGCTATGGATTTAGTACCTATTAGCTGAACACTGGTAGCTATGGATTTAGTACCCGATGAATGAACTTTAGCAGTTATGGAATTAGTGCTTTACAAACAAGCATTGTCAGCTATGGACTTAGTGCCTATCATATAAACCCTGGAAGCAATGGGCTTCGAAATGAACGAATGCAGGATAGATGATTCTTAGGGTAGATCCTTAAGAGTAATGAAGATGATGGGGATGAGTAATTGGGTTGATTATTTGTTGTTTAAACATAATAATTATATTATTGTGGGTTGAAAACGCTATGTACTCACCAGGTTTCCCAACCTGACCCACTCAAGCTTATTTGTATCACAGGTGTCGATACGAAGCTACTTTACACTGAGAGATTTAAAAGAGATGTAGATCACTAGTGTAAATGAATGTAAGTTCTGTTTATGCTTATGTTTCTGTATTGACGATGACATCCCAAGGTTTTGAAAATGAATAAAAACACATTTCTTCGAAAATGCTTTGATAACGTATTTATCATGTTTTTCTGGGAACAAATTCCGCAACATTTTTATTAAAAGAGGTACTCTGAGTTTTATAAAGCATAAACAAAATCGGTCTTTTCTGGCCGTGAAAATGGGGATGTCACAGTTGGTATCAGAGCATTAGTTTAAGCGAACTAGGAATAATGATTTATTTCTAGACTTAAACTTAGAATGCTAAGCGATGATCGTGAGGAGTGTGTCTAATATATTTTAGGAAGTACACTGAATAGACACAAACACTAGCTTAATTAGGGAAGATGCCTAAAATGCTTTTATGTGCTAAATGATTTGTGATGCTTTATGCTATCGTTTGATCGGATCTATGGTCTGTTGCCGACCAGATCTGAAAAATTTATGTGCTCTGGTTTCTAAACGTTTAATTACGATATTAGAACTGGCATGTAATTTTTCGAAGTAATAAGGAGTAATACGCGTCTAAACCTTCTTCTATCTATATTCTCGTCTCGACACACCAAACGACAACTTTGGTGTGCAAAACATCATGGTGAAGACTCATAGTGAATTGAGTAAATGGAGGAAATGAGAAGGCTTACAATACTGAGTGGTACCTATCGGAAGATATCGTAAGAGTGATATCTTGCCTTTAGAACGCATCTAAGAAGTAATACGTCTAGTACGGGATAAGTACACTTTCAATTAGCAGAAAGAAATATTTTTTGTATAATCCATGAAGTTATCCCATCGTCTGACATTTCCAACCAAGTTGAAGCAGAATTGATGATTGAAGATACGCATGGAAGAAGTCCTAGTAGAGTCTAGGGAAAATTATATGATTGTTTGGACACATTTGTATGTGTTAAAATTGTTTTTGTGATAATGAATTGGAGAACTGCGAGACAATACTTGGGACGAGTATGAGTAGGTGTGAATGGTAGTAGAGGCCTATACTACCGGAAGCACAGGACTCACAGTTGGATCAGGAAAAGTCACAAGGTTACCAAGAAGCTAGTAATTGATTTTGTTTTATTCAAGTATGTCGTTACCATCGTTTCGGTAATGACTAAGAAGATGATTGTTATTCTGACCCTAGTGGTCATATCAAATTGAGTCCGACTACGATGAGTATGTTACGTGGTTCAGAAAACCAAGTTCGATATAGCATCTGACTTAAGCCAGAAGATTGAAATAAAAGATAATCAAAGCGATCAGTAGAGGTATCGCGATAGTTGCTTGTAGCTAGAAATGCTACCTTTTAAGATGTGATCAGAACATGAAGGAAGGTATAGTCTGTTTTGTAATTTGACTCTAAGAGACCTGAGTCTAAGCGTTGCAACATGCGATGATAGGTCATTAGAATATGACACATCGGTCCATTGTAGTAATAAAATAACTTATCTTAAGTTTGTTAAGAAGAAGAAGCAGTCTCCATTAAGGATCGAGATTGTGACTTGAAGGTCATAATTTGGAGTCTAACGTGAGATAGGGAGCAGGTGCAAGATCGAGCACCGCCTGCAGTCAAGGAGTCCAAGAATTAAATACCCGTTCGAAGCAACATAGAAGTTACGGTTATTACCTAGGATGAAGAGTTAACGCAGTGAGTCATTATACAAGCCCTGTTTCGTTGATGATTCCAGGACGTAATCATCCTAAGGGGGAGATAATTGTAACGCTCGTAGATCCGGGCTAGTCAATTTAGAGACAATGAGCATCAAAAATGAGTTTTTGATGGAAGATTATTTAGAAGGAGTAATCTTAACCAAGTTGTAGAATATGTCACAAGGGTTCCGTACATATAAAGAATGCCGAAATCCGAGTTATAACGAAGAAGTTATGGCAGGTCCGAGTTTCGCGACAAAACCGGCACGGCACTACGCGACGTAAATAGTGAATTTACGAAAGAGGACTTTTTAGCCTTAGTGATCTAAAAAAAAGTTGTAGTATACGTTAAACCGAGAGCGTGCATAAAAAGAACGCCCAAATCTGACTTCGTATGAGGAAGTTATGATTTTTCTAAGATTTGACATAGCAGTGCACGACCCGAAACTCGAATTTTAGTTCGAATGGTTTTTGGCCTACGCGACCTGAATGAGAGTTCAATATCTCATTAATAGGAAGTCAACGATAAAAACACAGACGAAAACGGAGTCCGTATGTAGAAGTTATGAATTTTACGCGGACATTTAACAATGTACTTACCTTCTACTGTTAAATTTAAGATCGGTTGATAAATATCCGACGAAGTCAAAGTAAAGTTGTAGATCTTATTTTTACCTACGCGTGGATATAAATAACGCAAAAAACGGAGCTTGTATGCGAAAGTTACAGATTTTAGAAGTCGGAAGTGTGATGTGCGAAAATGGGTGATGTGGCACAATCTTGGCCATTGCTTTCTCCCCAAGTCTTGCCACCAGATGGTGACATGTGGCACCAAGTTCAGCCATATTTCACCCTATAAATAGAACCTCTCCCACCTTCATTTTCTTCACACCTTTCCCATTCTTTCTTATCTCTACACTCTCTCTAAACCTCCCAAAAACTCCCCTAGCGCTAGAAGAAAGCCCCGGAGCGCTGGACGGGTCCGAGAAGAAGAGATTTCGGCTCGGAAGTCCTGCCCCTGCAGAGCCCGGCTTCTAGCCAAACCCCCTTGTAGGTAAGATACGCCTACCTAATTTTTAATATAGCTTTTATTTAAATATAGTAACGTTAATAACACCTTATAATAATTATTTGAGCTATTATTATGGGTTATATAAGTGTCGTTACAATATCTTTTTAACTACTCGCGGTACAGGGAATCTGGTTTAAAGGGCCGCATAGGGTTGTTGGATTTCAGAAGTGCTATATGCCAAAATGGTCCTGCCCTCCGGTGTTTTATTTCTGGCCCCTATCTGTACATAGTGGTTGGAAAATATTGTTTAAACACTTATATAATAATAATAATGCTAAGACTAATAATTAGTCATGGTAAATATTAGACTAAAATTTAGCGATAATAATGCTAGGTTTCGTCGAAGGAAAATAGAATTGTTAAAGTGAAGCGCTGCCCGAGTTTGGAATCCACACTTTAACAAGTGAGTGCATAGTTACTTTCATCTTACACATAGATATGAAGTATTTTATATAAATTACGTGTTATGTGTGCATATTATTTGAATATTTGCTTTCTATGCTGGATGAACGATTTTATACATGTTTTAAATAATTTAAACTGTATATGTATTTTATATCTACGAATATGTTGGGTAAAACATGGGTAGATGAATGATGAGAGATGAAAGATGATATGAGTGAACATTGGCAGCTATAGACTTAGTGCATAACAAATAACATCGGCAGCTATGGACTTAGTGCCTATCGAATAAACATTGGTAGCTATGGACTTAGTACCTGTTAGATAAACGTTGGTAGCTATGGACTTAGTACCTGTTAAATAAACGTTGGTAGCTATGGATTTAGTACCTATTAGCTGAACACTGGTAGCTATGGATTTAGTACCCGATGAATGAACTTTAGCAGTTATGGAATTAGTGCTTTACGAACAAGCATTGTCAGCTATGGACTTAGTGCCTATCATATAAACCCTGGAAGCAATGGGCTTCGAAATGAACGAATGCAGGATAGATGATTCTTAGGGTAGATCCTTAAGAGTAATGAAGATGATGGGGATGGGTAATTGGGTTGATTATTTGTTGTTTAAACATAATAATTATATTATTGTGGGTTGAAAACGCTATGTACTCACCAGGTTTCCCAACCTGACCCACTCAAGCTTATTTGTATCACAGGTGTCGATACGAAGCTACTTTACACTGAGAGATTTAAAAGAGATGTAGATCACTAGTGTAAATGAATGTAAGTTCTGTTTATGCTTATGTTTCTGTATTGACGATGACATCCCAAGGTTTTGAAAATGAATAAAAACACATTTCTTCGGAAATGCTTTGATAACGTATTTATCATGTTTTTCTGGGAACAAATTCCGCAACATTTTTATTAAAAGAAGTACTCTGATTTTTATAAAGCATAAAAAAAATCGGTCTTTTCATCGGACTCGTCGAGTTGACCATGCTACTCGCCGAGTCCATTCTCCATTCAGATGCTTTTTAAGCCATTTTAAGGTTCCATATTGTAGATCCAGCTTCCCAATGCATGTTTATCACGTAAAGTTGCAGACTTTACGTGCATGCAAAGCTCATAATTCCAAAACCAAGCTTGCAATGGAGTTTTACACTTAAGGAGAGGCTCATACTTGCTAAAGCTGAAAGCTTTATGGGCTTAGAGACCAAAGGGAGTTCAGATCTAAAGTCACAACTTCAGATCTTAGCTCATACCCAAGAATAGCTTCTTATTATGTTAGAAAAGCCCTAATCTTTAACCAAATGAGATCTAGAACGACTTGATACCTTCCAAAAGATGCTAACTGAGGTAGATATCAGATCCCCACATGCTCCTTGCTTCTAGCCTCTTGCCCTCCAAGCTCTTCTTACAAAGATCCACCTTCCAAAGCTTAAAACACACAAGAATGAAGCACACACACGGATTAGGGTTTTCTGGACTCTCAAGAGGCTGCAAGGGGGCTAAAGGAGGTTTATGATCCTTTAAATAGGGCACAAAACCCCGAAATTTAGGGTTTCATCCTCCAGCTCCTACTCGTCGTGTCCATTCTTGGACTCGGCGATTAGGTCACTTAAACACGTGGCCCAACCTGCTTCTACTCGACGAGTCAGAGCATCCAACTCGTCGAGTAGACCTTGCAGTTATGAAAATTAAAGCTATAAAATTATCACCTGAGAGTCGGGGCATTACAATTCTCCCCCACTTGAACTAGACTTCGTCCTCGAAGTCTACTGCGGTGAACAACCATGGATAGTGCTCCCGCATTTCCGCCTCTGGTTCCCACGTCCACTCGGACCCCCTTCAGTGCTTCCACTGTACCTTTACCAAAGGTATATCTTTGTTCCGCAGAACCTTCACCTTCCTCTCAACATCATTCAGGCGCTCATCGACCTAAATGTCATCCAATGATACTACTGCCTCCTCATCCATAATGCACTTCCGCAATTATGAAACGTGAAAGGTGTTGTGCATCCGATTGAGCTCCTATGGTAGCTCTAACCTGTATGCCACCTTTCCAACCCTGACAACGATCCTGAACGGCCCAATGTATCGGGGACCCAATTTCCCCCTCTTCCTGAAGCGGATCACACCCTTCCAGGATGAGACCTTCAGGAGTACCATGTCACACACATGATTTTCCGCACATGAGATTCTTGGGATTTGTACTCTGACATTGTTACTATTTGATGATATGGTTTTGAGACACTTGATCCATGGTTTTTATGAAATAAATTACTTGATGATGTTTTCTTATAAATTGTTTTTATGAATCGCTACATTAAAAATGAAATTTTTGGTCTTGAATTTTGGGATGTTACACCCTATATGATTCGTCCACTCCTAATTAAGGATTCCATCAACCCAGTTTTACAACTATCAATGATTTGCAAAACAACCCCTCTATTATTAATTAATTCCTTTAATCCCAAAATTAATATCAAATTAATTTCTGATTAAATACTAATTAATAATATGATTTCCAAATAATATATTAATCTTATAATTTATGAATGAAATCGTTTCAAGTACCAATTTATTATTTCAAATAATAAATTCTACTCTCTTTCCATTACTCATCCTGTCAAGTTGCATGAGTGAAGGCAACCCAAAAGGACCATGCTACTATCAAATCAAGTACATACCAAATATAGTTATAGGCTTAGACACCTAATCCAACACAAGGATGCTTATTTCTCAACTATATCCATTAAGTCCAAGTCTCCAACCTTCAGATCTAAATCAACATGATGCTTAGATGGATAACGTTTCCAACTTTATCCATAATAATGTCTCAAGCATTCAAGATCTAAACTTTAATACACCTAAAATGGCCTAAATGACCAAAATAACTTGCATAGCTGAAAGAGAAGGCAACATATCAAAACTTTCATAGTCCATGAGGTCCAAGAAAACATTGTAAACTGATCAAAAGGTGTTGGAGTCCAGATCTGAAACATACAATGTTCTTTGGACCTAGGAGAGTAATAAAGTTGCAAACTTTATTCCTAACTCTTACTCAAAACTCATTAAAGTGGTCCAAAACACCAAATACACTTAGATCTAATGATGAAATGCAATAAAACTTGGAAGTTTATAACTTACAAAGGTCTAGAAGGTAGATGAAAGTTGAAATCTTCAATTGCCAAGCTTCAAGGATCAATCTTACATGAAAACATTGCTCCAAAACCACAAAAAACTCCAAAAATGGATGAGAGATAGGAGAAAGGAGGCTCAAATCTTGAAAATTGAGGCTAGGGTTCTCCCAAGGGGTTCTAGATATGATGGAGGCTAACAAAATAACCTAAAACATGAATCCTTACTTTTAAATACCTTGAAAACCCTAAAAATTCATGAGCTTGGGCGGTACAGTTCTCACGTCATGAGAATATATTATCACCTCGTGAGAACAGGCTCCTCTCACATCGTGACACATTTTTGTCACCTCGTGAGGACGGGTTTTCACTCATTTTCACTCCAACTTCAAACAACCATAAATTATTCGTTTCAACTCAGTTTTTGGCTATCTTTATATCCACGGAAAGGTATTGACAAGCCTTGCACTTCTATCTAGTTAATTTTGGATTAACACATGTCGAACTAAAAACCCTAATCCATGCAATAAGCCTAACATATAACTTTTCCCATTTTAACCCTTAGCTCCAAGACACAAACAAGGGCTTAGATCACATAACCAATATTATCAACATCCAATAAGGTCTAAACCCTATTCCCTTGAAGCCCAAGGCCTATACTTGATCCATTTATCGCCCATAATCCACAAATAAGAAACTTCTCAAAACAGGATGTTACACAACATACAATCATACCAGCATTGATCACATAGACACCTGCATCCTACATACACATATCAGTGGGTCGACAATCGTGCCTTCGACCCCATGAGTATGGTGAGAAGACTCACCTCGATCTGAAGTCAGACAAACGAATCACACATGCGAGCTACCCAGATTGGAACTCCCCCACACTAAACAACATATCATAAAACCCTAATTAGAATTATGTAACAACCCCAATCAAAAGTCTTGGTTCCAATATGACCTACTTGGGTAAAAGACCATTTTACCCTTCCATGGCCACGATCCACTCACTTGACCTAAAATCTACTTTGACCAAAAAGTCAACATCCGAGGGTTACATCATGTGTACTCTTGCTATACGTACCGCGTAGAGCCTTCTGATGCTGTTTTCCAAATTCCATATTAAGACCTTAATATCTTAAGAACAAACGTCCAAACTCAGATTTGGACCTAAAGGACGTATTAAATGATAAAGTCATAAATTTTATGCCTTTGCATGGCTCAAAAGGAAGAAAAACCAAACCATAAGTCCAAAAACTACTCAAAAGCTCAAGATTTCATGCATGGATGGATTGGAGTGCCCAAGCTCCAAGTTTTATGACCTAAAAACCTCAAAAACATCCAAAAAGGGCAGCCCTAAGGTCTGGAGTAACTCACAAGAACCCAAAATTGTGGGAAAATAATCATGAAAACTAAGAAATCAACAAGATATACTAAATGAATCATCAAGGTGAAGGCTTTATACCTTCTAGAGTTGGCAAATGGAATGAAGACTCTGGATCCACAAGCTTGAGCTTCACTAAGATTCAAAGATGGGCTTCTCCTTCTTCAAAATGCACCACAAAACACACAAGAGGCTCAAATTTAGCTCAAGAAGATCAGGGTTTCGAGTTGGGTGTCAAAGAGGGTGGATGCTGATGATAAGAAGAGCCTCAAGGGGTTAGATTCCTTAAATAGGGCTCAAAACCCCGAAAATTAGGGTTTACACCCTGTGCGGTTACACCCTGTGTAACAAGGGTTACGTCCTGCGTAGGGCATAAAATCCACATGCTTGATTAATGAACTACACCCTGCGTAATTAGCTATCTACGCCCTGCATAGATCCTTAAATCCCAACAAAACATAAACTTAAAACCCATAAAGAATGTACATGAGGAACGGGTGTTACATTCGTAGTTGTACCCAAGGCACCCGGAACAACAATATTAGATAACAACTGATCTATCGAACACATAGAACGAGAACACTAAAATCTGGAGCTGTTGGATACAACGATGCCACGTCGTGGTGGCGGGGTTTTGGTGGTTATGGGAGAAGAAGGAGGCAGTCGAATTTTGCTTAGGTTTTTGTGAAAAACTCATCATCTAATTTCGGCCAAAGACCCCTCTATTTATAAGATATGATTTAAACCCTTAAAAGATAATTATCTAGTCACATTTTTTTTTGAAAATCAGCAAATTTTATAAACTAAAAAACCAAAGGATAGCTAAGAGCTAGCAAATACAAAATTAATACAGGATTGGATTAATGAACCAAGAAAGCCAATTAATCCTAGCCTTATAGTTACGAAAATTAAACCAACGAAAGAAAAACTCAACAATATTATCAAAAATAAATCATTTTTGATACTTTGAAGACAGAAAAAAACAACCGCATTGTTATACGTCTAAAGTACCCAAATGGTAGTCATAAACACTGAATCCACAATCACTTTCTCCATTCGATGAACCGGATGAGTGTCAATCCAAGCAAACATCTCCAAAGGCGTAGAAAAAGAAGGCACCTGCAAATCGAGCCACAAAGCAATACAGTTCCACACTTGATTCGCCAAAGAACAAAGAAAAGACAAGTGAGGAATATTCTCCATTCCAGACTGGCAACAAGGACAAAGAATCGACTCCAAATCCATTCCTCTATCAACCAAATTCGACCTTAAAGAGAGTCTGTCTAACGTAAAACACCACAAGAAAACATTAATTTGAATAGGAACAAACCTATTCTGTCTAGTGACCGACCGACCCACTAGCAGAGTATGATCATCAACATGTTTCCTAACAGACTTAATTGAGAAAATCCCAGAAGAATCAAGAACCCACCTCCATTTATCAGGAACCCACGCCAAGGAAACCTAAGTCAATATCTCCAATAAGTTATCATACTGCAAAGCCTCCGCTCTACCTCGAATAGGGCGCCACCAAGAGAACCTCCAAGCATTTTCAGACCAGAAGTCACAAACATAAGCATTCTTCATTGTAGACAAAGCAAATAAGCAGTTGAAGTGAGTTTTAAAAACTAGAATCCACACCAAACATCATTCCAAAAACTAGTCAACGAAGCATTGCCAGTCTCAATGGTCATATTATTAGAAGAAATAGCACCGCTATCATGTAACCTGTTTATGGAACCAACAATTTTTTTTCCAAACGCCACCCCACCTAAGAGAGACCGAGAATCACTCCTCAAGCTGCCATCAACACCATTATCTTTTTTAATCTTCTAGAACACTCAAGAACTTCTAGATTTCATTTAATTAGTTACAGACATGTCATTTATTGTTTATTTCTATCATTTCGTGTACCCAAAATGACTCTACTATAGTACTATTAATAATAATATTACAAATTATCATGACTGTAAGCACCGTTAACACAAATACTTTAGGTTTTCCCAAAATCATATATTCTTTGTTCCAATAGCTTCTTCTTTCTCTCCCTCGACTATACAACTAAATTTGGTAGTATAGTGACAATTTTTTAAGTGATGGTGCTTTTATTTAAATAATGTTATTGTTGGTTTATCCGACACTAGGTTAAAACCCGTGGGAACCACGGGTTAAAAAATAAAAACACTATTGATAAAAAAATTGTAATGAAGAATCAAAGATTTTTAAAATTTTATTAATTCAGATCGATATAAGTTTTGCCAACAAATTTATAATAATTTGTTAAAATTAATATATACATTATTTTGAATATCCGCAAACCCAAACTGAAAACCGAACCCATATGGGTTTTGCAACAAAAAAAAACATATGCAGTTTTGATTTGGTTTTAGCCAAAAAAATTTGACCCAAGTCGAGCCATGTGCATCCCTATTATCATTCAAGACAATTGAGATTTATTTAGTCAAATGTTATCATCAAATTAATATGTACGTCTACTAATTAAAGTAAAAGAAGGGAAAATAATATTTTTGATAAATTAACATACTATATTTGATTGATAAATCATTATCACTAAATACTAAATTAAGCGTATTCACAATCATATAATATAAGTATATGATTGATAAATCAATAATTTGACAAAAATAGGTGGGCATAATCTAATTCATATTTAGCGGTTAGCATGTAACTATAATTTATTATTAAAACTTAAAAGTACACCAAAATTTCCTTGAATATGCTATGCCTTTGTAAACTTTTTTATAAAGCGATCATATTATAATATAAATTTTAAAGTAAATAATAGTTTATTTTGTAAACTTAGGAAAACATTTGTAAGAGAAAAAAACAAGTCAAGCAACCACTTGCGTATCATCCCCACTTGTGATGGAAGAGTTCAAATAATTGTGTAAAATATCAACAATCTAATCAATCTTAACATTATTATTATTATTATTATTATTATTATTATTATTATTATTATTATTATTATTATTATTATTATTATTATTATTATTATTCAGTAATGATCGACTTATACACATAGATAAAGAAATAATCATATATTTAACAATATAGCAATGTACTTATGGCAACCAACATAAATAACATATCACGAACTATTATATCAATGAAAAAAATGTTAGAATATAAAATTTTAAAAATAGCGTAGATTGGATTAACCATCTACGAACTAAAAATGTTTCAAACTGAATGAAACGTATAGGGATGAAGAATTCTAATTATTATACTATAGATTCACATTTAATAAGTGATAACAAATGTTTTTCTCTGTGAGCTTATCAGCATTCAAATCCTTACCAGTGACATCTCCCACCTGATAACCAAAACCAAGAACCGGTGAAAAATGTTCAAGAACATAGATTAACAATAGATTTTTACTGCCATTCAAACATGCTAAAAAGACAATACGCAAGAATAGATAATAAACCTTAAGGTGGTTGGTTTTTCTCATATGACTCATTTTCAAAGCAAAATGAGTTCTCAGTTGCAATCCTCTGCTACTTTATACAATGTGGAGCTATAACATTTAAGCAAGTAGACCTTGTTCCAAACATTTTGTTTTCTTGATATAGATAAAAATAAGATATTACAACTTAGCTAAAGAAATTCCATTAAACCAAAGCCCATTAGTAGTTGTTTAAAGTTAAACCAAAAACCATAAAAATAAATATATGATAATGTTATAGTAAAAAATAAAATAACATTGCCCATATGATTAACAAAAACTTTTTTTGTTATTACATTCAATTTGTGTTTTTTTCTTATGGGGTCGTTCAAAGAATTAGTGCAAAGAAAAATTACCTAAATGCTCCACTAAGTGCAGAAGCAATGGGTGCAATACCGTTGAAAAACACAACTCCAAACCTCCTAGATCATTTGTTGATTAGGCATAAATTTCATGGCTGCAACCTACCTTGAATAAATCGATTTATAGAGATGTTCAAAGGAATTTTGTTGTTATAATCTGTTTAAGCATATGATAACAGTTATGAAAAATAAGGTTATTTTGGTCAAAATAATACCAATCAAAAGCCTTACATACATAAAAATAAGATTAAGGGACACATTAAGTGACAAAAACTGAACATGAACACAAAATACTTTTAGTGTGGGAATCTGATACTCATCATATTCCTAATCAAGTAAATTATGATTAGCGGATACAACAGTAGAAGGTCTGTTCATATCCCTCCCTAGTAATCTGTAGGTGACTCCTGGATAACATAATCTGGAAAAAGGCATCATATCTAGTTTCATGTCAAAGCATATTATAATAGCAAGATTTCAACGTTCACCGGGACCATATTCATAAGAAACTAAAATAAAAAAATACATAGAACATTAAATGTTGATCTATTGACAGACAATTAAAACCATGAATAAGTGCAAATCATATTAACAAAAACACAATAGATAATCACAAGAACTTGCACATTGCAACTTTCAAACCAAAAACTAAACAATCAACTACAAGATTAAAAAAAATCTAACAATATGGTGAAATTAAGGTCTTAAAAAGCTTACCCATAAATACAAAGAGATATTAGTTAATAGCAACCTAATTCAGGACCTATAAACACACACACAGATACATATAGTTGGACAAACACGCATATAGGGGAAGAAAAATCAGAAGTGGTGGTCTACCTTACATATTTGGTAGAAAGTAGCTAGTTCTATTAAAATCCACAGTAAAATTAGAATGAGTACAACCAGATATAAATCATGTAGCAAGAAATATGAAAGCATTTAAAAATCAAACTGCTAAAAGTTCCAGAAAATATAAGAAATAAGATCTTACTGATGATAGGCATAACAAAATGGTGGAAACAGATTTAGGGTTCCCTCTTCAGGGCTTCAAAGCATCCACTATTTAGGTTTATGATGATGTTCAAGGCACGACTCGTTTAGGGTGTCAAATCATCCCCTGTTCTTGGAATTTATTTGGTGTCAATCAAGCTATAGCCATAGAGGTGTACCAAGGTTTAACCCTCATCAATGACGGTGACATAAACATCCAAAATTCCTTGATGGCGGGGATGGCTTCTGTACAATCCAATTTCATGACCTATAAACATAAACAAATATACACAATTAGAGAGCGAGGGATGGTTTCTTGGTAATCATATACAAAAGCTCGAAATTGAGAAATCTAAAAAGAATATATGAGAAATCAAAATAAAATTAAATAAATGACAGAATGATGCTTTTACCAGTTTACCCATTTTTCTTCATTTGAAGATGAAAACTTAAAACGGGTTTTAGAGTATTGGACAAATCTGCAACAAAAGGTGGAGCGACAAATAACTTCAGATCTAGGGTTTCTTAATGGAGGTGTGCAATGTTGGCAATGAAGGATGGTGGGGTGGTGAATCACGGAGGCCGACGATGGTGATAGCGAGGATGGATCTCGTGTCGATAATGGGAGGCAGTAGGTTTTACGCAAAGAGTTTGAAGAGACTGACGAAAAAGATGTTCTTAGAAATTCAAAAAAAATCGATATTAAACACGGATTTAAAGGCCAGAGGGTAAATTTGGAAGTTCACTTAGTAAATTTCTAAACTAAAAAGATGACACGTGGACAAAATGGTTTCTTTTATTAGAGTTAGGATTATGCTATTGTTTTCTTATGTGTAGTGTTTTTTAATTTATAATTTGTTTAAGTTTACTAAAAAGTGGATTTTGATTACTATAAATGATTTTTAAGTAAGTGCTTAACGAATTGATACTTAAAGGGATTTTAATCTCATTGATTTAGTTTTATCACGTAGAGTAAATGGTTAATAGTTTGTAACTTTGTATCACGTAGAGTAAATAGTTAATGCTTTATCATGATTTTTTCTTCATACTAAATTACTAGATGGTTGACATTAATTTTTTAATTTGATTAATATTTGATAGTTACCAAAAGTTAGAATTTCGGAAATTTCAGATACTAAAATCAACTCTACGAAATTCTGGACATCAGAATTTTTGGATATCTGGTTTTGAACACCCCTATATTTTATACATAGCTATTAACCAAGCAACGCGGTGCTGAGGTGGAGTTATGGTGCTGCGAGGAACACATCGCCGCCTAGGGAGGTGTAGTTGGCATGTGTCCCTGCAACGGTAAAGGCGCTGCTGACCACTTCCCTACCATCTTCTAATGCTTCTTTTCCTTGTACATATAACATTAGGAATTGTACTTCTTTTCCTTGTATATAATTTTCCATGTCTCTTCAAAAATGAAAAAAAAGAGTAAACATGGTTTGTTTTGAAAGATAAGAAATATAATGATATGACATTGAAGTGACATAAACTAGTGAAAAGGAAATATGGATATAACGGATGAGCTAAGTGTCAATATCATTAGCTCTTAGGCTAGACAAAGTGGGCTTGGTAAGAGCTCGCCACATCCGATCTGTACTCGACAAACACTGTGCCACGAACTCGACATACCAAGCTCGGAAAGGAAGCTCAGCAGTAGCAGACGGAGCTCCTTTTCTCTTCCTACATTCTTCCCTCTTTCTTCTCCCCCACTCGGCAGGCCAAACCCTTTCATCTTCTACCTCGCTTCTTCCCCCTTTCTTCCTTTCCTTGTTACGTGGAACTTGACAGGAGCAACACGCCTCCCCAGCCTTATATGAAATTAATCCTTATTGTAACTAGATAACTTTTTTTTATAATTCCAGTTAGATTTTGTTAAGGTTGATTGGTTAGGGTCTTAGGGATCTAATCCGGGTTGGACCCGATAAACAACCTTGTTTATGTCTAATACGAAGAATTCAGGTCCAAGGCCCAACAGACATCGCTAAGACGCTAACTGGCTAATTGTTTGGGCTTCAACACTACAAAGCAACTGTTGTCCTTAGTCTTTACTCTTACTTCTTAGACAGACCGATGAAACGAATTTCACCATGATTTCGATTCGTTAGTAGCATGACGTCGGTCGAGAATTTCCGTTGTAATCGTAAAAATTAAAATCGATAGTCTTCGAAATATTCAGTGATTATGAACAAGAAAGGTCTAGCGATTTTGTTGCGTTCTAAAATGAGGCCTCTCTCTCCTGCTTCTGTAAGTAGTTATCGTCTCTTTGACTCAATTTATTCGATTATTTGCTCTGGACTTGATTATCGATGGGAATTAAAGTTATCAACCTGTAACATCTGGATTCCCATGTATCTTATTTTAAGTATTTATCTTGAGTTTTATGGAGGGACTCGGCGAGTAGACGCTCAGACTCGCCGAGTAGGATCGCGAGTTCTTGTCTGGATTAATGACCAGACTCGACGAGTCGATGAGTGGACTCGGCGAGTCCGCACTGTAAAGTGAAACCCTAAATCTCAGGGCCTGAGCCCTATTTAAAGGCCCTTATGGCCGTCATTTGCGGCCACTACTCCCCTGTGAAAACCCTAGAGAGCAAAGAGAGCTTAGAGAGCAATTTGGAGGCTAATTCTTCATCTTTTGGTGTGATCTTGCAAGAAGGAGTGGGAAAATCCAAGCTAGATCGATTGTGGAGCTTGGATCTGTGTTGTTCACACTGAGATTCACGTTTTGAGGTACAAGTTCCTTCCCATTTCGTGTATTTGATAGATTCCTTGAATCTAGGGTTTCCTTTGCACAATTTTGAGTTAGATTGTGAAGCATATGAGGTCCCTTTGGGTATAGATGATAGATCTGGACCTTGAGAGGTCCAAAAGGTCCTAGGCTTCCAGCTTTATGAGGTTTCATGTGAGCCTTGAGAGTAGAACCCCATTTTAAAGGTTATTTCTCCGTTTTTGGTCTTATAAGCATTGCATGAACGTAAAGTTTGAACCTTTACGTTACTTTCGAGTGTTAGGAGGTTAGATCTACTGGTTGGTGAAGCAGATCTTACCTCAAAAGATCGTTTGAATGTTTTCATGGGAGGAACTCGCCGAGTCCATAAGGGACTCGACGAGTCGAGTCGGGTTGCCCAACGATTCGCGATCTGTGATAACCCGTTGAGCGTAAGGTTGACTCAGCGAGTCGAGTAAGGACCAGGGGCGAAGAGGACATGCATGGACTCGCCGAGTCACACGAGTGCACTCGACGAGTCTGGTCAAAGTTGACCGTTGACTTTTGTTGACTTTTAGGGTTTGGTCAACAATTGGACTTGTGGACCATTTGAAGGGTAAAATGGTCTTTTAGCCTTCTTAGAGGACATGGAAGAGACTAGTCTAGCCTGGAGAGCCGTTATTGATTTGAGATAATTGTTTATGTGTTTAGGCGGAGGCTAGATCAGTGTATACGTGTGCGAGATTATCCGAGATAGCCGAGGTGAGTCTTCTCACTATACATTACCTAGAGTGGTATTTATGTGTAGACCGGAGGGTCTTGTATGCTATGTGTATATATGAGATTATGTGCATTGTGTTATATGTATGCCATGTGTTGAACAGACCGGGCCGGAGGGCCCAACGATATAGACCGGACCGAAGGGTCCAACGACACAGACTGGACCGAAGGGTCCGACGATCTATGACCGGACCAGAGGGTCCAACGAGCTACGGGACTGGAGGGTCCCGCTGAGACACATCGACCGGAGGGTCGTACTGTAGCCTCGAGTGGCGTATGTGTTGTATGTGGTATTTTGGGGAACTCACTAAGCATTTATGCTTACCGTGTTGTGTGTGATGTGTTTCAGGTACCAGTGAGGATCGCGGGAAAGCGCCGGCATGATCAGTACACACTCATAGAGATTATGTTGAGATTCTGGGAATTGTTTTGTGATGATGACATTGGATACATTATGTTTTGATATTGTTTTATGATTAAAAGTATGATTTAAAAATGAATTTTTTTTTTGGAAATTTACGTTGTTACAAGTTGGTATCAGAGCCTTGGTTTGAGGGATTCGGACGCACCTTCGGGCGTATTTGAACTCAAACTGAGGATTTGAGGAATTTTTCGCAATAAAACAATTTTTCTAAAAAGAGTAAAAGGTTTTGAGACGAGCAGAACAGAGCAGTGTGTACGGTCAGCCAGCGCCCGAACGGTGATTTCCCAAAATACCCTTACATTATGTGTTATGAGATATGATATGATATGTTATGCATGCTAGAATAGGCTAGGTATTCATATTAGGACTAGAGTGGCCTGATCTGTGATGCCTTAGCCTAGGAGATTACTGCTACTATGAGATGCTTGAGAGTGAGTAGGTAGCAACGAGGAGCTGATGAGGGGTCTACCGAAGGGTAGCCTATGCTAGCGAGATGTAGAGTACTTGGGATCTGGGATCCAAGGAGGAGGACTTGGGGTGAATACTGATGCGGTGTGGACGGTAGTATAGGGCCCGTACTACTGAAGACATCGGATCAGTGCACAGTCCAAGTAAGAATCCTTAGGGTACTAGGGAACAAGTAGGGTTGTGTTATCGAGTGCGAGTATGCTCGAGCGGGTCTCTGATATTTTATGTTGTATTTCAGAGAGACATCATGGTTGGGATACGCCACACACCTGAGAGCAGTGGTGTTAGTGATGAGGATATACGCAGGTTGATTCATGAGGAGGTGGCTGCTGCCATCCGAGCCGAGATTCCGGAGATGTTTGGGTCTATCAAGACCACGCTGATCGAGACTTTTGATCTGCTCTTACTGATGCTGTTGTTGCTGCGGCCACCGCAGCAGTCGCTGCTGCCAGGCCACAGGGAGGTGACTCGTTGCTGTACCGAGAGTTCAGCAACACGAAGCCACCAGAGTTTGATGGGTCGCAGGATCTGATCGCTGCGATGAGATGGATTACTGATATTGAGGGATGTTTCTATACCTGCTCGTGTCTTGAGCATTTGAGAGTACGGTTCGCGCTGAACCAGCTTCGCTTGGGGGCGAAGGACTGGTGGAAGTTTGTATCGGCAGATTTCACCCCCGCTGAGCTTACTGCGGTGACCTAGGAGAGGTTCACCACTATGTTTCATGATGAGTACGTTCCCCCTATGGAGAGGGAACGACTGGCTCAGGAGTTTTTGACCCTCAAGCAGGGTACTGATTATGTTACTGTGATTACCCGGAAGTTTCATGAGAGGGCGATGTTTTGCCGTGAGCAGGTGTCTACCGAGCAGACACGCATGAGCCGATATCTGAGCGTTCTGAGGAGAGATATTCGCGAGTTCGTGGCGAACTCGACATACCGAACATTTGATAAACTTCAGGCAAATGCTCGGAAGAGGGAGATCGAGCTAGAGACTCAGGCCAGGGAGGAGGCGGAGTCTCAAGGGAGGGATCGGCGGCCGGCACAGTCTCAGCCGACAGCCAAGCGGGCAAAGCCCGCTGATTCGAGATCTGGGGGTCCAAAGGGCCGCACTTGTGGGAAGTGCGGCAAGAGCCACAAGGGAGTGTGCATAGTTGGGGTGTGTTACAAGTGCGGAAAGGAGGGGCATTATGCGAGGGATTGTCTCAAGGGGTTCACGGTTTGCTTTCATTGCAACCAGACCGGCCATCAGAAGGCCGAGTGCCCACAGCTACTGCAGGGATCAGCGCAGGGATCTGCACCTACTGCTCGAGCTACTGAGATCCGGCCAGCGAAGGCCAAGGCACCAAAGGCTCGCGGGAGAGCCTTCCAGTTGACAGCGGAGGAGGTCCGCGCAGCGCCCGATGTCGTGGCTGGTATGTATTCTTTCATTTATTTATGCCGAGTATGAGATATTGTGCTTATATTATGATATGCGTAGGTAATTTTCTTGTGAGTTCTGTACCTGCTTTGGTGTTATTTGACTCGGGTGCGAGTCGGTCATTTGTGTCGTTAGCATTTAGTCAGCACCTCAGTATCCAGCGGGAGGCGTTGAGTCGACCTCTACGAGTTTCCATAGCTGACGAGAGAGCAGTGTATGCCACTGATGTGATTCGAGGATGTGTACTCGAGATCTTCGGCGTTGAGTTTCCGATTGATTTGGTCCCGATTGCGATGGGAGATGTGTGTGTCATAGTGGGCATGGATTGGTTGAGCCGTTTTGGGGCTGTTATAGACTGCGAGTGACAGTTGGTGATGATACGAGACCCTAGTGGGGGAGTTCTTACGGTGTACGGAGAGGGTACCCGTTCAGGGTCAGCATTCTGTTCGGCTGCTAGAGCGAGGCAGAGTCTACAGCAGGGCTGTAGTGGGTTTGTGGCCTACGTGATGGACACACGAGTAGCAGCGGAGAGGCCTAGTTCTGTTGATGATGTGCCGATAGTGCGAGAGTTCCCGAACGTTTTCCCCGAGGAGTTGCCGGGTGTGCCTCCCGAGAGGCAGGTGGAGTTTTGCATCAATTTGGTTCCAGGAGCGGCGCCTATCGCCAAGGCGCCCTATCGCCTTGCGCCACCAGAGATGCAGGAGTTATCCTCACAGCTTCAGCAGCTGTTGGGGAAAGGATTCATCAGGCCGAGTAGCTCACCTTAGGGAGCGCCGATCCTTTTTGTCAAGAAAAAGGATGGTTCACACCGGATGTGCATTGATTACCGGGAGTTGAACAAGTTAACGGTCAAGAACCGTTACCCACTACCGAGGATCGATGATTTGTTCGATCAGTTGCAGGGAGCGTCTTGGTTTTCCAAGATTGATCTGAGGTCGGGATATCATCAGATGAGAGTGTGTGATGAGGATATCCAGAAGACGGCGTTCAGGACTCCTTATGGGCATTACGAGTTCGTGGTGATGACTTTCGGGCTCACCAATGCACCGGCGGCGTTCATGGATCTCATGAACAGGGTGTGCAGACCGATGTTGAATCGTTCGGTGATCGTGTTCATTGATGATATATTAGTGTATTCGAGATCCAGAGAGCAGCATGAGGAGCATTTGAGGGAGGTCCTCGGAGTTCTGAGATCGGAGAGGCTTTACGCCAAATTCTCCAAGTGTGATTTCTGGTTACGAGAGGTCCAGTTCCTGGGGCATCTCGTTAACCAGAATGGGATATTGGTCGATCCGGCCAAGATTGAGGCGGTGATGAGCTGGGAGGTGCCGAGATCCCCCACCGAGATCAGGAGTTTTCTGGGGTTGGCCGGCTATTATAGGAGATTTATTAAGGATTTCTCCAAGATTGTTGTTCCTCTCACCAGATTGACCCGGAAGGGCATGGCTTTCAGTTGGGGCCTGGAGCAGCATGCCTCATTCGAGACACTTCGCCAGAGATTATGCGAAGCCCCAGTGTTAGCCCTCCCGCAAAGGATGGAGGATTTTGTGGTGTATTGTGACGCATCGATATCGGGGTTGGGTACAGTACTTATGCAGAGGGGTCATGTGATAGCATATGCATCGAGGCAGCTGAAGCCTCATGAGACGAGGTATCCCACCCACGATCTAGAGTTGGGGGCGGTGGTGTTCGCCCTCAAGATATGGCGTCACTATCTGTATGGGGTTCGGTGTACCATATACACGGACCACAAGAGCTTGAAGTATTTGATGGATCAGCCCAACCTGAATATGCGCCAGAGGAGATGGTTGGATGTGGTAAAGGATTACGATTGTGAGATCCTGTACCACCCGGGCAAAGCTAATGTTGTAGCTGATGCCCTGAGCCGTAGGGCGGAGAGTACCCCGATTCGAGACATTTGTATGCGGTTGACGGTGATGACTCCGGTGTTGGACACCATTCGGGAGGCCCAGGCAGAGGCTGTGAGACCGGAGAACCGCAAGAGAGAGCGGGTGATTGGGCAGGTATCTGAGTTTGTTACCGATAGCCGAGGACTTATGACCTACCACCTTGATGGAGGAGGCACACAGATCGAGGTTCTCGATCCATCCTGGGGCCACTAAGACGTATTTGGATCTGAAGAAAGATTATCGGTGGCCCTGTATGAAGAGGGATGTAGCATGGTTTGTTGAGAGGTGCTTGACCTGTCGCAGGGTTAAGGCCGAGCACCAGCGTCCGCATGGCAAGTTGCAGCCACTTGAGGTTCCCCAATGGAAGTGGGAACAGATTTCTATGGATTTCATCACCAAATTGCCGAGGACCGCGAGGGGTGTCGATGCAATTTGGGTGATCGTTGACCGGCTGACGAAGAGCGCGTATTTTCTTGCTATCAGTGAGAGCTCTTCTGCTGAGAGGCTGGCAGAGTTGTATGTGAGGGAGGTGGTATCGCGACATGGAGTGCCGATCTCGATTGTGTCAGATCGGGATGTACGTTTCACTTCCAGGTTCTGGAAGAAGTTCCACGAGGAGTTGGGCACGAGGCTGCATTTCAGTACCGCTTACCACCCACAGACGGACAGACAGAGTGAGCGGACGATCCAGACGCTCGAAGACATGCTTCGGGCATGTGTGTTGGACTTCGGGGGGAGTTGGGACACGTATTTTCCGTTGGCTGAGTTTTCCTATAACAACAGTCACCATTCGAGCATTGGTATGCCTCCCTTCGAGTTGTTATATGGGAGGAGGTGTCGGACTCCCATATGTTGGGGAGAGGTAGGGCAGCGAGTGATGGGTAGCACTGAGATAGTGCTTCAGACGACAGAGCAGATACAGCAGGTCAGGCAGAGGTTGTTGACAGCTCAGAGTCGCCAGAAGAGTTACGCGGATAGGCGACGATCCGAGCTTGAGTTTCAGGTCGGAGACTTCGTACTCCTGAAAGTGTCACCTTGGAAAGGAGTGATTCGATTTAGGAAGAGGGGCAAACTGGGGCTCCGGTATATTGGGCCGTTCAGGGTGACCGCGAGGGTGGGCAGGGTAGCATACCGGTTGGAGTTACCTGCGGAGTTGAGTCAGATACATGATACCTTCCACGTGTCCCAGTTGAGAAAGTGTATAGCCGACGAGTCGGCGGTGGTACCATTGGAGGATATTCAGGTGGATGCGAGCCTGAATTATGTTGAAAGGCCAGTCGCGGTGGTGGATCGGAAGATCAAGGTTTTGAGGAACAAGGAAGTGCAACTGGTTCTGGTTCAGTGGCAGCATCGAAAAGGGTCAGAGCTGACTTGGGAGCCGGAGGCGGAGATGCGGAAGCTACACCCAGAGCTGTTTGTAGAATGAGACTTCGTGGGCGAAGTCTGATTCTAGTGGGGGAGAATTGTAACATCCGGATTCCTAGGTATCTTATTTTAATTATTTATCTTGAGTTTTATGGAGGGACTCGGCGAGTAGACGCTCAGACTCGCCGAGTAGGATCGCGAGTTCTTGTCTGGATTAATGACCGGACTCGACGAGTCGATGAGTGGACTCGGCGAGTCCGCGCTGTAAAGTGAAACCGTAAATCTCAGGGCCTGAGCCCTATTTAAAGGCCCTTATGGCCGTCATTTGCGGCCACTACTCCCCTGTGAAAACCCTAGAGAGAAAAGAGAGCTTAGAGAGCAATTTGGAGGCTAATTCTTCATCTTTTGGTGTGATCTTGAAAGGAGTGGGAAAATCCAAGCTAGATTGATTGTGGAGCTTGGATCTGTGTTGTTCACACTGAGATTCACGTTTTGAGGTACAAGTTCCTTCCCATTTCGTGTATTTGATAGATTCCTTGAATCTAGGGTTTCCTTTGCACAATTTTGAGTTAGATTGTGAAGCATATGAGGTCCCTTTGGGTATAGATGATAGATCTGGACCTTGAGAGGTCCAAAAGGTCCCAGGCTTCCAACTTTATGAGGTTTCATGTGAGCCTTGAGAGTAGAACCCCATTTTAAAGGTTATTTCTCCGTTTTTGGTCTTATAAGCATTGCATGAACGTAAAGTTTGAACCTTTACGTGACTTTCGAGTGTTAGGAGGTTAGATCTACTGGTTGGTGAAGCAGATCTGACCTCAAAAGATCGTTTGAATGTTTTCATGGGAGGAACTCGCCGAGTCCATAAGGGACTCGACGAGTCGAGTCAGGTTGCCCAACGATTCGCGACCTGTGATAACCCGTTGAGCGTAAGGTTGACTCAGCGAGTCGAGTAAGGACCAGGGGAGAAGAGGACATGCATGGACTCGCCGAGTCACACGAGTGCACTCGACGAGTCTGGTCAAAGTTGACCGTTGACTTTTGTTGACTTTTAGGGTTTGGTCAACAATTGGACTTGTGGACCATTTAAAGGGTAAAATGGTCTTTTAGCCTTCTTAGAGGACATGGAAAAGACTAGTCTAGCCTGGAGAGCCGTTATTGATTTGAGATAATTGTTTATGTGTTTAGGTGGAGGCTAGATCAGTATATACGTGTGCGAGATTATTCGAGATAGCCGAGGTGAGTCTTCTCACTATACATTACCTAGAGTGGTATTTATGTGTAGACTGGAGGATCTTGTATGCTATGTGTATATATGAGATTATGTGCATTGTGTTATATGTATGCTATGTGTTGAACAGACCGGGCCGGAGGGCCTAACGATATAGACCGGACCGAAGGGTCCGACGATCTATGACCGGACCAGAAGGTCCAACGAGCTACGGGACTGGAGGGTCCCGCTGAGACACATCGACCGGAGGGTCGTACTGTAGCCTCGAGTGGCGTATGTGTTGTATGTGGTATTTTAGGGAACTCACTAAGCATTTATGCTTACCGTGTTGTGTGTTATGTGTTTCAGGTACCAGTGAGGATCGCGGGAAGGCGCCAACATGATCAGTACACACTCATAGAGATTATGTTGAGATTCTGGGATTTGTTTTGTGATGATGACATTGGATACATTATGTTTTGATATTGTTTTATGATTAAAAGTATGATTTAAAAATGAAAAATTGTTTTGGAAATTTACGTTGTTACACAACCTCAATTTTTGTATATTGTAGTATAATATTTCTCAATTTTCGAAAGTTACATATGAATTTTATTGCTAGGTGTGTATCTAGTTATGGAATGGATGGTTAATTTTTTATGAATACCTTCATTCTACATGCAAATTGAATTCGAACAAAATTTCAAACTTTACTTTAAGTTTGTTGCTCATATCTGCTACTCCTTCAGTGTTACATGTTACCTGAAAATTGCATGTTTGAGGTTTTTTGCTTCATTGTCCAAAAATAATGAGTATGGTGGATCAAAAGCAATTAGGTACTTTGAGCTAACCATTTTAATTGCCATGGGACAGTTGGAAGTTTAAATTGTTGCAATTTCATGGCGTGAAGTATTGTTTATGAGATTGAATACTATCTTGAGTTGATATAAGCAGTATAATTAGTAGTTGTAATTTTGGGAGTATGCAATAGCTATGTTTGTATTGTATGTACTGAATTGAAAAAACTCACATTTGTTTCGAATTTTTGGTTTTGAAGTCCAATGCTAAGTATTTTGGACTGTTATACTTGTAATCTTGTATTTCAATTTTGTTAATGGGTGTCTTCACTATTATAGGTTTATGTATATACATATATTTTGTTTCATGTATAGTGTATCTAATCACTCATTTCATCCAAGATTGACTTGGAAGTTATGAAGTGATAATCATATTTCCTACCTGGTTTCTACAATACTATAATTGGGTAGATTTTTCAAAGTACAGTGCCCTTTTAATTTCATTCAGGTTCACTTTTAGTATATATATAGACTGCATTATATCTTTCTCCTCCTGATTTCTGATATGAATCTATCTTTTTTTTTCTGGGTAGAAGAAAGTTAACCATGTGCAACTTGCTCCTTTAGATGTGAACAAAGTAGCTACTCAAAATGCCTCCAGCAAGACTGCTAAACGATAAGGACATAAAGGATCGACTTGGACCCTAGTCAAATAACACCAAAGCAGGCACAGAACTCACAAGAAAAGTACCTATATACAGCATAGTATAAGCATAATCAAATCTCAAAATAACAGGCATAAGGAAAAATACATACCAGCCATGACATTAGGTGCTGCGCGGACCTCCTCCACCGTCAGCTGGAATGCTCTCCCACTAGCTCTCGGGGTCTCGGCCTTCGCCGGCCGGCTATCAGTAGTACGCAAGGCAGCAAGAGCGAAAGCCTGCACTGATCTCTGAGTAAGTTGAGGACAATCGACCTTTCGGTGGCCCGTCTGGTTGCAATGAAAGCAGACCGAGAATCCCTTGGGGCAGTCCTTCGCCATATGCCCCTCCTTGCCACATTTGTAGCAAATCCCCGCTCGACAAGACCCCTCATGGCTCTTGCCGCACTTGCCACAAGTGCGGCCCTTCTGGCCTCCCGCTCTCGCATCAACGGGCTTAGCCCGCTTCATCGCAGCCTGGGACTGCACTGGTCTCCGGTCTCTCCCCTGATACTCCCCCTCCTCCCTAGCCTGTAACTCTAGCTCAATCTCTCTCCGCCTGGCATTGGTCTGAAGCTCAGCCAATGTACGGTATGACGAGTTCGCCACGAACTACCGTATATCCCTCCTCAGTATGCTCAGATATCGGCTCACACGTGCCTGCTCAGTGGACACGTGCTCAGGGCAAAACAACGCCCTCTCATGGAACATCCTCGTGATCTCGGTCATAGTTTTTGTCTTCTTCTTGAGAGACAGAAACTCTTGGGCTAACCGTTCCCTCTCCACCTGGGGAACATAATCATCTCGAAACAACCATGTAAACCTCTCCCATGTCACTGCAGCATGATCTGCAGGAGTAAAGCTGGCAGTCACGAACTTCCATCAGTTCTTCGCTCCCAAGCGAAGCTGGTTCAGTGCGAACCGAACCCTCAGGTGCTCTGGGCATAAACACGTATAGAAACACCCCTCAATGTCAGAGATCCATCTCATAGCTGCAATCGAATCTTGAGTCCCATCAAAATCTGGTGACTTCGTGTTGCTGAACTCCCGTAGCAACAACGAGTCACCTCCCTGTGGCCTAGCAGCAGCTACGGCTGCGGTGGCTGCAGCAGCAACAGCCTCAATAACAGCAGCATAACGCTCATCAAATGTCTCAATCAACGTGGTCTTAATAGACCCAAACATCTCCGATATAGCCTCTCTGATAGCTGCGACCACCTCCTCATGAATGATTCTGCGGATCTCCTCGTCACTGGTCCCACTGCTCCCAGGGTTGTAGTGTGTACCCACCATAATGTCTCTGAAACATAACACGAAAAAAAATCATCAGAGACTCGCTCGAGCATACTCACACTCAATTTCCCGTACGTACATGCTCCTTAGTATCTTAAGGATTCTTACTTGGGTCGCATAAAAATCTGGTGCTTTCAGTAACAGGTCAAAAGCACTAGATGATTGCTTGAGTCAACACAAGAAAAGACGATTAGGGAATAAGAAGCATGATTACACACACTCTCAAACATCAAAAATGAAAGTGTTACATGATATCAAGTATCGATTAAAGAAGTTTACTAGATGGAAAGATGCATGGCTCTTCAAAACAAGGTTTAAGCATCATCGTGGAAGGATTAAACACACAATAGTTGATTTACACAAGGCCAAAAAAGGCTTGCCACATGATCCGGTTCCTCAAAGTAAGGTGAACGACCTCATGACAAAATTTCAAGGAAGTCAACTAACATATGATCCTCCATAGACATCGGTCGAGGTAACCTGTCCTGCTAATGACATTAAACTTGGCAATTTTGGAACTTTGTGGGTGTATTCACTGCAAACTCTCACGAGACTTCACTCGTCCACTAGGGGTAACATAGGGGTTTAAAAGGCTTGTTGCACGTGCCAAGTGCAATCGTGGACCAAAATTTAGGGGGTAGTTAGTTTAGTTTATTTTATATTTGATTTGATTTGTGTGCTTGTAGTTTTTTTTATCTCTTATTATTTTAGGAATTTATCTTTTGATGCATCGAGGACGATGCAAGACTTAAAGTTGGGGAGGGGTGTACATAAGAAAAAGATGGAGAATTGAAGAAAAAGTGATTTAAAAAAAACCATAATTATTCGATGTTTATTCGGGCATAACGAAACATTATGCAAATACCTCCAAATAGTGAAGTTTGTTGGATATCAAAACCGCCTCTACTATCAGTACCATCAGGTGTGTCATCCTCCATATTTTTAATTTCTTTTACATTAACTTTGATGAATTTTTTTGGATAATCAACTTAGGATGAATGTACTGCTATCTTAAACTCTATCTTTAATTATCTTATCCTGAAGTTGGTCACCATGAAATATATGATGATTTAGTAGCTTCTCTATATCTTGAATGTAACTCATAAAGATGGAAAATGATAGGAATTTCGTGCATCGATTCATAATATCTATTTAATATTGATTTGTGGGTTGCTCAGCTGGTTTGGAAAAATTATATATATATTTAAAAATTGTTATGTGAAATTCCCAAGTTTGAAAAATGAAGGTTTTTGGCTCGAGCCTACGATCTTTCAATTGAGGACCCAACCGAACAATATGTGTCATCATGCTCTAAGTACTTGGTCTTACTTACTCCTGTGCCTTTGGGGTTGGGAGGGGACTATTATTGTTTTCACACAACCAAAAAGCACTAGAAGACATTGAAGAACTTCCAAGTATATATATTCAAGCTCAAGTCAAATACAAAGATGATCAAATCCGATGAAGCCATCAAAGAACTTGGAGAATGCACAATCAAGATGAATATGAAGAAAAGTTCAAGTTGACGACATTGTGTGAAACAATATGTGACCCCTCGATAGCGGGAGTGTATGGGTTGGTCCATTAAGTATTACCGACCGTGCTAACTATGTTAGTGAACCTTGAAAACAAGACTTTGGCAATGAGTTCAACTGATTACTCATGAGGTTGATTATTGGAAAGGGTTTAAAAAGTGGAGGGTTTCAAACAACAAAGTAAAATAAGCATGACATGTATTTTGAGTTTTAAAGTCCGGATAAGCAACTAATAATCCCCAAAATCAATATATTGTGCTTATTGAAAATATTTTGATGAAATGTACGAAATTCGTGATTCCGTTGAGTTTTTATGAGGATTAGGGAGTAAGCCTACGCTGATTATTTCAGGACAACCTCAGGACGAGTTTGGAATAAAGTTGGGGAGGTTTGATCGGTCTATATTTATAGCACAATAAATTGTACTAAATATGTTGAATTGATGTATAATTGTCCAATAACGACACTACTTTGATGAAATGTTGAAAATTATGTGCAAGCAACTACTTAGTGCTAAAGTGGGCGGAACCTGCAAGGAAAACGAGTAAAAGGAAGTTAACAAGCATGGGAGACGAATTACTAAAGGAATGAAGAAAACTGGTGCTGATAAATTTGACCACTCTTTAATGTTTTGATCATATCTCAAGATCTTGAGCTCCGATTGACATGAATGAAGAAGTTCTGGAAACTAGACAACATTTCCTACAACTTTCATGTTTTGCGTTTCTGCTGATTCTGCAATTTTCATCACCAGAAGAAGCACTGAAGATGAAGGACGCCAGTGGGACGTCTAAGACGCCTACTAGGACGCCGATGCGGAAAAAGACCCGGAAATCAGTTTTTCAACACCTATTTAAAGGAGATTTAACCCTAATCGACTTTGGACTTCTCCCCTGCGATTTTCCTCAGTTTTGGAGGGTTCCAAACACATTCAAAGCTTCTCCAAACACGTTTTTGATCATCAATTTCCGAATCTGAGACTACGAATCACCAAATTCATCATCATTTAACGATTGGAGATCGTTCAACCGGTGGATCTTCATCAATTTCACCAAGTTTCAGATTTGATTACTTCATTCCCAAGGTTTCATCATTGCATAGTTGATTGATCATTAAACTTCATTGGTTTTATGATTTCAAGTCGGTTTGTGAATTTTAGTATAAATTTCATTGTTTTTATTGAAGTTGTGTGTTTTGTTAATCGTATGGAAGGCTAAACCACCTAGGTTACTTCTGGGAACGTTGTAAGATGTTAGGATGAACACGTTTTGATTATTACTTTTATTCTAGTCAATTTCAGTTATTGTTTCATTCTTAAAGTTATGATTTTTACTTACAATAATTGAAGTTGAGTTTTCTTATTGTGTGATATTGCAACTAAGATAGTGTATTGTTAATTCACTAATCATTCTGAATTCAAGTAGTTTAGGAATTAAGATGATCAGTTGAACCAACATACATTATTCCGAATTTGTAGTATTATACACTCAACATTGAAATAAATAATCGTAAGACACATTATCGCCAAACCACTAGTTGTTCCTAATCCAATTAGACATAGAGAGTAAGACAACTAGTTGGGATAACATACTGTGTGCCCAAAATTATTTTTTGCATGTTAATCAACCTTAGTTATGTCTAGGTAATTAAATTGAAATTTAAGGGAAGAAAAATGTGTAAGTCCAACCATCTGAACAACTGAACCGGAAGTACCTTGTTTTCTCATTCATAGTATTTGTTTTAACAACCTTTTGCAACATAAAGTTTCTAGTTGTTTAGTTTATTTTAGTTTAATTTGAATTCGTGACAATTGCTAGTAGTTTTTCGGTGACTATTTTAACACAAAGTTTGACCACAAACTCCTCGTGGATTCGACCCTTACTTACCCTAGCTATCTAGTGTGTGTGAGGTTTATTTTTGACCAAGACAACGACCTCGATTAGTACTCCTATGCATGCTTGAGGCGGGGAGTCACCCTGGTACGCTGGGCGTACATAAGTCTTTTCCCTACCCATCTTCTAATGCTTCTTTTCCTTGTACATATAACATTAGGACTTGTACAACTTCTTTTCCTTGTAAATACAACATTAGGAATTGTCCATGTCTCTTCAAAGATGAAAAAAAGAGTAAACATGGTTTGTTTTGAAAGATAAGAAATATAATGATATGACATTGAAGTGACATAAAATAGTGAAAAGGAAATATGGATATAACGGATGAGCTAAGTGTCAATATCATTAGCTCTTCGGCTAGACAGAGTGGGCTTGGTAAGAGCTCGACACATCCAATATGTACTCGACGGACAAACAATGTGCCACGAACTCGGCATGCCAAGCTCGAAAAGAAGCTCGACAGTGGCAGACCGAGCTCTTTTTCTCTTCCTACCTTCTTCCCTCTTTTCTTCCTTTACTTGTTATGGCTTAGGTGGAACTCGACAGGAGCAACACGCCTCCCCGGCCTTACATGAAATTAATCCTTATTGTAACTAGATAACATATTTTTGTCATTATTATTATTATTATTATTATTATTATTATTATTATTATTATTCCGGTTAGATTTTGGATTTTTGATAAGGTTGATTGGTAAGGGATCTAATCCGGGTTGGACCCGATAAACAACCTTGTCTATGTACGAAGAATTCAGGTCCAAGGCCCAACAGACATCGCTAACACGCAAACTGGCTAATTGTTTGGGCTTCAACACTACAAGGCAACAGTTGTCTTACTCTTACTCCTTAGACAGACCGATGAAACGAATTTCACCATGATTTCGATTCGTTGGTAGCATGACGTCGGTCGAGAATTTCCGTTGTAATCGTAAAAATTAAAATCGATAGTCTTCGAAATATTCAGTGATTATGAACAAGAAAGGTCTAGCGATTTTGTTGCGTTCTAAAATGAGGCCTCTCTCTCCTGCTTCTGTAAGTAGTTATCGTCTGTTTGACTCAATTTCTTCGATTATTTGCTCTGGACTTGATTATCGATGGAAATTAAAGTTATCAACCTCTAATTTTGTATATTGTAGTATAATATTTCTCAATTTTCGAAAGTTACATATGAATTTTTATTGCTAGGTGTGTATCTAGTTATGGAATGGATGGTTAATTTTTTTATGAATACCTTCATTCTACATGCAAATTGAATTCGAACAAAATTTCAAACTTTACTTTAAGTTTGTTGATCATATCTGCTACACCTTCATGTCACCTGAAAATTGCATGTTTGATGTTTTTAGCTTCATTGTCCAAAAATAATTAGTATGGTGGATCAAAAGCAATTAAGTACTTTGAGCTAACCATTTTAATTGCCATGGGACAGTTGGAAGTTCAAATTGTTGCAATTTCATGGCATGAAGTACTGTTTATGAGATTGAATACTATCTTGAGTTGATATAAGCACTATAATTAGTAGTTGTAATTTTAGGAGTATGCAATAGCTATGTTTGTATTGTATGTACTGAATTGAAAAAACTCACATCTGTTTCAAATTTTAGGTTTTGAAGTCCAATGCCAAGTATTTTGGACTGTTATACTTGTAATCTTGTATTTCAATTTTGTAAATGGGTGTCTTCACTATTATAAGTTTATGTATATACATATATTTTGTTTCATGTATACTGTATCTAATCACTCATTTCATCCAAGATTGACTTGGAAGTTATGAAGTGATAATCATATTTCCTACCTGGTTTCTACAATACTATAATTGTGTAGATTTTTCAAAGTACAGTGCCCTTTTAGTTTCATTCAGGTTCACTTTTAGTATATATATAGACTGCAATATGTCTTTCTCCTCCTGATTTCTGATATGAATCTATCTTTTTTTTTTCTGGGTAGAAGAAAGTTAACCATGTGCAACTTGCTCCTTTAGATGTGAACAAAGTAGCTACTCAAAATGCCTCCAGCAAGACCCCGAGGTTTTTTTTATGGTTTTTTAATTCAACCAACAAAATAAAAATGCTTTTTACTCTTAATCAGGCAACTTTAATAATCTTATATAAATACTTTCAGAGATTTTGGGCAAGTACGGGAATCAATGCATTCAGTCATATCAATGAACAGAAAAGAGATACTGGATACTGCACTAAGTGAATTCTCAGAGGTAGAAAGTAAATGCTGTTTTTTTTTGCTTAACTCTTCTATAATTAAACGTAAGAAATAGCAACATGCTATCATTGATTCATGTTTTATAGCATCCTACTTTCATTTCTTCCTATTACAGCGTTATACTTTGAAAGTTTTACCATTTGTAGTAATATTGTCAAAATACAAAGCAATTTGACATTTTGACCATTAGAATTGGGTAGAGTTTTTAAAGTATAATGTCCTATTTAGGAAAAAAAAAAATGAAAGTACATTTCTTATCGCATTTAGTCCTTTTCTTTTATGTTGAATTCAGTTATGATAATATGTATATGGTGATATAGGGTTATTTTAGTCTTTCTCAAGAAAACCGTCACAAGTTACTACTCATTCTTGCTCGAGAGTATGACCTCAATAGGGGTCAAGTTCGGGAGTTGATGAAGCAGTATATTGGTCTTGAGATCCCTAAAGGTGACCTTTCTTTTCTTAAAACTATGGATTCTGGTTCTATTTTTTTTTGAAAATATTTCTGGTATTATGTGGTTTGTCTTTAAAACGATATAGGGCTAAATTCAGGAAATAGAAACCCACTTCTCATATATATGTTTCTTACAGCATCATACTTCCATTTCTTTCTATTACAACATTGTACTTGTACTTTGAAAAATCTACCCAGTGAAAATTGCTTTGTATTTGGATGGCATTGCTATAATTGGATAGAATTTGCAAACTACAATGCTGTAGTAGGAATAAATGAAAGTAAGATTCTGTAATAAGCAAATAAATTGAAGTATGTTGCTATGTCTTGACTCTTGCATTTAAACCAATGATTAAGTATCAGGTGATGGAATTGATGAGCATGGACATGAAGTGGAAGGACATCTTTCTGCTTTTTATAGAATTGAAAGAAATTTAAGACATGCTCTTAACCCAATGTATGCGATTCTATTTGAAAGGCTCAACACACATCCTGGTGGTTTGAAATTTTTGTCCACTGTTCGAGCTGATATACTGTCTATTATCGCGTAAGGTTATGATGCCCAAAAACTACTGTTGTTTTACTATAAATTTATAAAAACTTGTCTCACATAGCTTTAAACCTTTAATGATCTTAATGCCTTTGCATGCATTTTTTATAGTATTATCTCTATATATCATCAAAGGATACATCAATATCCACCTGTGATTGTAAAAACAGAGTATTGAATCTAAACATAATCAAAATGTGCGCCGCCTATCATGGTAGTGTTACACATGTACAACTAGTTATCATAGGGTTTCTTAAATTCTTTTGACATGTTAATATTTTTAAAACTGTGATTATTTTACTTGTTTGAGTTTATTGTAGCATTGAATTTTGAAAAATTTACCCAATTATAGCTATGTCGTCCATACACAAAGCAATATTCATTGCTATAATTGGGTAGATATTTCAAAGTACAATAAGAAAACAAATTGAAAGTAGAATGTTTTACGTGTGTTGTTTTTCAAAGTACAATGTATTTATAAGAAAAAGCTTGAAAATACAATATTATCAGAAAGATTTGAAAGTAAAATGCTATTATACACAAATAAATGAAAGTATGTTGCTATTTCTTGTATTTAACCCTAGATATTATTATGTGGCTTCTCTCAGGAGTTCCTCTGCTAATAGTTCATGTTAACAGAGAAAGTGAGGGAAATGATGCTTTACACATTAAATCCAAACTTTTTTAAAATTTTATGTTTTCCTTCCATTTCCCCAAATATATTCTCAAGTATTTATTTAAAGTTTAAACACCATTTATCCATACAATACTTAATGAGAAAAAAAGAAACTGAGTTGGTTTGTTAAACATGTAGGGATGAAAATATTGCATCAATACGAGCTCTAGACTCGTATTTGAAAGAAAAGCTTATTACATGGCTAAGTCCAGCCAACCTTGAGCTTCACCAAATTACATGGGATGATCCTGCTTCATTGCTAGAGAAGATTGTAGCTTATGAGGTTTTCATTGCATCTTTTACCACCTTCCAATATATTTTTAATCATATTATATACTACTACTATTATGAGTTTATAAACAACATATTAATATTCACAGGCTGTGCATCCTATCAGCAATCTTATAGATTTAAAGAGGAGACTTGGAATAGGTCGACGCTGTTTTGGATACATTCATCCAGCTATACCTGGTCAGTCTTCCTGTGTGTTTAAGTTTCACTATGGAATATGGATGCTCTTTATTTCAGATTTATATAATACAGCCCCCTTTCTAGAATACCTTTGTTAGGAGCAGGGTTAAGGTCCTACAATAGCAAGATACTTTTTTTTTTTTTTTCATTTGTCATATAAATATAATAACAGTGTTTCTTTCTAGTCATTCTTAAACTTGTTGACCGATTCAATGGGTAAGTTTTGTTGACATGATGTCTATGTGGCATGCATCTGACACATCATCAAATGACACCATAGCATCTTCTTCACCCATATAAAGATCCAAGATCCTCACTTCAAATCATCTCCAGATGACGTGTCAAATACATGCCACATCAGCAAACCTGGTGAACAAGTTAATGAGTGTTCCTTTTTCTATTAACGTTCAAGTTGTTATAGTCTGTGAGTTAAAATAAAACATGTTTCCTCAGGTGAACCGCTTATATTTATTGAAGTTGCACTTATGAAGAATATAGCTTCTACCATACAAGTAACTCAACATATCCTTCATCATGTGACCATTTAATTTAACTTTTTTTATTTTTTTGGTAATAAATAACCAGAAATTGCTGGCATTACAGGAAGTCTTGTGGCATGATCCTCCTACACCTGAACCCGAAGCAAGTACTGCATTATTCTACTCTATTTCATCAACTCAGGTATACTCAATTGTTATTTCACATTTTTGTTTGTCCATTGTATAACTATATATAGATATAGATAAAGATTTCATTCAAATAGAATGAATACAGAATGATGGGTGTGAAAAATACGAATAACTTTTTGATATTGGCAGCCTGGCTTAGCAGGAATCAACTTAGGGAAGTTTTTGATAAAACGAGTGATTCATCTGGTGAAGAAAGACATGCCAAATATATCTGTAAGCCTTTCTAACTTGATTTTTAGCCTTCATTGCAAAACTAATGTTGGTTGTTAGTTAAAGAAATAGCAATGTACTTCCATTGATTTTTTTATTAAAGGATCCTACTATCAATTATTCATGATTCTTACCTCTTTTTCTGACTCCATTCATATGTTTTTTTTTTCTCTCAAGAATTTTGCAACCCTAAGCCCTATCCCAGGGTTCATGCAGTGGCTCCTGTCTAAGTTGGCATCATCTGAGAGATCTGTCCCCATTTTCAGTGAGAACATCCTCCAACCTCAGGAAGAAAGAGCACTCCTGGATGCATATGTGTAAGATGAATTTTTATTTGCACAACTTTGACCATGCTTTGACCGAACCAGGCTTTGATCTCTAGTTACAAATATGATGATCAATTGACATTTTGAGATATTTTTCAGGGATTCCACTGAAGGGAGAAATGGCATGGAAGTATTGTTGCACCTGTTGACCTCAACTAACCATGAGTGGACTCAATCTGATGGATTACAACCAATTCTACTAAGACTCTGTGCCAGGTATCTTTTATTTTTTGTCTTCACCTTTTATTTTTCTGATTGATTCAGAAAAGTTGACCTAACACGCATGCAATGAAAAAAAAAAAGTTTTTTTTTTTCTTTTTTTTTTTGGATGGAATGATCAATGTAAAAGAATAAGCAAGGTAATGGAATGAGTCGTATGATTTTTTTTTATATGTAAATACAAGGTATAGTTTTGACACTATTCTATATTTTGTTTAATTATAGTTATATATAATTTAGTAATTGCAAAATGAAAAAATTAAACATTCTAGAAGCTTATGAAAACCCAAATAAGATTCTAATAGAAAATATTTTCTAGTTAACTTTAAAAAATACGATTATAATTTAATCAAACCAGCACATTCTACAAAACACACAACTTCTTTTCATTCTCATGGAATGAACAATTCAATTCCTTCTGTGATTCCATCATACAAAACACTACCTTATTTTTTTGTTCCATTGTGGAATGGAATGTGTAATTGCAATCTAACCCGGTTTTGTTCATGTAATCCTTTTTATATAAATTCAAAATTTTAATTAAATTACAACTTTAATTTCTGAAAATAACTAGGAAAAGATTTTTAGTTGTAATCTTATATGGGTTTTAATGAGCCTTTTATTATATATAATTTTTTTACTTCTATAAATATAAAAATTTGTTAATTTTTATTTAATAATATATAAAGTAGAGTTAAAACTATAAATTATAGAAAATTCATTTCATTTCTACAGGCCATCCAATGATCATGGAATGTAATAACTCATTCCATTTCTTTGCTTCCATTACCTTGTCTATTCTATTCCTTTGTGATTCCATTCCTACTCTCACTTTAGACTTTTTGACCCTGATAAATTACTTTATTGTCCTTGGTTTCATGCAACAGGTACCTTTTACATGAGAAGAAGAGAGGGAAAGCTCTAGATTCAGTTGCCAATTTCCACTTGCAAAATGGAGCCGTATGTCAAACCAGCAAAATCTTACTTCTTATTTCACTTTCTTGTTCTTTGATATGATAAACCATAAACCATAAACCATAAACCATTGAATATTGATAATATTATTCATTTACAGATGATTGGAAGACTTAATTGGATGGCTGATCGATCCGAAAAGGGCCTTACTCAAAGTGGAGGAATTATGGTAAATTACATCTACAGGTAATAATTAAAACAAATATTTATCTCATCTGGATTTTAAGGTTGTATATGGTTTTTCGTTTCAAAAACTGAAAATATAAATCCGATTGTATTGAAAAATTTCTAAAAAAAAAAAGTGGAGCAACATAAATCGATTGTGAAAACATATTTGCAGTTTGGAACATATTGAAGATTATGCTCAGGCGTATTTCAGCACAGGCCATATCCAAGTTTCCCCTGATGTGCTTCATTATATTGAGGTAATATCAATTGGCTAAATGCAAGAAATAGCAATGTACTTTCACTTAATTTTCAATTATAGAATCCTATTTTCATTTTAGTCTATTACAGCATTGTACTTTTTTCTTGCAGGCAATGGAGAAAAATGAAGACTCATCATGCATGTAATTTAGTAAGTAATCAACTAAACATGTGTAAATTTAATTCTTATTTAATATGTTAATAAGGTGTGAAATGGTTTGCATTACATGAAATATATATATAAATAAACATGATCATATGCAACACGATATTATCCATAAAATTGGGCGACTTCATTTTTCAGTTTCTACATGACTTGTTTCCAACACGTAATCCCTCATAAGTCTTGTGTTAGATTCATCTGCCATCTATAATATTAAGAACACCAAAATTAGTGAAGCATAAGATAATAAGAAGTAACTATTAAAAAACCCACAACATATAACAAAATTTTACCTTTTTAGCCAATCGTAACTATTAAAAAACCCACAACATATAACAAAAGTTTACCTTTTTAGCCAATCGTTCTAAATTGTCCCACTCAAAATCTTTCTTGCAGTATGCGGATCGAACCTAAGTAAGATATATTTGTTATTATTACATTAATAAACATTTTATTTTATGACATTAACTTAACAAAGGACAAAAACTATATGTACCTCCAATATTCTCATGGCTATAGAGGGAGTGGCGCAATGTGTGTATCCCACCAACAGAACCAATGGTAAAACGGTACAAAATAGTTTGTTAGATATCTAATGCAACGATTAGAATAGCATTTAGGTATTGTTTTCATTTGGACTTAATTAGATAAAAGCTATATACAAAGTGTTTTTTTAATGCAAAAAAAAAAAAAAAAAGTTATAGTCCAACTTTTTTTCTTTTTAAAAATAAATAAATAAATTTGGGCTTATTTATTTTTTCCTTTCCCTAAAAGAAAGTGTATCATCCACACCATTTAATGGAAAAGTAAGAGAAAACAATGGCATAGTTTGAGTTTTGGAGGTAACCTGTGGCTGTTAGTTATACTAACTTTTCATAATGTTAGTTAATCTAGGAACAATCAAATAATGTTTTTCCTTAAATGCCCCTATCATCTATCTCGTCAGAATCAGAAATACCTAGGGTTTTATGTCTTGATGATTCACGCATCAACGCCGCACAGAACTTATCCCCATCGTTCAAAGAGTGTTTTTCCATAAATTCTGTTAGCTCCTTATGGGCCTCCGTGTTGTAGCTCTGTTCTGTCGAAATATATGTCAATCAAACCATACCAAACATTGTATTTATTTTGGATAACAACAACAGGGTACACTAAGTTTAACTTATATTTTTTGGCTAGGACAATATTTACATGCACTCGGGACAACTTTTGTAATTTTTTGTCCCCCATCCAAAATTATGTGGGTCAGAGATTAAAACTAAAAAAAAATGCAACTTTTTAACCCACACAAAACAAAACGGTATCTTTTATTTGTGCAAAAGTCTCATCGTTACAATCGAAAATAACACTACAAGGCTTGTCTAGTCTCATCCACTCGTGTCTTTTCCCATGAAACAAACGCTGCCTACAAAGTTCATTTTAAACTTTTGCTAAAATCCAATACTAAAACTCATTTTTTTTTAATTAAAAGAAAACTGTTTTACCAATAACTGGTACGTATTTTGAATTTTGATAAGCTTTCGTAGTTAACTCTAAGACCAAACAAATCAATAACAAAATTTGCTTCCTAAAGATTACTTGTTTGACCATATCAAAGTCAAACAAACATGCATGAAGTTTTTAAAGGAGTAACACACCTCAAGCTGTGCATTGACAACCCTCACGGCAACATATGTAAAAAGATTGTGGAGGTTCTTTGCTGCTTTGGCTTCTGGTGATGCTTCTCCAAATCCTATCAAAACTCAAAACCACCAGTCAATCATTTTACATAACTCACTGATTTGGACTCGACTCGTAGTAATGTTATAACAAAAAATTTTGCCCATCCAAAAAGATGGAACTATTGAAAATAGTCCCACAAAGCTGTGTAACAGTTGAAGGAAGCATTAGAGAGAGGACCTACCTGGAACGTACATCTTCTGACAATTTAATCGAGTCTTTTGAGATGTTGGGTTCCATTGATTCAAAGGAAAACTCCCAATGCTTGTTCCATGGGGTTTTTGAGAGAGAAAGGAGAAGTGGGATAATGGCAGAATGGTTGAGGACTCCATGGTCAACAACAGAAACAAGAATGGTCAATGGTTTTAAAGATTTGAATGGGTGCTCAGTTTTATCAACATTCATTGGATATAAAAAGTTTCCTACAAAATATCTTTGTTTTGTCCCACTTTTCGCAGAAATATCTTCGGTGTCTCATTATTTCCTTGAAACAGACCCATTAAATCACGTCTGAAAATGGAAATTTTATGTTAAATTCATTGACTTGTTTTGTGCGATTAGTAACACATGAATATAAAATTTAAGAGAAATTAAATTACCTCCTACCTTTTATTCCTACAATTATTCATACCCACTAAAATTATGACAAATCACCGTTCAATTTAATTTTATTTGATATATTACTAATATAACATTAATGAGTTAGTTAAAAAAATATGAAAGGATGACACTTGTCATAATTTTATTGGTTAGGAACATTTATAGACATAAAAAGTAAGAAATAATTTAATTTCTCAAAATTTAATAGGACAAAATACATTAACCACACCATGTGTTGTTATTTTTACAGTTTAAACATGTATATATTTTTTTCCATTAAAGCCATCCCATTTTGAAAGAAAAATTGACGCAACCACCATGATCTTTTATTTTTGGTTCAAAACAGTCTATCATTGATATGATGACATTTTTCCTCTAAAGTCATCAAACTTTTACATATATATTTTATTTGATCCGACCACTATAACAGTTTTATTTATTTATTATTTACTTTTTGTTAAAGACGGTATTTAAAAAAAAAATTTGTTAAAAACGTTGTTGTTGTTGTTTTTTTTTTTTTTTTTTGTTTTTTTAGCGATGGACTCACCACAAAACAAATACAATCACATCGTTCATTTTCTCTAAATTTAAGATGAATTGTAGGTTGAAAATTCCTCAACTCCATAGCCTTATAAACAAACAAATGACAAACATCATGATGTCATCCGTAAATTCCTCAACTCCATAGCCTTATAAACAAGGTTCATAGTTTTTAAATTCTTTTTTTTTAAATGAAAAAATTTACTATGGTTTTTGGACGTTACAACTTGGACTAAGAATAGATTTTATTTTTGTATTTTCCTTGTTGCTTTAAATTATGTTTATAATTTATTGTATACCCAATTTAGAATTCCATAATTTTATAGAAAAACTCTGGTAAATCCTCAAAATATTTTGATGGAAAAGTCGGGTCGCCACAAAGAGTCCTTATATTTACTTGGTGAAATGATTGAACCAACATGGTTGTAGCATAATCGCTTGGCCCATGTAATTTTTTTTTGGCTCTAAAGCATATGTTTGATGCAAATATTATGGAAGGATTAACCATTTTTGATATCCCACCAACCTTTACGAAGGTTGTTTGAGTGCAAAAAAAGACACAAAATCCGTACCCGACACAAACAACTTTTAGAGCAAAACGAAGACTCGAGCTTGTGCATGCGGATGTTTGTGGTCATATCTCGCCACCCATACAAGCATGTAATAGATACTTCATGCTTCTAGTTTATGATTGTACAAGAGTTATGTGGGAATTTTTAATAAAAATGTAAGGATGAAGCTTTGCAAGTATTCAAGGAATTAAAACAAAATTCAAAGTTGAAACGGGTGAGAAGATCTTAAAACTTTTGTATAGATCGTGGAGGTGAGTTTCTCTCAAATGACTTTACCTCTTATTGCAAGGAAAATGGTATAAATAGAAACTACACAACACCTTACTATCCACTTCAGAATAAAGTCAGAAATGTGTAATCGAACGGTTGTGGAGATGGCAAGAAGAAGCTTGAAAAGCATAAAAGTACCTGATGTACTATGGGGCGAAGCGGTGAGTCATGCGATTTACATACTCAACCGAGAAACCACAAAGACTCTAAAAAATATTAAACCATATGAAGCATGGACTGGAAGAAAGCGTCAAATTGAACACTTAAGAGTGTTTGGATGCATCACATATATGTGAGTAACTGGAAGGCACTTGAGTAAACTGAAAGATCGTAGCAAAAATTTAGTTCACTTGCGAATTAAGAAAAGCACGAAGGTTTACAAGTTACTTGATCCTGATACAAGATCGAGTCAGAGTTAGTATATATGTGATTTTTCAAAGAGAACAGGAAATGAGAGTGGGGGCAGGCGACAAAGATCAAGGAAAACAACAAACAAAACCTTTACTTTCGATATATTAAAATTTGATGAAAACATCCATGTTGAAAGTGATGAAAATGGCGAAGACTCACATTAAGACAATAAGAATTGGGATGTTGGTGTACCTCAAAGCCCTCATAATGTTCCAACAAGTTTCGAGTCCTTCCATGCATTACAAGAAAATACAACTCAAGGAGCTACTAGCTCAACCTCGTCTACGAGTGAAGTTCCAACCAAGCTTCAAATCCCCTTGCATCATCCTGTTATTATATGTTGATGATATATTGGTAGCTAAGTCTGTCATGCATGAGATCAATAAGTTAAAAAAGGAGCTGTCTATAGAGATCAAGATGTAGGATTTAGGAGTTGCTAAGATTAGTAGAATGAACAAAGTCAGAAATAAGGCTGCGGGGACTCTAAAACTTTCCCATGAGAAGTATATTGGAAAAGTATTAGAGAAGTTTAACATGGGAGATATTAAGGCCAAAATCATACTTTCCTAAAAATGTAAATGACTAAAGATCTTCCCAACATCATCATTTCATTCACTATGAAATAAATGGTTTTCACGTACAGAATACAACTGAAAACATCACTACAAACAATCACCCACTCTCTAATATACAAAGAACATAAGGTTGAATCATAAGAACAAACTTACAATCTACAAACCTAATTTAGAACCCTAGTTACAGAACTTAGAGAGAAGATTGGATAAGAAGTGAATGACAACGAATTAGATAAAAAATATCTCTTCAATATCTTTATATACAATCGGGTAAACCCGAATCAAACAGAGCTCCATGGAGCAGCAGATGACCCGTGAACAAACCCGACACCTGAATAAATTACCATTGATATCCATATAAAATATATAAATTTACATAACACACCCTATATAAGAATTAATGTCAGTTTGAAATATTAAGAGAATATTTTCAACACCCCCCCCCAAACACACACATACACATACAAACTGAACATTAGTTCAAACATTTGTTTTTTTTTTTAAACATCGATTAAACCAAGTCTATCAGAAATATACTCATGTTGAGCAGGTCCAAGAGCTTTGGTTAAAACATAAACATTTTGATTTAAAGAATCAATCTTATTAACTTTTAAAACACGATTTTCAACCTTTTCTCTAACAAAATGAAGATCTATTTCGAAATGTTTAGATTTCTCATGAAAACAAGGTTTAATACCAATTTAATAGCAAATTCATTATTGTAACACCCATTTCCTGGTACGTATTAAATTTAAGTAATTTCATGTTTTGCTCTGGGACTCGGCGAGTTGGAGGCCCAACTCGTCGAGTAGACTCGATTTTGACCGGGAAGTTTAGTGACCTACTCGACGAGTCGGGGGACCGACTCGACGAGTAGAAGCTGTCTGGATGAAACCCTAATATTTAGGGTTTGCACCCTATTTAAAAAACTTATTCTGCCTCAACCCAGCCCCCATCGTCCCTACCAACTCAGAGAAACCCTAAATCGAAACCCTAACCTTGTTTGAGTGAATCTTGAGCCATTTTTGTGCATTGTTGGTGGTTGTGGAGCTTGAGAAGGAAGAAGGAGCTTGGGAGTTCAAGTTGAAGCTAGTAGATCCAGAGGTTGTGTTCCATTTCCAGCCCATTTGAGGTAAAAAGCTTCAACCATGACTTTCCATTTGTTAGATCCTCTTTAGGGCTTGAATCTTGTCATTTTTGGGGCATTTCTAAGTTACCTTCGGGTTTGGGTCATTATGTAGAGAAACAACTTCAGATCTGGAACCTAGGAGGGTTCTCATGGCATAAAGGTGCCAACTTTACTGCCATGAGAGCCCAATGCATCTTGAAGACTCCATTTTAGGGCCTTTTGAGCTAAATGGCCCATGCATGAACGTAAAGTTTGTAACTTTACGTGTATTATGGACCCTAGGAGGTCAGATCTATGGTTTAAATGCTTGAGACCCACTGAAATCGACTGTATAGTTTTGGACAAAGAGGGACTCGGCGAGTCGGGTCGTATTTCCCATCAAATCCTTCTGTTGATGGACCAGATGCTAAGTTAGAAGAACACTCAGTTTTCTAGGCTCTTTAGGGACCTGGAAATCATGGAACTCGGCGAGTGTATGAGCGGACTCGGCGAGTTCAAGGCAATGTCCCAACCACATGAATACGGACTCGACGAGTTCAAGGGGAACTCGGCGAGTCATAGACTGAACTCCTTCATACGGATAAAGATTAACTCGACGAGTTCAAGGATGAACTCGGCAAGTCAGTTGAAGAAGGTCCGATGCGTTGTTGAAGGCGAAATCGTCGAGCTATTGCTAGACTCGACGAGTAGGGACGAAGTTGTAGCTTGTCGTGGACAAGGGGACTCGACGAGTTGGTGAACCAACTCGGCGAGTCTAGTCAACCAGATGTTGACTTTGACCAGGTTTTTGACCTTGACTTTGACTTGGAATTTAGTGACCCTTGTAAGGGTTATAAGTATGATATTGTAATGTAGAAAGGATGCTGTGTAGGGATTGAGGAGTAGAGAAGAGTCGATTTTCACACCGAGGACAGTGCAGACACTACACGACATCGAGGTGAGTTACCTTCCAGTAGAGGTGGGTCTACGGCCACAATGCCAGCCCACCAGCAGGAGTTGTCTTTAGATGATTGTCTTTGTGATAATTGTCTAGGTTTGCTACTACCTGATGTGTCTAATGTGCCAGTATGATATGCTATATGCGATAGTGGTAGTAGGAGGGGAATAGTACCCCGATTCGGTTGTTAGGACCGAAGGGTAGGTCGGACACCCCAGATATGTCTGACGGCTTGATTATGATATGTTATTATGTGATAGTGGTAGGGGTGAAACAGTCCCCGTGGCCGGTTGAGATATACCGATGGGTAGGCAGGCACCCCAGAATGGCCTGACACAGGTAGGTCAGCACCCCAGAATGGCTTGGCATGGGTAGGTCAGCACCCCATAATGGCATGACATGGGTAGGTCGGGTACCCCAAAATTGCCCGGCAGTATGTATGATTGTATGGTATGTGGTATGATGGGGGAAATCACTAAGCTTTGTGCTTACGGTTTTCAGTTTTGGTTTCAGGTACCTCTTCGTCGAAGGGGAAGGAGCCGGCAGGGTAGCAGCGCATCGCACACACGTGATTCCGCATTTGAGATTTCTGGGATTGTACTATGACATTATTACTATTTGATGATATGATTTTGAAACATGTAACTATGGTTTATGAATTCATATGATATCAGTAATGTTTTCCTCAAACAAATTTTATAAGCAGTATAATTAAAACAAAAGTTTTTGGTCTCGATTTTTGGGATGTTACAAGTTGGTATCAGAGCCTTGGTTTGAGGGATTCGGGCACACCTTCAGGGGTGTCTGGACTCAAATCGAGGGCTTGAAGGATTTTTACAAGAAAAATAGTTTTCTAAAATTTAAAAATGAGGAGTTTTGAGAAAGAACAAGGTGTGTGATGCGTACGACCGGCCGAGCTCAAGTAAGTTTTTCCCCAAGATACCCATACATGATATGTTATGTTATGTTATATGATATGATTATGAGAACTGCATGCTAGACTAGGGCTAAGGATCTAGGGAGGATGCCTTGTATGCCTGTTGTGTGATTATGAGAACTGCATGCTAGATTAGGGCTAAGGGTCTAGGAAGGATGCCTTATATGCCTATTGTATGAGCTTATTGAGCTATATGCTAGGGTTGGTTAGTCAGCAGTATGATAGCCTGATTAGGTTATGCTTGGTTATGGTTACTCAATGCCCGAATGATGCTTGCTTTGTGATTATAAGGGTTCAAGCTAGCTTTAACTAACTAGTAAGCGAATATGTAATAGTATTCGCAAGCTAGTTAAGGAAGGGTGGTAGGGACTCCTTGTACAGCTAATGGCGGAGAGTAGGTCGGAGAGTGCCCTAGGACAAGCCTAGGATGAGATTAGCTTGGAAAAAAGTATTAGTATAAGGGACTTGGTGAAGTCGAAGCCATCCCTGAGGAAAGTACGGATATATGTGGAAGGTAGTATGGGCTTGTACTACTGGAAGCAGAGGATCCGTACTCGAATCAAGGAGGGCTAAGAAAGAACCAGGGAACTTGGAGAGTGTGTGAGACCTCTAGAGAGTATGTATGACCCTGACGTTTATGTTTTTTATATCAGTATGGTGATCACGCGACGTAGAGCAGGAGGTTCAGGGTCTGGATCAGGATCAGGATCAGGCTCGGGTGCGGGATCCGAGCAGGTTGATGACGGGCTACGCGAGTTCATCGTGTCTGAGATCACGAGAGGTAACCTTGAGGCGACCCCGGTCATTTTCGGGTCGATCAAGGAGGGGATTATTGAGCTAATGGAGGATCGCCTCCGGACATTCATGAGTGACTTGGTGCCCAGCCGAGCGGGTACGCGCACACTGTCCTTCAAGGACTTCAGGGGAGTGGTGCGCCAGACTTTCACCGGGTGAAGGACCCCATCGCTGCCAGGAGATGGATCGCAGACATCGAGTCTGTGCAGTTGACGAGCTTCTGCCCAGAAGGGTCGAAGGTCCACTTTGCTGCGGGTTGTTTGAGAGATAGAGCTAGGGATTGGTGGGAGTCGGTTGGTGACTCGCTGGGAGCCCCAACCATCGAGGCCATGACTTGGTCGTACTTTGTGACCAGGTTCAGGGCTGAGTTTGCCCCAACTGTGGAGCTTCAGCAGCTGGCTAGGGAGTTTCTTGATATAAGACAGACTATGGAGACAGTGGTGGAGATCACCGCCAAGTTCCGAGATATGGCTTTGTTGGTACCTCAGTATACGAGGGATGAGGAAATGCGGAAGACCCGCTATCATGACATGTTGAGGGCTGGCATCTGCCAACCAATAACGGTTACTAAAACCACTAAGTCCTGACAATGCTGAATAACCATCCTGTGGAACCCTGTCCGCAAACCTCCCTCATAATACACTTCTTCCCAAGATGCTCCAAACAAGTCTCCCGCTCTCGGGCTCTAGAAATCATTTCATTCAAGGTTCGCACCCTGACTCACTCACCACCTCAATCGTCCACAGCTGAACTGCAGTAGCTGAAGCAACCTTTGCACTAAACTGGGCTACAACTACTCCCAAGACATAGTCTACAATACCAAAAGTGCAATAGATCACACAATCAATCCTTACCACCTGATACAAGAGATCCAAAGCAAACCGGACCTCACAAAATACTTATGCCACCTCGACCCACCTGCGCTTACCGGCGCTGAAATAATGTCGCCAATCCTGCAACCAACTAACCCCGAGCTGAAATACAACCTGATCCTGGGGTCACAAGCCTGCTTACTCCTTCGAGCTCGAAAACTGAAAGGGTGCAATCCTTGCCCTATAAAACGACAGCCCAATCCATGAATTAACCACTCCACTTCCAGCTGCCAAAACCCCGGCTGAACATAATCGTCACTCCTTTCCAGAGTCCCCACGACTCACATTCCGGCCTCGAGCAAAACCCCCGAAGCCTCAAATCCATACATTCCTGAAACAATAAACTGAAACTGTAAGCTCGAAGGCTTAGTGAGTTACCCCCAAAATATCAATGCCATACCGATATAACCATAACATATAACATATAAGTAAACAGAATAACCATTCATCTCGAGTCTACAATGTGACTGGTGCCTTCAGTCCACCTGGTCCACTCTCTGAGTCTACAGTATGCATAGTGAGCCTTCAGCCTGACTGGACCGCCTCGCAGGGCCTACAACCTATCTGGACCGCTCCCGAGCCTTTGGCATGACTGGACCGCCTCGCAGGGCCTACAGCCTATCCGGACCGCTCGCCGGGTATGTTGGCCTATAGCACAAAGCAGGACCGCCTCAACCTAACCTTCAACCAAACAAACATGTGCACATAAATATCATACACTAGCTCATATCATATAACAGTCAAACTGATCTAATAGATCATTAATCATAGCAACATCCCAATAACCGGGATACAGACCTAACCGGTCACTAACATAGCCTCATCCTATAACCAGGACACCGATCTAACCAGGTCACTAAGCATAAGCATATCACCATCCTAACTACAAGGATGTAATCAATAAACATATCATACCATAATCCGGATACAAATCCATAAAGGGCCGGCCTTGATGCCTTAGACCCTATTGATATAGTGAGGATAACTCACCTTGCAATGCCGAATCTGAACCACGAAATCGCGCTCCCGAAACACTGCCCCAAACTCCAACACCTATAATCACCAATGATCCATACTCATAAATTTCCAACTTCCCAAAATGCCCCAGAAGTCAAATAGACAACCCTTGGCCAAAGTCAAAGTCAACGATCAAGGTCAACAATCTATGTTGACCCAACTCGTCGAGTGCAGTCACTGACTCATCGAGTCCTTCCAGAACTCGAGTAGTCGTGAAAACCCCCCACTGACTTGTTGAGTTTCCTGCAACTCGCCGAGTTCAAGCGTGTCCAAACTTCGGGAAAACCCAAGTTGACTCGCCGAGTCACCCCACTGACTCGCCGAGTCCATGCAGAAGTCCTTGCACGACAATATTCATCGGACTCGCCGAGTTGACCATGCAACTCGCCGAGTCCCTTCAGTCCACTATCCATTCAGATGCTTTTTAAGCCATTTTAAGGTTCCATAATGCAGATCCAGATTCCCAAGGCATGTTTATCACGTAAAGTTGCAAACTTTATGTGCATGCAAGGCTCTAAAGTCTTATAATGTCAAAACCAAGCTTGAAATGGAGTTTCACACTTAAGGAGAGGTTCATACTTGCTAAAGCTGAGAGCTTTATGGACTTAGAGACCAAAGAGAGTTCAAATCTGAAGTTACAACTTCAGATCTTAGCTCATACCCAAGAATAGCTTCTTATTATGCTAGAAAAGCCCTAATCTTTAACCAAATGAGATCTAGAATGAAATGAGGTCAATGTAACGACTTGATACCTTCCAAAAGATGCTAACTGAGGTAGATATCAGATCCCCACACGTTCCTTGCTTCTAGCCACTTGCTCTCCAAGCTCTTCTTATAAAGATCCACCTTCCAAAGCTTAAAACACACAAGAATGAAGCACACACACGGATTAAGGTTTGCTGGACTCTCAAGAGGCTGTAAGGGGGCTGAAGGAGGCTTATGATCCTTTAAATAGGGTGCAAAACCCCGAAAATTAGGGTTTCATCCTTCAGCTCCTACTCGTCGAGTCCTATCTTGGACTCGGCGAGTAGGTCACTTAAACACGTGGCCCAAACTGTTCCTACTCGACGAGTCAGGGCATCCAACTCGTCGAGTAGACCTTGCAACTTATGAAAAACAAAGCCATAAAATTATCATCTGAGAGTCGGGGCGTTACAATTCTCTCCCACTTGAAATAGACTTCGCCCTCGAAGTCTGCTGCGGTGAACTACCCTGGATAGTTTTCCCGCATTTCCGCCTCCGGCTCCCACGTCTACTCGGATCCTTTCCGATGCTGCTACTGGTTTCCCTACATAGTTCAAGTGCTCCAGCGATACAACCGTCTACTCATCCAATATGCGCCTTCATAGCTTAACAAACTAACTTACACCAAGCCTTCGGTATGACTGGACCGCCCACTCGGGCCTACAGTCTCCCCGGATCACTCGCCGAGCGTTTGACCCGAGTGGGCCGCCCTGCTAGGCCCTCGATCAATCCAGACCGCTCAGGTCCGCTAACATCCTTCCCCAGTCCTACTCTTCTACTGAACCCATGTGCCTACGACTTACCGTCGGCCCGCACTGGATATCTTGGCCTACTGCATAAAGCAGGACCGCCTCATCCCGATCAAGCACAACATGCCATCTAATAGACCATGAGGATAAGATATCCACATAACACCAACAATAATCTACCATGTCGCTCCTTGTCGCCCACTACATCCATAGAATACAGTCCCGCAAGCGATTACCACCAACAACATACCTACCACTACCGGTCAACCAGTACGACACTCATATCTAGCCCATATCACCCTTCGGGTTGGAATATCAATATGCCAAATCCACTTGATCATAGGGTCCGGTCATCCTCGGGATGGAATACCCTAGATTGGGATACCAACATGTCGAATCAGTTCAACCATCGAGTTGAAATTCTCAGGGTTTGTTGGCCTATAGACTTATCACAATATCATCTTGTATTTATTATATCAAAAGATGCCTCGCGGTAGACCTATAAGGCGCGTAGTCAACACCACAACACATAATCCACCACCACAACACGACCCTGCTACTCTCCATGCAGCGGTAACAGCCGCAGTAACAACTACTATAACTCAAATCCGCGCAAGTGGTACCAGTGGATCTGGTAGCGGTACCCACCTAACTAACCCCGGAGTTACCTACGGACACCCACAGGAGTGTTCGTATAAGGACTTCATGAACTGCAAACCCAAATCCTTTAATGGAAATGGGGGAGTTATTACTCTGATGCGGTGGTTCGAGAAAACAGATTCGGTCTTCGAAATCTGTCTGTGCCCAGAAGGGAGCAAAGTGAAGTTTGCTGCCTGCACTTTCTCCGACAGAGCCCTAACATGGTGGAATGGCCATGTTAAGTCACTGACCCTATCAGTGGCTAACTCGATGGGTTGGGAGAACCTAAAAGAAATGATGAGGGAGGAATACTGCCCAAGAGGCGAAATTCAAAAGCTGGAGCAAGAGCTATGGGATCATACCATGGTTGGCTCAGATATAGTAGCCTACACTGACAGGTTTAGCGACCTGGCAGCGCTATGCCCCGGGATGGTTACCCCAGAGAGTAAGAAGATTGAAAGGTACATCTGGGGTTTATCTACGCTGATTCAGAGGGATGTACTGTCTTCTAATCCAACTACCTTCGATAGCGCCAAACGCCTGGCCCAACGAATCATTGACCATGGAGTCCGCCATGGCGTGGTGGTCCCCGTTCCCGAGCCATCAAAGGGAGGGGACTATAAACGAAAGTCGGGGAACAAGAGGAAGGAGCGAACAACATATGAACCCCCACAGAAACAACAAGTGGTTACTGTACACGCCGCCACAACACCTGCCACTCCAGCACCTGTTAATCGATATGTTGGAACTCTCCCTAAGTGTGGTAAGTGTATCTACCACCACACCGGAGTATGTCGGGATCATAATATAAAGTATCGACACTAGTTATCAAAGCACTTTCACTGCTAGTACTCGCTTATTGCGGTACGTTTTGTGGCAGTGGTAATATCGAGTAAGCACTGGGAAGCCTACACAGAATACATTGTCGAGCACACTCGGGGTACACCATCGTTATATCAGACGTTTCTTTCAAATCGGCCAAACATTTGTTTCTATAAAGAGTCCGTCGTCATCATTCGTTGTGGATTGGCGTGGTCCTCACCATACCAAGTTCATGTGTTTCGAAAATCCATCGCCTTAACCGACAGATTAACAAAACCCTCATCACTCGTAACGACAACCCGACACAGACCTCAGAATCGTCTCCCTCATATTCTCGACCCCGAAGTACTAATGCGAGGAGTACCTTGCCCTCCGAAACCTTTCCGAAGTATACCCATCAAACCTTCCAGAATTACCACTCGTCCAACAGGTCAAGTTCAAGCGCAGAGGCTAAGGACGAATATGGTTAATCTATCACTACTAAGTGTATACGCGAGAGTAGTATATAACTAAGATTCTACGGACTAAGAATGTGTGCTTCCGCCCTATCTCTTGTTCCTTGTTTGGTTGTGGACCTGGGGCAGAGTCGCACATCCGACCGTCTTACTAATCTTAATTATATACGACTTGTATACACGAGGTACTCATAGCTGGACCAGGTATGAATCCTATCATGAACTTCAGGGCAAAGTCGCCCAGGTCTACGAGTGGATATTCTACCATTCAGAGGAGCACGACCCCAGGAGTCCTGCTAAGAAAGCTAATTTCGGGACGAAATTCCATCTAACGGGGGGATGATGTCACAACCCGAAAATTTATATCTTGTAAGGTCAAACACATCAACTTAAGGTCAAACTTATAGGTTTCTAGACCGAGTATACGTAAGGGTTGCGTGTTAGGAAGTGAACCACGTAAGAACCGAGAGCCTAGATCAACATTCGAGCCATAAAACCTCATCAAGTGAGGTTCACGGCCGCAAACCATGTTCACGACCGTGAACCCTTCTTAGGCTGTGAACTATTCCATATATACATGAGTTTGCTTCATTTTCTTTCATTCTTCTTCTCCTAGCCGTGATCTCTTTTATTCTCTCTCAAGTATCATCCTCAAGAACACTCTTTTCTCCCCTTAAACCTCCCCTTTCTTTTGTATCTTCTTGGAATACAACAAAGGGCCTTCAAGCACTTGCAAACACCAAAATCTTCAAGTGTTCTTCATGTTCTTGGGCCGTGAACAACTCATAGGGCCGTTAACCCTTCTTCAGGGTCGTGAACCCTTCAACTTGGGCCGTGAACACTCATGTGTTCTTGGGCCGTGAACACCCCATAGAGCCGTGAACTCCCTTTCAGCCTTCCAACTTGCTTCTAACACTCTTTTGGTGAGTTATTCTTGCATCCTAGGTTGTTTCCTAAACTCCTTAGTGGTTAAATGTACCGATTGTATTCATATATGTGTGATAATATGCTGTTTAGGACTCATTTGTGTCTCGGGACTCCGTTCGTGGAACCTATCATCCTATATTGAATCTTCAATTGAATCACCCACATAAGGTGAGTTCATACCCCCATTTCTTTTTCCAACTTTTTAAATGTTGTAGGGGGGGATACAAGTATAACACAAGAAATGTTGTGTTTTAAAATATAAATTGCTTATTATGTCTTTGTACCAATGAACTGTATTTAGAACATGAAACTTTGAATAGAACATAGAAATAAGCTTATAAACTTTAATAAGTTTAACTTAAGGAACAAAAGGATCTTTTCATAAACTTATCTGTTAATTATAAAAAGGGGTTTCCACATTATTACTTGTAAAGTCGTTAATCTAGCGTGTGAGACACGTCTTCGAGTACTCACGTAAGTACTAGTGGAAGTCTACCCTTACGACCAGAGTCTCCTGGAGGGAGAGCGTGAATTTGTGTATAAATCTATACGGGATTGACAATCCCGCACCTCGCTGTTAGCTACAGCAGGAGCGGCAGGTCTGCGGGTGACAAATGACATATTCTTTTCGACGTCTACAATACATCGTGTTTTATACTAGTCAAATTAGTATGGTCGTAAAACTCACAATAGATACCAACGATATATTTACTTAGTAATATACTTTCCTTAAACAGTCTCAAGGGATATTAACTATGTGGTTACTCAGTATATACCATAAGGTTAGATAAAACTGAAATCTGATAGACAGTGGAATGTGTGACTTCCGCCTCATTTCCTGTTCCTTGTTTGGTTGTGGGCTTAGGGCAGATTCACCCATTCAACTGTCTGTTCGGTCTTGGTTATATACAAATCGTATGTATTAAGTGATCATAGGAGGGTAGTATCGCCGTATCAGCTTTTTAGGGTAAACAAGTCTTTATTCAATCAAGAAAACTAGATATCATTGAAGTAAATATATTGAGTATGCTTGTGCTTTTCAATCTTGGAATAACATAGACAACCAGTCAGTTTTATAGAAAATATAGGATTTTCTATGGTAAACATCATTCTTTTAGGATAAACAGCTTTCGATAGAACTTTCTGAAAACAATAGCATTGATTACCGAAAACAATGTTTCACAATAGAGTTAGTGAAACTAGAAACATATCTATAAAAGGTTTAATACGTATTATTAAAATAGTATAACATAAAGGACCTTAAATGGTTAATTCTATAATTCCTTAGTTTATACATCAGAGTTATATATGATTAATATCTGATAGGCAGTGGAATGTGTGACTTCCGCCTTACTTCATGTTCCTTGTTTGGTTGTGGACTTAGGGCAGATTCACACATTTAACTGTCCGTTCGATATTAGATTATATATAGCTTGTATAAACTCAGTGATTATAGAAGGAACTATTGTGGTTACCATTTTTACTAAAGGAAATACATGATTTTCTTAAGGAACATTTTCATAAAATATAAAAGAATTATTACAGTTAACTTCGTAAGCACCTAATGAATACGCCAGGGTTATATACAATGAAGATCTAACAAACAATGGGATGTGTCACTTCCGCCTTACTTCATGTTCCTTTTTTGGTTGTGGGCTTAGGGCAGATTCACACAATCGATTGTCTGTTTACTCTGGATTGTATATAACTTGTATCCATTAAGTACTCACAGAAGGAATTGTAGAGTCATTTTTACTTATCATGTTATCACATCGGGAAATATAGGATTTTCTGGAGGAACATGCGAACTTTCCAAAAAGAACTTAGAGTATACTTTTTATAACAAAAATGCTTATGAACTCACCAGCTTAAATGCTGATCTACTCTTTCAAAATAACTTGTATTCTCAGGAAACTAGTAGACAGGTACACGCATAGGGATTCAGAAGATGGAGCATAGTAGCTTTATGTCTTTGTTTTGTTATTTACTTTTGGAGTCAACCTTTTGTGAATCAATTATAATGTAAACACTTTAATATTTATACAATGGTTGTTTGTTACTTTGATTACTATGATGCATGTGTTGTGATACTGAGCATGACGTCCTCCGCCCCCGAACTTTTCCGCCGTTCCGGTTTGGGGGTGTGACACATATCTAGCCCATATCACCCATCGGGTTGGAATATTAATATGCCAAATCCACTTGATCATAGGGTCCGGTCATCATCGGGATGGAATACCCTAAATTGGGATACCAACATGTCGAATCAGTTCAACCATCGAGTTGAAATTCTCAGGGTTTGTTGGCCTACCGCCTCAACCCTATCGCTCCTCTTGAGCCTCCGTGCCTACGACTTTCAGTCGGCCTGCACCGGGTATCTTGGCATACTGCATAGAGCAGGACCGCCTCAACCCTACCCAAATATAATGTGTCGCCATAGACGATCAGGAGAAAGATCTAACCCGAACGCGCTCCTACAAAAAACATAATCAACACAATCTCTATGCCCACAGCCTATGACTGTAATACCCTTACGTGGTCCTCAGCATAGGTCTGGATTGCCTCTGAGCCCACAACACGAGTCTGGTATGCCCACTCCGGCCCTCAGCTCATGACTGGAATGCTCCCGATAACCTATCGACACTGTTGTCGTCACTTCAGTTGTCCCAACGCTCCATCGTGGAGATTCTCACCTCCTCCATTGCCCAAGAGGGCCTAAACAATGTCCTTCACAACACCAACAAGCGTCACAGTATTGAAACCTCACCCCATACTATCCACTTGTAGAACAAGTTGCTACCCCATAACACATATATACTCAGAATCTGATCATATAACTAACAAAACCCACACAATATCTTCAGCATACTCCATCGGCATGTTCAATACTTGGGGACAGACCTACTGATTGCTATAGCATAGCAGCATGCTCAATACCCACACATAGATCTACAAACACATACAAATACTTTTGTACACCTGAAAACCCAAGTCGTCAATACCGCCTTAAACACAGAAACTGTCCGAAACAGTAGGTTGCCTTATGGTTGCTCCCGAAGTCCACTGAGACCTCCCCGGTCCCGACTTATCTGGAATACCGAAGTCCTGTCCGGTTGCTGAGCCAATAGTAATCTCACAGTCGCCCCACGCAACTCCCAAAGGAAACTTAAACTAGCAATAACCACCCTAACTATATCGCCACTCATGGCTCCATCAATCCTTCTGATCCATTCGATGATAACAGCCTGACAACCTGTCGCCATCGAATCAGATACGAAAAGTGAACGCTACCAGAATACTATAGTCTTACATCATGTTCGATCTCCAACGACCTACCGTTTTCCTGATTCCGATTATGCTATGGTCTACCCACAATCTTGCGAACAGGCCCACCCTGACCTAATTATCTGAAAGAATCCGTGAATGATACGAATCATCTCGCAGTCTCACAACACTTCCCACACCATCTGACCACTAGTGAATGCTACGACTACCCCCGCAATCTTACAACACTTTCCATACTATCCGATCGCTTGTGAATGCTACGGCTACCCCCGTAGTCTTACAACACTTTCGCTCTAACACAACCGCAGTCCGATACCTTACCCTCAATCTATCAATCCAATTACCCTCAGAGTCTATTACACACTCGACTGAACACCCGAACTGAACTCAATTCATGAATGGAACCCCAAACTGATTCCCCAAATTCTGCTATCAAGCACCGAGAAGACGCGATACACATGCTGGGAAGTTTTACCGAACTCCCAACTCACACAACCCTCAAACCAAACAGCCACTTGGGCCGCCTTTCTTCCTAACAAGGATGCGAAACTTATCCCAGTTTCGAAACCACTCCCGCTTCCGAATCCCGGGATGATTCTCCCCCATTTAGATTCGACTAAGTCTTCATAATACATGAAAATTGGAGAATTCCCAATCTTTCTCCCTTTCCAACGATCGATCCGATAACAACCAACTCTTACCAACTAGTGCTCCATTACTAGCCAATCCCAAATGATCACACACTTCTAAGAACTAGATGAACACTTCCTGAATCCCAGTGAAACCGACAATCCCTAATGCTTGAATGATCCCACATTCAAATCTTGAAGACCAAAATATAGATAATCCAACTAGTACCTCGGCAACGAGCTACTTCCTTTGGCGCTTACATCCACCAACCAATAACGGTTACTAAAACCACTGAATCCTGACAATGCTGAATAACCATCCCGTGGGACCCAGTCCACAGACCTCCCTCATAATACCCTTCTTCCCAAGATGCTCCAAACAAGTCTCTCCCTCTCGGGCTCTAGAAATCATTTCATTCAAGGTTAGCACCCTGACTCACTCACCAGCTCAATCGTCCACAGCTGAACTGCAGTAGCTGAAGAAACCTATGCACTAAACCGGGCTACAACTACTCCCAAGACATAGTCTACAATACCAAAAGTGCAATAGATCGCACAATCAATCCTTACCACCTGATACAAGAGATCCAAAGCAAACCGGACCTCACAAAATACTTATGCCACCTCGACCCACCTGCGCTTACCGGCGCTGAAATAATGTCGCCAATCCCTGCAACCAACTAACCCCGAGCTGAAATACAACCTGATCCTGGGGTCATAAGCCTGCTTACTCCTTCAAGCTCGAAAACTAAAAGGGTACAATCCTTGCCCTTTAAAACAACAGCCCAATCCATGAATTAACCACTTCACTTACAGCTGCCAAAACCCCACCTGAACATAATCATCACTCCTTTCCAGAGTCCCCGCGACTCACATTCTGCCCTCGAGCAAAACCCCCGAAGCCTCAAATCCATACATTCCTGAAACAATAAACTGAAATTGTAAGCTCGAACGCTTAGTGAGTTACCCCTAAAATACCAACGCCATACCGATATAACCATAACATATAACATATAAGTAAACAAAATAACCATACATCTCGAGTCTACAATGTGACTGGTCCGCCCGCACCAGGCCTTTATTCGACCTGGTCCACTCTCCGAGTCTACAGTATGCATAATGAGCCTTCAGCCTGACTGGATCGCCTCGCAGGACCTACAGCCTATCTGGACCGCTCCCGAGCCTTCGGCATGACTGGACCGCCTTGCAGGGCCTACAGCCTATCCGGCCCGCTCGCCGGGTATGTTGGCCTACAACACAAAGCAGGACCGCCTCAACCCAACCACCAACCAAACAAACATGTGCACATAAATATCATACGCTAGCTCATATCATATAACAGTCAAACTGATCTAACAGATCACTAATCATAGTAACATCCCAATAACCGGGATACAGACCTAACCGGTCACTAACATAGCCTCATCCTATAACCAGGACATCGGCGTAACCAGGTCACTATGCATAAGCATATCACCATCCTAACTACCAGGATGTAATCAATAAACATATCATACCATAATACGGATACAAATCCATAAAGGGCCGGCCTTGGTGCCTTAGACCCTATTGATATAGTGAGGATAACTCACCTTGGAATGCCGAATCTGAACCACGAAATCGCGCTCCCGAAACGCTGCCCCAAACTCCAACACCTATAATCACCAATGATCCATACTCATAAATTTCCTACTTCCCAAAATGACCCAGAAGTCAAATAGACAACCCTTGGCCAAAGTCAAAGTCAACGATCAAGGTCAACAATCCATGTTGACCCGACTCGTCGAGTGCAGTCACTGACTCGTCGAATCCTTCCAAAAATCGAGTAGTTGTGAAAACCCCCACTGACTCGTCGAGTTTCCTGCAACTCGCCGATTTCAAGCGTGTCCAAACTTTGGGAAAACGCAAATTGACTCGCCGAGTCACCCCACTGACTCGCCGAGTCCATGCAGAAGTCCTTGCATGGCAATCTTCATCGGACTCATCGAGTTGACCATGCAAATCGTCGAGTCCCTTCAGTCCACTATCCATTCAGATGCTTTTTAAGCCATTTTAAGGTTCCATAATGCAGATCCAGCTTCCCAAGGGATGTTTATCACGTAAAGTTACAAACTTTACATGCATGTAAGGCTCTAAAGTCTTATAATTTCAAAACCAAGCTTGAAATGGAGTTTCACACTTAAGTAGAGGTTCATACTTGCTAAAGCTGATAGCTTTATGGACTTAGAGACCAAAGAGAGTTCAGATCTAATGTTACAACTTCAGATTTTAACTCATACCCAAGAATAGATTCTTATTATGCTAGAAAAGCCCTAATCTTTAACCAAATGAGATCTAGATCCACCTTCCAAAGCTTAAAACACACAAGAATGAAGCACACACACGGATTAGGGTTTGCTGGACTCTCAAGAGGCTGTAAGGGGGGCTAAAGGAGGCTTATGATCCTTTAAATAGGGTGAAAAACCCCGAAAATTAGGGTTTCATCCTTTAGCTCCTACTCGTCGAGTCCTATCTTGGACTCGGCGAGTAGGTCACTTAAACACGTGGCCCAAACTGCTCCTACTCGACGAGTCAGGGCATTCAACTCGTCGAGTAGACCTTGAAACTTATGAAAATCAAAGCCATAAAATTATCACCTAAGAGTCGGGGCGTTACAGGGATACTTACCTTCCATTGGCGGAGTTTTCCTACAATAGCATTTATCACGTGAGTATCGACCGTCCTCCCTTCGAGATGTTGTACGGGAGGAAGTGCAGGACCCCGATATGTTGGGGTGAGGTTGGACAGAGGGTCATGGTGAGTACCGAAGTGGTACTTAAGACTACAGAGAGGATCCAACAGGTTCGGACCAGGCTTCAGACTGCTCAGAGTCGACAGAAGAGTTATGCCGACAGGCATCGTTCGGGCCTGAAGTTCCAGGTCGGGATATGGTGCTTCTGAAGGTGTCGCTTTGGAAAGGTGTCATTCGGTTCAGGAAGAGGGGCAAGTTGGGCCCCAGGTACATTGGACCCTTCAGGGTTGTAGCTCGGGTGGGCAAGGTGGCATATAGGTTTGACTTGCCAGCCGAACTCAGTCAGATTCACAGTACCTTTCACATCTCCCAGCTGCGGAATTTCCTGGTAGACGATTCAGCAGTGGTACCTTTGGAGGATATTCAGGTGGATGAAAGCCTGAACTACATTGAGCGGCCAATAGCTATCCTCGACAGGAAGTCGAGGGATCTGAGGAACAAGTGGGTGGAGCTGGTGAAGGTGCAATGGCAGCACCGCAAGGGCTCAGAATGGACCTGGGAGCCAGAGGATGAAATGAGGGAGCACTACCCCGAACTTTTTCCGGATTCAGCAGCAGACTTCGAGGACGAAGTCTAAAATAAGTGGGGGAGACTTGTAACACCCGGTTCCTGGTACGTATTTAAATTTAAGTAATTTCATGTTTTGCTCTGGGACTCGGCGAGTTGGAGGCCCAACTCGTCGAGTAGACTCGATTTTGACCGAGAAGTTTAGTGACCTACTCGACGAGTCGGGGGACCGACTCGACGAGTAGAAGCTGTCTGGATGAAACCCTAATATTTAGGGTTTGCACCCTATTTAAACGACTTATTCTGCCTCAACCCAGCCCCCATCGTCCCTCCCAACTCAGAGAAACCCTAAATCGAAACCCTAACCTTGTTTGAGTGATTCTTGAGCCATTTTTATGCATTTTTGGTGGTTGTGAAGCTTGAGAAGGAAGAAGGAGCTTGGGAGTTCAAGCTGAAGCTAGTAGATCCAGAGGTTGTGTTCCATTTCCAGCTCATTTGAGGTAAAAAGCTTCAACCTTGACTTTCCATTAGTTAGATCCTCTTTAGGGCTTGAATCTTGTCATTTTTGGGGCATTTCTAAGTTACCTTCGGGTTTCGGTCATTATGTAGAGAAATAACTTCAGATCTGGAACCTAGGAGGGTTCTCATGGCATAAAGGTGTCAACTTTACTGCCATGAGAGCCCCATGCATCTTGAAGACTCCATTTTAGGGCCTTTTGAGCTAAATGGCCCATGCATGAACGTAAAGTTTGTAACTTTACGTGTATTATGGACCCTAGGAGGTCAGATCTATGGTTTAAATGCTTTGAGACCCACTGAAATTGAATGTATAGTTTTGGACAAAGAGGGAATCGGCGAGTTGTTCATGGGGCTCGGCGAGTCGGGTCGTATTTCCCATTAAATCCTTCTATTGATGGACCAGATGCTAAGTTAGAAGAACACTCAGTTTTCTAGGCTCTTTAGGGACCTGGAAATCATGGAACTCGGCGAGTGTATGAGCGGACTCGACAAGTTCAAGGCAATGTCCCAACCACATGAAGACGGACTCGACGAGTTCAAGGGGAACTCGGCGAGTCATAGACCGAACTCCTTCATACGGATGAAGATGAACTCGGCGAGTCAGTTGAAGAAGGTCCGATGTGTTGTTGAAGGCGAGCTCGTCGAGCTATTGCTAGATTCGACGAGTAGGGACGAAGTTTTAGCTTTTCGTGGACAAGGGGACTCGACGATTTGGTGAACCAACTCGGCGAGTCTAGTCAACTAGATGTTGACTTTAACCAAAGTTGACATTGACAAGGTTTTTGACCTTGACTTTGACTTGGAATTTAGTGACCCTTGTAAGGGTTATGAGTATGAAATGGTAATGTAGAAAGGATGCTGTGTAGGGATTGAGGAGTCAAGAAGAGTCGATTTTCACACCGAGGACAGTGCAGACACTGCACGACATCGAGGTGAGTTACCTTCCAGTAGAGGTGGGTCTACGGCTACAATGCCGGCCCACCAGCAGGAGTTGTCTTTAGATGATTGTCTTTGTGATAATTGTCTGGGTTTGCTACTACCTAATGTGTCTTATGTGCCAATATGATATGTTATATGCGGTAGTGGTAGTAGGAGGGGAATAGTCCCCCAATTCGGTTGTTAGGACCGAAGGGCAGGTCGGACACCCCCGATATGCCTGACGGTTTGATTATGATATGTTATTATATGATAGTGGTAGGGGATGAAACAGTCCCTGTGGCCGGTAGAGATAGACCGGTGGGTAGGCAGGCACCCCAGAATGGTCTGACACGGGTAGGTCAGCACCCCAGAATGGCTTGACATGGGTAGGTCAGCACCCCAGAATGGCTTGACATGGGTAGGTCGGGCACCCCAGAATTGCCCGTCAGTATGTATGATTGTATGGTATGTGGTATGATGGGGGAACTCACTATGCTTTACGCTTACGGTTTTCAGTTTTGGTTTCAGGTACCTCTTCGTCGAAGGGGAAGGAGCCGGCAGGGTAGCAGCGCATCGCACACATGATTCCGCATTTGAGATTCCTGGGATTGTACTCTGACATTATTACTATTTGATGATATGATTTTGAAACATGTAACTATGGGTTATGAATTCATATGATATCAATAATGTTTTCCTCAAACAAATTTTATAAGCAGTATAATTAAAACAAAAATTTTTGGTCTCGATTTTTGGGATGTTACAATTATCAAAAAAAATATTTACTAGAGTTAAAACTTTTATACCCAAATCAAATAACAATTTCAAAATCCAGAAAACTTCACAAGTTACAGAGCCTAAGGCTGTAACACTCGGTTTCGAATCACTTCATTATTCGGGGTTGAGACCCGATCATCAGTTATCATAAGGCTTGGGAGCTTGGTAGAGAAAGAATTTGGCCATTTTTGGATGGGGGTGTTTAAGTTTAAGTGATCTGAGTGTTCGATGGTGTTTCGGAGCCCAAGGGTATAATCGTAATTTTTTAACTCAGTCCTCTATGATTTTTGGGGTTTGATTCGGGGAGTTTTAAGGCTATGATGGGTTGCTAGAAGTGTAGGGCTTCTCATCACCTTTCTGTGGATATAAAGTTCATAGGAAACGAACTTAGATCGAGGAAGTTATGGCATTCGGAGTGTTTAGGGTTTTAGAGGGAACCCTAGTACGCAGGGCGAACCAAGGGAGTACGCGGGGCGTATTGTTGCGGAGGTTAGTACGCTTGGCGTAAAGTTGTTTACGTTGGGCGTACTACGAAGGGTAGTACGGGAGTGCGAGGCCTCGTACGCTGGGCATACGAGGGTAAGTAAGAAATACCTTAATTTTTGTGTTGTGCCCTATATAAGCTTTATGATAGCCTATTTTGATCATTTCTAAGCCATCCTCCATGCTCTAAAAACTCTAATTTGACCCCTAGCCCATGTTTGGTGATCTTGAAGCTCTTGTGAGATTTTGTGGAAGGTTTTGTGGATCTAGAAGAAGAAGGAGAAACTTGAAGACTTAGGTGCTGTTTGTTTTTTTGACGCAAAAATCCATAAAGTCTGCGGACCATCTCTGCAACCCTCTGTAGTAGAAGAGGTGGACCAAACGGCTGCAGACTGTAATAAGAAGCGTGTTTGTTTTCTTAACATCTGCATGCTGCTGCAGATGTTAAAAAATTAAAATAAACTGATTTTATAATCCGAAAATAGTTTTTAATACTGAAATTTAATAATGTATGACATTTCGGCAAGAATTTTTGATATTTCAGCAAAAAATAATGATATTTTAATAAAAAAATAAAGATATTTTAGCATAAAATAATGATATTTCATCAGCAAATTATCATTATTCAATATAAAAAAAAAGGAAAAAAATTTCAACAAGAATAAACAAAAAAAAAAAACGAAAAAAAATGTGAAATAAGATTTCAGCAATATATAATCAATATTTTAGCAAGAAAAAAAGAAGAAGAAGAGGTTGGAAGAGGTAGGAAGAGGCAAAACAAGTGTTGTGCCAAGAAGAACACGCGCAAAGGTTTTTTAATTCGAAGACTTCTGAAAAACAAACAGCTGCGAGATGAAAAGTGTTGCGCGTGTGCTGCGCCGTGCAACAATAAGAGGTCTGAAGAGGTTTTTTCCAAAAAACAAACAACACCTTATTCTTTGAAGGAAAGCTTTGAGATCCAACATTTGCATCTCCTTTTGGTATCTTGGGAGGTATAAAGTCCAAACCTTGCCTTTTCCTTTCATGGATCTTCTTCTTGGTTCATTTTTGGTCATTTTTACCCTTATGGTTGTTGATTGGGAGTTAAAGTTGTTTTTGAAGCTTGTAATTGTGGATTTGGATATATCATGGGTTCCTTGGGCATAAAGGTGCAAACTTTATGGTGGTTTTCTCTCCATGCATGTATTAAGTCAAGTAATAAGCTCCTTTAAGCTCTAGAGTCCCATTTAACCATGCATGCACATAAATTTGGCAACTTTATGTGATTAACCACCTTAGAGAAGTCAAATCTGAGTTTGGACCCAAGTCTTAATGGATTAAGTGATAATTTGGAAAGATGACCATGGCTGGTGAGTACGCTGGGCGTAGAGGCTAAGTACGCCTCGCGTACTCGGTAGATTTGGGCTCTTTCATTTTGGGCTTCGGTTTGGACTAGGTTGTGTTGGGCCATCTAGATTTTTATGGTTGGGCCGTTGTGACTTGTTGGACTTTCTTGGGTAAAGGACCACGAAAGGAATTGGGCCCAATTTGGAAAATTGGGCCATATTTGGGCCTTAGATGTTAATTTTGGATTTTAGGCTTTTGGTCATCTAGTTTGGTTCTTGGATTTGGGCCAAGGTTGAGGAAGGGTAAAAAAAGTCTTTTACCCTAATTTGGACTCATAGTGTGAGTCAGGTGCTAGATGTTGATGGGTTGTCATTGTGGTATTTGATAGCGCGTGGATTTTAGTGGACCTGCAGTCAGAGATTATTCGTGGGATCAGTTGTTGATGGGGTGTTGTCTTGGTATTGGAGGTTTGGGGATTTGTCAGCCAACAGCCACGGATCATCTGTATGATTTGGCAGTGCGAGGTGAGTTTTCCTCACTGTACTTACAAGTCAAAGGAACCAAGGCCGACCCATTAGTTGGATAACTTGATATTGTTGATATGCTGAGTATGGAGTAGATATGCATGCTAGTCTTGATATGCTAGTCTGGTAGATCAGTAGGACTACCTGTGATTCTGTCTACATGAATACCCATATATGTTTGTTAGCTGTCGGCATATTGTGTTGGGTTGAGGTTGTACTGCTTGGTGCTGTAACCAACAAACCCTGGAGAATTCTAGATATGAGTTGAGGGCCGGGTAGGGCATACTAATACTGAGGGCTTAGGTGTATTCCAGATACGAGTTGAGGACCCGGGTGGTATACCAGACTCGTACTGAGGGCTTGAGGGTATTGGAGTAATCTAGATATGAGCTGAGGGCCGGGTAGGGCATGCCAGACTCATATTGAGGGCTTAGTAGCCTTCCAGATACGAGTTAAGGACCGATTGGTATACTAAACTCGTACTGAGGGCTGAACATTGGTATTCCAGTCTGATGACTGATTGGGTTGGGAGCAAGCCAGACATAATTTATGGGATCTGGGGGCAAGCCAGACTTATGATGTGGACTCAAGAGAAAGCCATATATGAGCTGTGGGCCAAATAGGCAAGCCAGAATCATATTGTGGGCTCAGGGGTAATCCGGTCTTTTAGCGCTGGACCCAGAACATGAATGTTGTTTATGAGCTATTTGTTTGTGTGTTGGTGCTTTGGGGGAACTCACTAAGCTTTGTGCTTACAGTTTTGTTTATGGTTTCAGGTTCTTCAGATGATTCATGGCAAGGCAAAGGCGTGACCGTACACATCCTTGGTTTTATAACAAATTGGATCTTGGGAGACTCTGATTATAAATCATGTTTTGGAGATAATGTTTTTGTAAACACTTTTATCAGTAAATGGGTTGTTTTGAAAACTTTAAATTTGTTGAAAATTTTGGAATGTTACAAGTTGGTGTTAGAGCCTTGGTTTGAGTGAATTGGAGGAACACTCGTGTGAATCCAGTCTTAAACTAAGGAAAAAGGGTTTTAAAAATGATTTTCAAAGTAAGGGTTTTAAAAATAATTTTCAAAGTTGCTTTCAAAATAACCAAAAGAGGATGTGATGTGTACGATCAGCCGGAGCCAGTAATTTGACCCTAAATTATGACACTGTTCTTTGATATTGTGATATGTTAGAACAACATGCTAGTGATAGGCTAGGGATCTTCTGGAATTGAATGATAGAACTGCCTGATTATATGATGCCTGACAGCCTAGGATCCTTCCTTATATGAAATTGACATCATTACTATAGTTGCTTAGTGTATGCATCATAGTTGTACATAACTAAGATTCTATAGCCTGAGAATGTTTGGTTTGGCCTTATTTCCTATTCTTGTTTGATGAAGGGCTTAGGGTAGGATCAGATATTCGACTGTCTATAGGATCCAATGTTATGTATGGCTAGCATACACGAGTGCTGCAGGGTTGGTGGAAGTTTCATGAGTGGGTGCAGTGTATAGCGGGTCAACGCGATGAATGATTAGCCACTCTGGGGAGAGTGAGAGCAGGGCGAAGGTGCACCTGTGGTGTGGGGAGTTTGAGATCGAGGATTTCGTATGAGGATCTGTCTGATTTTATTGCGCTTTAGTGCCAGTCGGCTTCTCTGCTTGAATGTTGCTTTGTGGGACCCATATTGATGAGAGTTAACCATCAAATGAATACAATAAAATTACATGCTATGAAGGTTAAATAATCTTATAATGAAGGACTCAGACCTATTGCACAACTCTTGTTTGATTCCAACCATTGTAGGGCTGAGCCCTTTAGTCGAAGGATTATTTAAGCTTTGTTGCATGTAATTTTATTCATAAAGTGGTTGGTTGGCTTTGGTAGGGGTTCTTCTGCAGCTGATGGCATAGGGGGGTGTGGGTGAATCCTAGGATAGCCTAGGGAGTATTTTTTGTGTGGTTCTATAGCTGGAAGTGGGATGATTGATTGATGGATTGGAATGTCGTTATCTGTGGCAAGGGTATGGCCTTTCAATTTTTTCGAGTTCGGAGAAGGAGTGAACAGGCTCGTAATTTCTCAGAGTTAGGAATGGTGGTACCTACTTATGCCGGTTTGAGTTATGATTTGGTTTTAGCAACAGTGGGTGGTAGTTCGAGCCCTAAGTGGGGGAGAACTGGGATTCTCGAGTTGGGTATTTAGCCGTTGAGGGATTTTCTAGTTCGTTGTTTGGATTGTTGTTTTCGGATTAGTTGGGTAGATGTTGATTGGTGGATCTTTTCTATAAACGGGTACATTCAGTTCCATGTGAGTCTTGATTCTCTGGATTAAGTGTCAATGTGCCCTTGACCACTGGTCCTTGGGTTCATCATTCAGCGGAGGTTCTCTCGAAAGTTTAATTGTGTCATCCGAAATTCAGTAGACGTGTCAACGTATCATCAAGTTTAGTATGATTTATGCTATTTTAGTCCCTCATTGTGGTGTGATGTTTAGTTCATAAGCGGGCTCAAGTTTTGGTAGCAATCAGGATCACCTTGGAAGTCGTCTTGAGCTAGTTGCGTATTGGTGGAATCCGTTCAGTCTCAATCAAGTATGGAATCTTGTTTAGACCAATCATGAGGATGTTTTCTATTATTAATTGAGGCGTTTTTTCGATTATCTCTGGTATTCATTCTCTCTTTGGATGAGGATACAGGTTCCCTAAGGATGTGCATGGTGGTAATTTCATGTGAGCTGGGCAAGATAGTATTGGAGCATTTTGTTCGAATTATGTGAATGGTTCTTTTGGGTTATAGCCTTCAAATTGGACCAAGAGTGCAACTGTTATCCTATTCGCGGGTTGTGTGCGACCATGTTTTCATAAGGTTTTGCTTTGGTAGCAGCATGGTTGTGCTCAGTTGGCGTTGTGAGGGAGTTGATTAAGTCCCTTCAAGGTAATGGAATGAGGTGAGTATCTTTAGGCCCGAAGTGTTGGGCAAATGATGCGATGACGACAAGGTCGGTGTGATATCAGGAGCATTCCAGACATGGGTTGAGGGCCAGGGAGGGCATTCTAGACTCATACTGTGGGCTCAAAGGCAATCCAGACCTATGTTGAGGACATTGTAGGGGTATTCCAGTCATAGGCTGTGGGCCTAGTGATCATGATTGTTCATTTCTTTTGCTTGTGGTACTTGCGGTGTTGACGCGCTAATGGGAGGCGAGCGAGTCACAAATCCGTTGGTTGGATAAAGGGAGCAGTATGGGTTGTGGGGAGTATCAGTCAGGTATCAGAAAGTCTTTGTGGGATGTATGCATTATAATTTCGGTTGTTCGCAAGCTGTTGTTAGGGTTTTGATTTTCAAGTTGGAAATTACTTATGAGGGTGCAAGACATAAAGTTCTTTATGATTGTCTCGAGTGGTTGTCCAGTGGGGGGGGGGGTACACCTGAGCCTATAAGGAGTTGGATGTAACGTGGAAATTCTTGGTTTGATCATCTTTGCTTGGTGAAGCAGTGATTGGTAATGGAATAACAGCGAGTCAGGGGTTATTAAGGTTTTGGTACATCATATGGTTTGGTTTTTGGTGAAGTTCACGGTCGATATGTTTTGAGGATCATTTTTGCATGTTTCTAGTAGTGTCTCCAGTTAGGGACTGAGGGTAGATTCAAATGGATGCTCATCAGTTTTAGGGAAGGGTCTACGAGAAGATATTATGAATGCCATTCTCGAGTGGGCTTTCGGTGGAAACTCGCGTAAGGAATCGCGAGTGTATCCATGCAAGTTCTGTACTCAGAAAGATGTGGGTTAAGAAATTTGTATGTTAAAGGAATCTGGAGGGTTCATGATTTAGCTTATGTGTCTGCGCTCTAAGATAGTTCTACCTGTGTGAAAGTCGGGTAAGTGATGAGGTCTTAGATTTATAGCAGCAGTGTATCAGTCCAACAGTTAAGGAAATCAATATTTTGTATCTCATTGTGTTCGTAGAATTATTATCATTAGGAGTTGAGTAGATAGTTTGATGGATAAGTGTCATGGATTTAGCATTGGTTCAGTATGGGCGATCTGTCAGGGAGTCAGACCAATTCGAGACTTCAGGTTTCAGATAAAGAAGTTTGGGTTTCTACATGGGATTGTGGATTTGTCTTCTTCGGGTGAGAAGTTCTACTGGGTTCAGTTGCTTTAGGAAGGTAATTGTATGTTCAAGGTTGTGGTTGTGTCCCTAAGGTTGTCAGGAATGACGGGAATGATAAGGAATGATTTCGAAAACGAAATCGAATTTAATTGGGAGAGAGTTGTAACACTCGGTTTCGAATCGCTTCATTATTCGGGGCTGCGACCCGATCATCAGTTATCATAAGGCTTGGGAGCTTGGGCAAGAAAGGATTTGGCCCTTTTTGGATGAGGTTGTTTAAGTTTAAGTGATCCGAGTGTTCGATGGTGTTTCGGAGCCTAAGGGCATAATCGTAATTTGTTAACTAAGTATTTTATGAATTTTGGGGTTTGGTTCGGGGAGTTTTAAGGCTGTGATGGGTTGCTAGAAGTGTAGGGCTTCTTGTCACCTTTCCGTGGATATAAAGTTCGTAGGAAACGAACTTAGATCGAGGAAGTTATGGCCTTCGGAGTGTTTAGGGTTTTAGAGGGAACCCAAATACGCATGACGTACCAATGGAGTACGCGGGGCGTATTGCTGTAGAGGTCAGTATGCTTGGCATAAAGTGGTGTACGCTGGGCGTACTGCGAAAGGTAGTGCGGGAATGTGAGGCCTCGTATGCTGGGCGCACAAGGGTAAGTAAGAAAAACCCTAATTTTTGTGTTGTGCCCTATATAAGCTTTATGATAGCCTCTTTTGATCATTTCTAAGCCAGCCTCCATACTCTAAAAACCCTAATTCGACCCCTAGCTCATGTTTGGTGATCTTGAAGCTCTTGTGAGATTTTGTGGATCTAGAAGAAGAAGGAGAAACTTGAAGACTTATTCTTTGAAGGGAAGCTTTGAAATCCAACATTTGCATCTCCTTTTGGTAGCTTGGAAGGTATAAAGTCCAAACCTTGCCTTTTCATTTTACGGGTCTTCTTCTTGGTACATTTTTGGTCATTTTGACCAAAAGGTTGATGATTGGGAGCTAAAGTCGTTTTTGAAGCTTGTAATTGTAGATTTGGATATATCATGGGTTCCTTGGGAATAAAGGTGCAAACTTTATGGTGGTTTTGGCTCCATGCATGTATTAAGTCAAGTATTAACCTCCTTTGAGCTCTAGAGTCCCATTTAACCATGCATGCACATGAAGTTGGCAACTTTATGTGATTGACCAACTTGGAGAAGTCAGATATGAGTTTGGACCCAAGTATTAATGGATTAAGTGATAATTTGGAAAGATGGCCATGGCTGTTGAGTACGCTGGGCGTACAAGTATGTATGTTGCGCATACAAGCCTTCCATGCTGTACGCTCAATGTACAGGCTGAGTACGCCCCGCGTACTTGGTAGATTTGGGCTCTTTCGTTTTGGGCTTCGGTTTGGGTTTGGTTGTGTTGCACTATCTAGATTTTTATGGTTGGGCTGTTGTAACTTGCTGGACTTTCTTGGGTAAAGGCCCACGAAAGGAATTGGGATCAATTTGGAAATTTGGGCCATATTTTGGCCTTATATGTTTATTTTGGATTTTGAGCTTTTGGTCATCTAGTTTGGGCCAAGCTTAAGGAAAGGTAAAAAGGTCTTTTACCCCAATTTGGACTCATAGTGTGAGTCGGGGGCTAGATGTTGATGGGTTGTCATTGTGGTATTTGATAGCGCGAGGATTTTAGCGGACCTGCAGTCAGAGATTATTCCCTGGATCAGCTGTTGATGGGGTGTTGTCTTGATATTGGCGGTTTGGGGATCTATCAGCCAGCAGCCAGGGATCGTCTGTATGATTTGGCAGTGCGAGGTGAATTTTCCTCACTATACTTATGGATCGAAGGCACCAAGGCCGGCCTATTGGTTGGATAACTTGATATTGTTGATATGTTGAGTATGGAATAGATATACATGCTAGTCTTGATATGCTAGTCTGGTAGATCAGTAGGACTATCTGTGATTCTTTCTACATGATTACCTATATATGTTTATTAGTTGTCGGCATATTGCGTTGGGTTAAGGTTGTACTGCTTCGTGATGTAGCCAACAAGCCCTGGAGAATTGCATATATGAGCTGGTATGGCATGCCAGACTCATACTGAGGGCTCAGGTGCATTCCATATACAAGTTGAGAACCCAATTGGTATGTCAGACTCGTACTGAGGGCTTGAGGGTATTGGATCAATCCAGATATGAGATGAGGGTCGGGTAGGGCATGCTAGACTCATACTGAGGGCCCAGTAGCATTCTAGATACGAGCTGAGGACCAGTTGGTCTACCAGACTCGTACTGAGGGATGAACATTGGTATTCCAGTCTAATTACTGATTAGGTTGGGAGCAAGCCAAACATAAGTTGTGGGCATCGGGGTCAAGCCAGAGTTATGCCGTGGGCTCAAGAGCAGACCATATGTAACATCCATAAAATTCAAGCCAATTTAAAACTTTTTCAACCAATTAAAAACCATTGAAATTATTACAAAGTGTTTTCAAAAATAGTTTCATATCAGAGTTCCCAGAAATCATAATCATAAATCGAGGAAGTGTACGATCACGCCATCGCCTTCCCGCGTTCATCCGCTGTACCTGAAACAATAATCGATAAATGTAAGCTCGAAGGCTTAGTGAGTTACCCCAAAAATACCCACACTATCAAAAATACACATACAATAACAAAAAAACATACTATGGGTCCAATCGTCCATCGGGATGGAATACCCCACGCCCCTCAACCATCGGGTTGGAATGCCAACATACTATGAGTCCAATCATCCTCGGGATGGAATACTCTCGGCCCACAACCATTGGGTTGGAATGCCCACACATAATACATACATAACAGATACTATGGGTCCAATCATCCACCGGGATGGAATACCCCAGGCCCCTCAACCATTGGGTTGGAATGCCAACATACTATGGGTCCAATTTGTTGGGTTTTGAGCATTCTAACACTCCTATGGTGTACATGCAACCCTATAAACCTTGGATCTATGTTTTCTCTATTATACATGCAAATATTCAATATTCCAAGGTTTCATCCTAACTAGCATAACAAGAACTATATACAATACAAGAATCTAGTAGAATGACATACCTTTTGATGGAGCTTGAAGTCTTGAACCTTTAAGAGCCTAGTGCCCCAAGTGCTTCACCTAAAATGGTTCACACAACACCAAGAACCCTTGGAATAACTTGAGAATAAGGATACTTGCACCAAATCGGTTTTGCCCTCTTGTGTACTATACACTAGTCCATTTCATGAACTAGGGACCTCTTTATATAGTGTGGAGGATTTGGGTTACATTCATGTAAACCCTAATACCCATGACCTTTCATTTCCATAGGATCCATGGGTTAAACACTCCATGGACTATCCATGAAAGCTTAGCCCAACCTAAATGAACTTGGCCCATCCTATATATAAGAGTCCATACTTAATTAGTTCCTTTTGATCACTAAATTAGTTCTTGATCAATACTAATTAAATAATGTGATTTCATATTAATATATTAGAACTTATAATATATTAATATAAATCATAAGTATCCTTTTTCTCATTTTGTCTATCCAATTTTTCTGATGTCATGCAACCCAAATGGACCATGCCAAATCGAGTCAAGTACATACCAATTATAGTTATGGACTTAGACACTAATCCAACAGTCTCCCACTTGGATAAGTCTAAAACTATTATTGCGTATGACTCCAAAACCCGACTAGCAATCATAGCTCTTAAAGCCGTTGTCGAACTCTGACCTAGTCAATGACTTGTCCATTAGATAAGGGATCATATATTCCTACATTCTAGATATCATATGGACTGAGACATGGATTATAATCATTCTCTCTGTCCATTTGATGTTTCCCGATTTCTGATTTATGACGACCGACTAGTTGAACAAATCAAATCACTCCCGCCTTGGCCAAGCACTTAGGGGTGTCATCACTAAATCATCGAGGGGCCTACAGATATCGCTTTTATCCCTACAAGGGTAAAAGGAATGGATAAACTTCGACTCATATGCTTGTTCTACTACTTGTTGAATCATACACAAAGGCACGTTTTATAACATCGAGTTACCAATATGTTTTCGTACAATCAATGTATAACCAACTCATAGTTAACAACTCATATCTCTCGGTTTGAAGAATATAAGATATTATCGTCTCATGATCACTCGTGATAAAATCCATGAAGTGATTCAAATGAGCGTGGGTTTAATCCAATACTCATAACTTATGAGCACTCATGAATGTTGTAGCAGCTCTTGCTATGTCCAACACCTTAGACATCTATAAGCCAGCTTCATGACAGTCTTGCCTTAATACCTACTTCCAACGTATTATCGACCGTGGATAGTTTGAATAACTTAATCATTCGGGAAGAATGACCTAGTTATTCTGGAAGTCAAAACATGCAAAGTGAAACACAAGAATAATCGAATCCAATATGGTCTCAGAACTTATGAACATAAATAGAACACCTTTTATTTATCACCATATTGATTACACATTATTCATTGCATAATGTTTCAAATCATCAACTTTATACTTGAATCAAAACAATAGTCATGCCATGCTCTAAGCATGCACACTATGTTTATCCAAACTATAGTTATGCCATACACCAAGTATGCACACTATGTTTTTCTATGATCCTTACTTTTTGGAATAGATCAATTGAACATAATTCCAATGATTCTCATTTCACAATCCCAAATCCTCATCGTAAATGTAAGAATTATAAATTCCTGCTATTTACCGAAATCTGTTAGATTCTAAACTTATATGCATTGATCCTCTTGTAATGACTATGCACAAAGTCACAAAGACTTGTCAACAGACATTACATAGTATTCCAATGGAGATCAATTCCATGGAAACGAAGTATCAAATTCAAAGTACATTGCTTTGAACATCCTTCTTGCATTAAGTTTTCTAATCTTACACAAATTAATGGATAACTTCCACCTATGAAACATTTCCATATTCCCATTCTGACTATCACTTCTGAATAAGAGTTGCCTCCTTTCAGAATATGTCATTACGGTCCTTTTCCAAAAAACTACACCATACTTCCAACTATCCATGAGCAACCAATCTTTAGTAAATCTCAGATTTTCCTCGACAATTGCTTAATCATCTTAGTCATATCCAATTCTAGACCTTTTCCCCTCTTAATGCCCTAGGCATTTGGAAAATTTAGAAATGATAAATATTATAGCACATGTAATCGATCCTATATCCAAAGCATATGGGACACGATTCATGATGTCTCACATAAAGACATGATCCTAGACCAGTCTTTTGCTACAATATTTTTTATTTGCCATGTTTTCATAATTTGACTATGAAGAGGGATGCCGTAATCATAATCGAATTTGAGAACACAATATATATAGAATTTCCTTATGTTGAACCATTCCAACATAAAATTCATATATATATATATATATATATATATATATATATATATATATATATATATATATATATATATATATATCCTTGACTAAAGATGATTAAAATCTCAATCTAACCTCTTAGAATTGAAATGAAGTATAATTTCCTCTCCCTTAATTATAGCAAAACAACTTTTTCCAATTGAAACTGCTGTTTTCTATAATTAACATTGCAAACTTGCAACACTTATCATAATTATCATGCTCCCACTAACATGATGATTATTAGCATAACACTTATGCTCCCACTAGATTTGACATGTAATCAGAAATCAGCTGGACTTCTAGAAATCAATACTTTATTGACTTTCTTATCAAAGTTCAGATTTCTGATTCGAGATGCTTTGATAAAACTTTATCAGAATCATACACCTTTCCTTAGATAGCTCACATGTGTGTCTAAACAACATTAGAACTATGAAAAGGGATGCCGTAATCATAGTCTCAATTGTTTAGACCTTTTTCATTTCTCACAAGTCCATGTTAGTGTGCCGGTTAACCACACACGCTCCACTAACGACTTTGAGAATGCAAATATCACAATTACTATCTACTTAAAATCTACTCAATGAAAGCGTTTCCTCACCATCATTTTCATGAATCGAAGAGAAACCTTATGAAACTTAGATTTCTATGGTGTATGTGTTCCTATCCATGTGAATTTGTCAAAACCATAATCACAAGACAAGGTTAGTGACAAATCCAAACTCATATGGACTGAACTTGTGCAATCTTAAATTCTTGCCACTTGGCAGCACAAGGGCCTACCATTTCTTCCAAGTAGTTATGCAAACAACTGAGAACTTGTAGAACTCAGATGTATAGTCAACTTTAACTGGAATGGGCACAGAAATAGGAATATGTCAGCACGATAGGTTACAAACCTCAAGTCGTGTGCTAGTGATAACCAACAGGTTTTATTCTTGATTAGTTCTTGAAACTTTTTCAAGATCTTTAAGATTCCCACTGACATCTTGACATATAAGATTCTCTTGTCAAGAACTATTCCTTGACAAAGCAAATATTCAAGAGTTAGTGCGGATTCTTATCAAGACAAACACTTCACACAATTGGCTTTAGTTGGTCTTTGTTTTATCCAAAACATCACAACTTACCAATTTCAAATATACAAGAGTAGAACACATTTTACTCTTACATTTGCCAAGTGTTATAAACCTTCTTTAAGATATGTCACTCAAGTTACAATCTTGGAGTATGACTCTAAGAATTGTTTTGGAACGAAGTATGAATCATCCTCTTGATTTAACCATTTCAACAATTCATGATTCCTCTTCTTAGCCATAGGAATGCACTAAGATGTCCTTAGAGGATGAATTTTGATATGGTTTCATAATCATTAAGATGATCATAAAACATGATACTAAAGTACTCTCCCATCTTTTCAGATTTGAGAAACTTTTTATCTTTCTGCCTAATTTGATTCTTCTCTTTCGTTCTGCCATACACTGAAACTTTTCCAATGTTACAGACTTATACTTAAACTTGAAAGTATAACCATATTTACTAAACTTTAGTAAATCATGACGAATAGTCTTATCAATCTTTGTGGTGGACTTGACCAGTGCACAAGAATATGTACTCGATCCCTTAGTCCTTCACTTGACTCACATATACATGTGAACAAGGAATTAGTCTTAATTTTCCAAAGATGAAAATTCTCATTCATAATACAATACAACTTGCATGATTCCAAGTTTCTGTCCAATAGAAACTTGGGTAATGAGAATCTTTCCTTATTTGGTAAATTTAGACACTACCACAAAATAAAGAATCAAATTCATATTTCCAATATTGCTAGAAATATACAAACATCAATTTTTCATAAATGCCATTGCAAGGAGATATAAAATAAAATAAAACAAAATTTTATTTATTTATAAAATGCGGAAAAAACTTTTTCCTTACAATGCAACTTTAAATGAAAACTATGCTATTACATATTTCCTAGCAATCTATCATAACTCCTAAGCAGCAGCTCAAAAATCCGATCTTCGAACCATGCGATTGAAATCCATCTTCGCGATCAGATTCAACATACTCTTCTTTTAAGCTTCCTTCCTTTTGCTTGATCCTGCCAAACATCAAAATGTATTAAGAATCAACAACTAGGAACTTAATAGAGTTAGATAGTGGACTTACCTGAAGCAGAGTCAAACTTTTTGATTCTTCCTTCTCTCAGATCTTTCAGGTAGCCAGGGCAGCTTCACAACCAATGCCCCTTATTTTGGCAATAGAAACATATGGACTCTTTGGGAATGGTACACGAGGCTATCACAGACTTAGCCTTTCCCTTTACCTTTTGGTCAACCGGGTTGACCAAGGCTGATCCCTTTCCATTGGGAAGAGAAAGCTTTTTTGGACTTCCAATGTTACCATTGTCAATGTCCATGGAAGTTTGAGAAATAGACCTTCCAACCATATTTTCTTGACCATTGCGCCAAATCATTTCTGACTCAGCAGCAACAAGCATATAAGATAGATCTATTAGGGTCATGTCGTGATCTGTCACATAGTAGTTCTTAATGAACTCACTATATGACTCAGGAAGTGATTGAAGAACCCAGTCAATAGCCAACTTCCTTGGGACAACGACACCCAACATTCTCAACATGTCAATGTGTGGCTTCATTCTTAAGACATGAGTGCACACTGGTCTTCCATCTTTATGTTTCATTGCAAGCAGGGCTTGAGTGATCTTGAACTTTTCAAGTCTTCGAGCTTGTGGGTCAGGGAGAATAATTGGAGGAGGTGGAGGAAGAGAAGTATGATTTCCATGATTCAATCGTGGGACATCATCTTCATTAGGAAAGCTTGTTCCAAGAGATTTGGGAAGATCATAATTATCTGAACCATACATCTACAATGGGAGAAATTCAAGTTAGTTGATTTAAGTCCTTAATAGAACACCCAATATGAAATATTAAGGCTAGGACGCAACACAATATTTTATAACTTGGAAGAGGGATGCCGTAATCCAAGCTACAAAATATTTGAAGGTAAGCGAATGACGATTCACCAATTTCCACCATGAAAAATTAAATAGGTATTAGGTTTTAATTGGTTTGAAACTCCTAGATCTTTTGAGATTCATTAAACTTTTCAATGGCATGTTTCAATCTCGATTGTGCCCTCTCATGTTTCATTAAACTGGGATGCCTGTTAACCACACGCGCTCCACTACCGACTTAAGCAAAGTGCAAAGTGTAATTTCATGGGTTAGCACCAAATTCACATTTTCCTAAGGTAACTAAGATTGGGAATTTATAAAAGGTTTAGTTACTTTATATTTATCATTATACTTATAATGAAGGGAGAATTAGAGTCCTGTCAAACCCGTTCGGCTAACGACCCTCCACCAGTCAAGGAAGCGGTGGGTAAGAGTGGACACCCATTAAACCGCCATTTTATAGGCAGTAACCTTATACCCCCCTTATAGACCAGCTTCGTGAATGAGGCCTACTAACGGTAAGACTGACTTTGTTCTTATACATATATATATATATATTATTAACTTATAATATTATAAAGTATAAGGGTTGAATTTTAACTTTTAAAATTCTAAGGGTTTAACTTGGAATTAAAGTATTCATGAGGGGAAACTTTACAAATTCCAAAACTTGAGGGCAAGTTTTGAACTATTCAAAAACTTTTGGATTTTCATAACTTATGTGTTTAATTAAGGTTTTAAAAACTTTAATGAAGAGACTCTTGAACATCCATAACTTGAGGACAAGTTATGGAGTTCATAAAACAAAAAGACTCTTCAATTGTGTAACCTATGCATTTTAATGGATCTTTAAAGGACATGACTTTTGGTAATCCATAACTTGAGGACAAATTATGGACTCCATTAAAAACATTTAGATCAAGAATTAACTAACAAATAATTTGCAAATAATTCCTATGATCTACCAAAACTCATAAGTGTATGAACAATCATATCAACAATTTCAAGAAATACATAAACACACATAAAACTTGAAATTTTGATAACAACCTTGAAATTGGTTTACCATAATCATTACCACATCAAAAACAGGTTTTATAAGTCCAAAACAGTTTAAGGTAATGATTATAGACCAATTCCATCCTTAAAACTCGAAGATATGCTGTCAGGGGGTTCAAATCGTCGAGTGCATGAACCAACTCGACGAGTTGGATGAATTTAGGCATGGACTCGTCGAGTCCCTAAATGGACTCGGCGAGTCAGCTGTCCAGACAACATACAAACTTCAATTTTCAGCAATTTGTATCAAGTATAAATGAAAACAAGCTTAGGCTCTGATACCACTGTTGGGTTTTGAGCATTCTAACACTCATATGGTGTACATTCAACCCTATAAACCTTGGATCTATGTTTTCTCTATTATACATGCAAATATTCAATATTCCAGGGTTTCATACTAACTAGCATAACAAGAAGTATATACAATACAAGAATCTAGTAGAATGACATACCTTTTGATGGACCTTGAAGTCTTGAACCTTTAAGAGCCTAGTGCCCCAAGTGTTGCACCTCAAATGGTTCACACAACACCAAGAACCCTTGGAATAACTTGAGAATAAGGATACTTGAACCAAATCGGTTTTGCCCTCTTGTGTACTATACACTAGTCCATTTCATGAACTAGGGACCTCTTTATATAGTATGGAGGATTAGGGTTACATTCATGTAAACCCTAATACCCATGACCTTTCATTTCCATAGGATCCATGGGTTAAACACTCCATGGACTATCCATGAAAGCTTAGCCCAACTTAAATGAACTTGGCCCATCCTATATATAAGAGTCCATACTTAATTAGTTCCTTTTGATCACTAAATTAATTCTTGATCAATACTAATTAAATAATGTGATTTCATATTAATATATTAGAACTTATAATATATTAATATAAATCATAAGTATCCTTTTTCTCATTTTGTCTATCCAATTTTTCTGATGTCATGCAACCCAAATGGACCATGCCAAATCGAGTCAAGTACATACCAATTATAGTTATGGACTTAGACACTAATCCAACAGTCTCCCACTTGGATAAGTCTAAAACTATTATTGCGTATGACTCCAAAACCCGACTAGCAATCATAGCTCTTAAAGCCGTTGTCGAACTCTGACCTAGTCAATGACTTGTCCATTAGATAAGGGATCATATATTCCTCCATTCTAGATATCATATGGACTGAGACATGGATTATAATCATTCTCTCTGTCCATTTGATGTTTCCCGATTTCTGATTTATGACGACCGACTAGTTGAACAAATCAAATCACTCCCGGCTTGGCCAAGCACTTAGGGGTGTCATCACTAAATCATCGAGGGGCCCACAGATATCGCTTTTATCCCTACAAGGGTAAAAGGAATGGATAAACTTCGACTCATATGCTTGTTCTACTACTTGTTGAATCATACACAAAGGCACGTTTTATAACATCGAGTTACCAATATGTTTTCGTACAATCAATGTATAACCAACTCATAGTTAACAACTCATATCTCTCGGTTTGAAGAATATAAGATATTATCGTCTCATGATCACTCGTGATAAAATCCATGAAGTGATTCAAATGAGCGTGGGTTTAATCCAATACTCATAACTTATGAGCACTCATGAATGTTGTAGCAGCTCTTGCTATGTCCAACACCTTAGACATCTACAAGCCAGCTTCATGACAGTCTTGCCTTAATACCTACTTCCAACGTATTATCGACCGTGGATAGTTTGAATAACTTAGTCATTCGGGAAGAATGACCTAGTTATTCTGGAAGTCAAAACATGCAAAGTGAAACACAAGAATAATCGAATCCAATATGGTCTCAGAACTTATGAACATAAATAGAACACCTTTTATTTATCACCATATTGATTACACATTATTCATTGCATAATGTTTCAAATCATCAACTTTATACTTGAATCAAAACAATAGTCATGCCATGCTCTAAGCATGCACACTATGTTTATCCAAACTATAGTTATGCCATACACCAAGTATGCACACTATGTTTTTCTATGATCCTTACTTTTTGGAATAGATCAATTGAACATAATTCCAATGATTCTCATTTCACAATCCCAAATCCTCATCGTAAATGTAAGAATTATAAATTCCTGCTATTTACCGAAATCTGTTAGATTCTAAACTTATATGCATTGATCCTCTTGTAATGACTATGCACAAAGTCACAAAGACTTGTCAACAGACATTACATAGTATTCCAATGGAGATCAATTCCATGGAAACGAAGTATCAAATTCAAAGTACATTGCTTTGAACATCCTTCTTGCATTAAGTTTTCTAATCTTACACAAATTAATGGATAACTTCCACCTATGAAACATTTCCATATTCCCATTCTGACTATCACTTCTGAATAAGAGTTGCCTCCTTTCAGAATATGTCATTACGGTCCTTTTCCAAAAAACTACACCATACTTCCAACTATCCATGAGCAACCAATCTTTAGTAAATCTCAGATTTTCCTCGACAATTGCTTAATCATCTTAGTCATATCCAATTCTAGACCTTTTCCCCTCTTAATGCCCTAGGCATTTGGAAAATTTAGAAATGATAAATATTATAGCACATGTAATCGATCCTATATCCAAAGCATATGGGACACGATTCATGATGTCTCACATAAAGACATGATCCTAGACCAGTCTTTTGCTACAATATTTTTTATTTGCCATGTTTTCATAATTTGACTATGAAGAGGGATGCCGTAATCATAATCGAATTTGAGAACACAATATATATAGAATTTCCTTATGTTGAACCATTCCAACATAAAATTCATATATATATATATATATATATATATATATATATATATATATATATATATATATATCCTTGACTAAAGATGATTAAAATCTCAATCTAACCTCTTAGAATTGAAATGAAGTATAATTTCCTCTCCCTTAATTATAGCAAAACAACTTTTTCCAATTGAAACTGCTGTTTTCTATAATTAACATTGCAAACTTGCAACACTTATCATAATTATCATGCTCCCACTAACATGATGATTATTAGCATAACACTTATGCTCCCACTAGATTTGACATGTAATCAGAAATCAGCTGGACTTCTAGAAATCAATACTTTATTGACTTTCTTATCAAAGTTCAGATTTCTGATTCGAGATGCTTTGATAAAACTTTATCAGAATCATACACCTTTCCTTAGATAGCTCACATGTGTGTCTAAACAACATTAGAACTATGAAAAGGGATGCCGTAATCATAGTCTCAATTGTTTAGACCTTTTTCATTTCTCACAAGTCCATGTTAGTGTGCCGGTTAACCACACACGCTCCACTAACGACTTTGAGAATGCAAATATCACAATTACTATCTACTTAAAATCTACTCAATGAAAGCGTTTCCTCACCATCATTTTCATGAATCGAAGAGAAACCTTATGAAACTTAGATTTCTATGGTGTATGTGTTCCTATCCATGTGAATTTGTCAAAACCATAATCACAAGACAAGGTTAGTGACAAATCCAAACTCATATGGACTGAACTTGTGTAATCTTAAATTCTTGCCACTTGGCAGCACAAGGGCCTACCATTTCTTCCAAGTAGTTATGCAAACAACTGAGAACTTGTAGAACTCAGATGTATAGTCAACTTTAACTGGAATGGGCACAGAAATAGGAATATGTCAGCACGATAGGTTACAAACCTCAAGTCGTGTGCTAGTGATAACCAACAGGTTTTATTCTTGATTAGTTCTTGAAACTTTTTCAAGATCTTTAAGACTCCCACTGACATCTTGACATATAAGATTCTCTTGTCAAGAACTATTCCTTGACAAAGCAAATATTCAAGAGTTAGTGCGGATTCTTATCAAGACAAACACTTCACACAATTGGCTTTAGTTGGTCTTTGTTTTATCCAAAACATCACAACTTACCAATTTCAAATATACAAGAGTAGAACACATTTTACTCTTACATTTGCCAAGTGTTATAAACCTTCTTTAAGATATGTCACTCAAGTTACAATCTTGGAGTATGACTCTAAGAATTGTTTTGGAACGAAGTATGAATCATCCTCTTGATTTAACCATTTCAACAATTCATGATTCCTCTTCTTAGCCATAGGAATGCACTAAGATGTCCTTAGAGGATGAATTTTGATATGGTTTCATAATCATTAAGATGATCATAAAACATGATACTAAAGTACTCTCCCATCTTTTCAGATTTGAGAAACTTTTTATCTTTCTGCCTAATTTGATTCTTCTCTTTCGTTCTGCCATACACTGAAACTTTTCCAATGTTACAGACTTATACTTAAACTTGTAAGTATAACCATATTTACTAAACTTTAGTAAATCATGACGAATAGTCTTATCAATCTTTGTGGTGGACTTGACCAGTGCACAAGAATATGTACTCGATCCCTTAGTCCTTCACTTGACTCACATATACATGTGAACAAGGAATTAGTCTTAATTTTCCAAAGATGAAAATTCTCATTCATAATACAATACAACTTGCATGATTCCAAGTTTCTGTCCAATAGAAACTTGGGTAATGAGAATCTTTCCTTATTTGGTAAATTTAGACACTACCACAAAATAAAGAATCAAATTCATATTTCCAATATTGCTAGAAATATACAAACATCAATTTTTCATAAATGCCATTGCAAGGAGATATAAAATAAAATAAAACAAAATTTTATTTATTTATAAAATGCGGAAAAAACTTTTTCCTTACAATGCAACTTTAAATGAAAACTATGCTATTACATATTTCCTAGCAATCTATCATAACTCCTAAGCAGCAGCTCAAAAATCCGATCTTCGAACCATGCGATTGAAATCCATCTTCGCGATCAGATTCAACATACTCTTCTTTTAAGCTTCCTTCCTTTTGCTTGATCCTGCCAAACATCAAAATGTATTAAGAATCAACAACTAGGAACTTAATAGAGTTAGATAGTGGACTTACCTGAAGCAGAGTCAAACTTTTTGATTCTTCCTTCTCTCAGATCTTTCAGGTAGCCAGGGCAGCTTCACAACCAATGCCCCTTATTTTGGCAATAGAAACATATGGACTCTTTGGGAATGGTACACGAGGCTATCACAGACTTAGCCTTTCCCTTTACCTTTTGGTCAACCGGGTTGACCAAGGCTGATCCCTTTCCATTGGGAAGAGAAAGCTTTTTTGGACTTCCAATGTTACCATTGTCAATGTCCATGGAAGTTTGAGAAATAGACCTTCCAACCATATTTTCTTGACCATTGCGCCAAATCATTTCTGACTCAGCAGCAACAAGCATATAAGATAGATCTATTAGGGTCATGTCGTGATCTGTCACATAGTAGTTCTTAATGAACTCACTATATGACTCAGGAAGTGATTGAAGAACCCAGTCAATAGCCAACTTCCTTGGGACAACGACACCCAACATTCTCAACATGTCAATGTGTGGCTTCATTCTTAAGACATGAGTGCACACTGGTCTTCCATCTTTATGTTTCATTGCAAGCAGGGCTTGAGTGATCTTGAACTTTTCAAGTCTTCGAGCTTGTGGGTCAGGGAGAATAATTGGAGGAGGTGGAGGAAGAGAAGTATGATTTCCATGATTCAATCGTGGGACATCATCTTCATTAGGAAAGCTTGTTCCAAGAGATTTGGGAAGATCATAATTATCTGAACCATACATCTACAATGGGAGAAATTCAAGTTAGTTGATTTAAGTCCTTAATAGAACACCCAATATGAAATATTAAGGCTAGGACGCAACACAATATTTTATAACTTGGAAGAGGGATGCCGTAATCCAAGCTACAAAATATTTGAAGGTAAGCGAATGACGATTCACCAATTTCCACCATGAAAAATTAAATAGGTATTAGGTTTTAATTGGTTTGAAACTCCTAGATCTTTTGAGATTCATTAAACTTTTCAATGGCATGTTTCAATCTCGATTGTGCCCTCTCATGTTTCATTAAACTGGGATGCCTGTTAACCACACGCGCTCCACTACCGACTTAAGCAAAGTGCAAAGTGTAATTTCATGGGTTAGCACCAAATTCACATTTTCCTAAGGTAACTAAGATTGGGAATTTATAAAAGGTTTAGTTACTTTATATTTATCATTATACTTATAATGAAGGGAGAATTAGAGTCCTGTCAAACCCGTTCGGCTAACGACCCTCCACCAGTCAAGGAAGCGGTGGGTAAGAGTGGACACCCATTAAACCGCCATTTTATAGGCAGTAACCTTATACCCCCCTTATAGACCAGCTTCGTGAATGAGGCCTACTAACGGTAAGACTGACTTTGTTCTTATACATATATATATATATTATTAACTTATAATATTATAAAGTATAAGGGTTGAATTTTAACTTTTAAAATTCTAAGGGTTTAACTTGGAATTAAAGTATTCATGAGGGGAAACTTTACAAATTCCAAAACTTGAGGGCAAGTTTTGAACTATTCAAAAACTTTTGGATTTTCATAACTTATGAGTTTAATTAAGGTTTTAAAAACTTTAATGAAGAGACTCTTGAACATCCATAACTTGAGGACAAGTTATGGAGTTCATAAAACAAAAAGACTCTTCAATTGTGTAACCTATGCATTTTAATGGATCTTTAAAGGACATGACTTTTGGTAATCCATAACTTGAGGACAAATTATGGACTCCATTAAAAACATTTAGATCAAGAATTAACTAACAAATAATTTGCAAATAATTCCTATGATCTACCAAAACTCATAAGTGTATGAACAATCATATCAACAATTTCAAGAAATACATAAACACACATAAAACTTGAAATTTTGATAACAACCTTGAAATTGGTTTACCATAATCATTACCACATCAAAAACAGGTTTTATAAGTCCAAAACAGTTTAAGGTAATGATTATAGACCAATTCCATCCTTAAAACTCGAAGATATGCTGTCAGGGGGTTCAAATCGTCGAGTGCATGAACCAACTCGACGAGTTGGATGAATTTAGGCATGGACTCGTCGAGTCCCTAAATGGACTCGGCGAGTCAGCTGTCCAGACAACATACAAACTTCAATTTTCAGCAATTTGTATCAAGTATAAATGAAAACAAGCTTAGGCTCTGATACCACTGTTGGGTTTTGAGCATTCTAACACTCATATGGTGTACATTCAACCCTATAAACCTTGGATCTATGTTTTCTCTATTATACATGCAAATATTCAATATTCCAGGGTTTCATACTAACTAGCATAACAAGAAGTATATACAATACAAGAATCTAGTAGAATGACATACCTTTTGATGGACCTTGAAGTCTTGAACCTTTAAGAGCCTAGTGCCCCAAGTGTTGCACCTCAAATGGTTCACACAACACCAAGAACCCTTGGAATAACTTAAGAATAAGGATACTTGAACCAAATCGGTTTTGCCCTCTTGTGTACTATACACTAGTCCATTTCATGAACTAGGGACCTCTTTATATAGTGTGGAGGATTAGGGTTACATTCATGTAAACCCTAATACCCATGACCTTTCATTTCCATAGGATCCATGGGTTAAACACTCCATGGACTATCCATGAAAGCTTAGCCCAACCTAAATGAACTTGGCCCATCCTATATATAAGAGTCCATACTTAATTAGTTCCTTTTGATCACTAAATTAATTCTTGATCAATACTAATTAAATAATGTGATTTCATATTAATATATTAGAACTTATAATATATTAATATAAATCATAAGTATCCTTTTTCTCATTTTGTCTATCCAATTTTTCTGATGTCATGCAACCCAAATGGATCATGCCAAATCGAGTCAAGTACATACCAATTATAGTTATGGACTTAGACACTAATCCAACAGTCTCCCACTTGGATAAGTCTAAAACTATTATTGTGTATGACTCCAAAACCCGACTAGCAATCATAGCTCTTAAAGCCGTTGTCGAACTCTGACCTAGTCAATGACTTGTCCATTAGATAAGGGATCATATATTCCTCCATTCTAGATATCATATGGACTGAGACATGGATTATAATCATTCTCTCTGTCCATTTGATGTTTCCCGATTATAAGGGATCACTAAATTAATTATAAATTAATTCTTGATCAATACTAATTAAATAATGTGATTTCATATTAATATATTAGAACTTATAATATATTAATATAAATCATAAGTATCCTTTTTCTCATTTTTTGCTATCCAGTTGTTCCGATGCCATGCAACCCAAATGGACCATGCCAAATCGAGTCAAGTACATACCAATTATAGTTATGGACTTAGACACTAATCCAACACAATCAACCATCAGGTTGGAATACCCCAGGCCCTCAACCATCGTGTTGGAATGCCCACCTACTACGAGTCCAACCATCCTCGAGATGGAATACTCTCGGCCCACAACCATCGGGTTGGAAATGACCATAACCAGTCAAACATGTGCATCTATATCAGATAATCATATAACATTCTATAGAGACAACATATTTGGGTCCTATTATCCTCGGGATGGAATACCCTCAACTACCAATCAATCATGTGCCCATATAACAGGTAATCTCCTACCAGCATGCAGACGGTCAGACCAAACTATAGGTCACTAAGCATACATGCCCCACAGTGTAAGCAATCTTAGGCTAAAGGAATCGATTCCACAACGGTTAGACTCAGACAAGAGCTGTGAAGCAGAACCCAACCCTTCAGCCTAAGATCCTTTAAACCATGTAAACTAACATATACAGATAGTCATACAGACCTAACATATCACTGATCATAATATCATCCTGAACCAGAATACAGATCTAACATAGCATCACAACACATAATCACAAGATAACTAGTGACAACAATCCAAAGGGCCGGCCTTGGTGCCTTAGACCCTTGAGTATAGTGAGGATAACTCACCTCACAATGTTGATCTGAACTGAAGAATCGAATTCCCGAATCACTGTCTCACCAAAAATCCTGAACTATCCAAATAACGATTATTAAATCAATAAATGGGAATACTAATTTTACCAAGAGTCCCACCTATGATAATAGTCCATTTTGCCTTTCCTCTAATTTGGGCCAAGGTCCGATACCAAATCCATGATCCACAAGTCCACATATACAAGGCCCATTATTGGCCTAATTTTCCAAATTGGTCCCAACTCCCTAATTGGGCCTCATTCAAAGAATCACTACCAAAACTAGCCCAAAATACTCTTATCCAGAGAGCCCATCAAGGCCCAAGTCCAACTAGTCCAAAGGTAGCCCAATCCCGAAGCCCAAATCGCAAAAGCCCAACAGGGTAGTACGTTGGGCGTACCCCTCTGGTACGCGGGGCGTACTCCATTTCGTGTTGACTGAAAAACGGGATTGTTGACTCGGTACGCGGGGCGTACTGCTCTCTACGCGGGGCGTACGCAAGTATGAACCAAAACTCTCATAAGTGCTTAATGGCTTAAGCACTTAAGCCCAAACTTCAGATCCATCGACCAAATGTGCCTAAGACTCATAAAGTCTTGAACTTTAAGACTTTGGACGTCCAGAAAGTTCTTAACACATGGTCTTAATCCATTAAGACCTTCCTACTCCATGCATGGGACACATTCAACTATTGGAATCTCATTTCTATCACTTAGGACCCTCTCTAAGGTCTGAAAGGACAACTCATCTCGTCCAAATCATAACTTGCACCAACTTGGGACTTTTAGGACAAGAAATGGTTCCATAAAGCTCGCATTGCAAGATCTATATCATACAAGCATAAAGTTTGAAGCTTTTTACCTTCTGGAGCTTCTATAGCACAAGGAAACTTCAGATCTACAAGCTTGCCTTCCTCCTCCAACTATTTGATGCAATGCCTTCACCTTCAAGAGCTTAAAATACACACTAACTCACACTCACACATAAAACTAGGGTTTGGGACGTTTGTGGAATATAGAGGCTAGGAATGATGAGAGAAAATGAGCCATAAGGATGTTTATATAGCCCCTAACCCTAAATATTAGGTTTTCCTTCTGATATGAGTACGCCCAGCGTACACAAGTGTACGCCCAGCGCACTAGGGCGCGCCTAGTACACTCAACGTACCCTTATGTACATGCAACGTACTCTTCCTGGTCCCAAAATTGCAACTTAGCCCTTAGGCTTTTCATGGCTTTACCCTTCCATCCCCAGGGACTATAAATGACAAATCTTGAGATGTTACACCAGATATGACTCGTGGGCTCAATAGGCAAGCCAGACTCATACTATGGGCTTAGGGGTAATCCAGTCTTTTAGCTGTGGACCCAGAACATGTTGTTGTTGTTTATGTTGGGTTTTGGTATACTACAACATCCTATGGTGCACATACAACCCTAAATACCTTGGATCTATGTTTCTACTAATTATACATGCAAATGGTTTCCAAGGTATTAATCTTACAACTAGCATGCATTTAACATAAAATTATAATATACTAGTTAGCATGACATACCTTTTGATGGAGCTTGAATTCTTGGTGTATTTGGCCTTAAAGAGCTTAGCCCCAATAGTGTGGAAGCCTCAAATGGAATCACAACACACCATGGACAAAGGATGAACTTGAGAGAGAATTCCATGCACACAAAAGACACCATGAACTCAAAAAAGATACAAGTGGCGATTTTGGGCAATGAAGTATCTATTTATATGTGGGATTTCTAGGGTCATGGATATAACCCAAATCCATACCCATGGGTTTTATGATCCATGGTTCATGTGGCCCAACTCTTTATGTATCCATACATAAACTTGGTCCAACATGGATCATAAGCCCAACACATATAAATATAACTAATTATCATAATTAGTCCCCATAGATTTAATTAGTCTCTTTCGACCACTAAATTAATTCCAAATTAATTCTTGATCACTACTAATTAAAACATATGATTTCATATTAATATATTATTACTTATAATATATTAATAAACCATAAATAACCGTCTCTCAAAAGTCCATCCTAACAAATTGTCCTGATGATATGCAACCCAAATGGACCATGCTACTCTCGGGTCGAATACATACCAATAATAGTTATGGGCTTAGACACCTAATCCAACAGTCTCCCACTTGGATAAGTCTAAAACTATTATTCAAGTATGACTCCAAGATCCCGACTAGCAATCGTAGCTCTTAAAGCCGCTGTCAAACTCTGAACAAATCAAATGACATGTCCATTAGATAAGGGATCATATATTCCTCCATTCTAGATATCATATGGACTGAGACATGGATTATAATCATTCTCTCTGTCCATTTGTTGTTTCCCGATTTCCGATTTATGACGACTGACTAATTGAACAATTCAAATCAGTCCAGGCCCGGCCGAGCACTTACGTTTGTCATCACCAAATCATCGAGGGGCGCACAGATATCGCTTTTATCCCAAAGGTAAAAGGAATGGATAAACTTCGACTCATATGGCTTGTTCTACTACTTGTTGATACATACACAAAGGCAAGTTTTATAACATCGAGTTACCAATGCGTTTTCGTGCAATCAATGTATAATCAACTCATAGTAACAACTCATATCTCTAGGTTTGAATAATATAAGATATTATCGTCTCATGATCACTCGTGATAAAATCCATGAAGTGGTTCCAATGAGCGCGGGTTGAATCCAATACTCAGAACTTATGAGCACTCATGAGTGTTGTAGCCCTTTGTCCAACATCTTAGACCTCTACAAGCCAACCCATGACAGTCTTAATTCATATCTACTTCCAACATATAACCGACTGTGGATGGTTTGAATAACTTAGTCATCCAGAACAATGACCTAGTTTATTCTGGAAGTCAAAACATGCAAAATTAAACACAAGAATAATTGAATCGAATATGGTATCAAAACCTATGAACATAAATAAAACACCTTTTATTTATCACCATATGATTACACATTATTCATTGTATACTGTTTCAGCTATCAACTTTATTCTTGAATTTAAAACAATAGTTGTCCCATGCTCCAAGCATGTACACTATGTTTTCTAAACACTAGTCATGCCATACACCAAGTATGCATACTATGTTTGTCTATGATCTTTACTTTGTGAAATAGATCAATTGAACATAACTCCAATGATCCTCTTTTCATAGTCCCAAATCCTTACTGCAAATGCAAGAATTCCAAATTCATGCCATTTACTGAAATCTGTTAGATTCTAAACTTATATGCATTGATCCTCTTGTAATGATTATGCACAAAGTCAGATAGACTTGACAACAAACATTACAGAGCATTCCAAAGGAGATCAACTCCTTGGAAACATCCTTCTTGCATTAAGTTTCCTAATCTTACACAGATTGAATAATTTCTAACTTTGAAACATTTCCATATTCCATTTTGACTATCACTTCTGAACAAGAGTTTCCTCCTTACAGATTATGTCAATATGGTCCTTCCAGAATTATCATTATACTTCCAACTGTCCTTGAGCAACCAATATTTGGTAAACCTTAGATTATCCTCGACAATTGTTTAATCCTTTTAGTCATATCCAATTCTAGACCTTTTCCCTTCTTAATGCCCCAGACATTTGGAAAATTTTAGAAAGGATGAATATAGCACATGCAATCGATCCTATATCCGAAGCATGTGGGACACGATTCATGATGTATCACATAAAGACTAAACCAGTCTTTTGCTATAATATTTCCATTTCAATTTGCCAAGTTCTCATAATTCAGATTATGAAAAGGGATGTCGTAATCATAATCGAATTTTAGAACGCAAATAATGGACCCTATATTAGAATTTTCTTATGTTGAGACATTCCAACATAACATTCATATATATACTTGACTAAATACGATTAAAACCTCAATCTAAGCTTTTAGATTTGAGATGAAGTATAATTTCCTCTCCCTTAATTATAGCAAAACAACTTTTTCCCAATTGAAACCTTTTGTTTTCTATAATTAACATTGCTAACTTGCAACCTTTATCATAATTATCATGCTCCCACTAACATGATGATTATTAGCATAACACTTATGCTCCCACTAGCTTTGACATGTACTCAGAAATCAGTTGAACTTCTAGAAAAAACAATACTTTATTGACTTTCTTACCAAAGTTCAGATTTCTGATACTAGATTGCTTTGATAAAACTTTATCAATATCATACACCTTATCTTAGATAGCTCACATGTGTGTCTAAACAATTTCAGAACTATGAAAAGGGATGCCGTAATCATAGTCTCAATTGTTTAGACCTTTGCCACTTCTCACAAGTCCATGTTAGTGTGCCGGTTAACCACACAGCTCCACTAACGACTTTGAGAATGCAAATATCACAATTGCTATCTACTTCAAATCTACTTGGTGGAAGTGTTTCCTCACCATCATTTTCATGAATCGGAGAGAAACCTTATGACCCTTAGATTTAATGGTGTATGTGTTCTTATCCATGTGAATTGTCAAAACCATAGTCACAAGACAAGGATAATGACAAATCCAAACTCATATGGACTGAAATCAATCTTAATTTCTTGCCACCTGCCAGCTCAAGGGCCTGCCATTGCTTCCAAGTTGTTGTGCAACCAATTGAGAACTCTAAGAACTCATATGCAAAGCCAATTTTAACTGGAATGGGCACAGAATATGTCAACACGATAGGTTATAAACCTCAAGTCGTGTGCTAGTGAAGAACTTCAGGTTTTATTCTTGATTAGTTCTTGAGACTTTCAAGACCTTTAAGACTCCCACTGTCCTCTTGACATATAATACTTTCTTGTCAGATATTCAAGAGATAGTGTGGATTCTAATCAAGACAAACACTTCACACAATTGGCCTTAGTTGGTCTTTGTTTTATCCAAAACATCACAACTTACCAATTTCAAATGTACAAGAGTAGAAAACTTTTACTCTTACATTTGATAAGTGTTTTAAACCTTCTTTAAGACATGTCACTCAAGTTACAATCTTAGAGTATAACTCTAAGAATTGTTTTTGGAACGAAGTATGAATCATCTTCTTGATTTAACCACTTCAATAATTCATAACTCCTCTTCTTAACTATCAGAATGCACTTAGAGGATGAATTGTGATAAGGTCTCAAAATCATTAAGATGGTCTTAAAACATGATACTAAAGTACTCTCCCATCTTTTCAGATTTGAGAAACTTTTATCTTTCTGCCTAAATTGATTCTTCTTATTCGCTCTGCCATACATTGGAACCTTTTCCAATGTCTCAGAATTACACTTAAGCTTGTAAGTATAACCATATTTACTGAGCTATAGTAAATTATGACGAATAGTGTTAACGATCTTTTGTGATGGACTCTGACCAGTGCACAAGAATGTGTACCCGATCCCTTAGTCCTTCACTTGGCTCACACACCCATGTGAACAAGTAGTTAGTCTTAATTTTTCTAATGCTCGAAAGTTCTCATTCATCATGCTATACAACTTGCATGATTCCAAGTTTCTATCCAATTGAAACTTGGGTGATGAGAATCTTTCCTTATTTGGTAAATTTAGACACTACCACAAATGAAAGAATCAAATTCATATTTCCACTCTTGCTCTTAATGGAATCTTATAAGCAACACAGATTTTCACAAATGCCATTGTAAGGATATTTTAAAATAAATAAAATCAAAAGATTTACCTTTTATTTTAAAACTTTGCGGAAAAACTTATCCTTACAATCCATATGAAAACTTGTTGTTATCTATTCCTAAGCAAAATATCATAACTCCTAAGAAGTAGCTCAAGAATCCGATCTTCAAACTATGCGATAGAAATCCATCTACGCGATCAGATTCAACATATTCTTTCTTTAAGTTTCTTCACTTTTCTTTGATTCTTAAAACATCAACATGTGACCCAGTCACATCATGTATCAAGAATCTCAGAATAGAAACTTAGCAGAGTTAGATAGTGGACTTTACCTGAAGTAGAGTCAAACTTATTGACTTTAACATCCTTAGGTAAATTTGGCAGCTTCGCAACCAATGCCCCTTTCTTTGGCAATATAAACATATGGACCCTTTGGTAATAGGACTATCTCAGACTTAGCTTTTCTCTTTACCATTTGGTCAACCGAGTTGACTATGGCCGATCCATTTCCATTGGGAAGAGAATGCTTTTTTGGATTCCCAGTGTCATCATTGTCAATGTCCATAAAGTTTTTAGGAAGTTGATCTTAGCAAATAGATAAGATCATTAAGGGTCTTGTCATAGTCTGTTTCATAGGTGTTCCAAAAGAACTCACTATGTGACTTAGAAAGTAGTTGAGCCACCAACTTTCTCAAGACTTTGACACCCAACTCTCCCGGCTTGTCAATATGTGACTACATCTCCAAGATGTGATCACACATAGACCTTTGCTTGCCAATAGGGCTTGAGTGACCTTAAACTTTTCAAGAACTTGTGGGTTAGGGAGAATAATTGGAGGAGGTGAAAGAAGTATGATTTCCATGGGACATCATCTTCATTTAGGAAAGCTTGTTTCAAGAGATTTGGGAAGATCATAAATGTCTAAACCAGACATCTTTTGGGAGATACTCAAGATAGTTGATTTAAAGTCCTTAATATAACACCCAATATGAAATATTAAGGCTAGGACCCAACACAATACTTTTATAACTTGGAAGAGGGATGTCGTAATCCAAGATATAAAATATTTGAAGGTAGGCGAATGACGATTCACCAATTTCCACCATGAAAACGAAATATATATTATTAGGTTTTAATTGGTTTTTGAAACTCCTAGATCTTTGAGATTCATTGAACTGTTCAATGACATGTTTCAATCTCGAGTGTGCCCTTCAGGTTTTGTGACTGGGATGCCGAGGATCACAAAACAAGGTGTGAAGTAACCATGCAAATTACTTGGTACCCTTAAGTGTTTACCCCTCAATCGATGTGCCGGTTAACCACACACGCTCCATCGATACTATGATAAACATTAGGTTACCCTTTGCCTACCTTGTTAAATATGAGTTAGTGTGCCGGTTAACCACACATGCTCCACTAACCGACTTAAACAAAGTGCAAAGTGTAATTTCATGGATTAGCACCTTATTCACTTTTTCCTAAGTAACTAAGATTGGGTATTTATAAAAGGTTTAGTTACTTAGTATTTATCATTAATACTTTTAATGAAGGGAGAATTATAGTCCTTGTCCTACCCGTTCGGCTAACGACCCTCCACCGGTCAAGGAAGCGGTGGGTGAGAGTGGACACCCATTAAACTGCCATTTTATAGGCAGTAACCTTATACCCCCCTTATAGACCGGCTTCATGAATGAGGCCTACTAACGGTAAGACTGACTTTGTTCTTATACATATATATATATATATATATATATATATATATATATATATATATATATATATATATATAAGTATTAACTATTAATATTATAATAGTATAAGGGTGTATTTTAAACATTTAAAATACTTGGTGGTTTAATCTATTAATTAAACTATACTCTTAATTTAATTAAACTTAAACCATGTCTTTATGGAATTATTAACTCTTTTAATTAGACACTTTAATTAATTTAATGAAGTCCATAAAGTTTGAACTTTAACTTTTAAAATTCTTGGGTTTGGAATTAAAGTGTATATGGGGTTTGACTTTACAAATTCCAAAACTTGAGGATAAGTTTTGAACAATTCAAAAAACTTATGGTTTCCATAACTTATGAATTTTAAAGTGGTTTAATGGAAAAAACCCTTCAAGTTCCATAACTTGTAGACAAGTTATGAAAGACTTTAAAAGCATTAAAAATGTGACTCTTCATTTTTTCATAACTTATGGAATTTTTATGGGTTTTAAAATTCATAAATGTGACTTTTCATGTAACTTGAGGACAAGTTACAAAAACACATATTATGAACAACTTCAAGATTAATTTGGATTGAAAACAACTATCTCATAATTTTTCCTATTAATCTAAACAAACTCATAAACATGAACATTCATAATCAACATTTTTCAAGCATCATATAAACATGTATAAAACTTGAAACTTTGATTATTATCCTTTATTTGGATGAGAATAAACATTACCATAGTATCAAAAAACAAATTTTATGAACAAAAACACTTTGCGGTAATGATTCTAATCCAAAACAGGCCAAAAAACTCGAAGATAAGCTGTCAGGGGGTCCAACTCGTCGAGTGCATGAACCAACTCGACGAGTTGGATGAATTTGTTCATGGACTCGTCGAGTCCATCACTGGACTCGTCGAGTCCATCACTGGACTCGTCGAGTCTGCTGTCCCGACAGCAAAAAATTCGATTTTTTTCAGTTTTTTTTTCAGCAACTTGCATCAAGTATAATTGAAAACAACCCATGGCTCTGATACCACTGTTGGGTTTTGGTATACTACAACATCCTATGGTGCACATACAACCCTAAATACCTTGGATCTATGTTTTTACTAATTATACATGCAAATGGTTTCCAAGGTATTAATCTTACAACTAGCATGCATTTAACATAAAATTATAATATACTAGTTAGCATGACATACCTTTTGATGGAGCTTGAATTCTTGGTGTATTTGGCCTTAAAGAGCTTAGCCCCAATAGTGTGGAAGCCTCAAATGGAATCACAACACACCATGGACAAAGGATGAACTTGAGAGAGAATTCCATGCACACAAAAGACACCATGAACTCAAAAAAGATACAAGTGGCGATTTTGGGCAATGAAGTATCTATTTATATGTGGGATTTCTAGGGTCATGGATATAACCCAAATCCATACCCATGGGTTTTATGATCCATGGTTCATGTGGCCCAACTCTTTATGTATCCATACATAAACTTGGTCCAACATGGATCATAAGCCCAACACATACAAATATAACTAATTATCATAATTAGTCCCCATAGATTTAATTAGTCTCTTTCGACCACTAAATTAATTCCAAATTAATTCTTGATCACTACTAATTAAAACATATGATTTCATATTAATATATTATTACTTATAATATATTAATAAACCATAAATAACCGTCTCTCAAAAGTCCATCCTAACAAATTGTCCTGATGATATGCAACCCAAATGGACCATGCTACTCTCGGGTCGAATACATACCAATAATAGTTATGGGCTTAGACACCTAATCCAACAGTTTATGTGCTATTTGTTTGTGTGTTGGTACTTTGAGGGAACTCACTAAGCTTTGTGCTTAGAATTTTGTTGATAGTTTCAGGTTCTTAAGATGATTCGTGGCAAGGCAAAGGCGTGACCGTACACATCATTGGTTTTATAACGCATTGGATCTTGAGAGACTCTGATTATAAATCATGTTTTGGAGACAATGTTTTTGTAAACACTTTTATCAGTAAATGGGTTGTTTTGAAAAGTTTAAATTTGTTGAAAAATTTGGAATGTTACAAAGGCTCCATACTCAAACTTAGTAGAAGAACGAGAAATAGTACTCTGTTTCTTGATTTTCCAAGATACAAGGGAAATAGACAAGATATCAAGTACCAAACCTTCTGCTGTATAGACACTTAGCCTAATCAGCATCAACAAAACCCACAAGACTAAGAGAATCATTTTTAGTTATATGAACACCTTTTCTTGGACTTTCTTTCATATATCTCAATTGTCTAATAGCAATGTTCAATGTGACTTATAAGGTTTGTGCATATATTGACTTAAATTTTGAACAGTATATGAAATATCAGGACGAGTCATAATCAAGTAAATCAATTTACCAATCAATTTGTGATATTCAGTGATATTCGCCACATAATGAGAACTCTCTAAATCACATTCTCTTTTAATAACAATATTAGCTTCCAAAGGAGTCTTAACAGGTTTACAAGCCAACATCCCAAATTCATGCAACAATTCCAAACAATAGTTTCTTTGATTAAGACAAATTCCTTTATCTGTTTTAATTACATCAATTCCCAAAAAGTATTTTAATTCTCCTAAATCTTTAATCAGAAATTGTGACTTCAAAAAATTCTTAACATTTTCTAGTTCAACCTTGCAATTACTAGTGATAATAATGTCATCTACATAAACTAATAGAATGACAATAGTATTTTTAAATTCTTTAACAAACAAGAAATAATCATTAATGCTTTGTTTAAACACAAACGAGGAAAGAAAACAATGCAATTTTTCATTCCACTTCCTGGGAGCTTTTTTAAGTCCATAAAGAGGCTTAATCAATTTAAAAACTCTGACATCATCCTTAGAATGATATCCTTCAGGAAGTTGCATATAAACACTTTCAGATAAATCACAATATAAAAAAGCATTGTTTATGTCAAGTTTATATTAGGGCCAAGAATGATGAATAGCCAAAGAAAGACAAATTCTAACAGTGACAATTTTAGCAACTGGAGAAAAAGTCTCCTCATAATCTATCACTTCTCTTTGATTGTACCCTTTAGCAACCAACCTAGCTTTATACCTTTCTATTTCACCATTTGATTTATATTTAATCTTATAAATCCAACAACATCCTATAGCCTTTCTTCCTTTAGGAAGATTAGTGATTTCCCAGGTGTTATTTCTATAAAGAGCTTCAATCTCCTCATTCATAGCTTTTATCCAATTTGGATCTAAAGCAGCCTCACTATAGCTTTTGGGTTCAACAGTTTTATTAGGATTATCAACAAAACAAAGATTTTCACTATTAAGAGCTGAATAGTTAATAGATCGTTCAATTCCATATTTTTGTTTTCCCTCCACAACATAATCACTAAACCTAACTGGCATGTGAACATTACGTCCAGACCTAGTGACCCTAGTAGACCGACCCTCAGAAGGATTAGTATTAACTGAATCACTTTCCTCAGTCAAAGAAGAAGCACTTGGAAAAGTCACACCAAAAGAAGGCACATGTGCCTCACCAGTCTGGTTGTTGACATTAGAAGGACAAGTCTCATCCAGGTTCTGGTCTGCACTAGCATCATATGACTGATGGACACTTCTCAAGTTATCTAAACTAGTGTTATCAAGAAGAGTACTAGAATGCAATGACTCATCATAGGAAAAAAGGTCACTAGAATTTAAAGGGACATTGGATTTATTAGTCAAAGATGAAGACTTTAGCTTGAAAGGAAACACTGATTCATAGAATTTTACATCCCTAGAAACAAAAACAAGATTTGAATCAAGACTAAGAACTTTATAACCTCTTTTTATCAGAAGAGTAACCAAGAAATATGCATTTATCAGCTCTTTCAGAAAACTTATCAGAATTATTCAACTTAGTGGCAAAGCACAAACAACCAAAAACCCTAATTTTATTAAAAACAGGAGCATTATTATAAACAAGCTCATAAGGAGAATCACCATTTAAAACAAAAGTAAGATTTCTATTAATCAAGAAAACAGAAGTTAAAATTGCTTCTCCCCAATATTTAAGAGGTAAACCAGATTGAAACATTAAAGACCTAGCAACATTTAAAATATGCATGTGTTTCCTCTCTACAACTCCATTTTATTGTGGAGTATGAACATAGGATGTATGATGTAAAATACCTTTTGACTCCAACAGTTGTCTCATTCTATGGTTTAAAAACTCAGTTCCATTATCTGACCTAACAATTTTAATTTTAACACAAAATGATGAAACAGAATATTAAAGAAAATAAGAACACAATCATAAAATTCATCTTTTGACTTTAACAGATAAACCCAAGTTGCTCTAGTGTAATCATCCAAAATGGTCAAGAAATACCTAAATCCTTCTGTAGTTGTCACTCTATAAGGTCCGCAGACATCTAGATGAACTAACTCACCAAATTTGGAAGTAACATGTTGACTAATAGGGAAGGATTCTCTTGTTTGTTTAGCTTTATGACATATATCACAAGGTGGAAGGACTTCATTACCAAATTTAAGTTTGTTTTTTAAAGAACCCAAAGCTTGATCATTGGGATGACCAAGCCTGTTGTGCCAAGTTAGTTTAGATACAAAACAAATAGAGGAAGAGTTATTAACACTAGAAGAATTACCCAAAGGTACAATATGTATGTAATAGAGACCTCTAGATTCTCTACCATTCCCCACCATCTCCTTTGATTGTAAACCCTGAATTTTACAACAATGTTAATTAAAAGTAACCTCACAATTATTGTCTTCGCAGACTTTGTGGACAGACAGCCAGTTAACATTGAAGTCAGGAACAACAAAAACATCAAACAAAGTTAAGGAATTAGATAAGTTCATATTACCAATTTTCTCAATTTTAGCTGAAGTACCATTAGGATTACTAACAAGAAGATCTAATTTAGACACATCCATAGTATCATGAAGAAGGGACTCAGAACAATCATATGTTGATTAGCTCCTGAGTCAACAATCCATTTTTGAAAATTTACAGATGAATTAAAGACTTGAAACAAGCAAGTACCTGCCATATTAGCACTAGTAGATGCTTCCTCATTAATTTGCCTATCACCAATAAGTTGTAAAAATTTTATGTATTGATCCTTAGTAAGCTGATGAAACTCAGAATCTCCAACAGAATCAGAAAGATTAGAAGTATTTGAACTTCCAGAAGAAGTGGTAGTAGAATTGGCAGAAATTTTTTTGCTAAATTTTTTTTGGTTATTAGATTCATTTCTTGGCTTGAAGTCCTTAGGGTAACCAACTAACTTGTAACACTTTTCTATGGTATGACCTTTAATACCATAGTTCTTACACTGAACAGTTTGGTTCTTATTTCTATTAGAATTATTAGAATTAGATATGTTATTAAATCTTCTATTGAAAGTAGTGGATTGAGATTTAGACAAAGACTCAGAAGACTAAAGAGAAGACAAAGAACCAGTTCTTTGAAGAGACTCTTCCCTTGACACAATAGAGAAAGCAGTTTTCACATTAGGTAATGTGACAACCCGTTATTTTTGATATTGTAAAAGTCAACCAAAGTCAAATATGTCAAATAAAAGTCAAATTGTTGTTTTGATTAACTTATTAAGGTTAGATTAACAACCTATATGTGTTTAAAGCCTTTTATTGAGAAGTGTTGCATAAATTAGAAGTGATGTGCTTGTATCCGAGAAGTCTCGCTAGGGCCAAAAACCCTCGCATGGCATAAGGACTTCGGACCGCAAACCACCTCTAGCCGAGAACTCGCTTCTGACCGCAAACCCTCGGTTCGCAGCCGCAAACCTCGGTCTTATCCACTCGGTGCGAAAACCAACGAATGTGTCCCATCATCGATTTCGTCCCTATACATATGGGAGGACCGAAATCACTTCCTCACTTCTACACTTCTAACCGAAAACTCAAGCTTTTCTCTCAAACACATCAACCGAAAACCCCTCATTCTCTCTGAACTATCATCCAGAAAAGGCTTGAATATCCTTCAGATCTTGCTTAGAACATCAACTGTTCTTCATTTCATCAAGATATCACTTTCCTCTTTGGTGATCTTCAACCGAAAACCCTTGAATCTCCTTGGTTTCACCAAGAACACCAAGATCTTCAAGTGGCCGAAAACCCAAGGGCTGGCCGAAAACTCAAAGCAGCCTTCCAAAATCGCTTCTAACACTCTTATTTGTAAGTGAAACTTACAAATTAGTCTATTTCCTTATCATACTTGCGATTATATTAACTAATAGTATACATATATATTACGTGAAATGCTTTTAGGACTCGTTTTTGTCTCGGGATCTAACTTATGGAAAAACATCCTATATCGAACCTTCAAAAGAATCACTCACTTAAGGTGAGTTCATACCCCTACAATTTACCTTTTTCAATGTTTTTAGGGGGGGATACAAGCTAAACACAATTTAATTGTGTTAACTCTTACATGTGAAAACAAACAAACAAAGGATTTCTTATGCTTATAAATATTGTTAAAAATCATTTTCAAACTCTTTTAAACTAGTTTAGATTTCTGTTTATATCAAAATCATATTCGTTTGTATATTTATGTATAACCATGCTTTAACGGACTTAGGACTATTGCTAAATACCGTAACTCATGTTCCTTGTTTGGTTGTGGGCTTAGGGTAGGATCACTAGTCCGACTGTCGGCTAAATCATAATTATACATGCTAAATATATACGTGAATATTAAATCTCATTTTCAAGAACATACTTAACTCAATTGCATATGTTGGGCAAATGAGTCTTTCCTCCAAATCATTTATAGTTCAAACAAACATACTAGTAAACTATAATAGGTATAGTTTAGAGAACCAACTCATACTACTTTCTAGATCAAAGAAACAATACATGAATCAATACATACATACTATTACTTTTCATTACAAAGTACACTTTTCTCTTACAAGAACAAGAAACATATACATACTATGCGTAAACAAGTTAACTAGAATGTGAAATACTACTTCATGGTACTTAGCAATATCCTTGCTAAGTCATGTTTTATAACCAGAGTCTCCTGGAGGGAGATCGTGAGTTTGTGTATAGATCTATACGGGAATGACAATCCCGCACCTTGGCTGTTAGCTACAGTTGGGACCGGCACGTCTACGGGTGACAAATGTCATTTCTTTTTCGACCCCTGAAGAACGTCGCGTTTTATACTAGTCAATTAAGTATGGTTATAACCTCATTCACATTGAGCATTAACTAAACCAGTTAGGTTTACAAGACAAACATTTCTTCCGTGGTTTTATTTTAAACAAAACTACTAAAAGATATTACCTTCTATCACATACATACAGTGATGTTCGCACATGAACAAGGCATACTATTTTTCTAGTAAAGATAGTTTACAAATACGGAAAACATACAATTATACTATTTCAAGTACAAACATAAATTTTACACTATTTCAAGAGAACAGAAAATACAAACAGTTGGGTCTTGGGTAAAAGACTACTTTTCATTTTAAGTAGAAAATATAGGATTTTCTGGGAAGTATACTAACATTTTCATGAAACAAAGACAAACATTAGACACTAAATACTTATGAACTCACCAACTTAAATGTTGATACGCTATTTCAAAATAACTTGTATTATCAGGGAATCAGTAGACAGGGACACCAGCACAGGTTTTTGAGAAGATTGAGCATGTTCAAGACTCGTCTTTTATTTTTGCTATACATTTTTGGTGTCATACAACTATACAAAGAATACACATGTATTAACTATTTTATTAATGCAATGGATGTTGTTGCTTGTTTTACTATTGTGCATTGTTATGATACTGTACATGACGTCCTCCGCCCCCGAATGTTTCCGCCATCTCGGTTTGGGGGTGTGACAGGTAAGGGTTCCATCAGTAAAATATGACTTTTGACTTGACTATAAGAATCATCAAGTCCAGATATAAACTGCATAAGTTTCATCAGATTAGAGTGCTCTTTAAGTTTAATAGAAGCCTCACAAGTACACTCAGTTAAACTAGTAAGACCATCAAATTCTTTCCATAATGAATCAAGCTTATTGAAGTAATCTGACAAAGAAATTCCATTTTGTTTAAGAGAATTGATCTGTTGGTGAATATTAAACACAACAGAACCATCAAATTTATTATATGTTTCAAAAAGATTTTTCTAAATATCCTCAACAACCTCAGAATAAGCTTGAATCTGATATATAGAATCAGAAATAGAAGACAGAAGCCAAGAACAAACAACAACATTAGCTCTATCCCATTTAGATTTTTTTGATTCATCAACATCACTCTTTTTTAAAGTTCCATCAACAAATCCAAGTTTGTTCCTAGCCCTAAGAGCCCTAGAAATAGAGCTTCTCCATAGTCTAAAATTTTCATTACCAGTTAATTTTGTGGTGACAATAGAAGTAACAACATTATCAGATGGGTGAATGTAGAGAGGATCATCAAAACTAATTTGATCATCCTTTCCACTTCCATCAGGTGGGTAAGTAGAATCACCAACTATAGAAACATATAAAAATAAAGAATAGGCGGGAAGCAATAAAGAAAACAGACACCTGCACTGATCGTAAGTCCAATGGTCACCACGTATCTTGGGGCCCAAGACAACCAGTACAGAGTCAAGGAAAAACAAACAAATATGCAAGGAAACAAAAAATAACTGGTGTACACAAGACAACCAGGATCTCCCAGAATAGAACAATATCAAAAAGAAGAAAAGGAACAAGAAGATCCTCATAGAGATGTCGAGAAATAGCAATGAAGAGCCAACTCTCTTTGTCCGTTCCATACTAGGGTTTATCGGTGACAAAATTTGACCCCTAGAGAGTTATTTCAAACTAGGAGATGATCGACTGTGATCCAGCCGATGAGACTCCAAAAGAGACACCACAACAAACCAATAATATTTTGCAAGATTACAAACAATCTCGCAGTACCAGGATCTAAAGAAATATAAGAAGCACAAATATTCGTTTTGATTTGAAGGAGTAACAATGGAACCCTAAATCGAAAATAATAATCGAAGAAATCAAAGTTTATGTAAGAAACCTAAGGATTCAAAAGAGAAACCCTAGATTGAACAATAATTGTGACGATCTAACCAAAAGAATAGAAAGTAAGAGAGGATTTTGTCACACCCCAAAACCGGAACGGCGGAAACGTTCGGGGTTGGAGGACGTCATGTTCAGTATCACAACAATGCAAAGTAGTAAACAAGCAACAACATCATCCATTGCATTAATAATATAATTTCATACAAGTGTGTTATGTCAAGTTATATAGACACCAAAAATATGCATCAAAATAAAAGATGAGTCTTGAACGAGCTCCATCTTCTCCAAAAACCTGGCTCCGGTACCTGTCTACTGGCGACCTGAGAATACAAGTTATTTTGAAAGAATTTATCAGCTTTAAAGCTGGTGAGATCATAAGTATATTAGTGTCTGTATTTGTATGAAAGTGTTTGTAAGTCTGTAATGTATAAGTTTTGTAAAAGCTTGTAATTGTTTGAACTCTCCTAGAAAACCCTATGTTTCCTACTAAAAGTAGCCTTCTACCAAGGCATCTAGTGTCTGTGTGTGTGTGTCTCTTGTAAGAGTATGTATTTTCCCAAATCTGACTATCATTAACCAAAAATATAGTTTCTACATTATTGTTTATCGTGTGAAAATCACAAAGTGAATGCAATGGGAAAATGAAATAGTACTGTAGTATTGTAATAAGTAACTACTGTTGTACTAACTACCTTAAACCAATTATAATTTAAAGTACCATGTGATCGGCCTATATCCTGCTACCAACTATAGTACGCGACAATGTAAGATGTCGGAGAAAAATGACATTTGGCACCCGTAGACTTGCAAGTCCAACTGTAGCTAGAAGCAAGGTGTAGGATAGTCAATCCAGTATAGCTATACGCAAACTCATACGCTCCCCAATTAAGGAGATTCTGGATACATGAACGGTCATGGCAGGTAGTGCCATGCCCCGTTACGTGGCTCACATAACTGAAAAACTGTATATGTAATGAATGTGCTAGCTGTATTGTATGTTCTCCCTCTGTCTAGCCTGTATTGTAATGTACTGTGTGTACTAGCTGTATTGTGTGTTCTCTCTATCTAGCATGTATTGTAATGTACTGTGTGTACTAGCTGTATTGTGTGTTCTCTCTATCTAGCATGTATTGTAATGTACTGTGTGTACTAGCTGTATTGTGTGTTCTCTCTATCTAGCAAGTATTGACTCATGTATGAACTGACTCATTGTATGATTCATAGTTCTAGTAATAGTATTAGTAATTCACTAAACTACACCTATAGTAGCTTACTAGTAATATGATTTGAATGTATAAACATCTAGGTATGCCTTTGCTACACAAAGGTATTGACTGAATGAAAGAATGAACTTTTATGTCTATATATGTATACATGATATATAACTAATATTTAGACGACATTCGGACGAATAACCAATACCCTAAGGCCACATCCAAACGAGGAAAAGGGAATAAGGCGAGCTAGCCTTCCTAAGTCCTTTAAACATTACTTATATAACTATATATATAGGCATGCATTTGTCAATATAACAGAATATAAGTTTAAAAGAGTTTAATAAAAGTGTTTGACATGTAAAAGAGTTTGTAAAACAGTTTGAAGTAAAACAGTTTGGTAACAAAGTTTGAAAGGTAAGAAAACCACTTGCTTGGTAGTTATTAATCACATGTGATTGATATAATAACTAATATAGATCAACTTGTATCCCCCCCCCCATAAAAGCATTTAAAAACATTTAAAAAGGTTGATTAAGGGGTATGAACTCACCTGTAGTGAGTGGTTTGGATGAATGGAAAGTATAGGATGCTAGGTGTCAAGTGAAGACTTGTACACACTCAATGATCCTAGTTAACATATAATAACACATATATGTATTCAATTAGTCATTAAACAACTAATTAACCAAGTTAAGACATCCTAAGACATGTAAAACACTTTATTTAAGTGTTGAAAGTCCTAAGGATTGCATCTAAGGGTTGCATGGCATGGCATTGGAGTTTATGGCCCAAGAACCACTCCTTATGGAGTTTACGGCCTAAGGTCACTTCCCCCATGAGTTTACGGTGGTAAACTCATGGTACTTAGTGCCATATGGTGACTTAAGGTCTTATAAGTCAAGAATAAGCATTCTATGATCAAGTCCAAGCCTTAGGAAAGCATTAGGTGCACAATAAGACTACTTTGTAGAGTTTACGGCCTAAGGACCACTTCCTTAGGGGTTTACGGCCGTAAACTCTTATAGGGACTTGTTTTGATTGTTGTTTAAGGTCTTAAACACTTCTAGGAAGGATCAAGGTTGGCATCCAAGGCTTAGGAAAGGACTAGGGTTCATTTAGGCACCTTAAGAAGGGTTTACGGCCCAAGAACATCCTTGGCCGTAAACTCCTTTGATCTATTCATTTTTGATGATTTTCAAGTGTTATCAAGTTCATATTAAGCACACAAGAAGCTAGGGCAAGTGTACTTACAAGATAGAAGCTTGATTGGGCGTTTAAGGTCCAAGAACACTAGTGTGTGTTCTTGGTGTTTTGAAGATCTAAGTGAAAATCAACAATGAATGGATGAAATGATGTATAAACACTAGATGATAGGTTATAACAACAAAGCAAGTCAAGTAAAACGTACGTTTTCGGAGAATCGGGTGAAGAACGGGATGCTACTTGAGAGAGAATGGTAAGTGTTCTTGAGTTTGGAAGTTAGGAAGTGAAAGAATGGGGAGTAAACTCATGCCTAAGGCATGAGTTTGCGGCCTAAAGAGAGTTCACGGCCCAAACTCTCTTTGTTTGGCCGTGAACACCAAACCAAGGTGTTGATTGTTCCATGGCTATCCCGATATTCTAGAAATCACTTCCTTTTATCCGTTCGATTCATGAATAATTAAATAAAATACTCAAATGGACTTTAAACTGGCTAAAAATTAGCAGAAAAGTATTTAACTTTTAATTGAAGTTCTGGACTGTAGGGTTTGTATGAACGAAAATTTCGGGTTGTCACATCATCCCCCCGTTAGAAGGAATTTCGTCCCGAAATTAGAGTCTAAGCAAATAAGTAATTACAAATAACTAAGTAAAGAGATGAGGATATTTCAATTTCAATTGATCCTCGCGCTCCCATGTGAATTCAGGTCCTCGCTTGGCGTTCCAGCGAACCTTCACTATCGGGATGCGGCTTTGCTTCGTTCGCTTGACCTCACGGTCCATGATCTCTACAGGTTCCTCCACGAAGTTCAGGCTCTCGTTGACCTCGATCTCGTCGAGTGGGATTACAAGAGTCTCGTCGGACAGACACTTTTTCAAGTTCGAGACGTGGAAAGTAGAGTGTACGTTACTGAGTTCGCACGGTAGGTTAAGTTTGTAAGCTACAGGGCCGATTCTTGCAAGAATCTCGAAAGGCCCTATGTACCTTGGATTTAGCTTTCCACGTTTTCCGAAGCGTATCAAGCCCTTCCAGGGTGAGACCTTCAATAGAACACAGCCGCGCACCTGGAATTCCAACGGTTTCCTTCGTTTATCAGCGTAGCATTTCTGTCGGTCTCTAGAGGCTTTCAATCGTTCACGGATCTGAATGATCTTCTCTGTCGTTTCCCGAATGATCTTCGGACCTGTGAGAGTGCTTTCAGGAACTCGTCCTTTAGCTAGCTGGGTATCACCCACCTCAGCCCAACATAGAGGGGATCTGCACTTTCGGCCATAGAGGGCCTCGACTGGAGCTGCCTTTATGCTCGTGTGATAACTATTGTTGTAGGAAAATTCTACAAGGGGTAAATGAGTATCCCATGCTTTCCCAAAGTCGATCACACAGGCTCGCAACATATCTTCCAAGGTTTGGATAGTCCTCTCACTTTGCCCGTCTGTCTGTGGATGGTAGGCTGTACTCATGTCCAGCCTAGTTCCTAGGGAACTTTGCAGTGATTGCCAGAACCTCGAAGTGAATCTACTATCTCTGTCCGAGATAATGGATATGGGAACACCGTGCAGTCGTACAATCTCCCTAATGTAAGTTCTCGTAAGCTTCTCCATCTTGTATGTTTCCTTGATAGGCAGGAAGTGTGCGGACTTGGTCAATCTATCGACGATGACCCATATGGTATCAAGTCCACCCGTTGTCTTGGGCAACTTGGTTATGAAGTCCATAGTGATCCGCTCCCACTTCCATTCCGGTATTTCAGGCTGTTGTAGTAGGCCTGAGGGTTTCTGGTATTCGACCTTGACCTTTGCGCAAGTAAGGCATTTACTCACGAATGTAGCAATCTCTGCTTTCATGTTAGGCCACCAGTATAACTTTTTAAGATCCAGGTACATCTTGTCTGAACCTGGGTGGACGGAATAACGAGTGTTGTGCGCCTTGTTCATGACCAAGTCTCTGAAACCACCGTGTTTCGGGGTCCAGCTCCGATCCATGAGATAATAAGCTCCGCCACCCTTGACCTCCAAGTTCTTATCCATTCCTCTCAGGGATTCACCCGCCACATTTTCAGGTTTCAAAGCGTCGAGCTGAGCCTCCTTAATTTGTGTGGACAAGTGTGAATGGATAGTCATAGTCGATGATTTGACTCTACGACCAGAATATTCTTTCCGACTTAGGGCGTCAGCTACTACGTTGGCTTTACCCGGATGATAACGAATTTCACATTCATAATCACTGAGTAGCTCGACCCACCGTCGTTGTCTCATGTTGAGCTCCTTCTGGTCGAATATGTGTTGTAGGCTTTTGTGGTCTGTAAACATAGTGCTTTTTGTACCATACAGGTAGTGTCTCCAGATCTTCAGAGCAAACACAACTGCTCCCATCTCAAGATCGTGTGTGGTGTAGTTGACCTCGTGTGTCTTCAGCTGTCTCGAGGCGTAGGTGATGACCTTACCTCGCTGCATCAGGACACATCCGAGTCCTTGATTTGACGCATCGCAGTAGACAACGAAGTCTTCTATCCCTTCGGGGAGGGATAGTATTGGCGCGGTGCACAGGGCTCGCTTGAGCGTTTGGAACGCTCTCTCCTGCTTCTCTTCCCAGTCAAAGGCCACGCCTTTCTGGGTTAGTGTGGTAAGAGGTTTCGTAATGAGGGAGAAGTTCTGAATGAACCTACGATAGTAGCCAGCGAGGCCTATAAATTGACGAATTTATGTAGGCGTCTTCAGTGATGACCAGTTCTCAATGGCCTTGATTTTGGAAGGGTCCACTTATATTCCCTCTTCGCTAACCACGTGCCCTAAGAATTCGACTCGTCGGATCCAAAATTCACATTTCGAGAACTTCGCATAGAGCTTCTCCGAACGTAATGTTTCTAAGACTAGTCGCAGATGTTGACTATGTTCCTCCTTACTACTAGAGTAGATGAGTATGTCGTCGATGAAGACGATGACGAACTGATCCAAGTAAGGACGACACACCCAATTCATTAAATCCATGAATACAGCGGGCGCGTTTGTTAATCCGAATGGCATCACTACGAATTCGTAGTGCCCATAACGAGTTCGGAAGGTTGTCTTCGGAACATCCTCCCCTAGCACTCGTAGTTGGTGATATCCGGATCTTAAGTCAATTTTTGAAAAGAAGTTCGCCCCTTGAAGTTGGTCAAATAAATTGTGACAACGGTCAAATTTCGGTCAAGGCAAAGTCAAACTAAGTCAACAAGTCAAACCGGTCAATTCCCTTAACCCTTGTATGTTAGGGTTTACGTTATGTAATAACTGTACAATTCGCTACTTTAATGAGAAAACATCATTTGGAAAATTCGTGTGTTTGATTTTCCTTAGCCTTTACAGTGCTAAACAACATTGGAAATTTAATAAACCCTACTCAAGATTACTTGACGCTAATAGGATCAAAACCCATACACTACGATATAAATTGACGTTAATAGCAACATAATATAGTACAACGTTATAACTATAATCCAATTAAATTATGATACCATATTAAAATCAAATCAAAGTATAATGCTCTAATTAAATTAAAAGAATCAAACTTGAATGCTATAATTAAACTTCAAATCAAAGTAGATTGTTATAATCAAATAATAACCTATATTTTATAAAACTCTATTTTTATAAACTTTACATTAAATTTTATAAAACTCTTATATTAATTATGTAAAAGATGCTTGTGTTAGTGGGAAATTATGAAGACCACCAAAAGCAAAAAGATTATTCCCATGGTCTCCCACTCACACCTCCCATCCACTTTCCTTTCCTTTTTCTCCCAACACATTATTCTCTTCACCACTTAAACCTTCTCTATTCTTTCTCTCACTCTCAATCTCGAAATTCATCCAAGAAATACTCATATTCCAGCCAAGAACAATCTATTATACTCCAATCTTCATCCCTCTTGAAGCATTCAACAAGGTATGTTGTTAAAAGTTTCAAATTCATACAAGAAACAAATTAAATCCACCAAACTATCTAAAACTCATTTTATGCATAAACCGGATTTTTCTCAGAATCCCATCAATAAAATAAGAAGTTCTGGAAATTTTCAGAAAATAACTTATTTTTATTGAATTACTATAATTATTGCAATAAAGTAGGGCAATAATTCACATAAAATACTTTTTGCATTCAATAAATTCTGGGAAAATTCTGGGATGACCTATATATTGATTAAACATAGTTTATGAAGTTTCATTCATTTATATTACTGTTTACTATTATTTATGATTTTAATGATTAATTAATAATGAAATATATAAAAAATACTTCTCATAGTCACAAATATCCGAAACTTATACAATGGGCTCTATATCATGTTATAAAACTATGGTTAATTTTACAGAATTTTTGGGAATCATTTATTATTTTTCCCGGATTTTGTTGTTGTTTAATCATTAAAGTATTAAATAAATACTAAAACAGTTCAGAAAAATATAAAAATTTTACAGTAATTATTATTGTATGAAATAATGATTTCCTAATAATTTCATAATTTTTCAATACTGTTTACTATTTAAAACCATTTTCCTAAGTATTTAAGCATGTAAAAATGCATTTTAATGATTATTTCATATAAATAATTGTTAAAATCTGTAAATAATTATAATTGGGCAAGTTATTATTTTAATAAGAAATTATTAAAATCTGGCCTAAATTGAAAATATAAATTAATTATGCAAAGTAATTAATTCAATTTAAAATTCATTTAACAAATGAATACCTTAATATTCTAATCAAAATGAATTATTGTTAATTCATCTAATATAAGAATATGTATCTAATTATTTGTATTAATACTCTATTCTCGTTTAGCAGTTCCTAAACCAAAACTATTAATTATATTAGGTTCTACGCCATTTTGACCCGAACCGTCTATCGTACGACACACGCATTTCGTTTTGGGACTAATGTGAGTAATCTACCCCATATTTTATAATTTTCAATACTTTTGGGTGTATCATGTGGTTCTAATATGTTCCAACTTCATTTTATTGTTTTATCACCATTGAGACATTGTTGGGACATTTATACGTGAGTCATTAATTGTATAACTATTGTTTGTTTATGCTACATGTACTTGTAGTGCATTACCATTTTTAGTCTAATCTCCATGACTATGCCCGTATTCTTGAGGTACGTTATGGACAATAATAGCGCTATTGGGTTGACCACCCCACCTTGGGACGCTAAGGTGATTGATCGCACGTGGTTGAGTGTGTTTGATGATTAGATGCTCCATCCTATATATATATATATATATATATATATATATATATATATATATATATATATATATATATATATATATATATATACATATGTGTATATAGGGTGAGGACTTATTGTTGTTGTTATCATTTGTTAATCAATTTTTGATTTATAAACCGTTATCTCAAATACAATTGTTTGCCGACTTCAAAAGAAAACAAATTTCAAATTATAAATGTTTCAACTTCACAATTTTCTCTACTAAAATTAGATTACTCACCAACTCTCGTAGTTGACCTGTTTTTACCCATGATGCAGATTTGAAGAATGAAGTTGATGAAAAATAGGTTGTGCCTTAGAAATCCACAAGACTATTTAAATTTGATGTAATAAATGTTGTTCGTATTTGGATTTGTATTTGTATGTTGTGGATCTTGTTCGCATACTTAGTACTTAATTGAATCTAATCATATTATAACATAGTTGTCATGAGACTTTGAACAATATATCACGCCTTGATCGATTCCGACAAGGATCGGGGTGTGACATAAATCGTCAATACGAGGCAAGGGATAACGATTTTTGACGGTCAGCTTGTTGAGCTCCCTGTAGTCGATGCACATATGAAACGATCCGTCTTTCTTCTTGACGAACAAGACTGGAGCTCCCCAGGGTGAGAAGCTTGGTCTTATAAAGCCCTTGCTGAGCAGTTCGTTAAGTTGACAGGACAGTTCTTGCATCTCTGCAGGTGCTAGACGATAGGGCAATTTGGCTACGGGGGTAGCCCCTGGAACTAAGTCGATTCGAAACTCGACTTGACGTTGCAAAGGTAATCCTAGAAGTTCTTCCGGAAAGATGTCGGGAAAGTCGCGTACCACTGGGATGTTCTGGATGTCTTTCGTTTCTTGGCTCACATCGACCACATGAGCAAGGAATGCGCGACATTCCTTTCGCAAGAATTTCTGAGCTTGAATGCTCGAGATTATACGAAGGTTTGTGCCGGGTTTGTCGCCATATACTACTACAGTTTCGCCAGACGACAGATTAAGGCGTACAGCCTTTTCGTAACACATGATGTCGGCACGATGAAGACTCAACCAATCCATGCCGATAATGACGTCGAAACTTTTAATTGAGACCGGCATGAGATCGATCGAAAATGAATGGCTATCTAGTGTTAAGGTACACCCTATGTATATACTGCTAGTGCTCTCTGTCTTTCCGTTAGCCATTTCTACAGTGAACGGTTCTTTAAGTGCTCGTGATTTTTGCTTAAGTAAATGAGCAAATTTTTGGTTCACGAAACTCCTCTCCGCTCCACTATCAAACAAAATGCATGCATAAGAGTTATCGAGGAGAAACGTACCCATGACCACTGTGGGGTCGGCAACCGCCTCCTCGTGGCCTATGGCCAGCACTCTTCCCACCCTACCGACATTCCCTGCCTTTGGGCAGTCCCTCTTGTAGTGGCCCACCTCGCCACAACCGTAGCAAGCTTGGCCCACACCAGCGTCGGGGACTTGGGTGATTAGTTTTGCTGGAGCCTTGCAGAAGCGGGCAGTGTGCCCCTTCCTGTTGCAGTTAGAGCACTGCATTTCACGACAGGCTCCAACGTGGTGGAAGTTGCACTAATTGCACTTAGGCAAATTTCCTGCGTACTGCTTTACCGGAGCAGCAGCAGCAGCGGCAGGTGCTATCGCAGCATGAACTGCCACGACCCGCTGCTTTTTGGCAGCCTTCTTCTTTTTCTTGTCATCCCAAATCTTCCGCTTGGAATAAGTGGTTCTAGCGGGTTCTGAGATGGCCAGGGTCGTTGTTGCGGCAGGGGTACGAACCCAATGGTCTATGAGCCGCTGTGCCAATCGCTTGGCACTGTCGAATGTAGTGGGGTTTGAAGCCAAAACATTTCCCTGGAATGGAGGCACCAGCCCCCATATGTATCTTTCAATCTTCTTTCCCTCTGTATGAACCATGTTGGGACAGAGGGCCACCAGTTCGTAGAACCTGGCGGTGTAAGAGACTATGTCAGAGCCCTTCATGGTTAGGCTCCACAGTTCCTCCTCTAGTTTTTGGATTTTGCCCCTCGGGCAGTATTCCTCAATCATAAGGTCTTTCAAAGTTTCCCAGCCCATGTCGTTTGCCACTACAAGAGTTAGTGACTTGACATGGCTATTCCACCATGTCAGGGCTTTTCCTTCGAAAGTGCAAGCAGCAAACTTGACTTTACTCGCTGCAGAGCAGAAGCAAATCTCGAAGATCGACTCCGTCTTTTCGAACCATTGCGAGAGGGCAATGACTCCGCAAGTCCCTTTAAAGGACATTGGCTTGCAGTTGGAGAAGTCCTTGTAGGAGCATTCTCTCAAGCGCACAGGGATTTCACCATGATTAGATTGAACGGGTGTTCCTCCTCCAGTGGAACCAAAAGAATGATATTGAGCCATGGCCGTTGCGACAGCCACAGCTACTGCAACATTTAGTGCTGTCGTATCGATTTGAGGAGCAGGTGGTGTTGGTGCGGGAGGATTGCGTCTTGTTGATTTACGTGGAGGCATCTTTTTAATCTATAAGTTTAGAAAGATGAAGACATTGATAAGAATTCAATAGGAACATGATAAGAATGACACATGAACTAACTCTCCATAGCCCAACAACACAAATGAATAGCACGAGTGATTGTAACGAAAGGATTTGGATATCAATTCCATTAGATTATGATATCTGTCAATAATACTGGAATTATAGATGTAATGAGTTTAGGAAAAATGACCTAGAAATAGGTCTTACATCGACCAAGATGGGAAAATTTTGACAGAACTATGACTTAATCAAGACCTAACAGGTCTAAGATTTACAAAGATAGGAAATTAGACTAGAGTTTTTACACAAACTAGGTTATATCCAAAAGAGAAGTCGATGAGACTCTACCAGCGGCGAGAACTACTAGAGTGAGTTCTTGAATCCGACAGAAGACGTTCTATGCCCCTCATACGCCTTTCAGACCTTGTCTGCTGAGCTCGAAGTTCCCTGACTTCAACTTGGGTTTCAACAAGTTCCTTCTGTAGAACTGCATTGCGGACCTGAGTCCTTTCATGAGTAGCCTCTAGTTAGCGAATGCGGACTGTGTTAACGCCAGAGTTGGCGTCAATCTCCACGACTCGGTCGATAGTCGCTCAACCTTGCTCGGTGTTCCGAGCAATCCTACGAACCATGATGGGTAGGACCCTGTCAGCTGAACCTCCCTCAGTGAGGTTGTAGAAGCTTCTGTCTCCATTGTAGGGCATGGGTTGACCCTGTTCCTGACTCCATCTATTCAAGTTTGTGGCCCACAGAGGAGTGGGTCCTTGAAATGTTGGACGAGGGTTCAGGTTTGGGTCTTGAGCAGTTGGGGGTAATTTGTTGACTTCTGGTTCTGAGTCAGAACCATCAGAAAAGCCCCCAGCTTCGTGATCATCCAAAGGGATTGGATGATCATCTCCTGGCTCTTCTCCAAGCCATCCTGCATTGCCGTGGTTGGGATAGTTCAGGTCTCCGGGGATATGGAATCCAACCATGTTATCTACGTGAGAAAAGGGATATAAGAATCTAGCACATAAGTAGTTTATAGTAACACAAAATACTCCTATAGTATTTTAAGTTTATGTTCTATTGTTCTCATTGTGGTATTGTTGGTAACTTTTTAGACTTGTTGCAACCTCACAACCACACTTAGGCACATGCTAGTCAACCCTCGGATAATATAGTTGATCAGGCTATATCTTCCCAGTTTTGACTATATGTCTCTAAGTCTACTTGTGCTGCCCAACAATCGTAATACTTTTGTATTGTCCTAGTGACACTGATTTTAGTATGAATGCAGGCACGTATACTTAATTAAATATTTTATTATTTAAAAGTATCAACTCTTTGTCAGAGTATTTTAATCCCTTTGTATTTATAGTATGTATATCTTTTATGGGTTGATATACTCAATTCACTATAAACAATGCTCTGATACCAATCTGTCACACCCCAAAACCGGAACGGAGGAAACGTTCGGGGGTGGAGGATGTCATGTTCAGTATCACAACAATGCAAAGTAGTAAACAAGCAACAACATCATCCATTGCATTAATAATATAATTTCATACAAGTGTGTTATGTCAAGTTATATAGACACCAAAAATATGCATCAAAATAAAAGATGAGTCTTGAACGAGCTCCATCTTCTCCAAAAACCTGGCTCCGGTACCTGTCTACTGGCGACCTGAGAATACAAGTTATTTTGAAAGAGTTTATCAGCTTTAAAGCTGGTGAGATCATAAGTATATTAGTGTCTGTATTTGTATGAAAGTGTTTGTAAGTCTGTAATGTATAAGTTTTGTAAAAGCTTGTAATTGTTTGAACTCTCCTAGAAAACCCTATGTTTCCTACTAAAAGTAGCCTTCTACCAAGGCATCTAGTGTCTGTGTGTGTGTCTCTTGTAAGAATATGTATTTTCCCAAATCTGACTATCATTAACCAAAAATATAGTTTCTACATTATTGTTTATCGTGTGAAAATCACAAAGTGAATGCAATGGGAAAATGAAATAGTACTGTAGTATTGTAATAAGTAACTACTGCTGTACTAACTACCTTAAACCAATTATAATTTAAAGTACCATGTGATCGGCCTATATCCTGCTACCGACTATAGTACGCGACAATGTAAGATGTCGGAGAAAAATGACATTTGGCACCCGTAGACTTGCAAGTCCAACTATAGCTAGAAGCAAGGTGTAGGATAGTCAATCCAGTATAGCTATACGCAAACTCATACGCTCCCCAATTAAGGAGATTCTGGATACATGAACGGTCATGGCAGGTAGTGCCATGCCCCGTTACGTGGCTCACATAACTGAAAAACTGTATATGTAATGAATGTGCTAGCTGTATTGTATGTTCTCCCTCTGTCTAGCATGTATTGTAATGTACTGTGTGTACTAGCTGTATTGTGTGTTCTCTCTATCTAGCATGTATTGTAATGTACTGTGTGTACTAGCTGTATTGTGTGTTCTCTCTATCTAGCAAGTATTGACTCATGTATGAACTGACTCATTGTATGATTCATAGTTCTAGTAATAGTATTAGTAATTCCCTAAGCTACACCTATAGTAGCTTACTAGTAATATGATTTGAATGTATAAACATCTATGTATGCCTTTGCTACCCAAAGGTATTGACTGAATGAAAGAATGAACTTTTATGTCTATATATGTATACATGATATATAACTAATATTTAGAAGACATTCGGACGAATAACCGATACCCTAAGGCCACATCCAAACGAGGAAAAAGGAATAAGGCGAGCTAGCCTTCCTAAGTCCTTTAAACATTACTTATATAACTATATATATATATATATATATATATATATAGGCATGCATTTGTCAATATAACAGAATATAAGTTTAAAAGAGTTTAATAAAAGTTTTTGACATGTAAAAGAGTTTGTAAAACAGTTTGAAGTAAAACAGTTTGGTAACATAGTTTGAAAGGTAAGAAAACCACTTGTTTGGTAGTTATTAATCACATGTGATTGATGTAATAACTAATATAGATCAACTTGTATCCCCCCCCCCCCATAAAAGCATTTAAAAACATTTAAAAAGGTTGATTAAGGGGTATGAACTCACCTGTAGTGAGTGGTTTGGATGAACGGAAAGTATAGGATGCTAGGTGTCAAGTGAAGACTTGTACACACTCAATGATCCTAGTTAACATATAATAACACATATATGTATTCAATTAGTCATTAAACAACTAATTAACCAAGTTAAGACATCCTAAGACATGTAAAACACTTTATTTAAGTGTTGAAAGTCCTAAGGATTGCATCTAAGGGTTGCATGGCATGGCATTGGAGTTTATGGCCCAAGAACCACTCCTTATGGAGTTTACGGCCTAAGGTCACTTCCCCCATGAGTTTACGGCCGTAAACTCATGGTACTTAGTGCCATATGGTGACTTAAGGTCTTATAAGTCAAGAATAAGCATTCTATGATCAAGTCCAAGCCTTAGGAAAGCATTAGGGGCACAATAAGACTACTTTGTAGAGTTTACGGCCTAAGGACCACTTCCTTAGGGGTTTACGGCCATAAACTCTTATAGGGGCTTGTTTTGATTGTTGTTTAAGGTCTTAAACACTTCTAGGAAGGATCAAGGTTGGCATCCAAGGCTTAGGAAAGGACTAGGGTTCATTTAGCCACCTTAAGAAGGGTTTACGGCCCAAGAACATCCTTGGCCGTAAACTCCTTTGATCTATTGATTTTTGATGATTTTCAAGTGTTATCAAGTTCATATTAAGCACACAAGAAGCTAGGGCAAGTGTACTTACAAGATAGAAGCTTGATTCGGCGTTTAAGGTCCAAGAACACTAGTGTGTGTTCTTGGTGTTCTTGGTGTTTTGAAGATCTAAGTGAAAATCAACAATGAATGGATGAAATGATGTATAAACACTAGGTGATAGGTTATAACAACAAATCAAGTCAAGTAAAACTTACGTTTTCGGAGAATCAGGTGAAGAACGGGATACTACTTGAGAGAGAATGGTAAGTGTTCTTGAGTTTGGAAGTTAGGAAGTGAAAGAATGGGGAGTAAACTCATGCCTAAGGCATGAGTTTGCGGCCTAAAGAGAGTTCACGGCCCAAACCCTCTTTATTTGGCCGTGAACACCAAACTAAGGTGTTGATTGTTCCATGGCTATCCCGATATTCTAGAAATCACTTCCTTTTATCTGTTCGATTCATGAATAATTACATAAAATACTCAAACGGACTTTAAACTGGCTAAAAATTAGCAGAAAAGTATTTAACTTTTAATTGAAGTTCTGGACTGTAGGGTTTGTATGAATGAAAATTTCGGGTTGTCACAGATTCATAGAATACCTCTCTTAAACTGACGATCGACTGAAGAAATCACCAACGAGCGTCGAAAGAGAAGAATTTTGGAGCCTGAAAGCTCTGATATCATCTTAAATATGTAAACAACTCAAGATCTTCCCAACATCATCATTTCATTCACTATGAAACAGATGGTTTATACGTACAGAATACAACTGAAAACCTCACTTCAAACAATCACTCACTCTCTAATATACAAAGAATGAATCATAAGAACAAACTTACAATCTACGAACCCTAATTCAGAACCCTAGTTACAGAACTCAGAGAGAAAATGAGATAAGAAGTGAATGACAACGAATTATCTAAAAAAATATCTCTTCAATATCTTTATATACAACCGGTTAAACCCGAATCAAATAGAGCTTGATATTGCCATATTTATACATATTTTTAGGCAATATTTATTTACATTTTTATTGATATTTTGGTTATTTGCATAGAATAATGGTACTTATAAGGATAAATTGTTATCTGCAGCCAAAGTAAGGCATTTTCGAAGAAAGGGACCAAAATTGACAATACATGGAACATTGGAGACTTGGAGTACAAAAGTTGAAGCAATCCACAGAATTTACCGAAGTCACGACGTGGTCAACATTTTCACGACGTGGCCATGAATCTTCTGGAAGATAAATACGTACGAAGTAAGAATTCTTGCCCGATACGGATAACTCTAAAACCACGACGTGGAGCATCCTTCCACGACGTGGGGTACGAATTTCATGAATATTATAAATTGGCTTGTTCATTACGATTGGAGGGACTTTTGGTGGATTGGAAGGTTTTCAGAAGACGAATTTTAGCAGAAGGGAAGTCTTGGAAAAAGGTTTTCAACACCAAAAGAGTAGAGGTTCATAATTAGTTTAATTGTTGATACTTGAACATGTTTTATATTTTGATTTGTGTTTGTTTAATTATTGTTATGAGCAGCTGAATCTAGTTACTCTTGTTTAGCTAGATGAAGCTTCGGACATATGGTTTAGCTTAATGACTATTGGATTTGATTAGTTGGTGAATTGCTTGTGTTTGATTTGTTATTACCTAGCATGTTAATATTTGTTTCTTTAGTTATTTGAACTCATGTTCTGTGTAGCTTAGTGACCATTAAACTGCATGAACTTGTTTACCTAGTGATTTAGTGAATATTAAATTGCTAGAGCTAGGATCGACCAAAATCTTAGAAAGTAATTGAAGTAAATAAATTTAACTGTGCTAGAGAACATAAATTATGACCATAATTGTGTTTGCCTAATTTTACATAGCAAATTCATAATCTGCAACTTATTCTGTGTTTGCCTGTGTGTGACCATATATAGTTTTACATGAATTAGTTAATATTGGTAAATTTAGACTTAAATTGCTAATACAAAAATAACCAACTTTGATAATCCATAAATGTTAGCTAACCATAAAGAAGAAGTGGATTCGAACTAAACAAGAGTGTTTTAATTAATTGATTGAATTTTGTGACTTAAGTTCATCTGGTCTTGTAAAATCTAGATAAAAACCCCATCTTTGCTCTAAAACTAGGTTAATTTAATAGTAGATAAATTAATTAGTTAACACTGTTCCCTGTGATCGACACCCGACTTACCAAACTATTCTATAATTCGACTAGGTACACTGCCTAGGTGCATTTTAGTTAGTCAAGTTAGTTAGGTTATAAATTATAAAATTAGTGGGTACTTTTTTGCACATCAAGTTTTTGGCGCCGTTGCCGTGGAACGGCTTAGTTATAAATTATTTATTTGCTTTAGATTAATCCATCGTTTTTGTGGTATAAAACCTGCAAAAAGTTATTTTACCAAGCATAGTTTAATTTATTTTTTTATTTTTTTTAGTTACAGGATTCACGACGTGAACCCCTAGTCTCACGACGTGAAAACTGTGAATTCTAGTTTTCTTTGATTTTTAGTTTAATTTTCTATTTTAGTTTAGTTTTACATTTTTATTTTTGTTTTATTTCAGGAGTTCATGACCAGAGGCTCTAATACACCTTTGGTGCCACCGCTTGAAGATCTAGAGTCAGCCCTTCACAAAAAGAAAGATAAGAACGTAAAGGAAGATCAAACACCAAAGAAGACATCCTTACAAGAACTCAAGTCAGTGTTCTCAAAGAAGTCGGGGAAGAAAACGGGAGAGTCAAGTTCATCTTCAAAGGACAAGAGCAAAGTTGAAAACTTAGATCAAATACCTTTCCCAACCGAACCCGAGTATGACTCCGAAACTGAGTTTGGACTTTATACGAGTGAGCCCGAGAACGAGCCAAGAAACGAGATGGCAAACATTGAAGAAATGTCAATGGGAGCTTACAAGAAGCGAATTCGTGAAGATGTTGGTCCAGGTTTAGTACAACCAGCGATACCTGCCACTGCCACATTCGAGCTGAAGGGACATATCCTCACTGCACTAAAGGATATCCTATTTATGGGAAGGATCATGAGGATGCATTTAAGCATCTAGATGAAGTCAACGACATTGCTGACTATTTCAATGTCCCGAATATTAACAGAGACACCATCTTACTAAGGATGCTACCAGTCACTTTCAAGGGAGCTGCAAAAGACTGGTTGAAAGCACTTCCTCCTGGTACAATCACTACCTGGGCTCAAATGCGTGAAAATTTTCTAGATCAGTTTTGCCCACCTTCCAAAATAGATAAACTCAAGAAGGCAATAGCCAACTTTGAGCAACAGACGGGGGAGTCACTATACGAAGCTTGGGAGCGCTACAAGGGATTGTTAAGGAATTGTCCTCAACATGATCTAAATGTTCAACAAGAGATGTCTATTTTCTACGATGGGGTCAATGTTATGACAAGACAACTCCTTGACTCTCAAGGGCCATTGACAAAGAAGAATCCAAGGGAGGTCAAGGAGATATTTGAAGAATTCGCAAGACACTCTCGTGAGTACCACAACCCAAGACAAGATGGAGCAAAAGGTAGTGGGGGTACGCATTCTGAAGAAATGGTTGCTATGATGGCGATGCTCAATACTATGGACCAGAGATTGACACAAAGGGACCGATCAATTCATGCAATTAAAGTTGGGTGTGAACGATGTAATGGACCACACTTGACTAAAGATTGCAACTTGGATGAGTATGGGAACAAAAGGGGTCAAGTTTGCTACTCGAGTGGGGATAAGTATGATGAGGATTGGAGAAAACCAAAGAAAGAGTGGCTGCCATATGATGAATACAAGAAGCAAAAGGAAGAGAAATTTAAGTAGACAGGCCGAGGCTTCTATCAAAAAGAGCAACCACCAGCCGAAAACAAAGTAAACTTGGAAAATATTTTGACCCGATTTATGGAAGTATCCGAGAAAAGGCATGATGATATCGATGCAGTGCTAAAGGAACACATGAATATGATGAAAGAACAGCACAAAATGATGATTGACCAGCAAGCTTCCTTAAGAAATCATCAAGCATCGATTCATAGTTTAGAAGTCCAAGTTGGTCAACTCACTACTTTGGTGAATAACAAATTATCTCCACAACTTCCTGAAAAGAAAGCTCAACCTCATGTTATGGCTATTGATACAGAAGAAGAGGCAATCTCTGAATTTTTGGAGGCACTAGAGGTGGAACCAAAGCAGCCTGATCCAAAACCGAAGAAGCCGAAGCTCGAAGATGAAGATGTTGCTGAAACACCAGACTCACGTCGTGAGTCCGCAATGCCCACGTCGTGGGCCCGGTCTGAACAGAAAAAATCAGAATCCGTTCCTGCTTATCGGCCACCTTTACCATTCCCGTCTCGAGCTAATCTTAGTCCACTGGAAAAGGAACATCTGGAGTTTATTCAGCTAATAAAGGGTATTCCTATTAATACCCCTTTTATCGATTCACTTTCAAGAATTCCAGCATATGCGAAGCTCCTACAAGATCTTGTAGACACCCGTCAGCAGTTGAAGAAGAATTCTAAGGTCATTCTTAGTGAACAAAGTTCAAGGGCTGTATTGGGAGAGTTACCTAAGAAGATGGGAGATCCCGGACGCCTCACTCTTCCATGTGAGTTTGGTAACAATTTGAAAACTTATGCTTTAGCCGATTCCAGGGCTAGCATAAATTTGATGCCTTTTTCGTTCTACCAAAAGCTAAATATTTAGAAAATGAAGGCAACAAAAATGACCATCCACATGGCCAATCGTTCGGTAACACATCTAAGACGAATTATAGAAGACATCCTTGTTAAAATTGGGAAGTTTGTTTTTCCAGTTTATTTTGTAATTATAGATATGAAAGAGGATGCAAATATCCCAATCATTCTTGGTCGCCCATTGTTAAATACTGCTGGCGCTCTAGTTGATGTTCGTGAATCTAAGCTTACACTAAGGGTTGGTGATGATAAGGAGGATTTTGGAATACAAGATGGATTTCAAGGATATGATGTTAAAGGCGAAGTGTTCAATATTGATGAAGAGAATGAACTTGAAGAATTAGAAAAGCTTATGGAAGAAGAAATCAAGACAATTAATCAAGTCAAACGCACTAAACCAAGAGCATCCGTTACGTTTTTCGTTGAAGTCATTGCCTACACAAAACCGACATCTTTATTGAGTGAGGAAAACGATGAGTTGTCAAGTGATGAGGATGAGGCTACTTCCAAGGAGACGGTTCCAATGGTAAAGGAAGAGAAGGTCCCTATTGAGCTAAAGAAGAATGAAGACAAAGTGGAAATAAAAGGAACAAAAAGGAAGTTTGATATACACGAGACGAAAGCTAAAAAAGAAAATTTGAAAAAGGCATACATTAGACGTGTTCAAGAATACAAGCGGCGATGGAAGGAGCAGAAAATCCAGCTAGTGATGGACTCATCTGAAGATTCGACGTAGGAAGCCCGGAGTCTGGCTCACGACTCCATCAAAAAGAAGCGCTTCTCGGGAGGCAACCCGAGTTTGGTTTGCATTTTCTTTTCTTTTCTTTTTAGTTTTTGAGTTTTGATTAGGAAAGTTATCAAGTCATCATCTAAAAACTATTAATTGGTAAAAATTAGTTGTGGAGTGCTTTGGAAATAAATGGAAAACAATAAAAATAAACGAATATTATTAGCTAAACCAATTTTTGTGTCCAGACACCATTCACGACGTGTGATGATAATCCACGTTGTGGACCTGGAAGAAATACGGGGACTGATTTAGAATTGACCAAATTCTTTATTCCCACTAAGTATAAGCAAGATGGACCGGAACAGTTTTAGCCTTATTATAAAAACCACGTCGTGGTATAGCCTTCCACGACGTGGCTTTTAAAAAGAACACGGAGGGTAGGGGGACCAGTCCTTAAACATTTTGACCATATCTTTTTCCCCCATTTGTTTACTGCACACGAACGACGACCTCCTACCCCACAGCCGATTTCTTCCATTTTTCTTCAACAATTCTTGCATTTTCTTGTCTCTTAACTACATTTGGTATGTTTTTCATCCCTTAATTTATGCTATTGCTTAAAATCTATACATCTTACTTGGTTAGCGTTTGTTGTGAAATTAAAAATCCCAAATTGGTTGAATTGGTTAGTATTTTTAGGTTGTATGCCTTTAGATTAGCAAGAGAAACAAACCCCAAGTATAATTTTTGGATGGATTTGATTGTACAGTGTTCGATCTGTGTCCCACGACCTGACTGCGGCCCACGAGGTGGAACGCTAGTCCACGTCGTGTTTCCTGGGTTGTTAGAATTCTATTTCGTTTATAATACTTTGGGTGTTTTTGTTTTGTTTTGGTTTGTTTTTGATGATTTCAAGGATGGGACCTAGAAGGGCTGTTCAACAGGAGGAAAACAACCCGATCGATGTGGCGAGCATTCACCCATTGTATCGGTTTCCACAGAACATTTCTCGGGCTTTGTTGACCACATACGAAAACCGTTTGGGATGGCTCTATAACAGGGAATTTGCAATAGCACCCATTGTGGATTGGGGATGGCTGCGTGGTGTGGGCATGGTTGCAGAATTGGAGAGGTTTTGGACAAAGGTTTACGAGCGGGTTGATTTTTCTTTTACATGTCACGGTTGGAGGAACTTTTTTACCATTCAAGAACCCGTTTATCGGGAGTTATCGATGGAATTTTTCTCTACCGTAATCTTTGAAGAACGGACTATGGACTTTGACTATAACCAGGCACTTGTTTTCCGGTTAGGTGGGGTATATCGAGAATGTAGTCTTCGGGAATTTGCTTGGCGCATGGGGCTATATACGGAAGTGGAGACTCAATCTCCATTATTTGTACCCTTTTTACTAGGGTGTGTTCGGGATTTTGCTCCCGGCATTATGGACGTCCAGTTTTGGCGGACTATCTCCAATCACGAGTACAATACTCGTGATTCTAGTGAGTCACAGATTCGGAACCCCGTGTATCGTTTTCTTCATCGCCTTGTCACCTTTTCGATCAACCACAAGCACCATGGTGATAATGTGTCCATTCAGAATTTGTTCTTTTTGTGGAGTATTGTTACTCCCGGGGTTTGTTGCGACCTTCCCTACATGCTTGCTCGATTTTTGGGGAAGAAAGCGGCTGTTCTAGGCAAGGGAGTCCGATTACGGGTGGACATTTGGTTACCCGCCTTGCCCGGTCATACAATATTTTGACTCCTAATTTTGTCCGGAATCTTACCCGATTCTCGGACAATGATTTGACAATACAAGTATTGGGTGTTATGCGAGTGGTGGTAAATGTCGGGGGAGGATATGTTATACCCCCAGAGGATGATGAGCAACAAGGAGAGCAACCCGAGCAACAACTTCCGGCGAGACGACGAAGGAATGTGAGACCGAGGGGAGATATGGAGCGAGATCGTCACGCAACACCGTATGCGGGTGGAGTACCCACCGACCCGTTTCAAAGTCGGGTTGGTTCTTATTTAGATAATCTTCGCGGTGGGATGACTTATAACACCCAACTTCTTGAAACCATGTTTTCTCACATGGGTGTGGTGCGACCACCCTCCGTGCCTCCGCAAGGCCCTTACATACCGACTTGGGAAGAGCTTTGGATATCGAGGGGAGATGGAGAAGGACCGAGTGGAGCTCAAGGACATGGCGATGATGATTGATTCCCTTATTTGTAGTTTTTATTTAGTTTTTATTTGGTTGTGTTTTGTGTGGTTTTTGAATTGTTTTTAAACTTATGGTTTGTAAGACTTGTATACTATCATGTTACTTTTAGTTTTCTTTTGGTGGCTTTATTCCATATTTGCTGTGGAATCTTGGGAGAGGAAGTCGGGAGTATGAGCGTTTATATTTAGCCAAGGGATGTTTAGAGTTTAGAGCGCGAGTCGAGATCCACAATTGAAAATAAGTGTGGGTGCATCAAAAAGAGAGGATACAGTCAGAAGGGGTCTTTAGAATACTGAATGAGAAGTGTCTTAACTAGTTAAGACATTGGTCAAAATTCCAAGTTGAATGAAGAAGTGGGAAATCATAGTTCTGGATTGCCTGTTTCATGACGTGGCGACTTATTTCACGTCGTGAACCGGTGATCAGTACCTTATTAAAACGCGTTCTTGTGCGACAACACGATGTGGCCTTCTTCATCACGACGTGATTTCTCATTTGTCTAAAATCTGCAGTCCATTGGCGCATTTTCCTTTAGGGCTTACCATGTTTCTTCCAGGGATCATTATGAAGACTATTCCAGATCCTTTCCTCTACCATACATTATGGCGTATGATTTCCCACATTATTCTACACGTCTTGGAGACTTGCACCACTCTTATTGAAGATTGAAGTGTTGACTAATCACTTGTTGTCTAATCTACATATTTCGCGAGTTCGAGGTCCAAGTTCCTATTTAGAAGGACTCCATATTCGACATGCACATTTTATCCACACGATTGGGGTTCGATCACGCCACTAACCCAGGGGAGTCTGTTCCTTTTTCTCCCTTTTATTGCTTTTATTTAGTTTATGCATACAATGAGGGCATTGTATGAAATAAGTGTGGGGTAGGAGGTCGAAAAAGTAATTGTTTAGATTGCTAAAAGTAAATTGCTAGAAATCTTAGGGAATTTAAAAATTTTCATAGGTTTGAAATAATAATCTAATATTAGTTCTAGTAATAATAATCTGAACTTAAGTTGCTAAGTGTTGTGTGGGATGATCCGATGAGAGCTGAAATGTTTAGTTGAGCCGATACACGTTATAGTGCATTTGTGGCCTCCTTTATTCTAGTGAAATCATGGAACAAAAACACAACCTCGATTAGTTTGAGGAATGCGATATGTTTAGCAGCCTGTACCAGAAATGTATCCAGGAAAGCTATGTCTTAGCCAATAAAGGTTGAAGTTAAGCACCCCTGCTTAAGCATGTAGGTTTTGAGTGGAAAAAGTGAGATATTTATAAAAGAAAAAAAAAGAGAGAAATTACCAAAAAGTGAAAAATTGAAGAATTTTTAGAGCATAAAAGTATCAAAGTATGAAGATCAAAGATCGAAAATTCTGAAGTTTCAAAAGTTGAAGATATCAAAATTACACAAAAAGGTGGTGAATTCAAAGAAATCAATATCGAATATATCAAGAAGTGAAGAATTCCAAGAGCTCCATTGTGGTATCAAAAGTTGTAGTTTCTAGATTATGTATGCTTGGGTAGCTTTACAAAAATACTTTGAGGCTAAGTAAGATTTCTGAGGATGGTTTGGAGGGTTGCATAAAATGAGCATTGTTCAAAAGAAGTGGGCCAGTGTTTATGAGGATTGTGAGTATTTAGAATTGAGGGGGGTTATTTAGGAAACATTTTAGACACAAATGCATGCGTTGAGGTCTTGGCATAATGGCTGAGTTCAAAAATGGATTGTTCTATATGATGTTAGTGATGAAGGTTTAAGTTTCAATTAAGTAGATTTGCTTTAGGGCAAGCAAAGCATAAGTGTGGGGTATTTTGATATTTCCATATTTATACATATTTTTAGGCAATAATTATTTACATTTTTATTGATATTTTGGTTATTTGCATAGAATAATGGTACTTATAAGGATAAATTGTTATCTGCAGCCAAAGTAAGGCATTTTCGAAGAAAGGGACCAAAATTGACAATACATGGAACATTGGAGACTTGGAGTACAAACGTTGAAGCAATCCACAGAATTTACCGAAGTCACGACGTGGTCAACATTTTCACGACGTGGCCATGAATCTTCTGGAAGATAAATACGTACGAAGTAAGAATCCTTGCCCGATACGGATAACTCTAAAACCACGACGTGGAGCATCCTTCCACGACGTGGGGTACGAATTTCGTGAATATTATAAATTGGCTTGTTCATTACGATTGGAGGGACTTTTGGTGGATTGGAAGGTTTTCAGAAGACGAATTTTAGCAAGCTTCCACGACGTGGGGTACGAATTTCGTGAATATTATAAATTGGCTTGTTCGTTACGATTGGAGGGACTTTTGGTGGATTGGAAGGTTTTCAGAAGACGAATTTTAGCAGAAGGGAAGTCTTGGAAAAAGGTTTTCAACACCAAAAGAGTAGAGGTTCATAATTAGTTTAATTGTTGATACTTGAACATGTTTTATATTTTGATTTGTGTTTGTTTAATTGTTGCTATGAGCAGCTGAATCTAGTTACTCTTGTTTAGCTAGATGAAGCTTCGGACATATGGTTTAGCTTAATGACTATTAGATTTGATTAGTTGGTGAATTGCTTGTGTTTGATTTGTTATTACCTAGCATGTTAATATTTGTTTCTTTAGTTATTTGAACTCATGTTCTGTGTAGCTTAGTGACCATTAAACTGCATGAACTTGTTTACCTAGTGATTTAGTGAATATTAAATTGCTAGAGCTAGGATCGACCAAAATCTTAGAAAGTAATTGAAGTAAATAAATTTAACTGTGCTAGAGAACATAAATTATGACCATAATTGTGTTTGCCTAATTTTACATAGCAAATTCATAATCTGCAACTTATTCTATGTTTGACTGTGTGTGACCATATATAGTTTTACATGAATTAGTTAATATTGGTAAATTTAGACTTAAATTGCTAATACAAAAATAACCAACTTTGATAATCCATAAATGTTAGCTAACCATAAAGAAGAAGTGGATTCGAACTAAACAAGAGTGTTTTAATTAATTGATTGAATTTTGTGACTTAAGTTCATCTGGTCTTGTAAAATCTAGATAAAAACCCCAACTTTGCTCTAAAACTAGGTTAATTTAATAGTAGATAAATTAATTAGTTAACACTGTTCCCTGTGATCGACACCCGACTTACCCAACTATTCTATAATTCGACAAGGTACACTACCTAGGTGCATTTTAGTTAGTCAAGTTAGTTAGGTTATAAATTATAAAATTAGTGGGTACTTTTGTGCACATCAGAGCTCCATGGAGCACCAGATGACCCGCGAACAAACCCGACACCTGAATAAATTACAATTGATATCCATACAGAATATATAAATTTACATAACACACCCTATATAAGAATTAATGTCAGTTTGAAATATTAAGAGAATATTTTCAACACACTTCTTAGGAGTCATTTGAAACTTTGCAGAAACAATCCTTAAAGATCGAAGAAAACAAAGAATAAATGGCGAAGGTTACTTATAACTTAGTAGTTGGTAGCTTTATCTATAAAATAATATGCACTTGAACAAATATTGCTTGATGTATGTAATGGTATGCACTCGACCAAAATTTTCTCATGTAGTGGGAGTTGTCGGTAGAATTATGAGACTGGGAAGGAGTCAAGTGGCTATTTCGCTACATGAAAGGAACTTTAGACGCATGATGTGTATTTTTAATGCACTAGTTTTTTATTTATAATTCCTAATTTATTGCATCTAAACCACACCTTACAGGCAGTAAACCCGATCGAGTATAGTATAGCTTTGATAAGCAAGGGTGTCGAACACAAGGGGAACGGTAGTGAATTAACATTAGAATGTTTGATTATAGGTTATATAGAAACGCACAAAAGTAATAAGAAAGGTTTTATTAAATTAAATCTCAACCAAACAATTAAATAGTAAATCTCGATAAACTGACAGAAGACAAATCTCTTTAGGTACCTTGGTTTAGACAGATTACATCTTAAAATCATAGATAATTGCACACACAGATTTGTTTATTCATATTCACCGATTTCTAAAATGATTAGATTCATGTTCACTATTACTAATCCTTTAGCAAACAAGTCAATTCAAGCAGTGATCAATTGATTAAACTAACATGTTTCCTAGTGTTTAGTTCGTATCAAGCAAGACTTGTAATAATAGTTAATTAAATTTGTCAATTCAATCAACTTATATGTGGTTGGTCATCACACATGCTCACACATTAACTTACTTATTTTCTAGTTAACCCTAGTTTCATGTTCACTATTCCTAGGCATATAATCTTATGTTCACAAAACTATATGATTCAAGCAATTAATAAGATGTTCATGCAACTCAATAACTTGATATTTAACAGAAAATAATTATCATCAATACATAAGGATCTTTAACAAGCTTAACAAGATAAATTAAACATGAATAAAACAATCCAAATAGCAATTAATCCATAAATCAAGGTTTCATCCAATCATAAACACAAAGCAAATGGTTTTAACACCAAAATCAGAAAGTAAACACATAGTGGCATCACAATACAATGCTAAACATGGTCACGATAACAAACCACATGATTACCGACACGAATACGCTCTCCAATCCCTTAGATCTTTGCTCCATGTCAGCTTAATGGCCCTCTGGCCGCCTTCTAGACCCTCAAAACGGCAGCTATGAAGATTTATTGTCGCACAAGTCGAAGTGGAATATTATAGATTCTCAAAATGGGTGAATGATATGGGGTATTTATAGTTTAATGGAGATGAAATTAATATGCAATATTAGAGTTGGATAGGAATAAGGAAACTAATGGTGGCTTAGGGATTAAGCAAATAAAAATAAGATAAGTGGTGCTTGGGGAATAAGTAACTTGGAGGGAATTTCCGTCCAACTTTTATACTTCATCTTCAAGGCCGATTTTGGATAAGATAAATGCGGAATTAGCAAAAAGGCCCTCTCACATAAATTGTAGGAAATGTCGTCTAGTTTTCAGAACATTTTGAATCTCATCAATTGGACTTATGAGTCATCAGATATACCGGAAACACTGAAGATGGGTCAATCTGCCAACAATATCCTTTTTGCATCTTTTCAGCTCCATTCTTTTCCTTTTGCATTTCAGCTCCCATTTTAACTGTAATTGAATATTTCAAAGCATATTAAGTATCTTTTAGTTCTAAATAACATTAAAACATAGTATAAAATAATAAGAAAACATCATAAATATATGCATAAAATAGACGTTATCAACGCAACCTTATGTTTCAAAAGGAAGAAGATCGTCCTACAAGGCTTCGTTGATGCTGACCCCGGGGGGGGGGGGGGGGGTTGTGTAGATCCAGTAAAAAACACAACATGTTGTGTGTTCATAATTAGGTGAACAACCATCAGTTAGATGTCCATGTTTCTCTTTCAACCAACAAACATAGTATGCTATAACAAGCTAGCAAATAGATCATTTAGTTGAATAACTTCCTATCAAAATTGGGCATGAATCAAGAAGATTGTGTCCTACATTGTGATAAACAGAGTGCAGTTCACCTAACAAAGAATCCATCTTTTCTGAAACATATGAAGATAATGTACTATTTTATTAGAGATTGATAAGAGAATGTACTCTTCATTTGAAAAGATCGTTGGTATGAAGAATCCAACCAACATGTTTACCAAGGAAGTAACGGTAACACCGGATTTCTGGTATGTATTTTAATTATGAATTTTGTGTAATTCTCTCTTGGATTCGACGAGTTGGTGGCCCAACTTGTCGAGTAGAGACGGGATCCGTGGGAAGTTTAAGTGGCCTACTCGACGAGTCGGAAGACTGACTCGGCGAGTTGGTGCTGTTTGAGTGAAACCCTAATTTTGAGGGTTTGCACCCTATTTAAACGCCTTAACTCAGCCTCCTTCGTCCCTTATGCTCCCAGAACACCTCATATCGAAACCCTAGCCGCTTTGAGTAATCTAAGGCCATTTTTGGTGCTTTTGGTGGTTTGTGAAGCTTGGAAGGAAGGAAGAAGCTTGGGAATTCGAGTTGGGGCTTGTAGATCCAGAGATCTTATTCCATCTTCAGCTCAAGCAAGGTAAATTCCCCCTGTTTTGGCCTTTCATTTGGTTGTTCATATTTAGGGCTTAGATTTTGGGTGCATTTAAGGCTTTCTAACCCATTTTCGGGTTTGTGAAGTGATTCATGGGTTTCTACTTCCAGATCTGAGTCATTGGAGGGGTCTCATGGCATAAAGGTGCCAACTCTATGGCCATGAGAGCCCCGTGCACATTGTAAAGCTCCTTTTATGGATTTTTGAGCCAAAGACCCCATGCATGTGCACCAAGTTTGGAACTTTACGTGTAAAATGGACATTAGGAGGCCAGATCTATGGTTTTGAGGTGTTAAGACCCATTTAAATCAACTGTATAGTAATGGTCATGGAGGGACTCGACGAGTCGCTCTTGGGACTCGGCGAGTCGTTATGAAATGACCACCAAATCCCTTCTCTGGTTGGACTAGTGGTTCGGGAAGGAAGTCCCATAGATGTTTAGTCTAAAAAGGGGTCTGAGAGTCATGGGACTCGACGAGTGTATGAACAGACTCGGCGAGTCCAAGGCAATCTCCCAACCTTGAAGATGGACTCGACGAGTTGTTCATACAACTCGGCGAGTCATAGACTGGACACGTTCTTATAAGGGAGATGAACTTGCCGAGTTGAAGGAAGAACTCGACGATTCGGATGAAGATAGTCCCGATGATTTGAATGAAGGAGGACTCGACGAGTTTTCGTAAGACTCGACGAGTAGTGTCGGGGTTGGATCGGGTTAATGGAGCATGGACTCGACGAGTTGGTAGGCCAACTCGGCGAGTCAGGTCAACTGGGTGTTGACTTTGACCAATGTTGTCTTGCTTGGTTTACGGATTGACCCTGTTTAGGGTTGTTTCTTCTGATTGATGACTCGAGGGTTGTCGTGTAGGGATCGAGGGGTCGAGGAGAGCCGACCTTCACACCAAGGACAGTTCAGACACTACACGATATCGAGGTGAGTTACCTTCCAGTAGTGTTGGGTCTACGGCCACAATGTCGGCCCATCAGTAGGAGTTGTATGTTAGATGATTGTCTTTGTGATAATTATCTGGTGTGTTGCTATCTGATATGCTTTATGTGCTAGGATGCTATGATATATATATATATATATATATATATATATATATATATATATATATATATATATATATATAGTATATGGCCCCTAGTTACCGGTTGAAAGAGACCGAATGGGGAAAATAGTACCCATGCATGCCTAGCAGTGTGAATATGATATGTTATTATGTGATAGTTGTAGGGGATGAAATAGTCCCCGGTTACCGGTTGAAAGATATCGAAGGCAGTTACCGGTTGAAAGATACCGAAGGCAGTTACCGGTTGAAAGATACCGAAGGCAGTTACCGGTTGAAAGATACCGAGGGACAGGCATTATGTGGTATGATGGGGGAACTCACTAAGCTTTGTGCTTACAGTTTACAGTTTTGGTTTCAGGTACCTCTTCAGCGAAGGGGAAGGAGCCGGTGCGGTAGAGGCACATCACACACACACTGGATTCCGCACTATGATATTCTTGGGAATGTACTCTGATTTTATTACTATTGATATGGTTTTGAGACACGTTGTTGCAGTTTATAAATTGATTTGACATTGGTAGTGTTTTGGTAAACTATTTTATGAGTAACTTAATCAAAAATGAAATTTTCGGTCTTGAAAATTGGGACGTTACAAGTTGGTATCAGAGCCTTGGTTTGAGGGATTCGGGTACACTCTTGAGTGTGTCTGGACTCAAACTGAGGACTTGGTATAATTTTTTTTCAGAAAAAGGAAAATCATTTTTATAAAAGAAGTTTGAAAAGAGAAAAGAACTTCGAAAGAGAACAAGATGTGTGATGTGCGCGACCGACCGAGATCAAGTAAGTTTTCCCCAAGATACCCATACTTGTTATGTTATGATATGATATGATTACGAGAACTGCATACTAGATTAGGGCTAGAGGATCTAGGAATGATGCCTTGTATGCATGTTGTATATGAATGAGAATTACATGCTAGATTAGGGCTAAGGATCTAGGGAGATGCCTGATATGCCTGCTATATGTGTTTTTGAGCTGCAAGATGTTACTGATTAGTCAGTTATGCGATAGCTTGGATAGAGGATGATTGGAATGGGTTACTCAATGCTCGAATGTTGTTGCTTTGTGCTTTGGGAATTCTAGTTATTTTTAGCTAACTAGTAAACGAATACGTTAAGTTACATATTGCAAGGACGGAATAATTTCAGAAGGTTAGGTCTCACTCTACTGCGCAGCTCTTGTTTGAGTCCAACCGTTGTGGGGTAGGACCTTTCATTCGAAGAATTATCTGGTATTAGTAATATGTAATGGTATTCGCAAGCTAGTTAGGTAAAGGTAGTCGGGGTTCCTTATGCAGCTGATGGCGGAGAGTAGGTCGGAGAAGTTACCCTAGGGTACGCCTAGGACGAGATTGGAAAAGAGTGCAATAGTAGTAGAAAGGACTTGGTGAAGTCGAAGCAATCCTTGAGGAAAGTACGGATAGATGTGGAAGGTAGTATGGGCCCGTACTACTGAAAGCATAGGATCCGCACTCGAGTCAAGGAGGGCCAAGATAGAACCACGAAATTTGTAGAGTGTTTGATACCTCCCGAGGTTTATATATGATCCTGACAGTTATGTGTTATGTTTCAGAATGGTGATGATCACACGTCATGAAGGATGAGGTTCAGGATCAGGATCCGGTTCAGGATCAGGTACGGGAGCAGGTACCGAGCCAGTTGATGAGGGGCTACGTGAGTTCATTGCTTCTGAGATCACGAGAGGTATCCTTGAGTCGACCCCGGTGATTTTCGGGTCGATCAAGGAAGGGATCATTGAGTTGATGGAGGATCGACTCAGGGCGTTCAGGAGTGACATGGCGGCCAGCCAGTCAGGATCACGCACACTGTCCTTCAAGGACTTCAGAGGCAGTGGTGCACCGGATTTCCATGGGGCGAAGGACCCCATTGTTGCCAGACGGTGGATTGCACACATTGAGTCTGCACAGTTGACTAGCTTCTGCCCCGAGGGGTCGAGGGTTCGATATGCGGCGGGATGTTTAAGGGACAGAGTCAGGGATTGATGGGAGTCGGTTGGCGACTCTCTGGGAGCCTCGGCTATTGAGGTTATGACATGGCCGGATTTCGTACCCGGTTCAGGGCTGAGTTCGCACCTGCTGTGGAGCTCCAACAATTGGCCCGAGAGTTCCTAGATATGAGACAGACGACTGAGACAGTGGCAGAGATCACCGCCAAGTTCCGAGAGAGGGATTTATTGGTGCCCCAGTACGCGGGAGATGAGGATATGAGGAGGACCCGCTATCACGACATGCTGCGAGCCGATATTCGGGAGCATGTCAGTTTTTCAGCTTGTCCTACCCTAGATTCCATGATTTCCAGGGCAAGGGAGAGAGAGACTGATTTGGAGCACATTCGGAAGAGGAAGGAGGAGGAGGGACAGGTTACTGGGGCTTCGGGAAAGAAGCCCAAGGGATTCGACTCTAGGTCGAAGGGCCAGCAGGGCCGGGGCCGCTGTGGGAAGTACGGCAGGTCACACGAGGGGGTTTGCCGTACTGGGCCGGGATCAGGCTGCTATAAGTGCGGCAAGACTGGGCACTTTGGTAGTGATTGTACTACCCCTGCCCCCACCTTTCAGACATCATACCCGATTTGCTTTCAATGCAATCAGAAGGGCCATAAAAGGGCCAACTGCCCTCAGTTGTCAGCAGCAGCGCTAGTAAAGGCGCCAGCTCCAGCGACCCTGCGGATTACCGATGGCCGGCAGGGCAAGGCAGAGGCTCCAGTGGTGAGGAGCCGAGCCTTCCAGTTGACTGCGGAGGAGGCACGCGCCGCACCCGATGTGGTGACGGGTATGATTTATTCTCCCTAGTTTTTATCTTATGTTGCTTATGATATTGATGTGCTATATGTGGGTGCTCTGTTTAGGATCGTTCCATGTGAACGGTATCCCAGTTCAGGTATTGTTTGATTCGGGTACTACCCGATCGTTTGTCTCTCTTGCGCTTAGCAAGAAGTTTCCTGAGTCTTCGGGCATGTTGGATTGCCTTTTAGAGGTTGAGATTGTGGACGACCGGTCAGTGCGAGCATCGGAGGTCTACCGAGATTGTATTTTGAGGCTGTTCGAGGAGCGCTATCTGGTAGACTTGGTTCCCATTCCGTTGGGTGGGAACAAGGTGATTATAGGCATGGATTGGTTGAGCCCCAACGGGGCGGTGATTGACTGCACGCAGCAGTTAGTTCGGATCAGGACCCCGAGTGGGGGACAACTGGTGGTTCAGGGCGAGAGACCACAGCGTGGGCCAGCACTATGTTCAGCAGCGAGGGCTAGGCGCTACCTTCAGCAGGGTTGCGCTGGGTATGTCGCCTGTGTTATGGATACCCGAGAGACGGGTAAGACGATGGTGAGCGATGTTCCGGTAGTGCGAGATTACGCGGATGTATTCCCGGAGGAGCTGCCTGGGATACCTCCGGAGCGACAGGTGGAGTTCAGGATCGACCTAGTCCCTGGTGCGGCTCCGATAGCCAAGGCACCATATCGGTTGGCTCCTCCTGAGATGCAGGAGTTGTCTACACAGCTGCAGGAGCTGTTAGATAAGGGATTTATCAGGCCAAGTAGTTCGCCCTGGGGAGCCCCGATACTGTTTGTCAAGAAGAAGGACGGGTCGCATCGTATGTGCATAGATTACCGGGAGCTGAACAAGGTAACGGTGAAGAATCGTTACCCACTTCCGAGGATAGATGATTTGTTTGACCAGCTTCAGGGAGCATCTTGGTTTTCCAAGATAGACTTGCGATCAGGCTACCATCAGATGCGATTCAGGGATGAGGATGTACAGAAGACTGCTTTTCGGACTCGCTATGGTCACTACGAGTTCGTGGTGATGCCCTTCGGGCTCACCAATGCTCCTGCCGCGTTCATGGACCTCATGAACCGCGTGTGCAGACCAATGTTGGATTGGTCTGTGATAGTTTTTATCGATGATATCCTAGTATACTCCAAGACGCAGGAGCAGCATGAGGAGCATCTGCGAGAGGTTTTGGATACTCTGAGGAGGGAGAGCTTGTACGCCAAGTTCTCCAAGTGTGAGTTCTGGTTGCACGAGGTGTAGTTTCTTGGACACCTTGTCAACCAGAACGGTATTCTGGTCGACCCGGCCAAGGTGGAGGCCGTGATGAGATGGGAGATTCCGAAGTCTCCATCTGAGATTCAGAGTTTCCTGGGATTAGCCGGCTATTATCGGAGATTCATCCAGGATTTCTCCAAGATAGTCATACCTTTGACTCGGCTAACGAAGAAGGCCGTAGTCTTCCGTTGGGGGCCTGAGCAGCAGGCAGCGTTCGAGACGCTGAGATAGAGATTGTGTGAGGCGCCGATCTTAGCCCTGCCAGAGGGCGTGGAGGATTTTGTAGTATACTGCAACGCGTCTATTTCGGGCTTGGGCGCAGTACTGATGCAGAGTGGGCATGTCATCGCCTACGCCTCAAGGCAGTTGAAGCCCCACGAGGCGAACTACCCGACGCACGATTTGGAGTTGGGGGCGGTCGTCTTCGCCCTCAAGATTTGGCGACACTATCTCTATGGGGTTCGATGTACCATTTACACGGACAATAAGAGTCTGAGATACCTCATGGATCAGCCGAATCTGAACATGAGGCAGCGTCGGTGGTTAGATGTGGTGAAGGATTATGATTGTGGGATCCTTTACCACCCGGGGAAGGCCAATGTGGTGGCCGACGCGCTTAGCCGTAAGGCAGCGCCGATCAGAGATATTTGCATGCAGATGACAGTAGTGACACCACTGTTGGAGTAGATCTGGGAGGCTCAGAAGGAGGCTATGAAGGAGGAACATCGGAAGAGCGAGCGTATAGTGGATCAGGTTTCCTCCTTCGACTATGATAGCCGAGGGCTGTTGACCCTTCACCGTAGGGTGTGGGTCCCCTATCATGGAGACGTGCGTCAGATATTGATGGAGGAGGCGCACAAATCCAGGTTTTCTATTCATCCCGGGGCGACGAAGATGTATAGGGATCTTCGTCTGGACTATTGGTGGCCCTGCATTAAGCGGGACGTAGCATGGTATGTGGAGCGGTGCTTAACCTGCAGGAAGGTCAAGGCCGAGCACCAGAGGCCACACGGCAAGATGCAGTCGTTGGATATTCCCATGTGGAAATGGGAAGATATTACCATGGACTTCATCACCAAACTTCCCAGGACCGTGCGGGGAGTGGACTCCATATGGGTCATTGTGGATCGGTTGACCAAGAGCGCCCATTTTATACCGATCCAGGAGAGTATATCGGCCGAGAAGCTGGCCGACATTTACATTCGAGAGGTGGTGGCTCGGCATGGAGTGCCAGTCTCCGTGATTTTCGACAGGAATGTGTGGTTTACTTCCAGGTTCTGGAAGAAGTTCCACGACGATTTGGGTACTCGTCTGCACTTTAGCACTGCATTTCACCCGCAGACGGATGGTCAGAGCGAGCGGACCATCCAGACTTTGGAAGATATGATGCGAGCGTGTGTACTGGATTTCGGTGGTAGCTGGGATACTTACCTCCCATTGGCTGAATTCTCCTACAACAACAGCTACCACGCGAGTATAGATCAGCCTCCCTTTGAGATGTTATACGGGAGGAAGTGCAGGACCCCGATATGTTGGGGTGAGGTTGGCCAGAGGGTCATGGGGAGCACCGAAGTGGTGCTCAAGACGACAGAGAGAATTCAGCAGGTCAGGAGCAGGCTTCAGACTGCACAGAGTCGGCAGAAAAGCTATGATGACAAGCGCCGTTCAGACATGGAGTTCCAGGTCGGGGATATGGTCCTCCTGAAGGTGTCGCCATGGAAGGGCGTCATCCGATTCAGGAAGTGGGGCAAGTTGGGCCCCAGGTATATTGGACCTTTCAGGGTTATAGCCAGGGTGGGCAAGATGGCGTATAGGCTGGATCTGCCAACGGAACTCAGTCAGATCCATAGCACTTTCCATGTCTCCCAACTGCGGAAGTGCTTGGTGGATGATTCGGCAGTGGTACCTCTGGAGGATATTCAGGTGGATGACAGCCTGAACTACATTGAGCGGCCTGTGTCGATCCTCGACCAGAAGTCGAAGGATCTGAGGAACAAGAGGGTCGAGCTGGTGAAGGTGCAATGGCAGCACCGCAAGGGATCGGAATGGACTTGGGAGCTGGAGGAAGAGATGAGGGAGCACTACCCCGAGCATTTTCCAGGTTCAGCAGCAGACTTCGAGGACGGAGTCTAAAATAAGTGGGGGAGATTTGTAACACCGGATTTCTGGTATGTATTTTAATTATGAATTTTATGTAATTCTCTCTGGGACTCGACGAGTTGGTGGCCCAACTCGTCGAGTAGAGACGGGATCCGCGGGAAGTTTAAGTGGCCTAAAATAAGGAAAATGCCCCCTGTTTTGGCCTTTCATTTGGTTGTTCATCTTTAGGGCTTAGATTTTGGGTGCATTTAAGGCTTTCTAAGCCATTTTCGGGTTTGTGAAGTGACTCATGGGGTTCTACTTCTAGATCTGAGTCATTGAAGGGGTCTCATGGCATAAAGGTGCCAACTCTATGGCCATGAGAGCCCCATGCACATTGTAAAGCTCCTTTTATGGATTTTTGAGCCAAAAACCCCATGCATGTGCACCAAGTTTAGAACTTTACGTGTAAAATGGACATTAGGAGGCCAGATCTATGGTTTTGAGGTGTTAAGACCCATTTAAATCAACTGTATAGTAATGGTCATGGAGGGACTCGACGAGTCGCTCTTGGGACTCGGCGAGTCGTTATGAAATGACCACCAAATCCCTTCTGTGGTTGGACTAGTGGTTCGGGAAGGAAGTCCCGTAGATGTTTAGTCTAAAAAGGGGTCTGAGAGTCATGGGACTCGACGAGTGTATGAACAGACTCGGCGAGTCCAAGGCAATCTCCCAACCTTGAAGATGGACTCGACGAGTTATTCACACAACTCGGCGAGTCATAGACTGGACACGTTCTTATAAGGGAGATGAACTCGCCGAGTTGAAGGAAGAACTCGGCGAGTCGGATGAAGATAGTCCCGATGGTTTGAATGAAGGAGGACTCGACGAGTTCTCGCAAGACTCGACGAGTAGTGTCGGGGTTGGATCGGGTTAATGGAGCATGGACTCGACGAGTTGGTAGGCCAACTCGGCGAGTCAGGTCAACTGGGTGTTGACTTTGACCAATGTTGTCTTGCTTGGTTTACGGATTGACCCTGGTTAGGGTTGTTTGTTCTGATTGATGACTCGAGGGTTGTCGTGTAGAGATCGAGGGGTCGAGGAGAGCCGACCTTAACACCAAGGACAGTTCAGACACTACGCGATATCGAGGTGAGTTACCTTCCAGTAGTGTTGGGTCTACGGCCACAATGCCGACCCATCAGTAGGAGTTGTATGTTAGATGATTGTCTTTGTGATAATTATCTGGTGTGTTGCTATCTGATATGCTTTATGTGCTAGGATGCTATGATATATATATATATATATATATATATATATATATATATATATATATAGTAGTGGTAGGGGTGATATGACCCCTAGTTACCGGTTGAAAGAGACTGAAGGGGGAAAATAGTACCCATGCATGCCTAGCAGTGTGAATATGATATGTTATTATGTGATAGTTGTAGGGGGTGAAATAGTCCCCGGTTACCGGTTGAAAGATACCGAAGGCAGTTACCGGTTGAAAGATACCGAGGGACAGGCATTATGTGGTATGATGGGGGAACTCACTAAGCTTTGTGCTTACAGTTTACAGTTTTGGTTTCAGGTACCTCTTCAGCGAAGGGGAAGGAGTCGGCGCGGTAGCGGCACATCACACACACACTGGATTTCGCACTATGATATTCTTGGGAATGTACTCTGATTTTATTACTATTGACGATATGGTTTTGAGACACGTTGTTGCAGTTTATAAATTGATTTGACATTGGTAGTGTTTTGGTAAACTATTTTATGAGTAACTTAATCAAAAATGAAATTTTCGGTCTTGAAAATTGGGACGTTACAGTAACGATGGAGAAGTTGAAGTTGTGTATGGCTTCAAAGAGCCTTCCAAATATTTGAAGCGAAGGCGTAGACGAGAGAGAGAGAGAGAGAGAGAGAGAGAGAGAGAGAGAGAGAGAGAGAGAGAGAGAGAGAGAGAAGGGATTACATAGCTTGGATGATAACAAATTGGTTGATCAACCTCCAGGTGAGAGATTGTTGATTAGTAGAGCCTAATCTTGAGGGAAATGTTGGTAGAGAAAGCTTTGATAGGAAGCAAAGTCTTGACTTCGACCAAGGGAGAAGTTGTGAGGCGAAGCTTAAATGAAAGAAAAATAGTTTGTGAAGCGGCTAAGTAGGCGAAGCTTTGAGAGGGAAGGTATGGACTGAGTCAAAAGGAAATGAAGAGCTTCGAAGTGAAGCCAATAAGCATAGTGACAGTGGCACCAAAGCCAAGCACCAATGTGCAACTACGGAGAAGCGAAACTTATCACTTAAGCTTTGCTTTCAGTGATATCATGCTTCATCCCTTCAGTGACCGAGATGCAGTCCCTGACTATTAGCTTTGTTTTGACCTGGCAACTTAGAGAGTAAGTCAACCATCATGGACCATCCTATGTCAAGAGCCCATGAGCCCAACCCAGGAGAAATTAGGTCAACGAATACTATAAATGAATCTCAATTCTTGTAACCCTAAAAGAGAGAGCATGACATTGTAAAAATAGAAAATACATAAAGTGTATCACATTGATTATCAATAAAAACCACTCTTTAGTTTTGTGTGTGGATGTAGCTTGATTACTTTGGTCAAGTGAACCACGTTAAATCTTTGATCCTTTTGTTCATTGTTAATCTTTAGCATCTTTATTATTGTGTTTCTATTTGTTGAAGTCCCTTAATCCCTAACATAATATATGTTCTAGTGTAGTGGCAGAGCCAGATCAAAAGGGGTATCCTATTTTTTTTCAGGGTAGCCCAATTTTTTTTACGGGGTACTTGGGTTTCCCGGGTTCGGTTTTAAACCCAAACCTTAATCAAATCCTTAGCAAACCTCAAGTCTTGTTATATAAACAGAACCGTGAAAAAAATGTATATATAAACTAATTCCTACAAGTTTAAATTAAATTTTGAAAACCAGATGTCAATGATAAACTTGAATCCACACTTTAATGAATTAAAATCTATACCCAACTAGAATAGATAATATCAATATATGTTGTGTAAGGTATTTATTTAAATAATTTTCTTATATAAAACATAAAATGGAAACCATAGTAGAATATGAAACAATCTCAAAAGTTGAGAGAAAAAAGATGTAAATCATCATTTGAAATGGGATATCACGATTCTTTCCAAGATACAATGCTTATAAGTTAAAATTAAGAAAAAAAGAAAAAAGCGCTGGCAAGAGTCGAATTTGGGATAAAGGGTGTGGAAGACATGCGCACCTTACCACTTGATCTATAATTGTTCTGATTTTAGTCTTTTGCAGTTTATTTAATATGTGAATACCTGCAGAATTAAAACGAAATTTTCCTAAAAGAATTACACTATCGAAAAAAATTTGAGGGCATCCTGGGATCCCCTTGGATCCGCCCCTGTTCTAGTGCCGTTATTTTATGAGGATGATCCTATAATGAAAATAGAAACTGACCTGGATCATAAATGAATGGTTTTTTTTTCTTATATGATGCTACATGCTTTTGTTGATTTTTAAAGAATGCAATGAATTTTCACATGAAATTATTGTGTTTGGTTAGTAGATAAGAATGCAATGAAGCTTTCCTTTCTAGATTAGCGTTTCGGTATATATACATGTTTGGTAAAATGTGTTGCTGTTTCTCGTAATGAATTTTGGAAAAGATATATCATGTTGCATATGTTCATATGTTTCCTCAAAACTTCATTGAATTGTTTATTGGTTACTTTGACTCGGGTCAAAGTCATATAATCTATCAAGCTCCATATTCTCAAATAAAACTGTGAACAAAATTCAAATGTTTATTGCTTAAGAAAACAAATAACCCCAATACAATAAAAGGTTGGGACTATGCATTTTTTCTCATAAATATAAATAACGTTGACAGCTATAAATAAATAATCTTAACAAGAAAAAAAATGAACAAAAAGGTATTCGAAATTAATGGAATATCGACAGAAATATATTTTGGAAGTTATTATCCAATTCGATGAAGATGATCTCAAAATTAATTATGTAACAGAAGTGATATTCATTTTGGTTGATGATTCTTGAAAATTGTAGGTTAATTTCAAGAATCATAAAACAAATAATAGAAGACAAGAAACATGATGGAGTTTATACTTGTTGACGATTCCTTTACAATTCTTTATGCTATCAAACAAAACCAACATGTAATCAATCTCATCTCTCTAATTTAAAATATAGTTAATCTCTCAACTATTTGAAGTTTTGAACTATAATACATATCTTTCTCTCTCTACATGCACCCATATCTCTTCATTTCTCTCTTCTTCTTTTTCTCATGAACAATATATCAAAGAGAAAGAAACGTATATTAGAATTGGGATTTTGGGTTGTTTTCTTCTTTGTAAAAATTGAATCCAAGTGTAGCAATGGTTGTGATCTTGCCTTGGCATCATATTATGTTGCACAAGGATCAAATCTCACTTACATAAGCAAAATTTTCTCTCAAACAATCCTCGAAATCCTTAGATACAATCCACAAATCCCGGGAGGCGATAGCATAGAAACCGGGGCCCGGATTAACGTCCCATTTTCTTGTCTATGTCTAAATGATGAATTTTTAGGCCATACTTTCAAATACGAAACTCAAGTTGGTGATACTTATGGTAAAATTGCTAGTGAAGTTTTTGCTAATCTTACGGATGAGTATTGGGTCCAACGAGTGAATTGGTTTGAAGCCGAACAGATACCGGACTTTGTTGATATTAATGTAACAGTGAATTGTACATGTGGCAACAAACACGTGTCAATGGATTACGGGTTGTTTGCAACATACCCGCTTCGACCCGATGAAGATTTGCAGTCTATAAGTATAGAATCAAGTGTCCCGACGACGTTGTTGGAGCGGTTCAACCCAAGATCCAATTTTAGTGCCGGGTTGGGACTAGTGTTTGTGCCGGCCAAAGGTTAGTTAACTTTTAAACTTACTTTATTTAAGTGGATTATGAATAAAACTAATATATTAATGCGATTTATACATAATAAAGTTATATATATATATATATATATATATATATATATATATATATATATATATGCCCTTGATAATTTTGTTGGTTTAAGATGGAACTTTACTATAGAATGTTGCTTTGAATATTTGAGATTTTTTTGTGCATAATATAAGGTTTTTTTTTTTTTTTTTTTTTTTTTTTTTTTTTTTGAAAAAGGCATAACATATAAGTTAATGTAGCAAATATCATATTGGTAAAAAAAACACTCGAGGCTATTTCTGCATAAGTAAAGAGGTTAATGGGCAATAATCTATGTCTAAATAATAATGTATGTTTTATAGATTTTGAATGAGATTAATGACCATTATATATTTATATTTCAAAAAATAAATGTCATCGTATTATAGATTTTAACTTTATTTATCAATTTAATCTGATAGAAATTGGGAGGAAAAGAAAGAAGACAAACATGAAAGTTGTTAGTGTCTTAATATATTAAACCAAGTTTTTCTTACTTAACTCATTAAGTCATATTGTCAAGATTAAGTAAAAAATCTGTATATAATTGTCAAGATTAAGTGTTTTATTCATTAAGTCTATTAAATAAAAAATGAAACCGATATGCAAAATAAATAAATAAAATAACACAGGAAATGGGTATAAATAGACAAACAATATTATCATTATTTCTTTCTATGTCGTTTAATGATGCAAATTCACCCGTGAAATAAAAATTAAAAGTGCCCTAATAATATGTGACAAACATGTCAAAATATACAAAGAGCATTTTAAATGTAAAAGATAAAGAAATAATCTACAAGTTCAATAAATAAAAACGTACATTTAAATTTACAATAAGAAATTTGATAAAAGTTAAACTATTAGGATAATTTTATCATTTTATGACGAGCATTAGTCTTTTGTTTTTAATTTTCTTCTTACTTACTAAATTAAATCAAATGTTAAAATCCGAAGGATTATACATTATACATATCATTATTTTATATAAACTAGAAAGGTTATCCCCGCTACGCGGGGGCCAGAAGCTTTCAATGTTGTTTCCGAATTGATAAATATGACAGACATAGAAAGTGCAAGGATGAAAAGTCCGGGCTTTGCCCCGGACAAAAAATGTAAAAGTTTTGACTGCAAGGACCAGAAGTGTGAAAATGGCTAAAGAATTAAAAGGGTAGGAATTAGCAACTTTTTAGAAAAGGGATCAAAGTTGTCAAACCGTTAAAGTTTTGTGGCCAAACTTTAAATATTAAAAGGTTCCAAAAAAGTGTAAAAATATTGATTGCAATGACCAAAAGTATCAAAATGGGTAAAGAATAATGAGCAAAGTTGCCAAAAAAACATCCAAATTTAGTATTCCTAACTTCCAACAATAATACAAAGACCAATTCTGCCAAAAAAATGGAAAGTTGAATGGAACACAAACAAAAGGACATGAATAAATTAATTAAAGAAGTACAGGGACCGGATATATAAATCAAGGGACCAAACCTAGACAAAATATGTCAACTTCACTATTCCTTTCTTCCACAACTTTTATATATATATATATATATATATATATATATATATATAATAATAATAAATAAAAACATTCAAACATAAATAATCTGTTAGACGTCAAACCAGAGACTCAAGCGTCCACCTGTTGACTCCAAAAAGACTTATTTCTCTACTTGGATTTGGACCAAGTCGCCTCCCATTTAATACTTCAGAGAGCCAGAGAGGAAAGAAACATTCAAACATAAATAAACTCTTAGACGTCAAACCAGAGACTCAAGCGTCCACCAGTTGACTCCAAAAAGACTTATTTCTCTACTTGGATTTGGACCAAGTCGCCTCAACTATATGTGTTGAAGATACTATAAACCACACTTTCTTGTTCATTTCTGTAGCTAATTCATCAAATTTTCCATCTGGGCATCAAGTTAATTTCTCTAGATTACCTTAAACTAATGCCAAATCAACACAATTTCCCATCTTACGTCTTGTTAGTTTTTCCGCATTCAAGCTCCTACTGTTGTTAATTTCCCTGAATTCGTTCCATTTCTTACCATGAGTAAAATCAAATTTCCAGTACAGTTTTTAGTGTTATTTCTGATTGTTAATCGAATCGAATCAAGATGTAAAAACGAATGCCTTGCTTTGGCTTCATACCGGATGTGGGTAAGATCAAACATCACATTCGTATCGGAAATCTTCTCCACCAAAATCCCCCAAATTCAAAGTTACAACCCCCAAATCACAAATCCAGACACAATTGCTGAGGGTTCAAGAGTAAACGTACCTTTTTCGTGTTCCTGTGAAGATCGAGGTTTTCTGAGTCATCGATTCGTCTATAATGTTAGTCCCGAGAACACCTACTCGTGGATCGCAGGGACTGGCTTTTCGAATCTCACAACTGTAAGTATGTTGAGGAATTACAATACGTATAATGAGTTAAGCATTCCTTTAGGTAGTGAAGTAAATGTTGTAGTGAACTGTTCTTGTGGGGATAAAAGTGTTTCTAAGGATTATGGATTGTTCATCACGTATCCGATTCAAAGTGGTGAGAGTTTGTCCTCAATTGCTAATGAAAGTGGGATTAACGAGAATCTTTTGAGGGTTTATAATCCGAGATCGAGTTTTGGTAGCGGGGATTTGGTGTTCATTCCTGGAAGAGGTAAAAAAAAAAAAATCGTTGATTTTGTCTCTTTTCATTTTTTTTTTCTCGAATAGTGTAAGTTCATGCTTACCGGGCCGGATTGCACGTGCAACTGGCCCAATGAAAGAATGTCTCGGTGCCGGTTTTTATCGAGTCTGGTTTAATAACCGAAAACATTATTATTTTATTATATAGTTTAATAATTTATTAACACTTTTACATTAAACATTATTAATTTATTATATAATTTAATAACAGAATATAATATTGTTAAATCACAGATTTGTATTAATTCTTCTAGAAAGTTACAACGGGAGTGGTAAATATTAGTAAAAAACAAAAAAAAAAAATATTAATCATAATAATCATATAATAATATAAAAATATATAAAAAAACTAGTAAACTAATAAAATACTTTATATATAGAATCTAAATTATAGACTGATAAAATACTTCGATTTCCAAAAAAAGAATCCAAGTGTTGATACTTTCCAGAAAAAAATACATATATATCCTTCGTATATCAAGTTTTCTTACCGGCACATAATATTTGAAAAACAAATGATGCACAATCTTGTTTTAATTTTTGTAATCACCACAGTTGAATCAAGATTAGTGTTGCTTCTTTATCACATATAGGGCGTGTTCGGTACGGAGCGATTGGGAGCGTTTGGGAGCTTCTAGCTTCTAGCGTTTGACAAAACGCTCCGTTTTGAACAAAAAGTATTGTTTGTCACTACAAGCTTGTAGCGTTTAGTTTAGACAAAACGCTCCAAATCCAAATGCTACTTCATGTAACGTTTAACAAAACGCTACAAACTACAAGCTACCCGCTAACAGCTAATTTTGTCGAACACGCCAATAAAAGCTTAAACTTAAACTAAGGATGGGGAAGTGGTGTCGAGCTTACCTCAGCTCACCAAGAATGAACAAAAACTTTTTCCGTGGTTAGGAAGCAGAGAAGAAGATAGGGAGAAGAGAGGAAGAAGAAAGAAAGAGTGGCTCGTGGGAGAAGAGTGATTTTCTCTTTCATCTTCAAGAGATTGTCGAGTTACAACACCGAGCTCATCATGTCGAGCTGAGGAGATGGTGTCTCAGCTCTGTCGATGCAATGTCAAGCCCTACTCCGCATAGCCTAAAAACTGATGATTACTCTTAGGTGTTGTTTGTTTTTCAAAGCGAAAATGTCTGAAGTCTGCGGACCACCTCTACAATCCTCTGTAGCAGAAGAGGTGGACCAAACGACTGCAACATGTAATAAAAAGTTTGTTTGTTTTTTAACGTCTGCGGACTGCTACAATAAGTTAAAGTAATGTGTGAAGATGTTTGAAGCAGATGGTCTAGTGTTGCGCCACGCAACACACGCGCATCAGTTTTTAAGTTAGAAGTCTTCTGAAAAACAAACAGCTGCGAATGGTCAAGTGTTGCGCGTGTGCTACGCGGCGCAACAATAAGTGGTCAGAAGTGGTTTTTTAGAAAAAAAAAACAAACAGCACCTTAGTATAAATGCAAAAATTAATCATATTTTCATATATATATATATATATATATATATATATATATATATATATATATATATAACTATAGCATCTTACTTTCATTTCGTCGTAACATAAATTGTATCAGCTTACAACAATGTTATCAAAATCCAAATACAAAACAATTTAGATTGCAAAAATTAGATAATAATTGATAAATGTAATGTTCTTATAAGATAAAAAACTAAAATACAAATGCTATAATTAAGTAGTTTTCTAAAATTTAAATGTTTAATATTGAAAATACAATGTTTAATAACAAAAAAGTATAAATATAATGTTACATTAAACAAATAATTTAAAGTATATTTCACATCAATGTTACCACGGAAGATTTGTTGCGTAATCTATAGGTTGATAATTAGCGCTTAACGTTCTCTCCTTTTTATGTAATTACAGATCAAAATGGAACTTTTCCGCCTTTGAAGACAAGGTAAACTATAAACCTTGACTTTATTCTATTTAGGGGCATTTCCTCTATTTTATATCTGATTTTGGTGTTTTGTTTTTGCAGCACAAAGGGTTGTCTTCTTTGCCTATTCACTCAATGAAATATATATATCTTTAATTAAGTTCAACTTCTAAGTCAAATGAACAAATTGTACATGGTATATTTAAGTTAATCATGTGGTAGTGGTGATGGTTGGAGCAGGTTTATCCGGCAGTGCCACTGTCGGAGTATCTGTTGGAACGGTTGCCGGGGTTCTTTTGTTGGGGATTTGCATCTACTTTGGATTTTACAGAAGGAAGAGGGTTGCGGAAGGATCATTTCTCGAAGAAAATGCAAACGAACATCATCTTGGTAATCTACTAATTCTATTAATTTTTTTTTTGTTCTGTTTTTTGGTGCTTCTATGAAATTTCATATTGATCTAAAAGCATCTCGAGACCTGATTTCGGATTTAAGCATTTAGGGACATAAATTTTCATTTAAAAACAAAGTCAAAAAAATATTTAATATGATAAAAAGTACAAAAAAAACTTTCAATATTTAAATTATTTTGAAGGTAATACTAGATTTTTAACGATGTAATTTATTAAAATAAATAAAGCTTTACATTAAATAAAATTGATTGTTGGTACTTGACTAATCATATTCATAACCACAATCAAATAACTAGTTAATCAAAACTCAAAAGCATGGATACAGGTGATTTCAAATTTACCTGAATAATCAATTTTTCCAAACAAATTTTTACCAATATTCAAAAATCTTACTCATATTTAAATGTTATTTGTGACAACATAGTACAACTATGTGTCAAAGTGAATATTTCATCTTGTTAGTTGTTTCTAGGAACATAAATGAAAAGAGAAATATTGTGTAAATATATATGCATCCTTTTTACTAATTGTACCACTCTTCTAATATTGTGTTTTTTTGTTCATTTTTTTAGTTTATTTAGTTTTTTATTGTTTTTTTTATTAAGATTATCTTTATTTGATTTATTATTACTATTATTATTATTATTAAAATCTATTATAACTAAAATAATGAAACAAAGTTTGTTTTTATTTATCGTCGGATGTATTGATAAATTGATTATTATAATTGTGTGGTGCATTATAGGTATTATGCGAAACATAAGCTTCGAACACTATACAAGGTTTCCCTTACAGTTCAGACTATTCATATGTTATTTTTCCGATTACAGCTGTGTTATTTTTTCGTTTGGAACATTCGTATGTTATTTTTCATTCGAACTATCCTTGTATTATTTTTTCCTTTTGAACTATCATTGTGTTATTTTTTTCGGTCGGATTATCTATTTTTGTCCAAAAGGAAAAATAACACATTGATAGCTCAAATAAAAAAAATAACATAGAGATAGTCCGAACAGAAAAATAACACATAGATAGTCCATACAAAAAAATAACATATGGATAATTCGATCGAAAACTGTAGTCCAAACGAAAAAAATAACACAATGATAGTCATTTATTCGAACGTCTGCCAATTATTCAAACGTCTTTCAATTATTCAAACGATTGTATGTATAAATATAAATTTGACCCACTCTTTCTACAACACAAATAAATATAGGAAAATAATAATAATAATAATAATAATAATAATAATATTCTAAAGAAAAGACAACAAAAAGACAAAAAAAAAATTTTTAAAAAAAATGGTCAAAATCCTTTTTGATTTAATTAATATTAAAGTAACTAGTTGTAAGAACCATGTATTATATGAGTTAATTTAAAAAAAAATTTAAATATAAAGGTCAAAATATTTGAGAACTTTAAATTTATAAGAAAAATAATGATTTATTATACTGTAAATGTTTTTTATCTTTTAAATTTAAACAAATAATTTAAATAAAGAAAATAAACTAATAAGCTTTAATTTTGAGAATTTTGAAATTAAAATGTAAATTTATTAGTGAAATTAATATCTATTTATTACTATATTTATTGAAATTATTACATTAAAATATTATGTGAAATTTAATAAAATAGAAAAACTCATAAAATGACATGTGGAAAAAAAATTATTCAAAATAACCACAAAATGACATTTGACAAATTGAATGAGAGTGTGACAAGTGGCAAAAAAATCTTTCATTTATTAGAGAGGATTAGAGGGTAATTAAGGATTTTGAGGGATTCAATTAGTAAAAGGGGATACATATAGCAACACTCGAGATATTTTATGGGTGCTACTATATATATCCTCTCACTCACAAAAATTACCAAATTAATGGTTAAACACTATTCCGCTCACAAGGGGCATACAAAGAAATTTGAGGGGTTCATATAGAATTATCCATATTTTATTTGGTCATTTTATCTTGCATTTCAATCACATTTCACCGACCAACGAGTCAAACCCTTGACTCGTTTCCATATCAACTTAAAAAGGGTAGGATAATATTAGAAAAGTGTTGCATGGACTTAACGCTCATTTTTAAATTCTAAACAACATTAAAGTCACGAACGAAAAGGAATTAAATTAAAAGAAAAAAAATAAACTTCTCTATATTTTACTCTAATTGAAAGAATAATGAATAATACAAAAAAAATGTAAGTTTTTGTTTTTTTTATGGATTTAGCTTCGGATAGCAATTTGGGAAGAAGGGTGGAGTCAGGTCATCTTATTGGTGGTGCACCGCCAGGTGTCACCGGTATAACCGTGGACAAGTCGGTGGAGTTCACATACGAGGAGCTATCCAAGGCTACTGATGAGTTTAGCATGGCAAATAAGATTGGCCAAGGTGGTTTTGGAGCTGTTTATTATGGAGAGCTTCGTGGCGAGGTTTGTGTTCTTGATTATTATTATTATTAATATTATTATTATTATTATTATTTTGCTTTTATATTTTACTGTTCGGATAAAGTGTAAATTACAAGTTCCTATCCTTTTGTTTTGTTATCTTTTTTTTAGGATATGGTATAAAAGTTTTATTTTTTGCTTTTTGGGTCCTTAAATCACTTTTTTAACCCTTTTCGTCCTTGAGTTGTCCAAGTTAATAGTCAGTATCATTTTTCATAAATTTTAGGGATTAAATGGATTTACTAGACCAGAAAAACATCAAGTGAACATTTATACCATGTCGAAAAGTGACATAATACAAAGATGGAAAACCTTGTTTAAAAAGTATTTGAGAAAATGACGAGGGAAAAAACAAATTGGGAAACTTTGTAAAAATTTAGGACTTAATGTACCATTTCCATGACTTTATCTATTAAGTTATTTTTCTGTATAAAGTGAAAAGGACACACCCATATATAACTTACTGGATTAAGTCATATCCCTATTGAATCCATTAGCTAAAAGAAAAACAACATGTTTATATTTTTGTTTTGGGAAGTTGATATTGTTTTGGTGTTGGACAAGTACAGAAAGCAGCAATAAAGAAAATGGATATGCAAGCATCAAAAGAATTTCTTGCTGAGTTGAAGGTCTTAACACATGTTCATCACTTGAACTTGGTAATATCTCAAAACTTGTGCACACTTTATTATTCTTTTTGTACCTTTTGAGAAATTATATAGAAACGTAATGGTTTCAAAATCGATTGTCGAATACTTTAACGATGTTCTTGCATTGTTGACCATGAATATTGTCAATCCTTGGTTTAGGGCATGGGTAGGGTCGTTTTGGTTTTTTAGAAACAAGAAAATACTTATAGGGGCCACCATAATAGTGCAAAAGTTTTATATAAGTCACATATCCATAAAAAGTGCAGAAATGGTCATCCAACTTTGTAATCTGTGTGATTTACACCAAATCCTGCCAAAATTATGCTAAAAATGGTTAAATGGTCATTATGCCTTTCAATTTCAATATTGAATTTCAAAGTCATTGAATGGAAATTAGTCTTAAATTCGGAGGTATTTTTTGTTAACATATATACATCGTATAAATTGGTCCTATTCTGTCATGTGCAATTTGAAATATGTATTTACAACCATTTCGAACTTTGCAGGTACGTTTGATAGGATATTGTGTAGAAGGATCGTTGTTTTTGGTGTACGAGTTTATCGAAAATGGCAATTTGAGTCAACACTTGCGAGGTTCATTGGGTAAGGGAGTAACGAAAACAAAAAAAAAAAAAAACCTTGTATAGTTCCATGGTTTTAAAATGTACATGTACAATACAGATATACAGATAAATATATACATATATGCTTGTGCTTATCATGTTTTTAACCACAAAAGTGTAACCTTTGCAGGGAGGCAGCCAATTCCATGGGCTACAAGGGTACTAATTGCCCTTGATTCGGCTAGAGGGCTTGAATACATACACGAGCACACAGTTCCCGTGTATATTCATCGTGATATCAAGTCTCCTAACATTTTAATCGATCAAAACTATCGTGCAAAGGTTTCCATTCCTATTACAACTATACTTTGAAACCTTGAAACAACTCCTTGACCAAGATATCATTGGCTTCAAGCCACCAAAAATGCAAGAAATTGCAATGTAGTTCATATTTATTTGTTTATTACAAATGTCATCCAAATACAAAACTAATGCTATTATTGGGTATATTTTTCAAAATAAATAAATAAAAAGTGAAAAAATATAATGCTGTAATAGATTTTTTTTTTTTTTTGGAAACGGCAAATGATTAAACGGAAGCTTACTCGCATATTTCAACGAGCACCCCGGGTTCGAGCTCCTTTACAGGGCAAACCCAGCCCCCATAGGGGTTTCCAGGGAAAATTTCCTCACATGTGGCACAAGTTTAAGAGGCACTCAAATTGGGTTTTGCAGGGATTGAACTCCCGACCTCTGACCCCACGTGGGTATTAAACCCGGTACCTCTTCCCAGCTAGGCTGGAAGTCATTGGTTGCTGTAATAGATATATATGAAACTAAGATGTTATTTATGATAAATAAATAAATGAAAGTATGTTACAATTACTTCCATTTACCCTTTTACAAAATACAAGTGAGAAAGTCACATATTATCAATATTTTAATACTAAAAACACGTAGGTTGCTGATTTTGGGCTAGCAAAACTTACAGAAGTTGGGAGCGGTTCCTTACAAACTCGTTTAGTCGGCACATTTGGATACATGCCTCCAGAGTAAGTTTTGAGTAAATTTGTACACTATTTTTTCAATAAAGATCTAATGTGAAAAAGGCGAAAATACATAAAGCACAACATATTTTCACCATTTTATCAGTTTAGCAACTTGTACTGATTAAATCATTATACTCTTTTTTTTTATTGTTCAAGAAAACATACTTATTGACCATATGTGGATTATGATCTGATTAAAATGAAAACTTTTGGTGCAGATATGCTCAATATGGTGAGGTTTCTCCAAAGGTTGATGTATATGCTTTTGGGGTTGTTTTATTTGAACTAATATCAGCAAAAGAAGCCATTGTCAAGGCAAATGAATTGTCTAGTGAGTCTAAAGGACTTGTCGGTTTGGTTAGTTCTTAATTTTTTTTCCACATATCTTGTTTATTCTTGACATTAATTCCATATTAACATTTTTCAATGACATTATTTTTATAACTTTGTTTGTATAGTTTGAGGAGGTCTTAAGTTTGTCTAATCCAAATGAAGCTTTATGCAAACTAATAGATCCAAGGCTTGGAGCTGATTACCCTATCGACTCTATCCGCAAGGTGAGTAAACAAAATAATCGCAATTGTGTTTACCTATTCACTAAATCCTTACTTTTGGTTATCGTGATTCTAAATTTCAAAAAGATTTCAAATAAAACCCAAATTGAAGAATCTTATGTATTAATTTTAGGTAATCATGTCACGTGTACAAAAAGTAAATTCATATTTTATTTTATACAATAAGAAAATGTTGCATTTATTTTGATACATTGATAGTAATAAGTGGTGGAATTGAATAACTTCAAGATAAATAAATAAGAAATATGTGTGGAATATGAAAGGGATAGATTGTAGGACACTGACATATTTATTTATTTCTATCAACGTGGGGAATGTATAATTTTTTGAACGACAATAACAATCTCTTTAAATTTATTTTATGCATTCAACGTATTTTTCTTATTACTAACTATAGGAATATATAACTCATACTAGTAATGTGCTTACATCTTTATATACATAAATAACAACATACTTACATTTGTATACTGATGATAACAATATGTAACAAATAAAATACATTACTCATATTGGTAGTAAAATATATGTACATTGTTATTTTTGGTATTATTGGTGAAAAATGTATGTAAGCTATTATTATTTGTAAAAAATGTTGGTACGCTGATATTATGGGAAAAAATATAAATACATTCCAATTATGACTAAAAAATAAAGTGCATTGCCCATATTGGAAAAGAGAGTTTGGTACGTTGTTACTTGTGATTTTTACAAGCTGAAACTGGAAAGCTATAAGTTTAAATCGTTAAAATTAAATTTGTAGATAGCCCAACTTGCTAAAGCATGTACACACGAAAACCCTCAATTGAGGCCAAGCATGCGGTCGATTGTGGTTGCACTAATGACACTGTCATCTTCAACCGAGGATTGGGACGTTGGTTCTTTCTATGAAAATCAAGATTTTGTTCAACTTATGTCAGGAAGGTAGTATAATGTTGTTATGCCACATAAGCATCCAAGTCATACGAGGTTGTGCCACATAAGCAACTAGACATGGTTTGATGAAAACTAGTATAATTCTATTTTCTTGTATATTTATTTGAACTCAATGTAATTATTAGCATAGAGTTATACTTTATTTTTTAACATCAATAAATAAATGTGTCCAAATGTAACATCCCAAATTTATAGAGTAAATTTTTCATTTTATATAAAAAAAAACATTCTAATTTCATTCTCAATAGAGTAAAATAACCATCAGTTCAAACATCATCAAATCATAGTCATGATATCAAAAGTGCGAAACATCTCAAAGAATAAAAGAAGATGTGATGCGATCATGTCGGGCTCTTCCCTTTGCTACCCGAAGCACCTGAAACATTTAAGTTTAAAACTATAAGCACAAAGCTTAATGAGTTCCCTCACGATGCTGTAACGTCCAGGTTTCTGGCTAAGCATTATTATGATGATGTAAGAGTTAGGGTCAACAATTGTAACCTATTTTATGTAATGGAGAAGAATTATTTGAGTATTATGTGATTTAGGTGCGATATACGTGCTTATAACGATATAATAAAATAAGAATAAAATACGCGTCTAAAATAAAATAATAATTAGACCCGATATCTTTGAAGAAAGTTGAAGTAGTTGTGACAAGGATTATGTAGATATAAAGAACGCTGAAATCCAACTTATAACGAAGAAGTTATGACACGTCGAAGTTTCGCGACTAAACCGACACGGCACCGCGTATCGTAAAAAGTGAATTTTTGATAAACTACTTTTTCGCCTTAGCAATCTAGACAAAAGTCATAGTAGACGTTAAACCGAGAGCGTGCATATAGAGAACGTCCAAACCTGACTTCGTTTGATGAAGTTATGATTTTTCTAAGATTCAACATAGAAGTATACAACCCGAAAATCGAATTTTAGATCGATCGACTTTTAGCCGACACAACCTAAATGAGAGTTGAAGATCTCGTTAATAGGAGCTCAACGATATAAGTACAGTTGAAAACAGACGTCGGATGACAAAGTTTTGAATTGTTAACGAACTTTAACTGTGTAAGCCTGTTAAAATATAACTTTAAAAATGAATTCAAAACTAGCCGACGGAGTCTAAACGAAAGTTGTAGATCACATCGATACCTACAAGTGGATATAAATAACGTAAAAAACGGAGCTTGTATATGAAAGTTACAGATTTTAAAAGATAATTAATGTTTGGATTAAACCTCGGAGTGCCACGTGGCAAGATCTGGGCCACAACTTCCTCCCCACGGCTTGGAACAAGACCGCGACACCTGGAAAGCGTATGCCCAACATAACTCGAAGTACGCCCATTGTCACACCCCGCTAAAGCGGAAACACGAAGCATGGCAGTACAAAGGGTCTTATACCAAAGTTAAAAGACAACACCAACCATAATATTAAAAAGAATTATAATGTACAATGACTTTGAACAACTTTTTAAAATAAATACAATGTATTTGAAAGACAACACATGCAAATGCTCCTACAAGTGTTATGTCTCTACGTGCCTCTCACTAGGTGATTCCTGAAAAAACATGTAAAACGAACGTCAACTATAAAAATAGTTGGTGAGTTCACAAGTTAAAAATAATATTGGTTTCATGAATCGTAATCAAAGAGTTGACAGAAGTTTCCATAAATAAAAGTACATTGCTAAAATGAGTAAATAAGTTTGCATAAACAAAGTTCGTTGTCATCATGAGAAATAAAGTACGTTGCCCAAATGAGATGCAACGTTCATATCCTCATGGGAAATAAAGTTCGTTGCTAAAACGAGTAAGCAAGTTTCATTGCTATAATGAGCAATCAAGTTCGTTGCTAAAACGAGTAAACTAGTTTCCAGTAATAAAAGTTCGTTGCTATAATGAGAAACAAAGTTCGTTGCTATAATAAGTAAGCTAGTTTGTACGTATATGAGCCAATAATGAGTTCACAACCAAGCCTGTGATTTATGCCCTATCAAGATCTATGCTTATCGTTCCATAGATGAATATGGTATCATGCACTCAAGCAATTGGGTGAGTGAGGAGTTGTCAATTCCTAATAGCGCTATCCATAATGACCATTGGCTCAAAGAGTTAATGGTTGGAGTAAAGTGTAAGGGACTTAAGACGATAAGGCCTCATGTTTCAAGTTACATAGACATACATAGCAAAATATAGCAATCAAGTTTGATATAGATCAATTTAAATACAACAAACAATAAATAGTTTTTTTGGACATGTTTTTCCACCCCAAAACATAAAAACCAAAAATAGGGGGAGACGTGAATACTCACAATACATTGAGATGATGCAAATGATGCCTTGAACTACGTTCCACTTGTACCACTATCGATTCCTACACGATGTTACACACTAACGAGTCTCTAATCGAAATCTAATACTGGTATACTTACTACTACAATAAAATTATGCCAATATTGTATCAAAATTGTGATATTGATAAGTTATAAACATTTTTCTGTGAAAATTAGATTTCCCTAAATCGATTGTTATATAACAATTTAAGTGGAAATTTCCCATTATTGAAATGTTAAATTTTAACATTTTAGGAGGTGTTCCAATGATTAAACATTCAAAAACTAATTCAATTTAGTTCCAAAATTTCCCAAACTTTGTATTTTAATTCTAACTGAAATCAAAGACCTTAAAATAATTTTTCTTGAATTTTTTATTTTTCTAACTATTTTTCACTATTTTAATTTCTTGAATAATCACAAAATCATGGAAAAATAGTAAATAATCATGAAAAAATCTTATACTTTTTGTGTAACTGTTTCATACCATCCCTAAACTGGGAAAATTATTATATGTTACTTTTGATTAATAAAACCTGGTTTTTGTAATTTAATTGTGTTTTACATCAAGGAATTCTAATTAAATAGAAATTAGAAACAAAAAATCTGTAACATCCCAAAATCGAGACCCAAAAATTTTTGTTTTAAAGTATATTACTTGTCAAAATAGCTAACGTAAAACATCATTTAAATCCTTTCAAATATAAGGTCACAAATCACAAGTCTCAAAATCATTTTAGTAAATAGTATATTATCAGAGTACAATCACAGGTTTCTCAAATGCGGAATTGTTGGATTAATGTCTAAGTCCATAACTATATTTGGTATGTACTTGACCCGACCCGGCATGGTCCATTTGGGTTACACTTCACCGGCACAATTTATATGGATAGTCTTTTGAGAATAGTATATTTATGATTTATATTAATATATTATAAGTTCTAATATATTAATATGGAATCATATTATTTAATTAGTATTGATCAAAAATTAATTTAGAATTAATTAAGTGATCAAAAAAGAACTAATTAAATATGGACTCTTATATATATGGAATGGGCCAAGTTCATTTAGGTTGGGCTAAGCTTTCATGGATGGTCCATGGATCCTATGTAAATGAAAGGTCATGGGTATTAGGGTTTACATGGATGTAACCCTAGTCCTCCATAATATATAAAAGGGTCCTTGGCTCACAAAATTGGTACAAGTGTGTGAAAATAAGAGTGGGCCGATTTTAGTGTGCATACATATTCTCTCAAGTTCTTCCAAGGTGTTTTGGTGATTTGTGATTCCATTTGAGGCTTCCACACTATTGGGGCTAAGCTCTTAAAGCTTGAAGACATCAAGCTACATCAAAAGGTATGTCATCTAACTAGAACTTTGTAGTATAGGTGCTTCATAATATGCTAGTTAGGATGAAACCTTGGAATAGTTAATATTTGCATGTATAATAGAGAAAACATAGATCCAAGGTTTATAGGGTTGCATGTACACCATAGGAGTGTTAGAATGCTCAAAACCCAACAGTGGTGTCAGAGCCAGGTTGTTTTCTGTTATATTGATGCAAATGTTTTATTTTCAAGTTGAAAAAAAAAGGAAAAAAACATGACGTTTGTCAAATTTTAAGATAATTCTTGTTTTGTGAAAAACGAATTATTTGTAAAATTTGAATCATTTGTTATATGAGTTGAATTAGGTCAAATTTAGTAAAAGATAAAATGAGATGATTATTTTATTAGTTTTAAAAGTTTGATCTAAATGTTTTAAGGAGTTACATATTTTGTCATAAAATTTTGGAGCTCAAAAGTTTTTTTTAAAGTTGTGATCTTAAGGGTTTTTGAAACTTCCATAAGTTATGGATATGAAAGTTTTTTTTTTCAAAAAAAATTTTGATTCAAAGTTTTGTTGGAGTTACAAAAATTTGGTGTTAATGTTTTAAAGAATTCCATAACTTGTTCTTAAGTTATGGAACATGGAAAGTTTCATCATAAAACACCATTAATTCCATAAGTTATGGAATCCAAAGGTTTTCAAGAATTACAAAACTTGCCCTCAAGTTTTGGAATTTGAGAAAAGTTTTTTATGAAAAAAAGAATTGAATTCTAAAACTCTTAGGTTCATAACTTAAACAATTAATTAAATGGTTTTAATTTTGAGTTTAATAATTGGAATTATGATGTTTTGTTGAATAGTTCAAATTAACTCTTATGAACTTTATTAATAGTTAATTAAAGCGTTTAATTAAAAGAGTATTATTAATCCATAAATATATGGTTTGAGTTTAATTAAATTAAAAGTCTAGTTTAATTAATAGATTAAACCACCAAGTATTTTAAATGTCTAAAATATACCCTTATACTATTATAATATTAAAAGTTTAATATATTATATGTATAAGAGCAAGTCGTCTTACCATTAGTAGGCCTCATTCACGAAGCCGGTCTATAAGGGGGGTATAAGGTTGCTGCCTATAAAATGGCAGTTTAATGGGTGTCCACTCTCACTCACCGCTTCCTTGACCGGTGGAGGGTCGTTAGCCGAACAGGTAGGACAAGGACTATAATTCTCCCTTCATTATAAGTATAATAATAAATACTAAGTAACTAAACACTTATAAATTCCCAATCTTAGTTACTTAGGAAAATGTGAATAAGGTGCTAATCCATGAAATTACACTTTGCACTTTGTTTAAGTTGTTAGTGGAGCGTGTGTGGTTAACCGGCACACTAACCTGGACTTAACAAGGTAGGCAAAGGGTAACTTAATGTTTATCATAGTATCGTTGGAGCGTGTGTGGTTAACCGGCACATCGATTGAGGGGTAAATATTAAGGGTACCAAGTATATTTGCATGGTTACTTCACACCTTGTTTTGTGATCCTCGGCATCCCAGTCACAAAACCTGAAGGGCACACTCGAGATTGAAACATGCCATTGAAAAGTTCAATGAATCTCAAAAGAATCTAGGAGTTTCAAAACCAATTAAAAACTAATAATACATTTCGTTTATCTTGGTGGAAATTGGTGAATCGTCATTCACCTACCTTCAAATATTTTATAGCTTGGATTACGGCATCCCTCTTCCAAGTTATAAAATAGTTTGTTGGGTCCTAACCTTAATATATCATATTGGGTGTTATATTAAGGACTTAAATCAACTTTACGTGAATTTCTCCCATTGTTGATGTCTGGTTTAGACAACAATGATCTTCCCAAACCAAGCTTTCCTAATGAATATGACTTCCCGAGTTTGACTCATGGAAGTCATACTTCTCTTCCTCCACCTCCTCCAATTATTCTCCCTAACCCACAAGTTCAAGGTCACTCAAGCCCTAATGGCAAGCAAGGTCTATGTGTGATCACATCTTAGAGATGAAGTCACATATTGACAAGCCGGGAGAGTTGGGTGTCAAAGTCTTGAGAAAGTTGGATGTTCACTCACTTTCTAAGTCACATAGTGAGTTCCTTTGGGACTACTATGAAACAGACTATGACATGAACCTTAATGATCATATCTATTTGCTTGGTGCTGCTGAATCAGCAATGATTTGGAACGATAGTAAAGCAAATTTGATTAGAAGATCAACTTCCCAAAAACTTTATGGACAGTGACAATGGTGACACTGGAAATCCAGAAAAAGCATTCTCTTCCCAATGGAAAGGGATTGGCCATAGTCAACCCGGTTGACCAAATGGTAAAGAGAAAGGCTAAGTCTGAGATAGTCCCATTACCAAAGGGTCCATATGTTTATTTTGCCAAAGGAAGGGGTGTTGATTGCAAAGCTGCCAAATTTACCTAAGGATGTTAAAGTCAATAAGTTTGACTCTACATCAGGTAGAGCCCATTATCTAACTCTGTTAAGTTCTATTATGAGATCCTCATTACATGATGTGACTGGGTCACATGTTGATGTTTTAAGAACCAAAGAATACAGAGAAATCTTAAAGGAAGTATATGTTGATTCTGATCGCGAAGGTGGATTTCGATCGCATCAGAATTTTGAGCAGTTGCTTAAGAAGTTATGATATATTGCTAAGGAATAGATAACAACAATTTTCCATGTGGATTGTAAGGATAAGTTTTTCCGCAAAGTTTTAAAATAAAAGAAAATTGTTTAATTTTATTTATTTGAAGTATCCTTACAATGGCATTTGTGGAAAATTGTTGCTTATATGATTCCACTGACAGCAATATTGGAAAATGGATTTGATTCTTTCATTTGTGGTAGTGTCTAAATTTACCAAATCAGGAAAGTTCCTCATCACCCAAGTTTCAATTGGACCGAAACTTGGAATCATGCAAGTTGAATAGTATGATGAATGAGAACTTTCAAGCATTGGAAAATCAAGACTAATTACTTGTTCACATGGATGTGTGAGTCAAGTGAAGGACTAAAGGGATCGAGTACACATTCTTGTGCACTGGTCATGTCCACCACAAAGCTCGTTAAGACTATTTGATTTACTAAAGTTTAGTAAATATGGTTATACTTACAAGTTTAAGTATAATTCTGAAACATTGGAAAAGTCTCAATGTATGGCAGAACGAATGGGAAGAATCAAATTAGGCAGAAAGATAAAAGTTTCTCAAATCTGAAAAGATAGGAGAGTACTTTAGTATCATGTTTGTGATCATCTTAATGATTTAGAAATCATATTACAATTAGTCCTCTAAAGGTCATCTTAGTGCATTCTTATGACTAAGAAGAGGAGTCATGAATTGTTGAAATGGTTAGATCAGGAAGATGAGTCATACTTCGTTCCAAAACAATTCTTAGAGTCATACTCCAAGATTGTAACTTGAGTGAAATATCTTAAAGAAAGGTTTAAAACACTTGTCAAATGTAAGAGTAAAAGTGTCCTACTCTTGTACATTTGAAATTGGTAAGTTGTGATGTTTTGGATAAAACAAAGACTAACTAAGGCCAATTGTGTGAAGTGTTTGTCTTGATAAAGAATCCGCACTATCTCTTGAATATTTGGCAAGATAGTCTTATATGTCAAGAGGATAGTGGGAGTCTTAAAGATCCTAAAAAGAATTTCAAGAACTAATCAAGAATAAAACCTGAGGTTCTTTACTAGCACACGACTTGAGGTTTATAACCTATCGTGTTGACATATTCTGTGCCCATTCCAGTTAAAGTTGGCTTTGCATAGGAGTTCTGAAAGTTCTCAATTGGTTGCATAACAACTTGGAAGCAATGGCAGACCCTGTACTTCCAGGTGGCAAGAAGTTAAGATTGCATAAGTTCAGTCCATATGAGTTTGGATTTGTCATTATCCTTGTCTTGTGACTATGGTTTTGACGATTCACATGGATAAGAACACATACACCATAAAATCTAAGGGTCATAAGGTTTCTCTCCGATTCATGAAAATGATGGTGAGGAAACACTTCCACGAAGTAGATTTGAAGCAGATGGCAAAAGGTCTAAACAATTGAGACTATGATTACGGCATCCCTTTTCATAGTTCTGAAATTGTTTAGACACACATGCATGCTATCTAAGGAAAGGTGTATGATTTTGATAAAGTTTTATTAAAGCATCTCGTATCAGAAATCTAAACTTTGGTAAGAAAGTCAATAAAGTATTGATTTCTAGAAGTCCAGCTGATTTCTGAGTACATGTCAAAGCTAGTGGGAGCATAAGTGTTATGCTAATAATCATCATGTTAGTGGGAGCATGATAATTATTGTTAGTGTTGCAAGTCAGCAATGTTAATTATAGAAAACAAAAGTTTCAATTCGTGAGGCTGCAGGGATTGAAAAAGTTGTTTTGCTATAATTAAGGGAGAGGATATACTTCATTTCAGTTCTAAAGGCTTAGATTGAGACCTTAATCATCTTTAGTCAAGAATATATATATGAATTTCATGTTGGATTGGTTCAACTTAAGGAAATTCTATATATTACGTTCTCAAAATTCGATTATGATTACGGCATCCCTCTTCATAGTCAAAATTTGAAAACATGGCAAATAAAAATATTGTAGCAAAAGACTGGTCTAGAATCATGTCTTTATGTGAGACATCATGAATCGTGTACCATTTGCTTTGGGTACAGGATCGATTGCATGTGCTATAATATTTGTCATTTCTAAATTTTTCCAAATGCCCAGAGGCATTAAGAAGGGAAAAGGTCTAGAATTGGATATGACTAAAATGATTAAGCAATTGTCGAGGACAATCCGAGGTTTACCAAAGATTGGTTGCTCAGGGACAGTTGGAAGTATAGTGCTAATTTTGGAAGGACCATATTGACATATTCTGAAAAGAGGCATCTCTTATTTAGAAGTGATAGTCAAAATGAGAATATGGAGTTGTCTCCATAGGTGGAAGTTATCTGTGTAAGATTAGAAAACTTAATGCAAGAAGCATGTCAAAAGCAATGTACTTTGAATATGAGACTTAGTTTCCCTGGAGTTGATCTCCATTGGAATACCTTATAATGACTGTTGACAAGTCTTTGTGACTTTGTACATATTCATTACAGGAGGGTCAGTGCATATAAGTTTAAAATCTAAACAGATTTCGATAAATGATAGGAATTTGAAATTCTCTCATTTTTCGATAAGGATTTGGGAGTGTGAAATTAGAATCCTTGAAATTATGTTCAATTGGTTTATTTCACAAAGTAAGGATCATAGACAAACATAGAGTGCATACTTGGTGTATGGCAAAACTATTGTTTAAGAAAAACATAGTGTACATGCTTGGAGCATGGGACAACTAGTGTTTTTAATTCAAGTATAAAGTTGATAAAACCGAAATAATGAATAATGAGTAATCAGTATGGTGATAAATAAAAGTGTTTATTTATATTCATAGGGTTTAATACCATATTTGATTCATTTATTCTTGTGTTTCACTTTGCATGTTTTAATACGCATTGGTAACTCGATGTTATAAAATGTGCCTTTGTGTATGATTCAACAAGTAGTAGAACAAGCCATATGAGTCGAAGTTTATCCATTCCTTTTACCTTCGGGATAAAAGCGACATCTGTGGGCCCCTCGATGATTTAGCGATGACACATGTGAGTGCTTGGCCAAGCCAGGACTGATTTGATTTGTTCAATCAGTCAGTCATCATAAATCGAAAATCGGGAAACAACAAATGGACAGAGAGAATGATTATAATCCATGTCTCAGTCCATATGATATCTAGAATGGAGGAATATATGATCCCTTATCTAATGGACAAGTCATTGACAAGGTCAGAGTTCGACAGCGGCTTTAAGAGCTACGATTGCCAGTTGGTTTTAGAAGTCATACTCAATAATAGTTTTAAACTTATCCAAGTGGGAGACTGTTGGATTAATGTCTAAGTCCATAACTATATTTGGTATGTACTTGACCCGACCCGACATGCTCCATTTGGGTTGCACTTCACCGACACAATTTATATGGATAGTCTTTTGAGAATAGTATAGTTATGATTTATATTAATATATTATAAGTTCTAATATATTAATATGGAATCATATTATTTAATTAGTATTGATCAAGAATTAATTTAGAATTAATTAAGTGATCAAAAAAGAACTAATTAAATATGGACTCTTATATATATGGAATGGACCAAGTTCATTTAGGTTGGGCTAAGCTTTCATGGATGGTCCATGGAGCTTTTAACCCATGGATCCTATGTAAATGAAAGGTCATGGGTATTAGGGTTTACATGGATGTAACCCTAATCCTCCATAATATATAAAGGGGTCCTTGGCTCATAAAATTGGCACAAGTGTGTGAAAATAAGAGTGGGCCGATTTTAGTGTGCATACATATTCTCTCAAGTTCTTCCAAGGTGTTTTGGTGATTTGTGATTCCATTTGAGGCTTCCACACTATTGGGGCTAAGCTCTTAAAGCTTGAAGACATCAAGCTACATCAAAAGGTATGTCATATAACTAGAACTTTGTAGTAAAGGTGCTTCATAATATGCTAGTTAGGATGAAACCTTGGAATAGTTAATATTTGCATGTATAATAGAGAAAACATAGATCCAAGGTTTATAGGGTTGCAAGTACACCATAGGAGTGTTAGAATGCTCAAAACCCAACAGGAATATCATGTGTGAATGTGTGATGCGTTGCTACTCCGCCGACTCCTTCCCCTTAGATGAAGAGGTACCTGAAACCAAAGCTAAAAGCCGTAAGCACAAAGCTTAGTGAGTCCCCCCATCATACCCATACCAAATAATGCATAATCTTCGGTATCTTTCAAACGGTAACTGTCGGCATAGCCAGGAGCTGGGCTCCTCCTCGGTATCTTTCAACCGGTAACCGGGAACTAACCTCCCCTTCGGTATGTTTCAACTGGTAACTGAGAGCTACCCTCCTCTTCGGTATCTTTCAACCGGTAACCGGGGACTATTTCACCCCTACTACTGCTAACACATATCAAGCACAGTAAACACATCAAGCATAATAATCATATCAGGCACAATAAACATATCTCATATCAACACTAGATAATTATCACAGAGACAATCATCTATCCAATACTCTTACTTGTGGGTCGGCATTGTGGCCGTAGACCCACTCCTACTAGGAGAGGACTCACCTCAAAGTCGTGTAGTGTCTGCACTGATCCCGATATGAAAACCAACTCTCCTCAAATCCTCAATCCATACGCAACAACTTTTCTAACTTATCAATTCATCCTCGTAACCCTTACAAGGGTCAACTCAAGTCCAAGACAAAGTCAAGGTCAACACCTTGGTCGATGGTCAATCATTTGGTCAAAGTCAACATCTGGTTGACTCGACTTGCCGAGTTGGTCCACCAACTCGCCGAGTCCCCATATCCACAAAATGCCCTAATCCCGTCCCTACTTGTCGAGTCTAGCAAGAGCTCGACGAGTTTGCCTTCAACAACACATCAAACTATCTTCAACCGACTCGCCGAGTTTGTCCTTGAACTCGTCGAGTTCATCTTCATCCATATGAAGGTGTGCAATCTATGACTCATCGAGTTCTCCTTGAACTCGTCGAGTCCATCTTCATGTGGTTGGGACATTGTCTTGAACTCGTTGAGTCTGTCCATCCACTCGTCGAGTCCTATGATTTCCAGGTCCAAAACAAATCCATAGCAGGCTGAGTGTTCCTTCCACTCAACCAAAACTATTTCTAGAAGACGTTTGGGGGAAAAATGCGTCCCGACTCGCCGAGTCACCCAAGCGACTCGCCGAGTCTCTCTTTGTCCAAAACTATACAGTCGATTATAATGGGTCTTAATGCATCAAAACCATAGATATGACCCCCTAGGGTCCATTTTATACGTAAAGTTCCAATCTTGACGTCCATGCATGGGGGTTTTTGGCTCAAACGCCATAAAAAGAGGTATATAAGAAGCACGGGGTGCTTATGGCAACAAAGTTGGCACCTTTTTGCCATAAGGACCCCCAATAGCTCCAGATCTAGAGAGCAACTCCAAGCACACCCACAAAATCCGATTTTAGCTTCTCTAAACTCATAAAAAGGGTAGGAATAGCCCCAAATCAAAATCTAAGAGATAGATGGTTAAGGTTCCAACTTTTTACCTTGAATGAGCTGAGAATGGAGCAAAACCTCTGGATCTTCTTGCTTCTACTTGAACCCCAAGCTTCCTTCCTCTTTTCCAACTTCAAATCACACAAAAAGGTACCAACAAGCTCAAGAACACTCAATAACGGCTAGGGTTTCGAGTTAGGGTTTTCTCTGGGTTGGGAGGGACAATGGAGGCTGGTTTGTGGTTTTATAAGTTGTTTAAATAGGGTGCAAACCCAAATATTAGGGTTTTGTCCAGACAGCTCCTACTCGTCGAGTCGGTCCCCCAACTCGTCGAGTAGATCACTAAAACCCCCGCATAATGTCGAGTCTACTCGACGAGTTGGGCCTCCAACTCGTCGAGTCCCAGAGTAGAATACCAAAATACTTGAATTTAAATACGTACCAGGAACCAGGTGTTACAAAATCACACACTTTTTTATTTGTGTTCAAATTGCAGTAAATATTTTCATAAAAATGTTTCATGAATTTTAGATATGTATTGCCATTTTTCCTTTATTTAGTTCTCTAAATCGATACAAATTCATGACAAATATCAACTAGTTAAGAAAATTCCCCAAACTTTGTGAACTACTGTTATGAAATATATAAAATCTAGGAAAAATATAAAAACTGATTTTCAAACAGTTTAACAAGATTTTTCTGATTTTTGTGTATTTATTCTATCAAAATAGAGATAAATAGAAAAAAGTTTCAAATTTTCCCCAAACTTTTTGTACTGGTGTTAATAGACATATAGAAGCTGAGAAAAATATAAAAGTTGGTTTCCAAATAGTTTAGATATTTGTTTTATTCACTTAAATAAGCATTAATTCGTGAATAATTATTAAACAGCTGAGGAATATTACTAAACTTTTTTGTAAACTTCATATACTGTGTACATAAGTTGGTAAAAAAGCCAAATATGATTTTAATATATAGGAGTCCGATTTTCATAATTTATGTGTATTTAATAAAAATAAATTAGAATAAATAGTAAACAGTTAAGATAATTCCTAAAAAATTTTGTAAAACTGTTTCATGTTGTATATAATATGGGAAAAATATCAAGAGTCATTTGTAAACAGTGGAGTCTGATTTTTGGATTTATGTGTATTTAATCTTAGGAAAATAGAACAAAAATAGCATACAGAAGAGAAAAATCATCCAACTTTTTATATAACAGCCTAAGGTAATATATGACGCTTTGGTAAATTTTCATGAATTTTGGACGAGTAAAACTATTTTTCCTGATTTTAGTCCATTATATATCCAAAATCATGGAAAAATATAAATACATTATGAAAAATCCTCAAAATATTTTTCTGAGTATTAAACATGGTATAGAAGCTGGGAAAGATCATATATGGGCTTTTCACATTCTCTGTTATGGTTTTATGATTTATTGGAACTAAACACAAGGAAATTTAAAATTCCTATCAAACAGTAACCAAAATCGATTAAACTTAATGAGAAAGCTTTATTAACTTTAGGGGTCATCCAAGAATTTATCCATGATTTATGGCCTTGTTTCCTTGTAAAAATGACAATAAATCAAAGAAATGAAAACAACTTTTGGGATTTTCCGGATCTTCTTATTTTCTTATTGGGATTCTGAGAAAATTTGTTTTGAACAGAAAAGGAGATTTAGATTTTTTTATGAATAAAATCCTTTACATGCACTATTAACAATGTAGTTTGATCATCAAGCCTTTAAGCTTGATGTTCATCACATGCATCACGGTTTTAAGACCATGCATGGACATATTTTGTTCATAGTGATGTTTTCAAAGGAAAAACTTGGATGCATGTGGTGGATGAACATTTAAAACTAGTAAAAATCCGTATTTTAGGGTTTGACATAGGTTTTGGTCCTTGGATTTCACCACCAAACAACATGCATGTTGTTCTTGGGTGAAATCCTACCACCATCATCACCAAACTCGACATTTATGGTTATGAACATATATGTTCATAAAGAATGGTGTAAAAGAAGAAGAAAGTGTAGGAAACTTTGTAAAACTTGAAAGAAAAGTGAAGGAAAGTAAAGGATTTTCGTGTCTACCTTAAGAGTAACTTCAAATAATGAAGATTTTGTGCTTGAGAAGTGTTCTTGGCTGAAGAAATTTTGTGGGCTTAGAGAGAGATTTGAGAGAAATGAGTGGTGGAGTGTGAGAGAGAAATGAGAGAAGATGGAGTGTGGAGTTGGAAAAGAAATTGATTATTATGTGTTGGGAAGAGGCTCCCTTGGGAGTAGGGGCCGAATTTTGAATGGGGAAAGAGAGAAAAAGCCTTTCTTAATAAGTGTATAAGTTATAAAAGAGGTTCCTAAATTTTTATAAAAAATTGAATAATTTTGTAAGATATAAATATTTTACTTAGCTACTAAAATCAATTTATATCTTAAATAAATGAATTTATTCATAATTAAATTTATGAATTGTGTAAACTTTGACTCAAATTTATAACTAATTCTTAATATGATTTAAATAAATTAATTTTTGTTTAATAAGCTTAAACTTGTTATAAAGTTTGGACCTTTTTAAAAGTACCACAATTAGTATAATATATCTTGGATTGTTGGCTTATAAAAATAAGATTAATGTTCATGAATTAAATTGATTTCCTTGATTATATTTACACATTTTAATTATCTTATATTGATATTATAAATTCCATACCAAATTTTATGGTATTATAACTCTTTTATAGTTATAAATAATGTTTATAATTCGTTTTTGTCGGTTCATTGGCATTTCAATGTAGTGGTTCCGAGATTCAAGTGAAAATGAGGAATCAAGTATACTAGTCCTAGTTTTCAACTTAGACTTAAGTTCCTACGAGCTTCTAACCTAATTTATACTATTAGGCCAAATGTATGATGAGTGTATATGATTCATTAAAAGGTGTTCAAGTCAAGGAATGACCCAAATTTGAATAGTTGTTACAGTTAAAGTAATTATAGAAGTCATGTATCAATGTGAAATCTAAGTACCGTATCCATTGTTTCTAATTGTTTCCAAGTTTATAGTAGGTTATACATTAGCTTCTAGTTACCAAGTCTAGTATGTGTCGTGCCTATACGTGCATCTAAGTTTATTCAAATCTATAATTGTCTCGAATTTTGACGGTTGTCACACCCAGCGTCCCCTTGCGTATGCCCCACGTATAAGGGTGATCGCAGCCTATAAATAAAAGGCATTTTTCACTCATTTCTCCACACATTCTCAACCAATTCTCTCTCAAACACCCCCAAACTCTTTAAGCCTTTCCCTAGAACCTCCTAGGTGTTAGTAGCGAAGCCCGAAGCGCCTGAAGGCCCCGAAAAGAAGAGCTTTCGGCTCAGAAATTCCGCCCGCGCAGAGCCCGGTTTCTCGCTAAACCCCCCTGTAAGTGAGTTATGCTTACCATAATTTAAGTATAACTTATGTTTAAGTTCATTATCGTTATTATGAACCTATAAAAAAGATTTATCAATGATTCCAAGTCGTTATACTGATTGATCTACTTATGGGGATGATGTATAGGCTGGATTTAGTGAGGTGTTTAAAGTGGGATTTCCAAACAGTATACTTCGTATACCAAACGGACCCTACCTCCGATATGATCTTATCTGGTTGTTCCTTACTTGATAGATATTGAAGTAGAGTTTGAATTAATGATTAATGTAGACTATTAATTATTCGTAATAAATATTAGACTAAGACTTAGTGATAATGACACTAGGTTACGTCAACGGAAATGACAGTCACTAGAAGCGAAGCGTTGCCCGAATTTCGAGTCGTCACTTTAACAAGTGAGTCCATAGTTACTTTCATCTTACACATAGATATGAAATATTTAATATAAATTACGTGCTATATGTGCCTACTAACTATGTGTTGGGTTTTTTATTCAAAAAAACTAGTTTCAAAAACATAAGATTTAGCAACGGAAGACTTTAAAATTAGAATAAACATAACTGAAGTTTATAACCCACCAAGGATATTCTTGCAAACTTTGGAAAGAAAACATGAACCAAATAAGAAGATGGAGAAAATTAAAACCTTTATAGTTCTTTAGATCCTCTTGGGAGGCTTGAAAGTTGATGAAGAATGTGGAACCTTTGAGACACCAACAATGACTCAACTTGATGTAGAATGCTAGTTCTTTTGTATAAAACTCTTAACACTCTTAAGCTTGAAGTTCATAACCAATATGAACTTCAAGAGAGCATATGCAAGTAGTTATTTCTTCAAGTGTTCAAAGCAAAAGAAGAGAGGACGAGAGAGCCAAGAGGCTCACGGTTTTGGTGCATCTCTTAAGCCTTGAGAATGAAAGTCTCACTCTCATATATATAGCATGCACAATACTCATGATTCTTATTTAAATAATCAAAAAGCCATACTCTTATTTAAATAATCAAAGAGCCATTCTCTTATTTAAATATTCAAAGAGCCATTCTCTTATTTAAATATTCAAAGAGCCATACTCTTATTTAAATGATCAAAGAGCCATTCTCTCATTTAAATAATCAAAAAACCATACTCTTCCTTTTTTACCCTTATTTTATAAAATAATAAAAGGAAGAAGGCAAAACTTTATATTTTATAAACCAAGTTTATAAAATATAAACTTTAACTTTTTGGTAAAAGACAAAAGAATTTGTTTAGTCCAAAATGTTGTGCATGACTTATTAATTCATACCATATGAATTATATATAATGTTACTTGCTAATGAAATTTATTATTTCCCATAAATAAATAATTTCCAGTTTAATTATAAAAGTTTAATGAATATTTATTAAAACAAATTTCTAATAAATAATCAATTGTATCAAGTTGTTGTTAGTGTGACTCATTAGTATCATATGTTAATTAGCAATATTACTTTAATATGATTCTTGAGCATACAAGATCTTTTAATCTCCCACTTGCGCAAGATTCATATTAGACTGATATAGACAGTGGTGAACGTCTAGCAACATTTCACTGCCCCCATCAACATACGACTTTGTGCCATTTTATCAACGCCTAATTCCCAAAAAGCTCAAAGCTACAACTGGTGTCTAAGGTACGTTTATCAGTTGTCACAGACATCATGTCAAACATGAGATGTGGATCGCGATCAATCTCATTTGGTGTTCAAATTTTGGTAAGGCACCTTAGATGTCTAACTCTCAACACATAAGATGAACAAATCCCATCTTGACTACATATGCCTCTTGCATAGTTCATACCATACCTGAAAATGGCTTTTATAACTACTCGGTTAAGGACCAGCGTTTGACCATATCTAAGCACATAACTCCCTACACTTAAGTCCCACTATGTATCTCAGGTGTTAAGGATACAAAGATAGTACCTTTCAATCAAGTATCATTCATGATATCGATCAATGAGATGATCTTGATGCGGGTTAGTTGAAATATCGGTTCTCTGACTAGTACCTATGAAAATTGGTTATAACCCATTGCCTACCTTCATCCGGTGAAAGTCAACCAATTCAATTCATATTAGTCTTATTTCATAATTGATCTCACAATTATAATCGACTATGAGCTTTTAGAATAATAAGATAATTCATGGATTAATCATGTTAATATAGAACGCAACAAGTATTGATGTTATGATCATATATCCCATGATGGGCTTTATGCATAGCAAACAATCCTATGTGTGCATGCAACCCTAATTTGAGGATCTATGTTTTCACTATTAGACATACAAGCATTGAACACAAAAATCTAGAAACCCTAACATGCATCTAATAATTTCAAAATCAACATAAGAAAGATCAGATCATATGCCTTTATTGCTATATAGTAATAACAATGATTCCTTGAAGATCTTGAGCTTTGAGAACAAGTACCACAAGTGTAGTACCTTTAATGGCTCACAAACACACTAGGACAAGAGGATGATTATGAGAGAGGAGAGAGGAGATACTTGCTCGGAATTTCGGCTCTTCTAGGGCTTCTTCGAGGTGAACGAAATCATGAGAACTGGGGGGGGGGGGAGGGGGGCTATTTATAGTGGAGGCAGCTAGGGTTTTCAGGTGGAAAACCCTAATCCCTTAGCTTAGGGCATAATGTCACAATCCGGAAAATTTTAGATCCAGCAGGTCTAAACCCTAACCAAGTATAAGTGAAACCATATTACAATCCTTGTTGCATTGTGTTATTTATAACCATGAAGGCATGATTATAAACTAGTAACTAAGCATGGATTGAAACCTAAGTTAATTTGGGTTAGTATAAAACAACATAAGGCAAAAGGTTAAAGTTAAAACCATGGAATAACACCCCAGATTGGAGTTTTCGGTCTAGGAATCAAGAAAGTAATGGTTTTAGGTCCAAAGATTCTAGAAACACATTGATTTCGGTTTGTAGAATCTAATTCATAAAGTGTTTACGGTTGTTAATTCAAGGAACATATATTTTTCGGTTTGCCATGGCTGAAATCAACTCCTGAATGGCCGAAATCACAAGGCTAGGTCCATTAAGGACCGAAAACCAAAAGCCTAAGGCCTTTTAAGGCCGAAAACACAATCCTTTATATATATATATATATATATATATATATATATATATATATATATATATATATATATATATATATATATATGTTCAACCTGAACTAATTTAATTTCTCAATTCCCAAACCGTAAACATCTCAAATTTGCTTTCAAGTATCATCCGTAAACCCCACATATTCATAAGAATTTTGCCCAAATCTTCTTATTTTCACCAAGAACACCAAGAACAACCTTCATATCTTCAAGCTTCCCTCAAGAACACCAAGCACATCTTCAAATATTCATATTTTATCCAAGAACACCAACTCCAAATAATTCCTAATAAATTTTGTAAGTATTTCTTACATTTAGTGTTGTCTAACACTTTAAATTATTATTTAAATTATTTCATTAATTTAAATATGATATCGTGTATAAATATTATTAGGATAAAACTACTTTCACGTATTCTAACCCAGGGATCCTTCGCAATCACTTCGCATCCGAACTAGCACCCATATTCGAGGTGAGTTCATACCCCCATATTTTTCCAAGCTTTTTCAATGTTTTTAAGGGGGGGGGGGGGGGGGGGGGAATACAAGTAAAACACAAGAAATATTGTGTTAAGATTTTTAATTATTTCAAGCTATTTAAAATTATTTTCGTTCTTGTTTGTCTTAAAGATATATATATATATATATATATATATATATATATATATATCTATATATATATAAGATTCAACAGGCTTAGGACTGGTGTTTCCGCCTTAACTCCTGTTCCTCGTCTGGTTGTGGGCTTAGGGAAGAATCACTTGTCCGACTGCCTTTTTAATCTAAATTATATATATATATATATATATATATATATATATATATATATATATATATATAAGTATAAAACTTATTGAAATAAAACTATAGCCCTTTTGTAACATGCCGAGCAAAAGGGAATCTTTCTTAAATATTTATTGCTGTCATATAAACTATAATAGGTATAGTTTAAGGAACTTATATACCATTTTTACTAAGTCGGGTAACAATACCAAATCAAACATTTAAATTATAATAGGTATAATTTATGAGTCTTTTCACAATATTTGTCATCATAGACCTTTCTAGGGAAAAGCTACATGTTATTTACTAAAAGGTTTTTCACTTATTACTCGTAAACTCGTTGAAGCAATTGGTGAGACGTCTTCGCGTACTTATCTAAGTACCAACCAAGTCCTGAAATTATAACCAAAGTGTCCTGGAGGGAGAGCGTGAATTTATGTATAGATCTATACGAGACTGACAATCCCGCATCTTAATTGTTAGCTATAGTTAGGCCGACAGGCTTGGGGTGACAAATGTCATTAACGATGCCGACGCCTGAAGAACGTCGTATCAGGCCATCCGTCATATTAGTATGGTTATAAGAACTCACATGGAGACAATAACGACACATTTATGTAGTAATATACTTTTTAATCAGTCTTAAGGGGTATTAACTCTGTGATTACTTAGCATATACATCAGGGTTATATACAATTAATATCTGATAGGCGGTGGAATGTATGATTTCCCCCTTACTTCCTGTTCCTTGTTTGGTTGTGGGCTTAGGGCAGGATCACCCATTCGAATGTCTATTCGATCTCGATTATATACAACTCGTATGCACTAAGTGATCATGGGAGGGTATTAACGTCATATGTAGTTTACAGGGCAAACACATCTTCAGCTAGTTTTACTTATGAATAAAACTAGGTATCATCAAATCAAGTATGGCAATTATACTTGTACTTTTCGGTCTTGGAACGTTTAAGACTACAATTCGGTTTTATGCAAAATATAGGATTTTCCAGGATAAACATCATTATTTTACAAGTAAACAGTTTACAATTCCACTTTCTGGAAACAAATACGATTACTTATATAAATTCAAAGATTCGTATTTTATTCTTTAAGCATAGTAAACATATATATTTTGGTCTTAAGGCCTAAGACTACATTCCATCATACTAAGAAAATATAGGATTTTCTGGAGGAACACCCGAACATTTTCAAAGAACAAAGAATATACTTTCTATAACAAAAATGTTTATGAACTCACCAACTTTAATGTTGACACTTTCAAAACTGCTTGTATTCTCATGAATCCAGTAGACAGGTACACCCACAGGTTTTGGGAAGACGGAGCATAGTAGCTTCAAGTCTTTGTTTTTGCTATATACTTTTGATGTTATCTAGCTATGATTCGAATATAATGTACACACTTTAATATGAATACAATGGTTATTGTTGCTTTGATTACTATTATTCAATGGTTGTGATATTGTACATGACGTCCTCCGCCCCCGAACGTTTCCGCCGTTCCGGTTTGGGGGTGTGACAGATTGGTATCAGAGCATTGTTTATAGTGAAGTAAGTATATCAACCCATAAAAGATATACAACTATAAACACAATGGGATAAAAACACTCTGACCAAGAATTATACTTTTAAAATATATTAATATTTTTATAAAAGTATACATACATGCATATATATATATATATATATATATATATATATATATATATATATATATATATACACACACACACACACACATACTAGAACAAGTATCACAAGAAGAACAAAACAAAAGTATTTAGATGTTGGACACTACGGTCAAAGATAGACAGTTATGTAATCATATCTGGGATAAATATAGCCTGATCAACTATGTTTATTTGAGATACGACCAACATGTGTTTGGGAGTGATAGTGGTGTTGAAACAAGTCTAAGACTTACCAACTCTACATGCAAAAGAACATTAGAACCAAACATAAAGTTTAAAATACTATAGGAGTATTTTATGATACTATACAATAACAAGTCTAAAAACTTATCAACTTCGTATACCAAGAAGCTTTAGAATCAAATATATAATTAAAATACTATAGGAGTATTTTAGGCACTATAACTAACTTATGTGAAAACTAAAAGACCCTTACTGGTAGGTCTATAATTACTTAGTGTATACGTTAATGTTATATATAATTGAGATTTTATAGACTTCGAATTTTTTATTTTCGCTCTACTTCCTGTTCCTTGTTTGGTTGTGGTCTTAGAGTAGGATCACTTATTCGAAGGTCTATTTGATTGTGGTTATATATAATCTGTATACACTACGTGATTATAGTAGGACCCGGTAAGGATCATCATAAAAATTTCAATAGAGATACTTTTATTAATCTCATAGATTCTTTAGACACTCCCATTCTCGCACGAACAACATAGGTAGATGTAGCCACTCCACTACAACAACCAACAGAGGAGTTCATGAGGAGGGAGAAAGGATCGGACGAAGAGAAACGCACTAGAGAGATCGATAATGAACCGTACCCTATCTGGAACAAACTAGAGAGCACCTTATGCATCATACTAATAATTAATAAACAAATATAACTAGTGAGTTAGTGATTATACTACTCACACTATGTGTTAGGCTTATAACCTCTTTCGTAGCAACCAATACTAGTACATCAAGTTACAGAATTTCATATAAGGGTGGTCACCATTAAAAATCCATAAGTTTATTTTATATAGACCTCTGTTATGAATTGTTTACAAAACTCTATAAAAGTCAGAACATGATACACACATAACTAAGATAACATAGTTAAATCGACACCCGACTTATAACCACTACTAAATACTTACCCCATATCATCTTTTAAACCTTACGGTAGAAAGATGCCTCCCCATAGACCTAACAGACGCGTACTCAAAAATATGTCGACGAATCCACCATCACCACCTCCACCACAGTACGATCCCGCTGTCTTTAAGGTTGCTGTAACAGCCGCCATAACTCAAATCCACGCGAGTGGTACTAGTGGGGCAGGTAGTGGTGCCAACTACTCTAACCACGAAGACAACCACGGACACCCAATGGAGTGTTCTTACAAAGACTTCACCAACTGCAAACCCAAATCCTTTAATGGAAGTGGGGGAGTCATTGCTTTAATGTAATGGTTCGAGAAAACAGAGTCAAACTTTGAAATATGTGCATGCCAGAAGGGAGCAAAGTGAAGTTTGCTGCCTGCACCTTCTCTAACAGGGGCCCTTACATGGTGGAATGGCTATATCAAGTCACTGACCCTTACAGAGGCTAACTCAATGGGATGGGAGAACTTAAAAACATTGATGATAGAAGAGTACTGCCCGAGGGGCGAAGTACATAAGCTAGAGCAAGAGCTCTGGGGTCTGATGATGAAAGACTCTGACATTGCTGCTTACATAGCCAGATTCAGTGACCTGGTTATTATGTGTCCCGGGATGGTCACCCTGGAAAGTAAGAAAGTCGAGAGATACATCTGGGGACTATCTCCTCAGATCCAAGGGAACATGATAGCTGTAAATCCACTCACTTTCGATAGTGCCAAGCGTTTGGCACAGACACTAGTGGATCATGGAGTACGCCAAGGCTTCATGACAGTTGTTCCTGAGCAACCCAAACTGACTGGAAACAAAAAGAAGTTCTGGAACAAAAGAAAGGGCCAATCTTCGCAAGAGTCCTCAAAGAAACAACAAATCGTGGCAGTCCACACTACTACTATTCCTGCTGTTGTTCCTACTGCTCCAGCACCTGTCAGTCAATATGCTGGAACCCTTCCTAAGTGTAACTACCATCACATCAGAGTTTGCCAAGAGATGCATTGCAGAAATTCCAACAGGAAGGGGCACACTGCCCGTTTCTGTAGAGCACCGGCACAACCAATCTCCCAAGTCCCATGCGTCGGAGTAAGCCAGGCTTGCTACGAGTGTGGTGAAACGGGACACTTCAAAAGGGACTGTCTGATAGCAAGGAATGCTAGTGGAGATGGAAAGGTACTGATGATCACTGCAGGAGAGACTCTCCTGGAACCACCTATGAATAACGGTACGCCTCCAAATAAAAATATTTAAAGCTTAAATTTTTACTAAAAATGGGTGACAGTTAAATCATAATCGTAAATTGCTCCCTCATCCGAATAAAACACATCATTCATATAAAAACTAAGGATCCTTGTAGGTGAGCAATGATGGATTAGTGTATACATTAGGGTCATATATAATTAAGATTCTAAAGGCTTAGAGTGTGTGATTCCGCCTTATTTCCTGTTCCTTGTCTGGTTGTGGATTTAGGGTAGAGTCACTCAGTCGACTGTCTTCTCAATCTTAATTATACATGACTTGTATACACCAAGAGATTATAGAGGGACCTAGTAGGGATTATATTATGAAATATCATCATTGTAAATTATTGGAGCACTCGTACTGATAGTACTCGCTAAACGCGGTACAAAATGTTCGCAGTAGTAATAAAAAGGATAAAACTGAAAGCACTAGAAAGTACACATAGAACACACTATCGCTCTAACAAACACTTCTTCCTAATCGACTTAACACCCGTTACGATAAGAAGTTTCGACGTCGTCATTAGAAATGGATTGGCTTGGTCCTCACCATACCAATTTCCTGTGCTACGAAAAGACCCTTCGCCTTTATTGATCGACTAACAAAATCTTTTCAATCTATAACGATAAACCCGGCACAAACCTCCGAATCGTTTCTCGCTTCAAAACCCCGAAGTACCTATGCGAGGGGTACCATACCTTCCGTAACTTTCCCGAAGTATCCCCAAAAGACCTCCCAGGAATACGAGTTGTACCACAAGTCAAGTTGAAGAATAGAGACTAAGGACCCATACAGCTAGCCTATCACTACTAAGTGTATACGCGAGGGTGGTATATAATTAAGATTCTACGGACTTAAGATGTGTGATTACGCCCTACCTCCTGTTCCTTGTCTGGTTGTGGACTTGGGGCAGAGCCACCTATCCGACCGTCTTTTCAATCTTAATTATATACGACTTGTATACACGAGGTGATGATAGATGAACCAAGTATGAGTCTTACCATGAACTTCAGGAAAAAGCTGCCCAAGACTACGAGTGGACATGCTACCATTCGAGTGAACGTAGACAAGTAAACCAAACCCACACCCTTCCCCGTCTTAAGTACAGCTTACCATCCCTAATCAAACAGTCAAAATAAAAGAAACAAAGTCACATACTTATATTAAACGTCCGCTAGAACACCAAGCGAGGACCTAAATTCACATGGAAATGAAAATATCAAATGGAACCGAAGTACCCACCTCTTTCCCTAGTTCAAAGAATAACCACTCTAAAACGAATTTCGGGACGAAATTCCCTCTAACGGGGGGATAATGTAACAATCCGGAGAATTTTACATCCAGCAGGTCTAAACCCTAACCAGGTATAAGTAAAACCATATTACAATCCTTGTTGCATTGTGTTATCTATAACCATGAAGGCATGATTATAAACTAGTAACTAAGCATGGATTGAAACCTAAGTTAATTTCGGTTAGTATAAAACAACATAAGGCAAAAGGTTAAACTTAAAAACATGGAATAACACCCCACATTGGAGTTTTCGGTCTAGGAATCAAGAAAGTAATGGTTTTAGGTCCAAGGATTCTAGAAACACATTGATTTCGGTTTGTAGAATCTAATTCATAAAGTGTTTGCGGTTGTTAATTCAAGGAACATAGAGTTTTCGGTTTGCCATGGCCGAAATCAACTCCTAAATGGCCGAAATCACAAGCTTAGGTCCATTAAGGATCGAAAACCCAAAGCCTAAGGCCTTTTAAGGCTGAAAACACGTTCCTATATATATATGTTCAACCGTGAACCCAATTCATTTCTCAATTCCCAAACCGTAAACATCGCAAATTTGCTCCAAGTATCATCTGTAAACCCCACATATTCATAAGAATTTTTCCCAGATCCTCTTATTTTCACCAAGAACACCAAGAACAACCTTCATATCTTCAAGTTTCCCTCAAGAACACCAAGTACATCTTGAAATATTCATATTTCATCCAAGAACACCAAGAACAACTCCAAATAATTCCTAATAAATTTTGTAAGTATTTCTTACATAATTTAGTGTTGTTTAACACTTTAAATTATTATTTAAATTATTTCATTAATTTAAATACGATATCGTGTACAAATATTATTAGGATACGACTACTTTCACGTATTCTAACCCGAGGATCCTTCGCAATCACTTCGCATCCGAACTAGCACCCATATTCGAGGTGAGTTCATACCCCCATATTTTTCCAAGCTTTTTCAATGTTTTTAAGGGGGGGGGGGGAATACAAGTAAAACACAAGAAATCTTGTGTTAAGATTTTTAATTATTTCAAGCTATTTAAAATTATTTTCGTTCTTGTTTGTCTTAAAGATATATGTTTATATATATATATATATATATATATATATATATATATATATATATATATATATATATGTATATATATAAAATTAAGATTCAACAGGCTTAGGACTGGTGTTTCCGCCTTAACTCTTGTTCCTTGTCTGGTTGTGGGCTTAGGGAAGAATCACTTGTCCGAATGCCTTTTTAATCTAAATTATATATATATATATATATATATATATATATATATATATATATATATATATATATATATATATATATATATATATATATATATATATATATATATATATAAGTATAAAACTTATTTAAATAAAACTGTAGCCCTTTTGTAACAAGTCGAGCAAAAGGGTATCTTTCTTAAATATTTTATTGTTGTCATATAAAATATAATAGGTATAGTTTAAGGAACTTATATACCATTTTTACTATGTCGGGTAACAATACCAAATCAAACATATAAACTATAATAGGTATAATTTATGAGTCTTTTCACAATATTTGTCATCATAGACCTTTCTAGGGAAAAGCTACATGTTATTTACTAAAAGGTTTTTCACTTATTACTCGTAAACTCGTTGAAGCAATTTGTGAGATGTCTTCGCGTACTTATCTAAGTACCAACCAAGTCCTGAAATTATAACCAGAGTGTCATGGAGGGAGAGCGTGAATTTGTGTATAGATCTATACGAGACTGACAATCTCGCACCTTAACTGTTAGCTATAGTTAGGCCGGCAGGCCTGGGGTGACAAATGTCATTAACGATTCCGACGCCTGAAGAACGTCGTATCGGGCCATCCGTCATATTAGTATGGTTATAAGAACTCACATGGAGAAAACAACGACACATTTACGTAGTAATATACTTTTTAAACAGTCTTAAGGGGTATTAACTCTGTGATTACTTAGCATATACATCAGGGTTATATACATTTAATATCTGATAGGCAGTGGAATGTGTGATTTCCGCCTTACTTCCAGTTCCTTGTTTAGTTGTGGGCTTAGGGAAGGATCGCCCATTCGACTGGCTGTTCGATCTCGATTATATACAACTCGTATGTACTAAGTGATCATAGGAGGATATTAACATCATATCTAGTTTACAGGGCAAACACATCTTCAGCTAGTTTTACTTATGAATAAAACTAGGTATCATCAAATCAAGTATGACAATTATACTTGTACTTTTCGGTCTTGGAACGTTTAAGACTACAATTCGGTTTTATGGAAAATATAGGGTTTTCCAGGATAAACATCATTATTTTACAAGTAAACAGTATACAATTCCACTTTCTGGAAACAAATATGATTACTTATATAAATTCAAAGAGTCGTATTTTATTCTTTAAGCATAAGAAACATATATATTTTGGTCTTAAGGCCTAAGACTACATTCCATTACACTAAGAAAATATAGGATTTTCTGGAGGAACACCCGAACATTTTCAAAGAACAAAGAATATACTTTCTATAACAAAAATGATTATGAATGTGACATCCCCATTTTCACGGCCAGAAAAGACCGATTTTGTTTATGCTTTATAAAAATCAGAGTACCTCTTTTAATAAAAATGTTGCGGAATTTGTTCCAAGAAAAACATGATAAGTACGTTATCAAAGCATTTCCGAAGAAATGTATTTTCATTCATTTTAAAACATTTGGGATGTCATCGTCAATACAGAGACATAAGCATAAACGGAACTTACATTCATTATCACTAGTGGTCTACATCTCTTTAATTTCTCAGTGTAGTGCAACTTTATATCGACACATGTGATACAAATTAACTGAGTGGGCCGGGTTGGGAAACCTGGTGATTACATAGGGTTTTCAACCCACAATAATATAATTATTATGTTTAATCATCAAACAATCAACCCGATTACCCATCCCCATTATCTTTATTCTTAAGGTTTACCCTAAGAATCAGTTATCCTTCATTCATTCATTCCTAAGGTTTATCCTAGGGAATACGTGCGAAGTCCATTACTACTAATGTCATATATTAGGAACAGCTACCATTATTATCCTTTAGGCACAGCTGCCAGGATTGTGTTGTTCTCAACTAGGCGCAGCTGCCCGTATCATCTATTAGGCGCAGCTGCCAATGTTATATTTTAGGCGCGGCTGCCAATATTATCTTCTAGGCACAACTGCCGGGATTATGATGTTCTCTATTAGCCGCAGCTACTGATATTATCCTATAGGCGCATCTGCTAGGATGTTTAGAGTACATTGCGTTTCAAAATCATCTACAGGTTATGATGCAGCTACCAATATTCACCTATATCATCTTTCATACCTCATCATTTATCTACCCATGTTCTACCCAATATTTTTGTAGATATAAAATACCTCTATAGCTTTAGATTTGAAGAAAAGGTTCAGATCTGAAAACAAAATACATCTACCACCTAGATTTGAAGAAAAGGTTCAGATCTGTAAACAAAGTACATCTACAGCCTAGATCTGAAGAAAAAGGTTCAAATCTATAAACAAAGTACATCCACAGCCTAGATCTGAAGAAAAAGGTTCAAATCTGTAAACAAAGTACATCTACAGCCTAGATCTGAAGAAAAAGGTTCAGATCTGTAAACAAAGTACATCTACAGCCTATATCTGAAGAAAAAGGTTCAGATCTGTAAACAAAGTACATCTACAGCCTAGATCTGAAGAAAAAGGTTCAGATCTATAAAGAAAGAAGTTAGATCTTTCATCCAACATAGATCTCAAAGTATAAAATACATATACAGCTTAGATCTTAAAAACAAAGAAGTTTAAATCTTCCATCTAGCACGGATCTCAAGTAGATATGCACACATAATACGTAATTTATATAAAATACTTCATATCTATGTGTAAGATGAAAGTAACTATGCACTCACCAGATAAGGAGCCCTCAGTACGAGTCTGGAATGCCTACCGGGCCCTCAGCTCGTATCTGGAATGCCACCGAGCCCTCAGTACGAGTCTGGAATACCTACCGGGCCCTCAGCTCGTATCTGGAATGCCACCGAGCCCTCAGTACGAGTCTGGAATGCCTACCGGGCCCTCAGCTCGTATCTGGAATGCTCCCAAGTCCTCAGTATGAGTCTGGAATGCCTATCGGGCCCTCAGCTCATATCTGGAATACTCTAGGGTTTGTTGGCTACCGCACGGAGCAGTACAACCTCAACCCATCCTACATAACATATCAACATGTAACAGATAATGCGCATACAGACAATCAATCAGTATCACAGGTAGTCCTACAGACCTACCCTCTAGCGTATCAAACTAGCATGCATAACTAACTCATACTCAACATAATACAACTACTAGGATATCATATCCAATGGGCCGGCCTTGGTGCCTTAGACCCCTTAGTATAGTGAGGATAACTCACCTCGCAACTGTCGTCGGAAATAAGAAGGCTCAACTCCTAGGTCCAACACGAACTCCACCACCTATAGGTACCATACAAACCTTTTTCATAAATCTCCCAATTACCAGAAACCATCAGAAGTCAACTGGTCAACTCTTGGTCCAAGTCAAAGTCCACAGTCAAAGTCAACAGTCTATGTTGACTCGACTCGTCGAGTGCAGATCACCGACTCGTCGAGTCCTTCCTGAACTCGAGAAGTCGTGAAATCCTTGATTGGCTCGTCGAGTTCCCTTTTTAACTCGTCGAGTTCATATGTGGCCAAGATTTGGAAGAAACCCTAGCCAACTCGCTGAGTCTTCTAACAACTCGCCGAGTTCAAGGCAATCTTCAACGAACTCGCCGAGTTGCTCAACCAACTCGCCGAGTTCACGGCTATGTTCATAGGACTCGTCGAGTCCATCGTTCTACTCGCCGAGTTCATTAAGTCCTTTTTCCATACAGACCTGGTTTGAGCCATGCAGCGGCTCCAAACCATATATCTAGGCTTCTAGGGCATGCTTATCACGTAAAGTTGCAAACTTTACATGCATGCATAGCTTTAAGGGCTCCAAATGTCAAAACTAAGCTCTTAATGGGGTTCTAAGCTCAAGAGGGACCTCAATCACGAACATAACTGAGACTTTACAACTCTAGAAGGTAATGAGGGTCCAGATCTGAAGTACAGCCCAACCATAAGGTTTCTCTACCAAGGATTTGGGGTTTTAGGGCTTAAAAGCAACAATTTAGGGACAAACAAGATCTAATAGATCAATAATCAAGATGGAAACTTTATTACCAGAATGGGTGACCACAAATGAATGTGTTCTGGATCTAAGTCCCCTTCCTTGAGCTCTTCAACCCCTTCCTTCTTCCACTTGCTCCAATGTGCACCAAAAGTCCCTTCACAAGGCACAATCACTCAAACTCACCAATGGAGACTAGGGTTTCGATAAGGAATGCTCTGAGGGTGATGGAGGCTGAGATGGGGCTATAAGGACGTTTAAATAGGGTGCCAACCCTAAGGATTAGGGTTTCCTCCTGACTGGCCTACTCGCCGAGTCCAGGCGTGGACTCGCCGAGTAGATCACTTAAAGCCGGCGTCCAATTCGACATCTACTCGGCGAGTTAGGTCTACAACTCGACGAGTTGCTCTTACAAAAAGAAACATTTAATCAAATTAAATACGTACCAGGAACGGGGCGTTACAATTCTCCCCCACTTGTCTCAGACTTCGTCCTCGAAGTCTGCTGCTGCTGCATCTGAAAACAACTCCGGGTAATGCCCCCGCATCTCCTCTTCGGACTCCCACGTCCACTCTGAACCCTTCCGGTGCTGCCACTGCACCTTCACTAACTGAATCATCTTGTTCCTCAAGGTCTTCGCCTTTCGATCTAAGATCGCAACTGATCTCTCGATATAATTCAGGCTGCTATCAACCTGAATATCCTCCATGGGTACTACTGCTGACTCGTCCACCAAACACTTCCTCAACTGAGAAACATGGAAAGTGTTGTGGATCTGGCTAAGCTCTGCCGGGAGATCCAATCGATAGGCGACCCGACCCACCCGGGCCAAAACCCTAAAAGGACCAATGAACCTGGGGCCCAGCTTGCCCCTCTTTCGGAATCTGATGACACCCTTCCAGGGTGATACCTTCAGGAGGACCATGTCACCCACCTGAAACTCCAACTCGGATCGGCGTTTGTCGGCATAACTCTTCTGCCGACTCTAAGCGGTCTGCAAACGCTGTCTAACCTGCTGGATCTTTTCGGTAGTCTGCAAGACTACCTCCGTACTACCCATCACCCTGTGCTTAACTTCGCCCCAACAAACCGGGGTGCGACATCTCCGCCCGTACAACATCTCGAATGGCGGGGCGCCAAGGCTAGAATGATAGCTGTTGTTGTAGGCGAACTCCGCAAGCGGTAGGTGAGAATCCCAGCTCCCACCGAAATCAATGACACATGCCCGCAACATGTCCTCGAGGGTCTGAATAGTCCGCTCGCTCTGGCCGTCTGTCTGCGGGTGGAACGCTGTGCTGAAGTGCAATCGCGTGCCCAGCTCCTCGTGAAACTTTTGCCAGAAGCGGGAGGTAAACCTGACATCCCGATCAGAGACAATGGAGATAGGAACCCCATGGCGAGACACGATCTCCCGAACGTACAATTCGGCCAATTTCGCGGCCGATGAGCCCTCTCGTATAGCCAAGAAATGGGCGCTCTTGGTCAATCGATCCACGATGACCCATATAGCATCAAACCCCTTTGCCGTCTTCGGCAATTTGGTAATGAAATCGATCGTGATCTGTTCCTATTTCCACATGGGAATCTCTAGGGGCTGCAGCTTTCCATGCGGCCACTGATGCTCGGCCTTGACCATCCTACAAGTCAAGCACCTCTCAACGTACCAAGCGATTTCCCGCTTCATGCACGGCCACCAATAGCTCAAACTCAAATCCCGATACATCTTGGTAGCCCCCGGGTGAATAGAGAAATGAGACTTATGAGCCTCCTCCATAACCGTCTGCCTAACCCCACCCGTCATTGGAACCCAAACCCGACCGCATCGGGTTAATAGTCCCCGACTATCCTGCACAAACCGGGTGTTCTCGCCCTTGATCCTCTCCAGCTTCCAATTTTCCGGGCGGATGCCCTCAACCTGGGCATCTCTGATCAAACTCATCAGCGGAGAATCCACCGCTATCCTCATACATACCGCTGGGGTGGAAGACCCCACTGACTTGCGGCTCAAAGCGTCCGCCACTACATTCGCTTTACCATGATGGTAAAGGATCTCGCAATCGTAGTCCTTGACTATGTCCAGCCACCTGCGTTGCCTCATGTTCAGGTAGATCTGATCCATGATATGTCTCAAGCTCTTGTGATCCGTGTAAATGGTACAACGGACCCCATAGAGGTAGTGTCTCCATATCTTGAGGGCGAACACCACCGCCCCCAGTTCCAAGTCATGCATAGGGTATCTCGTCTCATGCGGCTTCAGCTGCCGTGATGCGTAGGCTATCACTCGTCCTCTCTGCATGAGGACCGCCCCTAAACCTGTGATGGATGCATCACAGAACACCACAAAATCCTCGACTCCCTCCGGGAGTGTCAATACTGGAGCCTCGCACAAATGCTGACGGAGGGTCTCAAACGCCCTCTGCTGCTCGGGACCCCATCGGAAATCCACTCCCTTCCTTGTCAGACGAGTGAGGGGCACTGCAATCTTGGAGAAGTCCCGTATGAACCTCCGGTAGTACCCTGCCAACCCCAGAAAGCTCCTAATATCTGAGTGAGATTTCGGAACCTCCCACTGCATAACCGCCTCGATTTTGGCCGGATCGACCAAAATCCCCTCCGGGTTAACGAGATGTCCGAGGAATTGGACCTCCCGTAACCAAAACTCACACTTCGGGAACTTGGCGTACAGCCGTTCCCGTCTTAGAACTCCCAACAGCTCTCGCAGATGTTCCTCATGCTGCTCTCGGGTCTTGGAATACACCAAGATATCATCTATAAACACTACGACCGAGCGATCAAGCATCGGTCTATAGACCCGATTCATCAGGTCCATGAACACCGCTGGCGCGTTGGTGAGCCCAAACGGCATCACCACGAACTCGTAATGTCCATAACGAGTTCGGAACGCGGTCTTCTCCATGTCCTCCTCTCTGACCCTGACCTGATGATACCCAGACCTCAAATCTATCTTGGAAAACCAAGATGCACCCTGTAACTGGTCGAAGAGATCATCTATCCTCGGGAGTGGATAACGGTTCTTCACCGTCAACTTATTCAACTCCCGGTAATCGATACACATCCGGTGCGAACCGTCCTTCTTCCGGACGAAAAGTATCGGTGCTCCCCATGGAGAACTGCTAGGTCGAATGAACTGCTTGCCCAGCAGTTCCTGCAGCTGCGATGACAGCTCCTGCATCTCTGGCGGTGCCAATCGGTACGGTGCCTTAGCAATAGGGGCCGCACCTGGCACCAGGTCGATCCTGAACTCGACCGGCCTCTCTGGAGGTATCCCTGGTAACTCCTCTGGGAATACGTCTGCGAAATCCCTGACCACCAGTACGTCGGAAACCGAAATCTGATCCCTGGCTCGCGTATCTACCACATATGCTAGATAACCTGCATACCCGTGCTGAATGTACCGTCGTGCCCTGGCAGCTGAACAAAACCCTGATCCCACTCTTGTGCCCTCGCCATATACAATCAGTTCTCCCCCACTTGGGGTTCGAACTACTACTCGCTGCCCCTCACAGTCGATCATGGCACCGAATCGACTGAGCCAATCCATGCCTACAATCATGCATACCTCCCCCATGGGAATCGGAATCAAATCTATCGGAAATGACACCCCGAAAATCTCCAAGTCACACCCTCGATAAACTGAAGTAGCAGGAACCCCGTGTTCGTTGGCGATAGACACTCGCAACGGACACTCTAACTCGCCCACTGGCGCACTGAACTCCCTACTAAATGTCTGAGATACGAAGGACCGACTCGCCCCCGAGTCAAATAAGACCAAAGCAGGCAAGGAGTTCACTAAAAACGTACCAGCAACCACATCTGGTGCTGCTATGGCCTCCTCCGCTGTAAGCTGGAAGGCACGACCCTGAGCCTTTGGAGGCTCTGCCCTGACTGGTCTCCCATCCGTGATCCTCAAAGTAGCCGGCGCTGGAGCCTGCGACAGTTTGGCGGCGAGTAACGGGCAGTTGGCCTTCAAATGGCCAACCTGATCACAATGGTAACATAACCTCATACTCTGAACTGGAGCGGCCTGGCGACACTCTTTCGCGTAATGCCCCTCCTTGCCACACTTGTGGCATCCACTACCAGCTCGACACACACCAGAATGACCCTTGCCATACTTCCCACATGTGCAGCTCTGCTGACCCCCGGTCCTAGTATCAGCGGTCTTAGACCGCTTCGGCGCCGGCTGAGAATGTGCCGGGGCCTGCCGCTGTTCTCTCAACTGCTGCTCAATCTCCAACTCACGCCGTCTGGCGGCCTCCTGCAACTCTAGAAGAGTATCACATCGCTGGGTAGACACAAACTGACGGATATCCGTCTTGAGCATGCTCAGATAACGGGTCATCTGGGCCTGCTCTGAAGCAAACTCCGGGCAAAACATCGCCCTCTCAGTGAACATCCGGGTGATCTCCGTCACCGACTCCCCATCCTGTCTCAAACTCAAAAACTCCTGTGCCAATCGCTCCCGCTCAACCCGTGGAATGTAACGGGCGCGGAACATATCCCTAAACTGCTCCCAAGTAACAGCAGCTCTCTGATCATCAGAGTACGACCCAGTTGCAAGTCTCCACCAGTCCTTGGCCCCAGACCTAAGCAGGTTCAGAGCACACCTGACCTTCTGGTCAGCAGGACACGAGCAGGTGAAGAAACACCCCTCCACATCTGAAATCCACCTCATAGCCTTGATGGGATCCTTCGTCCCATCAAAAGTAGGGGGCTTCGTGTTATCAAAGTCCCTGTACTGAAAACCTCTACCAACTCCTCCCCCCGTCGCTGATACAGCTGATGCAGCTGCTGCGGCGGCTGTTTCTGCAAGGGCTGCATAACGCTCATCAAAATACTCCACCATGGCGGTCTTGATCGACCCGAACATCTCCGGTAACTGAGCCCGGAATGCAGGAGCAACCTCATCATGCAGGATCTCTCGAATCCTGGCATCCAACTCCTCTGTACCCATCTGCACCACTGGCTCAGGTGCTGTCGGCCCCTCCTGGCCTCTGTCCCCTTATCCTGATCCCGAACCGGATCCAGCCACGAAGCGCCTCGTCATCACCATTTTGAAACATATCACCAGTTATCAGATAATTCATATAAATCACTGGGAGCCAACTCCCTACTAACCCTAGGGATTGCGACTTACTTGACACGCGTATAGGTCCTGTGCTTTCAGTAGCATGGGCCCCTACTACCTTCCACACCTACCCATATTTGCCCCAAGTATCACCACAACACCCTAACAATATGCACAACATGGCGAGCGCTCACTCCTCACTCCTAGAGGAATGCTAAATATCTTATAACTGACCTCCCGGTCTCACTCAATCCCTCCTATCCATGAAACTTCCACCAACCCTGCAGCACTAATGTATGCTAGCCATGCATAACGCTGGACCCTATAGACTTTAGAATATCCAATCCTACCCCAAGCCCCCAATCAAACAAGAACAGAACATAAGGCCAAATCAAACATTCTCAGGCTATAAGATCTTAATTATGTACAGCTGGGATGCATACATTAGACAACTACAGTAATGATGTCAATCTCACATAAAGGAAACCCTAGGCTAGCAGGCATCATGTATTCAGGCAATTCTATCATGCAATTCCTGAAGATCCCTAGCCTAGCACTAACATGCTGTTCTATCATATCGTATAATCAAATAACTTGTATGGTATTTTGGGGTCTACTTATTGGCTCCGGCTGATCGTACGCCCTGCATCCTCCTTTATTTATTTTGAAAACCTTTTTGAAAAATCATTTTGAAAATCCTTTCCTTGATTTGAGACTAGAGTCACACGAGTGTTCCTCCAATTCACTCAAACCAAGGCTCTGATACCAACTTGTAACACCCAAAAATTCAAGCCAAATTTAAACTTTCAAAACATGTCGAATTTATCAAAACATTACAACTTTGTTTTCAAAATACATTTATATCAGAGTTTTCCCAGAAACATAACATAATAGGAGGAGCTGTACGATCATGCCTTCGCCTTGCCGCGATCCCCTGATGTACCTGAAACAAGAAACTGAAACTGTAAGCCCAAAAGCTTAGTGAGTTACCCCCAAAATACCGATACACATACAGTCCACATAACCATGTCACACCATGACATATCATAACAAACTGAGCAGAACAGCACATAACGGGTCCACAGCTTTACAGACTGGAATACCCCTGGGCCCACAGTGTGAGTCTGGAATGCCTACCGGGCCCTCAGCTCACATCTGGATTGCCACCGAGCCCTCAGTACGAGTCTGGAATGCCTACCGGGCCCTCAGCTCGTATCTGGAATGCCACCGAGCCCTCAATACGAGTCTGGAATGCCTACCAGGCCCTCAGCTCGTATCTGGAATGCCACCGAGCCCTCAGTACGAGTCTGGAATGCCTACCGGGCTCTCAGCTCGTATCTGGAATGCTCCCAAGTCCTCAGTATGAGTCTGGAATGCCTATCGGGCCCTCAGCTCATATCTGGAATACTCTAGGGTTTGTTGGCTACCGCACGGAGCAGTACAACCTCAACCCATCCTACATAACATATCAACATGTAACAGATAATGCGCATACAGACAATCAATCAGTATCACAGGTAGTCCTACAGACCTACCCTCTAGCGTATCAAACTAGCATGCATAACTAACTCATACTCAACATAATACAACTACTAGGATATCATATCCAATGGGCCGGCCTTGGTGCCTTAGACCCCTTAGTATAGTGAGGATAACTCACCTCGCAACTGTCGTCGGAAATAAGAAGGCTCAACTCCTAGGTCCAACACGAACTCCACCACCTATAGGTACCATACAAACCTTTTTCATAAATCTCCCAATTACCAGAAACCATCAGAAGTCAACTGGTCAACTCTTGGTCCAAGTCAAAGTTCACAGTCAAAGTCAACAGTCTATGTTGACTCGACTCGTCGAGTGCAGATCACCGACTCGTCGAGTCCTTCCTGAACTCGAGAAGTCGTGAAATCCTTGATTGGCTCGTCGAGTTCCCTTTTTAACTCGTCGAGTTCATACGTGGCCAAGATTTGGAAGAAACCCTAGCCAACTCGCTGAGTCTTCTAACAACTCGCCGAGTTCAAGGCAATCTTCAACGAACTCGCCGAGTTGCTCAACCAACTCGCCGAGTTCACGGCTATGTTCATAGGACTCGCCGAGTCCAGCGTTCTACTCGCCGAGTTCATTCAGTCCTTTTTCCATACAGACCTGGTTTGAGCCGTGCAGCGGCTCCAAACCACAGATCTAGGCTTCTAGGGCATGCTTATCACGTAAAGTTGCAAACTTTACATGCATGCATAGCTTTAAGGGCTCCAAATGTCAAAACTAAGCTCTTAATGGGGTTCTAAGCTCAAGAGGGACCTCAATCACGAACATAACTGAGACTTTACAACTCTAGAAGGTAATGAGGGTCCAGATCTGAAGTATAGCCCAACCATAAGGTTTCTCTACCAAGGATTTGGGGTTTTAGGGCTTAAAAGCAACAATTTAGGGACAAACAAGATCTAATAGATCAATAATCAAGATGGAAACTTTATTACCAGAATGGGTTACCACAAATGAATGTGTTATGGATCTAAGTCCCCTTCCTTGAGCTCTTCAACCCCTTCCTTCTTCCACTTGCTCCAATGTGCACCAAAAGTCCCTTCACAAGGCAACAATCACTCAAACTCACCAATGGAGACTAGGGTTTCGATAAGGAATGCTCTGAGGGTGATGGAGGCTGAGATGGGGCTATAAGGACTTTTAAATAGGGTGCAAACCCTAAGGATTAGGGTTTCCTCCTGACTGGCCTACTCGCCGAGTCCAGGCGTGGACTCGCCGAGTAGATCACTTAAAGCCCGCGGCCAATTCGACATCTACTCGACGAGTTAGGTCTACAACTCGCCGAGTAGCTCTTACAAAAAGAAACATTTAATCAAATTAAATACGTACCAGGAACGGGGCGTTACATGGTACTTCTACTCGTCGAGTCCAGGCTAGCTCACCATTCCGGTGGCAGAACGTAGGTGGCCTACATTGTGCCACGTCACCCCTTTTACAGCAGCACCCTGCCGACTTCTAAACCTTGTAACTTTCGCATACGAGCTCCGTTTTCGACGTTCTTTATATCCACGCGTAGCAAAAAACAAGAAATACAACTTTCATTTAGAGTCCGTCGGCTAATTCTCGACCGCTCTTAAATTTAGCAGTAGGATGAGATTAGACTGTTAAATGACCGCGAATAATTCGTAACTCCTTCATACGGACTCCGTTTTCGTCTGTCTTTTTACCGTTGAGTTCCTATTAATGAGATCTTCAACTCTCATTTAGGTCGCGTAAGCCAAAAACAGCTCGAACTAAAATTCGAGTTTTGGGTCGTGCAATGCTAAGCCAAATCTTAGAAAATTCATAACTTCCTCATACGAAGTCAGATTTGGGCGTTCTTTTTATGGATGTTCTCGGTTTAATGAACACTACAACTTTTGTTTGGATTACTAAGGCTAAAAAGTCCTCTATCATAAATTCACTATTTACGTCTCCCGGTGCCGTGTCGGTTTTGCCGTAAAACTTCGACGGGCCATAACTTCTTCGTTATAACTCGGATTTCGGCGTTCTTTATATGTACGTAACCCTTGAGACATATTCTAAAACTTGGTTAAGATTATTTATTCCAAGTAATCTTCCATTAAAAACTCATTTTTGACGCTCATTGTCTCTAAATTGACTAGCCCGTATCTGCGGGCGTTACAATGAACTCACCAACTTTAATGTTGACATTTTCAAAACCGCTTGTATTCTCAGGAATCCAGTAGACAGGTACACCCGTAGGTTTTGTGAAGACGGAGCATAGTAGCTTCAAGTCTTTGTTTTTGGTATATACTTTTGATGTTATCCAACTATGATTCGAATATAATGTAAACACTTTAATATTAATACAATAGTTGTTATTGCTTTGATTACTATTATTCAATGGTTGTGATACTGTACATTATGTCCTCCGCCCCCGAACGTTTCCGCCGTTCCGGTTTAGGGGTGTGATACCTAAGCAGCCCATGGACTCCCTTCCTTAAGGCTTGGATGAAATCCTCTAGAATATTCTAAGGATTTTCGGCCCTCCCCAATAATAGTGATCCAAGAGCCCAAAACCACAACTATCAAATAATTGCAAAACAGCCGTTGTACTTTTAATCAGTTCCTTTAATCCCAAAATTATCTCCAAATTAATTTCTGATTAAATACTAATTAATAATATGATTTCCAATTAATTTATTATTCTCATAACATATTAATAAATCACTTTATATACCAATAATAAATTCAGCCTCTCTCTTCAATAGTCATCCTGTCTAGTTGTCAGTGTGAAGGCAACCCAAAAGGACAATGCTACTATCAAATCAAGTACATACCGATTATAGTTATGGGCTTAGACACGTAATCCAACAGTCTCCCACTTGGATAAGTCTAATAACTATGATTGCAAGTATGACTTCAAAATCTGACTAGCAAATGGTAGCTCTCAAAGCCGATGTCGAACTCTGACCCAGTCAGTTACATGTCCTAAGATAAGGGATTATATAATCCTCCGTTCTACAAGATATCATGTGGACAAATGAAATGGAATAATTTCATTCTCATTGTCCAACGGTTTGTTTCCCGATTTCTGATTTGTAATGACAAAGAAATTAATTGAATAAATCAATTCAGTCCTTACCGGGCCCGGCACATAAGTCAACACCAAATCATCGATGGGCCCAAGATATCGCTTTTCCCGTTAGGGCAAAAGGAACAGATAAACTTTGACTTATAGGCTTGTACTATTACTCATCAAATTGTACACACCAATACATTTTATAACATCAAGTTACTGATGCGTTTACGCATCATCAACTATAACATCCCAAAATTCAAGGCCAAAAATTTCATTTTTTAAATAAGTTATTATAAAACCATAAGTATAAAAACATCCATAATAATATCTCATGTCAAAACCAAAGTGTCAGTAGTCAAACATATTATCATAAAATAATATCAGATTGTAATCCCAAAGATTTTATGTGCGGAAACATAGTGTGATGCGCTGCGATCGAGCCGACTCCTTTCCTTTGAAAACGAAGTACCTGAAACCAAAACTGAAAACCGTAAGCACGAAGCTTAGTGAGTTCCCCCATCATACCACATACCATACAAATCACGTATTGTCGGGCATATCTGGGTGCCCGGCCTACCCTGTCAGACACATCTGGGTGCCTGACCTACCCCACCGAGCATACCAGGGTGCTCAACCTACCCTACTGTCAGGTATACCAGGGTGCCCGACCTACCCCATGTCAGGCATATCTGGGTGCCCGACCTACCCTCCGGTGTATCTCAACCGGTTACGGGGACTATTTTACCCCTACCACTACCACATAATAACATAACATAATGTAAACATACTGTCAGGCATACCGGGGTGCCCGAACTACCCCTTTGGTCCTTTCGACCTGATACAGGGACTATTCCCCCTACTGCCACTATCACATAACATCATACCATACTAGCACATAAAACATAACAGATAATGGAATACCAGATAATTATCACGAAGACAATCATCTAACAAACAACTCCTACTAGTGGGCCGACATTGTGGCCTTAGACCTACTTCTACTGGAAGGTAACTCACCTCACACTGCCGAAGTTCCGTAGACAAAACTCTAGCTGCTGGATGACAGGTTCTCGAACTATCAATCATCAAAATAACACCTAATCAGCAATTGGGTCCCAACATATACCCATAAGTCCATGCTTGGGGTAAAAGACTGATTTCCCCCCATCTTAGCTTGATTCAAGCCCAAGGCCCAATCCAAAGGCCTAAAAGTCAACTATGAGTCAAAGCCCAACATATGGCCTAATTTTCCAAATTGGGCCCAAACCTTTACATGGTCTTATTCTGAGGCCCAAACATTTAGTCCAATCCGAACATTTGACATTTCTAATGGCCCAAAATCTCATAATCATGAAGGCCCAATTATGGCCCACATATGGCCCAATTTTCCAAATTGGTCCCAAACCCCTTACATAGGCCTTACCCTAAAGCCCAATAAATTATTCTAGTCCATATGCTTGTTTTTGGATGGCCCATTAATAGCCCAATCACTAAAGCCCAATAGAGAGGCCCAACTTAAGGCCCAAGTGAAATTAGGGTTTTCACATAAAATGACGATTAGGGTTAAGTGTTTCTTACTTAACCCATTAAGGACTTAATCCATTAAGTCCAATATTGCCTTAGATTAATTACAAATGATTATTAATTAATTATTTTAAGTTTTATCAAATAATTCGAATGCGGGTCCCGATCAATCCCCAAAATTAGGGTTTCAATACATTAGGGTTTTCGAAACCCTAATTAGGGTTTCCAACCCAAATACTAGCCCATTAGTCACATGGTTAAGCTTTTAGATCACTTTGGGCTTCATTGGCCCCATTAGGGGTTCATTAGTTGGGCACCACCCACTACCACCTCGAGTAGTGGTGGTCAATGGCGGCTCACGACGGCGGCCACCACCTCACGGTGGTGGTTATGATTCTAGTACATTCTGTCCAAGCATTCCAAACGAATCAAAACACAAACAAGGTACACCGCCACCCAACACGGCGGTTGGTGGCGGCAGGAGGCGGCAGCCACTACCTCACGGTGGTGGTTTTGAGTTTTCTTATTATTATTCTAACCTCTAATTACATTTTACAATGCTTTATCCTGAAATAAACACACACACTAATATATAAACACACACACAGCCACCCTTGTGGTGGCCGGCGGTGGTAGATGGTGGCAGCCACCACCTTACGCTGGTGGTGGTGACTTCTTTTTAGATTCCAGACAAGGGTTTCTCACCCACATACTACATCACACACACTACATAACACACATATGCAGAAACACCCACCGAACAGCTCTTCATTGATCTTGAAGGGGGTTGACGGCGGCAGTCGGAGTGGAAACGACAGCATGAATAGCGGTGACAAGAGGCTAGCGCCGACGACCGCTCTGTCTTCAATGGGTACAGGCTGCGGCGGCGGCTGACCTGACTGTGGTGTTGGCGCTTCGACGAACTGAAGGAGAGGAAAAGATGAAGTGAAGCAGCAGCGACAGAGGAGGATGGCAGCGACACTAGGATGCTCCATGACAGCGAAGTAGCAGCGACCAAGTGGCGATTTGCTCACCAAGGCGGCGGCTGGAGGGTCACGGTGGTTCTTCCCCATCTATGCGCGGTGTTCGGCGACTGAAGTGGTGGCGGCATCTGAGAGCAAGGAAGATACGGCAGTGAAAAGTCTCGCCAGCATCCACGGTTGGCGGTAGTGACTCACGTCTTCAACGGAATGGCACAGCGGTGGCTCGGTGGTCGGAGAAGCAAGAGGGTGGCAGCCGGTGGGAGACATATGGGTGGAGAGATGGCGGCTGATAAAGGCCGCTAGGGTTAGGGTTTCAGAATGGGTGACGGGTTGATATACCCGGTCCCCTTAACTACATTCCATAATACCATCTTTAGTCCCTCCCTTCCCTTTTTCTTTCAAAGTGAGTCCATATTTTACCTTTTTAACCCTGCCTCCTAAAATCCTTTACAAATTAAGTCTAATACTTACCAAATATCCCCCCGCCTTGTAAAATCTTTACAAAATAAATCTCGAATTTATACTTTAACCCCCGAATAATCCAACTTATGACATTTGGCTTCCCAAAACCAACACCTTGCTATATAATTATTAATTTTAGGGCTACTATACATTAATTAATTAATTAATTTATTTATTTAATAAACGAGGTGTTACATCAATGCACAACCAACTCGTAAACAACAACTCATTTATCTCGGTTTAAATATTATACGATATTATCGTCTCAGAATTACTCGTGATAAATTCCATGAAGTAATTCACTGAGCGTGGGTTTAATCCAATATTTAAATCCCCAGTTCAAAAGTACTCATGAATGTTGCAGCAAACCATTACCATGTCTAAACACTTAGACAGTCTACAACCAAATTCATGACAGTCTTGATTCACTACTTACTTTCAAATTATGATCGACTGTGGATGTTTTGAATAATCCAATTATTCGGGAAGTAAAACATGCAAAATAAAACACAATGATAAACAATTGACAAAAGATAGTAAACAATACTTATAAACAAATCTCCATTTATTTAATTATCAAATGTCAATTACATTTATTTGTTACAAGTTTCCAAATATCTATCTAATCACTAAAACTAATATCATCCTTCAGACCAATGCTCCTCGCATGCTGAACATGCTTAATCCTACTCAGACCCTTTGTGAAGGGATATGCAGGATTGACTTCCAATGATAGACTCTTTACAACAAGGTTTCCTTCTTCCACACAATGTGTGATAACGTGATATTTTATGTCGATATGTCTTGATCTACCATGATCTCTCAGTTCCTTGGTTAAGGCAACCGCTCCTTCATTATTGCAGAAAATTTCCATGGGCTCCTTCATTGCTGACACTACTCCAAGATCTCTGATGAATTTTTTCAACCATATAGCCTCTTTTGTCGCTTCGCTCGCTGCAATGTACTCTGATTCACAGGTCGAATCAGCCACCATTTCCTGCTTGGAACTTTTCCAAGTCATAACTCCTCCATTAAGGGTAAACACCCAACCAGACTGAGAACGGAAGTTGTCTCTGTCTGTCTGAAAATTGGCATCGCTATAACCAGTAACTCATAAGTCATCACTGCCACCAAGCACAAGGACCCAATGTCACACCCCGAAATCGATGGCGGAAACGTTCCGGGGCGGGGTGACGTCATGTAGAGTATCACAACCAATGTACATAGCAAGCATAGTAAACACAACCATTACATTACATAAGAAAGTTTTACATTTGTTTGGAAATAAAGTACTACAAGTTTTCTTAGATACATTGGTTAGAGCAAAAGTAAAGACGAGTCTTCTATATGCTCCGTCTTCTCAAAAAGAAACTGGTTGGAGTACCTGTCTATGGATGCCCTGAGAATACAAGCAGTTTTAAAATATCAGCATAAAGCTGGTGAGTTCATAAGCGGTTTGTTTTCTGGAAAAAGATTCATTTTCCTTTAGTTTCATGAACAGTTGATATCCAAGAAAATCCCGTATTTTCTTATAAAAGTAGTTTGGTTATCCCTTTGTTACACAATTTGAATTAAGAAAATCCTGCAAATTTCCTTATGAAAATATGGTTTGATTTCTCGTTAGATGTACCATACAACCTTGTTTATGAAAAGTTACGTTATCCCAAGAAAACCCTATGTTTTCTTATGTAAAAACATTCGTTGGTTATCGATTCTGAAATGATGTGTACAAGTATCTACCATACTTGTATCGTTTAAGTGAAACACACTGAATGACTAGTATCCCGTAGTAAGCATATTAGTTTTGACACGTACACAAAACTAATAAGTAAGTAGTGAACTGGTAGTAACCAAAGACAGTTATTACTAGAAGGTTAGTTCACTAGGTTCGTTATTACTTTATAAGTTAAATTCCATTATCTAAGTTGCGAGTTCCATAACCATACGATAGACTAGACATGGCAATAAGAAGTCCATCGTCGTTTTATGACTTTTGTCACCCATGGACCTGACGATCCAACTGTAGCTAGCAGCAGAGTGCGGGGTAGTCAGTCCCGTATAGATCTATACACTCAAGTCACGCTCTCCCTCCAAGAGATTCTGGTTACGGGAGTAGTCCTCCACTCTCGTAATCCGTGTGGAGTGTTACCGAGGACGTGTCTCCAATCATAAAAATAATGAACTTTACAAGTAATAGTATAGAAAATCCCGGTTTATGAAATGACATGAAATCCTTGTGAAATGTAAAAATGTAACATTTTATAACGAGTTTCACAATTTGTTTTGAAAACTAACTCCACGAGTTAGACGGTTGGTTAGTACGGATTTCAATGTTTAAAACATATTGAACATGTAGTATTGTTATACGAAATAATCGATTTGAGTACAAGTTTCCTTGTACTTTTGCTTGTATTCCCCCCCCCTGAAAACATGAAAAACACAGAAAATGGTGTAGGGGTATGAACTCACCTGACGAGAATGTGCCGATTTAAATGCTAAGTATTCATTTAGGGGTTGAACACGCGTGAGGTTCCTATGTAACATGAAGAGATACATAATTGTATCTAAATAGACTTTGATTTACCAAGATAGTAGGATAATACACTCCGAGGCACGAAAACACTTCAATTCAAGTGTTAGGGATGGTACGGGTTGCATCTAAGGAGTGTAGGGCCTAGATAAGGTGTTTACTCTTCAAGTGTAAACCCTTAGGGAGTTTACGGTCCAAAGACCATATCCCCCATGAGTTTACGGCCGTAAACTCATGGGTGTGGTGGTTTGAGTGATCCAAGGTCTCATCTTGCACAAAGGAAGGATCTAGAGTTGATTCGAGGGTTTAGGAAATGATCGGGACATGAAATGGCCTAGGAATTTGGGTTTACGGTCCTTGGACCACCCTTGGGGAGTTTACGGTCGTAAACTCAAGGGTTTACGGTCCTTGGACCACCCTTGGGGAGTTTACGGTCGTAAACTCATGGGTTTACGGCCGTAAACCCACCTTTGTCATGTTTGTCCATTTTCCAAGTGTTTTGGTGGTTTGTAGGCCATTCATGCAAGTTCTAGACTCAAATACAAGCCATGCAAAGTGTTTGGAGCATTAAAACACCCTTGGAAGGTGTTTACGGTTTTGGGAGACGTTCCCAAACCGTAAACTCATGTTTATGCTCATTTGGACATGTTTTAGGGTTCTATGATCATCCAAGCAAGTTTCAAGGCCATTAGACATGCATTGGAAGGGTTAAGGAGCATCAAAACCCCATGAAAGGGTGTTTACGGTTCTTGAATATTCAAGGACCGTAAACTCATGTTCATGGCCAAAAATTCATGATCTTGTGGTTTTAACTCCATGCATGTAAGGATCTAAGCATTAGAAGAGGTTTGGAAGGGTCTTGGGGCTTCAAAACCCCCTTTGAAGGAGTTTACGGTTTTGGGAGGCTCCCCCAAACCGTAAACACGAGTTCTTGATGCATTTGAGAGTTTAAGACATGGATTTGCATGCATGTTAGGATAAACAACTAGTTAGGAAGGATCACTTACCAAAATGGAGCTTGAAAGGGAAGATTTCTTGAGAGGATTCGTTTTCTAGAGAGAGAGTAGAGAGAGAAAGTTCAAGTGTGGGAAAAGCTCAAATGGTGGTCACTCCACCCTTTTGTATGTCTAGAGTTAGTGACCCGGTGGAAATACACCCAACACGGACATTAAACGGAGCTTATTATTTTACCCGTGTTAGTCGTAGTCTAGAAATTCTCAAAAGATTATTTAGAGTGTTTTCACTCAAATAAATATTTCGTTCTGCCACATACGAAATTATAATAATAATTCTAAATGAATTATTAAATTTGAAAGTTAACGGAAAACCCAAAATAAAATAAATTTTATTAACGGAATGGGTTATGTTAACGGAATATCTTTCGGGTTGTCACATTACATGAGTTTACGACCGTAAACTCCCCAAGGGTGGTCCAAGGACCGTAAACCCTTGAGTTTACGGCCGTAAACTCCCCAAGGGTGGTCCAAGGACCGTAAACCCAAATTCCTAGGCCATTTCATGTCCCGATCATTTCCTAAACCCTCGAATCAACTCTAGATCCTTCCTTTGTGCAAGATGAGACCTTGGATCACTCAAACCACCACACCCATGAGTTTACGGCCGTAAACTCATGGGGGATATGGTCTTTGGACCGTAAACTCCCTAAGGGTTTACACTTGAAGAGTAAACACCTTATCTAGGCCCTACACTCCTTAAATGCAATCCGTACCATCCCTAACACTTGAATTGAAGTGTTTTCGTGCCTCGGAGTGTATTATCCTACTATCTTGGTAAATCAAAGTCTAATTAGATACAATTATGTATCTCTTCATGTTACATAGGAACCTCACGCGTGTTCAAGCCCTAAACGAATACTTAGCATTTAAATCGGCACATTCTCGTCAGGTGAGTTCATACCCCTACACCATTTTCTGTGTTTTTCATGTTTTCAGGGGGGGGGGGGGTACACCCAGGCTCCTACCAGCAGGTACACTGGCACCCTTCCTTGGTGTGACAAGTGTAACTACCATCATAATCCCGGCCCGTGTCGGGAGATGTCATGCGCCAGCTGTGGCAAAAAGGGGCACACGATGCGATTTTGTAGAACCCCAGCCCAACCAACGAATCAAGCCTCTGGAGCGGGTGTTGGTCGAGCCTGCTACAGCTGTGGGGAGATCGGGCATTTCAAGAGGGACTGCCCCAAATCAGCAACAACCAACAACACCGGGAGAGTTCTGACCATGGGACAAGAAGAGGCAGTCGCTGACCCCACCGTTGTCACGGGTACGTTCCTCCTCGACAACTCTTATGCATGCATTCTTTTCGATTCTGGTGCTGAAAGGAGCTTTGTTAGTCATGCATTCAAACGATTTCTTAAACAAAAATCCCAACCATTAACCGAAAAGTTTACCGTCGAAAGGGCTAAAGGTGAGAAAGAGTGCACTAACGAGATATACGTAGGGTGTACCCTATCCTTAAACGACCGTTCATTTCTCATTGACCTTATGCCAGTCTCCATAAAAAGCTTTGATGTCATCGTTGGCATGGATTGGTTGAGCCCCAATCGTGCAGACATCCTCTGTTTCGAAAAAGCTATCCGTCTCAATCTTCCTTCGGATGAAACTCTTGTAATTTACGGGGATAAACTCAGTTCAAACCTTCGCATCATTTCATGCATCAAAGCCCAGAAACTTCTGCGGAAGGAGTGTTATGCATTCCTAGCCCATGTCGTTAACGAAAAACAGGAAGTTAAAGACCTCGAGAGCATCCCCGAAGTCTGCAATTTTCCTGATGTCTTTCCAGAGGATCTCCCAGGAATTCCTCCTGAACGCCAAGTGGAGTTTCGTATTGACTTAATCCCCGGAGCTACCCCCGTAGCCAAATCTCCTTATCGATTAGCTCCGGCAGAAATGCAGGAGTTATCTAGTCAGCTCAATGAGCTGCTCAGTAAAGGATTCATCAGGCCGAGTTCCTCGCCATGGGGAGCCCCGATCTTATTCGTGAAAAAGAAAGATGGATCTTTTCGAATGTGTATCGATTACCGAGAGCTGAACAAGCTCACGATCAAAAACCGCTATCCTCTTCCTCGAATAGACGACCTCTTCGATCAACTTCAAGGAGCTAGCTACTTTTCCAAAATCGATTTAAGATCAGGGTACCATCAGCTGCGAGTCCATGAGGGTGACGTTCCCAAAACAGCCTTTCGGACTCGATATGGTCACTACGAATTCGTAGTTATGCCCTTCGGTTTAACCAACGCACCGGCGGTGTTCATGGATTTGATGAACCGGGTGTGTCGTCCATTTCTGGACAAGTTTGTTATCGTGTTCATCGACGACATACTTGTCTATTCCAAAAGCGAAGAGGATCACAAACAACACTTGAGGCTAGTGTTGGAAACTCTTAGATCGGAGCAACTGTATGCGAAATTCTCCAAATGTGAATTCTGGATCCGGAAGATTACTTTCCTTGGTCATGTGGTAAGCAAGGAGGGCATACACGTGGATCCTTCAAAGATCAAAGCGATAGAAAACTGGTCAGCACCGAAGACACCCACCGAAATCCGTCAATTCTTGGGCCTCGCTGGCTACTATCGCAGATTTATCCAAAATTTCTCCAAAATTGCCAAACCCTTAACCACTCTAACTCAGAAAGGTGTACCCTTTTGTTGGAGCGAAAAGCAAGACACTGCGTTCCAAACACTGAAGCGAGCCTTGTGCAGCGCGCCTATCCTGTCCCTTCCCGATGGGACGGAAGACTTCGTTGTCTACTGCGATGCATCCAATCAAGGTCTCGGGTGTGTCCTAATGCAACGAGGCAAGGTCATCGCCTATGCCTCCAGACAACTAAAAGTACACGAAGTCAACTACACGACTCACGACCTAGAATTGGGAGCAGTGGTCTTCGCATTAAAAATTTGGAGACATTATCTCTACGGAACTAAGTGCACTATCTTCACTGACCATAAAAGTCTACAGCACATCCTCGACCAAAAGGAGCTGAACATGAGACAACGGCGATGGGTTGAACTACTCAACGACTACGAGTGTGAAATCCGCTACCATCCCGGCAAGGCCAATGTGGTGGCAGATGCCCTCAGCCGGAAAGAATACTCAGGTCGTAAGGTGAAGGCACTGACTATGACTATCCATTCCCACTTATCCGCGCAAATCAAAGAGGCTCAGCTGGAAGCCTTAAGACCGGAAAACGTGTCAGGCGAAGCCCTAAGAGGAATGGATAAGAATCTTGAGATCAGAAACGATGGAGTCTATTGTTTCATGGACCGGATCTGGACCCCAAATTTCGGAGGTTTCAGAGAGGTTGTCATGAACGAAGCTCATAATACTAAATACTCCGTACACCCAGGTTCGGATAAGATGTACCTGGATTTCAAGAAACTGTACTGGTAGCCAAATATGAAGGCCGAAATCGCTACCTTCGTGGGCAAGTGCCTGACTTGCGCCAAAGTGAAGGTCGAATATCAAAAACCCTCCGGTCTACTCCAACAACCCGAAATACCTGAATGGAAATGGGAAATGATTACTATGGATTTCATTACCAAGTTACCCAAATCTCCGAGTGGGTACGACACCATTTGGGTAATTGTCGACCGACTGACCAAGTCTGCTCACTTCCTTCCTATCAAAGAAAACTTCAAAATGGAAAGACTCACGCGAATCTACATCCAAGAGGTGGTCCGACTGCATGGTGTACCTGTGTCCATCATTTCCGATCGGGATAGCAGGTTCACTTCTAGGTTCTGGCAGTCACTACAGAAGGCTCTTGGAACTAAGCTGGATATGAGCACAGCTTACCATCCTCAAACAGACGGACAGAGTGAGAGAACCATCCAAACCTTGGAAGACATGCTGAGAGCCTGCGTCATCGACTTCGGCGCGTCATGGGATACTCATCTTCCTTTGGTTGAATTTTCTTATAACAACAGCTACCATACCAGCATCAAGGCTGCGCCGTTCGAAGCCCTCTACGGCCGCAAGTGCAGATCCCCTCTGTGCTGGGCTGAGGTGGGTGACACGTAGCTGGTCAAGGGACTAGTCCCTGACAGCACTCTCACTGGTCCAGAAATCATCCGCGAAACCATTGAAAAGATCGTACAAATCCGAGAACGACTTAAGGCCTCCCGAGATAGACAAAAGAGCTACGCCGATAAACGACGAAAACCCTTGGAATTCCAGGTTGGAGACCGTGTCTTGTTGAAAGTCTCACCCTGGAAGGGCATGATACGCTTCGGAAAGCGTGGAAAACTTAACCCAAGGTACATAGGACCTTTCGAAATCCTAGCCAGGATTGGTCCCGTAGCTTACAAACTCCATTTACCTCGTGAACTTAGCAATATTCACCCTGTCTTCCACATCTCAAACCTTAAAAAGTGTCTTTCTGATGAGACCCTTATGATTCCTCTGGATGAGATCGAAATCAACGAAAACCTGAACTTTGTGGAAGAGCCCATCGAAATCATGGATAGAGAGATCAAACGAACGAAACAAAGCCGCATCCCGATAGTGAAGGTTCGCTGGAGTGCCAAGCGGGGACCCGAATTCACTTGGGAACGCGAAGACTCGATGAAAACGAAATACCCGCATCTCTTTCAAATTCCATGATTTGTATCTAAATTCTAAATTTCGGGACGAAATTTCCTCTAACGGGGGGGATAATGTGACAACCCGAAAGATATTCCGTTAACATAACCCATTCCGTTAATAAAATTTATTAACGGAATGGGTTATGTTAACGGAATATCTTTCGGGTTGTCACACCCAATCCTTAGTCCTTCGCAAATACTTAAGAATGTTCTTGACCGCTATCCAATGAGCTTTACCCGGATTTCCCTGATATCGACTAACCATGCTTAAAGCAAAAGCCATGTCAGGGCGAGTACATGTCGTAGCATACATGATCGATCCAACGGCGCAAGCATATGGAACTCGACTCATTTCTGCTATCTCGACATCCGTACTCGGACTCTGAGTCTTACTCAGTTTGGTATTTCTCTGGATAGGTAACTCTCCTTTCTTGGAATTTTCCATGCTAAAATGCTTTAGCACCTTATCCAAGTATGTACTTTGACTAAGTCCAATTAGTCTTCTACTCCAATTCCTTAGAATCCTTATTCCCAGAATATAGACAGCATCTCCCAGATCCTTCATAGCGAAACACTTTCCAAGCCAGGACTTAACTTTTTGCAAGGTTGGAATGTCTTTTCCTATGAGTAGTATGTAATCAACATACAATACCAGAAAACTGACTATACTCCCACTAGCTTTAACATATACACATGACTCATCTTCACTCCTAGAGAAACCAAACTCTTTGACTTTCTCGTCGAAGCAAAGATTCCATCTGGGAGAAGCTTGTTTAAATCCATAGATTGATTTCTCAAGATTACACACTCTATTGGGGTACTTAGTGTCCATAAAACCCTCTGGCTGACTCATGTAGACAACCTCAGCCAACTTTCCATTAAGGAAAGCAGTTTTGACATCCATTTGCCAAATTTCATAGTCATGAAACACAACTATGGCTAAGATAACCCTAATAGATTTAATTGTTGCGAATTAGAGTTGCGCCATTGTGTTTATTTAATTAGTTCATTTATGTAAACGGGCTTGGGATTGTCCACCCGTCATTTATTAGGGTTATAGTATTTAAGGTGCATGCATGCACCGTGTTTTGATAAATTTGGAAATATTCTTGTAACCCTAATCACGCCTCTACAGTAGCAATTCTTAATCGAGTTCTTCTAAGGTTGTGACTTATAATCATTAAGCATATTTTGAATCATTTTCTTGTTCTTGTTCTTGTTCTTGTTCATAATCTATTTTGAATCTAATTGATCTTTCAAGGATTATCATCCTAACAATTGATATCAAAGCAGGAGACTGTGTAATCTATACACATCTCTTCTGTTTATAAAGTCATTAGGGTTTCCGTTAATATTGGATCTGGTTCAGCCATCATCGCAGTGTTCTTGACGTTATTCTGTGATTCTAATATTACACTAAAATTGCATCAGTTTACACGTCTGATTCTTAACAGGTCTCAAAAGGTATCATCATGCAGCACGACGATTCTCACATCAACTCCATCAACCTTTCTAGCAGCATTGGATCGACCACTAGGATCCTAATTCTTTTTCCCAATGAATATGAAGTATGGGCGCTTCATTTCGAAGATCACGTTCTTGGTCTAGAAGACAATAGGTATCTGATATGGGAGGCCATCACTATTGGAGCTTTTGTTCACATTGGAACCAGAAGAGTCATTAAAACTCAATCTGACTACAACAAACTTCTTTTTGATGTTAAAGATGTCCCTCAAGATGAGAAAGACAAACTGATTAGCAATGTTAAGGAAATGAGAATCATTCGATTTGCTTTGCCGGCTGACACTTTTCATCTGGTTAGTTCGTGTGACACAGCCAAAGCCATTTGGGATAGGCTTAAGGAACTCTACTCTACAGATGCAGATCTTGAGCACTCTACACAAACACTCTTGCTTTCAGAATTTGGTGCATTTACACAGAAGCCTGAAGAGAGTTTGAGTCAAACTTTCAATCGTTACAATCATCTTCTAAGTAGGATGATGAAACATGACATTGGACGTGAAGTTATTGAGCAAAAGGCCACGTTCATGAATGGGCTTAGATCTGAGTGGATGGCGGTGGTGTCTACAGTCAAGGCACATGAGCAGTTCAAGAATTATACCCTGGCAAAGCTTGTTGGAATCCTGAAGTCACATGAGAATGAGGTGACAAAAGAAGAGAAAGTTGTATCTGGGATGAGATCTTTGGCTCTTGTTGCGAAGGGTAAGAAAGTAGCAGAGGATGGTTCAGAATCTGATCTTTTTGATTGTGAGCTTACAAATGAAGAGTTTGTATTGATGGTGTCAAATCCAAAGCGATTCGCAAAGAAGAAGTTTCCTTCCAACAAGAACCAAAACTGGCAGGGAAGCTACAGATCTGAGAAGGTAAAAGAGGAGAGTGCGAATAGCTCACAAAAGGAAGAGGAAAAGAAGGAAAAGAAGGAAAACAAGCTAACTGGTGACTCTGGCTATGATTGTAACTACTGACATGGCAAAAATCACTTGGCCAAAGAGTGCATGCTGCGAAGGTTGAATGAAAATAAGGAAGGAGAAGACGATGAGACTTATCATCTATGAAAGCTTGAGGAGATAAAGAAGAAAAAAAACTCTGATAATTCAATTCATGCTTTAATTGTGCGGGAGAAAGAAGCTGATGATGAATTTGGCAGAGTGGAAGTCTGGTCCACAGATTCTGAAGTTGAGGAGGTTTGCAGGCCTACTCATGGGAGAAGTTACGTTGCAAAAGAAGAGGATTCACATTCTGGAGGAAGGTGTTTCATGGTGACAAGTGATGTGTCACGTATGCGAGGATACGCCACTAATAGTGGGCATGGGAGTGATAGCTGCTTCGCTGCAAAACCAGTTTTTGAGCAAATCAGTGAATGCGATCAAATGATCAACAAGGTACACTCTATTATTGAATCACTTGATATACCTGTGTCCAGATACGAAACTAAACTAAATGAGGTAAAATTCACATTTTCTAGTATCAGTAATAGTTTGAAACAAACTCGCTTGACAAATTCTAACTTAACTGATCAAATCAGAAGGGTTTCGTCAAAGAGTGAGGAGAGACACATATGGATAGAGAAGATTGAGTATGATTTACCTAAGTCTAGGGATGAGTTAATTTACTTGCAAAGAGACAATTTAATGCTTTTGAAACAACGTAATATTTTTTGTTTGATTGCGAAAAGGCTTTATCTTAATATTACTCAATTGCATCTTGATTGTGAGATTGGTCAAAAACTCCATAAGATGATATTGCCATTCCTTGAATTAAAGGAAGACGAAATCGATGTTGACTGTTATAAGTGCGAATCAATCATCTCATCAGATGAAACTTTAGAAGCTTATAGGATTGGACTGGACAAAATTGAGGCTTTTATTAAGTCCAAAGACCACAAAAACATGCTAAAACAGATTTTGGACGAAAATAACAAAAAACGAATCAAATCTGATACTATGCAGAAATTTGACTCATTGATTACAAAGTTGAGTTCAAATAACAAACTTAATGTTGATAACACATCTGAATTTGACGATGACAGTGATATGAGTGAAATATGTGTAGAGGATGAGGTTGATTGCTCAACGTTTGTTAAAAACGAACCTGATGTTGCGAAAGTCCCAATTTCTGAAAATTCTGTTGAATTCGCACGTCTTTTAGAAAATAATCCAAGCGTTCTAAAAGAAATTGCGACTGTTTTTCCAAAAGTTCAAATTGTCCCAAATCATGTTTTCAAAATAAATGGGGTAAATAAGAATCAAAACAGTTGAATTAACGTCCATAGTTGACAAAGACAACGAAGATGGATGTGGTGAGCATTTTTGGTCAACTTCGATCGACAATGCCGAAAAAACAGTTGGTCTCTCAGAAAGGACATCATGGAGAGTAAAAGGAAGATATATGGCAGAAGCTTTAAACAACGTCAATTCCAGCTACGAGAAAGGAAGTCCCAGTGGAACTAAGAGTGTTCCTAGCGACACATCTTCTGTGCAAAACGAAACTACAGCAAGAAATCCAAGAGCGAAAGCTAATGTTCACAAATCTTTAGAACAGTTCGCAGCGCAGAAATGTCTAAGGAACGTCAAATACAAATCTTTAGATAGTTGGGTGCAAATGGATCTTCAAGAAGAAGACCGACATGGATGGTAATGTACACACTTATAAGGCACGACTGGTTGAAAAGGGTTATTCTCAAACTCCGGGAGTCGATTATGATGAGACCTTTTCACCAGTGGCCAAGATTAAGTCTATTAGGGTTCTGTTAGCCATTGCTGCATTTCATGATTATGAAATATGGCAAATGGATGTCAAAACCTCTTTCCTTAATGGAAGGTTGGCTGAAGATGTTTACATGGTTCAACCAGAGGGTTTTGTCAGTACAGAGTACCCCAGTAGAGTGTGTAAGCTCGAGAAATCCAATTATGGATTAAAACAGGCACCTCGCAGATGGAATCTTTGCTTTGATGAGAAAGTCAAAGAATTTGGCTTTTCAAGGAGTGAAGATGAATCTTGTGTCTATATCAAGGCTAGTGGGAGTATAGTCAGCTTTTTGGTACTGTATGTGGATGACATACTACTCATAGGAAATGACATCCCAACCCTGCAGGAAGTAAAGTCCTGGCTTGGGAAGTGTTTCGCTATGAAGGACCTTGGAGAAGCTGCCTATATCCTAGGGATAAGGATTTTGAGAAACAGGAGTAAAAGACTAATTGGACTTAGTCAAAGCACCTATGTGGACAAAGTGTTGAAAAGGTTCAACATGCATAACTCCAAGAAAGTAGAGTTACCAATCCAGAGTAACGCCAGATTGAGTAAGGCACAAAGCCCTAGTACTGAGGCTGAGATAGAAGAAATGAGTCGAATACCTTATGCTTCAGCTGTAGGATCGATCATGTATGCTATGACGTGTACTCGACCTGATGTAGCCTTTGCTTTGAGCATGGTTAGCAGGTATCAGGGGAACCCTGGCAAGGCACACTAGACTGCGGTAAAGAATATCCCCAAGTACCTACGGAGGACTAAGGACTGGGTCCTTACCCTCGGTAGCAGTGAGGACTTGAGAGTTGTAGGGTACAGTGATGCTAGCTTTCAGACTGCCAGGGATAATTTCTGCTCTCAGTCGGGCTGGGTCTTTACTCTAAACGGAGGGGCAATTTCTTGGAAAAGTTCCAAGCAGGAGACAGTGGCTGATTCCACTTGTGAATCAGAGTATATAGCAGCAAGCGAGGCAGCAAAGGAGGCTATATGGCTAAAGAACTTCATCGGAGACCTTGAAGTTGTACCAGCTATAAAGGAGCCAATAGAGATTTTCTGTGACAGCAATAGTGGGGTTGCCTTAGCCAAGGAACCAAGAGATCATGGGAGATCCAGACACACTGACAGAAAATATCACTTCATCAGACATCGAATAGGAGAAGGAATCCTCGTGGCAAAGAGGGTATCATCGGATGAGAACCCAGCAGATCCCCTCACGAAGGGACTGACTCGGGCTAAGCATCTTCAGCATGCTCGGAGCATAGGGCTGAAGGATGATATTAGTTTTAGTAGTTAGATAATCTTGAAATTTGTAAAATGTAATTGACATTTGATGATAAATAAACGCTGTTATATATGAGTAAAGTGTTGCTATCTCTTGTCAATCGTTTACTATTATTTCTTTTTGCATGTTTTGACTTCTAGAATAATTATGTTATGGTTTATATCATATTATTCAAACTCTCCACAGTCGGTCATATGTTAGAAGTAGATATGAATCAAGACTGTCATGAGTTGGCTTGTAGAGGTCTAAGATGCTAGACAAAGCGGGGCTACATCACTCGTGAGTGCTCATAAGTTCTGAGTATTGGATTCAACCCACGCTCACTTGTATCACTTCATGGAATTTATCTCGAGTGATCGTGAGATGGTAATATCATATAAGTCTTCAACCCTAGAGATATGATTTGTTGCCTATGAGTTGGTTATGCATTGATTGCACGCAAACGCATTGGTAACTCGATGTTATAAATCGTGCTTTTGTGTGTAATTCAACAAGTAGTAGAGCAAACATATGAGTCGAAGTTTATCTGTTCCTTCTAGGATTAGAAGCGATATCTAGGCCCCTCGATGATTTTGTTTTGACCTATGTACCGGGCCCGGTCATGACTAAATTGATGTGTTAAGTTAAGTTCTATGTCAAACAAATCGGAAATCGGGAAACAAATGTTGGACAATAAGCAAGACCATGTTCCATGTATTTGTCCGGCTGATATCTAGAACAGAGGATTATATGATCACTTATCTAAAATGGCGCTTCATAGTTCAACAGAGTTTTAAGAGCTACGATTGCTGATCGGTTCCTGAAGTCATACTTGCAACTATAGTTATTAGACTTATCCAAGTGGGAGACTGTTGGAGATAGTGTCTAAGTCCATAACTATATTTGGTATGTACTTGAGCCGACCCGGCATGGTCCATTTGGGTTGCACTTCACCCGAACAATTTACGGATAATCTTTTGAGAATAGTATAAGTTATGATTTATTAATATATTATAAGTTCTAATATATTAATATAAAATCATATTATTTAATTAGTGTTGATCTATAATTAATTTAGAATTAATTTAGAGATCAAAAGTATGACTAATTAAATATGGGCTCTTGTATTTATATAGTGTGGGCTAATGCTTATTTGGAATGGGTTAGGCTTGCGTGGAAAGTCCATGGATACTCCATGGAGCTTTAACCCATGGATCTCATGGAAATGAAAAGACATGGGTATTAGGGTTTACATGGATGTAACCCTAATCCACCACACTATATAAAGGAGGCTTTGGTTCTTGAAATAACACTAGTTGATGTGTGTAAACTAAGAGGGCCGATTTCAAGAAGTTTGTGACTATTCTCTCAAGTTTCCAAGTTTGTGGTGATTTGTGACTTGCATTTGAGGCATCCACATTATTGGTGCTAGGCTCTCAAACTCCAAGCAATCAAATACTACTACAAGGTAAGTAATTCTACTAGTTTTATTTGATTCAAGTACCCCATGCCATGCTAGTTAGGATAAGAACCTTGGAAAAATAATTGTTTGCATGTATCTTAGTCAAACATAGATCCAAGGTTTCTAGGGTTGCATGTACACCATTGGAGTGTTAGAATGCTCAAAACCCATCAGTGGTATCAGAGCCAGGTTTGTTTATTTGATACTTGATGCAAAAAAAAAAAAACTTGAAAAATCGAAGTTTTGGTTCAAAAGCTCGTACCAAAATTTGAAGTTTTGTATATGTACTTACGATTCTTGAAATTTTTGATATGAACATTCATAAACATATGAGTTTAGAAGATCATAGAAATTATGTGCTAATAATTGATTAGATTAATTCTTGATTTTTATGTGTTTTAATGGAGTCCATAACTAGTTCTTAAGTTATGGATAACCAAAAGTCACATTTATAAATAACCATTAAAAGAACACATAGGTTACAAAAAATGAAGAGTCTTCATTTTTAATAACCATTAACTCATAAGTCATGAGAAATGAAAAGTTTTGAAAGTTTACAAAACTGGCCCTCAAGTTTTGGAACATGTAAAGTCATATTAAAAACTTTAGTTCCAACCCCTAGAATTTTAAAAGTTAAAATTCAACCCTTATACTTTATAATATTATAAGTTTAATAATATTTATATATGTATAAGATCAAGTCGTCTTACCGCTAGTACGCCTCATTCACGAAGCCGGTCTATAAAGGGGGTATAAGGTTGTTGCCTATAAAATGGCAACTTAATGGATGTCCACTCTCACCCACCGCTTCCTTGATCGGTCGAGGGTCGTTAGCCGAACGGGTAGGACAAGGACTTATTAATTCTCATTAAAAGTATAATGATAATACTAAAGTAACTAAACTTTATTGAATTCCCAATCTTAGTTATTTTAGGAAAATGTGAATAAGGTGCTAATCCATGAAATTACACTTTACACTTTGTTTAAGTCGTTAGTGGAGCGTGTGTGGTTAACCGGCACACTAACTTGAACTTAACAAGGTAGGTAAAGGGTGACTTAATGTTTATCATAGTATCGATGGAGCGTGTGTGGTTAACCGGCACATCGATTGAGGGGTAATACATTAAGGGTACCAAGTAATTTGCATGGTTACTTCACACCTTGTTTTGTGATCCTCGGCATCCCAGTCACAAAACTTGAAGGGCACACTCGAGATTGAAACATGCCATTGAAGAAAGTTCAATGAATCTCAAAGAATCTAGGAGTTTCTAAACCAATTAAAACCTAATTAAATATTTCGTTTTTCATGGTGGAAATTGGTGAATCGTCATTCACCTACCTTCAAATATCTTATAGCTTAGATTACGACATCCCTCTTCTAAGTTATAAAATATTGTGTTGGGTCCTAGCCTTAATATTACATTTGGGTGTTTTGTTAAGGACTATCTCTATATCTAATCTAATCTATTCCCTCTTCTTTTCAGATGTCTTCCAATAACAATGCTTCTGGCTCAAACCCTACTAGCTCCTTCTCTCTCATGAATCTTTGTGGGAGAGTCATATTTGATGGGTCCAACTTTATAGATTGGATCAGAAACATCAGAATGGTCACTCGGTATGAGAACAAAGAATATGTTCTCGACAAGGAGCTGAAGGTACCCGGGCCAACTGCTACTCCTGAAGAGCTTGCTGAATATGAGGTACATGAAAGAGATGCTACAAAAGTGGCATGCATCATGATGGCCACCATGATAGCCGAGCTCCAAAAGTCCTATGAGGACTATTATCCTTTTGAGATGCACCAGGACTTGATGGACCGCTACCATCAAAGTGCTCGTCAAGAGCGATATGAAATAATCTCCTCCATGATAACAACCCGAATGAAGGATGGTGAACCCATCACGGGCCACATGCAGAAAATGCAAAGGTATGTGGACCGTTTACTGAAGCTGAATGTGAACTTCCCTAAGGAGTTAGCAATAGACATCATTTTGCACTCCTTGCCATCGTGTTATGATCAATTCCGCATGACATATCACATGAACAAGGAAGAAGTCACCCTCAGCAAACTTCAAGGACACTTGAAGACCGCCGAAAGTGGTCTAAAGGGTAAGTCGGTTGTTACTACTCCTACTCCTACTCCAACTACGGCCAATGTCTTGGCAATCGGGCATGGCAAAGGGAAGAAGAGAAAGAACCATTCTAAGGGTACCAAGGGTAAGATCCTTGAAGGCTCATCTTCAAGCAAAACCAAGAATGGTTTTGTCACTCCTTCTGCTAACCCTAATGAGGCTGAATGCTTCTATTGCCATGAAAAGTCGCACTGGAAGCGAAATTGCCCAAAGTACCAGCAAGATTTGAAGGATGGGAAAGTAAAACCCAACCATGCAGGTATGTACACTATATTGTCTAATAACTCACCTCATTCTAACTCTTGGGTCCTTGATACAGGTTGTGGTATTCACATATATTGTGATTTGCAGGGACTAAAAAGAAGTGAGAATGTGGAGCAGGGAAAGATAAACTTGATCATGGGAAACAGGAAAGCTTCACCTGTCACCAAGATATGAGTTTATTCCTTAGTGCTAAATAGTGGGTTTACATTAGATTTGAATAAATGTTATTATTCACCAGAAATGGCAAGAAATGTTATTTCCTTTCATGCATTGTATAAACAAGGTTTTACCTTTTATTTTGATAATAATAATGGTAGTATTGATGCTTTCTTTAATAATGTTCTTTATTTTAAAGCATTACCTTGTGATGGCGTGTATGAAACTGTATCTATTGTAGATAATCTAGGAAATAATGTATTGTGTATTAACTCTTCCACTAGCTTAGATAAAGCATCCTTATGGCATTGTCGTCTTGGACATGTAAGCAAGAAACGCATAGGCCAACTCCAAAAGGATGGAGTCTTGGAGTCATTTGACCAAAAGTCAGATGATAGTTGTGAATCTTGTTTGCTTGGTAAAATGACAAAGTCACCTTTTACTGGCACTTGTGCTAGGGGTGAAGGTTTTGTTGGATCTCATACACACGGATGTGTGTGGACCCTTCAGAACCGCCACAAGAGATGCTAATCGGTTCTATGTGACTTTTACTGATGATTTTAGTAGATATGGATATGTCTACCTAATCAAGCATAAGTCAGAAACCGTTGAGAAATTCAAAGAGTTTAAGCAAGAAGTGGAGAATCAGTTGGGCAGGAAAATTAAGATGCTTCGATCTGATCGTGGCGGTGAGTATCTTAGTACCGAGTTCCTTGACTATCTTAAGGAATGTGGAATTGTCTCACAATTGAAACCTCCTAGGACACCATAGTTGAATGGTTTAGCTGAGAGGCACAATCGGACCTTGTTGGACATGGTTCGTTCCATGATGAGTCGAGCTTCGCTACCAATCTCATTTTGGGGGTATGCCTTAGAGACTGCCGCCCATATCCTTAATCTAGTCCCTACAAAGAAGGTTGCCAAAACACCTCATGAGGTGTGGACTGGAAAATTTCCCAATCTAGACCACATCAAGATTTGGGGTTGCGAGGCTTTCGTGAGACACGAGACTCACGATAAGCTCGAACCCCGAAGCGAAAGGTGTATTTTCATGGGCTACCCACAGAAATCCTTTGGTTACATCTTCTACAGACCCAGTGATAATGTGGTCTTTGTAGCAAGAAGAGGATTCTTTCGAGAGAGAGAGAGAATTCATGAGCCATGGAGACAGTGGGAAGCAAATTGACCTTGAGGAAATTCAAGAGTCAAGTGGTGAAGGAACCTCAAACCCTAGCCCTCAACCTGAGGAGGAAACTCCTGTTGAGCCGACTGAAGAATCTATACCTCTGAGGCGTTCCACCAGAGTTAGGAATGCACCTGAGCATTATTATGATTTTCATATTACTGCAGAAGGTGAGACACTTATCACTGATAACACACTGGTAAATCTAGATGAGCCTAACAGCTACACGGAAGCCATGGCAGGCCCTGAGGCTGCTAAATGGAAAGAGGCTATGGATAGCGAGATACAGTCCATGTATGACAATCAAGTTTGGAACTTGGTTGACAATGTACCTGATCGTAAGATAGTTGGGTGCAAATGGATCTTCAAGAAGAAGACCGACATGGATGGTAATGTACACACTTATAAGGCACGACTGGTTACAAAGGGTTATTCTCAAACTCCGGGAGTTGATTATGATGAGACCTTTTCACCAGTGGCCAAGATTAAGTCTATTAGGGTTCTGTTAGCCATTGCTGCATTTCATGATTATGAAATATGGCAAATGGATGTCAAAACCGCTTTCCTTAATGGAAGGTTGGCTGAAGATGTTTACATGGTTCAGCCAGAGGGTTTTGTCAGTACAGAGTACCCCAATAGCGTGTGTAAGCTCGAGAAATCCCTTTATGGATTAAAACAGGCACCTCGCAGATGGAATCTTTGCTTTGATGAGAAAGTCAAAGAATTTGGCTTTTCAAGGAGTGAAGATGAATCTTGTGTCTATATCAAGGCTAGTGGGAGTATAGTCAGCTTTTTGGTACTGTATGTGGATGACATACTACTCATAGGAAATGACATCCCAACCCTCCAGGAAGTAAAGTCCTGGCTTGGGAAGTGTTTCGCTATGAAGGACCTTGGAGAAGCTGCCTATATCCTAGGGATAAGGATTTTGAGAAACAGGAGTAAAAGACTAATTGGACTTAGTCAAAGCACCTATGTGGACAAAGTGTTGAAAAGGTTCAACATGCATAACTCCAAGAAAGGAGAGTTACCCATCCAGAGTAACGCCAGATTGAGTAAGACACAAAGCCCTAGTAATGAGGCTGAGATAGCAGAAATGAGTCGAATACCTTATGCTTCAGCTGTAGGATCGATCATGTATGCTATGACGTGTACTCGACCTGATGTAGCCTTTGCTTTGAGCATGGTTAGCAGGTATCAGGGGAACCCTGGCAAGGCACACTGGACTGCGGTAAAGAATATCCTCAAGTACCTAAAAAAGGACTAAGGGCTGGGTCCTTACCCTCGGTGGCAGTGAGGACTTGAGAGTTGTAGGGTACAGTGATGCTAGCTTTCAGACTGCCAGGGATAATTTCCGCTCTCAGTCGGGCTGGGTCTTTACTCTAAACAGAGGGGCAATTACTTGGAAAAGTTCCAAGCAGGAGACAGTGGCTGATTCCACTTGTGAATCAGAGTATATAGCAGCAAGCGAGGCAGAAAAGGAGGCTATATGGCTAAAGAACTTCATCGGAGACCTTGGAGTTGTACCAGCTATAAAGGAGCCAATGGAGATTTTCTGTGACAGCAATAGTGCGGTTACCTTAGCCAAGGAACCAAGAGATCATGGGAGATCCAGACACATTGACAGAAAATATCACTTCATCAGACATCCAATAGGAGAAGGAATCCTCGTGGCAAAGAGGGTATCATCGGATGAGAACCCAGCAGATCCCCTCACGAAGGGACTGACTCGGGCTAAGCATCTTCAGCATGCTCGGAGCATAGGGCTGAAGGATGATATTAGTTTTAGTAGTTAGATAATCTTGAAATTTGTAAAATGTAATTGACATTTGATGATAAATAAACGCTGTTATTTATGAGTAAAGTGTTGCTATCTCTTGTCAATCGTTTACTATTATTTCTTTTTGCATGTTTTGACTTCCAGAATAATTATGTTATGGTTTATATCATATTATTCAAACTCTCCACAGTCGGTCATATGTTGGAAGTAGATATGAATCAAGACTGTCATGGGTTGGCTTGTAGAGGTCTAAGATGCTAGACAAAGCGGGGCTACATCACTCGTGAGTGCTCATAAGTTCTGAGTATTGGATTCAACCGACGCTCACTTGTATCACTTCATGGAATTTATCTCGAGTGATCGTGAGATGGTAATATCATATATGTCTTCAAACCTAGAGATATGATTTGTTGCCTATGAGTTGGTTATGCATTGATTGCACGAAAACGCATTGGTAACTCGATGTTATAAATCGTGCTTTTGTGTGTAATTCAACAAGTAGTAGAGCAAACATATGAGTCGAAGTTTATCTGTTCCTTCTAGGATTAGAAGCGATATCTAGGCCCCTCGATGATTTTGTTTTGACCTATGTACCGGGCCCGGTCTTGACTAAATTGATGTGTTAAGTTAAGTTCTATGTCAAACAAATCGGAAATCGGGAAACAAATGTTGGACAATAAGCAAGACCATGTTCCATGTATTTGTCCGGCTGATATCTAGAACAGAGGATTATATGATCACTTATCTAAAATGGCGCTTCATAGTTCAACAGAGTTTTAAGAGCTACGATTGCTGATCGGTTCCTGAAGTCATACTTGCAACTATAGTTATTAGACTTATCCAAGTGGGAGACTATTGGAGATAGTGTCTAAGTCCATAACTATATTTGGTATGTACTTGACCCGACCCGGCATGGTCCATTTGGATTGCACTTCACCCGAACAATTTACGGATAATATTTTGAGAATAGTATAAGTTATGATTTATTAATATATTATAAGTTCTAATATATTAATATAAAATAATATTATTTAATTAGTGTTGATCTATAATTAATTTAGAGATCAAAAGTATGACTAATTAAATATGGGCTCTTGTATTTATATAGTGTGGGCTAATGCTTATTTGGAATGGGCTAGGCTTGCATGGAAAGTCCATGGATACTCCATGGAGCTTTAACCCATGGATCTCATGGAAATGAAAAGACATGGGTATTAGGGTTTACATGGATGTAACCCTAATCCACCACACTATATAAAGGAGGCTTTGGTTCTTGAAATAACACTAGTTGATGTGTGTAAACTAAGAGGTCCGATTTCAAGAAGTTTGTGACTATTCTCTCAAGTTTCCAAGTTTGTGGTGATTTGTGACTTCCATTTGAGGCATCCACATTATTGGTGCTAGGCTCTCAAACTCCAAGCAATCAACTACTACTTCAAGGTAAGTAATTCTACTAGTTTTATTTGATTTAAGTACCCCATGCAATGCTAGTTAGGATAAGAACCTTGGAAAAATAATTATTTGCATGTATCTTAGTCAAACATAGATCCACGGTTTCTAGGGTTGCATGTACACCATAGGAGTGTTAGAATGCTCAAAACCCATCAGGATCATCTTTGTGCTGCATGCGAAATGGGGAAGCAAAGCATGAAATTTCATCCAACGGTGGTGCATACGAAAGTCATTGAGCCACTCGAATTATTGTACATCGATCTTTGTGGTCCGTCTGCGATCGAAAGTATTGGTGGTAATAAATATATTATCGTCATTGTGGATGATTTTTCTCCTTTCACTTGGGTTTGTTTTCTTAAGCAGAAATCTGAAGCCACTCCAAACCTCCAAGACTTCGTAAAGCAGATTGAACTACAACTGCGAAAGCAAGTTCGCAATATTCGTAGTGACAATGGGTTGGAATTCAAAAACCAGGTGTTTGATGAATTTCTGACCGCGAAAGGAGTTTTACATAACTTTTCAGCTCCTTACACTCCACAACAGAATGGGGTCGTTGAAAGGCGAAACCGATCATTGTGCGAGGCTGTGAGAACCATGCTCTCATTTGCAAATCTGCCACTCTACTTCTGGGCAGATGCGATAGGAACTGCCTGCTATACCAAAAACCGTTCCTTTCTCAATAAATGATTCTCTGTCACTCCCTATGAAATATTAAACAAACGAAAACCTAACGTAAAGGTTTTCCATGTTTTTGGTTCCAGGTGCCTTATCTTTAATTCTAAAGAACAGAGGAACAAATTCGATGTGAAAGCTGACGAATGTATCTTCTTAGGATATTCGCTGACCTCTAAGGCAAATAGGGTTCTTAACAATCAATCAAAACGAATAGAAGAAACCTATTATGTGACGTTCGACGATAACTACTTAAATAAGATTCAAGCGAATGACAGTCAATCAAAAGAGATTTTTCCTAAACCAAGCCCAACTACAATTCCACTATCCAATCTGTACGAAGAGTTCATGCTACTGTTTGATGAGCCAGAGAAGGCGACCACTTCCGAATCCAAAGCAGCTGACAACAAGGTCTATGAATTCAAGAAGATTATTGACGACGCTGCACATGATATACACAAAGAGAAACCAAGTGTGAATGATCCAAAAGACACGAATGCTGCAGTTCAGGGGGGGCGTTCCGAATCAACTACCGATGCAAACTTTCAGTGGGAGCACCCAACTCCAAAAGATACCCACAAAAGTCCACTCTAGGGTGAGAATCCGACAACTGAAGAAGAGATATACTCATCATTCGAGGGGGAGAAAGATGATGCGAATGATGATTCGGATGTACAGTCAGAACTTGAGGACATAAATGTTGAATTCGATCCTACTTATGATCCTAATTATCCTCCTCTGGCTAAATGGACCAAAGATCATCCACAAACACAAGTAATAGGTGAATCATCTTCAGGAGTTCTTACAAGAGCACAACAAAAAGCGAAACGAATAGCATTATTATCCAAAGTAGAATATTGCATGTTTAATTCGTTCATCTCCAAAGTCGAAACCAAAAATGTTTAGATTGCTCCGGATCATTCAGATTGGGTACAAGTGGTGCAGGAGGAGCTCAATGAATTTGAACGAAATAAAGTCTGGAGGCTGATTCCTACTCCAAAGGATGCATCTGTTGTAGGTTTAAAATGGGTGTTTCGCAACAAGCTTGATAAAGAAGGAAATGTTATACAAAACAAAGAGGGACTGGTGGTTAAGGGGTACTGTCAAGAAGAAGATATTGACTACGAAGAGAACTTTGCACCTGTTGCTAGGCTAGAATCTGTTCGCATCTTTCTGGCTTTTGTGGCACATAAGAACTTTAAGGTATACCAGATGGACGTCAAATGCGCATTCTTGAATGGGGAACTTGAAGAGACAGTGTATGAGGAGCAACCACCCGACTTCATAAACGAGAAGTATCCTAATCACTGTTACATTCTAGACAAAGCTGTCTAAGGTCTGAAAAAAGCTCCAAGAGCCTGGTACGAAACTCTTACTCATTTCTTAAAAATGTCTAAATTTAAACAAGGTTCAGTTGACCCAACCTTCTTTCGCAATAAAGAGGGTGATCACTTAATGATCGTCCAAATCTACATTGATGACATTATCTTCGGATCAACAAACCCTAACTTAACAGCTGAATTTCGAAAGCTAATGGAAACAAAATTTGAGATGAGCTCAATGGGTCCAATTAACTTTTTCCTTGGGTTAAACATAAGACAGAGCCAAGAAGGTATATTTATTAATCAGGAGGCATACACGAAGACCCTGCTTGCTAAGTTTAGAATGGTGGGAGATTCAAAAACGAAGGTTCCAATGGCATTCATAATGAAAATAACACCATCTCTGAAAAAACCAGTTATTGATATGACCCTTTAGCGTCAGATGATAGGTTCAGTAATGTATCTAACAGCTAGTCGACCAGACATTATGTTTTCCGTTTGTTATTGTGCTAGGTTTCAAGCGAATCCTCGAGAACCCCACATGGTTGCTGTCAAGAACATTTTCAGGTACTTAAAACGAACATCTTCACTTGGCATACGGTATCCATCAAACTCAGGATTCTTCGTACAAGCGTTTTCGGATGTTGATCTTGGAGGGTGCGACTTAGATAGAAAAAGTACAACAGGAGGATGCCAATTCTTGGATGGAAAGCTCGTAAGTTGGCAATAGAAAAAGAAAACTTGCGTATCCCTCTCAACTACTGAAGCAGAGTACATAGTTGCCGCCTCATGCACTTCACAAGTCATTTTGATTCACATCCCCTATTTTTCTGGCGCTTCATGCGAAAGCTCTACATCTTTCATGGTCAACTGTTCCCTCGTGGTTTGGAGCGTGTTATATCCTTTTGTATATTATGTATATTTTTTTCTCGTTGAATTTATTTAATTTTTATAAGAAAATCAAAAATACAAATACATTTTTTTATTTCAAAATCTTTAAAATCCAAAAACATTTTTTTATTTAAGGAAAAACTTAAAATTCAAAAATAATTTTTTTTTTGTTTTTCTTCAAGTATTAGTTCTAATATCTTTGTGTAGTTTTGAAGGAAATTTCTTTTTCCTTAAACATGAATGATGGGGCAGGTATACAATTCTTTCTCTATGTACTAGCTAAGTGTCCTTAGAAGCATGTTGTTGTATGTTGTCTAAAGCCTCGACGATTTTATGTTGAAGCCTTAATGAATCGATAACAACAATCGTTTCTTCCTAATTAGGCTACGAATTCACATAAATCATGAGCTACCTTACTCTTCTCATATTGAGTAAAGAGTTGTCTACTTGGTCACTTTTGCATAGCAGAGGTACATTCGTTTCTTAGAAACCACCACAAACTATTCTCCATCACATTCGCTTTCATGAACGTAACCCTTGAGATTCTCAGAAATTACCACTAAGGTTTATGGTTACTCAACATATGTGTTAATGATCTTTGTTTCGTTCAACCACGGACTGAGTGAAACCAAAAATTCAACACATTTTTATGAATTGACGGTGATCAATTAAGCGTTCTAGACTTTTCACCAAGGAATTGACGAAACTCCGCTTTTGTAGTTTGTACCAAGAATTCTCTTTTTCTTTTGCGAGATCTTAATGAAATGTTCTAGACCTAAGACATTTCTACCCAATAGATCCACTTTTTATTTGTTTGAGATTTCTATCATTATCCAAGTCACTCATAAACTTTCAATGCTACTCGTTCAACTGACTACACCGGTCATACGAGTACTTCATCTGAATGTTCGTACTTATATCAAGTTTTGGAATTTGGTTGAAGAAATAGCCACCCTAAAAACCTAAAGAAAAGATGCCTTTCACTGTTTGTCAATAAACAAGTGATCGTAATTTCACAGGGAACCACAAAAACACTTCTTAGTCTCTCTTGACTTTGAAGGAAGAGATCTTTGCCTGGGATCCACAGTTTCGTGTCTTAAAATAGACATCACTGAAATCCCTCACATATGCCTTGATTTATTTCTTTATCTTTGGCACACTCTGGCACGAAGATCCTTGTGATTTTCCCAAAGTCTGTTCATGGTACTTACACTTATTAGTTCGCAATTCAACTCAAGTTTACTTCAAAGCAAAAGTTCTCATCAATGCGAAAGCTGGCTTACTCTTAAATGTGAAAGGGAGAAATTCACGCGGCATTCTAATGGATACGAATTCAAATGGGCGCGTGACATTCTGAACCAACACCTCTTTTACCGCCGCCCGACACATTTTGCTGACGGACAGTTGTCATATCATGCTTTTACAGGATACGTTTCAGTAACCGATACAATCTCTCTCCAAATTTCTCTCACCACTCAAATGGTATAAAGGGTTTTTGACGCTCCATCTCTCATTACCACTCACAAATACTCTCAACGAATTTTGGCGATCATCATCTACTGTTCATTTTCTTCTTCAAGAAATCATCAATGTAGGATCTTCTGAAACTCCTTCTGTTCAAGAACAATCATGTGACAACTCGAAATTTCTATCTTGTACAAACCCTACATTTCAATCAAAGTCCAACTTGCTTCTGCTAACTTTTAGCACCGTGTTGAGTCTGTTTGAGCATTCTGAGCTTAGTACATCAAAGGATCAAATACTATAATGGGTCAACAAAAGTTCCAAACCACCAATCATGCTTTAAACCCTCAAATGAGGAGTTTACGGCCATGAGACCATGGGTTTACGGCCGTAAACTCATGGTGGCCGTAAACTCCATGCATATATATGAAATCTTGGCCATTTTCATTCATTATCACACTTTCAAGCGTAGAACTCGAGTTTACTCTCAAGTATCATCAAGAACTTTCATTCCAGTCTTCAATCTAGTAAGTAATCTTTCCATTTTCAACTTGATATGCTTCCATATCTAGTGGATACACATGATTTCATCCATGAAATCTCTTCTTTTGGTTAGATCTTCAAGTGTTCTTCATTTCACCAAGAACACCAAGAACACACACTAGTGTTCTTGAACCTTAAACACCTTATCAAGCTTCTATATTGTAAGTACTCTTACCTTAGCTTGTTTCATGCTTGAATGACTTAGTTTAGACCTTGAAAACAACAAGAACACAAGATCAAAAGGGTGTTTACGGCCAAGGCAATCTCCTTTGGCCGTAAACCCTAATGTTGGGTGCAAAGTTGCCACAACACCTTCCTAAGCCTTGAAACTAGGTCTAGAACACTTCCAACTTGAGTATAGGACCTTAAACATCAAAATGGTACCAATTACCATGAGTTTACGGCCGTAAACTCATTGGGCCATAAGCTCATGGCCGTAAACTCATGTGTTAAGGTCATCTTGGCCGTAAACTCCAAAGTGAGGCCATACAACCCTTAGATGCAACCCTTTTGTACTTATAACACTTGAATAAAAGTGTTTTCCATGTTCTAGGGTGTCTATACTTGCTTATTTAGTTGTTTAATCACTAATTGTAAGCATATATATGTCATTATATGTTAAATAGGATCCGTGTGTGCTCAAGTCTTCACTTGACACTTAGCATGCTGTACCGATCTTACATTCGCATCACTCACTACAGGTGAGTTCATACCGCTTAATCTATCTTTTAAATGATTTTAAATGCTTTTACGGGGGGGAATACTAGTAGAAAACATGTTCGTTATATAATCAATCACATGTGATTTATAACTATGTTTCAAACAAAGGATTTCATACACATCAATCACATCAAGTCACATCAAGTCTTCAAATGTTTGCTAAAATGTTTTACAAAACTTCTTTTTAAACTTATAACTATAATCAATCACATCAAGTCATCAATATTTATTATTAAACTCTTCAAATGTTTTACAAAACTTCTTTTTAAACTTATATATTGTCAAATGCATGTCTATATATGTATAGTTATATAAGTAATGTTTAAAGGACTTAGGACTGATAACTCGCTTTATTTCCTTTTCCTTGTTTGGATGTGGCCTGAGAGTATCGGTTATTAGTCCGAATGTCGTTTAAATATCAGTTATATATTATGTATACATATGTAGACATAAAAATACTATCAATCAGTTCAGTACCTTTGAGTAGCAAAGGCATACCTCCATTCATTCAAACTACCGAAATTACTAGTAAACTATAATAGGTATAGTTTAGGAGAATACTATCATATACAAATACTATAACAGAGAATACTAGATAGAGAATACTATAACAGAGAATACGATAAAAGAGAATACTATAATAGAGAATACTATACAAAGAATACTATACCAAGAATACTATACATAGAATACTATTACTATAACAAGATTCAGAGATAACATAATGTGAGATACTACTTCACGACACATCGACCATTTCGTTATGTCATGTTTTGTAACCAAAATCTCCTGGAGGGAGAGCGTGAGTTTGCGTATAGATCTATACTGGACTGACTATCCTACACCTTGCTGTTCGCTACAGTGGGACTTGCAAGTCTACGGGTGCCAAATGTCATTTCTTCCGACGTCTTTCATCGTCGTGTTATAGTCGGTTTAGTATGGTAACAACCTCATCACATTTTACCTTATATAAGCCTTTTTGGTTTAAGGTAGTTATTACTTCAGTAGTTAATACAAATAATACTGCAATACACATACATTTTCCCATTATATTCAAATTGTGATCTTCTCACATAAAGGGTAATATAAAACTATATTATGGTAATGATAGTCATATTTGGGAAAAGCTTCCACTTTTACAAAGAAACAAACATACAAAACAGTCGGGTCTTGGTAGAAGACTACTTTTTATACTAGTAGAAAATATAGGATTTTCTAGGAGTTTTCAAACATATATAAACATTTACATTGAACATTTACAAACATTTTCATCAAACTTATACAAACATTGACACTAAATACTTATGGACTCACCTGATTAAATGATGATCAACTCTTTCAAAATAACTTGTATTCTCAGGTCATCAGTAGACAGGTACAGTCGACCAGGTTTTGAGAAGACGGAGCATGTTCAAGACTCGTCTTTTATTTTGATTCATTTTTGGTGTCTTATTACAATGAAAGAACACACATGTATGAAATTATACTATTAATGCAATGGATGGTGTTGTTGCTTATTTACTACTTTGCATTGTTATGATACTGTACATGACGTCCTCCGCCCCAGAACGTTTCCGCCGTTCCTGGTTTTGGGGTGTGACAAATCAGGGCAGTCCTTTCTGCTCGCCATCAAGCAAAACCAAAACCTAATTCTTGATCTCGATCCTCTTAAGTACGACAGTTACATGTTACCGATCGTTGAATGCTTGAAGTACTCACCACTGGTTAAAGATTTGACCACATGTGAGATTGTTCCAATGTCCTTTCTCTCTAAGGCGTACTCATCTGCTTGCTACATCAAAGAAGAACAGAGAATCACGTTTGAAGTTCTCGACAGGAAAACCTCTATCACTAAGACCAGATTTTGCTCCTTGCTAGGGATTGAATAAACCGCTGATATGGTTGACCCTGATTCCATCACCATTGCTGCAATAATGGAGATGTTCTATCAGATGGGATATAAAGAAACCCTAGTTTCCATCTCAAAGTTTAGGAAGCCTAATTTGCCACCTCAATGGAATGGGCTTTTCACTTTACTATTCAAGAGCTTCTCTAAGCGGATGACTGGCTCTGATTGCACCAGCAAATTGTTTATGACCATCATGTATGGGCTCTACACATGTGAAAACATCGACTATGCGGCAGTTTTTTGGGCTCAGTTAGTCCAAAGTACCCATTCTACAACCCCACACAATGAGATCTCTTGTGCTCGATTTTGGACGATTGTTGTCCAAAGGGTTATTGAGAAGCTCAAACTTCCTATGATGAGAGTTTCGTTTATGTCTGCAATTTCTGTCTTCCATACTACAAACTTTATTATTGCTGACAACTCCAAATTTTCCTTCGTGGGTTCAATTCATGAAGCCATGCTTCGCACTGTTCCTGCTGCGAGCAAGATTCTTGAAGCTTACAGGAAGATTCAAGTCTTAGGCTTTCGTCCTTTGACTGATGAGATGCAAGAGATATTAGCAGAGGCTGATAAGCCTAAGAAAGGAGGTAAGAAGAAAACTACGAAAGAAGGTCCTTCAACCACAGCTGCAAACCCCAAGAAACGAAAGGGTAAAGCTGGGTCATCTGCACCACCTCCTCCTCCACCAAAGAATCGAAAGACGAAGAAAGCAGCTTGCAAGGCTAAATCCCCGACTCCGAGTGAAAGAGAACATATGTAGTTTGACACTCAGTTAGATGTTCGCATTGAAGTGGAAGAGCCTGTTCAAAACATAGATATTGCTGCTACTTCCCACCCAACGGTTTCGTAGCCTACTTCTACAAACCTGAGGTAATCCTTCACATTCCAGTCTCAGTTCCTATTACTGATGACTTCTTTGAGAATACATCTATTCCCTCTACTACTACTACCATTTCTACTCCAATTACCTTCGCACCATGTCCACCTCCTGTTACTTCACAAGTTCCAATTACTCTTGCCTCATCAATTCCCATGTTCACTGAATCCACTACTACCACCACTACTACGAATATGACTATGAACCTCCTGCTACTACCAATGCATCTGATGCAGGGGTAGGGGCTTCAGGTTTATCTTCTGGTCATTCAAAACCATAACTTTCCCCTCTGAGACAATATGATACAAATACATTTTTCGAGCGAGATGGGTTCGAATTTCGATCTTTTCAGTTCAGTCCATTCAGGTTTCAGGAGGATAGCGATGATGATGCTCCTATTACTCAACGCCAGTTCAAAGTTATCACCGAGAAGCTCGATTCACTGATCAAATCTTCTCAAGCTTCATGTAGTGATGCTTATTCAAAAGCAGCAGTTGAGGCCTTTTTCGAGTTCATGACGAAAGAGCATCAAGCTAATCTAGATAAAGCGAATAAAGCAGTTTCTGATTCCACTGCGTTATGTACCGAGGTGACTGCGAAATTCGAAAAACTCCTCACTGACGCTCAGGATTTCATGAAAAATTTAAAAACATTCGTTGAGTCCAACACTCTTAAAGCGAATGAGGCAATTGTGGGTCTCAATACCACACTACGAAAGGAGAAAGAAGCTCTCGTGCAAGTTCGTACTGGTCTATAAAAAGACAATGCTGAGTTTCAAGCCTCTATCTCTTAAAAAATGACCAAACTTGCTGATGATCTGGCAGCCGAAAACAACATTATGGATCAACTTGCTGCTCACACCACTGCAGTCAAAGTTTCAGCAGCCAAACTTGCCCATGCCAACAAAGAAATCAAGGAACTTCAGTCTGAACGGGCTGTTGTTAAAATTGTTGTTGGAGATGTTAATGCCTTGCTCTCTAACATTCTCGATTCTCATGACCCTATTCTTACAATCTCTATTCAGAGGCATTTAGTTGAAAAGTTCCATCCTGCTCTCGCCATGCTAAACCACATTGAGGGTTTTCGAAGACTCTAGTCTTTCCAAAAGAAGGGGGAGAAGCATCAAAAGAACAAACTCATCAACCTCCGAATACATCTACTCATGAAGAGCAAAAGCTAAAAGTCACTGGTGAACCGAAGGTTAATGTAGCTTCGGGTTCCAGAGGCAAAGAAAAATTGGTGGAAAGTGATGATGAGGAAGAGAGTGAAGCTGATAAGTTGAAGCGAAAGGCTCGTGATCAACTTCTTGATGAAAACGCTCGCATTGCGAGAGAGACTAAGCAAAAAGAGCGAGCTGAACGCGAAGCTCATGTTACCTTGGAAAGTCGAAAGACTTTGTTTCCACCTTGGACCATGGAGCGAATAATAAATGAGGCTATTGACAATCCGAGCAGGCATTGGCTGGAACCTGTTACTTCGTTTGATCTAGAGAATTCACAGGATTCGCAGTTTGATATGCTAATGACTCCAAAAGAGTTTCTCCTTCGCTGTTTTGATTCAACTGTGAATGCTCCAGCTTCAGATACAAATTTTGATAGGGCGTTAGTTGATTTCTACTTGTCCCAGGGCAAACCTCAATACCTCACGTGGAGTGCACAAAATATTACTGCCGTGAAGGTTATAGGGCCAACAGAAACAGGGAGCTTCATGAACATCAAGTTCAAAACAACAAGAGGATCAGAAAGTGCTATTCATGAATTCCCCTTAATTTATTTACCATGCCTAAACCCCTATGACTGGATCGTTTTGTTGCACTTCCTTCTGGGAGATGAGAAGAAGTATGAACCTGTTTTGACGCGTATAAAATGAATGCTGGTTTCGTATATCTATGAAGTTGCATATTTTGATATTGAAATTTCTTCGGTTCTGAAGAGGAAACCCACTGCTCCCCTTTCTAGCAAGACGAGAGACATCAATCAGATGCAGATAGGGAATATTGAAAAGGAGAATTGGACCGGGATGTTTCATCGTGGTTCTGGAGCTAGTTTGAAGAAGTGCCTCTTCGCGCTGCCTGATAAGCATCTGTTCTCCACAGTTTGCTTAGAGTTTATCTTGGATATCACAGGCCAATGTAATCTGAATGACGATGCTGCAAAGAAGAACTTTTCTGATATGATTCGTTGGTACATTGCCTTTTGCATGCACCTTCTCACGGTCATTCCCAATCTTTTCAAGACCGTAAAGAAGACTCAGAAGTAAAGAGCCTCTCCCCTCAATGGATGCAAAGGGGGAGATTGTTGGGAATATTATGTTGCGTCATTGTATGTTTTGTTAGTCCATTTATGTAAACAGGCTTGGGCTTGTCCACCCGTCATTTATTAGGGTTAGAGAATTTAAGGTGCATACATGCACCGTGTTTCATAACTATGGCCATTGTTCTTGTAACCCTAATTACGCCTCTACAGTAGCAATTCTTAATCGAGTTCTTCTGAGGTTGTGGAATATAATCATTCAACATACTTTGAATCATTGTCTTAGTTCTTACTTGCAATCTGTTTTGAATCTAATCGATCTTTCAAGGATTTTAATCCTAACATACCGGTTGAAACAGACCGAAGGGGTAGGCCAGCACCCTGATATGCTAGGCGGTTACCGGTTGAAAGAGACCGGAGGGGTAGGCCAGCACCCTGATATGCTAGGCAGTATGTTATTGTATGGTATGTGGTATGTGTAATAACCGGATTTCCAGGGACATGTTGGTGTATGTTAATCTTGAGATTTGAGGAGGGACTCGACGAGTTGAGGGACCAACTCGCCGAGTCGAGTCGAGATTGCCGCGTGGATTTAATGAGTGGACTCGACGAGTCCGAGGATGGACTCGCCGAGTAGGTACTGGGCAGAGAAAACCCTAAGTTCCAGGGTTGGAGCCTATTTAAAGGAACTGTAACACCCATAAAATTCATGCCAAATTAAAACATTTTATTTCATTCAAAAACCATTAAGTTCATACATCTTGTTTTCAAAATAGTTTAAACATCAGAGTATCCCCAAAACCATATCACATAAATCATAAAAAATGAGGAGCGGTACGATCACGCCTTCGCCTTGCCACGATCTCCTGAAGCACCTGAAACAATAAACCACACTATAAGCCCGAAAGCTTAGTGAGTTCCCCCAAAGCACCCATATACACATAAACATACATACAGCCAAGAACAACATACTATGGGTCCAATCAACCTTCCGGTTGGAATACCCCTGGCCCTCAACCATGGGGTTGGAATGCCTACATACTACGAGCCCAATCATCCTACCGGGATGGAATACTCTCGGCCCACAACCATCGGGTTGCAATGCCCATACACCTATACGTTCAACAATAACTACTATGGGTCAAATCATCTCGCAAGATGGAATACCCCAGGCCCCTCAACCATCGGGTTGGAATGCCAACATACTATGAGTCCAATCATCCTACCGGGATGGAATACTCCTGGCCCACAACCATCGGGTTGGAATGCCCCACTTCCTGTACATACAATAACTATTACTATGGGTCCAATCATCCCTCAGGATGGAATACCCCAGGCCCCTCAACCATCGGGTTGGAATGCCCACCTACTACGAGTCCAATCATCCCACCTGGATGGAATACTCCTGGCCCACAACCATCGGGTTGGAATGCCCCCTACACTAGCAACACGCACACATAACAGGCAACCACATAACACTCTACAGAACCAACATACTAGGGCCCTATCATCCTACCGGGATGGAATACCCTCTGCTACTGCTCAACATACATAACCCGCAGGTAACCTCCTACCAGCGTACATAAGGCAAGACCAACTACAAGTCTATAAATAACCACTACCCAACTACCAGGGCGCTGATCCAACAGAACTAGCCATCACTTAACTATCCATTCCTCTAGGATACTAAGCTAACAGAGCATAACATCATATCATTATCCTATCTACCAGGATACTAGCAAGCATATCATCACATAAGCATAAAAAGCTCTAAACAACAATTGAAAGGGCCGGCCTTGGTGCCTTAGACCCTTGAGTACTGTGAGGATAACTCACCTGAAATGAAGAACCGAACCACGGAAGCACACACCCAAAGAACTGCTCCAAACTCCAACATCTATTGCCATCAATGGACCATTGACATAAATAACCAATTACCATAACACCCTCGAAGGTCAAAGTCAAAGTCCATGCCAAAGTCAAACTTCCTGACTGACCATACTCGCCTAGTCAACCCGTTGACTCGTCGAGTCCTTATACTCTAAAAACTCTTAGAACACGACTCAACTCGCCGAGTCACCCCAAGACTCGTCGAGTCCAACGATATCCGAGTCCCAATCTGTCCAACTCACTGAGTCACCCCTCGAATCACTGATCTGCATCTTAACCAGAAGAGGTTGGGGTTCTGCGACCAGATTCGCCGAGTCCAAGAACAGACTCGCCGAGTCCAAGGCAATCTTCAACAGACTCGCCGAGTTGTTCTTCAACTCGCCGAGTCCATGCACATGTTCATACAACTCGTCGAGTACACCCATGTGACTCGCCGAGTCTCTCCAGTTCTCAACCCATACAGAGGCTTTTCGAGCCATGCAGGGGCTCCAATCCATAGATCCACTCTTCTACATTCTAACCCTTACATAAAGTTGCAAACTTTACGTGAAACCAAGGAGATATAGGCCCAAAACACTCTAGGGCTAGGGTTCATGACAAAGGGGCTTTACCAACAACTCTTAGACAGAAGCTTTATGACATTTTGGACCATCACAAGCCTAGATCTGAAGTAGCAACCTCAGATCTAAGCCTCTAACTCGAAATAGCTCTCAATCATACCAAAAATGCCCCAAATCTCAAATGATAATAGATATAGATGCAAAAGAGCCCAAGCAACAGATTATTAACTCCAATATAAGCTGCAACTGAAGTAGATCCCGGATCTACACCACTCCTTAGCAGCAAACCTCTTGATCTTCAATCCCCTTTCCAAGATTTTCTCCTCCAAAGCTCTATTCTCTCTATTAATGGAAGCTCACTCGATTCTAGGATTTCTGGATCTCAAAAGGGTAGCAAAGAGGCTGAAGGTGGGTTATAATGTGATTTATATAGGGCACAACCCCCGGGATTGAGGTAGTATTTCGCCCCTCCTTTTGTTTTTGTGTAAATCCTTGAATCTAGGGTTTTCTTTACCCTTTCTTGGATAGTATATGATGCATATGAGGTCCCAATGTGGAGAAAGTCTTAGATCTGGACCTTATGAGGTCCAGAGAGTCCCAATCATTCGGCTTTATGCTGTTCCTTTGGAGATATGAACCTAGGTTGCCATTTTAGAAGCTATTTCACCAAAAGAAGCCTTATGTGTGTTGCATGAGTGTAAAGATTGGACCTTTACGTGATTATTGAGCATTGGGAAGTTAGATCTATAGGTTAGAGAAACAGATCTGACCTCAGAAGATCTTTTGAGTGTTGCCATGGGGGAAACTCGCCGAGTCCATATGAGGACTCGACGAGTCGAGTCGGGTTACCCCACGACTGTGACCCGTGGTAACCCGTCGAGTGAAGGGTTAACTCGACGAGCAGAGCGAGGCCATGGGGGGATTCAGAGGACACGCTTGGACTCGCCGAGTCACCCATGTGCACTCGAGGAGTCTGGTCAAAGTTTGACCGTTGACTAGAGTTGACTTCAGTTGACCTTGGGGTTTTGGTCAAGCTGATTCAAGAGAGGTCAGAGAGGGGTAGAATGGTCTTCTACCCATTATTTGGGATGAGAACATGAGAGGATTTTTATTTGAGATGTTATCGTTTTGATAGGAGGAGGCTAGGTCGGGTTATCAAGCACGAGAGGGTATCCGACATCATGCGAGGTGAGTCTTCTCACTATACTTTACCTAGAGTGGTAATTAGAGTTATGTGACAGAGTATCTTGTATGTTATTTATGTGATTGTGATACACTGCATTATTTCTATGTGATTCATGCCGTGTATGTTCCAGAGTTTACAGAGTTAGAACCGGAAGGTTCACAGAGTTAGGACCAGAGGATCCACAGAGTTAGGACCGGAGGGTCTACAGAGTTACAGCCTCGAGTGGCTAATATGTTTTATATGTGGTATTTTGGGGAACTCACTAAGCTTTGTGCTTACAGTGTTATATGTTATGTGTTTCAGGTTTTCTCAGGATCGCGGGAGGGCACCGGCTTGATTGTACACACCAGAGAAAGAGTTGTATTTTTGAGGATCCTGTATTATTAATGGAGTTGTGCTTGTATTTTGAATAAACGAGATTTCTATACAATATGTTATGAAAAGTATGCAATTTTGACATGAAAAATCTGTTTGAAAATTTTGGGTGTTACAAGTTGGTATCAGAGCCTTGGTTTGAGGGATTCAGATGCGCCTTCGGGTAAATCTGGACTCAAACTGAGGATTTGAGAAATTTTTTTTTCAAAGAAATGATTTTTCTAAAGCAAGCAAGAGTTTCTAAAAGAATACGAGTTGGAACAGTGTGTACAATCAGCCAGAGCCCGAACGGTGATTTCCCAAAATACCCTTACGTTTGTATTATGAGATATTTATGAGATATTCTATGAGATATTATGCATGCTAGAGATAGGCTAGGTATTTCATATGTTAGGACTAGAGTGGCCTGATTTGTGATGCCTTAGCCTAGGATTTACTATTATCTGTGATGTGCCGAGTAAGAGTATCCAGCAGGAATCCCCTAGAGAGGGATTTGAGTAGAGGAGTAATCTAGGAGAGATACCTAGATAAGCATTTGAGGAGCCTACTGAGGGAGTAGTCAGATGCCCGCGTGGGGTATAGTCGCTTGGGTTCGGTGGTATCCTCTGAGTATGAGGAGAGCAAGTGGGTAATAACCTAGAGTGGTTTTGCATGTTGGTAGAGATTATTCGATGCTCGAATGCTGCTTGCTTCATGCTTTGTGGAACTCTTGATGATGAGAGTCAGCTACTAAGTGAATATGACGATATTCAGGAGGTAGATGGTTGGCATCATAAGGAGTTCTTCAGCAGCTGATGGCGGAGAAGTGTGAGAACCTAGGAAGAGCCTAGAAAATGGTGACCCTAGTCAGATGAGTACGCTGACAGAGTAGGATATTTCGCGGGGGAGCGAACACGCATGATGGGGTTGGTGATTGAGAAGGTCGAGCAGCTACTTAGGAACTCGGGGATGGTCCGTGTGCAAAGTATGGGTAGATGTGGCAGGTAGTATGGACCCGTACTACTGAAAGCAGAGGACCCATACTCGATGAAGGGAACATTCCGGAGGTTTTAAGTAGCAGATCGAGAGGTGATTTCATGGTTTGTGTACCATGATTTGTAGCAGATCGAGAGGTGATTTCATGGTTCGTGTACCATGATTTGCAGCAGATCGAGAGGTGATTTCATGGTTTGTGTACCATGATTTGCAGCAGATCGAGAGGTGATTTCATGGTTCGTGTACCATGATTTGCAGCAGATTGAGAGGTGATTCCATGGTTCGTGTACCATGATTTGCAGCAGATCGAGAGGTGATTTCATGGTTCGTGTACCATGATAAGTAGCAGACCGAGAGGAGATTTCATGGTTCGTGTACCATGATTTGTAGCAGATCGAGAGGTGATGTCATGGTTCGAGTACCATGATTCGTAGCGGATTAAGAAGAGATAACATGGTTCGAGTACCATGACCCATGGCAGTTAGTGTTATTGGTTCTACCAGTTATTACATGGTGATTGGTTAGACCGAGATTAGAGGTGAAAGAGTATGGGGCCAGAGGGCCATGATGAACGAGTTTTAGTGAAACATCCCTTAAAAGCGAAATCGAGTTAGCTCTGAGGGATTGATGGTGAGATGCCAATTGGAGTCGCAAGACTCAAGAACGAGTAGAGATGGCGGTTATGGAGGATTACGACATGAGTTGAGCAATCTGTCGATGGTGGAGATGTCATTTTCTGTGACCTGAGCGGTGCTATTTCTGTTCCTGTGGAAAACAGGAGGGGTATTGATATTTTCGGTTTCCCAGGGTTGGGGGTGAGCCCTGTGGGGTAGCTTTGGTTATGATCTTTCATCAGAGTATTTGGGCAGTATGTCTGCCGAGAGGTAATGTTAGAGCATGAGCAGGTTGTCAGCGGGGACTGAGATGGTTAAGGACAAGGATACACCCTATTTGAGCATAGTAGGGCATGTATTAGCTGCAGCGGAAGATGATCAAGAAGAGGATATTGGGGCGGTGGCTCTTATTATCTATGATGATTATCGAGTGTGGTAATGAGGACTCCACTCTTATTACAACCCACGTGATGGAATGTTGGTTGAAGAGTCGAGGATGAGGAATATGATAGTTCGTTATTTTCAGACTGAGAGTCAGGGCTACGACTGGACAGTCGAGATGTCCGGTAGTGGGATGGTACGAGATTCTGAAGGACTAGAGGTAGTCATGATGAGAAGTTTCTGTGGATTTCATCGAAAGATTCGGGGTATTTGGAATTGCTTGACTTCCATCGGGGAGATCATCGAGCATTGCGTATCACCTTCCAAGAGTAAGTGCGATGTTATTGGTAAAAACAGTCTGTGGGTTAGATTGTTGGCGAAGCAATTGGTGATGGTTCGAACCCTGAGTAGGGGAGAACCGGGTACTTTTTGAGGAGATAAGAGATTTGTTCAAGAGCAGTTAGAGAAATGGATAGAGAGGCCTGCGGTACGGATTCCTGAGACCAGGGTTATTGGTGGTCAATGAGAGGTTCAGAGTGAGGTAGTGCATGTGGTACGTGTTTGAGAAAGGATGAGTGTCTCTACGGCAAGTGGCCGTTGGTCAGAGACCTTATGATGGTTAGGAGACCTTCAAGGTTAAATGGTGAATTCGAGGTGGTTGGCTTGTGAGGGTAGTTCGGCGGTTGAGAATTTCTGGATCAGAGTATGGGCTATTATATGCAGTATGGGAAGGGAAGAAGTTGTTTGGGCAACCAACTTCAGGGTCGTTAAGAGTATTCTTGCATGAGTTTTGAGCAATAGAGGAGGAAGTTTCGGATTGTCATCTTCATGTTCTGAGTCGTTGGCAATTTCTCCGTGTTTTAAATTTGGAGATGGAGTATTCCGGGGTTACAAGTGGCACGGGAGAAAGACCGGTTGCGAGGTTCCAAGGAAGCAATACGGTATCTGAGTATGATGCCATGAGTATGAGATCAGTGGTAGAGTCAAGACACTCCGAGGCGTTGTGATGATATTCCGGGGTATCCGAGTTTAATGTCCAAAAATCTCAGATTATTTTGAGTTTGAGTTTGAGATGACGAGTGGTGTATCAAGTGTCTATGGTTCCGGTGGGGGCCCTTCAGCCAATTGGCATCAAATGGATTTATTGGAGAACGCGAATCGCAGCGAGAAAAAGAGGTTTTGTCACGACGGTGGTCGTCCGAAGTAGTGATGCTTAGCCCGGATAGGTGTGTGTGTACCTATCTATGTTGGGCCACGGAGCATGAGTTTATGATCGCAGCATGGTGTCAACCTGAGGATGAGATTGTGGAGTGGTAAGAGTAAGTGCGGTAAGGCTGCGGGGAGCTGCAATTTCAATGAGTCAGTGCAGAGAGGGTGTTGTGATACTGCGGGGAGCCGTAGTACTCACCAATCAGCGAGAGGGTGTTGTGATACTGCGGGGAGCCGTAGTACTCACCAATCAGCGAGAGGGTGTTGTGATACTACGGGGAGCCGTAGTACTCACTAGTCAGCGAGAGGGTGTTGTGATACTGCGGGGAGCCGTAGTACTCACCAGTCAGCGAGAGGGTGTTGTGATACTGCGGGGAGCCGTAGTACTCACTAGTCAGCGAGAGGGTGTTGTGATACTGCGGGGAGCCGTAGTACTCACTAGTCAGCAAGAGGGTGTTGTGATACTGCGGGGAGCCGTAGTACTCACTAGTCAGCGAGAGGGTGTTGTGATACTGCGGGGAGCCATAGTACCCCTAGTCAGTAAGAGGGTGTCACGGTGCGGTAGGGAGCCGCGTTATTTGTTGATCAGAGCATGACGCAGGAGAGTTATTAGGCTTGAGTAGCCTTAATTGGGTTGAGTATTCGGGAGCCTGGGGGCCAGATCAGGAAAGAGACGGAGGTCTCTATATTTGTCGGGAAACGTTATACTCTAAATTGAGTTGTGGTTGTCGCAACTCAAGGGAATTGTAGAAGCGGTTTACGCACGGGTTTTGGGTCATGAGTCATGAGTTGAGTGGTTCATCGAGTCGAGTGGTTCCGACTCTGGGTCAGACCAAACTCTCGAGTCTGAGTTTGACTCTGGTGGTGTGTTGGGTAGAAAAAAATGAGATTCCAGATTCAGAAATGAATTCCTTTGGAAGGGGGTATTGGTTCCATCTGGTGTCTTAGACCTGAGTGGGTCAATTTGTGGGTATGAGAAAACCGCGAAACGTATGGAACTAATGAGTAGTAGACGACAGAGGTCGAGGGTGAATGAATTTTGTATTCGCTTAGGGAAAAGCGAACTTCGTGACTTGTGTGTGTCACACCGGGCCGAGATAGCTAGTGTGGGAAGGAAGTCAGTGAGACATGTTGAGATATGCAATGGGTAACCCTTTGAGGTTCAATTGCTGGGTCGGGAGATGACCTGGTGCTCAGTCTTGAAAGGGATATTGATAAGGGAGCTAAGGTTTATGTTTATCAGATGTCGGGGGACGCTTCTGAACAAGCATGGTCATTGTTCGTGTCTGAGGAAAGGGTGTTGAGGGTTCGTTGTTCAGAAGGGTTGTAATTGCAGTACAGTGGATGAGCCCCTAGTGTGATGCGATCTTTCCACTCCTTGGCATATGATCTGGATTGTTTATCATGTCCGGGTCGAGTGATCGGTAGCCAGTTTTGGGCATCGACTTGTTTTATCGGTTCCGACTAGAGAATCAGAGGGGTAGTGATGCTATCGAGGTTTGTTATTCGAGGAGCGAATGACGTGGTGACATCTGGAGTGGGCGGTCTAGCTGTGTGTCAGGCTATTAGAGTTCCAGATTCTTGAGAGTCAGAAGGGGTAGCATTGTGGCAGATGGGTCTGTCCTTTTCCAGGGGGAATTCCTGTTTGGATTCAGGTGTCCAGAGAGGAAGAAAGTGGTGTGGTATGAGACCCTTTCGATGGTACTGTTTGGTTAATGAATTGGATCTATATGTGGTGGAGGAGCGATTTCGAGGGCGAAATCTAATTCAAGTGGGGGAGAATTGTAACAACCGGATTTCCAGGGACATGTTGGTGTATGTTAATCTTGAGATTTGAGGAGGGAATCGACGAGTTGAGGGACCAACTCGCCGAGTCGAGTCGAGATTGCCGCGTGAATTTAATGAGCGGACTCGACGAGTCCGAGGATGGACTCGCTGAGTAGGTACTGGGCAGATAAAACCCTAAGTTCCAGGGTTGGAGCCTATTTAAAGGAACTTATGACCTTGGGTGCACCTCATATCTCCTGTGAGAAACCCTAAATCGCCATTGGAGCCAAGGAAGAGTTCTTGTGATGAAATCAAGTAATTTTGGTGTGGTTTTTAAAATGAAGTGAAGGGATCCAGCTTGAAGGACCAAAGGAGGTTGTTATTCTGAGACATCTAAGCATGGATCTCCATTTTGAGGTAGTATTTCGCCACTTCCTTCTGTTTTTGTGTAAATCCTTGAATCTAGGGTTTTATTTACCCTTTCTTGAATAGTATATGATGCATATGAGGTCCCAATGTGGAGAAAGTCTTAGATCTGGACCTTAAGAGGTCCAGAGAGTCCCAATCATTCGGCTTTATGACGTTCCTTCGGAGATATGAACCTAGGTTGCCATTTTAGAAGCTATTTCACCAAAAGAAGCCTTATGTGTGTTGCATGAGTGTAAATATTGGACCTTTACGTGATTATTGAGCATTGGGAAGTCAGATCTATAGGTTAGAGAAACAGATCTGACCTCAGAAGATCTTTTGAGTGTTGCCATGGGGGAAACTCGCCGAGTCCAAAAGGGGACTCGACGAGTCGAGTCGGGTTACCCCGCGAATGTGACCCATGGTAACCCGTCGAGTGAAGGGTTAACTCGACGAGCCGAGAGAGGCCATAGGAGGATTCAGAGGACACGCTTGGACTCGCCGAGTCACCCATGTGCACTCGACGAATCTGGTCAAAGTTTGACCATTGACTAGAGTTGACTTCAGTTGACCTTGTGGTTTTGGTCAAGCTGATTCAAGAGAGGTCAGAGAGGGGTAGAATGGTCTTCTACCCATTATTAGGGATGAGAACATGAGAGGATTTTTATTTGAGATGTTATCGTTTTGATAGGAGGAGGCTAGGTCGGGTTATCAAGCACAAGAGGGTATCCGACATCATGCGAGGTGAGTCTTCTCACTATACTTTACCTAGAGTGGTAATTAGAGTTATGTGACAGAGTATCTTGTATGCTATTTATGTGATTGTGATACACTACATTATTTCTATGTGATTCATGCCGTGTATGTTCCAGAGTTTACAGAGTTAGAACCGGAAGGTTCACGGAGTTAGGACCAGAGGGTCCACAGAGTTAGGACCGGAGGGCCACAGAGTTACAACCTCGAGTGGGTAATATGTGTTATATGTGGTATTTTGGGGAACTCACTAAGCTTTGTGCTTACAGTGTTATGTGTTATGTGTTTCAGGTTTTCTCAGGATCGCGGGACGGCACCAGCTTGATTGTACACACCAGAGAAAGAGTTGTATTTTTGAGGATCCTGTATTATTAATGGAGTTGTGCTTGTATTTTGAATAAACGAGATTTCTATACAATATGTTATGAAAAGTATGCAATTTTGAAATGAAAAATTTGTTTGAAAAATTTGGGTGTTACAGTATGATGGGGGAACTCACTAAGCTTTGCGCTTTCGGTTTTCATTTTTTGTTTTAGGTACTTCTAGCTCGAAGGGGAAAGGTTCGTCTTGATCGTATCGCATCACACCATGGATTTTCCACACTAGTGATTTTGGGATTATGACACTGATGATGATTTTATATGTATCATGGATTGCACACCTAAACTATTTTATGTTTTCATGGTTTTGGGAAAAATGAAATGGTTTGTTTTATGATTGTTAAACTTAAAAATGAAACTTTCGGGTTATAATCTAAGGGTGTTACAAGTTGGTATCAGAGCCTTGGTTTGATGGATTCGGACACACTTTCGGGGGTGTCTGGACTGAAATCGAGGGTTTGAAAGGTTTTTACATGAAAAAATAATTTTACTAAAATTTAAACTAAGGATTTTGAGAAAAAACAAGAAGTGCGATGCGTGCAATCGGCCGAGCTCAAGTAAGTTTTACCCAAGATACCCATACATGTTTGTTATGATATATGATATGATTATGAGAATTGCATGCTAGATTAGGGCTAAGGATCTAGGAAGGATGCCTTATATGCCTACTGTATGTGTATGAGAACTGCATGCTAGATTAGGGCTAAGGATCTAGGAAGGATGCCTTATATGCCTACTATATGAGCTTATTGAACTGCATGCTAGTACTGATTAGTCAGTGACATGATGGCCTGATTAGGATATGCTTGGTTTTAGTTACTTAATGCTCGAATGCTGCTTGCTTTGTGCTGTTAAGAGTTCTAATTATCTTTAATTAACTGGTAAACGAATACGTTAAGTTACATATTACGAGGACGAAATAATTTTAGAAGGTTTGGTCTAGCCTTATTTCGTAGCTCTCATTTGAGTCCAACCGTTGTAGGGTAGGACCTCTCATTCGAAGAATTATCTGGTCTTAGTAATATGCAATGGTCTTCGCAAGCTAGTTAGGGAGAGATAGCAGGGACTTCTTATGCAGCTGATGGTAGAGAGTGGGTCAGAGATTACCCTAGGGTAAGCCTAGGATGAGATTATCACGGAAAGCAATACTAGTAAAAAGGACTTGGTGAAGTCAAAGCAATCTTTGAGGAAAGTACGGATAGATGTGGAAGGTAGTATGGGCCCGTACTACTAAAAGCAGAGGATCCGTACTCGAGTCAAGGAGGGCTAAGATAGAACCAGGGAACTTGTAGTATGTGTGAGACCTCTTGAGGTTATGTATGACCCTGATGATTATGTGTTGTGTTTCAGAATGGTGGTGACACGTCACGGAGCAGGAGGTTCAGGGTCTGGGTCAGGTTCGGGTACGATTTCCGAGCCAGTCGGTGATGGATTGCGCGAGTTAATAGCATCCAAGATTATGAGAGGCATCCTTGAGGCGACCCCGGTGATTTTCGGGTCGATCAAGGAGGGTATCATTGAGCTGATGAAGGACCGCCTTAGGGAATTCAGGAGTAACATGGCACCTGGAAAGTCTGTGACTCGCACACTCTCCTTCAAGGACTTCAGGGGATGTGGAGCACCAGACTTCAGCAGGGTGAAGGACCCCATTGTGTATAGGATATGGATTTCATACATCGAGTCTGCACAGTTGACGAGCTTCTGCCCTGAGGGGTCGAAGGTCAGGTATGCTGCTGGTTGTTTGAGGGAGAGAGCCAGAGACTGGTGGGAGGTAGTCAGTGATACGTTGGGAGCCCCAACCATTAAGGTTATGACCTGGTCGGACTTTGTGACCAGATTTCGGGCCGAGTTTACACCAGCTGTGGAGATTCAGTAGCTAGCCAGGGAGTTCATGGATATGAGACAGACTACTGAGACAGTGGCAGAGATTACCGCCATGTTCAGGGAGAGGGCCTTGCTGATGCCTCAGTACGCGGGTGATGAGGAGATGAAGAAAACCCGGTACTATGACATGTTGAGAGCTAACATTTGGAAACATGTCAGTTACTCGGCGTCCCCAACCTTGGAGGGCATGATAGCCAGCGAACGGGAGAGGGAGATTGATATAGAGCACATCAGGAAGAGGAAGGCGGAGACTGGGCAGAAAACTGGGGTTTCGGCAAAGAAACCCAAGGGATTCGACTCAAGCTGTGGGAAATGCGGAAAGACGCATGAGGAAGTTTGCAGATTAGGGGCATCGGGCTGCTATAAGTGCGGCAAGCTTGGGCACTTTAGCAGGGATTGTGCTGCCCCTACCCCCACCATTCAAACATCAGACCTGATTTGCTTCCATTGCAATCAGAAGGGTCATAAAAAGGCCAACTGCCCGAGATTGGTATCAGGAGCGCTAGTGGCGGTGCCAGATCCAGCGACCCTGTGGATCACAGATGGCCGACAGGGCAAGCCCGATGCTCATGTGGTGAGGAGCCGAGCCTTCCGGCTGACCGCCGACGAGGCGCGTGCCGCACCCGATATGGTGACGAGTATGTTTCTTCTCCCTATCTTTTACTATGTTTCAGTTTTGATATTTATGTTTTATGTATTTTGTTTTAGGATCGTTCCATGTGAATGGTATCCCAATGTTGGTGTTATTTGACTCGGGAGCTACCCGATCTTTCATTTCTTTTGCACTCAGCAAGAGGTTTGTTGAGTCTTCAGGCGTGTTACATTTTCCTTTAGAGGTTGAGATTGCGGACGACCGATCCGTCCGGGCATCAGAGATTTATAGAGATTGTATCCTGAGGATGTATGATGAGCGTTACCTTGTGGATTTTGTTCCCATTCCTTTGCGCGGGAACAAGGTCATCATAGGCATGGATTGGTTGAGCCCTAATGGGGCGGTGATCGACTATGAGTAGCAGTTGGTTCGGGTCAGGACCCCAAGTGGGGGAGAGCTGGTGATTCAGGGTGAGAGACCAGAGCGTGGACCGGTCAAGTGTTCGGCAGCGAGAGCCAGACGCTACCTTCATCAGGGATGTACCGGTTTTGTCGCCTACCCAAATTTCCCTGAAATCGACTAACCATGCTCAAAGCAAAAGCCACATCAGGGCGAGTACGTGTCATAGCATACATGATAGATCCCATGGCAGAAGCATATGGTATTCTACTAATTTTTGCTATCTCTGCATCAGTACTCGGGCTCTAAGTCTTACTCAGTTTGGTATTACTCTGTATAGACAGTTTTCTTTTCTTGGAATTCTCCATACTAAAACGTTATAGCACCTTTTCCAAGTAAGTACTTTGACTAAGCCGAATTAGTCTTTTACTCCTGTCTCTTAAAATCCTTATCCCTAGAATATAAGCATCCTCTCCCAGATCCTTCATAGGGAAACACTTTCCAAGCCAAGCCTTAACCTCTTGCAAGGTTGGAATGTCGTTTCCTATAAGAAGTATGTCATCAACATACAATACCGGGAAGGTTTCTTTACTCCCACTATATTTGACATACACACAAGACTCGTCTTGACTTCTAGAAAAACCAAACTCTTTGACCATCTCATCAAAAAAAATATTCCATCTGTGAGAAGCTTGTTTCAATCCATAGATTGACTTCTCAAGCCTACACACTCTATTTAGATACTTTGCATCCACAAAACCTTCTGGTTGACTCATGTAAACATCCTCATCCAACTTCCAATTAAGGAAAGCGGTTTTGACATCCATTTTCCAAATTTCATAGTCATGAAACGGGGCTATGGCTAGGATTATCCTAATAGATTTTATCTTCGCTACTGGTGAGAAGGTCTCATCATAGTCAACCCCTAGGATTTGAGTAAATCCCTTCGCAACCAGTCGATCCTTGAAAGTGTGTACCTTTCCATCTATGTCAGTTTTCTTGAAGATCCACTTGCACCCAACTATCTTATGGCCTTGTACATTATCAACCAAATTCCAAACTTGGTGGTCATACATGGACTTGATCTCGTTGTCCGTTGTCTCTTTCCATTTGGCAGCCTCAAGGCCCGCCATTGCTTCCTTGTAGTTAGAAGGTTCATCCAAATTTACCAATGTGTTATCACTGATAAACGTATCACCACCTGTAGTAATATGGAAGCCATAGTCAATCGGTTCAACTGGAATCTCTTCCTCAGGTTGAACCCTAGCATCTTCAGAGGTTCCTTCATCATTCGACTCTTGAATTTCTTCAAGATCATTGGTTCTCCCACTGTCCTCTTTGCAAATGAGATTTTGTATCGTGAAAGACTCCCCTTTGTGCTACAAAGACCACGTTCTCACTAGCTCTGTAGAAAAAATATCCAAAGGACATATGTGGATACCCGATGAAAATACATCTCTCACTTCGAGGTTCAAACTTGTTGTGAGTCTCTCGTCTAACGAAAGCTTGACAAACCCAAACCTTGATATGTGCTAACGAAGGAACCTTCCCTCTCCACATTTTGTGAGGTGTTTTGGCAACCTTCTTTGTTGAGAAAAGATTAAGAATGTGGGTTGCAGTCTCTAAGTCATACCCCTAGAATGATATTGGAAGTGAAGCTCGACTCATCATGGAATAAACCATGTCCAACAACGTTCGATTACGCCTCTCAGCCACACCATTAAGTTGTGGTGTCCTAGGAGGTGTCAATTGTGAAACTATTCCACATTCCTTGTGGTAGTCGTGGAACTCGATACTATGATACTCACCGCCTCTATCGGATCTAAACATCTTTATCTTCCTACCCATTTGATTCTCGACTTCATGTTTAAACTCTTTAAACTTTTCAAAGGTTTCTGACTTATGCTTGATTAAGTAGATATAGCCATATCTGCTATAATCACAAGTAAAAGTCACATAGAATAGATTTGCATCCCTTGTGGTGAATCTGAAGGGCCCACACACATCTGTGTGTATGAGATCCAACAATCCTTCACCTCTTTCACAAGAACCAGTGAAAGGCGATTTTGTCATCTTTCCTAGCAAACAAGACTCGCATGTATCATCTGACCTTAAGTCAAACGATTCCAACACTCCATCCTTTTGGAGTTGGGCAATGCGTTTCTTGTTGACATGTCTAAGACGAAAATGCCATAAGCATGATTTTTCTATACCATTAGATGAATCAATTTGGAAAACACTATTACTTAAATTGTCTACAATCATCACAATTTCATACACACCATCACAAGGCAGAGCTTCAAAATAAAAAAAAACACCATTTTTATAAGCATAAATAGACCCTTTCTCATCATTAAAAAATATCTAAAACCCTGTTTAAATAAAGCATGAAAAGAAATGATGTTTCGTGTCATCTCTGACGAGTAGCAACAATTCATTAAATCTAACCATAACCCACTACTAAGCACTAAGCCATAAACTCCAATCTTGGTGACAGGTGAAGATCGCCTATTCCCCCATGATTAAGTTCATCCTTCCATGCTCTACATCCTAACTTCATTTTAGCCCCTGCAAATCAGAACAAATGTGAAATCCATATCTTGTATCAAGGACCCAACAACGAGAATACGATGAGTTATTAGATAAGATAGTGTAAATACCTGTCGAGGTTGGCTTCACCTTGCCATCCTTGATATCCTGCAAGTATTTCGGGAAGCTCCGTTTCCAATTCCCCTTGTCATTACAGTAGAAGCAAATGGCCTCTTTGGGATCAGAAATAGGAGGAGTATTAGAATTGGACGTCCCTTTGTGTCCTGTGTTTGACGACCTAGCTTGGGATTTAGCATTCCAGTTTTGCTTTGGAAGACCTTTCCTCTTCTACTCCTTTCCTTGACCAATGACCAGAATAGGAGCACTAGCAGGAGTGAAGGCAACACTTTTTCCCCTCATTCTTGTTTTGGCAGTTCTCAGGAGGTTATGCAATTGTGACAAAGTGGTTTAATTATTGTTCAAATGATAGCTCAATATGAACTGATCATAACAACTTGGCAGAGAGTTCAAGACTATGTCGATTGTCAACTCTTCATCAAAATTCATGTTGAGCTTGATTATCCTTTCCACGTATCGTTGCATTCTCTGGACGTGGCTATGAACAGACTCACCCTCCTTCATTTTGCTTGCAATGAGGGACTTTACCACCTCATACTTTTCCTGGTGAGCTCGCTTATGGTATTTCTCCATAAGGTCCTTGTTCATCTCGTATGGCCAGTAATCCTCATAGTGCCTTTGCAATTCTTGAGTCATTGTGGCCACCATGATTCACGCAACTTTTGTGGCATCATTTTAGTGTTTCTTGTAGGCCGCCAAGTCATTAGGAGCGGCGTTCTCTTCGTCAATTTCATCTAATGGTTTTTTGAGGATATATTCTTTGTCCTCAAAACGAAGCGCCATTTTGATGTTGCACATCCAGTCATTGTAGTTGGTGCCATCCAACTGTACCCTCGAGCAGATGTTCAATAGAGAAAATTTGTTGATGTTGAAGGAGGAGGAACCAGAAGCATCAGTTGGAGTTGACATCTATAAAAGAAAGATAGTTTTAGTTAGATAATAATAATCCTCAATATAACACCCAAAATAAAATATCAAGACTAGGATCCAACTAAATAATTCATAACTTAGAAAATGGATGTCGTAATCTAATTGTAAATTATATAAAGGTAAGTAAATGACGATTTACCAATTTCACCATCGAAAAATGAAATTTAAACGAATTAGGTTTTAAATGAAATTCCTAGATCTTTTGAGATTTATTGAACTTTTCAATGGCATATTTAATTTCGATTATGCTCTTCCATATGTGACTGGGATACCGAGGATCACAAACAAGATGTGAATAACCATGCAAATTAGTTTGGTACTCTCGATGTCATTTATCATCTCATTTTAATGTGTCGGTTAACCACACACGCTCCATTAATCAATGATAAGTTTTGAGACATCCATTGTCACTCTTTATTTGTCCATATTAATGTGTCGGTTAACTACACACACTCTACTAACGAATCATAAAGTACAATGTGCAATTTCACGGGTTAGCATACAAATTCACATTTTTCCTAAAGTAACTAAGATTGGTAATTTTTGAGAAAAATTTTAGTTACTTTATAATTCATTATAATTATTAATGAGAAATTATTTGTCCTATCAAACCCGTTCAGATAACGAGCCTCCACCAATCAAGGAAGCGGTGGGTGAGAGTAGACACCCATTTAACCGCCATTTTATAGGCAGTCTTTGCGACATCCTCAAATTCACGGTCATTTTAAAAAAATTTATTTACGCTTATTTAAAAATCAAAGTATCCCTTTTGAAAAGTAGTATTGCGGAATTTGTTCCCATAAATATATGATAGTAGTAAAGCATTTTCGAATAAATGTATTTTATTTATATTAAAACTTTGGGATGTCATCGTCAATACAGAAACATAAGCATAAACAGACTTTACATTCATTTACACTAGTGATTTACATCTCCTTTAATATCTTAGTGTAATGTAGCTTTGTATCGATACCTGTGATACAAAGAAATTGAGTGGGTCAGGTTGGGAAACCTAGTTTTAGGACTCACAATATATACAATTTCACCTCATATAAGCACTTTTACCCCACCCCGTCGATCCTCACAACAACACGATCTATACTCTAGGATCTAAGATTAACCTCTTTACCTAATCCATACTCCCAGATCAGGTATGTCTAATCCATGCTCTCGGATCAATAACTATGCTCATTCCATACTCTTGGACTAGGGGCAATTGACTATGTCTAATCCATGCTCTCGGATTAATGACAAATAACTATGTCCTCTCCATACTCTCGGACTGAAGACAAATTACTATGTCTAATCTATGCTCTCGAATCAATGAAAAATCTTAAAGTTTGACCCTATGTGTATATCTCACCCATGCTCATAAGGAGATACTACCCGATATCGATCTCAATTAATTTAGGTTTGTTCTGTACCCTAAATCATCATATATAATCAGATATGCTCTTAACACGTATTTCAGGCAATAACAAATATTTCACACACAAACATATATTTAATACTTTAATCAATACTTGTATTAAAATCATGTTCATGAAAGGGACTATGCACTCACTTGTTAAAGTGATGACTCCAAACTCGAGCAGCGCTTCGCTTCTAACAATTTTATTTTCCTTCGACGAAATCTAGTATCATTACCACTAAATTTTAGTCTAATATGTATTGCGACTAATTATAAGTCTAGATTTACGAGTGATATTGTTTTATAAGTGTTAAACAATACTTTTCAACTACTATGTACAGATAGGGTCAGACATGAAACACTGGAGGGCAGGACCATTTTTGTATTATCACTTCTGAAATCAAACAACCCTATGCGACCCTTCAAACTGGATTCCTCATACCGCAAGTAGTTAAAATATATTATAATAACACCTTGTATATTATACATTATAATATATATTGTTTATAAGTTCGTAATAACGATATTGAACTTAAACATAAGCTATAGTTAAAGTAGGGTAATCATAACTCACTTACTAGTAAGTTTGGACAGGAACCGGGCTCTGCGGCGGCAAAAATTCCGAGCCAAAAGCTCTTCTTCTCGGAGTCTTCTGGCGCTCCGGGACTCGCCTCTTAGCACTTGGGAAGTACTAGGGATTGGGAGGAAGAGATTGGGAGTGTTGAGAGAGAAAGAATGGGAAAGGTGTGAGTTTTTTGGGTGATTTGAGCTTCTATTTACAAGTTGGGTTCGGTGCAAATGTTGAGCGTTCACTTGCTGAACCCTGGGCGTTCCCATTCCATATGTCACCATCTGGTGGCAAGTCGTGGTGAGGAAGCAGTGGCTCAGATCGCGCCACGTGTCGCTCGCTGGTTACTCCAAAAACTAATTATCTTCTAAAATTCGTAACTTTTTCATACGAGCTCCATTTTTGAAGTTCTTTATATCCACGCGTAGGTATTGACGGGATCTACAACTTTCGTTTAGACTCCGTTAGCTAATTTTGAATTTATTTTTAAAGTTATATTTTAACAGACTTAGACAGTTAAAATCCATTAAAAATTCATAACTTTTTCATCCGACGTCCATTTTCGACTATCTTTATATCGTTGAACTCCTATTAATGAGATCTTCAATTCTAATTTAGGTTGTGTTGGCTAAAAATTGATCGATCTGAAATTCGATTTCCGGGTTGTGCACTACTATGCTAAATCTTAACAAATCATAACTTCCTCAAACGAAGTCAGATTTGGATGTTCTTTTTATGCACGCTCTCGGTTTAACGTATACTACGACTTTCATTTACATCGCTAAGGCTAAAAAGAATTTTATCGCAAACTCACTTTTTACGTCCCACAGCGTCATGCCGGTTTTGTCGTAAAACTTCGAGAGGTCATAACTTCTTCGTTATAATTCGGATTTTAGCATTCTTTATATGTACAGAATCCCTGTGACATATAGTATAACTTGGTTAAGATTATTTATCCTAAATAATCCCTGTGATCATTTTTAACGCTTATTATCTCTAAATTGACAAGCCCGAATCTGCGGGCGTTACAATTATCCCCCCCTTAGGATGATTATGTCCCGGAATCATTAATGAACCAGGGCTTGTACAATGACTCCGTACATTATCTCTTCATCCTAGGTAATAACCGTAACTTCTATGTTCCTTCGAATGAGTATCTAACTCTTAGACTTCTTCACTGTAGGCGGTGCTCAGTCTTGCACCCGCTCTTTATCCTATGTTGGACTTTAAATCGTAACTGTCGAGTTAGAAAATTGATCCTTATTGGAGACTCCTACTTCTTCTTAAACAACCTTAACCTAATATAAGTTCTTTACTTCGATTATCATGACAGACCGATGGGTCATGTTCTAATGACCTCATGTCGTATGATGCAACACTTAGACTCAGGTCTTTTAGAGTAAAATTCCAGAATGGAATATACCTTCCTTCATGTTCTAATGTCATATAATCATATTCTAGCATGTAGCACTTCAATCTACACGCTTTAACAATGATCGTGATACTTCCACTAATCGCTTCGATTATCTTTCACTTCAATCGTCTGGCTTAAGTCAGATGCTACCTCGATCTTGGTCCTCTGAACCACGTAACATAATCATCTTAGTCGGACTCGATTTGATATGACCACTAGGGTCGGAATAACAATCATCTTCTTACTCATTACCGAAACGATGGTAACGACAGACATGAATCAAACGGAATCAATTACTAGAGCCTTGGTAACCTTGTGACTTTCCCTGATCCAAGTTCGAGTCATTTGCTTCCGGTAGTATAGGCCTCTACTACCTTTCACACCTACTCATACTCGTCCCAAGTATTGTCTCGTAGTTCTCCAATTCACCACACAATATAACAACTTAACACACCAGATAACAAAACCAAGGTTTATATTATTTCTTGAAACGATTACATAGATGCTCAAGTTCACCCTACACTATGCCTCTTATATTAGCCTACACCACATGATACTATCTATATGGCTACTTCATACCCCGATCTTTGAATATATAAATCCTCACTCCTGATAATTCTCACCTGCCTCATTAAGGATCATCTGGAATGTTCTTGCCTTTGGCTTTGGTGGTACGTTTGGCTTTGTAGCTCCTTCCATATTTGGGCAATCTTGCTTGAAGTGTCCATCACCACACTTAAAGAAGACTAATATCTTGGTCGTGTATTCGCTGGCATAGTGATTAGTCTTCCCGCATTTGAAGCAGGTCACCTCTTTAGAGCATCTCCCAATGTGCTTCCTTCTGCACTTGTCACACCACTTTTATTCATTACTATCCCTGTACCTTTTGTTGTTGGGGACAGACTTCAGGAACCTATTTTTCTTGTCAGATCTTGAAGACCCCTCAAACTTCCTCTTCTCGCCAACTTCAGCTCTCTCCAGACCCTTTTCCATTATCTAGGTCTCAACATTCCTCGTTGCCCAGACAACGACTTTCAAAGTGGTTGCTGGTTTGACCATCGGACCAAAGCATGCTAGTAATCCATTGGCAAACTTGTTGACCTTGGTGAGTTCAGTTGGAACCAAATGAGGAACAAGCTTCATTTTTTCTGTAAAACTTACAGCATACTCGGTGACACTCATCCTTCCCTTCTTCAGATTCTGAAACTCGTTGTTGATCTCAAGTAGATCCTGCTCAGAGCAGTATTGCATTCTCAATTGCACCAAAAAGTCCTCCCAAGACATCTTACTAGCTTCTCTTTTGGGCATGGTATCAGCTAGTAGCTTCCACCAGCTTAATACCCCAGTCTTCAACAGTGTTACCGTGGCGACGGTCTTCTGTTTGTTACTACAGTCGCAACTTTTAAACATCATCTCCTTCTCGGAGATCCAATCCATGACTTCCACCGGTCTTAGGCTTCTAGAAAGACTTGGTGATTTGGATGCCATGAAATCATTATACTTACATCGACGTCCATCATTTACTCCATTGGGTTGGTTTCTTCTAACCACTCGTGGCTCAGCTTGACTGACAGTCTGACTATCTTATTGTTCAATGTTTAGTTCAGGTTGTATAATGGGTATAGTAGGTTCATCCCTATTAAGAAACATTTGCCTCATCTCCTCCCTTTGTTCGGCCATCATAGCATGAATCATTGCTTGGACTCCTGCCATCGTGATTGGCTCGGGTGTAGCTGCTACCTCTGGTGCACACTCAATCATAAGCCACTGATTAGCAATATCATTTCCATTAGCGTTTCCAAATCCTCTTCGAGTTCCCACCATGTCGATCTATGCACCAAATTAGACGTCCGGTGTGCAGTGATGAGAATTTAGATATGAAAGCTTTATTTAAGATAGACATATAAATCTCCTTATCTTTTCGAAAAGTTATATGTCAGTTCTCATACCGTAATTAAACTTTTAGAAATCTGAACACATAAAGCTTCCAGATTTGGTCGGCAACAGACCATAGATCTGATAAAACGATAGCATCATAAAGCATCACAAATCATTTAGCACATAAAAGCATTTTAGGCATCTTCCCTAAATCCTTATTCCTAGTTCCCTTAAACTAATGCTCTGATACCAACTGTGACATCCCCAAATTACGGTCATTTTTAAAATTTTATTTATGCTTATTTAAAAATCAGAGTATCCCTTTTGAAAAGTAGTATTGCGGAATTTGTTCCCAGAAAAACATGATAGTAGTAAAGCATTTCCGAAAAAATGTATTTTGTTTATATTAAAATTTTGGGATGTCATCGTCAATACAATAACATAAGCATAAACAGACCTTACATTCATTTACACTAGTGATTTACATCTCCTTTAATCTCTCAGTGTAATGTAGCTTCGTATCGATACTTGTGATACAAATAAACTGAGTGGGTCAAGTAGGGAAACTTGGTGAGTACATAGGGATTTCAATCCCACAATGTTATATATATATATATATATATATATATATATATATATATATATATATATATATATATATATATATATATATATATGTTTTAGAACTCACAATATATACAATTTCACCTCATATAAGCAATTTTACCCCACCCCGTCGATCCCCACAACAACACGATCTATACTCCCGGATCTAAAATTAACCTCTTTACCTAATCCATACTCCCGGATCAGGTATGTCTAATCCATGCTCTCGGATCAATAACTATGCCCATTCCATACTCTCGGACTAGGGGCAATTGAGTATGTCTAATCCATGCTCCCGGATTAATGACAAATAACCATGTTCTCGCTGATGAAGTGTGGAATCAAGTATGAATCAAATCAGAGTTATACGAATATAGATTGAACACGAGATGTAAATATGATATGTTTTCAGCTCTATTATGCTTTCACTGTTACAGAGAGAAAAATAGACAAGTTGTACAAAGACTCTTATCTAACTCTAAGTAAAGTCCCTATTTATAGGAAACAAGAAAGCCCACAAAAAATTACAAGGACTAAACAATACGCTTCGATACAAAAGTGCCTTGTAAAATACACTTATGACTTCGACATATTACAAATGGTCTTCGACCCTTACATTCTCCCCCTTTGTAATAATGTCGACCATCTTCAGTTCAAAAGAATCTGTATAGCATACAACATCACCCTTCGAATTTCAGAGTACCAAGAAATAATCTTCTTCAACTCTTTCTTATCCCCTTCGTTATTCTTCTTGCAGCTATTCATACGAACAATGAAGTTTGTATATTGGGACGTTGTGTCTCTCTCCACTTCGCAAGCTTGGAATAAGAATCTCTTGGCTTTTCCATTTTTGTCTTTTCCTGCGAAGACCATGCCAAAAGGCTTTAAACATATTTCCCCATCTGCATACTTCTTCAACTCAGGTTGAGTCTTCATTGGTTCCATGGGTACTTTCACTTCTAACCCCTTCGCAGTAGCTAACTCCACATCCGTTAAAGCCACAAACTCATAGTAGTTATCTATGAATATTTTGATGTGAGCTAGACCAAGACGAAACACTTCTGGATCAGTCTCTCGAAGGTAAGAAGCATCTTTGTCTTTAAGAAGTAATGCAACTTGTATAAGATCATACAAGTTCATTAATGGAAAATCAGCTATCGAGAAATTACATTCCTGACCATTCTCCCTTGCAACGTAAAATCGAAGGTTCTGCATCATGTCTTCGAAAAGAACATCCCTCTTAATACTGATCACCTTATTTATCTTCACGAGTGACCAAATTTCCTCTGGAAGTTTCCTTAACATAGCATGAAACCTGAGCTTCATGTATGTATAATCATCCTCATTATCGAATTTCTCAGCAATCTTGTACTGAGCCATGATGAAAATCATTTCATTGATTGGGAAATCCAGTTGTCTCATATCTGTATTAACAACTGCATAGCTTTGCTTTGGCTTCTTCTCAAAAGCATACATATGGTTATATGCTACTCTTGCTTCAATTGTTTCGTAGTTGTAGTGCTTCGCAGGATCATCCTTGTTCATTCCAGGTGGGTCACTTGCACGAAGACTTAAAATTCTTTGTACAACTCTTAGCTTCTCTACCTCAGCCTCAGCTTCAGCTTTCTTTTCTTCTTTCGAATTTTCAACCATAATTGTTTTTCCTTTGTCTTTGATTGAGGAACTATCACCAACTTCCTTGGGCTTCGAACTACTACCACCTTCCCCAATCACAATTCCTTTAGAAATTGGTCTTGAAATTGGCTTCGTAGAAATTGGCATTGTTGTCACAATTGTCGAAGTAATAGGCCCACCAGTTGAAATAATTGGCTTCGATACTGGAATTGTTGTTTGAAAAATCTTCCCAACAGTTTTACCAGCTTCAATTTTCTCAGCGACATGCGAAATCTTACCAACTTTCGCACTACCAACCTTCTTTTCTCCCCCTTGCACCCCTGTGACCATAGGTGGGGAATCCGTTGGTAGAAGACTGGAAAACTTGGATAATGGAGCCAATTGTTTGTGCAACACAGCCTCGAACTGAGAAAATTTTTGAGACAAGAATTCTGGAGTTATGATCGAAGAGGCAATAGGTGTGGTCGACAAATCTTTCAACTCCTTCAGCAAAGAGGTAAGCACCAGAAAGCTTCGACTGTTATCTGTAGAAAGTTGAGTTACTTGAGGACTCAAGCTTTCATACAGTTTGACAAATTTTGTGACAGCATCACAAATAACATCCACTTTTTGATTTAGAGATGCATAGTCTTGCTGAGCACTAGCAATCTCTCTAATCATGTCTTCACGAAGTTCTTGAAGCTTGAGATTGACATCTTCACGTACTTGCTTTACATCTTTCACAAACAAGACATCTATTTCTTTTGCAACCCTTTGTAAATCTTGAACTTCACTCACAAAGTTCGAAGATTGAGACTTCACTCGTAGTTCGTTGCGCTTATCATTCTGATCCACCTTCTCCATGAATTTAGACTCGGAATCTTGAATCATCCCAGAAACTTACTTACCATTCTGGCTTCGAATGCTTTGAGCATAACGTCAAGTTTTAAACTTGAAAGAGATGAACTTCCCCCATGTCAGTTTCAGACTGAATAATAGAATTCATCTTCTTATTCAAAATCTTAAACTGCTTCATTTTCATTAACATGTTGTTAGGGTAAGTTTCTTCTTCTTCGTCAAATTCCATCTCTTCAAATGTTCCCCCAGAACCCCCTTCGTCAACATCAGTATCCTCATTATTTTGAAGTGGATCAGTGGTTTGCGATGAGAACAATGTAGTGATGGGTTGGGTGAGAATGGTTTCAAATGTGGGTGAATTGGTAGTGTTTGTGATCGGTACGATAAACGGTGGTAAAGAAACAAGAGTAGCAGAAGATGCAGGAATACCTTGAGTTGAAACAACAAGTTTTTTATTTGTATTTCCTTCACCCATATTGACCTTTACATCCGTATCAGATACGTGTGTTGTGATGTCTGATGTTCGAACCTCCTCAAGAACTGATTCAGTTATCGAAACTTCGGGTGGTGTGACCTTAGTCTGCTCAGGAATAGATGTTGATTGGAGAATTGTAGCTTCATGAACTTTTTCCCCTTCGGATGATTCTGCTTGAATAACAATCTTTCTTTTCTTCAACTTCTTCTTCGAAATATGAGTAGCAACATCTTCAACTCTTTGTTTCTTGGAAGAAGGAGAAACAGGAGCTGGAACCTCACGAATGAGAATTCCTTGGTGATTCAAATATGGTTTACGAACCATCGAAGAAAACTTGAATGAAGCATCAGAAAGCTTTCATGATCGATGAGACTTTTTCTTTAATCTTCGAAAAATACCTGATTTGGATGGGAGTGTTTCCTTTTCTTAAGTATCATCAACAGGCTCAACCGGATCAACCACAACAGTCGAAACTTGTACATCGGGCTTCGTCTGTTTCGGTGGTGATTTCTTTTTCTTTGGCTCTTGTACTGGTTTTCCAGGAGTAATTGTTACATCCTTCTTTGACTTGCAAGACTTCTTCGAAGGACCAACAGTTTCTTTTGGTAACAACTTCCCAGAGCCATCATCCAGATTGATTGTTTCCAAGTACTCCACTACAACCAAATTCGTGGGATCAACACGTTGTAACATTGCATCTGGAATTCTTGTAATGTGTATAAAGATTTCAGCATCATCCGTAACCTCCTTCAGAAATTGATACTTGATAAATTCAGCAGTCTCCTCATCAGCAGGCACTGCAATTCCCTCTTTTGCATAGAAATATCGAAGGATTAAACTCCAATACCTGGCACACGAAATCCATTGAACTACATTCGTGTTTTCGACACTCTTTTGAAACTCCTTCCATAGTTGTGTAGAAGAATCCACAGAGATGTCATAGTACAAGCCAGCCCTCATTGGATACACCTCCATTCGACCTTTGTCCAAACCTACACTGCGACCAGTCAAGCAGCGTAAAAAGATTCCGAAGAGAAAATTCCAAACAATTGGAAGTCCTGACTTCTTGAAATCAGTGATCTTGGTGAGTGGGGGTTGATAACCCATCTCATTGAACATATGGATGATTTGTGCAGAAGAAAGATCAGTATAGATTGGAGAATTCGGGATATCAAGAATCTGACAAAAGATCTTCTTGGACAATCGGATCTTCTTGTCATTCACCAGTTGAAAAGTGATGATATACATTGCTTTGCTGTACGTGGCAGTAGAACCTACTTGAGAAAGCCATGAAAGTGGAACTGCAAACGAATTTAACATAGCAGTGGAAAGAACAGAACTCTTCAAGGCGACTACCAACATGTTCAATTCGTCTGGGTAAAGAGAAACAACATCTTCAACTTGATAGTTTGTGCCTTGAATCTTCATGATTGGTTGCGAAGTAACATCTTCAGTGTTTTGAGATTGAACAACGACTTCAGCAGAATTGGCCATGATTAGGGTTTTTGAAAGCTTTGAAGAACAATCGGAAATTTGCAGAGAAAAGTTGGGAATTTTTCGTTTTGAAGCGTAAACTGAGAACACGCTTTGATTCCCCTTTTTATATGTAACCCTAGTGTTTGAATTTGAAGCGGGATTGACATTAAATGAAATCCGACGTGGCACCTTGAATCTCGCACCATACTACCGATAAAGTAGCCATGCGTCAAAAAGTAGCTGTCACATCACCTAGAAACCCGGACTGAATACAGAACATCTTTTCAAACAGTCTGATCGTATATCCCAATTGAATTGTAACCGTCACCAACCTTCGGATGGAGGTAAGGCTCTTTCACTTTTGGGATAAAAAGCGAAGTCATTTGCCAGATGTTTGAAATCATCATCCCGAGTTGGTTTTACCCAGAACCTCAAGGATTTCGTGAGTGTAGTGTGCCAAAGAAAAGATAAGAAGCTATTTAACGAAAATTTGGATCTGTGATGTCAAAAAAAATTCGACACAAAAGCAGATAAACCCCGGGAAAAGGTTGCTTCGTTAATTATCAAGAGAGATAATCAACTGCTTGTGTATGTTCCCGTGAATTTCAATCAAATTCTTATAGAGAAGTATCGAAGGGCTTCTTTTATAAGGCTTCGTGGGTTGTTTACAATTTCGTTACATATCAACCTAAACATAAGGTGAGTAATTGTAACCGAAATTACCTGTTTGACCAGTATAGTCAGTGACAAGTATGCTTTGAATTATTTTGAAAGTAACTTTGAAAGAAAATAAAACTCACACAGAAATCATATTAATGAAAGAATGGATACTGAATCCTGTTGGGTAACAAACGTCGTGGGCTTCGATAGTTTGATCAAGATTACACATAAGAAATGAATATGATTTGGAGTTTCGAAAAGTGGTACAGAAACAAATGTTTCGTCAAAACTAGAACAAAGTTCCCCGTCAATTGCTTACGAAGATGGAATGTTGGGTTTCACTTTCACCACGGTCTCATGATGTCAGATCATTAACACAAAATTTTGATATGCCTAAGTCATGATTGATTTGATCGATGACCTCTTCGACATATGTCATTGTGTGTGAAATGTGTTAGAACTTTGTGATGAAAAAGATTGGTTCACGAAAACAGTTGTACCTCTGTTATAATTGGACCAAATAGATAACTCTAACTCATTTGAGAAGAGTAAGGTAGCTCATTCGACTAATGTGAATATAAGCCTGACTTGGGAATAAATTTTCATATGAAAATTTTCATTAAGGCTTTCGTAAACACACATTGAGTCTGTGGAGACTTGGGTTGACATGCTGCAGCATGCTTCTAGGGACAGTCTAACTAGTACAAAATTGTCGAAATTGTACCTTCCCAGAGAAACACAAGCATGACCCTTGTACGTCCTTCGTGAAATCTGTATAAAGAAACGATAAAGAACAAAAGAACAAAAATCTTTTTGATGTTTTTGATTTTTCTTAAAAGAAACAATTAACAAACAAAAGAAAATCTTTTTGGATTTTGAGATTTTTCGAAAGTAAAGCGACAAAACCGGAATAAAATCTTTTTGTTGTTTTTGATTTTTCGAAAATAAAAGTGAAATACAAAAGTAATTTGGAAATATAACGAAGAGTGTTACTCCAAACCAAAATGTACAATGTCACGAAGTCGAATCATGTCGAAGCGTTGACTATGAACAGTAACCTCTGAATGGTTGACTATCAGCCTCTGAATGAGTCATGATGACCTCTGAATCGACATATTTATATAACATTTCGTTGTTATATATTCGAAATCATTCGTGGAACTGAACTTGCTTCGATCATTCCCAAACCTGTCAAAATTCGAACAAATGATTTTTCATCCAAAGCTTTTGTAAAAATATCAGCAAGCTGATCCATTGTTTTTACAAAATGGACTTCTATATTGCCATCTTACACATGATCTTTGATAAAGTGATAACAAAGAGCAATATGTTTTGTTTTCGAATGTTGTACTGGATTATCACAAATGCGTATAGCACTTTGTGAATCACAATACAATGGAATCTTTTTCGTATTAACAGCATAATCTCTCAACTGATGCTGAATCCAAATAATTTGAGATGTACAAGCAGCAGATGCAACATATTCAGCTTCAGCAGTAGAAATCGAAACACATGTCTGCTTCTTCGACTGCCAAATAACTAATTTGCCATCCAAAAATTGACAACCACCACTTGTGCTTTTTCGATCCAAAGTACACCCTCCTAGATCTGCATCTGAAAATACCTGAATGAAAAACCCTGTTTTCGAAGGATACCACAATCCTAACGAAATTGTTCCCTTGAGATAACGAAAGATATTCTTCACATCGGTTAAATGTGGTTCTTTTGGATTTGCTTCATACCTAGCACAATTACATACATAAAACATGATATCAGGGCTACTTGCAGTAAGATAAAGCAATGAACCTATCATACTCCTGTATAAGGTAAGATCAACCGCAGGCATTTCTAACGAAGGTGGTAGCCTTGTACCAACTGCCATTGGAACTCTTAGCTTCGTGCTATTTGTCCTTCCAAATTTTTCGAGCAAATTCCTTGTATACTTTTCCTGATTGATGAAAATGCCTTCTCTGTTTTGATGAATGTTTAAACCAAGAAAATTATTGATTTTACCCATCATGCTCATTTCAAATTGGCTTTTCATCAAATTTTCAAATTCACTAGACAAAGCAGGGTCAGTAGAGCCAAAAATAATATCGTCTACATAAATTTGAACAAGCATTAAATGATTCCTAATTTTCTTTCGAAATAATGTGGGGTCAACTGATCCTTGTTTAAATTTCGATTGTTTTAAGAAACTGGTAAGAGTTGCATACGATGCTCTTGGTGCTTGTTTTAACCCATATACAGCTTTATCTAAAATGTATACATAATCAGGATGCATTTCATTTACGAAACCTACAGGTTGTTTAACGTAAACAGTTTCTTCAAGTTCACCATTGAGAAAAGCACATTTCACATCCATTTGATAGACATCGAAATCCTTATGAGCTGCATAAGCTAAAAATATTCGAACGGCCTCGAGTCTTGCAACAGGGGCAAAAGTTTCTTCATAATCAATCCCTTCTTGTTGCGAATACCCTTTTACAACAAGTCGTGCTTTATTTCGAACAATATTTCCATCCTTGTCCGTTTTGTTTTTGAAAATCCATTTTAACCCGACAATCGAAACATTTTCAGGTTTAGGAATTAATCGCCAAACCTTGTTTCTATCGAATTCAGCTAGTTCAGATTGCATTGCAACAACCCAATCTGAGTGTTCCATTGCAACCTTAACTGTTTTTGGTTCAATTTTTGAGATAAAAACATTGAACATGCAAAATTCTTGCTGAGTATTTAATACCTCATTCTTTGCACGAATTTGAGCTCTTGTTAATACTCCATCTTGAGGATTCCTAATGACTTGATCTTGTGGATGAGTCTTTGTCCATTTCTCTAATGGTGGATATGTTGGATCAAATTCCAAAGGTGCATCTTCGTACATCTCTTCATGTTCAGATCCTGTAACAGAAAGATTATCATTAATTTCGTGAAATTCATCATTTTCATCAAGACTTACCAAATCATTGTTATTTCGTTCAATTTCAACAGAAAGATAATTCTGATGCTCCCCCTCAACAACTTCATCCATTCTCCCATTCTCCCCCTCGAAAGAATGCTCCCCCTCAACCAGAGTATTGAAATCCAATTGCTCTCCTTCTACTGGATTATTATGCATACTTTTGCCAACTCCTAGAGAATTTGTTGTTGAATTATCATCTACACTATTTTGAGGTATGTCCAAGTCATCAGTATGCTTCGAAGATTCAGAGTGATGATTATCAGTCGCATGAATTTCAGCATCTACAGTCCTGCCAGGAATACCAAAAATTAAATCATAATCAAAATCAGATGAATTTGATTCTTCAGTTTCATCAGATGATTCATTAATAATTGGTTTTTGTTCAAATTGCTTTTCAACTTGTTTGACATAATAATCATCAAAAGTAAGATTGAATGTCTCTTCGACTTTTCGTGTGCGCTTATTTAACACTCTGTATGCAACCGAATTGTGCGAATATCCCAAAAATATGCATTCGTCAGCCTTAGCTTGAAATTTTGAGAGGCTATCTGTAAGATTCATTATAAAGTACCTGCAACAAAAAACATGAAAGAATTTGACATTAGGTTTTCAATTATTGATAATTTCATACGGAGTGATATTGAATCGACGATGTATGAAAGATCGATTTTGAGTGAAACATGCTGTCGAAACAGCTTCAGCCCACAGATACTGAGGAAGATTTGCATATGTTAACATAGTTCTTGTGGCTTCGCAAAGTGACCTATTTCGTCTTTCAACAACACCATTTTGCTGAGGTGTATGGGGCGAAGAGAAGTTATGCGAAATTCCTTTTTATGTTAAGTATGAATCCAACACTTTGTTCTTAAACTCAGATCCATTATCACTTTTGATCTTTCAAACAGTTTTCTTCAGACTCATCTCAATCTTCTTTATAAACTCGATCATTGTTTGAGCAACCTCAGATTTTAACCTGAGAAAATATAACCAAGTAAATCGTGAAAAATCATCAACAATAACCAAAATGTACCGTTTCTTGTTGAGAGTTTCAACAGTTGATGGTCCACAAAGGTCGATGTGAAGAAGTTCCAACGGTTCCACAATTTTCGAATCTATCACAATTGGATGTCCTTTCCTGTGCTGTTTCCCTTGTTCACAAGCTGCACACAAGGTATCATTGTCAAACTTTAGTATACGTAAACCTCGAACAAGATCATCAACAACCAATTTATTCAAATTTCGAAAGTTTAAATGCGATAAACGTCGATGCCATAGCCAGCTGATGTCTGAAGAAGCTTTCGAAAGTAAGCACACTGAGGGTTTGCCGATGATTGGTTTGATATCAAGAGTAAACATGTCACCATGTCGTTTGGATTTGAGCAGAACTTCGTTAGTTTCCACATTCGAAATGATGCTGCCTTCTTCGATAAACACCACTTGATTGCCAGTACCCACAACAAGTTGTGAAACACTTATCAAGTTATGTTGAAGACCTTCGACATAAGCTACACGATTAACAGTAAACTTTCCATTCGTGACTTCGCCATAACCTTTCACCTGGCACTTGTGATTATTGCCAAAGTTCATAACACCTGCATTTTCCAAGCTTCGAAAATCTCTCAGATTTTCCTTTCGTCCTGTCATGTGACGTGAGCAACCACTATCGATATACCATTTCTCATCATATTGCTCGTCACATAGTACCTGCAATCAATGAAAGAATTTAGGTACCCAAGGCTGTTTGGGTCCTTGTAAATTAGTTTTGAAAACAGAATGAAATGATGAACTTTTAACCCAATCACAAACTTTAGTTTTGAGACTATCAATTAAGTCCACATCACTAGGTAAAGGAACAGAAACATAAGTTTTTGTTAGTTTGGGATTGTCACTGACATATGCCTTCGTCTTTTTAGAATGTGTTTGTACATGCTTTTCTTTCGAAACTGGTTGCCAAGTTTTCACTGAAACATTCGAGTCTTTTCAAGATGAGCTTTTAGTTGACGAATTATTCACATACTTTTCATAAGCTTGGTGAATTTGTTGTTGAGAATATTTCCTTGATTGATACATTCGTCCTTTTCCTTCAAGCCAATGATCGATGTTTTTGTCACGAGACAACCCTTTGGTATATGAAACTTTAAAGGTTTGTTTGCCTGTAGGATTTGGAAAATTTGGTTTTTGTGGAACGAAATCAACATTTGATTTAGGTCGACATGCCATAGCGTATCAACTTCCATCATTGTTTCCAACACTTTTATTTTGAGAAAATCGACTTTGAGATTTTTGTTTTTGAGAAAACCTTGTTTGATGATTAGAAGAAAATCGTTGTGGTGATGGTTGATTTTGAACACTTTTTGAGGTATTTTTGTTATCTTTAGAAAATGATGATTTTGAAACTTTCGAAGAATTTGTTTTTGGATAAAATTCAGATCTTGTTTTATTTGTTTCAGCGGGATTTTTCTTGTGATCTGAATGATTTGCTGAATGTGAAGACTTGTTCTCAACAGATTTAGTCTTTTTGTTTTCATTTATTTTTAATGTCAAACCATTTTGTTGCTTTCGTAACTCTACGGTTTGCCAAAAAAATCTTCTTTCGTGCTTGTCTTTTTGAAATTGAATTTTCTTTTGAAAACTTGTCAATTTGTTCTTTAAATTCTTTGGAATTTAATTTGACAATAGTTTCATTTTCCACAATAACCTCTTTTGTAACTTCTTTCACAATTTTTGATTTTTCAACCCATTTGCGTTGTGGTTTTTGTCTTTGAAAAACATACGAATTCTGTGTTAGATTATTTTCAACAGTGCTTTGATTTGAAAAGAACCCTTCGTTTGTTGTTTTCTTGTTGTCATCTTCGACCATTTTGTTAAATTCTGGTTTAATGTTCTCAACATTTCTTGTAGTAACAAACACTTGATTTGGGAAAACAAAATCATCAGTACACTTGAAATTCGGATACACCACTTGATTTGTTTCCAAATAATGGGCTCCTTTTTCAGACAACACTTTTTCGAAATTTTCAGTGACCCCAAACACTTGATCAACAACCACACGTGGAATTTCATTTTATTTCAAATCTTTGTTTGATGAGATCTTTTTGTCCGAATTATCATCATCATTTTCATCATCACTGCTATCCGTTTGACAATCTCGGATATCCACAAAATCACAATCTATCGAAGTAGAAGGTTTGTCAGTGTCAATCTTAACCTTCAAATCCTTAAGTTTTTCTTTTCCTTTAGATTTTGATGCAATATTAATGACAGAAAACTGAGAACAATCAACATCCTCAATATCACTAATTTCGCTAATATTGTCAGAGTTATCTTCAATATCAGCAAAATTAGATTGAGAATCAGATGGCGAATTCTCAGTATTTTTCAAAATTTTGATTTGTTCTGATTTTTCTAAAGTATCATTCACAATGTTAACTAATTCACTTGAATCAAGACATTCGTCAATTTTGACAAATCCATAAGTATATCTATCATCAGGAATTTTGTCAAACTCAACAATATATTTCTCACAATCATAAGAAATATTATCAACCTTCTCTCTATCATATGCTAGAAAAGGTAATAATTTCCTATGTTGTTCCTTGCTAATATCACACGAATGATGCAAAACAGTTAATTTGCCATATAGACGTTTAGCAGAATTACAATAGATATTTCGTTGAGCTAATAAGAGTATATCACTAGACAACGAATCTCGATCACACATAATGTTCGTTATTTGCAATTCTAAATGTTCTATCTTGATAACTTTCGAATCTAACTTCTTCTGAGTCTCTAACAACTGATTGCTTAATTTCTTAGCTTCATTGCTAGCAGAAACAACCAAATTGTCAAAATAAGCAACAATATCATCAAAAGCAACGATTTCAGAATCATATGCACTCAAAGGAATATTGAAAGATTTAAGGATATTACGTACCTTTGTTGTCATTGGAGACTTATCAGCAGACTTTGACACAAAGCATCTACCATTGACCTCTTCGTCTGAATCTTCCTCCAGCTTCGCATACATGGCCCCATGCGTAGGATTACACATTTCCTCATCATCGGAGCCCGAAGACCAAATTTGATATGTGCCATCATTCTCCTGTTCACCTTGAGCCCCCAAAGACAAATTTTTCGCCTTCGTACGCACTTCTTCCAACCTCTCCACATAATATGCCTCATCCTTCACTCTATTCTTTTTCTCATCCTTCTTTCGAAGAATGCAATCATTTGCTAGATGATTGTCTCCATTGCAATACTGACAATCCATACCAGAATCTCCTTTCAGTTTCTTCTCTTTCTTCTCCTCAGCAACCTTTCCATCATTCTTCTCAAACTTCTTCTTCTCCTCTCCAGTAGCTTTATTCACGAAATTACCTTTTCCATCATTCTTTATCTTCGAAACAAACGGTTTCTTAAAAAACTTTTTGACTCTATTGTTTGAATAGAAAGCTACCGCCTCATCATCCGAATTCATGAGAAACCCCTCTTCATCATCAGAATCACCTTTTTCGACTGCTTCCTTTTCAGACACTTTAGAGACTAGTGCTAATGGACCTCCAAGACTAAGCTTCGACTCTTCTGCAATTTCATTTACTTCACTTTCGTGAGTTTTCAGTTGATTGTACAAATCATTTAGAGAAGATGTGTCGAAACTGTGCTGATTTTTCACCATCATACTAACACTCCTCCATTCTTTACGGAGTCCCATAACAAAGGTCAGATTGAATTCCATGGAAGACCTCGTGATTCCATAACGATTGCATTTGTAAATCAGCTCGTTCAACCTATCATAGTAACTTTCAATCATTTCACCATCTTTTTGCTTGAATTCCTTCAATTCAATCAAACATTGCTTAACTGAATTGATTTTAGTCTTCTCTCTACCTTGAAACTTGTCTTTGAGATTATTCCAGATATCTTATGGGGTTGTACAACTCCTGACATAGTTATACACAACTGGAGGTAATGCACCACGTAACTCCCTTATGCATCGTTTTTCAAGTTTCTTCATTCAATCATTTTGATTTTCCACACTCGTAGTACTAGATGATGATCCAATTGGTTGAAGGTTCGTCGGAAGAGTAACATTCCCTGAGATACATGGCCAAAGCTCTTCATCGATTCCATTCAAGTAATCTTGCATCCGATCCGCCCATTGATCATAGTATTCTAGAATAAGCATAGGAATCTTAGTTGAAGATCCTAGCAGATGAGAGTATGAAGTCATCGAGTTGAGATTGAAGTTCGCCATTGTTGTATGGAAGAAAGTTTTTGAGAATTTTGAGAAATCAAAGAGAATTTGAAAGCAAATTGCTGAATTGATCAAAAATATCAAGTAGAATGCTCGATTCAACAAATTAGTTGCAGAATCGAATCACAACAGAAGATCTAAAACACTTTTTCACGTGAAAAGGTGCGGAATTTTTGAACCAGAAATTTGATTCAAAAACCTTTTGAATCAGAGTGAAAATCAGATCGCAGATGATGATTCCTGCTCTGATACCAATTGATGAAGTGTGGAATCAAGTATGAATCAAATCAGAGTTATACGAATATAGATTGAACACGAGATGTAAATATGATCTGGTTTCAGCTCTATTATGCTTTCACTGTTACAGAGAGAAAAATAGACAAGTTGTACAAAGACTCTTATCTAACTCTAAGTAAAGTCCCTATTTATACGAAACAAGAAAGCACACAAAAAATTACAAGGACTAATCAATACGCTTCGATACAAAAGTGCCTTGTAAAATAAACTTATGACTTCGACATATTACAACTGGTCTTCGACCCTTACACACTCCATACTCTCAGATCAATGACAAATCTTAAAGTTCGACCCTCCTTGTATATCTCACCCATTCTCATAAGGAGATACTACCCGATATCCATTTTAATTAATTTAGGTTTGTTTTGTACCCTAAATCTGTTGGATTTGGTGTCTAAGCCCATAACTATATCTGGTATGTACTTGACCCGATTGTAGCATGGTCCTTTTGGGTTCCCTTCACCAGTGCAATTTGATAGGATGAACTTTTGAGAATAAGATTATTGGTGATTTATTAATATATTATAAGTATAATATATTAATTGAGAAATCATATTATTTAATTAGTATTGGTCAAGAATTAATTTGGAATTAATTTTGTGATCAAAAGTGACTAATTAAATCTAAGGGGTTGATTATGTAAATCATCCATTCTTATAGTGTGGGCCAAAGATCGATTAGGGTGGGCTAAGTGGTTCATGGATAGTCCATGGAGCTTTAACCCATGGAGCATAAGGGATATGGAAGGTCATGGTGCATTAGGGTTTCATGGATGAAACCCTAGCTTTGAGAAACACTGTAAAGAGTTCCCTTAGTGGTGAAATCGGCTAACACATATTCACAAGAGCATAGAACCGATTTTGAAGCTACAAGTCTTATTATCTCAAGCCTCCTTTGCATATTGGTGTTTGTGACACATTAGAGGCACAACATTTGAGGTGCTCAAGCTTCCAAGGTCAAGAACTACACAAGAGGTAAGTTATCTAACTAGTTGTTATTTTGAATTGTATGCTAGTTAAGTTATATGCTTTGGAAATTTGAAAAATGCATGTATAATTAGAGAAAACATAGTTCCAAAGAAATTAGGGTTGCATGTGCACCATAGGAGTGTTATAGTGCTTAAAACCCAACAAAATCATCATATATTATCAGATATGCTCTTAACACGTATTTCAGGCAATAACAAATATTTCAGACACAAATATATATTTAATACTTTAATCAATACTTGTATTAAAATCATGTTCATGAAAGGGACTATGCACTCACTTGTTAAAGTGATGACTCCAAACTCGGGCAGCGCTTCGCTTCTAACAATTTTATTTTCCTTCGACGAAACCTAGTATCATTACCACTAGATTTTAGTCTAATATTTATTACGACTAATTATTAGTTTACATTTACGAGCGATATTGTTTTATAAGTGTTAAACAATACTTTTCAACTACTATGTACAGACAGGGGCCAGCCATGAAACACCAGAAGGCAGGACCATTTTGGCATTAATGGATCCAACTTCAATGATTGGAGAACCATCTTTAATGGATCCAACTTCAATGATTGGATCAGAATCATTTGCATGGCCCTTCGATATGAGGACAAAGAATATATCCTAGACAAGGAGCTGAAGGAAATTGATGAGCATACTGCTACTCCCGAACAAATTGAGGAGTATCGGGTTCATGAGAGGGACGCGACAAAAGTGTCGTATATAATGATAGTTACCATGTCTGGTGAGCTACAAAAGTCCTATGAGGACTTCTGTGATGGGTTTTGAGAAAAAGAACATCCTATGTGCACATGCAAAACCCTAAAGCTTTGGATCTAGGTTTCTCTATTGTACATGCAAATTTATCCAAAGCTTGTAAATCCTAATCTAGCATACTATAAAAATCGAAATATACATCTAATACAAGGTTAGATGATTACCTTTTGATAGTAGCAAGAATATTTAACAATCTTCAACTTCAAGAGCTTAGTATCACAAATGTAATACCTCTAATGGATTAAAAACACCAAGGGAATAATATGATTGAGAAGAGAGGGAAGGGAGGCTTAATTTCGGCTATAGGAACTCTAGGGTTTCTTCTGGTAGCCGAAAACTGAAGCCCTAGGGGTCCTTATATACTTGAGCTGCTAGGGTTTCAGCCAAAACCCTAATTGGATAACTTAGGCCTTAAGCAGTCCAAGGAACATTCTGGAATAAGGCTTGGATGATTTCAAGGTGGGCTTCCACCCTAATTTCGTCCACCCTTATGTCCATAAGGATTCACAGCCCAAAATCAATTATCTTATAATTGGCAATTTAAGTCCCCTTTATTTAAATAATCTCTTTTAGCCACATAATTAATTTCTTAATTAATTTTTGACCAATATTAATTAAACAATATGATTTCTCTTTTATTTTATTATTCTTATAATATATTAATAAACCATAATATCCTCTCTCTCCATAAATCATCCTGTCTAGTTGCTTTGGTGAAGGCAACCCAAAAGGACCATGCACAACCGGGACAAGTACATACAAAATATAGTTATGGACTTAGACACTAATCCAACATTCTGGCCCTATGAAATGCACCAAGATTTGATGGAAAGATACCATCAATCTGCTCGGCAAGAGAGGTATGAGATCATAGCCTCCATGATCACCACTAAAATGAAGGATGGAGAGTCCATCACGGGCCACTTGCAGAAAATGCAAAGATATGTGGACCGCTTGCTAAAATTGAATGTCAACCTTGATGAAGAATTAGCTACTGATATTATTCTTCATTCCCTACCTCATTGTTATGATCAGTTTCGTATGGCCTGTGATATGAAAAAGGAGGAGGTCACTCTTAGCAAGCTTTAGGGACTCATCAGAACTGTTGAAAGCAACATGAAAGGAAAATTTGTTGCTACTACTCCTACTACTACTGCTACTGCCCCTGTCCTAGAAATTGGACGTGGTAAGGGTAAAAAGAGGAAGGCTCCTTCCAAGGGAAAATCCCGGGATGGATCTTCTTCTAGCGGAACAAAAGTTGGTTCTGTTGTGCCCTCTACCAATCCAAAGGAAGCAGAGTGCTTCCATTTCCATGAAAAGGGGCACTGGAAGCGAAGCTGCCCAAAGTACTTGTAGGATATTAAGGATGGGAAAATCAAGCCCTCCTTTGCAGGTATTTACACTATTCATTCTAATGATACATCACATGCTATTTCTTGGGTCCTTGATACAGGTTGTGGTATTCACATTTGTTCTGATTTGCAGGGACTAAAAAGAAGTAGGGAAGTGGAGCACGGGAAGATAAACTTAATCATGGGAAATAGCAAAGTGTTGCCTGTGACCAAGATTGGATTTTATTCTTTATTGCTTAGTAATGGTTTAAATTTAGATTTGAATAATTGTTGTTTCTTGGCCGATATGGCGAGAAACATTATTTCCTTTCACAGTTTGGATAAACAAGGTTTTACCTTTGCTTTTAAAAATAATAATGGTGGTATTTATGCTTATTATACTGGTGTCTTTTATTTTTAAGCTTTGCCTTGCAATGGTGTGTATGAAACTGTGAATGTTGTAGATAACATAGGAAATAATGTGTTACACATTGATTCATCCAATGATTTGGATAAAGCATGCTTATGACATTGTCGTCTTGGACATGTCAACAAGAAGCGCATATGCCAACTCCAAAAGGCTGGAGTCTTGGAATCATTCGACTTGAAATCGGATGATGCTTGCGAATCTTGTTTACTTGGAACGATGAATAAGTCATCCTTTACTGGTACTTGTGAAAGGGGTGAGGGTTTGTTGGATCTCATACACACTGATGTGTGTGAGCCCTTCAGATCTGTTACAAGGGATGCTAGCCGCTTCTATGTGACTTTTACTGATGATTATAGTAGGTATGGCTATATCTACTTAATCAAGCATAAGTCAGAAACCTTTGAAAAGTTCAAAGAGTTTAAGGCAGAAGTGGAGAATCAATTGGGCAGCAAGATAAAGGTACTCCGATCCGATCGAGGAGGAGAGTATCTTAGTATCGAGTTCCACGACTATCTTAAGGAATGTGGAATTGTTTCACAATTGACACCTCCTAGGACACCACATCTGAATGGTGTGGCTGAGAGGCGCAATCGAACCTTGTTGGACATGGTTCGTTTCTGAGGATGAGTCGAGCTTCATTACCAATCTCATTTTGGGGGTATGCCTTAGAGACTGCCACCCATATTCTTTATCTGGTCCCTACCAAAAAGGTTGCCAAAACACCTCACGTGATGTGGACAGGGAAAGTTCCCACTTTAGACCACATCAAAGTTTGGGGTTGCAAGGCGTTTGTGAGGCGCGAGACTGAAGACAAGCTCGAACCTTGGAGTGAGCGATGTATTTTCATCGGCTACCCACAGAAATCCTTTGGATATCTCTTCTATCGACCAAGTGACAATGTTGTGTTCGTCACGAGAAGAGGGATCTTACATGAGAGAGAGCTTATATGCCAAGGGGACAGTGCGAGGCAAATTGACCTTGAAGAACTTCAAGAGTCAAGCGATGAAGGAACCTCAAACACTAGCAATCAACCCAAGGAGGAAACTCCTGTTGAACCAATTGACAAATCTGTACCTCTGAGGCGTTCCACCAGAGTTAGGACCGCACCTGAGTTTTATTATGGTATCCATATTACTACAGAAGGTGATACATTTATCAGTGATAATACATTGGTATATTTGGATTAGCCTAACAACTACAAGGAAGCCATGGCAGACCCTGAGTCTGCTAAATTGAAAAAGGCTATGGATAGCGAGATTCAGTCCATGTATGACAATCAAGTTTGGAACTTGGTTGACAAAGAACCGGGTCGAAAGACAGTCGGGTGCAAATGGATCTTCAAGAAGAAGATGGGAATGGATGGAAAAATACACACATATATGGCGCGACTGGTTGCAAAGAGCTTTACTCAAACTCAGGGAGTTGACTATGATGAGACCTTTTCACCAGTAGCGAAGATTAAATCTATAAGGGTTATGTTGGTCATAGTTGCATTTCAAGACTATGAAATATGGCAGATGGATGTCAAAACCGCTTTCCTTAAGGGAAAGTTGGCTGAAGATGTTTACATGAGTTAGCCAGAGGGTTTTGTCAATGCAAGATACCCTAATAGAGTGTGTAAGCTTGAGAAATCCATATATGGATTGAAACAAGCATCTCGTAGTTGGAATCTTTGTTTCAATGAGAAAGTCAAAGAGTTTGGATTTTCGAGAAGCGACGATGAGTCCTGTGTGTATGTCAAGGCTAGTGGGAGCATAGTTAGCTTTCTCGTCTTGTATGTGGATGATATACTACTCATAGGAAATGACATCCCGACCATGCAGGAGGTTAAGTCCTGGCTTGGGAAGTGTTTTGCTATGAAGGACCTTGGAGAAGCTACCTATATCCTAGGGATAAGGATTTTGAGAGACAGGAGTAAGAGACTAATAGTTCTTAGTCATAGTACCTACTTAGACATGGTGCTGAAGCGTTTCAGCATGGACAACTGCAAGAAAGGTGACTTGCCTATCCAGTGCAATACCAAACTGAGTAAGCCTCAGAGTCCAAGTACACAAGATGAGATAGCAGAGATGAGCCGGATACCATCTGCTTCCGCAGTTGGATCAATCATGTATGCTATGACTTGTACTCTCCCTGATGTGGCCTTTGCTTTGAGCATGGTCAGTAGATATCAAGGGAATCCTGGTAGAGCTCAATGGACTGCAGTTAAGAACATTCTTAAGTACCTGCGGAGGACTAAGGATTGGATCCTTACCCTCGGTGGGAGTGATGACTTGAGAATATTAGGGTATTGTGACGCCGGGTTTCAGACTGACAGAGACAATATGCATTCTCAGTCGGGTTGGGTGTTTACCCTAAATGGAGGAGCAATAACTTGGAAAAGTTCCAAGAAAGAGACTGTGGCTGATTCAACGTGCGAATCAGAGTACATTGCAGCAAGAGAAGCATCAAAAGAGGCGATATGGTTGAAGAACTTCATCGGAGACCTTGGAGTTATGCCATCCATAAAGGAGCCCATAGAAGTTTTATGTGATAATGAAGGGGCGGTTGCCTTAACCAAGGAACCGATAGATCATGGTAGATCAAGGCACATCGAAAGAAAGTACCACTTCATAAGACATCAGGTAGAAGAAGGACAACTCGTGGTGAAGAGGATATCGTCACAAGACAACCCAGCAGATCCCCTTACAAAGGGACTGAATAGGGTTAAGCACTTGCTGCATGCAAGAAGCATTGGGCTAAAAGACGGTATTATTTTTAGTAATTAGATAAATTAGAAACTTTTAATGGCTAAATTGTAATTGACATTTTGATAATTGAATAAAAGGAGTTTTATTTATAAGTAAAGTTACTGTCTTGTGTCAATTATTTACTATTGTTTCATTTTGCATGTTTTGACTTCCTCAATAATATAAGTATTCAAACTATCCACAGTCGATCATACATTGGAAGTGGGTATGAGGCTAGACTGTCATGAGTTGGCTGTAGATGTCTAAGGAGTTAGACATGGCAAGAGTCTGCTGCACCATTCATGAGTGCTTGTGAAATAAGAATTTGAGCATTGGATCAACCCGCACTCATCAGAATCACTTCATGGAATTTATCACGAGTGATTGTGAGATGATAATATCATATAATCTTCAAACCAAGATATATGAGTTGTTGACTACAAATTGGTTGTGCATTGATGATGCGTAAACGCATCAGTAACTTGATTTCATAAAACGTATCGTTGTGCGTGATTCAACGAGTAGTTAGTCCAAGCATATAGAGTCAAATTTTATCTGTTCCTTTTATCCTAAGAAGGATCAAAAGCGATATATGGGCCCCTCAATGATTTGTTTTGACCTACGTATCGGGCCCGGTCAGAACGAAATTGATGTGTTCAATTATGTTCTATGTCAAACTAATCAGAAATCGAGAAACTAATTGCAGGACAATAAGTATGACTATGTTCCATGTATTTGTCCGCTGATATCTTGTAGAACAGAGGAGTATCTGATCACTTATCTAAGGACAGTCACTGACTGGGTCAGAGTTCGACAGTGGCTTTTGGAAGCTACGATTGCTAATCGGATCTTGAAGTTACATTGGCAGTTATAGTTATTAGACTTATCCAAGTGGGAGACTGTTGGATTTGGTGTCTAAGACCATAACTATATTTGGTATGTACTTGACCCGATTGTAGCATGGTCCTTTTGGGTTACCTTCACCGGTGCAATTTGATAGGATGAACTTTTGAGAATAAGATTATTGGTGATTTATTAATATATTATAAGTATAATATATTAATTGAGAAATCATATTATTTAATTAGTATTTGTCAAGAATTAACTTGGAATTAATTTTGTGATCAAAAGTGACTATTTAAATCTAAGGGGTTGATTATGTAAATCATCCATTCTTATAGTGTGGGCCAAAGATCCATTAGGGTGGGCTGAGTGGTTCATGGATAGTCCATGGAGCTTTAACCCATGGAGCCTAAGGGATATGGAAGGTCATGGTGCATTAGGGTTTCATGGATGAAACCCTAGCTTTGATAAATACTATAAAAGAGTTCCCTTAGTGGTGAAATCGGCTAACACATATTCACAAGAGCATAGTTCCAAAGGTCAAGAACTACACAAGTGGTAAGTTATCTAACTAGTTGTTATTTTAAATTGTATGCTAGTTAAGTTATATGCTTTGGAAATTTGAAAAATGCATGTATAATTACAGAAAACATAGTTCCAAAGCATTTAGGGTTGCATGTGCACCATAGGAGTGTTATAGTGCTTAAAACCCAACAAAATCATCATATATTATCATATATGCTTTTAACACGTATTTCAAGAAATAACAAATATTTCAGACACAAACATATATTTAATACTTTAATCAATACTTGTATTAAAATCATGTTCATGAAAGGGACTATACACTCACTTGTTAAAGTGATGACTCCAAACTCGGGCAGCGCTTCGCTTCTAGATTTACAAGTGACTATCCTAGTATCATTACCACTAGATTTTAGTCTAATATTTATTACGACTAATTATTAGTATAGATTTACAAGCGATATTGTTTTATAAGTGTTAAATAATACTTTTCAACTACTATGTACAGACAGGGACCAAACATGAAACACTAGAGGGGAGGACCATTTTGGCATTAATGGATCCAACTTCAATGATTGGAGAACCATATTTAATGGATCCAACTTCAATGATTGGATCATAAACATTCGCATGGCCCTTCGATATGACGACAAAGAATATGTCCTAGACAAGGAGCTGGAGGAAATTGATGACCAAACTGCTACTCCCGAACAAATTGAGGAGTATCGGGTTCATGAGAGGGACGCGAGAAATGTGTGGTGTATAATGATAGCTACCATGTCTGGTGAGCTACAAAAGTCCTATGAGGACTTCTGTGATGGGTTTTGAGAAAAAGAACATCCTATGTGCACATGCAAAACCCTAAAGCTTTGGATCTAGGTTTCTCTATTATACATGCAAATTTATCCAAAGCTTGTAAACCCTAATCTAGCATACTGTATAAATCGAAATCTACATCTGATACAAGGTTATATGATTACCTTTTGATAGTAGCAAGAATCTTTAACAATCTTCAACTTCAAGAGCTTAGTATCACAAATGTAATACCTCTAATGGCTTAAAAACACCAAGGCAAGAAGATGATTGAGAAGAGAGGGAAGGGAGGCTTGATTTCGGCTATTGGAACTCTAGCGTTTCTTCTGGTAGCCGAAAACTGAAGCCCTAGGGGTCCTTATATACTTGAGCTGCTAGGATTTCAGCCAAAACCCTAATTGGATAACTTAGCCCTTAAGCAGTCCAAGGAACCTTCTGGAATAAGGCTTAGACGATTTCAAGGTGGGCTTCCACCCTAATTTCGTCTACCCTTATGTCCATAAGGATTCACAGCCCAAAATCAATTATCTTATAATTGGCAATTTCAGTCCCCTTTATTTAATTAATCTCTTTTAGCAGCATAATTAATTTCTTAATTAATTTTTGAGCAATATTAATTAAACAATATGATTTCTCTTTTATTATATTATTCTTATAATATATTAATAAACCATAATATCCTCTCTCTCTATAAATCATCCTGTCTAGTTGCTTTGGTGAAGGCAACCCAAAAGGACCATGCACAACCGGGTCAAGTACGTACCAAATATAGTTATGGACTTAGACACTAATCCAACAGTCTCCCACTTGGATAAGTCTAATAACTATAAATGCAAGTACGACTTTAGGATCCGATTAGCAATCGTAGCTCTCGAAAGCCCCTGTCGAACTCTGATCTTATCAATAACCTGTCCTTTAGATAAGGGATCGTACAGTCCTCTGTTCTAGATATCGTGCGGACAATTACATGGAACATAGTCATACATATTGTCCATCAGTTTGTTTCTCGATCTCTGATTTGTATGACATAGAACTTTATTGAATACATCAATTCAGTCCTGACTAGGCCCGAAAAATAAGTCAAACCAAATCATCGAGGGGCCCATATATCGCTTTTATCCTCTTAGGATAAAAGGAACAGATAAACTTCGACTTATATGCATTTACTATTCACTCATCGAATCATGCATAACAATGCGTTTTATAACATCAACTTACTGATGCGTTTACGCACTACCAATGCACAACCAACTTGCAAACAATAAACCATATATCTAGGTTTAAAGACTATATGATATTATCGTCTTGCGATAACTCATGATAAATTCCATGAAGTGATACTAGCAAGCGTGGGTTTAATCCAATGCTCAAATCTTATTCATAACCACTCATGAACGTTGCAGCAAACCTTTTCTATGTCTAATACACTTAAGACAGTCTACAAACCAATTCATGACAGTCTTCTTTCATACCTACTTCCAAAGTATAAGCGACTGTGGAGTGTTCGAACAATTTTATTATTCAGGAAGTCAAAACATGCAAATTTAAACAATAGGTAAATAATTAACACAAGACAATAACTTTACTTATAAATAGTAATCCTTTATTTAATCATCAAATGTTAACTACAATTTATCTATTACATGTTTCGAAACTATCTAATCTAAACTAATATCGTCCTTCAGCCCAATGCTCCTAGCGTGCTGCAAGTGTTTAACCCTACTCAGTCCCTTCATAAGGGGATCTGCTGGGTTATCCTCTGACGATACCCTCTTCACTACAAGGAGTCCCTCTTCCACCCGATGTCTAATAAAGTGATATTTCATGTCGATATGTCGAGATCTGCCATGATCCCTCGCTTCCTTGGTCAAGGCAACCACACCTTCGTTATCACAGAAAATTTCCACAGGCTCCTTTACGGCTGGAACAACTCCAAGGTCTCTGATGAAGCTCTTCAACCATATAGCCTCCTTTGACGCTTCGCACGTTGAATCAACTACGGTCTCCTGCTTGGAACTTTTCCAAGTTACAGCTCCTCCATTTAGGGTAAAGACCCAGCCTGACTAAGATCAATATTTATCTCGGTCTGTCTGAAAACTGGCGTCACTATACCCTCCCACCCTTAAGTCATCACTCCCACCGAGGACTAGAAACCATTCCTTGGTCCTCCGAAGGTACTTAAGAATATTCTTGACTGCGGTCTAATGTGCTCTACCAGGGTCCCTTGATATCTGTTGACCATGCTCAAAGCGAAGGCCACATCAGGGCGAGTACAAGTCATAGCATACATGATTGAGCCAACTGCGTAAGCGTAAGGTACTCTACTCATTTCTGCTATCTCGGCCTCGGTACTCGGTCTTTGAGTCTTACTCAATTTGGTATTGCTTTGGATCGGTAACTCCCCTTTCTTGGAATTCTCTATACTAAAACGCTTTAGCACCTTATCCAAGTAAGTATTCTGACTAAGTCCTATTAGTCTTTTACTCCTGTTTCTCACTATCCTTATTCCCAAAATATAGGCAGCCTCTCCGAGGTCCTTCATAGCGAAGCACTTCCCAAGCCAGGACTTAACCTCCTGCAGGGTTGCGATGTCGTTTCCTATGAGTAGTATGCCATCGACATACAATACGAGGGAGCTAACTATACTCCCACTGGCTTTGACATATACACATGACTCATCCTCGCTTCGTAGGAAGCCAAACTCTTTGACTTTCTCGTCGAAACAAAGATTCCATCTGCGACAGGCTTGTTTCAATCCATAAATGTACTTCTCAAGCTTACACACTCTATTAGGATGCTTCGCATCGACAAAACCCTCTGGCTAACTCGTGTAAACATCTTCAGCCAACTTCCTGTTAAGGAAAGCGGTTTTGACATCCATTTTCCATATTTCATAGTCATGAAATGCAGCAATGGCTAGCATCACCCTAATAGACTTTATTTTCAAAACCGGTGAGAAGGTCTCATCATAGTCAACTCCGGGAGTTTGAGTAAAGCCCTTCACAACCAATCGCACCTTATAAGTGTGTACTTTCCCATCCATGTCGGTCTTCTTCTTGAAGATCCACTTGCACCCAACCGTCTTACGACCTTTCACATTGTCAACCAAATTCCAAACATGGTTCTCATACATGGACTGAATCTCGCTGTCCATAGCCTCTTTCCATTTTGCAGACTCTGGGCCTGCCATGGCTTCCTTATAGCTGTTAGGTTCGTCCAAATTTACTAGTGTACTATCACTAATAAACGTATCCCCTTCAGTAGTAATATGGAAACCATAAAACTGGGGTGGAAAGCTAACCCTTTCGGAACGTCTAAGAGGTAATGACTCGTCAATCGGTTCAACAGGAGTTTCCTCCTCAAGTTGAGCGCAAGTGTTTGAGGTTCCTTCATCGTTCGATTCTTGAAGCTCTTCAAGATCGATTTGCCTCCCACTGTCTCCTTGGCTTATGAGTTCTCGCTCTCGAAAAACCCCTCTCCTTGCAACGAAGACAACATTTTCACTCGGTCTATAGAAGAGATAACCAAAGGACTTCTGTGGGTAGCCGATGAAAATACACCGCTCACTACGAGGTTTGAGCTTGTCGTTAGTCTCTCATCTTACGAAAGCCTCACAACCCCAAACCTTGATATGTCCAAACGAGGGAGCTTTCCCTGTCGACATCTCGTGAGGTGTTTTGGCAACCTTCTTTGTAGGGACAAAGTTAAGGATATAGGCAGAAGTCTCTAAGGCATCCCCCCAGAATGAGATAGGTAGGAAAGCACGAATCATCATGGAACGAACCATGTCGAGTAAGGTTCGATTACGCCTCTCAGCTACACCATTCAACTGTGGTGTCCTAGGTGGCGTTAATTGCGAAACGATTCCACATTCCTTGAGATAGTCATGGAATTCAAGACTAAGGTACTCTCCACCTCGATCGGATCGAAGCATCTTGATTTTCCTGCCCAATTGATTCTCCACTTCTTGCTTAAACTCTTTGAAATTTTCAAAGGTTTCTGACTTGTGCTTGATTAAGTAGGTATACCCATATCTGGTATAATCACCGGTGAAAGTCACATAGAAGCGGCTCGCATCCATTGTGGTGGATCTAAAGGGCCCACACACATCGGTGTGTATGAGATCCAATAAACCCTCACCCCTTTCACAAGTACCAGTGAAGGGTGACTTGGTCATCTTTCCAAGTAAACAAGACTCGCACACGTCATCGTCTCTAAGGTCAAATGACTCCAAGACTCCATCCTTTTGGAGTTGGGCTATGCGTTTCTTGTTGACATGTCCAAGACGACAATTCCACAAGCATGCTTTATCCAAACTATTGGAAGAATAGATACACAACACATCATTTCCTTAAATTTCTACAACCATCACAGTTTCATATATTCCATTACAAGGCAATGCTTCAAAATAGAAAACACCATTCAGAAAAGAATTAATAGAACCTTTTTCATTATCAAACGAAAATCTAAATCCTTGTTTATATAAACCATGAAAAGAAATGATGTTTCTTGCCATTTCTGGCGAATAGCAACAATTATTCAACTCTAGTCCTAACCCACTACTAAGCACTAAATAGTAAACTCCAATCTTGGTGACAGGTGACGATCTTCTGTTCCCCATGATCAAGTTTATCTTTCCATGCTCCACATCCCTATTTCTTCTTAGGCATTACAAATCAGAACAAATGTGAAAACCAAAATCCTGTATCAAGTACCCAAGAAATAGCATGCGATGAGTTGTTAGATTGAATAGTGTAAATACCTACGAAGGACGGCTTGATCTTCCCATCCTTGATATCTTGCAAGTACTTCGGGCAGCTTCGTTTCCAATTCCCCTTCTCATGGCAGTAGTAGCACTCTGCATCCTTTGGGTTGGATTTGGGTGCAGCAGGACCAGCCTTATTTCCACTAGAAGAGGAGCCATCATGGGACTTTCCCTTATGGTGGCTCTTGGAAGGAGCCTTCCTCTTTATACCCTTTCCCTGCCCAATATCCAAGATGGGGGCAACAGTAGGAGTCGATGCAACAGATTTATCCTTGAGGTTGCTCTCAGCAGTCCTCAACAACCCTTGAAGCTTGCTCAACGTGACCTCCTCTTTGTTCATGTGGTAGGTCATGCGAAACTGGTTGTAGCAAGGAGGTAAGGAGTGAAGAATTATGTCAATCACCAGCTCCTCATTGAAGTCCACATTTAACTTCTGCAGGCGGTCAACATATCTTTGCATCTTCTGAAGATGAGCAGTAACAGACTCTCCTTCTCTCATCTTGGTCGTGATCATCGAGGTGATGATCTCATACCTCTCCTGCCTCGCGCTTTGATGGTACCTGTCCATCAAATCTTGATGCATCTCGTCGGGGTAGAAGTCCTCGTAGGACTTTTGGAGTTCTGTCGTCATGGTAGCGAGCATGATGCAAAGGACTTTCGTGGCATCTCGCTCGTGGGCCTCAAAAGCAGCAATCTCCTCTGGAGTAGCAGTCTCGATGTTCACCTCCTTCAGCTCCTTGTCGAGGACATACTCATTGTCCTCATAGCGGGTAACCATTCGTATGTTGATTATCCAATCATTAAAATTGTTTCCGTCGAAGATCACCTTCCCACACAAATTCATGAGTGAGAATGAGCCGGAAGAGTTCGAGCCTTGAGCGTTGTTTGAGTTTGACATCTGAAAAGGAAAAGAGACAAAGTTTGATTAGATAAGAATCCCTAATTAAACACCCAAATGATAAATTAGGGCTAGGATCCAACAACATTATTCACAACTTAAAAGAGGGATGCCGTAATTTAAATTGCAAATAATTTGAAGGTAAGTGATTTAATGATTCACTAATTTCCACCATGAAAAACAAAAGGATTAAGTTTTAAATGTATTGAAACTGCTAGATCTTTTGAGATTCATTGAACTTTTCCATGGCATGTTTAAATCTCGATATGCCCTTCAAGTTTGTGACTGGGATACCGAGGATCACAAACAAGGTGTGAATAACCATGCGAATATACTTGGTGCCCTCGATGTTATAGTCACCTAATCAATGTGTCCGTTAGCCACACACGCTCCATTGATCTATGACAAACAACGAGTCACCTATTGTCACCTTTGCTTAGAGCCAAATTAGTGTCCGGTTAACCACACATTCTCCACTAACGTCTTAGCAAGGGTACAAAGTGTAATTCCATGGAATAGCATCAAATTCACATTTTGCCTAAAGTAACTAAGATTGGGAATTTTATAAAAAACATTTAGTTACTTTAATAGTCATTATACTTTTAATGAGGAATTAGGGTGCCCTATCCTACCCGTTCGGCTAACGACCCTCCACCAATCAAGGAAGCGGTGGGTGAGAGTGGACACCCATTAAACGGCCATTTTATAGGCCATAACCTTATACCCCCCTTATAGATCGGCTTCGTGAATGAGGCCTACTAACGGTAAGACTAGCAATTAACATATACATATATAATAGTTATTCTTATAATATTATAATAGTATAGGGTTGAATTTTAAACTTGTAAAATTCTAGGGTTTGGAATTTAATTATTTCAAAATTAACTTTTAATCAAAAATTTAAATTCCAAAACTTGAGGGCAAGTTTTGAAACATTTCAAAACTGACTAGATCAAAATTCAAATAAACAATTAAACAATTAATTTGGTGATTATCTAATTTTGACCTAATCCAATTGCATGCAACATAATTGATCAAATAATTCAAATAATTAATATTTATCAAATAAGGTAATAATTATCTAATTAAATGACAAAAATCTTTTATTTTGACAAAGATAATCATATAGAATCAAGAAAATTCGGATTTTATTAATCAGAAGTACTTCTGGTAATTATCCCAAGTCAAAATAAGCAAAAATCCTGAAATTCCCTCTGTCTGACAGCCCGACTCGCCGAAACCCCTTTTGGACTCGTCGAGTTCATCTGACTCAGCGAGTCCTATTTGGGACACGACGAGTCTGTCAGGCAGAAGGCTAGAAAATCGATTTCAAGCAAAGAACAAACACACAATGCATCAAATACAATAGAAACCAAGCAAGGCTCTGATACCACTAATGGGTTTTGAGCAAAAGAACATCCTATGTGCACATGCAAAACCCTAAAGCTTTGGATCTAGGTTTCTCTATTGTACAAGCAAATTTATCCAAAGCTTGTAAACCCTAATCTAGTATACTATAAAATTCGAAATCTACATCAAATACAAGGTTAGATGATTACCGTTTGAAAGTAGCAAGAATCTTCAACAATCTTCAACTTCAAGAGCTTAGTATCACAAATGTATTACCTCTAATGGATTACAAACACCGAGGCAAGAAGATGATTGAGAAAAGAGGGAAGGGAGGCTTAATTTCGGCTATAGGAACTCTAGGGTTTCTTCTGGTAGCCGAAAACTGAAGCCCTAGGGGTCCTTATATACTTGAGCTGCTAGGGTTTCTGCCAAAACCCTAATCGGATAACTTAGGACTTAAGCAGTCCAAGGAACCTTCTGGAATAAGGCTTGGACGATTTCAAGGTGGGCTTCCACCCTAATTTCGTCCACCCTTATGTCCATAAGGATTCACAGCCCAAAATCAATTATCTTATAATTGGCAATTTCAGTCCCCTTTATTTAGTTAATCTCTTTTAGCCACAAAATTAATTTCTTAATTAATTCTTGACCAATATTAATTAAACAATATGATTTCTCTTTTAATATATTATTCTTATAATATATTAATAAACCATAATATCCTCTCTCTCCATAAATCATCATGTCTAGTTGCTTTGAAGACAACCCAAAAGGACCATGCACAACCGGGTCAAGTACATACCAAATATAGTTATGGACTTAGACACTAATCCAACATTCTGGCCCTATGAAATGCACCAAGATTTGATGGAAAGATACCATCAATCTACTCGGCAGGAGAGGTATGAGATCATAGCTTCCATGATCACCAGTAAAATGAAGGATGGAGAGTCCATCATGGGCCACTAGCAGAAAATGCAAAGATATGTGGACCGCTTGCTAAAATTGAATGTCAACTTTGATGAAGAATTAGTTATTGATATTATTCTTCATTCCCTACCTCCTTGTTATGATCAGTTTCGTATGACCTATCATATGAACAAGGAGGATGTCACTCTTAGCAAGCTTTAGAAACTCCTCAGAACAGCTGAAAGCAACATGAAAGGCAAATCTGTTGCTACTACTCCTACTACTACTGCTACTGCCCCTGTCCTGGCAATTGGACATGGTAAGGGTAAAAAGAGGAAGGCTCCTTCCAAGGGAAAATCCCGGGATGGATCTTCTTCTAGCGGAACCAAAGTTGGTTATGTTTTTCCCTCTACCAATCCAAAGGAAGCAGAGTGCTTCCATTTCCATGAAAAGGGGCACTGGAAGCGAAGCTGCCCAAAGTACTTGCAAGATATTAAGGATGGGAAAATCAAGCCCTCATTTGCAGGTATTTACACTATTCATTCTAATGATACATCACATGCTATTTCTTGGGTCCTTGATACAGGTTGTGGTATTCAGATTTGTTCTGATTTGCAGGGACTAAAAAGAAGTAGGGATGTGGAGCACGGGAAGATAAACTTAATCATGGGAAATAGCAAAGTGTTGCATGTGACCAAGATTGGAGTTTATTCTTTAATTCTTAGTAATGGTTTAAATTTAGATTTGAATAATTGTTGTTTCTCGTCCGATATGGCGAGAAACATTATTTCCTTTCACAGTTTGGATAAACAAGGTTTTACCTTTGCTTTTAATAATAATAATGGTGGTATTTATGCTTATTATAATGGTGTCTTTTATTTTTAAGCTCTACCTTGCAATGGTGTGTATGAAACTGTGAATGTTGTAGATAACCTAGGAAATAATGTGTTACACATTGATTCATCCAATGATTTGGATAAAGCATGCTTATGGCATTTTCGTCTTGGACATGTCAACAAGAAGCGTATAAGCCAACTCCAAAAGGCTGGAGTCTTGGAATCATTCGACTTGAAATCGGATGATGCTTACGAATCTTTTTTACTTGGAAAGATAACTAAGTCATCCTTTACTGGTACTTGTGAAAGGGGTGAGGGTTTGTTGGATCTCCTACACACTGATGTATGTGGGCCCTTCAGATCTGTCACAAGAGATGCTAGCCGCTTCTATGTGACTTTTACTAATGATTATAGTAGGTATGGCTATATCTACTTAATCAAGAACAAGTCAGAAACCTTTGAAAAGTTCAAAGAATTTAAGGCAGAAGTGAAGAATCAATTGGGCAGTAAGATAAAGGTACTCCGATCCGATCGAGGAGGAGAGTATATTAGTATCGAGTTCCACAAATATCTTAAAGAATGTGGAATTGTTTCACAATTGACACCTCCAAGGACACCACAGCCGAATGGTTTGGCTGAGAGGCGCAATCGAACCTTGTGAGGCGCGAGACTCATGACAAGCTCGAACCTTGGAGTGAGCGATGTATTTTCATCGGCTACCCACATAAATCCTTTGGATATCTCTTCTATCGAACAAGTGACAATATTGTCTTCGTCGCGAGAAGAGGGATCTTTCGTGAGAGAGTGCTTATATGCAAAGGGGAAAGTGGGAGGCAAATTGACTATGATGAGACCTTTTCACCAGTAGCGAAGATTAAATCTATAAGGGTTATGTTGTCCATAGCTGCATTTTATGACTATGAAATATGGAAGATGGATGTCAAAACCGCTTTCCTTAATGGAAAGTTGGCTGAAGATGTTTACATGAGTTAGCCAGAGGATTTTTTTCAATGCAAGATACCCTAATAGAGTTTGTAAGCTTGCGAAATCCATATATGGATTGAAACAAGCATCTCGCAGTTGGAATCTTTGTTTCAATGAGAAAGTCAAAGAGTTTGGATTTTTGAGAAGCGAGGATGAGTCTTGTGTGTATGTCAAGGCTAGTGGGAGCATAGATAGGTTTCTCGTCTTGTATGTGGATGACATACTACTCATAGGAAATCACATCCCGACCTTACAGGAGGTTAAGTCCTAGCTTGGGAAGTGTTTTACTATGAAGGACCTTGGAGAAGCCACCTATAACCTAGGGATAAGGATTTTGAGAGACAGGAGTAAGAGACTAATAGGTCTTAGTCAGAGTACCTACTTGGACAAGGTGCTGAAGCGTTTCAGCATGGAAAACTCCAAGAAAGGTGACTTGCCTATCCAGTGCAATACCAAACTGAGTAAGACTCAGAGTCTAAGTACAGAAGCTGAGATAGCAGAGATGAGCCGGATACCATACGCTTCCGCAGTTGGCTCAATCATGTATGCTATGACTTGTACTCGCCATGATGTGGCCTTTGCTTTGAGCATGGTCAGTAGATATCAAGGGAATCCTGGAAGAGGTCACTGGACTGCAGTTAAGAACATTCTTAAGTACCTGCGCAGGACTAAGGATTGGATGCTTACCCTCGGTGGGAGTGATGACTTGAGAATATTAGGGTATTGTGACGTCGGGTTTCAGACTGACAGAGACAATATGCGTTCTCAGTCGGGCTGGGTGTTTACCCTGAATGGAGGAGCAACAACTAGGAAAAGTTCCGAGCAAGAGACTGTGGCTGATTCAACGTGCGAATCAGAGCACATTGCAGCAAGCGAAGCATCAAAAGAGGCGATATGGTTAAAGAACTTCATCGGAGACCTTGGAGTTATGCCATCCATAAAGGAGCCCATAGAAGTTTTCTGCGATAATGAAGGGGCGGTTGCCTTAACCAAGGAACCGAGAGATAGTGGTAGATCAAGGCACATCGACAGAAAGTACCACTTCATAAGACATCAGGTAGAAGAAGGACACCTCGTGGTGAAGAGGATATCGTCACAAGACAACCCAGCAGATCCCCTTACAAAGGGATTGAATAGGGTTAAGCACTTGCAGCATGTAAGAGGCATTGGGCTAAAAGATGATATTAGTTTTAGTAATTAGATAAATTAGAAACTTGTAATATCTAAATTGTAATTGACATTTTGATGAATGAATAAACGGAGTTTTATTTATAAGTAAAGTTATTGTCTTGTGTCAATTATTTACTATTGTTTCATTTTGCATGTTTTGACTTCCTGAATAACATAACTATTCAAACTATCCACAGTCGATCATACATTGGAAGTAGGTATGAGGCTAGACTGTCATGAGTTGGCTGTAGATGTCTAAGGAGTTAGACATGGCAAGAGTCTGCTGCACCATTCATGAGTGCTTGTGAAATAAGAATTTGAGCATTGGATCAACCCGCACTCATCAGAATCACTTCATGGAATTTATCACGAGTGATTGTGAGATGATAATATCATATAATCTTCAAACCAAGATATATGAGTTGTTGACTACAAATTGGTTGTGCATTGATGATGCGTAAACGCATTAGTAACTTGATGTCATAAAACGTATCGTTGTGCATGATTCAACGAGTAGTTAGTTCAAGCATATAGAGTCGAATTTTATCTGTTCCTTTTATCCTAAGAAGATCAAAAGCGATATATGGGCCCCTCGATGATTTGTTTTGACCTACGTATCGGGCCCGGTCGGAACGAAATTGATGTGTTCAATTATGTTCTATGTCAAACTAATCGGAAATCGGGAAACTAATTGCAGGACAATAAGTATGACTATGTTCCATGTATTTGTCCGCTGATATCTTGTAGAACAGAGGAGTATCTGATCACTTATCTAAGGACAGTCACTGACTGGGTCAGAGTTCGACAGTGGCTTTTGGAAGCTACGATTGCTAATCGGATCTTGAAGTTACATTTGTTGGATATAGTGTCTAAGTCCATAACTATATTTGGTATGTACTTGACCCGACCCGGCATGGTCCATTTGGGTTGCACTTCACCCCAACAATTTATGGATAATCGTTTGAGAATAGTATAAGTTATGATTTATTAATATATTATAAGTCCTAATATATTAATATAAAATCATATTATTTAATTAGTATTGATCTATAAATAATTTAGAATTAATTTAGAGATCAAAAGTATGACTAATTAAATATGGGCTCTTGTATTTATATAGTGTGGGCTAATGCTTATTTGGAATGGGCTAGGCTTGCATGGAAAGTTCATGGATACTCCATGGGGCTTTAACCCATGGATCTCATGGAAATGAAAAGACATGGGTATTAGGGTTTACATGAATGTAACCCTAATCCACCACACTATATAAAGGAGGCTTTGGTTCTTGAAATGGTACTAGTTGATGTGTGTAAACTAAGAGGGCCGATTTCAAGAAGTTTGTGACTATTCTCTCAAGTTTCCAAGTTTGTGGTGATTTGTGACTTCCATTTGAGGCATCCACAATGGTGTACATGCAACCCTTGAAACCGTGGATCTATGTTTGACTAAGATACATGCAAATAATTATTTTTCCAAGGTTCTTATCCTAACTAGCATGGCATGGGGTACTTGAATCAAATAAAACTAGTAGAATTACTTACGTTGTGGTAGTAGTTGATTGCTTGGAGTTTGAGAGCCTAGCACCAATAATGAACATTCATAAACATATGAGTTTAGAAGATCATAGAAATTATGTGCTAATAATTGATTAGATTAATTCTTGATCTTCATGTGTTTTAATGGAGTCCATAACTAGTTCTTAAGTTATGGATAACCAAAAGTCACATTTATAAATAACCATTAAAAGAACACATAGGTTACAAAAAATGAAGAGTCTTCATTTTTAATAACCATTAACTCATAAGTTATGAGAAATGAAAAGTTTGAAAGTTTACAAAACTTGCCCTCAAGTTTTGGAACATGTAAAGTCATATTAAAAACTTTAGTTCCAACCCCTAGAATTTTAAAAGTTAAAATTCAACCCTTATACTTTATAATATTATAAGTTTAATAATATTTATATATGTATAAGATCAAGTCGTCTTACCGCTAGTACGCCTCATTCACGAAGTCGGTCTATAATGGGGGTATAAGGTTGTTGCCTATAAAATGGCAACTTAATGGGTGTCCACTCTCACCCACCGCTTCCTTGATCGGTGGAGGGTCGTTAGCCGAACGGGTAGGACAAGGACTTATAAATTCTCATTAAAAGTATAATGATAATACTAAAGTAACTAAACTTTATTGAATTCCCAATCTTAGTTATTTTAGGAAAATGTGAATAAGGTGCTAATCCATGAAATTACACTTTACACTTTGTTTAAGTCGTTAGTGGAGCGTGTGTGGTTAACCGGCACACTAACTTGAACATAACAAGGTAGGTAAAGGGTGACTTAATGTTTATCATAGTATCGATGGAGCGTGTGTGGTTAACCGGCACATCGATTGAGGGGTAATACATTAAGGGTACCAAGTAATTTGCATGGTTACTTCACACCTTGTTTTGTGATCCTCGGCATCCCAGTCACAAAACTTGAAGGGCACACTCGAGATTGAAACATGCCATTGAAGAAAGTTCATTGAATCTCAAAGAATCTAGGAGTTGTATACCAATTAAAACCTAATTAAATATTTCCTTTTTCATGGTGGAAATTGGTGAATCGTCATTCACCTACCTTCAAATATCTTATAGCTTAGATTACGGCATCCCTCTTCTAAGTTTTAAAATATTGTGTTGGGTCCTAGCCTTAATATTACATTTGGGTGTTTTGTTAAGGACTATCTCTATATCTAATCTAATCTATTCCCTCTTCTTTTCATATGTCTTCCAATAACAATGCTTCTGGCTCAAACCCTACTAGCTCCTTCTCTCTTATGAATCTTTGTGGGAGAGTCATCTTTGATGGGTCCAACTTTACAGATTGGATCAGAAACATCAAGATGGTCACTCGGTATGAGAACAAAGAATATGTTCTCGACAAGGAGCTGAAGGTACCCGAGCCAACTGCTACTCCTGAAGAGCTTGTTGAATAAGAGGTACATGAAAGAGATGCTACAAAAGTGGCATGCATCATGATGGCCACCATGACAGCCGAGCTCCAAAAGTCCTATGAGGACTATTATCCTTTTAAGATGCACCAGGACTTGATGGACCGCTACCATCAAAGTGCTCATCAAGAGCGATATGAAATAATCTCCTCCATGATAACAACCCGAATGAAGGATGGTGAACCCATCACGGGCCACATGCAGAAAATGCAAAGGTATGTGGACCGTTTACTGAAGCTGAATGTGAACTTCCCTGAGGAGTTAGCAATAGACATCATTTTGCACTCCTTGCCATCGTGTTATGATCAATTCCGCATGACATATCACATGAACAAGGAAGAAGTCACCCTCATCAAACTTCAAGGACTCTTGAAGACCGCCGAAAGTGGTCTAAAGGGTAAGTCGGTTGTTACTACTCCTACTCCTACTCCAACCGCGACCAATGTCTTGGCAATCGGGCATGGCAAAGGGAAGAAGAGAAAGAACGCTTCTAAGGGTACCAAGGGTAAGACCCTTAAAGGCTCCTCTTCAAGCAAAACCAAGAAAGGTTTTGTCACTCCTTCTGCTAACCCTAATGAGGCTGAATGCTTCTATTGCCATGAAAAGTCGCACTGGAAGCGAAACTGCCCAAAGTACCAGCAAGATTTGAAGGATGGGAAAGTAAAACCCAACCATGCAGGTATATACACTATATTGTCTAATAACTCACCTCATTCTAAGTCTTGGGTCCTTGATACAGGTTGTGGTATTCACATATGTTGTGATTTGCAGGGACTAAAAAGAAGTGAGAATGTGGAGCAGGGAAAGATAAACTTGATCATGGGAAACATGAAAGCTTCACCTGTCACCAAGATAGGAGTTTATTCCTTAGTGCTAAATAGTGGGTTTACATTAGATTTGAATAAATGTTATTATTCGCCAGAAATGGCAACAAATGTTATTTCCTTTCATGCATTGTATAAACAAGGTTTTACCTTTTATTTTGATAATAATAATGGTAGTATTGATGCTTTCTTTATTAATGTTCTTTATTTTAAAGCATTACCTTGTGATGGCGTGTATGAAACTGTATTTGTTGTAGATAATCTAGGAAAGAATGTATTGTGTATTAACTCTTCCACTAGCTTAGATAAAGCATCATTATGGCATTGTCGTCTTGGATATGTAAGCAAGAAACGTATAGGCCAACTCCAAAAGGATGGAGTCTTGGAGTCATTTGACCTAAAGTCAGATGATAGTTGTGAATCTTGTTTGCTTGGTAAAATGACAAAGTCACCTTTTACTGGCACTTGTGCTACGGGTGAAGGTTTGTTGGACCTTGTGACAACCCGAAATTTATTCCGTCACTGTAACCCACTCCGTTAATAAAAATTTATTTTATTAATAAAGTTTTCCGTTAATTTTTAATTTAAATAATTCATTTTAGAATTATTGTTATAAATCATTAAATGTCGGAATGAAATAATATCATGTGAAACGCCCTCGATAATCTTTTGGAAAACTTCTAAATTACGGCTAAGTCGGGTGACGGCCATTTAATCGGGTAAAATTTTAAACTCCGTTTAATGTCGGGATTGGGTGTGTCCCCACCTGGCCACTAACTCAAGACCTATATAAAGGTTGAGTGGCCACCATTTGAGTCTTTTCCCACCTTAGAACTCTCTCTCTCTACACTCTCTCTCTAAAAATCGGATTTTTGCTCAAGAATCACTCATTCAAGCTCCAAAATCGTAAGTAATCCTTCCTAGCTTGTTGTTTAACTTAACATGCATGCAAATCTGTGGATTAAACTCTCCAAAGGACCCAAAAACTTGTGTTTACGGTTTGGGAACACCTCCCAAAACCGTAAACTCCCAAAAGGGGGTTTTGAAGCCCCAAAACCCTTCCAAACCTCTTCTAGTGTTTAGCTATGGCTTAGAAACTTGCATGCATGAACTTAGAACCCTAAGATCATGACTTTTGGGGGTAAACATGAGTTTACGGTCCATGAACATTCATGAACCGTAAACACCCCAAAATGGGGTTTTGATGCCCCAAATCCTCTTCAATGCTTGGCTAATGACCTAGAAACTTGCTGGAATGATCTTAGAACCCTAAAACATGGATTGAATGGTGCAAACATGAGTTTACGGTTTGGGAAGGTCTCCCAAAACCGTAAACACCTCCAAAGGGTGTTTAAGTGCCCTTAACACCTTGAATGGCTTACCTTTGGGTGTAGAACCTTGCATGCATGAGCTAGAAACACCAAAACACGAAAATATTGAGGCATACATGAGTTTACGGCCGTAAACTCATGGGTTTACGACCGTAAACCCAAGTGTTTACGACCGTAAACTCTCAATGGTGGTCCAAGGACCGTAAACTCTCAATGGTGGTCCAAGGACCGTAAACTCTCAATAGTGGTCCAAGGACCGTAAACTCCAAAAGTGTGCCATTCCGAGCCCTAACCACTTCCTAAGCCTTTGATTAAACCCTAGGACCCTTCTTGTGAAGCATGAAGCCTTAAATCACACAAATACACCATTACCATGAGTTTACGGCCGTAAACTCATGGGGAAATGGTCAGGAAACCGTAAACACCCTTAGGGACTACCAATTGAGGTGTAAACTCCAATGTGAGGCCATACTCTCCTTAGAAGCAACCTTTAACACTCCTAGCACTCGAAACCAAGTGTTTTCATGCATTGGAGCATCATTACATACTTAATTAGTGATTAAATAACTAATTAGATACATTTATGTATCACTACATGTTACATAGGATCATTGGGTGTGTTCAAGTCCTCACTTGACACCTAGCATCTTACTCAGCACTTCCATCCGCTTCACTCACTACAGGTAAGTTCATACCCCTTAATCAACCTTTTAAATGATTTTAAATGCTTTTATGGGGGGGGGGAATACAAGTTGAATCAATCAAGTTATAGTATCAATCACATGTGATTTATAACTTGCAACCAAAAGGATTTTCATACTTTTAACTGCTTTACCAACAAAACTGCTTTAAGTGTTTATCAAACTCATTTTCATGTTAAATTGTTATAAAAATATTTCTAAACTCTTTTAAACTCCTTTTGTTCCCAAACCATATCTACACCAATATATTTATATAAGTAAGACTTGAAGGACTTAGGACTGATAGCTCACCTTACTTCCTGTTCTTGTTTGATTGTGGACTTAGGGTATATTGTTATCTGTCCGACTGTCGTTGAATTCTTAGTTATATATTATATATATTCGTGTTGAATATTAAAGTCTTCACTTCAGTTCAATACCTTTGTGTATCAAAGGCATGCAACCAACCTTACTATTTAACTATAATAGGTATAGTTAAGGATTTCTACTCGTGTATACTATTAGAATGGTACCTACCAGAGTCCGAACAGTTATGAGTCAATACATGTTAAACATTATAAAAAGAGAATACTATATACTATACAAGAGAACACTCTATACACCATACCAGAAAGTACATTATACATTATACAAAGAGAACATACTACAACAGAATGTGACATACTATCCCTCGATACGACACTTCACTGTGCTATCACCGTGTAACCAGAGTCTCCTGGAGGGAGAGCGGGCATTATGTGTATAGATCTATACGAGACAGACACTCCCACATCCCGACTGCTAGCTACAGTCCGAGCTGACTAGGCCCAGGGGTGACAAAATGTCACATTTCTAGAGATGACTCGGAGGGTCATCAGGGATTCGATCGTCAATCAGCATGGTTACATACAAGTTCACATTTCGACCTTTAATTAATACATTGAGAATTAAAGGCAAAACAGACTCCCCGAGGTGCATTGTACATTTAATACTACCTGGAGTCTGCATTTTAATTTCATTAGCTGGCAGTGATACTGCTGGGGTAAAACACTATTTTCCCAATTACTTTACATGAATGAAGTCTAAAACTATATTTTCCTACTAATAGTTTCTCTGGGAAAACTTTTACATTTTCAAAGGATCAAACATACATACAACCGGGTCTTGGTAGAAGACCACTTTTACTGGAAAACATAGGGTTTTCCTAGGGAGCATACTATTTTCCAACATTGAGATAAATTATTATACTACATGGTTGTAATCATTTTTATACAAGCAATGACACTAAATACTCATGAACTCACCAGCCTTATGCTGATACTCGCTTTCAAAATAACTTGTATTCTCAGGTCATCAGTAGACAGGTACAGATGCAGATTTTGAGAAGATGGAGCGCATACAAGACTCCTCTTTATTTTGATTATACTTTTGGTGTCTAACAAATTGTACAGAACACGCTTGTATTACAATTATTATATTAATGCAATGGATGTTGTTGCTTGTCTTTACTATTATGCATTGTTATGATACTGTACATGACGTCCTCCACCCCAGAACGTATTCCGCCGTTCTCGGTTTTGGTGTGTGACAGATTGGTATCAGAGCATTGTTTATAGTGAATCGAGTATATCAACCCATAAAAGATATACGAACTATAAACACATCGGGAGTAAAACACTCTGAACAAGAATATATACTTTTTAATAATAAAATATTTAACTAAGTATATATATGTACAATCCATTCATACAAAGGGTCAGTATCATACTAGAACAAAACAAAAGTATTAAGATTGTTGAACATCACAATTGGGCTTAGAGACATATGGTCAAATCTGGGAGGATGTAGCCTGATCAACTACATTTACCTAGGAGTGACTAGCCTGTGCCTAAGAATGGTTGTGGTGTTGCAACAAGTCTAAAAACTTACCAATACTACTACAAGAACATCTGAATAAGAATCCTATAGGAGTATTCTACATTCTATTAACTACATATGTGAGAACTAAAAGGGTCGTTACTAGTACGGCAATAGTTGCTAAGTGGATACACCACAGTTACATGTGACTAAGACGCTATAGACTTAGAATCTGTGATCTTTGCTTTACTTCCTGTTCCTTGTTTGGTTGTGGATTTAGATTTGGGGTCACTTATTCGAAGGTCTATCCTGTCTCGATTACATGTAATTGGTATGCATTATGCAAGTATTGGGTCGACTAATAACGATCATCTTATAAGTATCTTAGGATTAGTACGTCTACTAACTATCTTCTCTCCATTCTCACATAGATACAATGGCTGATTCAAGGGTAACCCAGAGAGGGGTGCCCGGCACCAGCAGAAGATTATCTACTCATCCTCTCTCTTCCTAAGAAGAATAGCCTTCCCCTTCAATAGCTCCGTTTCACCTGTCTGTAAAACATTCCCGACTTTGAAAGTACTATAACTAGCCCTCTAAACTGTCAACATTCTCCTTATGGTTTGATGTAAGACCAATTGTTAGGTCGTGTTTCCTGAACTCATTTTACATCAGTAATACCAGTAATATTGGCAGTTGTCTAATCTATTTGGAAGTTCATGCTCTTGTGTTTTCTTACCCTATTGATATGCATCTATCTAATTGTTGGACTATGGCGATTTATTCCATGAGACACTCTCATCATACTTGCAATTGATTCTCACTGTTGTCATCATCTTTTAAAAATTTTCAGTAAAAAATGCCTCCTCGCAAGCGTCTAATCAGACGCATGCCTGTGGATCAAACACCACCACCACCTCCCCCACCGCAGTTCGACCCGGTGATGTTCCAAGCAGCTGTGACTGCAGCTGTGACCGCCGCGCTGGCGCAAGTCAACTCTGGTGGTGTTAGTGGAACGGGAACTGGCACAAACTCCAGCCACGGTGAAATCCACCCACGTGCACGAGAGTGCACCTATAAGGATTTCATCAGCTGCAAACCTACTTACTTCAATGGAACCGGAGGGATCCTTGCACTGTCCCAATGGATTGAGAGAACCGAAGCGATCTTCGAAATGTGCTCATGCCCCGAAGGAAGCAAGATAAAATTTGCTGCTTGCAACTTCACCCAAAGGGCCTTGACGTGGTGGAATGGCCATGTTAAATCACTCTCCCTGGTCGCAGCCAACGCCATGGGCTGGGACACACTGAAGGACCTGATGACGAGGGAGTACTGCCCGAGGGGCGAAATTCAGAAACTTGAGGAGGAACTCTGGAACCTCAAAATGCATGGTTCCGACTTCGTAGCCTATATGGCCAGGTTCTGTGACTTGGTGGCTCTGTGCCCAAACATGGTGCCCACCGAAGGCAAGAAAATCGAACGATACATCTGGGGATTAGTACCCCCATATCGTGGGAATATTCTAGCATCACAACCTGCGACCTTTGACAGTGCCAAGGAATTGGCCCAGAGGTTGATTGATCATGAAGTCCCTTACACGCCATCAACAACCACTACAACTACCTCTGCACCAACCCACACATCCGACAACAAAAGAAAGTGGTGGGATCGAAAGAAAGGAAAATCAGCCAAATCCTCTTCCAATAACCAACAAACAGTGGCTGTCCACGCTGCCACTACTCCTACTACCCCTGTGCCCGCCAAAACATATGCGGGAAATCTACCCAAGTGCGATAAGTGCTCTTTCCATCATAACGGCCCTGCCATGAGATGCAGTGCACCAATTGCAACCGGAAGGGCCATACCGTCCGGTTTTGCAGAGCACCTCCCAAACCCATTTCCCAAATTCCTGGTTCGGGAGCAAGCCAGGCCTGCTATGGCTGTGGCGAAGTCGGACATTTCAAAAGAAACTGTCCAAAGGCTGGAAACGCGGGAGGAGCGGGTAGACTACTTACTATTAGCCATAATGAGGCTGTAACAGACCCCACCGTAGTCACGGGTACGTTCCTTCTCGATAACTCTTATGCTTGTATTCTATTCGATAGTGGGGCAGAAAGAAGTTTCGTAAATAAAAAACATTAAACACTTACTCAAACAAACACCGCGATCACTGAAAGAAACATTCGTCGTAGAAATGGCTAACGGCAAGACGGAAAGTTCTAACGAAATCTACATAGGTTGTACCCTCACGCTAGATAATCATTCGTTTCCTATCGACCTCATACCAGTAGCGATCAAAAGCTTCGATGTCATCATAGGCATGGACTGGTTGAGTCTCCATCGTACCGATATCTTGTGCTTCGACAAGGCCATCCGTCTGAATCTACCCAACAACGAAACCTTAATGATCTACGGAGACAAACCCAGTACGAGTCTTCGTATCATCTCTAGTATTCAAGCTCAGAAGTACCTGCGTAAGGAATATCGTGCATTCCTTGCACACGTCGTCGACACGAGCCAGAAAACGAAAGACCTAAAAGACTTCCCCGTAGTACGCGATTTTCCCGACGTCTTTCCAGAAGAGCTACCAGGTTTACCTCCACAACGTCAAGTCGAGTTCCGAATCGACTTAATCCCAGGAGCGACCCCCGTAGCCAAGGCGCCCTACCGTTTAATGCCTGCTGAGATGCAAGAATTGTCCGGTCAACTTAACGAACTTCTCAGCAAGGGCTTTATAAGACCAAGCTTCTCACCCTGGGGAGCACCAGTCTTGTTCGTAAAGAAGAAAGACAGATCGTTCCGCATGTGCATCAACTACAGAGAACTCAACAAGCTGACAGTCAAGAATCGTTACCCTCTTCCTCGCATAGACGATTTATTTGACCAACTGCAAGGGGCGAGCTACTTTTCCAAGATTGATCTAAGGTCCGGGTATCATCAGTTACGAGTGCTCGAGGAGGATGTTCCGAAAACAGCCTTCTGAACTCGCTACGGACACTACGAGTTCGTAGTGATGCCGTTCGGACTAACCAATGCGCCCGCAGTCTTCATGGACTTGATGAATAGAGTATGCCGTCCTTACTTGGATCAGTTCGTCATCGTCTTCTTTGATGATATACTTATCTACTCTAGAAGTAAGGAAGAGCATAGCGATCATCTGCGACAGGTCCCGGAAACCCTGCGATCAGAGAAGCTTTACGCAAAGTTCTCTAAGTGCGAATTTTGGATCCGAAGAGTCGAATTCTTAGGACACGTGGTTAGCGAAGAAGGAATCCACGTGGACCCATCCAAGATTAAAGCTATTAAGAACTGGTCAGCACCGAAGACGCCTACAGAAATTCGCCAATTTCTAGGCCTCGCTGGCTACTACCGAAGGTTCATTCAAAATTTCTCTCGGATTGCGAAGCCTCTTACGACATTGACCCAGAAAGGCGTGGCCTTTGACTGGGTAGAGAAACAAGAGAAGGCATTCCAAATCCTAAAACGAGCCTTGTGTTGGATTAGTGTCTAAGGCTGTAACTATATTTGGTAAGTACTTGACCCGGTTATGCATGGTCCTTTTGGGTTGCCTTCACCATAGCAACTTGAAAGGATGATTTGTTAAGAGAGAAGATATATTATTGTTAATATATTATGAGAATAATATATTAAAGGAATTATAATATTATTTGATTAATATAAGTCATATATTAATTGAGAATTAATTTGGTGACTTAAAGAGGTTAATTGAATAAAGGGCATAAGCTGTCAAATGTGTGATAGTTGTATTTTGGGCTATGTATCCTTATGGATATTGGGGTGGACGAAATTTAGGGTTTGGGAACCTTAAATTCGTCCAAGCCTTGTATCTAGAAGGATCTTGGATTGCTTAGGGCCTAAGTCATTCAATTAGGGTTAAAAGGAGAAACCCTAATAGCTCATAGTATAAATAGAACCCTTGGGGTGGAGAAATCGACACTCTTGCAAGCCAAGGAACCCTAGGGCCGATTTCTATCCCTCTTCCCTCTCTCAAGATCATCTTCTTGCTAGTTGGTGTTTGTAAGCCATTAGAGGAGTGACAATTGTGACTCTAAGCTCCAAGAAGAAGAAGTATCAAGCAAGTAATTCAAGGTATTCTTTCAGATCTGATTTCATATGATTAGATTCAATATCTTACATTAGATCTAGTATTGCAAGTTTTGGATTCAATGCATGTTCAATTAGAGAAACCTAGATCCAAGCAATTAGGGTTTGCATGTGCACATAGGAAAGTTCTTATGGCTCAAACCCATCAGTGGTATCAGAGCTTTGATTGATTTCTATTGAATTGATGCATTGGTTGATTGCTTGTTGCTTGTATAATTCGATTTTGTGATTCTGACTGCTGTACTCGGCGAGTTCCACTGTGGACTCGGCGAGTAGCTACAACTCGGCGAGTCCATAGAGGTACTCGGCGAGTTCGAGCGTCAGAAGGAGGATGTTTCGGGATTTCTTGCTGTTTTACTTGAGGATACTTGCCTTAACTGTTTTGGGTCATTAAAATCCGATTTTAATCATATATATGAGTATATTCTTGACCTAACAAAAGATAATTACCAATTAGTTGAATAATAATTTCCTTATATGATAATTGTTGATTATTTGAATTGAATTGGTAAATTGTTTTGCATGTAACATTAAATAAGATCAAATTGAGATAATCTAATTAGATGATTTACATTATTTGCTATTTGATCCTTATGCTTTGAAAAGGTTCAAAGACTTGTCCTCAAGCTTTGAAATTTTAAATTTTGTGATTAAAAGTTTAATTTGGATAATTTTAAATTTCAATCCCTAGATTTTACAAGTTTAAAATTCAACCCTATACTATTATATTATTACAAGCCTAATATATATATATATATATATATATATATATATATATATATATATATATATATATATATATATATCTATATATATATATATATATATATATATATATATATATATATATATATATATATATATATATGTATGATTTACAATGCTAGTCTTACCGTTAGTAGGCCTCATTCATGAAGCCGGTCTATAAGGTGGGTATAAGGTTGCTGCCTATAAAATGGCGCTTAATGGGTGTACATTCACACCCACCGCTTGCTTGACTGGTGGAGGGTCGTTAGCCGAACGGGTAGGATAGGGCAAAACCTCCTCTCATTAATAAGTATAATGAATCTATATAAAGTAACTAAACATGTTTTTATAAAATTCCCAATCTTAGTTACTTTAGGAAAAGTGAATTGATGCAATCCCATGAAATTACACTTTGCACCCTTGCTAAGACATTAATGGAGCGCGTGTGGTTAACCGGCACATTAATTGGGCTCTAAGCAAAGGTGGCAAAGGGTGACTCATTGTTTGTTATAGTTCAATGGAGCGTGTGTGGTTAACCAGCACATTGAATAGGTAACTGTAACAGTGGGGGCACCTTGTACATTTGCATGGTTATTCACACCCACTTTGTGATCCTCGGCATCCCAGTCACAAACGAGAGGGGCATATCGAGATTTAAACATGCCATTGAAAGGTTCAATGAATCTCAAAGAAATCTAGGAATTCTCAATACATTTAAAAACTTAAAGCTTATGTTTTTATGGTGAAGAATTAGTGAATCGTCATTCACTTACCTCCAATTTATTTGCATATTGGATTACGGCATCCCTTTTCTAATGTGTAAATAATGTTGTTGGGTCCTAGCCCTAATTTTTCATTTTGGGTGTTAATTAGGGACTTAATCTAATCAAACTTTGTTCTTTCTATTTGTAGATGTCTAACGCAAACAACGCAGCTGCTAGCTCATTTCCTTTAATGAGCCTTTGTCAAAAAGTGACATTCGATGGAACGAACTTTAGCGAATGGATAAGATACATTCGCACAATCGTGCATTACGAGGACAAAGAGTATGTTCTCGATGAGAAGCTCGAAAAGATCAATCCAGAAACTGCTACTCCTGAAGAAATGGCTGTCTTTGAGAACCATGAGCGTGATGCAACGAAGGTCCATTGCATCCTGATAGCCACAATGAATTCAGAATTCCAAAAGTCCAATGAGGACATGTATCCTTATGAGATGCATCTAGACTTGATGGAGAGGTATCACCAAAGCGCGAGGCAAGAGCGCTATGAAATCATAACGAATATGATTACTGCTAAAATGGGAAGTGGAGAGTCTCTTACTGTGCACTTTCAAAAGATGCAAAGGTATGTTGATTGTCTTCGCAAGTTGAATGTTAACTTTGGGGAAGATTTGGCTATCGACATTGTTCTTCACTCCTTGCCCTCATGCTACAACCAATTTAGGATGACCTACCACATGAACAAGGAAGAGGTCACCCTAAGCAAACTCCAAGGGCTCCTGAGGACTGCTGAGAGCAACCTCAAGGACAAGTCTGTTGCACCAACTCCCAATCCACCCGTTGCTCCTGTTTTGGCTATTGGACAGGGAAGGGGCAAGAAGAGGAAGGCTTTTTCAAAGAACCACCACAAAGGAAAGTCCCAAAATGGTTCCTCTTCTAGTGGGACCAAGGTTGATCCTGCTAAGCCCAACCCAAACCCAAAGGAGGCAGAGTGCCACCATTGCCACAAAATAGGGCATTGGAAGAGAAGCTGCCCGAAATATCTGCAAGCCATCAAGGATGGGAAGATCAAGCCATCTTTCGCAGGTATTTACACAAATAAATCTAATGATTCATCTCATGCTATTTCTTGGGTTCTTGATACAGGGTGTGGTTACCACATTTGTTTTGATTTGCAGGGACTAGGAAGAAATAGGGATGTGGAGCTTGGAAGAATAAATCTGATCATGGGAAACAGAAGAACGTCGCCTGTCACCAAGATTGGAGTGTATTCTTTAGAGCTTAGGAATGGTTTGATTTTAGAATTAAATAATTGTTGATACTCGCCAGATATGGCAAGAAACATCATTTCTTTTCATGGTTTATTTAGACAAGGATTTAGATATTCGTTTAATAATGAGAATGGTTCGATTTATGCTTATCTAAATGGTGTTTTATATTTTGAAGCAATGCCTTGTAATGGAATTTATGAAACTGTTATGGTTGTAGATAACCTAGGAAATGATGTGTTGTGTATGGATTCTTCCAATGGTATGGATAAAGCATCCTTGTGGCATTGTCGTCTTGGACATGTCAACAAGAAGCGCATAGCCCAACTCCAAAAGGATGGAGTGTTGGAGTCGTTCGACCTTAGGGAAGATGACACATGCGAATCTTGTTTACTTGGAAAGATGACCAAGTCACCCTTCACTGGCACTTGTGCGAGGGGTGAGTGTTTATTGGATCTCATACATACAGATGTATGTGGACCCTTTAGATCCACCACAAGGGATGCAAATCGCTTCTATGTGACTTTCACAGATGATTATAGCAGATATGGGTATATCTACTTAATCAAGCACAAGTCAGAAACCTTTGAAAAGTTCAAAGAGTTTAAACAAGAAGTGGAGAATCAATTGGGCAGGAAAATCAAGATGCTTCGATCTGATCGAGGTGGAGAGTACCTAAGTCTTGAATTCCACGACTACCTCAAGGAATGTGGAATAGTTTCACAATTGACGCCACCTAGGACACCACAATTGAATTGTGTAGCTGAGAGGCGTAATCGAACCTTGCTAGACATGGTTCGTTCCATGATGAGTCGTGCTTCACTACCTATCTCATTCTGGGGGTATGCCTTAGAGACTGCCGCCCATATCCTTAATTTAGTACCCACAAAGAAGGTTGCCAAAACACCTCACGAGATGTGGACAGGGAAAGCTCCCTCGTTGGCACATATCAAGGTTTGGGGCTGTGAAGTTTTCATAAGACGAAAAACTCACGACAAGCTCGAAGCTCATAGTGAGCGATGTATATTCATCGGCTACCCACAGAAATCCTTTGGATATCTCTTCTATAGGCCGAGTGACAATGTTGTCTTCGTTGCGAGGAGAGGGGTTTTTCGAGAGCGAGAACTCATAAGCCAAGGAGACAGTGGGAGGCAAGTCGATCTTGAAGAGATTCAAGAATCTAGCGATGAAGGAACCTCTAACACTGGCGCTCAACCCGAGGAGGAAACTCCAGTTGAACCAATTGACGAGTCCTTACCTCTTAGACGTTCCGAAAGAGTTAGAGTTCAACCCCAGTTTTATGGTTTTCATATTACTACCGAAGGGGACACATATATTAGTGATGGTACACTAATAAATCTAGATGAACCTAATAGCTATAAGGAAGCCATGGCAGGCCCAGAGTCTGTAAAATGGAAAGAGGCGATGGACAGCGAGATTCAGTCCATGTATGACAACCAAGTTTGGAATTTGGTTGACGATGTACCAGGTCGTAAGACGGTCGGGTGCAAGTGGATCTTCAAGAAGAAGACCGACGTGGATGGGAACGTGCACACTTATAAGGCGCGATTGGTTGCGAAGGGTTTCACTCAGACTCCTGGAGTTGACTATGACGAAACCTTCTCACCAGTTGCGAAGATAAAGTCTATTAGGGTGATGCTACCCATTGCTGCATTTCATGACTATGAAATATGGCAAATGGATGTCAAAACCGCTTTCCTTAATGGGAAGTTGGCTGAGGATGTTTACATGGCTCAGCCAGAGGGTTTTGTCAATGCAAAGCATCCCAATAGAGTGTGTAAGCGTGAGAAGTCCATTTATGGGCTTAAGCAAGCATCTCGCAGATGGAATCTTTGCTTCGATGAGAAAGTCAAAGAGTTTGGATTTGTACGAAGTGAAGATGAATCATGTGTATATGTCAAGGCCAGTGGGAGTATAGTTAGCTTTCTCGTTTTGTATGTCGATGACATACTGCTCATAGGAAACAACGTCCCGACTCTGCAGGAGGTTAAGTCCTGGCTCGGGAAGTGTTTCGCTATGAAGGACCTCGGAGAGGCTTCCTATATTTTAGGAATAAGGATAGTGAGAGAACGAAGTAAGAGACTAATAGGACTTAGTCAGAATACTTACTTGGATAAGGTACTAAAACGTTTTAGTATGGAAAACTCGAAAAAGGGAGAACTACCGATACAGAGTAATGCCAAATTGAGTAAGACTCAAAGCCCGAGTACAGAAGCCCAGATAGCTGAGATGAGCCAAATACCCTATGCTTCCGCAGTTGGCTCAATCATGTACGCTATGACTTGTACTCGCCCTGATGTGGCCTTTGCTTTGAGCATCATCAGTAGATATCAGGGGAACCCAGGTAGAGCTCATTGGATTGCAGTCAAGAATATACTTAAGTACCTTCGGAGGACCAAGGAATGGTTTTTAGTCCTCGGAGGGAGTGATGACTTAAAGGTACGAGGGTATAGTGACGCCAGCTTTCAGACCGACAGGGACAACTACCGTTCGCAGTCGGGTTGGGTCTTTACCCTTAATGGGGGAGCGGTGACTTGGAAACGTTCCAAGCAAGAAACAGTAGCTGATTCAACGTGCGAATCAGAGTACATTGTAGCGAACGAAGCGTCAAAGGAGGGTATGTGGTTGAAGAACTTCATTGGTGATCTTGGAGTTGTGCCTACCATAAAGGAGCCTATGGAAATTTTCTATGATAATGAAGGAGCGGTTGCCTTGACCAAGGAACCGAGGGATCATGGTAGATCTCGACATATCGACAGAAAATATCATTTTATTAGACATCGAGTAGAAGAAGGACACCTTGTGGTAAAGAGGGTATCGTCAGAGGATAACCCAGCAGATCCGCTTACGAAGGGACTTAGCAGGGTTAAGCATTTGCAGCACGCTAAGAGCATTGGGCTAAAGGACGATATTAGTTTAGATTAGATACTTTGGAAACGTGTAATAGATAAATGTAATTGACATTTGATGATTAAATAAAGGAGTATTATTTATAAGTAAAGCTACTGTCTTATGTTAATTGTTTAACTATTGTTTCATTTTGCATGTTTTGACTTCCTGAGTAATTAATTATTTGATAATAATCGAATTATTCGAATAGTCCATAGTCGTTCATATGTTGGAAGTAGGTATGAATGAAGACTGTCATGAATTGGTGTGTAGATTGTCTAAAGTGTATTAGACATTGCAAAGGTTTGCTGCAACGTTCATGAGTGCTTATGAACTTGATTTGAGCATTGGAATAAACCCGCACTTGTTGGAATGACTTCATGGAATTTATCACGAGTGATCACAAGATGGTAATATCATATAGTCTTAAAACCTAGATATATGGTTTATTGTTTGTTAATTGGTTATGCATTGATAATGCGCAAACGCATCAGTAACTTGATGTTATAAAACGTATTGTTGTGTGTAATTTGATTAGTGGATAATAAATGCATATAAGTCGAAGTTTATCTGTTCCTTTTATCCTAAGAGGGTAAAAGCGATATCAGGGCCCCTCGATGATTTGATTTGACTTATGTGCCGGGCCCGGTCAGAACTAAATTGATGTGTTCGATTAAGTTCTATGTCAAATGAATCTGAGATCGAGAAACAAATTGCAGGACAATAAGTATGACCATGTTCCATGTAATTGTCCGCACGATATCTAGAACAGAGGATTATACGATCCCTTATCTAAAGGACAGGATACTGATAAGATCAGAGTTGACAGCGTCTTTGAGAGCTACGATTGCTAATCGGATTGTGTTTGCATATATAGTTACTAGACTTATCCAAGTGGGAGACTGTTGGATTAGTGTCTAAGGCTGTAACTATATTTGGTAAGTACTTGACCCGGTTATGCATGGTCCTTTTGGGTTGCCTTCACCATAGCAACTTGACAGGATGATTTGTTAAGAGAGAAGAGATATTATTGTTAATATATTATGAGAATAATATATTAAAGGAATAATAATATTATTTGATTAATATAAGTCATATATTAATTGAGAATTAATTTGGTGACTTAAAGAGGTTAATTGAATAAAGGGCATAAACTGTCAAATGTGTGATAGTTGTATTTTGGGCTATGTATCCTTATGGATATTGGAGTGGACGAAATTTAGGGTTTGGGAACCTTAAATTCGTCCAAGCCTTGTATCTAGAAGGATCTTGGATTGCTTAGGGCCTAAGTCATTCAATTAGGGTTAAAAGGAGAAACCCTAATAGCTCATAGTATAAATAGAACCCTTGGGGTGGAGAAATCGACACTCTTGCAAGCCAAGGAACCCTAGGGCCGATTTCTATCCCTCTTCCCTCTCTCAAGATCATCTTCTTGCTAGTTGGTGTTTGTAAGCCATTAGAGGAGTGACAATTGTGACTCTAAGCTCCAAGAAGAAGAAGTATCAAACAAGTAATTCAAGGTATTCTTTCAGATCTGATTTCATATGATTAGATTCAATATATTACATTAGATCTAGTATTGCAAGTCTTGGATTCAATGCATGTTCAATTAGAGAAACCTAGATCTAAGCAATTAGGGTTTGCATGTGCACATAGGAAAGTTCTTATGGCTCAAACCCATCACCTTGTGCACCGCACCGATACTGTCCCTCCCCGAAGGGATAGAAGACTTCGTAGTATATTGCGATGCATCCAATCAGGGGCTCGGCTGTGTTCTGATGCAATGAGGTAACGTCATCGCCTACGCCTCAAGACAGCTGAAGACACACGAGGTCAACTACACCACGCACGACCTCGAACTAGGAGCGGTTGTGTTCGCCCTAAAGATCTGGAGACACTATCTGTATGGTACGAAGAGCATCATCTATACCGACCACAAAAGCCTCCAACACATCTTCAACCAGAAAGTACTCAACATGAGACAACGACGGTGGGTCGAGCTACTCAATGACTATGAATGTGAAATTCGTTATCATCCGGGTAAAGCCAACGTAGTAGCAGACGCTCTAAGTCGGAAAGATTATTCTGGTCGAAGAGTCAAGTCATTAACAATGACTATCCATTCGCGTCTCTCCGCACAAATAAAGGAGGCTCAGTTCGAAGCCTTGAAACCTGAAAATATAGCAAGAGAATCCCTGCGAGTAATGCATAAGAACCTACAGGTCAAGGGTAACGGAACCTTATATCTCATGGACCGGATCTGGACCCTGAGGCACGGTGGCTTCAGAGACTTGGTCATGAAGGAGGCGCACAACACTCGATATTCCGTCCACCCGGGTTCAGATAAAATGTATCTGGATCTCAAGAAATTATACTGGTGGCCTAATATGAAAGCGGAGATCGCTACCTTCGTAAGTAAATGCCTTACTTGCACAAAGGTCAAGGTCGAATACCAGAAACCATCAGGTCTACTCCAACAACCAGAGATACCTGAATGTAAGTGGGAGCGGATCACTATGGACTTCATAACCAAGCTACCCAAGACAACGGGTGGGCTTGATACTATATGGGACATCGTCGATAGATTGACCAAATCCGCACACTTCCTACCCATCAAAGAAACTGACAAGATGGAGAAACTCACAAGAACATACATCAGAGAGATCGTACGACTGCATGGTGTTCCTATATCTATTATCTCCGATAGGGATAGCAGATTCATTTCGAGGTTCTGGCAGTCCCTACAAAGCTCCCTGGGAACGAGGCTGGATATGAGTACAGCCTACCATCCTCAGACTGACGGACAAAGTGAGAGAACCATCCAAACTCTGGAAGATATGCTGCGAGCCTGTGTGATCGACTTTGGTAAGGCTTGGGATACCCACTTACCCCTCGTCGAATTTTCCTACAACAACAGTTATCACACGAGCATCAAAGCTGCTCCATTCGAAGCCCTCTACGGCCGAAAGTGCAGGTCCCCTCTGTGCTGGGCTGAGGTGGGTGACACTCAATTAGCTAAAGGACGAGTTCCTGAAAGCACTCTCACATGTCCAGAGATCATTCGGGAAACAACGGAGAAGATCGTTCATATCCGTGAACGATTGAAAGCCTCCAGAGACCGACAGAAAAGATACGCAGACAAACGAAGGAAACCTTTGGAATTCCAGGTAGAGACCGAGTTCTTTTGAAAGTCTCACCCTGGAAAGGCTTGATACGCTTCGGAAAGCGTGGAAAGCTAAATCCAAGATACATAGGGCCTTTTGAGATTCTCGCTAGAATCGGCCCCCCTAGCTTACAAACTCAACCTACCCCACGAACTTAGTAATGTACATCCTATCTTCCACGTCTCGAACTTGAAAAAGTGTCTATCCGACGAGACTCTTGTAATCCCACTCGACGAGATCGAGACCAACAAGAGCCTCAACTTTGTGGAAGAACCAATCGAAATCATGGATAGAGAAATCAAACGAACAAAACAAAGCCGCATCCCGATAGTGAAGGTTCGCTGGAATGCCAAGCGGGGACCCGAATTCACTTGGGAGCGCGAAGAATCGATGAAACAGAAATATCCGCATCTCTTTCCAAATCCATGATTTGTATCTTAAATTTCGGGACGAAATTCCCTCTAACGGGGGGATGATGTGACAACCCGAAATTTATTCCGTCACTGTAACCCACTCCGTTAATAAAAATTTATTTTATTAATAAAGTTTTCCGTTAATTTTTAATTTAAATAATTCATTTTAGAATTATTGTTATAAATCATTAAATGTCGGAATGAAATAATATCATGTGAAACGCCCTCGATAATCTTTTGGAAAACTTCTAAATTACGGCTAAGTCGGGTGACGGCCATTTAATCGGGTAAAATTTTAAACTCCGTTTAATGTCGGGATTGGGTTTGTCCCCACCTGGCCACTAACTCAAGACCTATATAAAGGTTGAGTGGCCACCATTTGAGTCTTTTCCCACCTTAGAACTCTCTCTCTCTACACTCTCTCTAAAAATCGGATTTTTGCTCAAGAATCACTCATTCAAGCTCCAAAATCGTAAGTAATCCTTCCTAGCTTGTTGTTTAACTTAACATGCATGCAAATCTGTGGATTAAACTCTCCAAAGGACCCAAAAACTTGTGTTTACGGTTTGGGAACACCTCCCAAAACCGTAAACTCCCAAAAGGGGGTTTTGAAGCCCCAAAACCCTTCCAAACCTCTTCTAGTGTTTAGCTATGGCTTAGAAACTTGCATGCATGAACTTAGAACCCCAAGATCATGACTTTTGGGGGTAAACATGAGTTTACGGTCCATGAACATTCATGAACCGTAAACACCCCAAAATGGGGTTTTGATGCCCCAAATCCTCTTCAATGCTTGGCTAATGACCTAGAAACTTGCTGGAATGATCTTAGAACCCTAAAACATGGATTGAATGGTGCAAACATGAGTTTACGGTTTGGGAAGGTCTCCCAAAACCGTAAACACCTCCAAAGGGTGTTTAAGTTCCCTTAACACCTTGAATGGCTTACCTTTGGGTCTAGAACCTTGCATGCATGAGCTAGAAACACCAAAACACGAAAAGATTGAGGCATACATAAGTTTACGGCCGTAAACGCATGGGTTTACGACCGTAAACCCAAGTGTTTACGACCGTAAAATCTCAATGGTGGTCCAAGGACCGTAAACTCTCAATGGTGGTCCAAGGACCGTAAACTCCAAAAGTGTGCCATTCCGAGCCCTAACCACTTCCTAAGCCTTTGATTCAACCCTAGGACCCTTCTTGTGAAGCATAAAGCCTTAAATCACACAATTACACCATTACCATGAGTTTACGGCCGTAAACTCATGGGGAAATGGTCAGGAAACTGTAAACACCCTTAGGGACTACCAATTGAGGTGTAAACTCCAATGTGAGGCCATACTCTCCTTAGAAGCAACCTTTAACACTCCTAGCACTCGAAACCAAGTGTTTTCATGCATTGGATCATCATTACATACTTAATTAGTGATTAAATAACTAATTAGATACATTTATGTATCACTACAGGTTACATAGGATCATTGGGTGTGTTCAAGTCCTCACTTGACACCTAGCATCTTACTCAGCACTTCCATCCGCTTCACTCACTACAGGTGAGTTCATACCCCTTAATCAACCTTTTAAATGTTTTTAAATGCTTTTATGGGGGGGAATACAAGTTGATTCAATCAAGTTATAGTATCAATCACATGTGATTTATAACTTGCAACCAAAAGGATTTTCATACTTTTAACTGCTTTACCAACAAAACTGCTTTAAGTGTTTATCAAACTCATTTTCATGTTAAATTGTTATAAAAATATTTCTAAACTCTTTTAAACTCCTTCTGTTACCAAACCATATCTACACCAATATATTTATATAAGTAAGACTTGAAGGACTTAGGACTGATAGCTCACCTTACTTCCTGTTCTTGTTTGATTGTGGACTTTGGGTATATTGTTATCTGTCCGACTGTCGTTGAATTCTTAGTTATATATTATATATATTCATGTTGAATATTAAAGTCTTCACTTCAGTTCAATACCTTTGTGTATCAAAGGCATGCAACCAACCTTACTATTTAACTATAATAGGTATAGTTAAGGATTTCTACTCGTGTATACTATTAGAATGGTACCTACCAGAGTCCGAACAGTTATGAGTCAATACATGTTAAACATTATAAAAAGAGAATACTATATACTATACAAGAGAACACTCTATACACCATACCAGAAAGTACATTATACATTATACAAAGAGAACATACTACAACAGAATGTGACATACTATCCCTCGATACGACACTTCACTGTGCTATCACCGTGTAACCAGAGTCTCCTGGAGGGAGAGCGGGCATTATGTGTATAGATCTATATAGGACAGACACTCCCACATCCCGACTGCTAGCTACAGTCCGAGCCGACTAGGCCCGGGGGTGACAAAATGTCACATTTCTAGAGATGACTCGGAGGGTCATCAGGGATTCGATCGTCAATCAGCATGGTTAAATACAAGTTCACATTTCGACCTTTAATTAATACATTGAGAATTAAAGGCAAAACAGACTCCCCGAGGTGCATTGTACATTTAATACTACCTGGAGTCTGCATTTTCATTTCATTAGCTGGCAGTGATACTGCTGGGGTAAAACACTATTTTCCCAATTACTTTACATGAATGAAGTCTAAAACTATATTTTCCTACTAATAGTTTCTCTGGGAAAACTTTTACATTTTCAAAGGATCAAACATACATACAACCGGGTCTTGGTAGAAGACCACTTTTACTGGAAAACATAGGGTTTTCCTAGGGAGCATACTATTTTCCAACATTGAGATAAATTATTATACTACATGGTTGTAATCATTTTTATACAAGCAATGACAATAAATACTCATGAACTCACCAGCCTTATGCTGATACTCGCTTTTAAAATAACTTGTATTCTCAGGTCATCAGTAGACAGGTACAGATGCAGCTTTTGAGAAGATGGAGCGCATACAAGACTCCTCTTTATTTTGATTATACTTTTGGTGTCTAACAAATTGTACAGAACACGCTTGTATTACAATTATTATATTAATGCAATGGATGTTGTTGCTTATCTTTACTATTATGCATTGTTATGATACTGTACATGACGTCCTCCACCCCAGAACGTATTCCGCCGTTCTCGGTTTTGGGGTGTGACAGACCTCATACACACGGATGTGTGTGGACCCTTCAGAACCGCCACAAGAGATGCTAATCGGTTCTATGTGACTTTTACTGATGATTTTAGTAGATATGGATATGTCTACCTAATCAAGCATAAGTAAGAAACCTTTGAGAAATTCAAAGAGTTTAAGCAAGAAGTGGAGAATGAGTTGGGCAGGAACATTAAGATGCTTCGATCCGATCGTGGTGGTGAGTATCTTAGTACTGAGTTCCTTGACTATCTTAAGGAATGTGGGATTGTCTCACAACTGACACCTCCTAGGACACCACAGTTGAATGGTGTAGTTGAGAGGCACAATCGGACCTTGTTGGACATGGTTCGTTCCATGATGAGTCGAGCTTCGCTACCAATCTCATTTTGGGGGTATGCCTTAGATACTGCCGCCCATATCCTTAATATAGTCCCTACAAAGAAGGTTGCCAAAACACATCACGAGGTGTGGACTGGAAAAGTTCCCAATCTAGACCATATCAAGATTTAGGGTTGCAAGGCTTTCGTGAGACGCGAGACTCACGATAAGCTCGAACCCCGAAGCGAAACGTGTATTTTCATCGGCTACCCACATAAATCCTTTGGTTACATCTTCTACAGACCCAGTGATAATGTGGTCTTTGTAGCAAGAAGAGGATTCTTTCGAGAGAGAGAATTCATGAGCTAAGGAGACAATGGGAGGCAAATTGACCTTGAGGAAATTCAAGAGTCAAGTGGTGAAGGAACCTCAAACCCTAGCCCTCAACCTGAGGAGGAAAATCCTGTTGAGCCGACTGAAGAATCTATACCTCTGAGGCGTTCCACCAGAGTTAGGAATGCACCTGAGCATTATTATGGTTTTCATATTACTGCAGAAGGTGAGACACTTATCAGTGATAACACACTGGTAAATCTGGATGAGCCTAACAGCTACATGGAAGCCATGGCAGGCCCTGAGGCTGCTAAATGGAAAGAGGCTATAGATAGCGAGATACAGTCCATGTATGACAATCTAGTTTGGAACTTGGTTGACAATGTACCTGATCGTAAGATAGTTGGGTGGAAATGGATCTTCAAGAAGAAGACCGACATGGATGGTAATATACACACTTATAAGGCACGACTGGTTGCAAAGGGTTATTCTCAAACTCTGGGAGTTGATTATGATGAGACCTTTTCACCAGTGGCCAAGATTAAGTCTATTAGGGTTCTGTTAGCCATTGCTGCATTTCATGATTATGAAATATGGCAAATGGATGTCAAAACTGCTTTCCTTAATGGAAAGTTGGCTGAAGATGTTTAGATGGTTCAGCCAGAGGGTTTTGTCAGTACAGAGTACCCCAGTAGAGTGTGTAAGCTCGAGAAATCCATTTATGGATTAAAACAGGCACCTCGCAAATGGAATCTTTGCTTTGATGAGAAAGTCAAAGAATTTGGCTTTTCAAGGAGTGAAGATGAATCTTGTGTCTATATCAAGGCTAGTGGGAGTATAGTCAGCTTTTTGGTACTGTATGTGGATGACATACTACTCATAGGAAATGACATCCCAACCCTGCAGGAAGTAAAGTCCTGGCTTGGGAAGTGTTTCGCTATGAAGGACCTTAGAGAAGCTGCCTATATCCTAGGGATAAGGATTTTGAGAAACAGGAGTAAAAGACTAATTGGACTTAGTCAAAGCACCTATGTGGACAAAGTGTTGAAAATGTTCAACATGCATAACTCCAAGAAAGGAGAGTTACCCATCCAGAGTAACGCCAGATTGAGTAAGACACAAAGCCCTAGTACTAAGGCTGAGATAGCAGAAATGAGTCGAATACCTTATGCTTCAACTGTAGGATCGATCATGTATGCTATGACGTGTACTCGACCTGATGTAGCCTTTGCTTTGAGCATGGTTAGCAGGTATCAGGGGAACCCTGGCAAGGCACACTGGACTGCGGTAAAGAATATCCTCAAGTACCTACGGAGGACTAAGGACTGGGTCCTTACCCTTGGTGGCAGTGAGGACTTGAGAGTTGTAGGGTACAATGATGCTAGCTTTCAGACTGACAGGGATAATTTCCGCTTTCAGTAGGGCTGGGTCTTTACTCTAAACGAAGGGGCAATTACTTGGAAAAGTTCCAAGCAGGAGACAGTGGCTGATTCCACTTGTGAATCAGAGTATATAGCAGCAAGCAAGGCAGCAAAGGAGGCTATATGGCTAAAGAACTTCATCGGAGACCTTGGAGTTGTACCAGCTATAAAGGAGCCAATGGAGATTTTCTGTGACAGCAATAGTGCGGTTGCCTTAGCCAAGGAACCAAGAGATCATGGGAGATCCAGACACATTGACAGAAAATATCACTTCATCAGACATCGAATAGAAGAAGGAATCCTCGTGGCAATGAGGGTATCATCGGATGAGAACCCAGCAGATCCCCTCACGAAGGGACTGTCTCGGGCTAAGCATCTCCAGCATGCTCGAAGCATAGGGCTGAAGGATGATATTAGTTTTAGTGGTTAGATAATCTTGAAATTTGTAAAATGTAATTGACATTTGATGATAAATAAAAGATGTTATTTATGAGTAAAGTGTTGCTATCTCTTATCAGTCGTTTACTATTATTTCTTTTTGCATGTTTTGACTGCCAGAATAATTATGTTATGGTTTATATCATATTATTCAAACTCTCCATAGTCGGTCATATGTTGGAAGTAGATATGAATCAAGGTTGTCATGGGTTGGCTTGTAGAGGTCTAAGATGTTAGACAAAGCGGGGCTACAGCACTCATGAGTGCTCATAAGTTCTGAGTATTGGATTCAACCCACGCTCACTTGTATCACCTCATGGAATTTATCTCGAGTGATCGTGAGACGGTAATATCATATAAGTCTTCAAACCTAGAGATATGATTTGTTGCCTATGAGTTGGTTATGCATTGATTGCACGAAAACGCATTTGTAACTCGATGTTATAAACCGTGCCTTTGTGTGTAGTTCAACAAGTAGTAGAGCAAACATATGAGTCGAAGTTTATCTGTTCCTTCTAGGATTAGAAGCGATATCTGGGCCCCTCGATGATTTTGTTTTGACCTATGTACCGGGCTCGGTCAAAACTAAATTGATGTGTTCAGTTAAGTTCTATGTCAAACAAATCGGAAATCGGGAAACAAATGTTGGACAATAAGCAAGACCACGTTCCATGTATTTGTCCGGCTGATATCTAGAACAGAGGATTATATGATCACTTATCTAAAATGGCGCTTCATAGTTCAACAGAGTTTAAGGAGCTACGATTGCTGATCGGTTCCTGAAGTCATACTTGCAACTATAGTTATTAGACTTATCCAAGTGGGAGACTGTTGGATATAGTGTCTAAGTCCATAACTATATTTGGTATGTACTTGACCCGACCCGAAATGGTCCATTTGGGTTGAACTTCACCCGAACAATTTATGGATAATCGTTTGAGAATAGTATAAGTTATGATTTATTAATATATTATAAGTCCTAATATATTAATATAAAATCATATTATTTAATTAGTATTGATCTATAATTAATTTAGAATTAATTTAGAGATCAAAAGTATGACTAATTAAATATGGGCTCTTGTATTTATATAGTGTGGGCTAATGCTTATTTGCAATGGGCTAGGCTTGCATGGAAAGTCCATAGATACTCCATGGAGCTTTAACCCATGGATCTCATGGAAATGAAAAGACATGGGTATTAGGGTTTACATGAATGTAACCCTAATCCACCACACTATATAAAGGAGGCTTTGGTTCTTGAAATGGTACTAGTTGATGTGTGTAAACTAAGAGGGCCGATTTCAAGAAGTTTGTGACTATTCTCTCAAGTTTCCAAGTTTGTGGTGATTTGTGACTTCCATTTGAGGCATCCACATTATTGGTGCTAGGCTCTCAAACTCCAAGCAATCAACTACTACTACAAGGTAAGTAATTCTACTAGTTTTATTTGATTCAAGTACCCCATGCCATGCTAGTTAGGATAAGAACTTTGGAAAAATAATTATTTGCATGTATCTTAGTCAAACATAGATCCAAGGTTTCTAGGGTTGCATGTACACCATAGGAGTGTTAGAATGCTCACAACCCATCAACATTGGCAGTTATAGTTATTAGACTTATCCAAGTGGGAGACTGTTGGATTTGGTGTCTAAACCCATAACTATATTTGGTATGTACTGGACCCGATTGTTGCATGGTCCTTTTGGGTTGCCTTCACCAGTGCAATTTGATAGGATGAACTTTTGAGAATAAGATTATTGGTGATTTATTAATATATTATAAGTATAATATATTAATTGAGAAATCATATTATTTAATTAATATTGGTCAAGAATTAATTTGGAATTAATTTTGTGATCAAAAGTGACTAATTAAATCTAAGGGGTTGATTATGTAAATCATCCATTCTTATAGTGTGGGACAAAGATCCATTAAGGTGGGCTAAGTGGTTCATGGATAGTCCACGGAGCTTTAACCCATGGAGGCTAAGGGATATCGAAGGTCATGGTGCATTAGGGTTTCATGGATGAAACCCAAGCTTTGAGAAACACTATAAAAGAGTTCCCTTAGTGGTGAAATCGGCTAACACATATTCACAAGAGCATAGAACCGATTTTGAAGCTAAAAGTCTTATTCTCTTAAGCCTCCTTTGCATATTGGTGTTTGTGACACATTAGAGGCACAACACTTGAGGTGCTCAAGCTTCCAAGGTCAAGAACTACACAAGAGGTAAGTTATCTAACTAGTTGTTATTTTGAATTGTATGCTAGTTAAGTTATATGCTTTGGAAATTTGAAAAATGAATGTATAATTAGAGAAAGCATAGTTCCAAAAAATTTAGGGATGCATGTGCACCATAGGAGTGTTATAGTGCTTAAAACCCCAACAAAATCATCATATATTATCAGATATGCTCTTAACACGTATTTCAGGAAATAACAAATATTTTAGACACAAACATATATTTAATACTTTAATCAATACTTGTATTAAAATCATGTTCATAAAAGGGACTATGCACTCACTTGTTAAAGTGACGACTCCAAACTCGGGCAGCACTTTGCTTCTAACAATTTTATTTTCCTTCGACGAAACCTAGTATCATTACCACTAGATTTTAGTCTAATATTTATTACGACTAATTATTAGTCTAGATTTACGAGCGATATTGTTTTATAAGTGTTAAACAATACTTTTCAACTACTATGTACAGACAGGGGCCAGACATGAAACACCAGAAGGTAGGACCATTTTGGCATTGATGGATCCAACTTTCAATGATTGGAGAACCATCTTTAGAGGATCCAACTTCAATGATTGGATCAGAAACATTCGCATGGCCCTTCGATATGAGGACAAAGAATGTGTCCTAGACAAGGAGCTGAAGGAAATTGATGAGAAACCTGCTACTCCCGAACAAATTGAGGAGTATCGGGTTAATGAGAGGGACGCGACCAAAGTGTCGTGTATAATGATAGCTACCATGTCTGCTGAGCTACAAAAGTCCTATGAGGACTTCTGTGATGGGTTTTGAGCAAAAGAACATCCTATGTGCACATGCAAAACCCTAAAGCTTTGGATCTAGGTTTCTCTATTGTACATGCAAATTTATCCAAAGCTCGTAAACCCTAATCTAGCATACTATAAAAATCGAAATCTACATCTAATACAAAGTTAGATGATTACCTTTTGATAGTAGCAAGAATCTTCAACAATCTTCAACTTCAAGAGCTTAGTATCACAAATTTAATACCTCTAATGGCTTACAAACACCAAGGCAAGAAGATGATTGAGAAGAGAGGGAAGGGAGGCTTAATTTTGGCTATAGGAACTCTAGGGTTTCTTCTGGTAGCCGAAAACTGAAGCCCTAGGGGTCCTTATATACTTGAGCTGCTAGGGTTTCAACCAAAACCCTAATTGGATAACTTAGGCCTTAAGGAGTCCAAGGAACCTTCTGGAATAAGGCTTGGACGATTTCAAGGTGGGCTTCCACCCTAATTTCGTCCACCCTTATGTCTATAAGGATTCACAGCCCAAAATCAATTATCTTATAATTGGCAATTTCAGTCCCCTTTATTTAATTAATCTCTTTTAGCCATATAATTAATTTCTTAATTAATTCTTTACCAATATTAATTAAACAATATGATTTCTCTTTTAATATATTATTCTTATAATATATTAATAAACCTTACTATCCTCTCTCTCCATAAATCATCCGGTCTAGTTGCTTTGGTGAAGGCAACCCAAAAGGACCATGCACAACCGGGTCAAGTACATACCAAATATAGTTATGGACTTAGACATTAATCCAACAGTCTCCCACTTGGATAAGTCTAATAACTATAAATGCAAGTACGACTTCAGGATACGATTAGCAATCGTAGCTCTCGAAAGCCCTTGTCGAACTCTGATCCCATCTATAACCTGTCCTTTAGATAAGGGATCGTACAGTCCTCTGTTCTAGATATCGTGTGGACAATTACATGGAATACAGTCATACTTATTGTCCAGCAGTTTGTTTCTCGATCTCTGATTTGTCTGACATAGAACTTTATTGAACACATCAATTCAGTCCTGACCGGGCCCGAAACATAAGTCAAACCAAATCATCGAGGGGCCCGGATATCGATTTTATCCTCTTAGGATAAAAGGAACAGATAAAATTCGACTTATATGCATTTACTATTCACTCATCGAATCATGCACAACAATTTCCTTATAACTTTGACATGTCATAACTTCTTCGTTATAACTCGGATTTCAGCGTTCTTTATATGTATGGAATCGTTGTGAAATATACTATAATTTGGGTAAAATTATTTATGCTAAACAATCTTCCATCAAAAAGTCATATTTAATGCTTATTATCTCCAAATTAACGAGCCCGGATCTACGGGCGTTACAATTTCCTTATACCACCCCCCCCCCCCTTATAGATCGGCTTCGTGAATGAGGTGTAGTAGCGGTTCGACTGACTTGTCTTATACATACAGTAATATTAGACTTTTAATGTTATATATAGAATAAGGGTGTATTTTTAAAACTTTTCAAAAAATACTAGTTTACATTTTTTTAATTTCGAAAATTAAACCTTTCACCTTAAATTTAAAATAAACCCAATAATATTTGACATTAATTATTAAGTTCCATTAATATCCAAATTAATTATTTAACCATTTAAAAAATAAATCATATTAATCACCAAACAATTAATCAAGTCAAATTTTAATCTCCTAACTTTAAGGCATTCATATTATCATGATATATTCAGCAAAATCGGATTTGGCAGGTAAATATAGCAGATAATTACCCATGAAATCAGATTAGGCAGATTGAGATAAAAATTTTCGGATCTGACTGAGGTCACGTCGTGACCTGCGACTAAACTAAAACCAGGTTTCTTTTTCGATTCACCAATGGGAAAATACATGAAAGAAAACCCTAGGCTCTGATACCAGTGATGGGGAATCTAGGTTACAACTACAATGCCATAAGCGGAAAAACAATCAAAACAATTCAATTGATTAGGGCACATGCAACCTAGTTTGATTTATGTCTTTCACATAAAGCAACATACTATGAATCACTAGCATACAAAACATTCCTATGAATTAAAGAATCTAGGAATCATTGGGGATGAGGATTTTTGGGGATATTCGGGTTTGTTGTATGTTGTTTCGGTATGGTGTTGAGCACTCAGGAATGGGGTCCAGGTTCTAGTTCCGGTTCAGTAACAGGTACAAAGTCGATTGATGCGCAGGCACGGGAGTTCATATTATCGGAGATTACTTGCGGTATTTTGGAATGGACCTCGGTGGTATATGGTTCAGGCAAGGAAGGGATTTTGTAGCTCTTGGATGGTCATCTCGTGGCCTTTTAGGCCAAGATTGTAGCAGGTAAATGGGGACTCATCTGGAGCCCAAAGCTTGTGGATCTCTAGAACCCTTCAGGAAGGAGGTCATATTGTTAGTTCTTTTCAGTTGGGATCAGAAGTGAGTTTTGCACCATGTTCTCAGGATGATCAATGTAACTCAGGAAGAGGAGGTCAGGATTCCTTCAGATGTTTTTCGGGTATCTCATCATCTACTTTCTTCTGGGTTGTTATCGGGAATTTGTATTGCATTGGATTTTGCTTGGGTTGGGTAAGTTATATATCAAGTTGATTCTCTGCTATTTTCTGGGTTATCAAAGGTCATTATATGCCATTCTGCATGTCGAGGGTCTTCGACGAATCTCCAGAGGGTCGTATCTTGATTGAGTGGGTTTAGCGTGTTCAGTTGTTGATCTGGGTCTTGGTCGGGATCAATTTAGGGAAGTTTCTTGGGAGATCTCTGGTCAGGGTTTATTGGTTTTTCATCTGTTCTGGTATGGTTGGTGGTTGCCAATGGAAGAACTTTTAGGTTTGAACGCTACCGTAGCTTGGAGAAGAGCGGTAGCAGGAAGATGATGGTGTCAGTTGTGTGAGTTGTTTGATCATTGGATGTGTCAGAGAAGTTGTATTTTCCCATGGGTTGTAGTCGGTTGGAGTTTGGTGATTCTTTGAGATTAGGAGTTGGGGGTGAAGATTCGCCAGTTCTGGGAAAGGGTTGTGGTTTTAGTCGCCCGTATAAGAACTTAAGGATTTGGTGTGGTATCATGAGAAGTGATTTGGGTTATCAGACTGGGTAAGGCTTCAAGAGTATTCTACATGATTTCAAGAATTAGGCGATCATTGAGTTTGGCTAACAATGGAATGTTAGTGTTAATAAGTGCATGTCATAGGCGATTCATGCTATAATAGGTTGATGGTTTGGGAATCAATTGGATTTAAGGAATGAGAAAGCTTCATCGAAATCTACATCAAATACAAGGTTAGATGATTAACTTTTGAAAGTAGCAAGAATCTTCAACAATCTTCAACTTCAAGAGCTTAGTATCACAAATGTAAGACCTCTAATGGCTTACAAACACCAAGCCAAGAAGATGATTGAGAATAGAGGGAAGGGAGGCTTAATTTCGGCTACAGGAACTCTATGGTTTCTTCTGGTATCCGAAAACTGAAGCCCTAGGGGTCCTTATATACTTGAGCTGCTAGGGTTTCAGCCAAAACCCTAATTGGATAACTTAGGCCTTAAGCAGTCCAAGGAACCTTCTGGAATAAGGCTTGGACGATTTCAAGGTGGGCTTCCACCCTAGTTTCGTCCACCCTTATGTCCATAAGGATTCACAGCCCAAAATCAATTATCTTATAACTGGCAATTTCAGTCCCCTTTATTTAATTAATCTCTTTTAGCCACAAAATTAATTTCTTAATTAACTCTTGACCAATATTAATTAAACTATATGCTTTCTCTATTAATATATTATTCTTATAATATATTAATAAAGCATAATATCCTCTCTCTCTCCATAAATCATCCTGTCTAGTTGCTCTCGTGAAGGCAACCCAAAAGGACCATGCACAACCGGGTCAAGTACATACCAAATATAGTTATGGACTTATACACTAATCCAACATTCTGGCCCTATGAAATGCACCAAGATTTGATGGAAAGATACCATCAATCTGCTCGACAGGAGAAGTATGAGATCATAGCCTCCATGATCACCACTAAAATGAAGGATGGAGAGTCCATCACGGGCCACTTGCAGAAAATGAAAAGATATGTGGACCGCTTGCTAAAATTGAATGTCAACTTTGATGAAGAATTAGTTATTGATATTATTCTTCATTACCTACCTCCTTGTTATGATCAGTTTCGTATGACCTATCATATGAACAAGGAGGATGTCACTCTTAGCAAGCTTCAGGGACTCTTCAGAACTGCTGAAAGCAACATGAAAGGCAAATCTGTTGCTACTACTCCTACTACTACTGCTACTGCCCCTGTCCTGGCAATTGGACATGGTAAGGGTATAAAGAGGAAGGCTCCTTCCAAGGGAAAATCCCGGGATGGATCTTCTTCTAGCGGAACCAAAGTTGGTTATGTTTTGCCCTCTACCAATCCAAAGGAAGCAGAGTGCTTCCATTTCCATAAAAAGGGGCACTGGAAGCGAAGCTGCCCAAAGTACTTGCAGGATATTAAGGATGGGAAAATCAAGCCCTCCTTTGCAGGTATTTACACTATTCATTCTAATGATACATCACATGCTATTTCTTGGGTCCTTGATACAGGTTGTGGTATTCATATTTGTTCTGATTTGCAGGGACTAAAAAGAAGTAGGGATGTGGAGCACGGGAAGATAAACTTAATCATGGGAAATAGCAAAGTGTTGCATGTGACCAAGATTGGAGTTTATTCTTTATTGCTTAGTAATGGTTTAAATTTAGATTTGAATAATTGTTGTTTCTCGGCCGATATGGCGAGAAACATTATTTCCTTTCACAGTTTGGATAAACAAGGTTTTACCTTTGCTTTTAATAATAATAATGGTGGTATTTATGCTTATTATAATGGTGTCTTTTATTTTTAAGCTCTACCTTGCAATGGTGTGTATGAAACTGTGAATGTTGTAGATAACCTAGGAAATAATGTGTTACACATTGATTCATCCAATGATTTGGATAAAGCATGCTTATGGCATTGTCGTCTTGGACATGTCAACAAGAAGCGCATAGGCCAACTCCAAAAAGGCTGGAGTCTTGGAATCATTCGACTTGAAATCGGATGATGCTTACGAATCTTGTTTACTTGGAAAGATGACTAAGTCATCCTTTACTGGTACTTGTAAAAGGGGTGAGGGTTTGTTGGATCTCATACACACTGATGTGTGTGGGCCCTTCAGATCTGTCACAAGAGATGCTAGCCGCTTCTATGTGACTATTACTAATGATTATAGTAGGTATGGCTATATCTACTTAATCAAGCATAAGTCAGAAACCTTTGAAAAGTTCAAAGAATTTAAGGCAGAAGTGAAGAATCAATTGGGCAGCAAGATAAAGGTACTCCGATCCGATCGAGGAGGAGAGTATATTAGTATCGAGTTCCACAACTATCTTAAAGAATGTGGAATTGTTTCACAATTGACACTTCCTAGGACACCACAGCTGAATGGTGTTGGTGAGAGGCGCAATCGAACCTTGGTTGATATGGTTCATTCTATGATGAGTCGAGCTTCGTTACCAATCTCATTTTGGGGGTATGCCTTAGAGACTGTAACCCATATTCTTAATCTGGTCCCTACCAAAAAGGTTGCCAAAACACCTCACGATATGTGGAAAGGGAAAGTTCACACTTTAGACCACATCAAAGTTTGGGGTTGCGAGGCTTTTGTAAGGCGCGAGACTCACGACAAGCTCGAACCTCGAACTGTGCAATGTATTTTCATTCGGCTACCCACAGAAATCCTTTGGATATCTCTTCTATCGACTAAGTGACAATGTTGTCTTCGTCGCGAGAAGAGGGATCTTTCGTGAGAGAGAGCTTATATGCAAAGGGGACAGTGGGAGCCAAATTGACCTTGAAGAACTTCAAGAGTCAAGCGGTGAAGGAACCTCAAACAATAGCAATCAACCCAAGGAGGAAACTTCTGTTGAACCAATTGACGAATCTGTACCTCTGAGGCGTTCCACCAGAGTTAGGACCGCACCTGAGTTTTATTATGGTTTCCATATTACTACAGAACGTGATACATTTATCAGTGATAGTACATTGGTAAATTGGGATTAGCCTAACAACTACAAGGAAGCCATGGCAGGCCCTGAGTTTGCTAAATGGAAAGAGGCCATGGATAGCGAGATTCAGTCCATGTATGACAATCAAGTGTGGAACTTGGTTGACAACGAACCGGGTCGAAAGACAGTCGGGTGCAAATGGATCTTCAAGAAGAAGATCGGCATGGATGGAAAAATACACACATATAAGGCGCGACTGGTTGCAAAGAGCTTTACTCAAACTCATGGAGTTGACTATGATGAGACCTTTTCACCAGTAGCGAAGATTAAATCTATAAGGGTTATGTTGGCCATAGCTGCATTTCATGACTATGAAATATGGCATATGGATGTCAAAACCGCTTTCCTTAATGGAAAGTTGGTTGAAGATGTTTACATGAGTCAGCCAGAGGGTTTTGTGAATGCAAGATACCCTAATAGAGTGTGTAAGCTTGCGAAATCCATATATGGATTGAAACAAGCATCTCACAGTTGGAATCTTTGTTTCAATGAGAAAGTCAAAGAGTTTTGATTTTCGAGAAGCGAGGATGAGTCTTGTGTGTATATCAAGGCTAGTGGGAGCATAGTTAGCTTTCTCGTGTTGTATGTGGATGACATACTACTCATAGGAAATGACATCCCGACCTTGCAGGAGGTTAAGTCCTAGCTTGGGAAGTGTTTTGCTATGAAGGACCTTGGAGAAGCAACCTATATCCTAGGGATAAGGATTTTGAGAGACAGGAGTAAGAGACTAATATGTCTTAGTGAAAGTACCTACTTGGACAAGGTGCTGAAGCGTTTCAGCATGGACAACTCTAAGAAAGGTGACTTGCCTATCCAGTGCAATACCAAACTGAGTAAGACTCAGAGTCCAATTACAGAAGCTGAGATAGCAGATATGAGCCGGATACCATATGCTTCCGCAGTTGGCTCAATCATGTATGCTATGACTTGTACTCGCCTTGATGTAGTCTTTCCTTTCAGCATGGTGAGTAGATATAAAGGGAATCCTGGTAGAGCTCACTGGACTACAGTTAAGAACATTCTTAAGTACCTGCGGAGGACTAAGGATTGGATCCTTACCCTCGGTGGGAGTGATGACTTCAGAAGGGTATTGTGACGCCGGGTTTCAGACTGACAGAGACAATATGCGTTCTCATTCGGGCTGGGTGTTTACCCTGCCTGGAGGAGCAATAACTTGGAAAAGTTCCAAGCAAGAGACTGTGGCTGATTCAACGTGTGAATCAGAGCACATTGCAGCAAGCGAAGCATCAAAAGAGGTGATATGGTTGAAGAACTTCATCGGAGACCTTGGATTTATGCCATCCATAAAGGAGCCCATATAAGTTATGCCATCCTTAACCAAGGAACCGAGAGATCATGGTAGATCAAGGAACATCGACATAAAGTACCACTTCATACGACATCAGGTAGAAGAAGGACACCTCGTGGTGAAGAGGATATCGTCACAAGACAACCCAACAGATCCCCTTACAAAGGGACTGAATAGGGTTAAGCACTTGCAGCATGCAAGAGGCATTGGGCTAAAAGACGATATTAGTTTTAGTAATTAGATAAATTAGAAACTTGTAATAGCTAAATTGTAATTGATATTTTGATGATTGAATAAAAGGAGTTTTATTTATAAGTAAAGTTACTGTCTTGTGTCAATTATTTACTATTGTTTCATTTTGCATGTTTTGACTTCCTGAATAATATAATTATTCAAATTATCCGCAGTCGATCATACATTGGAAGTAGGTATGAGGCTAGACTGTCATGAGTTGGTTGTAGATGTCTAAGGAGTTAGACATGGCAAGAGTCTGCTGCACCATTCATGAGTGCTTGTGAAATAAGAATTTGAGCATTGGATCAACCCGCACTCATCAGAATCACTTCATGGAATTTATCACAAGTGATTGTGAGATGATAATAACATATAATCTTCAAACCAAGATATATGAGTTGTTGACTACAAATTGGTTGTGCATTGATGATGCGTAAACGCATCAGTAACTTGATGTCATAAAACGTATCGTTGTGCATGATTCAATGAGTAGTTAGTTCAAGCATATAGAGTCGAGGTTTATCTGTTCCTTTTATCCTAAGAAGGATCAAAAGCGATATATGGGCCCCTCGATGATTTGTTTTGACCTACGTATCGGGCCCGGTCAGAATGAAATTGATGTGTTCAATTATGTTCTATGTCAAACTAATCGGCAATCGGGAAACTAATTGCAGGACAATAAGTATGACTATGTTCCATGTATTTGTCCGCTGATATCTTGTAGAACAGAGGAGTATCTGATCACTTATCTAAGGACAGTCACTGACTGGGTCAGAGTTCGATAGCGGCTTTTGGAAGCTACGATTGCTAATCGGATCTTGAAGTTACATTGGCAGTTATAGTTATTAGACTTATCCAAGTGGGAGACTGTTGGATTTGGTGTCTAAGCCCATAAATATATTTGGTATGTACTTGACCCGATTGTAGCATGGTCCTTTTGGGTTGCCTTCACCAGTGCAATTTGATAAGATGAACTTTTGAGGATAAGATTATTGGTGATTTATTAATATATTATAAGTATAATATATTAATTGAGATATCATATTATTTTATTGGTATTGGTCAAGAATTAATTTGGAATTAATTTTGTGATCAAAAGTGACTAATTAAATCTAAGGGGTTGATTATGTAAATCATCCATTCTTATAGTGTGGGCCAAAGATCCATTAGGGTGGGCTAAGTGGTTCATGGATAGTCCATGGAGCTTTAACCCATGGAGCCTAAGGGATATGGAAGGTCATGGTGCATTAGGGTTTCATGGATAAAATCCTAGCTTTGAGAAACACTATAAAAGAGTTCCCTTAGTGGTGAAATCGGCATATTGATGATTGTGACACATTAGAGGCACAACACTTGAGGTGCTCAAGCTTCCAAGGTCAAGAACTACATAAGAGGTAAGTTATCTAACTAGTTGTTATTTTGATTGTATGCTAGTTAAGTTATATGCTTTGGAAGTTTGAAAAATGCATGTATAATTAGAGAAAACATAGTTCCAAAGCATTTAGGGTTGCATGTGCACCATAGGAGTGTTATAGTGCTTAAAACTATACACAATCATCATATATTATCAGATATGCTCTTAACACGTATTTCAGGCAATAACAAATATTTCAGACACAAACATATATTTAATACTTTAATCAATACTTGTATTAAAATCATGTTCATGAAAGGGACTATGCACTCACTTGTTAAAGTGATGCTTTCAAACTCGGGCAGCGCTTCGCTTCTAACCATTTTATTTTCCTTCGACGAAACCTAGTATCATTACCACTAGATTTCAGTCTAATATTTATTACGACTAATTATTAGTCTAGATTTACGAGCAATATTGTTTTATAAGTGTTAAACAATACTTTTCAACTACTATGTACAGACAGCGGCCAGACGTGAAACACCAGAGGGTAGGACCATTTTGGCATTAATGGATCCAACTTCAATGATTGGAGAACCATCTTTAATGGATCCAACTTCAATGATTGGATCAGAAACATTCGCATGGCCCTTCGATATTGGGACAAAGAATATGTCCTAGACAAGGAGATGAAGGAAATTGATGAGCAAACTGCTACTCCCGAACAAATTGGGGAGTATCGGGTTCATAAGAGGGACGTGACAAAAGTGTCGTGTATAATGATAGCTACCATGTCTGCTGAGCTACAAAAGTCCTATGAGGACTTCTGTGATGGGTTTTGAGCAAAAGAACATCCTATGTGCACATGCAAAACCCTAAAGCTTTGGATCTAGGTTTCTCTATTGTACATGCAAATTTATCCAAAGCTCGTAAACCCTAATCTAGCATACTATAAAAATCGAAATCTACATCTAATACAAAGTTAGATGATTATCTTTTGATAGTAGCAAGAATCTTCAACAATCTTCAACTTCAAGAGCTTCGTATCACAAATGTAATACCTCTAATGGCTTCAAAACACCAAGGCAAGACGATGATTGAGAAGAGAGGGAAGGAGGCTTAATTTCGGCTATAGGAACTCTAGGGTTTCTTCTGGTAGCCGAAAATTGAAGCCCTAGGGGTTTCTTTAACAAGTGAGGCTTAATTTCGGCTATAGGAACTCTAGGGTTTCTTCTGCTAGGGTTTCAGCCAAAACCCTAATTGGATAACTTAGGCCTTAAGCAGTCCAAGGAACCTTCTGGAATAAGGCTTGGACGATTTCAAGGTGGGCTTCCACCCTAATTCCGTCCACCCTTATGTCTATAAGGATTCACAGCCCAAAATCAATTATCTTATAATTGGCAATTTCAGTCCCCTTTATTTAATTATTTTCTTTTAGCCACATAATTAATTTCTTAATTAATTTTTGACCAATATTAATTAAACAATATGATTTCTTTTTATTACATTATTCTTATAATATATTAATAAACCATAATATCCTTTCTCTCCATAAATCATCATGTCTAGTTGCTTTGGTGAAGGCAACCCAAAAGGGCCATGCACAACCGGGTCAAGTACGTACCAAATATAGTTATGGACTTAGATACTAATCCAACAGTCTCCCACTTGGATAAGTCTAATAACTATAAATGCAAGTACGACTTTAGGATCCGATTAGCAATCGTAGCTCTCGAAAGCCCCTGTCGAACTCTGATCTTATCAATAACCTGTCCTTTAGATAAGGGATTGTACAGTCCTCTGTTCTAGATATCGTGCGGACAATTACATGGAACATAGTCATACATATTGTCCATCAGTTTGTTTCTCGATCTCTGATTTGTCTGACATAGAACTTTATTGAATACATCAATTCAGTCCTGACCGGGCCCAAAACATAAGTCAAACCAAATCATCGTGGGGCCCATATATCACTTTTATCCTCTTAGGATAAAAGGAACAGATAAACTTCGAATTATATGCATTTACTATTCACTCATCGAATCATGCACAACAATTTCCATATAACTTCGACAGGTCATAACTTCTTCGTTATAACTCGGATTTCAACGTTCTTTATATATATGGAATCCTTGTGAAATATACTATAATTTGGTTAAAATTATTTATGCTAAACAATCTTCCATCAAAAAGTCATATTTAATGCTTATTATCTCCAAATTAACGAGCCTGAATCTACGGGCGTTACAATTTCCTTATACTCCCCCCCCCCCTTATAGATCGGCTTCGTGAATGAGGCGTAGTAGCGGTTCGACTGACTTGTCTTATACATACAGTAATATTAGACTTTTAATGTTATATATAGAATAAGGGTGTATTTTTAAAACTTTTCAAAAAATACTAGTTTACATTTTTTTTAATTTCGAAAATTAAACCTTTCACTTTAAATTTAAAATAAACCCAATAATATATGACATTAATTATTAAGTTCCATTAATATCCAAATTAATTATTTAACCATTTAAAAAATAAATCATATTAATCACAAAACAATTAATCAAGTCAAATATTAATCTCCTAACTTTAAGGCATTCATATTATCATGATATATTAAGCAAAATCGGATTTGGCAGGTAAATATAGCAGATAATTACCCATGAAATCAAATTAGGCAGATTTACATAAGATTTTTGGGATCTGACTGAGGACACGTCGTGACCTGCGACTAAACCAAACCAGGTTTCTTTTTCGATTCACTAATGTGCAAATACATAAAAGAAAACCCTAGGCTCTGATACCAGTGATGGGGAATCTAGGTTACAGCTACAATGCCATAAGCGGAAAAAATATCAAAACAATTCAATTGATTAGGGCACATGCAACCTAGTTTGATCTATGTCTTTCACATAAAGTAACATACTATGAATCACTAGCATACAAAACATTCCTATGAATTAAAGAATCTAGGAATCATGGGGGATGAGGATTTTTAGGGATATTCGGGTTTGTTATGTGTTGTTTCGGTATGGTGTTGAGCAATCAGGAATGGGGTCCAGGTTCTAGTTCCGGTTCGGTAGCAGGTACAAAGTCGATCGATGCGCAGACACGGGAGTTCATATCATCGGAGATTACTTGCGGTATTTTGGAATGGACCTCAGTGGTATATAGTTCAGGAAAGGAAGGGATTTTGTAGCGCTTGGATGGTCATCTCGTGTCCTTTTGGGCCAAGATTGTAGCAGGGAAAGGGGGACTCATCTGGAGCCCAAAGCTTGTGGATCTCTAGAATCCTTCAGGAAGGAGGGTCATATTGTTAGTTCTTTTCAGTTGGGATCGGAAGTGAGTTTTGAACCATGTTCTCAGGATGGTCAAGGTAACTCAGGAAGAAGATGTCAGGATTCCTTCAGATGTTTTGCGGGTATCTCATCATCTGCTTTCTTCTGGGTCGTTATCGGGAATTTGTATTGCGTTGGATTTTGCTTGGGTTCGGTAAGTTATATATCGGGTTGATTCTCTGCTATTTTCTTGGTTATCAAGGGTCATTATATGCCAGTTTGCATGCGAGGGTCTTCGATTGAGTGGGTTTAGCATGTTCAGTTGTTGATCTGGGTCTTTGTCGGGATCAATTTAGGGAAGTTGCTTGGGAGATCTCTGGTCAGGGTTCAGTGGTTTTTTCAACTGTTCTGGTATGGTCGGTGGTATCCTATGGAAGAACTTTTAGGTTTGAACCCTACCGTTGCTTGGAGAATTGTAGTAGCAGGAAGATGATGGTGTTAGTTGTGTGAGTTGTTTGATCATTGGATGTGTCAGGGAAGTTGTATTTTCCCATGGGTTGTAGTCGGTTGGAGTTTGGTGATTCTTTGAGATTAGGAGTTGGGGGTGAAGATTCGCCAGTTCTGGGAAAGAGTTGTGGTTTTAGTCGCCCGTATAAGAACTTAAGGATTTGGTATGGTATCATGAGATGTGATTTGGGTTATCAGATTGGGTAATGTTTCAAGAGTATTCTACAGGATTTCAAGAATTGGACGATCATTGAGTTTGGCTAACAATGGAATGTTAGTGTTGATAAGTGCATGTCATAGGCGATTCATGCTACATAAGGTTGATGGTTTGGGAATCAATTGGATTTAAGGAATGAGAAAGCTTCGTCGAATCCAAGTGGGGGAGAATCTATCAGGTCTTTCAGAAGTTAGGAAGGGTGTGAACTAGGGCGACTTTCACATCCTGGCCAGGAGGAGAGATGGATTAAGTGGTCGTTTATATTGAGGTTGTTTAATTCGGAGTTCAGGAAATTTCCAACAGCTGGTCGGCGTCTTCTGTATTATGCATAGCAGGCTTGTGGTTGAGTCCAGGCTGAGGGCCTCGGAATCCGAAGTATGATCCAAACACCTGATTGGATACAGTTGGATGCAGTTTTAAATTAGGGTGAGTGGGGTGTGGTAAGGCCATGGGCGGTAACCATGGTGGGGTTGAAGTGTTGTAAGACTACGATGGGATCGTATCATTCACCGGTCTGAAGTAAACACTCGTTGGCGTTGCTCATGAGTGAAAAAGGGAAATCAGTTTGTGCATTGGGAACGCCGACCAGGATTGTCAAGGAGTGTTTCTTTGTTTTAGGTTGAGGACCATTGGAGTATGAGATGGAGTCGGGCATGTGTAGCTCTAGGCGGGTAGGACCCGTGCGCAAGGCTGCTCCATGGTTTAGTTGGGTGGGACCCATGGGTGAGGCCTATATGATTATGGCAATACAGGTGGGACCTGGTAAAGACCGTTGGGTCAAGGTTTATGGATCTTGAGTTGCAGGATTAAGTGGGTGGTCAGTGTGTGTCGCAAAGGGGTTTATAGGTTGGGTAGCCTCGTAATTTGGGAACCTGGTGGTGAGACTAGGTGTGAGACTGGTAGTCTCAGTGATGGTTGGGAATCTTCATAACTCGGTCTAGTAAGGGGTTGTCGTGAATCAGAAGGTTTTGGGTGAAATACAAGTGCAGATCTGTGGATCTTGGGTTATGAGTTAAGCATCGGGTTGGTTTTGGTTGAGATCTCGAGTTGGGAATCGCGAGTGTTTTATGCAAGATTTCTTTTTAGTGGGGTAAGGATTAGGGTATCTATATGTCGAAGGCATCAGTTGAAGGGTTCAAGGGTAATGAATGGATTCAGTTTTGTTGATAGATCAAGCTCCCGTGATTGTGTCTTGGGTTGATTTTATTAGTGGAGGGCATCCAGATAAGTCAGGGCAGTCTTATTGATTTGGAACTTGTGTATGGAGTAGCTTGTTATTCGGAGGAGATGTTAGGTCACTTTGCAGTTGGGGTTAGATAATCTCGGAGTAAATGATTTGACCCTGATGCACAGCTCTCGTCTGAGTCTAACCGTTGCAGGTATAAGTCTCAACTCGAAAGATTATTTGAGCCTCCTGTCAAGTATAAGTGTTCTGCAAGGATATTTGGTCTGTGTTCTATCTTCTAGTGGGAACCACGATTTATCAGAAGTTGAGTAGCCAGATGGGAGATAAGTGGAATGGATTTAGCAATGGTTCTGTATGGGCGGTCTGTCAGGGAGTCAGACCATCTCGAGACTTCAGGTCTCAGTTTAAGTAGATGTGATTATTTTGCAAGGAATTATTTTCAAGTGGTGAAAGGATTCGTTCATCTGCAGGTTGGAGAGCACTGCGAGGGTTGGTTTCGGTTGCCTTAGGAAAGCGATGGTATGCTTGGGGTTGTGGCCATGTTGCTCAGGTTGTTTGACTTGCCGGGATTGGTAAGGAATGATTTCGAGGACGAAATCTAATTTAAGTGGGGGAGAGTTGTAACACCCTGTTTCAGATCATTTCCGTTTTGGGGTGGTGATCAAGGATTGGGTATTAGCAGGCTTAGGATCCTTGAAGAAGTTAGTTGTGGGCTTATTTGGAGGTGGTTGATGTATATTGGATAATTCGGGTATTCGGTTTCTGTTTTGGAGTTAAATGGTATTTTAGTAATTTGTCAGCTCGGGCTTCTATGGAAAATGGATGTTTTTTTAGGATATGGTAAGGCGGGTACGAGTTGATTAAAGCATAGAGCTTCTCATTACCTTTTCATGGATATATGGATTGTCGGAATCAGATGTATATCGGAGAAGTTACGGCCTTCAGAATGTGTCAGGTTTGAGGGGAAACCCTAGTACACGGGGCGTACTACTGCGGAGGAGGGTACGCGAGGCGTAGTGTAGATTACGTTGGGCATAGTGCGAGGGCTGATCGGGAATGTGAAGCCTCGTACGCTGGGCGTACGAGGGGCATACGAGGGGAGTTAAGAAACCCTAATTTTTGGTATTGGACCCTATATAAACACATTTAGTCCTTAGGGTTGGCCTCTTTGTTGGGTTTTAGTATTCTAACACTCCTATGGTGTACATGCAACCCTATAAACCTTAGATCTATGTTTTCTCTATTATACATGCAAATATTAAATATTCCAAGGTTTCATCCTAACTAGCATATTATGAAGCACCTATACTACAAAGTTCTAGTTAGATGACATAACTTATGATGTAGCTTGATGTCTTCAAGCTTTAAGAGCTTAGCCCCAATAGTGTGGAAGCCTCAAATGGAATCACAAATCACCAAAACACCTTGGAAGAACTTGAGAGAATATGTATGCACACTAAACTCGGCCCACTCTTATTTTCACACACTTGTGCCAATTTTGTGAGCCAAGGACCCCTTTATATATTATGGAGGATTAGGGTTACATCCATGTAAACCCTAATACCCATGACCTTTCATTTACATAGGATCCATGGGTTAAAAGCTCCATGGACCATCCATGAAAGCTTAGCCCAACCTAAATGAACTTGGCCCATTCCATATATATAAGAGTCCATATTTAATTAGTTCTTTTTGATCACTTAATTAATTCTAAATTAATTCTTGATCAATACTAATTAAATAATATGATTCCATATTAATATATTAGAACTTATAATATATTAATATAAATCATAAATATACTATTCTCAAAAGACTAGCCATATAAATTGTGCCGGTGAAGTGCAACCCAAATGGACCATGCCGGGTCGGGTCAAGTACATACCAAATATAGTTATGGACTTAGACATTAATCCAACAGTCTCCCACTTGGATAAGTCTAAAACTATTATTGAGTATGACTTCAAAACCTAACTGGCAATCGTAGCTCTTAAAGCCGTTGTCGAACTCTGATCTTGTCAACGAACTCTGACCTTTGTCAATGACTTGTCCATTAGATAAGGGATCATATATTCCTCCATTCTAGATATCATATGGACTAAGACATAGATTATAATCATTCTCTCTGTCCATTTGTTGTTTCCCGATTTTCGATTTATGATGACTGACTGATTGAACAAATCAAATTAGTCCTGGCTTGGCCAAGCACTCACATGTGTCATCGCTAAATCATCGAGGGGCCCACAAATATCGCTTTTATCCTGAAGGTAAAAGGAATGGATAAACTTCGACTCATATCGCTTGTTCTACTACTTGTTGAATCATACACAAAGGCACGTTTTATAACATCGAGTTACCAATGCGTTTTCGTGCAATCAATGTATAACCAAGTCATAGTAACAACTCATATCTCTAGGTTTTAAGAATATAAGATATTATCGTCTCATGATCACTCGTGATAAAATCGATGAAGTGATTCAAATGAGCGTGGGTTGAATCCAATACACAGAACTTATGAGCACTCATGAGTGTTGTAGCACCACTTTTTCCACCAACTTGGACCTCTACAAACCAACCCATGACTGTCTTGATTCATATCTACTTCCAACATATGACCGACTGTGGATGGTTTGAATAACTTAATCATTCAGGAAGAGCGACTTAGTTATTCTGGAAGTCAAAACATGCAAAGTGAAACACAAGAATAAATGAATCAAATATGGTATCTAACCCTATGAATATAAATAAACACTTTTATTTATCACCATGCTGATTACTCATTATTCATTGTTTCGGTTTTATCAACTTTATACTTGAATTAAAAACACTAGTTGTCCCATGCTCCAAGCATGTACACTATGTTTTTCTTAAACAATAGCTTTGCCATACACCAAGTATACACTCTATGTTTGTCTATGATCCTTTCTTTGTGAAATAAACCAATTGAATATAATTTCAATGATTCTAATTTCACACTCCCAAATCCTTATCGAAAAATGTGAGAATTTCAAATTCCTATCATTTATCGAAATCTGTTTAGATTTTAAACTTATATGCACTGATCCTCCTGTAATGAATATGTAAAAAGTCACAACAGTCATTATAAGGTATTCCAACGGAGATCAACTCCATGGAAACTAAGTCTCATATTCAAAGTACATTGCTTTGGACATGCTTCTTGCATTAAGTTTTCTAATCTTACACAGATAACTTCCACCTATGGAGACAACTCCATATTCTCATTTTGACTATCGCTTCTGAATAAGAGATGCCTCTTTTCAAAATATGTCAATATGGTCCTTCCAAAATTAGCACTATACTTCCAACTGTCCCTGAGCAACCAATCTTTGGTAAACCTCAGATTGTCCTCGACAATTGCTTAATCATTTTAGTCATATCCAATTCTAGACCTTTTCCCTTCTTAATGCCTCTGGGCATTTGGAAAATTTTAGAAATGACAAATATTATAGCACATGCAATTGATCATGTACCCAAAGCAAATGGTACACGATTCATGATGTCTCACATAAAGACATGATTCTAGACCAGTCTTTTGCTACAATATTTTTATTTGCCATGTTTTCAAAATTTGACTATGAAGAGGGATGCCGTAATCATAATCGAATTTTGAGAACGCAATATATAGAATTTCCTTAAGTTGAACCTATCCAACATGAAATTCATATATATATATTCTTGACTAAAGATGATTAAGGTCTCAATCTAAGCCTTTAGAACTGAAATGAAGTATATCCTCTCCCTTAATTATAGCAAAACAACTTTTTCAATCCCTGCAGCCTCACGAATTGAAACTTTTGTTTTCTATAATTAACATGGCTAACTTGCAACACTAACAATAATTATCATGCTCCCACTAACATGATGATTATTAGCATAACACTTATGCTCCCACTAGATTTGACATGTACTCAGAAATCAGTTGGACTTCTAGAAATCAGTACTTTAGTGACTTTCTTACCAAAGTTCAGATTTCTGATACGAGATGCTTTGATAAAACTTTATCAAAATCATACACCTTTCCTTAGATAGCATGCATGTGTGTCATAATCATAGTCTCAATTGTTTAGACCTTTTGCCATCTGCTTCAAATCTACTTGGTGGAAGTGTTTCCTTACCATCATTTTCATGAATCGGAGAGAAACCTTATGACCCTTAGATTTTATGGTGTATGTGTTCTTATCCATGTGAATCGTCAAAACCATAGTCACAAGACAAGGATAATGACAAATCCAAACTCATATGGATTGAACTTATGCAATCTTAACTTCTTGCCACATGGCAGTACAGGGCCTGCCATTGCTTCCAAGTTGTTATGCAACCAATTGAGAACTTTCAGAACTCCTATGCAAAGCCAACTTTCACTGGAATGGGCACAGAATATGTCAACACGATAGGTTATAAACCTCAAGTCGTGTGCTAGTGAAGAACCTCAGGTTTTATTCTTGATTAGTTCTTGAAATTCTTTTTAGGATCTTTAAGACTCCCACTATCCTCTTGACATATAAGACTATCTTGCCAAATATTCAAGAGATAGTGCGGATTCTTTATCAAGACAAACACTTCACACAATTGGCCTTAGTTGGTCTTTGTTTTATCCAAAACATCACAACTTACCAATTTCAAATGTACAAGAGTAGGAAACTTTTACTCTTACATTTAACAAGTGTTTTAAACCTTTCTTTAAGATATGTCACTCAAGTTACAATCTTGGAGTATGACTCTAAGAATTGTTTTGGAACGAAGTATGACTCATCTTCCTGATCTAACCATTTCAACAATTCATGACTCCTCTTCTTAGTCATAAGAATGCACTAAGATGACCTTTAGAGGACTAATTGTGATATGATTTAAAAATAATTAAGATGATCACAAACATGATACTAAAGTACTCTCCCATCTTTTCAGATTTGAGAAACTTTTATCTTTCTGCCTAATTTGATCCTTCCCATTCGTTTTGCCATACATTGAGACTTTTCCAATGTTTCAGAATTATACTTAAACTTGTAAGTATAACCATATTTACTAAACTTTAGTAAATCAAATAGTCTTAACGAGCTTTGTGGTGGACATGACCAGTGCACAAGAATGTGTACTTGATCCCTTTAGTCCTTCACTTGACTCACACATCCATGTGAACAAGTAATTAGTCTTGATTTTCCAATGCTTGAAAGTTCTCATTCATCATACTATTCAACTTGCATGATTCCAAGTTTCGGTCCAATTGAAACTTGGGTGATGAGGAACTTTCCTGATTTGGTAAATTTAGACACTACCACAAATGAAAGAATCAAATCCATTTTCCAATATTGCTGTCAGTGGAATCATATAACCAACAATTTTCCACAAATGCCATTGTAAGGATACTTCAAATAAATAAAATTAAACAATTTTCTTTTATTTTAAAACTTTTCGGAAAAACTTATCCTTACAATCCACATGGAAAATTGTTGTTATCTATTCCTTAGCAATATATCATAACTTCTTAAGCAACTGCTCAAAATTCTGATGCGATGGAAATCCACCTTCGTGATCAGAATCAGCATATACTTCCTTTAAGATTTCTCTCTATTCTTTGATTCTTAAAACATCAACATGTCACCCAGTAACATCATGTAATGAGGATCTCAGAATAGAACTTAACAGAGTTAGATAATGCGCTCTACCTGATGTAGAGTCAAACTTATTGACTTTAACATCCTTAGGTAAATTTGACAGCTTTGCAATCAACGCCCCTTCCTTTGACAAAATAAACATATGGACCCTTTGGTAATGGGACTATCTCATACTTAGCCTTTATCTTTACCATTTGGTCAACCGGGTTGACTATGGCCAATCCCTTTCCATTGGGAAGAGAATGCTTTTTCTGGATTTCCAGTGTTACCATTGTCACTGTCCATAAAGTTTTTGGGAAGTTGATCTTCTAATCAAATTTGCTTTACTATCGTTCCAAATCATTGCTGATTCAGCAGTACCAAGCAAATAGATATGATCATTAAGGTTCATGTCATAGTCTGTTTCATAGTAGTCCCAAAGGAACTCACTATGTGACTTAGAAAGTGATTGAACATCCAACTTTCTCAAGACTTTGACACCCAACTCTCCCGGCTTGCCAATATGTGACTTCATCTCTAAGATGTGATCACACATAGACCTTGCTTGCCATTAGGGCTTGAGTGACCTTGAACTTGTGGGTTAGGGAGAATAATTGGAGGAGGTGGAGGAAGAGAAGTATGACTTCCATGAGCCAAACTCGGGAAGTCATATTCATTAGGAAAGCTTGGTTTGGGAAGATCATTGTTGTCTAAACCAGACATCAACAATGGGAGAAATTCACGTAAAGTTGATTTAAGTTCTTAATATAACACCCAATATGATATATTAAGGCTAGGACCCAACAAACTATTTTATAACTTGGAAGAGGGATGCCGTAATCCAAGCTATAAAATATTTGAAGGTAGGTGAATGACGATTCACCAATTTCCACCAAGATAAACGAAATGTATTATTAGGTTTTAATTAGTTTTGAAACTCCTAGATTCTTTTGAGATTCATTGAACTTTTCAATGTCATGTTTCAATCTCGAGTGTGCCCTTCAGGTTTTGTGACTGGGATGCCGAGGATCACAAAACAAGGTGTGAAGTAACCATGCAAATATACTTGGTACCCTTAATATTTACCCCTCAATCGATGTGCCGGTTAACCACACACGCTCCAACGATACTATGATAAACATTAAGTCACCCTTTCCCTACCTTGTTAAGTCCAGGTTAGTGTGCCGGTTAACCACACACGCTCCACTAATAGCTTAAACAAAGTGCAAAGTGTAATTTCATGGATTAGCACCTTATTCACATTTTCCTAAGTAATTAAGATTGGGAATTTATAAGTGTTTAGTTACTTAGTATTTATCATTATACTTATAATGAAGGGAGAATTATAGTCCTTGTCCTACCTGTTCGGCTAACGACCCTCCACCGGTCAAGGAAGCGGTGAGTGAGAGTGGACACCCATTAAACTGCCATTTTATAGGCAGTAACCTTATACCCCCCTTATAGACCGGCTTCGTGAATGAGGCCTACTAATGGTAAGACGACTTGCTCTTATACATATAATATATTAAACTTTTAATATTATAATATTATAAGGGTGTATTTTAGACATTTAAAATACTTGGTGGTTTAATCTATTAATTAAACTAGACTTTTAATTTAATTAAACTCAAACCATATATTTATGGATTAATAATACTCTTTTAATTAAACGTTTTAATTAACTATTAATAAAGTCCATAAGAGTTAATTTGAACTATTCAACAAAACATCATAATTCCAATTATTAAACTCAAAATTAAAACCATTTGATTAATTGTTTAAGTTATGAACCCAAGAGTTTTAGAATTCAATTCTTTTTTTCATAAAAAACTTTTCTCAAATTCCAAAACTTGAGGGCAGGTTTTGTAATTCTTGAAAACCTTTGGATTCCATAACTTATGGAATTAATGGTGTTTTATGATGAAACTTTTCATGTTCCATAACTTATGGAAGTTTCAAAAACCCTTAAGATCACAACTTTAAAAAAACTTTTGAGCTCCAAAATTTTATGACAAAATATGTAACTCCTTAAAACATTTAGATCAAACTTTTAAAACTAATAAAATAATCATATCATTTTATCTTTTACTAAATTTGACCTAATTCAACTCATATAACAAATTATTCAAATTTTACACATAATTCGTTTTTCACAAAACAAGTAATTATCTTAAAATTTGACAAACGTCATGTTTTTTTTTCCTTTTTTTTCCAACTTGAAAATAAAACATTTGCATCAATATCACAAAAAACAACCCATGGCTTTGATACCACTGTTGGGTTTTAGTATTCTAACACTCCTATGGTGTACATGCAACCCTATAAACCTTAGATCCATGTTTTCTCTATTATACATGCAAATATTAAATATTCCAAGGTTTCATCCTAACTAGCATATTATGAAGCACATATACTACAAAGTTCTAGTTAGATGACATACCTTATGATGTAGCTTGATGTCTTCAAGCTTTAAGAGCTTAGCCCCAATAGTGTGGAAGCCTCAAATGGAATCACAAATCACCAAAACACCTTGGAAGAACTTGAGAGAATATGTATGCACACTAAAATCGGCCCACTCTTATTTTCACACACTTGTGCCAATTTTGTGAGCCAAGGACCCCTTTATATATTATGGAGGATTAGGGTTACATCCATGTAAACCCTAATACCCATGACCTTTCATTTACATAGGATCCATGGGTTAAAAGCTCCATGGACCATCCATGAAAGCTTAGCCCAACCTAAATGAACTTGGCCCATTCCATATATATAAGAGTCCATATTTAATTAGTTCTTTTGGATCACTTAATTAATTCTAAATTAATTCTTGATCAATACTAATTAAATAATATGATTCCATATGAATATATTAGAACTTATAATATATTAATATAAATCATAAATATACTATTCTCAAAAGACTATCCATATAAATTGTGTCGGTGAAGTGCAACCCAAATGGACCATGCCGGGTCGGGTCAAGTACATACCAAATATAGTTATGGACTTAGACATTAATCCAACAGTCTCCCACTTGGATAAGTCTAAAACTATTATTGAGTATGACTTCAAAACCTAACTGGCAATCGTAGCTCTTAAAGCCGTTGTCGAACTTTGATCTTGTCAACGAACTCTGACCTTTGTCAATGACTTGTCCATTAGATAAGGGATCATATATTCCTCCATTCTAGATATCATATGGACTGAGACATGGATTATAATCATTCTCTCTGTCCATTTGTTGTTTCCCAATTTTCGATTTATGATGACTGACTGATTGAACAAATCAAATCAGTCCTGGCTTGGCCAAGCACTCACATGTGTCATCGCTAAATCATCGAGGGGCCCACAAATATAGCTTTTATCCTGAAGGTAAAAGGAATGGATAAACTTCGACTCATATGGCTTGTTCTACTACTTGTTGAATCATACACAAAGGCACGTTTTATAACATCGAGTTACCAATGCGTTTTCGTGCAATCAATGTATAACCAAGTCATAGTAACAACTCATATCTCTAGGTTTTAAGAATATAAGATATTATCGTCTCATGATCACTCGTGATAAAATCGATGAAGTGATTCAAATGAGCGTGGGTTGAATCCAATACTCAGAACTTATGAGCACTCATGAGTGTTGTAGCACCACTTTGTCCACCAACTTGGACCTCTACAAACCAACCCATGACAGTCTTGATTCATATCTACTTCCAACATATGACCGACTGTGGATGGTTTGATTAACTTAATCATTCAGGAAGAGCGACTTAGTTATTCTGGAAGTCAAAACATGCAAAGTGAAACGCAAGAATAATTGAATCAAATATGGTATCAAACCCTATGAATATAAATAAACACTTTTATTTATCACCATACTGATTACTCATTATTCATTGTTTCGGTTTTATCAACTTTATACTTGAATTAAAAACACTAGTTGTCCTATGCTCCAAGCATGTACACTATGTTTTTCTTAAACAATAGCTTTGCCATACACCAAGTATGCACTCTATGTTTGTCTATGATCCTTACTTTGTGAAATAAACCAATTGAACATAATTTCAATGATTCTAATTTTAAACTCCCAAATCCTTATCGAAAAATGTGAGAATTTCAAATTCCTATCATTTATCGAAATCTGTTTAGATTTTAAACTTATATGCACTGACCCTCCTGTAATGAATATGTAAAAAGTCACAACAATCATTATAAGGTATTCCAATGGAGATCAACTCCATGGAAACTAAGTCTCATATTCAAAGTACATTGCTTTGGACATGCTTCTTGCATTAAGTTTTCTAATCTTACACAGATAACTTCCACCTATGGAGACAACTCCATATTCTCATTTTGACTATCACTTCTGAATAAGAGATGCCTCTTTTCAGAATATGTCAATATGGTCCTTCCAAAATTAGCACTATACTTCCAACTGTCCCTGAGCAACCAATCTTTGGTAAACCTCAGATTGTCCTCGACAATTGCTTAATCATTTTAGTCATATCCAATTCTAGACCTTTTCCCTTCTTAATGCCTCTGGGCATTTGGGAAAATTTAGAAATGACAAATATTATAGCACATGCAATCGATCCTGTACGCAAAGCAAATGGTACACGATTCATGATGTCTCACATAAAGACATGATTCTAGACCTGTCTTTTGCTACAATATTTTTATTTGCCATGTTTTCAAATTTTGACTATGAAGAGGGATGCCGTAATCATAATCGAATTTTGAGAACGCAATATATAGAATTTCCTTAAGTTGAACCAATCCAACATGAAATTCATATATATATTCTTGACTAAAGATGATTAAGGTCTCAATCTAAGCCTTTAGAACTGAAATGAAGTATATGTTGTCCCTTAATTATAGCAAAACAACTTTTTCAATCCCTACAGCCTCACGAATTGAAACTTTTGTTTTCTATAACTAACATTGCTAACTTGCAACACTAACAATAATTATCATGCTCCCACTAACATGATGATTATTTGCATAACACTTATGCTCCCACTAGATTTGACATGTACTCAAAAATCAGCTGGACTTCTAGAAATCAATACTTTATTGACTTTCTTACCAAAGTTCAGATTTCTGATACGAGATGCTTTGATAAAACTTTATCAAAATCATACACCTTTCCTTAGATAACATGCATGTGTGTCTAAACAATTTCAGAACTATGAAAAAGGATGTCGTAATCATAGTCTCAATTGTTTAGACCTTTTGCCATCTGCTTCAAATCTACTTGGTGGAAGTGTTTCCTCACCATCATTTTCATGAATCGGAGAGAAACCTTATGACCCTTAGATTTTATGGTGTATGTGTTCTTATCCATGTGAATCGTCAAAACCATAGTCACAAGACAAGGATAATGACAAATCCAAACTCATATGGACTGAACTTATGCAATCTTAACTTCTTGCCACCTGGCAGTACAGGGCCTGCCATTGCTTCCAAGTTGTTATGCAACCAATTGAGAACTTTCAGAACTCCTATGCAAAGCCAACTTTAACTGGAATAGGCACAGAATATGTCAACACGATAGGTTATAAACCTCAAGTCGTGTGCTAGTGAAGAACCTCAGGTTTTATTCTTGATTAGTTCTTGAAATTCTTTTTAGGATCTTTAAGACTCCCACTATCCTCTTGACATATAAGACTATCTTGCCAAATATTCAAGAGATAGTGCGGATTCTTTACCAAGACAAACACTTCACACAATTGGCCTTAGTTGGTCTTTGTTTTATCCAAAACATCACAACTTACCAATTTCAAATGTACAAGAGTAGGACACTTTTACTCTTACATTTGACAAGTGTTTTAAACCTTTCTTTAAGATATGTCACTCAAGTTACAATCTTGGAGTATGACTCTAAGAATTGTTTTGGAACGAAGTATGACTCATCTTCCTGATCTAACCATTTCAACAATTCATGACTCCTCTTCTTAGTCATAAGAATGCACTAAGATGACCTTTAGAGGACTAATTGTGATATGATTTCTAAATAATTAAGATGATCACAAACATGATACTAAAGTACTCTCCCATCTTTTCAGATTTGAGAAACTTTTATCTTTCTGCCTAATTTGATCCTTCCCATTCGTTTTGCCATACATTGAGACTTTTCCAATGTTTCAGAATTATACTTAAACTTGTAAGTATAACCATATTTACTAAGCTTTAGTAAATCAAATAGTCTTAAAGAGCTTTGTGGTGGACATGACCAGTGCACAAGAATGTGTACTTGATCCCTTTAGTCCTTCACTTGACTCACACATCCATGTGAACAAGTAATTAGTCTTGATTTTCCAATGCTTGAAAGTTCTCATTCATCATACTATTCAACTTGCATGATTCCAAGTTTCGGTCCAATTGAAACTTGGGTGATGAGGAACTTTCCCGATTTGGTAAATTTAGACACTACCACAAATGAAAGAATCAAATCCATTTTCCAATATTGCTGTCAGTGGAATCATATAACCAACAATTTTCCACAAATGCCATTGTAAGGATACTTCAAATAAATAAAATTAAACAATTTTCTTTTATTATAAAACTTTGCTGAAAAATTATCCTTACAATCCACATGGAAAATTGTTGTTATCTATTCCTTAGCAATATATCATAACTTCTTAAGCAACTGCTCAAAATTCTGATGCGATCGAAATCCACCTTCGCGATCAGAATCAGCATATACTTCCTTTAAGATTTCTCTCTATTCTTTGATTCTTAAAACATCAACATGTGACCCAGTCACATCATGTAATGAGGATCTCAGAATAGAACTTAACAGAGTTAGATAATGGGCTCTACCTGATGTAGAGTCAAACTTATTGACTTTAACATCCTTAGGTAAATTTGGCAGCTTTGCAATCAACGCCCCTTCCTTTGGCAAAATAAACATATGGACCCTTTGGTAATGGGACTATCTCATACTTAGCCTTTCTCTTTACCATTTGGTCAACCGGGTTGACTATGGCCAATCCCTTTCCATTGGGAAGAGAATGCTTTTTCTGGATTTCCAGTGTCACCATTGTCACTATCCATAAAGTTTTTGGGAAGTTGATCTTCTAATCAAATTTGCTTTACTATCGTTCCAAATCATTGCTGATTCAGCAGTACCAAGCAAATAGATATGATCATTAAGGTTCATGTCATAGTCTGTTTCATAGTAGTCCCAAAGGAACTCATTATGTGACTTAGAAAGTGATTGAACATCCAACTTTCTCAAGACTTTGACACCCAACTCTCCCGGCTTGCCAATATGTGACTTCATCTCTAAGATGTGATCACACATAGACCTTGCTTTCCATTAGGGCTTGAGTGACCTTGAACTTGTGGGTTAGGGAGAATAATTGGAGGAGGTGGAGGAAGAGAAGTATGACTTCCATGAGCCAAACTCGGGAAGTCATATTCATTAGGAAAGCTTGGTTTGGGAAGATCATTGTTGTCTAAACCAGACATCAACAATGGGAGAAATTCACGTAAAGTTGATTTAAGTCCTTAATATAACACCCAATATGATATATTAAGGCTAGGACCCAACAAACTATTTTATAACTTGGAAGAGGGATGCCGTAATCCAAGCTATAAAATATTTGAAGGTAGGTGAATGACGATTCACCAATTTCCACCAAGATAAACGAAATGTATTATTAGGTTTTAATTGGTTTTGAAACTCCTAGATTCTTTTGAGATTCATTGAACTTTTCAATGGCATGTTTCAATCTCGAGTGTGCCCTTCAGGTTTTGTGACTGGGATGCCGAGGATCACAAAACAAGGTCTGAAGTAACCATGCAAATATACTTGGTACCCTTAATATTTACCCCTCAATCGATGTGCCGGTTAACCACACACGCTCCAACGATACTATGATAAACATTAAGTTACCCTTTGCCTACCTTGTTAAGTCCAGGTTAGTGTGCTGGTTAACCACACACGCTCCACTAACAGCTTAAACAAAGTGCAAAGTGTAATTTCATGGATTAGCACCTTATTCACATTTTCCTAAGTAACTAAGATTGGGAATTTATAAGTGTTTAGTTACTTAGTATTTATCATTATACTTATAATGAAGGGAGAATTATAGTCCTTGTCCTACCTGTTCGGCTAACGACCCTCCACCGGTCAAGGAAGCGGTGAGTGAGAGTGTACACCCATTAAACTGCCATTTTATAGGCAGTAACCTTATACCCCCCTTATAGACCGGCTTCGTTAATGAGGCCTACTAATGGTAAGACGACTTGCTCTTATACATATAATATATTAAACTTTTAATATTATAATAGTATAAGGGTGTATTTTAGACATTTAAAATATTTGGTGGTTTAATCTATTAATTAAACTAGACTTTTAATTTAATTAAACTCAAACCATATATTTATGGATTAATAATACTCTTTTAATTAAACGCTTTAATTAACTATTAATAAAGTCCATAAGAGTTAATTTGAACTATTCAACAAAACATCATAATTCCAATTATTAAACTCAAAATTAAAACTATTTGATTAATTGTTTAAGTTATGAACCCAAGAGTTTTAGAATTCAATTCTTTTTTTCATAAAAAACTTTTCTCAAATTCCGAAACTTGAGGGCAAGTTTTGTAATTCTTGAAAACCTTTGGATTCCATAACTTATGGAATTAATGGTGTTTTATGATGAAACTTTCCATGTTCCATAACTTATGGAAGTTTCAAAAACCCTTAAGATCACAACTTTAAAAAAACTTTTGAGCTCCAAAATTTTATGACAAAATATGTAACTCCTTAAAACATTTAGATCAAACTTTTAAAACTAATAAAATAATCATATCATTTTATCTTTTACTAAATTTGACCTAATTCAACTCATATAACAAATGATTCAAATTTTACAAATAATTCGTTTTTCACAAAACAAGTAATTATCTTAAAATTTGACAAACGTCATGTTTTTTTTTCCTTTTTTTTCCAACTTGAAAATAAAACATTTGCATCAATATAACAGAAAACAACCCATGGCTTTGATACCACTGTTGGGTTTTAGTATTCTAACACTCCTATGGTGTACATGCAACCCTATAAACCTTGGATCTATGTTTTCTCTATTATACATGCAAATATTAAATATTCCAAGGTTTCATCCTAACTAGCATATTATGAAGCACCTATACTACAAAGTTCTAGTTAGATGACATACCTTATGATGTAGCTTGATGTCTTCAAACTTTAAGAGCTTAGCCCCAATAGTGTGGAAGCCTCAAATGGAATCACAAATCACCAAAACACCTTGGAAGAACTTGAGAGAATATGTATGCACACTAAAATCGGCCCACTCTTATTTTCACACACTTGTGCCAATTTTGTGAGCCAAGGACCCATTTATATATTATGGAGGATTAGGGTTACATCCATGTAAACCCTAATACCCATGACCTTTCATTTACATAGTATCCATGGGTTAAAAGCTCCATGGACCATCCATGAAAGCTTAGCCCAACCTAAATGAACTTGGCCTATTCCATATATATAAGAGTCCATATTTAATTAGTTCTTTTTCATCACTAAATTAATTCTTGATCAATACTAATTAAATAATATGATTCCATATTAATATAATAGAACTTATAATATATTAATATAAATCATAAATATACTATTCTCAAAAGACTATCCATATAAATTGTGCCGGTGAAGTGCAACCCAAATGGACCATGACAGGTCGTGTCAAGTACATACCAAATATAGTTATGGACTTAGACATTAATCCAACAGTCTCCCACTTGGACAAGTCTAAAACTATTATTGAGTATGACTTCAAAACCTAACTAGCAATCGTAGCTCTTAAAGCCGTTGTCGAACTCTGATCTTGTCAACGAACTCTGACCTTTGTCAATGACTTGTCCGTTAGATAAGGGATCATATATTCCTCCATTATAGATATCATATGGACTGAGACATGGATTATAATCATTCTCTCTGTCCATTTGTTGCTTCCCGATTTTCGATTTATGATGACTGACTGATTGAACAAATCAAATCAGTCCTGGCTTGACCAAGCACTCACATGTGTCATCGCTAAATCATCGAGGGGCCCACAAACATCGCTTTTATCCCGAAGGTAAAAGGAATGGATAAACTTCGACTCATATGGCTTGTTCTACTACTTGTTGAATCATACACAAAGGCACGTTTTATAACATCGAGTTACCAATGCGTTTTCGTGCAATCAATGTATAACCAAGTCATAGTAACAACTCATATCTCTAGGTCTTAAGAATATAAGATATTATCGTCTCATGATCACTCGTGATAAAATCCATGAAGTGATTCAAATGAGCGTGGGTTGAATCCAATACTCAGAACTTATGAGCACTCATGAGTGTTGTAGCACCACTTTGTCCACCAACTTGGACCTCTACAAACCAACCCATGACAGTCTTGATTCATATCTACTTCCAACATATGACCGACTGTGGATGGTTTGAATAACTTAATCATTCAGGAAGAGCGACTTAGTTATTCTGGAAGTCAAAACATGCAAAGTGAAACACAAGAATAATTGAATCAAATATGGTATCAAACCCTATGAATATAAATAAACACTTTTATTTATCACCATACTGATTACTCATTATTCATTGTTTCGGTTTTATCAACTTTATACTTGAATTAAAAACACTAGTTGTCCCATGCTCCAAGCATGTACACTATGTTTTTCTTAAACAATAGCTTTGCCATACACCAAGTATGCACTCTATGTTTGTCTATGATCCTTACTTTGTGAAATAAACCAATTGAACATAATTTCAATGATTCTAATTTCACACTCCCAAATCCTTATCGAAAAATGTGAGAATTTCAAATTCCTATCATTTATCGAAATCTGTTTAGATTTTAAACTTATATGCACTGACCCTCCTGTAATGAATATGTAAAAAGTCACAACAGTCATTATAAGGTATTCCAATGGAGATCAACTCCATGGAAACTAAGTCTCATATTCAAAGTACATTGCTTTGGACATGCTTCTTGCATTAAGTTTTCTAATCTTACACAGATAACTTCCACCTATGGAGACAACTCCATATTTTTATTTTGACTATCACTTCTGAATAAGAGATGCCTCTTTTGAGAATATGTCAATATGGTCCTTCCAAAATTAGCACTATACTTCCAACTGTCCCTGAGCAACCAATCTTTGGTAAACCTCAGATTGTCCTCGACAATTGCTTAATCATTTTAGTCATATCCAATTCTAGACCTTTTCCCTTCTTAATGCCTCTGGGCATTTGGAAAAATTTAGAAATGACAAATATTATAGCACATGCAATCGATCCTGTACGCAAAGCAAATGGTACACGATTCATGATGTCTCACATAAAGACATGATTCTAGACCAGTCTTTTGCTACAATATTTTTATTTGCCATGTTTTCAAAATTTGACTATGAAGAGGGATGCCGTAATCATAATCGAATTTTGAGAACGCAATATATAGAATTTCCTTAAGTTGAACCAATCCAACATGAAATTCATATATATATATATATATATATATATATATATATATATATATATATATATATATATATATATATATATATATATATATATATATATTCTTGACTAAAGATGATTAAGGTCTCAATATAAGCCTTTAGAACTGAAATGAAGTATATCCTCTCCCTTAATTATAGCAAAACAACTTTTTCAATCCCTGCAGCCTCACGAATTGAAACTTTTGTTTTCTATAATTAACATTGCCGACTTACAACACTAACAATAATTATCATGCTCCCACTAACATGATGATTATTAGCATAACACTTATGCTCCAACTAGCTTTGACATGTACTCAGAAATCAGCTGGACTTCTAGAAATCAATACTTTATTGACTTTCTTACCAAAGTTCAGATTTCTGATACGAGATGCTTTGATAAAACTTTATCAAAATCATACACCTTTCCTTAGATAGCATGCATGTGTGTCTAAACAATTTCAGAACTATGAAGAGGGATGTCGTAATCATAGTCTCAATTGTTTAGACCTTTTGCCATATGCTTCAAATCTACTTAGTGGAAGTGTTTCCTTACCATCATTTTCATGAATCGAAGAGAAACCTTATGACCCTTAGATTTTATGGTGTATGTGTTCTTATCCATGTGAATCGTCAAAACCATAGTCACAAGACAAGGATAATGACAAATCCAAACTCATATGGACTGAACTTATGCAATCTTAACTTCTTGCCACCTGGCAGTACAGGGCCTGTCATTGCTTCCAAGTTGTTATGCAACCAATTGAGAACTTTCAGAACTCCTATGCAAAGCCAACTTTAACTGGAATGGGCACAGAATATGTCAACACGATAGGTTATAAACCTCAAGTCGTGTGCTAGTGAAGAACCTCAGGTTTTATTCTTGATTAGTTCTTGAAATTCTTTTTAGGATCTTTAAGACTCCCACTATCCTCTTGACATATAAGACTATCTTGCCAAATATTCAAGAGATAGTGCGGATTCTTTATCAAGACAAACACTTCACACAATTGGCCTTAGTTGGTCTTTGTTTTATCCAAAACATCACAACTTACCAATTTCAAATGTACAAGAGTAGGAAAGTTTTACTCTTACATTTGACAAGTGTTTTAAAACTTTCTTTAAGATATGTCACTCAAGTTACAATCTTGGAGTATGACTCTAAGAATTGTTTTGGAACGAAGTATGACTCATCTTCCTGATCTAACCATTTCAACAATTCATGACTCCTCTTCTTAGTTATAAGAATGCACTAAGATGACCTTTAGAGGACTAATTGTGATATGATTTCTAAATAATTAAGATGATCACAAACATGATACTAAAGTACTCTCCCATCTTTTCAAATTTGAGAAACTTTTATCTTTCTGCCTAATTTGATCCTTCCCATTCTTTTTGCCATACATTGAGACTTTTCCAATGTTTCAGAATTATACTTAAGCTTGTAAGTATAACCATATTTACTAAACTTTAGTAAATCAAATAGTCTTAACGAGCTTTGTGGTGGACATGACCAGTGCACAAGAATGTGTACTTGATCCCTTTAGTCCTTCACTTGACTCACACATCCATGTGAAAAAGTAATTAGTCTTGATTTTCCAATGCTTGAAAGTTCTCATTCATCATACTATTCAACTTGCATGATTCCAAGTTTCGGTCCAATTGAAACTTGGGTGATGAGGAACTTTCCCGATTTGGTAAATTTAGACACTACCACAAATGAAAGAATCAAATCCATTTTCCAATATTGCTGTCAGTGGAATCATATAAGCAACAATTTTCCATAAATGCCATTGTAAGGATACTTCAAATAAATAAAATTAAACAATTTTCTTTTATTTTAAAACTTTGCGGAAAAACTTATCCTTACAATCCACATGGAAAATTGTTGTTATCTATTCCTTAGCAATATCTCATAACTTCTTAAACAACTGCTCAAAATTCTGATGCGATCCAAATCCACCTTCGCGATCAGAATCAGCATATACTTCCTTTAAGATTTCTCTCTATTCTTTGATTCTTCAAACATCAACATGTGACCCAGTCACATCATGTAATGAGGATCTCAGAATAGAACTTAACAGAGTTAGATAATGGGCTCTACCTGATGTAGAGTCAAATTTATTGACTTTAACATCCTTAGGTAAATTTGGCAGCTTTGCAATCAACGCCCCTTCCTTTGGCAAAATAAACATATGGACCCTTTGGTAATGGGACTATATCATACTTAGCCTTTCTCTTTACCATTTGGTCAACCGGGTTGACTATGGCCAATCCCTTTCCATTGGGAAGAGAATGCTTTTTCTGGATTTCCAGTGTTACCATTGTCACTGTCCATAAAGTTTTTGGGAAGTTGATCTTCTAATCAAATTCGCTTTACTATCGTTCCAAATCATTGCTGATTCAGCAGTACCAAGCAAATAGATATGATCATTAAGGTTCATGTCATAGTCTGTTTCATAATAGTCCCAAAGGAACTCACTATGTGACTTAGAAAGTGATTGAACATCCAACTTTCTCAAGACTTTGACACCCAACTCTCCCGGCTTGCCAATATGTGACTTCATCTCTAAGATGTGATCACACATAGACCTTGCTTGCCATTAGGGCTTGAGTGACCTTGAACTTGTGGGTTAGGGAGAATAATTGGAGGAGGTGGAGGAAGAGAAGTATGACTTCCATGAGCCAAACTCGGGAAGTCATATTCATTAGGAAAGCTTGGTTTGGGAAGATCATTGTTGTCTAAACCAGACATCAACAATGGGAGAAATTCACGTAAAGTTGATTTAAGTCCTTAATATAACACCCAATATGATATATTAAGGCTAGGACCCAACAAACTATTTTATAACTTGGAAGAGGGATGCCGTAATCCAAGCTATAAAATATTTGAAGGTAGGTGAATGACGATTCACCAATTTCCACCAAGATAAACGAAATGTATTATTAGGTTTTAATTGGTTTTGAAACTCCTAGATTCTTTTGAGATTCATTGAACTTTTCAATGGCATGTTTCAATCTCGAGTGTGCCCTTCAGGTTTTGTGACTGGGATGCCGAGGATCACAAAACAAGGTGTGAAGTAACCATGCAAATATACTTGGTACCCTTAATATTTACCCCTCAATCGATGTGCCGGTTAACCACACACGCTCCAACGATACTATGATAAACATTAAGTTACCCTTTGCCTACCTTGTTAAGTCCAGGTTAGTGTGTCGGTTAACCACACACGCTCCATTAACAGCTTAAACAAAGTGCAAAGTGTAATTTCATGGATTAGCACCTTATTCACATTTTCCTAAGTAACTAAGATTGTGAATTTATAAGTGTTTAGTTACTTAGTATTTATCATTATACTTATAATGAAGGGATAATTATAGTCCTTGTCCTACCTGTTCGGCTAACGACCCTCCACCGGTCAAGGAAGCGGTGAGTGAGAGTGGACACCCATTAAACTGCCATTTTGTAGGCAGTAACCTTATACCCCCCTTATAGACCGGCTTCGTGAATGAGGCCTACTAATGGTAAGACGACTTGCTCTTATACATATAATATATTAAACTTTTAATATTATAATAGTATAAGGGTGTATTTTAGACATTTAAAATACTTGGTGGTTTAATCTATTAATTAAACCAGACTTTTAATTTAATTAAACTCAAACCATATATTTATGGATTAATAATACTCTTTTAATTAAACGCTTTAATTAACTATTAATAAAGTCCATAAGAGTTAATTTGAACTATTCAACAAAACATCATAATTCCAATTATTAAACTCAAAATTAAAACTATTTGATTAATTGTTTAAGTTTTGAACCCAAGAGTTTTAGAATTCAATTCTTTTTTTCATAAAAAAACTTTTCTCAAATTCCAAAACTTGAGGGCAAGTTTTGTAATTCTTGAAAACCTTTGGATTCCATAACTTATGGAATTAATGGTGTTTTATGATGAAACTTTCCATGTTCCATAACTTATGAAAGTTTCAAAAACCCTTAAGATCACAACTTTAAAAAAACTTTTGAGCTCCAAAATTTTATGACAAAATATGTAACTCCTTAAAACATTTAGATCAAACTTTTAAAACTAATAAAATAATCATATCATTTTATCTTTTACTAAATTTGACCTAATTCAACTCATATAACAAATGATTCAAATTTTACAAATAATTCGTTTTTCACAAAACAAGTAATTATCTTAAAATTTGACAAACGTCATGTTTTTTTTTCCTTTTTTTTCCAACTTGAAAATAAAACATTTGCATCAATATAACAGAAAACAACCCATGGCTTTGGTACCACTGTTGGGTTTTAGTATTCTAACACTCCTATGGTGTACATGCAACCCTATAAACCTTGGATCTATGTTTTCTCTATTATACATGCAAATATTAAATATTCCAAGGTTTCATCCTAACTAGCATATTATGAAGCACCTATACTACAAAGTTCAAGTTAGATGACATACCTTATGATGTAGCTTGATGTCTTCAAACTTTAAGAGCTTAGCCCCAATAGTGTGGAAGCCTCAAATGGAATCACAAATCACCAAAACACCTTGGAAGAACTTGAGAGAATATGTATGCACACTAAAATCGGCCCACTCTTATTTTCACACACTTGTGCCAATTTTATGAGCCAAGGACCCCTTTATATATTATGGAGGATTAGGGTTACATCCATGTAAACCCTAATACCCATGACCTTTCATTTACATAGGATCCATGGGTTAAAAGCTCCATGGACCATCCATGAAAGCTTAGCCCAACCTAAATGAACTTGGCCCATTCCATATATATAAGAGTCCATATTTAATTAGTTCTTTTTCATCACTTAATTAATTCTAAATTAATTCTTGATCAATACTAATTAAATAATATGATTCCATATTAATATATTAGAACTTATAATATATTAATATAAATCATAAATATACTATTCTCAAAAGACTATCCATATAAATTGTGCTGGTGAAGTGCAACCCAAATGGACCTTGCCGGGTCGGGTCAAGTACATACCAAATATAGTTATGGACTTAGACATTAATCCAACACTCTTTACCAATCTCCAAGTCCCCAAAATCCTATAAATTGTCTCTAAGCCTCCATGGTTGTGATTTTGAGCTCATGGTGTGCATTTTGGTGTTTTTGGGCCATTTCCAAGAAGCTAGAGCTTGGTGCAAGGTTGTGGATCAAGTAGGAGCTTGTGGATCTTGAGTATGTGTTTGATTTCCAGCTTGTTTGAGATAAAAATCTTTGAACTAGTTCATTGTTAGCTTAGATCTATGTTGTATGAGTTTTGGACCCTTTTTGTTCCCATGGATGAGATTTAGTGGTTGATACCATTCTTGGAGCTTAGAGTTTCCACTCTTGGTGTTTCTATGGTCCTAGATTCATAAAGTTGGCACCTTTAAGGCTTAGAATTCTCCATGCTTGAGTTTGTATTCATTTAATGGAAGTAGAATGTTATATTTCGAGATTGGGTTCGTTTGGGTCATGCAAAGTCACCAAGTCAGTGACTTTATGGTTCTAGACATTGTTTATGACTTAGATCTATGGTTTATACTTCTGGACATAAGCATTAAGAGATTAATGTCGAAAATGGCTTAAAGGAGGAGTACGCTGGGCGTACAAGTCTGTACGCGCAGCGTACAAGCCAGATTGCATGTACGCATAGCGTACAGCTGAGTACACCCCGCGTACTCAGTCAGGAGGGTTTTGGCTTTTGGGGTTCGTGTTGGGCTTCTTTTTTGGGCTTGATTGTTTGAGTTCTCAGTGGTCCAACTAAGTATAAGTGTTTTGGACTAGGAAATTGGTTGGGCCTTAGGGTAAGGCCCATATAAGCGGTTTGGGCCCAATTTGGAAAATTTGGCCATAACTGGGCTTTGGTTGGTTATTTGGTTTTAGGCCTTGCAGGATGTGAGTTTCGGCCTTAGTCTTGGACCAAGCTAGGTCAGGGGTAAAATGGTGTTTTTACCCCAAGTATGGATTTATGGTTATGGAGTGGAACCAATTGTTAATTGGGTATTGTTTTGATATTGACAGTTCAGGGATTTGTCATCCAGCAGCCAGGGATCGTCTGTGTGATTCGGCAGTGCGAGTTGAGTCTTCTCACTTGGTTTAGCGGGTCGAAGGCACCAATGTCAGCCCATGGTTATATGTTAGGATGCTAGTTGTATGTGCAACTCGTGCATGTACTGTATGATGGAATGTTTACCAGGCAGGGCTCGTTGCCAGGCGGGGCCTGATAAGTATGTTGAATGCAAGTTATAAGTATTTGTTTTTATGCTTACCGGGAGAGGCTCGATGACTGTATGGTATGTTATAGTATTTGTGATTATTTCATGTGTTAGTAAGGTTATGTTTATATGGTTATATGGTTATATGATTATGTGTGTAGCGGGTGGGGCCTGGTAATTGACAGATCTGTAATCCGAGCGGGGCTCGATGTCGGGCGGGGCTCGAAGCCGAGTAGGACTCGAGAGCGGGCAAGGTCCGATGGAGGACGGGGACCCAGTATGTGTTTCATGTATGTATTGTATGCGGTAGCTTGGGGAACTCACTAAGCTTTGTGCTTACGGGTTTCAGTTTATGTTTCAGGTACTCCGGTTTTCAAAATGGAAGAGTTCGGGATAATTGCAGAGCACACACCACATGTTTCCACATTTTATGATTTAGTCTTATTGACGATGTTTTGATGAATCTTGATTACCTTGGTTTTGTGGAAATGTTATGTATTAACGATTTATTAATCTAAAAATGGAAATTCTATGTCATTATCTTTGGGACGTTACAACAGCCCCTATTGAGATTTTTAATCAAATCATGTCCTATTTGATTCCGCCATTGCAAAATGGTCCCTTTTGGATATAAATAATCACAAAAGCAATCCTTATGTTAGTTAAATTACCAAATAGCCTTTTCAAATATAAGGTATTTCAAAACAAGTCACTTTGCTTATAAATATTTCAAAAATGGTCCCAATGTTCATTTTAGCTCGAAAAGATGTCAAGTTGCGGTTTCTCACATAAAGCTTCACCAAAACGAACCTATATCGAGATCACGCATCGAATATGAGTTTCTATGACCTCTCTTTTATTTTTTTAAAATTTAGGGGAGAATACATGCACGTCTATCGAACTTTTGATGATTTTCTAGTTTCATACATTAAAATACAACATAAATTGTTATTAGCTAAAAGTTTGTGAAATAGCAATCTAAAATGTGATAAATCATCAATAAAATTTGCAAGTTAAAGTAGAATGCTAAGAGATGATATATTTCTACCTGAGTGAATTATGAATATAAGTATCGAGAGAAATCACAAGATTATAAATAGATCGTTATAAAGATACAAGTATGTCTTGCGAATTATAAAATTATGGTATTTGTTAAAAATAAGCATGAACGTGTCAAGGACGTATAAAATGACATTATATATAACTTAGATTCCTTTCAAACTAAAATGTATAAAATAAAAGCACATTACCTAAATTGGTTGAAAACCAAAGTTTGAACAATTAATTGATAATTATTTGAATAATAACAAAAATAAAATAATAATTATATATTCTATGAAGTTGTTCAAAAATGATCATAAGAACAATGTTATTATATTTTTATAATTATTATAAAAATATGAATCATTTTTATTATATTATTATATAACTGATTACCAGATTTTAAGAATCGTATTCTAAGAAATTATGTATGGTATCAATTATACAAGTTATCGAATATTATGGAAATTATAGGTTTCACGTTGGTTGAAACCTGGTTTTATTCTATTCACAACCGTTATGTTGCCCGGTTTATGTTGGAATTACACGTACGATTAATTCGTTGGTCTAGTAACTTAAGGTTTAAGGCGCACATACTCACTGTTAGAATAGTTGGAACCGTAGAATTGTTGGAGTTGTAGGACGGTTGGAACCGTTAAGTCTACATGAGATGGAACTTCATAAACTAAGAATAAAAAACTTAGTAAGATCCTTTGTATATAACCGTTAATCCTATGAAGAAAGGAAGTTATGTATAGTGTCCTATACGGGTGGATAACCCCGCCTGTGGTTGCTAGCTACAACCTTGTCTGATGAGTCATTATGGTGATAATTGGCCGATTTGTTTCTCGACGGTGCTGAAGGGTCCGGAAGACTATGGTTTTTTTTTCACGAGGATGATGAAGGGTTCGGAAGACTGTTGTGGTGCGCCCTCCTTGTAGCACCGGTTATGGAGACAGGAACGTCATAGTATCAGTTATAGCCTCATGTAGCACTATTCACACTCTACGGTTTGCGAACTTGTACCTTTTACAAGTAGGTGTGCCATGTTTAAGAGCGGAAACAATTAAACATATAGTGTCTGAATTCATGTAGGTATAGAACCTATAACATAAGTAAACCGTTATACCTAGCACGCATTGTCGTATAGAATTGAAATAGTATTTATACGTAGTTTGGATACTCATGCGAGTTGAAATAGGACTATATGTAGTATGGATATTTGTTCAAAACGATAAGTTTCTTTACCATTAATATCATGACTCGACATGTCAAGGTTTATTAACTTAAATTTAGTAAGTTATTTATATAAACCCTACATTATTGCACGAAAACACAATGTTTATGTGGAATGGGTTTACCCCACTATTTTGGCGTCGGTTCCAAAATTAAGTAAGTTAACACCTAACAACTATAATGACACGACCTTAAAAGTTTAATATGTAACACCCGTGTTCCAGATTGGTTAAGCCTTTTGTTGTCAAGAACTAAAGATGGAGTTTTGAAGGAAACTATGTGTCACGACATGGTGCAAGGATGCACACGACGTGGACAGGTTGGAAAGGAACACACGTTTTATGGAGCCGCCACAGCGTGGCGTAAGGCCGCCACGGTGTGGAAGCTGTGCAATCCCAAGCCCACATATTTTTAGGATTTCTCCCATATTTAAGCATCTTAACCCCCCATTCTAGGTCATCTTCTTCAGCCTCCATTCCTTCATTTTAAGAACCTTACCTCTCTTCCATGGAAACGATCTTAGTGGCTGGATCTTGAGGTTAATGTTCTCTTTTGGTGAAACTTGAAGAAGAAAGAAGTTCATCTTGGTGCAAGGAAGCAAGGAACAATCTTGGATCAACATTTTCTACACATTTTTGAGTTATTGGAGGTATAAAGTTCATATCTTGACCTTTATGTTTCTTGTTTGATAATTGAGCCCATTTTTGGATGTTTTTGTTCCATTCCTGGATGCTCTTGGAGTTTGAGGAACTCTAGAGCTTGATATGGTTTTCTCATGGTCTTGAACTTTTGAGTTAGTGAGAAAAAGGTCTTAGCTTGAGTGTTCTTGATCCCATGATTGATTTTTGGTCATATTAAGTGCTTACTGGACTTAGGGCTCATGATTTTGATGGGTTTTGAGCATTCTAACACTCCTATAGTATACATGCAACCCTAGAAACCTTGGATCTATGTTTGACTAAGATACATGCAAATAATTATTTTTCCAAGGTTCTTATCCTATCTAGCATGGCATGGGGAACTTGAGTCAAATAAAGCTAGTAGAATTACTTACCTTGTAGTAGTAGTTGATTGCTTGGAGTTTGAGAGCCTAGCACCAATAATGTGGATGCCTCAAATGAAAATCACAAATCACCACAAACTTGGAAACTTGAGAGAATAGTCACAAACTTCTTGAAATCGGCCCTCTTAGTTTACTCACCACAACTCGTGTGATTTCAAGAACCAAAGCCTCCTTTATATAGTGTGGTGGATTAGGGTTACATCCATGTAAACCCTAATACCCATGTCTTTTCATTTCCATGAGATCCATGGGTTAAAGCTCCATGGAGTATCCATGGACTTTCCATGCAAGCCTAGCCCATTCCAAATAAGCATTAGCCCACACTACATAAATACAAGAGCCCATATTTAATTAGTCATACTTTTGATCTCTAAATTAATCCTAGATTAATTATAGATCAATACTAATTAAATAATATGATTTTATATTAATATATTAGGACTTATAATATATTAATAAATCATAACTTATACTATTCTCAAACGATTATCCATAAATTTTTCGGGTGAAGTGCAACCCAAATGGACCATGCCGGGTCGGGTCAAGTACATAGCAAATATAGTTATGGACTTAGACACTATATCCAACAGTCTCCCACTTGGATAAGTCTAATAACTATAGTTGCAAGTATGACTTCAGGAACCGATCAGCAATCGTAGCTCTTTAAACTCTGTTGAACTATGAAGCGCCATTTTAGATAAGTGATCATATAATCCTCTGTTCTAGATATCAGCCGGACAAATACATGGAACATGGTCTTGCTTATTGCGCAGAATTTGATTCCCGATTTCCGATTTGTTTGACATAGAACTTAACTGAACACATCAATTTAGTTCTGACCGGGCCCGGTACATAGGTCAAAACAAAATCATCGAGGGGCCCAGATATCGCTTCTAATCCAAGAAGGAACAGATAAACTTCGACTCATATGTTTGCTCTACTACTTGTTGAATTACACACAAAGGTACGTTTTATAACATCGAGTTACCAATGCGTTTTCGTACAATCAATGCATAACCAACTCATAGGTAACAAATCATATGTCTAGGTTTGAAGACTTATATGATATTACTGTCTCACGATCACTCGAGATAAATTCCATGAAGTGATGCCAGTGAGCGTGGGTTGAATCCAATACTCAGAACTTATGAGCACTCATGAGTGTTGTAGCCCCGCTTTGTCTAACATCTTAGACCTCTACAAGCCAACCCATGACAGTCTTGATTCATATCTACTTCCAACATATGACCGACTGTGGAGAGTTTGAATAATAGGATATAAACCATAACATAATTATTTTGGAAGTCAAAACATGCAAAAAGAAATAATAGTAAACGATTGATAAGAGATAGCAACACTTTACTCATCAATAACAACTTTTATTTATCATCAAATGTCAATTACATTTTACAAATTTCAAGATTATCTAACTACTAAAACTAATATCATCCTTCAGCCCTATGCTCCGAGCATGTTGGAGATGCTTAGCCCGAGTCAGTCCCTTCGTGAGGGGATCTGCTGGGTTCTCATCCGATGATACCCTCTTTGCCACGAGGATTCCTTCTTCTATTCGATGTCTAATGAAGTGATATTTTCTGTCAATGTGTCTGGATCTCCCATGATCTATTGGTTCCTTGGCTAAGGCAACCGCACTATTGCTGTCACAGAAAAATATCCATTGGCTCCTTTATAGCTGGTACAACTCCAAGGTCTCCGATGAAGTTCTTTAGCCATATAGCCTCCTTTGCTGCCTCGCTTGCTGCTATATACTCTGATTCACAAGTGGAATCAGCCACTGTCTCCTGCTTGGAACTTTTCCAAGTAATTGCCCCTCCGTTTAGAGTAAAGACCCAGCCCGACTGAGAGCAGAAATTATCCCTGTCAGTCTGAAAGCTAGCATCACTGTACCCTACAACTCTCAAGTCCTCACTGCCACCGAGGGTAAGGACCCAGTCCTTAGTCCTCCGTAGGTACTTGAGGATATTCTTTACCGCAGTCTAGTGTGCCTTGCCAGGGTTCCCCTGATACCTGCTAACCATGCTCAAAGCAAAGGCTACATCAGGTCGAGTACACGTCATAGCATACATGATCGATCCTACAGTTGAAGCATAAGGTATTCGACTCATTTCTGCTATCTCAGCCTCAGTACTAGGTCTTTGTGTCTTACTCAATCTGGCGTTACTCTGGATGGGTAACTCTCCTTTCTTGGAGTTATGCATGTTGAAGCTTTTCAACACTTTGTCCACATAGGTGCTTTGACTAAGTCCAATTAGTCTTTTACTCCTGTTTCTCAAAATCCTTATCCCTAGGATATAGGCAGCTTCTCCAAGGTCCTTCATAGCGAAACACTTCCCAAGCCAGGACTTTACTTCCTGCAGGGTTGGGATGTCATTTCCTATGAGTAGTATGTCATCCACATATAGTACCAAAAAGCTGACTATACTCCCACTAGCCTTGATATAGACACAAGATTCATCTTTACTCCTTGAAAAGCCAAATTCTTTGACTTTCTCATCAAAGCAAAGATTCCATCTGCGAGGTGCCTGTTTTAATCCATAAATGGATTTCTCGAGCTTACACACTCTACTAGGGTACTCTGTACTGACAAAACCCTCTGGCTGAACCATGTAAACATCTTCAGCCAACTTTCCATTAAGGAAAGCGGTTTTGACATCCATTTGCCATATTTCATAATCATGAAATGCAGCAATGGCTAACAGAACCCTAATAGACTTAATCTTGGCCACTGGTGAAAAGGTCTCATCATAATCAACTCCCGGAGTTTGAGAATAACCCTTTGCAACCAGTCGTGCCTTATAAGTGTGTACATTACCATCCATGTCGGTCTTCTTCTTGAAGATCCATTTGCACCCAACTATCTTACGATCAGGTACATTGTCAACCAAGTTCCAAACATGATTGTCATACATGGACTGTATCTCGCTATCCATAGCCTCTTTCCATTTAGCAGCCTCAGGGCCTGCCATGGCTTCTTTGTAGCTGTTAGGCTCATCCAGATTTACCAGTGTGTTATCACTGATAAGTGTCTCACCTTCTGCAGTAATATGAAAACCATAATAATGCTCAGGTGCATTCCTAACTCTGGTGGAACGCCACAGAGGTATAGATTCTTCAGTCCGCTCAACAGGAGTTTCCTCCTCAGGTTGAGGGCTTGGGTTTGAGGTTCCTTCACCACTTGACTCTTGAATTTCCTCAAGGTCAATTTGCCTCCCACTATCTCCTTGGCTCATGAATTCTCTCTCTCGAAAGAATCCTCTTCTTGCTACAAAGACCACATTATCATTGGGTCTGTAGAAGATGTAACCAAAGGATTTCTGTGGGTAGCCGATGAAAATACACCTTTCACTTCGGGGTTCGAGCTTATCGTGAGTCTCGCGTCTCACGAAAGCCTCACAACCCCAAATCTTGATGTGGTCTAGATTGGGAACTTTTCCAGTCCACAACTCGTGAGGTGTTTTTGGCAACCTTCTTTGTAGGGACTAGATTAAGAATATGGGCGGCAGTCTCTAAGGCATACCCCCAAAATGAGATTGGTAGCGAAGCTCGACTCATCATGGAACGAACCATGTCCAACAATGTCCGATTGCGCCTCTCAGCTACACCATTCAACTGTGGTGTCCTAGGAGGTGTCAATTATGAGACAATCTCACATTCCTTAAGATGGTCAAGGAACTCAGTACTAAGATACTCACCACCACGATCAGATCGAAGCATCTTAATGTTCCTGCCCAACTGATTCTCCACTTCTTGCTTAAACTCTTTGAATTTCTCAAAGGTTTCTGACTTATGCTTGATTAGGTAGACATATCCATATGTACTAAAATCATTAGTAAAAGTCACATAGAACCGATTAGCATCTCTTGTGGCGGTTCTGAAGGGTCCACACACATCCGTGTGTATGAGGTCCAACAAACCTTCACCCCTAGCACAAGTGCCAGTAAAAGGTGACTTTGTCATTTTACCAAGCAAACAAGATTCACAACTATCATCTGACTTTAGGTCAAATGACTCCATGACTCCATCCTTTTGGAGTTGGCCTATGCGTTTCTTGCTTACATGTCCAAGACGACAATGCCATAATGATGCTTTATCTAAGCTAGTGGAAGAGTTAATACACGATACACTATTTCCTAGACTACCTACAACATATACAGTTTCATACACGCCATCACAAGGTAATGCTTTAAAATAAAGAACATTATTAAAGAAAGCATCAATACTACCATTATTATTATCAAAATAAAAGGTAAAACCTTGTTTATACAATGCATGAAAGGAAATAACATTTCTTGCCATTTCTGGCGAATAATAACATTTATTCAAATCTAATGTAAACCCACTATTTAGCACTAAGGAATAAACTCCTATCTTGGTGACAGGTGAAGCTTTCCTGTTTCCCATGATCAAGTTTATCTTTCCCTGCTCCACATTCTCACTTCTTTTTAGTCCCTGCAAATCACAACATATGTGAATACCACAACCTGTATCAAGGACCCAAGACTTAGAATGAGGTGAGTTATTAGACAATATAGTGTATATACCTGCATGGTTGGGTTTTACTTTCCCATCCTTCAAATCTTGCTGGTACTTTGGGCAGTTTCGCTTCCAGTGCGACTTTTCATGGCAATAGAAGCATTCAGCCTCATTAGGGTTAGCAGAAGGAGTGACAAAACCTTTCTTGGTTTTGCTTGAAGAGGAGCCTTCAAGGGTCTTACCCTTGGTACCCTTAGAAGGGTTCTTTCTCTTCTTCCCTTTGCCATGCCCGATTGCCAAGACATTGGCCGCAGTTGGAGTAGGAGTAGGAGTAGTAACTACCAACTTACCCTTTAGACCACTTTCGGCGGTCTTCAAGAGTCCTTGAAGATTGCTGAGGGTGACTTCTTGCTTGTTCATGTGATATGTCATGCGGAATTGATCATAACACGATGGCAAGGAGTGCAAAATGATGTCTATTGCTAACTCCTCAGGGAAGTTCACATTCAGCTTCAGTAAACGGTCCACATACCTTTGCATTTTCTACATGTAGCCCGTGATGGGTTCACCATCCTTCATTCGGGTTGTTATCATGGAGGAGATTATTTCATATCGCTCTTGACGAGCACTTTGATGGTAGCGGTCCATCAAGTCCTGGTGCATCTTAAAAGGCTAATAGTCCTCATAGGACTTTTGGAGCTCGGATGTCATGGTGGCTGTGACAACTGTCAATTCAGGTCATTCTCGGACTCATGCATCTTTTTATAAAAACCATACATGCACAACCTGCCATGGCCTATTAGTATAAATTAGGTCAAAATCTTGCATGAACTAGGATCCAACTAAAATCTAGGACTAATATACTTGACTCTTACGATTCTAGTAAGTTGTTTAACTACTGTAGGAAATGCCAATACCCGAATTAGAATAAAAACTTCAAACTTTGTTACAATTGAAAAAGGGTATAAAACCCTAAAAATAAATTAAAATATTCTAATTTCATTTCAATATGATGGTGAATATCAAACAATGTTCCAAAAACTCTAAAGAGCCCAAAAATCCAAATTTATAAACTTTAAAGCTTAAAAACTTTATAAAATTTGCTATAAACTTCCTAATATAAAATTTTTATTAATCAAATTATAGATTATAATCAATGAAATAGAAATTTAAATTATCATACATTAATCATAATTTATTGGTTAAAAACAAGATTTTTAAATAAATCAAAAACTGCTTAAAGAAACATTTTTATAAAAATTTAGGTTTTATAAAAATTGAAGGGAGAATTATATAATTTGAATTTTAGGAGAGAGGGAGCCTCTCTCACTCATAAAATTCGTGCATCCTCTCCCCCATGCCCTCTCTCTTCCCAAAACTTCAATCATTAAAACACAATCCTCACTCTTCCACTTCTCTCTTCACTCTCTCTCACACTCCACCCTTTCAACTCTCAAACTCTCCTCCTCTCTCTCCAAACCCACGAAAATCATCAGCCAAGAACACCTCTCCACACTCAAATCTTCATCTTCTAAGGTTGTTCTTCAAGGTATTCACGAAAATCCTTCATTTTCCTTACTTTTCCTTCTTGTTTTTAAAGGGTTTTCTTGTACTTCTCCTCCTTCTACACCATTCTTTATGAACATTCATGAACATGTTCATGAATGTCGTGTTTGATGATGATGGTGGTAGGGTTTCACCCAAGAACAACATGCATGTTGTTTAATGGTGAAATCCAAGGACCAAAACCTATGTCAAACACTAAGGTTCGGATTTTTACAAGTTTTAAAGGCTCATACACCTTATGCATTCAAGTATTTCCTTTAAAAACATCACTATAACAAACATATGTCCATGCATGGTCTTCAAACCGTGATGCATGTGAAGAACACCAAGCTAAAGAGCTTGATGATCAAAGTACATTGTTAATAGTGCATGTAAATGATTTTGTCTAGAAAAATATCTAAAAGTTCTTTTCTGCTCAAATCAAAATTTTTCAGGATTCCCATTAAGGTAATATGAATATCTGGAAAATCCCAAGAGTTTTTATCGTTTCCTTGATTTATTAAAATTGTTGCAAGAAAACAAGGGCATAAATCACATAAAATAGTTCTGGAGGTCTATAAATCCGGAATAAATTCGTGGATGACCCCTATGGTGAATAATGACTTCTAATTAAATTTCATCGATTTATATTGCGGTTTAGTATGATTTTCGATTTTCTTTTTGTTTGGGTGCAATAAATCACAAAACCACTTTAAAGAGTGTGAAAATTGTATCTAACAATTTTTGCAGCTCTTAACTGTGGTGGGAGAGTCAGACAAATAATTTCAGAATTTTTCATCATGAAAATTAGTTGTACATTAGGAGGATAGTTCTGATTATCCAAAATTCATGAAAATTTACCAGAACATCATGTTGTACATTAGGAGGATACATAAAAATTTTGATGATTTTTCTCTACTGTATACTATTTTTCTCCTATTTTCTAAGGTTAAATACACTTAAATACACTTAAATACACATAAATACCCAAAACCGGATTATACAATATGAAAACCACTTTTGATATTTTTCCCAGATTACTTACACTGTAAATGGTGTTACAAAAATTTTTGGTAATTTATTTTAACTGTTTGTTATTTATTCTTCAATTAATGATTATTTAAGGGGATAAAACAAGGAAAAATAGAAATAACCACTGAAAAATATCTTTTATATTTTTCCCGGCCTAGTTATGTATAATAACAGTTAAATAAAAAGTTTGAGTAATTTTGGAAACTGTTTTCTATTTATTCCAATTTTTATTAGAATAAATGCTCAAAAATCATAAAATATACTTAAACAGCTTGGAAATCCATTTTTATATTTTTCCTAGCTTAGTAAAGTGTAATAACAGTAAAATAAAAAGTTTGAGAATTTTCATCCTTTGAATGCTATTTTTAGTGAATTTATTTTGTTATGAAGGCTTAAAAACTTGGAAAAATAGTTAACCATATAAAAAATTCAAGGGAAATTTTCTGGAAAACCTCTATTGTATTTAGAATGAAAATACAAGGTTTGACAATTTTTGGTAACTATTTGATAATATTTTGCTTTTTAGGAATTTAAAACACCTTTAAATATGTTAAAATACCCTCAAATTATATTACTAAATCTGGAAAATTAATATCCAAAATTTTCTTAATCACATGACTTATAGAATTTCACCATTTCAGAAAAATCGTAACCAATTAATATAAAACCGATATTAGAACATAAATTTGGCATTTCTCTATATGTAGAGTTTAGTATATTAGCATTAGATTTCGACATGGAAACTCACTAGTGTGTGTTTGATGTCGTAGGATCCCGGTAGTAAGACGTTGGTGTATTCCGAGGCACCACTTGTACCTACTCGAAACATTGTGAGTATTCACGCACTCCCCTATTTTCAGTTTTTATGTTTTGGGGTGGAAAAGCATGTCCCGAAAAACTATTATTTGAATGTTGTATTTAAATTGATTTGTATCAAACATGATTGCTATTTTATTGCTATGTCTCTCTATGTATGTCTATGCAACACGGAACATGAGAACTTATCGTACTAAGGCCCTTCCCTTATCTCTAACCATTAACTCTTTGAGCCAATGGTCATTATGGATAGCGCTATTAGGAATTGACAACTCCTCACTCGCCCTATTGCTGGAGTGCATGATACCATATTCATCTATGGAACGATAAGCATAGATCTTGATAGGGCTTCAGTCATAGGTTTGGTTGAGACTCATTGTTTGCTCATACACATACAAACTCGTTTCTCGTTATAGCAATAAACTTGTTATTTATTATGGCAATAAACTCGTTACTCATTATAGCAATAAACTTGTTATTTATTATGGCAATAAACTCGTTTATCAATTTTAGCAATCAACTTTGTTTCTCATTATAGCAATGAACTTTGTTCTCATTAAAGCAATGTACTTGTATTTATGAAAAGTCTTATACCAAATCTTGATTTTATAAACCTGTGAACTCACCAACTATTTTCATAGTTGACGCTCGTTTTACATGCTTTTTCAGGAAATAATTAGTAAGTGGATATAGAGATTCATCATCATAGAGCATGCTGCATCGTGTGGAAGTTATTTTATGAAGTTATATTTTGAACAATGTCATTTTGGAAAAACTTGTACTTTGTTTTGTTTAAGCTATGGGTTGTAAACTTTTAAATATTGCTATGGTGATGTATCTTTATCTTTTGCAATGAAACCTTTGTCGCTGTCATACCTTGCGTTTCCGCTTTAGCGGGGTGTGACAGAAGTGGTATCAGAGCTAAAGTTATAGAGAACATCAGTTTTCCTTTAAGAAAACACAACCTATAACCAAAACTTATAGAAATTCTTTTTACATCAAACATACTACTAATATAATTAGGTCGGGAATTGTATCGTTGGACCTCAATTAAACATAGCCTGATCACCTATGTTTAATTAAGGAAAGATGTATACAAATCTTGAGCTAATTATAATGGGAATATGTTCAACAAAATTTTTGAGAAAACTTTATTTCAAAAATTCAAAAAGGTTAATTTTGGTGTGTGTAAGCATTGCATATTATAGGCATGCATTGTCATTTATTTCATATCTCATTGAATCTATGTCTCAGTCCACTATGTCGACATCGTCATCTTCTCACGCTACCGCCTCAGCTGATGAGTCCGGCTACGTCACTGTTATTCCTCGACGTGATCCCCCCGCCTCGGTGGAGGAAGACCCCTCGGAAGACACAGAAGATACAGGAAACTCGGTGGAGATCAGCAATGACAACGCCCC